>NC_086097.1:174190459-175390459 GCF_963921235.1 Mobula hypostoma
TCTGTTTCTATCTTATCAGTACTCTCAACTGGTTCATGATACTGATCAGGCTCTTGAACAAAAGGCGATAACTACACCCATTCTATTTCTGATGAAGGGTTCTGGCCCGAAACAACGATCAGCATCTTTTCCACGGATGCTGCCCAACGTGCTGAGTTCCTCCGGCATGTTGTGAGTGTTCATAGGTTCGATGTCCATTCAGAAATCGCATGGCAGAGGTATTGAGAAATATTAAGCACAGAATAAAGATATTAACTGTCTACTCTATCTATGCATTTCACAATTTTTAAACTTTTATCAGGTATCCTCTCAACCTCCTCAGCTCCAGAGAAAACTCATTAACTAGTTACTTTGGGCAATCTATTTTAATATGCATTTTAACTGTTCGTTTCCTCCTAGTTGTCTATTTTAATATGCATTTTAACTGTTCGTTTCCTCCTAGTTGTGTTTGTTTTCTCTGATGTATTCAATAATTTTTAATAATTCAATAATTTCCCATTTAACAATCTCGGGCTTTAAACCACCCTTCAAAGCTTAGATATCTTGCTTTGTCCAGTTTGGTTGATTTGTATATTGACACCAATCCTACATGTATTTTCTGTAGTTCAATGGCTAGATTTTATCATTGCTGTTGCACATTATGAAGATCTGCATTCATCTGTCATTTGGAGCTATAGCTGGGGGAGATTTAGCTGACTTCTGATAATTCCAGCATACGTGGTGATGTCAGTCTTAGTGAGCTGTTCATCTCTCCTGTTTCCTTTTGCATAATGCCATGTAGTTTCTACTGTCACTATTATTAAACATTTGCATCTTGAAATTAATGTTAAATGGGATTGACAGCAATCCTGTATCACATTATATATTTATATTGCAAACTATTCGTCCTAAATAAATTAAGTCTTGGATGCTATTTTTACTGTAAATTTTTTCTCATCATTTTTGTACAGGTGGTTGATTTTAGGACAGTATTTATATCTGGAGTCCCTTGACGTATACAGTAGTAAAGCACGATACTTGTATTTGGAATGATCATTGAGTAGCAAACTGAGGAATCTTTGTCAGTGAGGAAAACCAGTCTTACCTGGTATACATTATGTGAAAGGAGTATGACAAATTGGTTGAAATACAGGTTTCACCTATAAAGTGCATTTGGGGTCCCAAGAGATGGGAATGGGGTTGAAGCAAGAGTTGCCGTATTGTTTTCTCTATTATTTTCCATTACCTTGGCTAATATTTACCTTTTAATATTCTTAACTAAAAAGAAGGGACTGAATTTCATTTCTCTTTCAGGCCACCTGATTGTTTTGTAGCTAATGAGTTAATATAATAAGCAAATTTTAAAATATCAAGCTTCAGAACACAGCAATGTGATACGCAAAGTTGTCTTGACTTTAGTGAATTGATTGAAGAATAATGGCTAACACGAGAGGGCACAGTTTTAAAGTGCTTGGAAGTAAGTACAGTGGAGATGTCGGGGTGGTGAGTGTATGGATTGGGCTGCCGGCAACATTGGTGGAGGCGGACACAATAGGGTCTTTTAAGAGACTCTTGAGTAGGTACATGGAGCTTAGAAAAATAGAAGGCTATGTGTAACCCTAGGTAATTTCTAAAGTAATTACATGTTTGGCACAGCATTGTGGGTCGAAGGGCCTGTGTTGTGCTGTAAGTTTTCTATGTTTCTATGTTTAATGCGTTTTGACTACACCTCTAAAGGTAACTTGCATGCTTTTTTTTTTGAAGCAACACATTAGTGAACTGCATCGTTTCTTCTGGTAAATCTATTTGCACGGCGTTTGCATAAGTAGTTCGAAGATATTAACTCAGCAAATGAGAAAAATATTTAAACTCCAGTGGTAAGCTGAGAGCTCTGCCCTCATCAGAGGCTTGGTAAAGCTGATCAAGGGGATTCAAAGGAGAACTCTCTGGTGGCTGAAATCCAACCTCCCAGAAAGGCAAATGGCGTAGCTGTTGAGCGAGAGTAGGGCACCAACTATTCATCACTTGCATATTAGTGTATAGCTTCCGCCCTTCTGATTTTCCTACCAGCCGACTGCACTGGCATACACTGGGGCTTATTTTACAGTAATCAGTTAATCTAACAATCAACTTGTCTTTGGCACATAGGAAAAGAATGGAAGCACCCAAGAGTAATCCACATAGTTACAATAAGAACATGCAAACTCAGTTTAGACGGTACTGGGATTCGGGATTGAATCTGAATTGCTAAGGCTGTGAGATGTTTGCACTACCTGCAACACATTTGTGCCCATCTCTGCCATAAATGAGCAAACCTTTATTTTTAAACAGTGATCCCTAGTCTGGTTTCTTTCTCATGAGGAAATACTTTTCCACTTCCAGTCTGCCAACATCACCCAGGAGCAGAATTGGGCCATTCAGCCCATCAAGTCTGTTCTGCTATTCTATCATGGCTGATTTATTATCCCTCTCATCCCCATTCTCCTGCCTTCTTGTAATCTTCGACACCCTGACTGATCAAGAACCTATCTGTCTTTGCTTTAAATATACCCAATATCTTGGCCTCTATCTGTGGCAATGAATTCTACAATTCACTACCCTCTGGCTAAAAAAAATTCCTCCTCATCTCTGTTCTAAATGGACATTCTTCTATTCTGAGGCTCTTCCCTCTGGTCCTAGACTCCGCTACTATAGGAAACGTCCTCTCCACATCCACTCCATCTAGGCCTTTCAGAATTCAATAGGTTTTGGTGAGATTCTCCACCCTCTGCACCCTCCCCCTCCGCCCCCCCCCCATTCTTCTATGTTGCAGTGAGTACGAGCCCAGAGCCAAATGCTCCTTATTGCATCACACAAAATGCTGAAGGGTCTCAGCCTGAAATGGTTGACTCTTTTCCATAGATGTTGCCTGGCCTGCTGAATTCCTCCAGTATTTTGTGTGTGTTGCTTGGATTTCCAGCTCTGCAGATTTTATCTTGTTTGTGAATGCTCCTCATACGTAAGCCCCTTTCAGTTTTGGGATCTTCTGTATGGTTTACATAGCTTAAAAACATAGTCAATTTACTTAATACTTGGGATCATTTAGGGCCCATTTTAATGCTATCTGTCATGGAGATGAGTGAGTGAGAAGATGGAAGAATACAGTATTATTTGTAAAATTTAAAAAGAGAGGTCCACTTTTGTGATCAGAGAAGAAAAGCAGGGTATTTGTTAAATGTTCTTGTATTTGTTAAATGTTCTTATATTTGAATGTGTTGATATTCAACTAGACACTTAGCCAATTCCTTGGGATTATGGGTGGTTCAGTTCACTGAGCAATAGATGCTTGATTTCTTTTGGCAGCCATTGCTCATTAGCTATCACGCATCTTGACAGAGCAATGTATTGATCCAATGGCTATGAGGTCCAAAGTAATTGGAAATTAAGCTGTGCTGCAGACCTGGCACACAGACATCCACCAGGTTCATGTTGCCATATTCTGACCATCCTAAACACCCTAAACACAGAAACTTTATTAGCACCCTTCCGTTGACATCTTCCAATTACCCTGATTATCTCCCTTGTCTTCCTACTTCTGATCACTTTTTCCTCAGTGTCTCCCTTAAGTCCTCACTCTCTTAATCCCCTTCTCTCTGAAGTTCTTTCACTTTTTCCTGGTTAGCCCATTCTCTTTCTTTTCCCCACTCGACTACCACACAATATACTGCTCCAGCTGCCTGTTGCTTGCTCTTTCTAAGAGTGAGGTCACTTACCAACTGTTGTGGCTCATCTTCTTCCTGGGTTGTTCCCCAGTTGCCTCACTCCTGCCAACACCCACCTACAGGTCCCAGCATCTGTGCCACTTGAAACCGGCAGCCAAGTTCTAGAATTCTAGAATTCTCCTAAGGCGCTTGCACACATAACACTCATGATTAACGTGCAGATGCAGCAGGTGATTAAAAAGGCAAATAGTATGCAAACTTTTGTAATGCGAGCATTTGGTTATAGCAGAAAGGAAGTATTGTACAGTACTTATTTTAGAATCAGGTTTTTTAAAATCACTGTCTTATGTGAAATTTGTTGTGTGGCAGCAGTATAGTGCAAAGACATAAAATTGCTATAAATTACAAAATAATAAATAGTGCAAAAGAGAACATTGAGGCAGAGTTCATGGACTATTCAGAAACCTGATGATGAAGGGAAAGAAACTACTGCTGAGTTGTTGAGTGTGGGTCTTTAGGCTCCTGTACCACCTCTCTTGAAGTAGGAATGCAAAGAGGGCATGTGCTGGATTGTGAAGATCCAAAATGATAAAAGGTGCCTTATCAAGGCACTGCTTCTTGAAGATATCCTCAGGTGGAGAGAGTTGTGCCTTGATGGAGCTGGCTGATTCTACAAACCTCTGCAGCCTTTTGTGATTTAGTGCATTGGAGCCTCCATATCAGGGTGCGATGGAACCACACTTCAGAATGCACTTCACTGTAAATTGATAGAAATTTGCAGGAGTATTTGATCTTGCTCAAACTCCGAACGAAGTAGATCCACTGGTGTTTCTTTATAATTAGAATTGATGTATTATTGTCATGTGCACTGCGGTAGAGTGAACATTTAACGTCCATACTGTTTGAACAGATCAACTCATTACATGGTACATTGAGGTAGTATAAGGTTAAACAATAACAATGCAGAATGAAGTGTAACAACTACAGGAAAAAGTGCAGGTAGACAATAAGGTGCAACATCAAAACAAGG
The DNA here is from genome assembly GCF_963921235.1 of Mobula hypostoma. NCBI lineage: Eukaryota > Metazoa > Chordata > Chondrichthyes > Myliobatiformes > Myliobatidae > Mobula > Mobula hypostoma. The sequence goes on from NC_086097.1 coordinate 174,195,170, forward strand.
TAGATTATGAGGTGAAGAGTCTATTTTATCATACTAGGGAACCATTCAATAGTCTTATAACAGTGGGTTAGAAACTGTCTTGAAGTCTGGTGGTACGTTCTTTCAGGTTTTTAAAGACTTCTGCCCAATGGGGAAAGGGAGAAGAGAGAATTTCCATGGTGGGTGGTTGCTTTGATTACACTGATGGAAGTTAAATACAGATGTCTGAACAGTAGCCAGGAATTGGGCTACAAATTACAATAGAAAAGGCATGTAAAAAGAGCTATGTTGTGATAATCGTGGGGCATTTCAATATGCAGATAGATTGGGCAGATCAGATTAATGCTGTATCCCAAGAGAGGGAATTTGTAGAATGTCTACAAGATAGCTTTTTAGAGCAGCTTGTGGTTGAACTCACTTGGGGACTGGCAATTCTGGATTGGGTGTCATATAATGACTCAAATTTGATCAGAGAGCTTAAGGTAAAGGAACCCTTAGGAGACAGCAATCATAATATGATTGAACTTTCCCTGCAATGTTGGAAGGAGAAGCTAAATTCAGATGTATCAATATTACAGTAGAGTAAAGGGAATTACAGAGGCATGGGAAAGGAGCTAGCCAAAGTAGATTGGAAGGGGACATGAGCAAGGATGATGCAAAACAGCAAAGGCTGGTGCAAAGGGACTTGGGAGTCCTTGTGCAGAATTCCCTAAATGTTAAGTTGCAGATTGAATTGGTGGTAAGGAAGGCAAATGCAATGTTAGCATTCATTTCAAGAATATAAAAGTAGGATATAATGTTGAGAGTTTATAAAGCACTGGTGAGGCCACACTTAGAGTATTGTGAGCAGTTCTGGCCCCTCATCTAAGAAAGGATGTGCTACCATTTGAGAGGGTCGAGCGGAGGTTCACGCGAGTGATCCCAGGAATTAAAGGATTAACATACGAGGAGCATTTGATAACTCTGGCTCAGTACTCTCTGGAGTTTAGAAGAATGAGGTTGTGGAAGGGGGAAGGGGTATCTGATTGAAACCTATTGAATATTGAAAGATCTTGCTAGAGTGGATGTGGAGAGGATGTTTCCTGTAGTAGGGGAGTATAGGACCAGAGTGTGCAACTTCAGAATTGAAGGACAACCACTTAGAACAGAGATGAGGAAAAACATCTTTAGCCAGAAGGTGGTGAACCTGTGGAATTCATTATCACAAACAGCTGTGCATACCAAGTGAATTTAAGTCTGAGGTTGATAGCTTCTTGACTAATCAGGGTATCAACGGTTACAGGGAGAATGGGGTTGATAGGGATAATAAATCAGTCATGATGAAATGCCGGAGCACACTCAATGGACCAAATGGCCTGATTCTATTCCTATGTCTTATTGTCTTGATGGCAGCGAGAAGAACTGACAGAGTTCATGGAGGGGCAGCTGGTTTCTGTGATGTGCTTACTTGTGTCCACAACTCTGAGTCATTGATTGTATTGATGTGTTGGGCCCAGCACAGATCCTCGGAGATGTTGTCATCCAGGAACTTAAAGCTGCTCACCCTTCCCACCATTGTCCCCTCAATGAGGTTTGGTGAATGTTTTGCTTTGCCTATGATGAGATGAATTATGCCAGGTACCTGTCCCCTTACTTTGCTCAGATGATGAACCTCCTAGAGAAGAATCCTTCTGCATATGAGGCCTTCAAGACAGGCCAATTCTCAGTACAGCTGTCAAGTAACAACCCCTTTGGGCAGATCCCTGTGGACCAGGGCTGCTGAAGCCACAGTGAACAAAGACACACACAGACTCCTGGAGGCACATCACAGTTCAGCCTGAATGCTGGAGCTATCAAGCATTACGACATAACAGCTGAGCACCACAGTGCATTCCTGGGACAGTTAAGGGAGATGGTGCAAGGCAACAAATCAGAGCTTTGTCCTGTGGAGCTACAATGGCTAAGAATTCAGAAAGATGAGGAAGCAGTTTCAGCAGTGGTTAGCCTCATACATGAATGGGTCAACCCATTTGCAGAGAAGCGGGACCTCATTAGCATCTCTACGGCAAAGGCAGCCCCCAAGGACATTGCCTCCGACCTGATGAAGGCATATGAGATTGGCGAGCAATGCTATGCAACCTTCAAGGATGAGAGACTAGAGGAAGACCCACCAGCAAAGAAATTCCATGACCCAATGAAAACCAACAAGCTGAAAACATTCAGTGATATGTGTAAGAAGAGAGAAGTGAAATCAAATGGGAGGGCGATCATCTTGAAAGCAGACAGGTCTTTGTTTGGATGCATCATAGTGATGGCCCAAGGGCGCAGTCTACGTATGGAGGATATCCTTTTTCATTCCCTTGGATCATTGCCCTGGGCCCTGTCCACAGCAGAAGGACTGCTGAGAAAGACAAATAAAGCTACTTTAGCCACAACCTTGAAGAAAAATGTACCAGTAGAAGAGCAACTCCCAGGAAACTCTGCTACAGTAGATGGAATGAACTTGGTCCAAAGAATGTAAGGTGATCCAGTTCCTTTCAGAGATGTTGCCACAACAATTCTGGGTATGGCTCTGAGGGAAGGCAGTCAGAGTAGCAGAATCAATGTTGTGTTTGACACTTACAAGGAGAACTCTATAAAGAACAGTGAAAGATCTCTACGGGGTGAAGAGACTGGTCATGAGTTGCAAGGTACCACAGGCACACGGATGGTGAGGCAGTGAATGAGCTCTCTGACCAAAGTCAGTAACAAAAATAGTCTCTTTAACTTCATAGTCCATGAATGGAGGAAGGCGGAGTACAGAGCAAAGCTACAGGAGAAGTTCCTGTATGCAACTGTGAATGACAAATGTTACAGAATCACATCTCAAGACAATGAGGAGGTGTCAGCTTTTCAGTGTCAACAAGAAGAAGCAGATGGCCGCCTACCTCACCATGCTGCCCATGCCACAACAGAGGGATACCAATCTGTAGTGATCTGCTCAGAAGACACAGATATCTTTATCATGTCTAGATTGAGGCCCAGTTGTTCCAGAAGTGTAGCACTAGAACCCGTGCAAGGCTTGGAGACATCAGGAAGTTTGCTGCCATTGTTGGCATAGGGGTTTGTAGGGCTTTCATTGGGTTGCACGCATATACAGGATGTGACACTGTAAGCGCTTTTGCAGGCAAAGAGAAGAGGAATGCCCTAAAACTTCTGACCAGCAACAGGGAAACTCAGGACACATCCTCAGAGTTGGGTCAGGAATGGGACCTCTCCCCAGAACTGATGGACAAACTGGAGGCATTTACATGTCTCCTGTATGCCCCAAAAGCATTGACCACTAAGGTTAATGAGCTCAGGTATCACCTTTTCTGTGAGATAAAAGGTGATATGGAAAGTTATCAACTTCCACCATGCACAGCGAGCCAACTATCAGGCTGATATATGGAGAAGATGTTTGGAGAAGGACCCACAAGTGCCAAGCCCTGTTGGCAGAGGATGGAAGATGGAGAGAGAAGAGGAAGCTGAACAGTTGGATGGAAGGCCAGCCAGCACCCAATGCCATCTGGGATCTACTGGCCTGTAACTGTCCAAAAAAATGTTCACTCCCAAGATGTATGTATGATAATTTACTAATTTTAACTATTTTTAATATTTGTAATCCAGGGAGTGTGAAGCGCAGAATCGAATATCACTGTGATGATTGTACGTTCTAGTACCAATTGTTTGGCGACTATAAAGTATGTGTGTTGCAAATGGCCTCAGGTGAACTGACGTGCAGACTGGCAGACTGTGAGAACCAGGCATCCACCTCAGAGAGTGTAGAAAGTTCAGATGAAGACGTGGAAGACTTGGAAAATTATTATGATTGTTAATGGGTTATGAAAGTATGGAATGCAGTCTTTGATTAAGTATATTCATTTTACAACCAAATGGGGCCTAGGTTATGGCTGTGTGGAACCCCACATTTGAATTACTGTACTGTAATTCCATATGCTATGAAAAAAGCTTAAGATTGTTTTGCATTTGATACAACAATATGGAAAATATCATGGCATTGATAAAACTCCAGAAAACTTTCCAAATGAGGTTTTTTTACCTTTTTACCTTTTGGGGGTGGGGTAACATTTTCTGCTGTACTGATGTTAATATGGAATATATACAAAAAATGATTACTTATTTGAATTCCTGAATAAATTCTCTACAAATCCATGTGATTATATGTGTCCTAGGGTTTTTATTGACTTTTCCAAAATAAACAACAGACAAATATTTTTCTAAAAATAAAATGATTCACTCTACTGAAATCGGGCACTGTACTGCGAGTGCCACCAATGAAATAGTTTTCAATGTAGGATTTTATAACAACGTTTGATGAAAAGTGCTTGAACTCAGCTATCATTGTGACAGATCTCAATGTTGAGGGATCACTGATGACAAAGTACCACCAGGTTGAATATATATGTTGTACTTTATATTGGCCACTTTTCAGAAATGCTTATTTTAGGGTAGTGTTATAAAATGCATGATAGCACACATAAAGCTATCACTGGTACAATGCTATCACATATTTTCTAACTCCAGAGATGTATACCTTGCCAAAAATCACTATGAGCAATATTCCCCTCAGATGGTACCGACTGTCACAAAAAACTGTGGGTCAATTGTTTAAGAAAAATAACCAGATGGCTTGCGTCACAAAAATAAACAAACAAACAAACAAACAAACAAACAAACAAACAAATAAATATATATCCACTCTCAGACTAAACACAAAAGAAAACTAACCCCAAAGCCTTGGTAACTTGAGGCTTATAACCGCTAAGCCCCTCCCCCTAGACCAACCAAAAACTAATTAACTCAATTATCCAATTAAAGATGGTATCCTCCACATCAGCACACCTGTGCAGGTTGCTGCTGCCTCCAGATGAGACAGCTCCATGCAGCAACTGTTTCAGATCCAGCCACTATTACTACTGGGGATGTGTTTTATCGAGTGCCCCATGTGCTGTCCGTAATCAGTGACGGGCCTTTGTCACACTGACCAACCCTACTGGCTCACGGACCATTGAGCTGTTCTTAGCCACACAATCATGAGTATAGTGAGAGTAGAGCAGTGGGTTTAGCATACATGCTAGAGGTGTGCCTTGTTAAGGTCACACTTCAAGAACTGTGTACAGTTTTGGTCTCCTTGTGTAAGAAAGTATGTACTGTCAGAGGGGGAGTCCATGGAAGATTCACCAGACTGGTTCCAAGGATGGCAGGGAATAAGGAAACATTGAGTATGCTAGAATTATATTCTCAAAAGATTAGGAGAATGAGATATCTGAAAATTTCTGAAAAGGCTCAACAGTTATGGGGAGGATATTTGTGACTGAGGAGACTGGGGTCAGGGAATGCAGTTTGAGAAGATTCAGCAGGCTGTTAAATTTTTTCCATTGAGAGTATGATGAATCTGTAGCATTCTCTGTCCTTGGAAGGTTGTGGAGACTTGGCCAACAAAATCATTCAAAGTAGTAGATCAGTAGGATTTCTGCATATTCTGAATATTGTGATGGTGGAAGAAAATGGCACTGAGGTAGAGCATAGAATTGTGTAACACAGGACAGGAACAGGTTCTTTGTCCCAAGATATTGTCCCGAGCTAATATAGGTAATGTCTAATTAAATTAATCCCTTCTTCCTACACATTAGATGACAAGATTAGCCATGATTTTGTTAATAGCAAAGTGAGTTTGAAAGACTGGAGAATCTTTTCTTCCTCTTATTTCTTATATTTATGTGATTAAAAATAGTAAGTACTGTAAATACTCTGCAGGTCAGGCAACATCTTTGGAGAGTGAAATGGAGTCACCATCCTGAAATATTGCTTCCATAATATTTTGTTGAGACAAGTGAGCTTTATTTGGAGTCTGTAGATTCCAGTTAAGATTGGTTTCAGTTATTAGTTTCTGGTTGTTGCTTAAAATGCTTCATTTGTTAATTCAACATTGTATGTAACTCTTCCCATAAGTGCATAGCCCTGCTGTGAATTTTTTCTTGACATTAAGAAAGTTTCATTGTCCCAATTTGGGTTACAAGTGGATAACAACCTCTGAATGTAGAAATAAAGGATTCTTAATCATGTTTCATTTTTTTAGAGGCTAAAAGAATAAAATAAATTATGAGCTATAAATTATCAACAATTCCTTATTTTTTTTGTTGGCATTCATACATTGTGATGATTTTTTTCAATTGACACTGTTTTAGTAAAGATAATTATTGTTGTACATGATGGAAAACATATTGTTTAGTTGAGAATTGATAGTTATGAATTGTTGCAGGAATTTATATTACATTGGAATTTGGTTCCATGCAAAATTGCCTCTGAATAGAATATTAATATTAACCATTGCCTTAAATATTGCAAATGCAATTTAGCTATATATTTCACAGATGGTTCCTGTGCACGACGCTCCCACAATCTTCTGGAAAGCTCATGAAACTTCATTTCACTTTTGTCATGAGGTCTAAGTCTGCTTTTCATCTTGAGTTGTGTTCTGGAACTGTTGGAGCCTGTGATTTGCAGTTTGGAGATTGTTTGGGGGGGTCATTGCTTTGCTATCTCTGAGCGGATTCTGGGAGGTCGAGGCAGTAAGCGCGAACCTCATGGTGAGAAGACTGCGGGACGGGCGCAAGCTAATTGAAGCTTCCATTGTCCGCTGATTAAAGCAATGAGGGAGATTGAAAGATTGAGGTGAATGCCGAAGTGGAGCGCCAGCTGCCTGTCTTCTGATTGCTGGTGGGATTGCTGTGCTACCAGAGAGGGTAAACTGCCTTCTGATTGCTGGTGGGATTGCTCTGCTACCAGAGAGGGTAAATTGCCTTCTGATTGCTGGTGGGATTGCTCTGCTACCAAAGAGGGTAAATTGCTTTCTGATTGCAGGTGGGATTGCTCTGCTACCAGAGAGGGTAAATTGCCTTCTGACCACTGGTGGGATTGCTCTGCTACCAGAGAGGGTAAATTGCCTTCTGATTGCTGGTGGGATTGCTCTGCTACCAGAGAGGGTAAACTGCCTTCTGATTGCTGGTGGGATTGCTCTGCTGCCAGAGAGGGTAAACTGCCTTCTGATTGCTGGTGGGATTGCTGTGCTACCAGAGAGGGTAAATTGCCTTCTGATTGCTGGTGGGATTGCTCTGCTACCAGAGAGGGTAAATTGCCTTCTGATTGCTGGTGGGATTGCTCTGCTACCAGAGAGGGTAAATTGCTTTCTGATTGCTGGTGGGATTGCTCTGCTACCAGAGAGGGTAAATTGCCTTCTGATTGCTGGTGGGATTGCTCTGCTACCAGAGAGGGTAAATTGCCTTCTGATTGCTGGTGGGATTGCTCTGCTACCAGAGAGGGTAAACTGCCTTCTGATTGCTGGTGGGATTGCTCTGCTACCAGAGAGGGTAAATTGCCTTCTGATTGCTGGTGGGATTGCTCTGCTACCAGAGAGGGTAAATTGCCTTCTGATTGCTGGTGGGATTGCTCTGCTACCAGAGAGGGTAAATTGCCTTCTGATTGCTGGTGGGATTGCTCTGCTACCAGAGAGGGTAAATTGCTTTCTGATTGCTGGTGGGATTGCTCTGCTACCAGAGAGGGTAAATTGCCTTCTGATTGCTGGTGGGATTGCTCTGCTACCAGAGAGGGTAAATTGCCTTCTGATTGCTGGTGGGATTGCTCTGCTACGAGAGAGGGTAAACTGCCTTCTGATTGCTGGTGGGATTGCTCTGCTACGAGAGAGGGTAAATTGCCTTCTGATTGCTGGTGGGATTGCTCTGCTACCAGAGAGGGTAAATTGCCTTCTGATTGCTGGTGGGATTGCTCTGCTACCAGAGAGCGTAAACTGCCTTCTGAGAGCTGGTGGGATTGCTCTGCTAACAGAGAGGGTAAACTGCCTTCTGACCACTGGTGGGATTGCTCTGCTACCAGAGAGGGTAAATTGCCTTCTGATTGCTGGTGGGATTGCCCTGCTACCAGAGAGGGTAAACTGCCTTCTGATTGCTGGTGGGATAGCTCTGCTACGAGAGAGGGTAAATTGCCTTCTGACCACTGGTGGGATTGCTCTGCTACCAGAGAGGGTAAATTGCCTTCTAATTGCTGGTGGGATTGCTCTGCTACCAGAGAGGGTAAATTGCCTTCTGACCACTGGTGGGATTGCTCTGCTACCAGAGAGGGTAAACTGCCTTCTGAGAGCTGGTGGGATTGCTCTGCTACCAGAGAGGGTAAATTGCCTTCTAATTGCTGGTGGGATTGCTCTGCTACGAGAGAGGGTAAATTGCCTTCTGACCACTGGTGGGATTGCTCTGCTACCAGAGAGGGTTAACTGCCTTCTGACCACTGGTGGGATTGCTCTGCTACCAGAGAGGGTAAATTGCCTTCTGCTTGCTGGTGGGATTGCTCTGCGAACAGAGAGGGTAAATTGCCTTCTGATTGCTCGTGGGATTGCTCTGCTACCAGAGAGGGTAAATTGCTTTCTGATTGCTGGTGGGATTGCTCTGCTACGAGAGAGGGTAAATTGCCTTCTGACCACTGGTGGGATTGCTCTGCTACCAGAGAGGGTAAATTGCCTTCTGACCACTGGTGGGATTGCTCTGCTACCAGAGAGGGTAAACTGCCTTCTGATTGCTGGTGGGATTGCTCTGCTACGAGAGAGGGTAAATTGCCTTCTGACCACTGGTGGCATTGCTCTGCTACCAGAGAGGGTAAATTGCCTTCTGATTGCTGGTGGGATTGCTTTGCTAACAGAGAGGGTAAATTGCCTTCTGATTGCTGGTGGGATTGCTCTGCTACCAAAGAGGGTAAATTGCTTTCTGATTGCAGGTGGGATTGCTCTGCTACCAGAGAGGGTAAATTGCCTTCTGACCACTGGTGGGATTGCTCTGCTACCAGAGATGGTAAATTGCCTTCTGATTGCTGGTGGGATTGCTCTGCTACCAGAGAGGGAAAACTACCTTCTGATTGCTGGTGGGATTGCTCTGCTACGAGAGAGGGTAAATTGCCTTCTGACCACTGGTGGGATTGCTCTGCTACCAGAGAGGGTAAATTGCCTTCTGATTGCTGGTGGGATTGCTCTGCTACCAAAGAGGGTAAATTGCTTTCTGATTGCAGGTGGGATTGCTCTGCTACCAGAGAGGGTAAATTGCCTTCTGACCACTGGTGGGATTGCTCTGCTACCAGAGAGGGTAAACTGCCTTCTGAGAGCTGGTGGGATTGCTCTGCTACCAGAGAGGGTAAATTGCCTTCTAATTGCTGGTGGGATTGCTCTGCTACGAGAGAGGGTAAATTGCCTTCTGACCACTGGTGGGATTGCTCTGCTACCAGAGAGGGTTAACTGCCTTCTGAGCACTGGTGGGATTGCTCTGCTACCAGAGAGGGTAAATTGCCTTCTGCTTGCTGGTGGGATTGCTCTGCGAACAGAGAGGGTAAATTGCCTTCTGATTGCTCGTGGGATTGCTCTGCTACCAGAGAGGGTAAATTGCCTTCTGATTGCTGGTGGGATTGCTTTGCTAACAGAGAGGGTAAATTGCCTTCTGATTGCTGGTGGGATTGCTCTGCTACGAGAGAGGGTAAATTGCCTTCTGACCACTGGTGGGATTGCTCTGCTACCAGAGAGGGTTAACTGCCTTCTGACCACTGGTGGGATTGCTCTGCTACCAGAGAGGGTAAATTGCCTTCTGACCACTGGTGGGATTGCTCTGCTACCAGAGAGGGTAAACTGCCTTCTGAGAGCTGGTGGGATTGCTCTGCTACGAGAGAGGGTAAATTGCCTTCTAATTGCTGGTGGGATTGCTCTGCTACCAGAGAGGGCAAATTGCCTTCTGACCACTGGTGGGATTGCTCTGCTACCAGAGAGGGTAAACTGCCTTCTGATTGCTGGTGGGATTGCTCTGCTACGACAGAGGGTAAATTGCCTTCTGACCACTGGTGGGATTGCTCTGCTACCAGAGAGGGTAAATTGCCTTCTGATTGCTGGTGGGATTGCTTTGCTAACAGAGAGGGTAAATTGCCTTCTGATTGCTGGTGGGATTGCTCTACTACCAGAGAGGGTAAATTGCTTTCTGATTGCTGGTGGGATTGCTCTGCTACCAGAGAGGGTAAACTGCCTTCTGGTTGCTGGTGGGATTGCTCTGCTACGAGAGAGGGTAAATTGCCTTCTGACCACTGGTGGGATTGCTCTGCTAACAGAGAGGGTAAATTGCCTTCGAATTGCTGGTGGGATTGCTCTGCTACCAGAGAGGGTAAACTGCCTTCTGACCACTGGTGGGATTGCTCTGCTACCAGAGAGGGTAAATTGCTTTCTGATTGCTGGTGGGATTGCTCTGCTACGAGAGAGGGTAAATTGCCTTCTGACCACTGGTGGGATTGCTCTGCTACCAGAGAGGGTAAATTGCCTTCTAATTGCTGGTGGGATTGCTCTGCTACCAGAGAGGGTAAATTGCCTTCTGATAGCTGGTGGGATTGCTCTGCTAACAGAGAGGGTAAATTGCCTTCTAATTGCTGGTGGGATTGCTCTGCTACCAGAGAGGGTAAACTGCCTTCTGACCACTGGTGGGATTGCTCTGCTACGAGAGAGGGTAAATTGCCTTCTAATTGCTGGTGGGATTGCTCTGCTACCAGAGAGGGTAAACTGCCTTCTGACAACTGGTGGGATTGCTCTGCTACCAGAGAGGGTAAATTGCCTTCTGATTGCTGGTGGGATTGCTGTGCTACCAGAGAGGGTAAATTGCCTTCTGATTGCTGGTGGGATTGCTCTGCGACCAGAGAGGGTAAATTGCCTTCTGATTGCTGGTGAGATTGCTCTGCTACTGGAGTGGAGGGACAGCTTTCTGATTGCTGGTGGGATTGCTCTGCTACCAGAGAGGGTAAATTGCTTTCTGATTGCTGGTGGGATTGCACTGCTACCAGAGAGGGTAAACTGCCTTCTGATTGCTGGTGGGATTCCTCTGCTACCAGAGAGGGTAAATTGCCTTCTGATTGCTGCTGGGATTGCTCTGCTACCAGAGAGGGTAAATTGCCTTCTAATTGCTGGTGGGATTGCTCTGCTAACAGAGAGGGTAAATTGCCTTCGAATTGCTGGTGGGATTGCTCTGCTACCAGAGAGGGTAAACTGCCTTCTGACCACTGGTGGGATTGCTCTGCTACCAGAGAGGGTAAATTGCTTTCTGATTGCTGGTGGGATTGCTCTGCTACGAGAGAGGGTAAATTGCCTTCTGACCACTGGTGGGATTGCTCTGCTACCAGAGAGGGTAAATTGCCTTCTAATTGCTGGTGGGATTGCTCTGCTACCAGAGAGGGTAAATTGCCTTCTGATAGCTGGTGGGATTGCTCTGCTAACAGAGAGGGTAAATTGCCTTCTAATTGCTGGTGGGATTGCTCTGCTACCAGAGAGGGTAAACTGCCTTCTGACCACTGGTGGGATTGCTCTGCTACGAGAGAGGGTAAATTGCCTTCTAATTGCTGGTGGGATTGCTCTGCTACCAGAGAGGGTAAACTGCCTTCTGACCACTGGTGGGATTGCTCTGCTACCAAAGAGGGTAAATTGCCTTCTGATTGCTGGTGGGATTGCTCTGCTAACAGAGAGGGTAAATTGCCTTCTGATTGCTGGTGGGATTGCTGTGCTACCAGAGAGGGTAAATTGCCTTCTGATTGCTGGTGGGATTGCTCTGCGACCAGAGAGGGTAAATTGCCTTCTGATTGCTGGTGAGATTGCTCTGCTACTGCTACGGAGTGGAGGGACTGCTTTCTGATTGCTGGTGGGATTGCTCTGCTACCAGAGAGGGTAAATTGCTTTATGATTGCTGGTGGGATTGCACTGCTACCAGAGAGGGTAAACTGCCTTCTGATTGCTGGTGGGATTCCTCTGCTACCAGAGAGGGTAAATTGCCCTCTGATTGCTGCTGGGATTGCTCTGCTACCAGAGAGGGTAAATTGCCTTCTAATTGCTGGTGGGATTGCTCTGCTACCAGAGAGGGTAAATTGCCTTCTGATTGCTGGTGGGATTGCTCTGCTACCAGAGAGGGTAAACTGCCTTCTGGTTGCTGGTGGGATTGCTCTGCTACGAGAGAGGGTAAATTGCCTTCTGACCACTGGTGGGATTGCTCTGCTAACAGAGAGGGTAAATTGCCTTTGATTGCTGGTGGGATTGCTCTGCTACCAGAGAGGGTAAACTGCCTTCTGATTGCTGGTGGGATTGCTCTGCTACCAGAGAGGGTAAATTGCTTTCTGATTGCTGGTGGGATTGCTCTGCTACGAGAGAGGGTAAATTGCCTTCTGATTGCTGGTGGGATTGCTCTGCTACCAGAGAGGGTAAATTGCCTTCTAATTGCTGGTGGGATTGCTCTGCTACCAGAGAGGGTAAATTGCCTTCTGATAGCTGGTGGGATTGCTCTGCTAACAGAGAGGGTAAATTGCCTTCTAATTGCTGGTGGGATTGCTCTGCTACCAGAGAGGGTAAACTGCCTTCTGACCACTGGTGGGATTGCTCTGCTACGAGAGAGGGTAAATTGCCTTCTAATTGCTGGTGGGATTGCTCTGCTACCAGAGAGGGTAAACTGCCTTCTGACCACTGGTGGGATTGCTCTGCTACCAAAGAGGGTAAATTGCCTTCTAATTGCTGGTGGGATTGCTCTGCTACCAGAGAGGGTAAACTGCCTTCTGACCACTGGTGGGATTGCTCTGCTACCAAAGAGGGTAAATTGCCTTCTGATTGCTGGTGGGATTGCTCTGCTAACAGAGAGGGTAAATTGCCTTCTGATTGCTGGTGGGATTGCTGTGCTACCAGAGAGGGTAAATTGCCTTCTGATTGCTGGTGGGATTGCTCTGCGACCAGAGAGGGTAAATTGCCTTCTGATTGCTGGTGGGATTGCTCTGCTACTGGAGAGGAGGGACTGCTTTCTGATTGCTGGTGGGATTGCTCTGCTACCAGAGAGGGTAAATTGCCTTCTGATTGCTGGTGGGATTGCTCTGCTACCAGAGAGGGTAAACTGCCTTCTGATTGCTGGTGGGATTGCTCTGCTACCAGAGAGGGTAAATTGCCTTCTGATTGCTGGTGGGATTGCTCTGCTACCAGAGAGGGTAAATTGCCTTCTGATTGCTGGTGGGATTGCTCTGCTACCAGAGAGGGTAAATTGCCTTCTGATTGCTGGTGGGATTGCTCTGCTACCAGAGAGGGTAAACTGCCTTCTGATTGCTGGTGGGATTGCTCTGCTACGAGAGAGGGTAAATTGCCTTCTGATTGCTGGTGGGATTGCTCTGCTAACAGAGAGGGTAAATTGCCTTCTGAATTGCTGGTGGGATTGCTCTGCTACCAGAGAGGGTAAACTGCCTTCTGATTGCTGGTGGGATTGCTCTGCTACCACAGAGGGTAAATTGCTTTCTGATTGCTGGTGGGATTGCTCTGCTACGAGAGAGGGTAAATTGCCTTCTGACCACTGGTGGGATTGCTCTGCTACCAGAGAGGGTAAATTGCCTTCTAATTGCTGGTGGGATTGCTCTGCTACCAGAGAGGGTAAATTGCCTTCTGATTGCTGGTGGGATTGCTCTGCTAACAGAGAGGGTAAATTGCCTTCTGATTGCTGGTGGGATTGCTCTGCGACCAGAGAGGGTAAACTGCCTTCTGACCACTGGTGGGATTGCTCTGCTACCAGAGAGGGTAAATTGCCTTCTAATTGCTGGTGGGATTGCTCTGCTACCAGAGAGGGTAAACTGCCTTCTGATTGCTGGTGGGATTGCTCTGCTACCAAAGAGGGTAAATTGCCTTCTGATTGCTGGTGGGATTGCTCTGCTACCAGAGAGGGTAAACTGCCTTCTGACCACTGGTGGGATTGCTCTGCTACCAAAGAGGGTAAATTGCCTTCTGATTGCTGGTGGGATTGCTCTGCTAACAGAGAGGGTAAATTGCCTTCTGATTGCTGGTGGGATTGCTCTGCTACCAGAGAGGGTAAATTGCCTTCTGATTGCTGGTGGGATTGCTCTGCTACAAGAGAGGGTAAATTGCCTTCTGATTGCTGTTGGGATTGCTCTGCTGCTGGAGAGAGGGGACTGCTTTCTGATTGCTGGTGGGATTGCTCTGCTACCAGAGAGGGTAAATTGCCTTCTGATTGCTGGTGGGATTGCTCTGCTACCAGAGAGGGTAAACTGCCTTCTGATTGCTGGTGGGATTGCTCTGCTACCAGAGAGGGTAAATTGCCTTCTGATTGCTGGTGGGATTGCTCTGCTACCAGAGAGGGTAAATTGCCTTCTGATTGCTGGTGGGATTGCTCTGCTACCAGAGAGGGTAAATTGCCTTCTGATTGCTGGTGGGATTGCTCTGCTACCAGAGAGGGTAAATTGCCTTCTGATTGCTGGTGGGATTGCTCTGCTACGAGAGAGGGTAAATTGCCTTCTGACCACTGGTGGGATTGCTCTGCTAACAGAGAGGGTAAATTGCCTTTGATTGCTGGTGGGATTGCTCTGCTACCAGAGAGGGTAAACTGCCTTCTGATTGCTGGTGGGATTGCTCTGCTACCAGAGAGGGTAAATTGCTTTCTGATTGCTGGTGGGATTGCTCTGCTACGAGAGAGGGTAAATTGCCTTCTGATTGCTGGTGGGATTGCTCTGCTACCAGAGAGGGTAAATTGCCTTCTGATTGCTGGTGGGATTGCTCTGCTACCAGAGAGGGTAAATTGCCTTCTGATTGCTGGTGGGATTGCTCTGCTACCAGAGAGGGTAAATTGCCTTCTGATTGCTGGTGGGATTGCTCTGCTACCAGAGAGGGTAAATTGCCTTCTGATTGCTGGTGGGATTGCTCTGCTACCAGAGAGGGTAAATTGCCTTCTGATTGCTGGTGGGATTGCTCTGCTACCAGAGAGGGTAAATTGCCTTCTGATTGCTGGTGGGATTGCTCTGCTACCAGAGAGGGTAAATTGCCTTCTGATTGCTGGTGGGATTGCTCTGCTACCAGAGAGGGTAAATTGCCTTCTGATTGCTGGTGGGATTGCTCTGCTACCAGAGAGGGTAAATTGCCTTCTGATTGCTGGTGGGATTGCTCTGCTACCAAGAGGGTAAATTGCCTTCTGATTGCTGGTGGGATTGCTCTGCTACTGGAGAGAGGGAAATGCTTTCTGATTGCTGGTGGGATTGCTCTGCTACCAGAGAGGGTAAATTGCTTTCTGATTGCTGGTGGGATTGCTCTGCTACCAGAGAGGGTAAATGCCTTCTGATTGCTGGTGGGATTGCTCTGCTACCAGAGAGGGTAAATTGCCTTCTGATTGCTGGTGGGATTGCTCTGCTACCAGAGAGGGTAAATTGCCTTCTGATTGCTGGTGGGATTGCTCTGCTACCAGAGAGGGTAAATTGCCTTCTGATTGCTGGTGGGATTGCTCTGCTACCAGAGAGGGTAAATTGCCTTCTGATTGCTGGTGGGATTGCTCTGCTACCAGAGAGGGTAAATTGCCTTCTGATTGCTGGTGGGATTGCTCTGCTACCAGAGAGGGTAAATTGCCTTCTGATTGCTGGTGGGATTGCTCTGCTACCAGAGAGGGTAAATTGCCTTCTGATTGCTGGTGGGATTGCTCTGCTACTGGAGAGGGGGACTGCTTTCTGATTGCTGGTGGGATTGCTCTGCTACCAGAGAGGGTAAATTGCCTTCTGATTGCTGGTGGGATTGCTCTGCTACCAGAGAGGGTAAACTGCCTTCTGATTGCTGGTGGGATTGCTCTGCTACCAGAGAGGGTAAATTGCCTTCTGATTGCTGGTGGGATTGCTCTGCTACCAGAGAGGGTAAATTGCCTTCTGATTGCTGGTGGGATTGCTCTGCTACCAGAGAGGGTAAATTGCCTTCTGATTGCTGGTGGGATTGCTCTGCTACCAGAGAGGGTAAATTGCCTTCTGATTGCTGGTGGGATTGCTCTGCTACCAGAGAGGGTAAACTGCCTTCTGATTGCTGGTGGGATTGCTCTGCTGCTGGAGAGGGGGGACTGCTTTCTGATTGCTGGTGGGATTGCTCTGCTACCAGAGAGGGTAAATTGCCTTCTGATTGCTGGTGGGATTGCTCTGCTACCAGAGAGGGTAAATTGCCTTCTGATTGCTGGTGGGATTGCTCTGCTTCTGGAGAGGGTAAATTGCCTTCTGATTGCTGGTGGGATTGCTCTGCTACCAGAGAGGGGGACTGCCTTCTGATTGCTGGTGGGATTGCTCTGCTGCTGGAGAGGGGGGACTGCTTTCGATTGCTGGTGGGATTGCTCTGCTACCAGAGAGGGTAAATTGCCTTCTGATTGCTGGTGGGATTGCTCTGCTACCAGAGAGGGTAAACTGCCTTCTGATTGCTGGTGGGATTGCTCTGCTACCAGAGAGGGTAAATTGCCTTCTGATTGCTGGTGGGATTGCTCTGCTACCAAGAGGGTAAATTGCCTTCTGATTGCTGGTGGGATTGCTCTGCTACGAGAGGGTAAATTGCTTCTGATTGCTGGTGGGATTGCTCTGCTACCAGAGAGGGTAAATTGCCTTCTGATTGCTGGTGGGATTGCTCTGCTACCAGAGAGGGTAAATTGCCTTCTGATTGCTGGTGGGATTGCTCTGCTACCAGAGAGGGTAAATTGCCTTCTGATTGCTGGTGGGATTGCTCTGCTACCAGAGAGGGTAAATTGCCTTCTGATTGCTGGTGGGATTGCTCTGCTACCAGAGAGGGTAAACTGCCTTCTGACTGGTGGGATTGCTCTGCTACCAGAGAGGGTAAATTGCCTTCTGATTGCTGGTGGGATTGCTCTGCTACCAGAGAGGGTAAATTGCCTTCTGATTGCTGGTGGGATTGCTCTGCTACCAGAGAGGGTAAACTGCCTTCTGATTGCTGGTGGGATTGCTCTGCTACCAAAGAGGGTAAATTGCCTTCTGATTGCTGGTGGGATTGCTCTGCTACCAGAGAGGGTAAATTGCCTTCTGATTGCTGGTGGGATTGCTCTGCTACCAGAGAGGGTAAATTGCCTTCTGATTGCTGGTGGGATTGCTCTGCTACCAGAGAGGGTAAATTGCCTTCTGATTGCTGGTGGGATTGCTCTGCTACTGGAGAGGAGGGACTGCTTTCTGATTGCTGGTGGGATTGCTCTGCTACCAGAGAGGGTAAATTGCCTTCTGATTGCTGGTGGGATTGCTCTGCTACCAGAGAGGGTAAACTGCCTTCTGATTGCTGGTGGGATTGCTCTGCTACCAGAGAGGGTAAATTGCCTTCTGATTGCTGGTGGGATTGCTCTGCTACCAGAGAGGGTAAATTGCCTTCTGATTGCTGGTGGGATTGCTCTGCTACCAGAGAGGGTAAATTGCCTTCTGATTGCTGGTGGGATTGCTGTGCTACCAGAGAGGGTAAATTGCCTTCTGATTGCTGGTGGGATTGCTCTGCTACCAGAGAGGGTAAATTGCCTTCTGATTGCTGGTGGGATTGCTCTGCTGCTGGAGAGAGGGGACTGCTTTCTGATTGCTGGTGGGATTGCTCTGCTACCAGAGAGGGTAAATTGCCTTCTGATTGCTGGTGGGATTGCTCTGCTACCAAAGAGGGTAAATTGCCTTCTGATTGCTGGTGGGATTGCTCTGCTGCTGGAGAGAGGGTAAATGCCTTCTGATTGCTGGTGGGATTGCTCTGCTGCTGGAGAGGGTAAACTGCCTTCTGATTGCTGGTGGGATTGCTCTGCTACCAGAGAGGGTAAATTGCCTTCTGATTGCTGGTGGGATTGCTCTGCTACCAGAGAGGGTAAACTGCCTTCTAATTGCTGGTGGGATTGCTCTGCTACCAGAGAGGGTAAATTGCCTTCTGATTGCTGGTGGGATTGCTCTGCTGCTGGAGAGGGTAAATTGCGTTCTGATTGCTGGTGGGATTGCTCTGCTACTGGAGAGGGGGGACTGCTTTCTGATTGCTGGTGGGATTGCTCTGCTACCAGAGAGGGTAAATTGCCTTCTGATTGCTGGTGGGATTGCTCTGCTACCAAAGAAGGTAAATTGCCTTCTGATTGCTGGTGGGATTGCTGTGCTGCTGGAGAGGAGGGACTGCTTTCTGATTGCTGGTGGGATTGCTGTGCCACTGGAGAGGGTAAATTGCCTTCTGATTGCTGGTGGGATTGCTCTGCTACCAGAGAGGGTAAACTGCCTTCTGATTGCTGGTGGGATTGCTCTGCTACCAGAGAGGGTAAATTGCCTTCTGATTGCTGGTGGGATTGCTCTGCGACCAGAGAGGGTAAATTGCCTTCTGATTGCTGGTGGGATTGCTCTGCTACCAGAGAGGGTAAATTGCCTTCTGATTGCTGGTGGGATTGCTCTGCTACCAGAGAGGGTAAATTGCTTTCTGATTGCTGGTGGGATTGCACTGCTACCAGAGAGGGTAAACTGCCTTCTGATTGCTGGTGGGATTCCTCTGCTACCAGAGAGGGTAAATTGCCTTCTGATTGCTGGTGGGATTGCTCTGCTACCAGAGAGGGTAAATTGCCTTCTGATTGCTGGTGGGATTGCTCTGCTACCAGAGAGGGTAAATTGCCTTCTGATTGCTGGTGGGATTGCTCTGCTACCAGAGAGGGTAAATTGCCTTCTGATTGCTGGTGGGATTGCTCTGCTGCTACCAGAGAGGGTAAATTGCTTTCTGATTGCTGGTGGGATTGCTCTGCTACCAGAGAGGGTAAATTGCCTTCTGATTGCTGGTGGGATTGCTCTGCTACCAGAGAGGGTAAATTGCCTTCTGATTGCTGGTGGGATTGCTCTGCTACCAGAGAGGGTAAATTGCCTTCTGATTGCTGGTGGGATTGCTCTGCTACCAGAGAGGGTAAATTGCCTTCTATTGCTGGTGGGATTGCTCTGCTACCAGAGAGGGTAAACTGCCTTCTGATTGCTGGTGGGATTGCTCTGCTACAGAGAGGGTAAATTGCCTTCTGAATTGCTGGTGGGATTGCTCTGCTACCAGAGAGGGTAAACTGCCTTCTGATTGCTGGTGGGATTGCTCTGCTACCAGAGAGGGTAAATTGCCTTCTGATTGCTGGTGGGATTGCTCTGCTACCAACGAGGGTAAATTGCCTTCTGATTGCTGGTGGGATTGCTCTGCTGCTGGAGAAGGGGGACTTCTTTCTGATTGCCGGTGGGATTGCTGTGATACCAGAGAGAGTAAATTATCTTCTCATTGCTGGTGGGATTGCTCTGCTACCAGAAAGGGTAAACTGCCTTCTGATTGCTGGTGGGATTGCTCTGCTACCAGAGAGGGTAAATTGCCTTCTGATTGCTGGTGGGATTGCTCTGCTGCTGGAGAGGGGTGACTGCCTTCTGATTGCTGGTGGGATTGCTCTGCTACCAGAGAGGGTAAATTGCCTTCTGATTGCTGGTGGGATTGCTCTGCTACCAGAGAGGGTAAACTGCCTTCTGATTGCTGGTGGGATTGCTCTGCTACCAGAGAGGGTAAATTGCCTTCTGATTGCTGGTGGGATTGCTCTGCTACTGGAGAGAGGGTAAATTGCCTTCTGATTGCTGGTGGGATTGCTCTGCTACCAGAGAGGGTAAATTGCCTTCTGATTGCTGGTGGGATTGCTCTGCTACCAGAGAGGGTAAACTGCCTTCTGATTGCTGGTGGGATTGCTCTGCTACCAGAGAGGGTAAATTGCCTTCTGATTGCTGGTGGGATTGCTGTGCTACCAGAGAGGGTAAATTGCCTTCTGATTGCTGGTGGGATTGCTCTGCTACCAGAGAGGGTAAATTGCCTTCTGATTGCTGGTGGGATTGCTCTGCTACCAGAGAGGGTAAACTGCTTTCTGATTGCTGGTGGGATTGCTCTGCTACCAGAGAGGGTAAATTGCCTTCTGATTGCTGGTGGGATTGCTCTGCTACCAGAGAGGGTAAATTGCCTTCTGATTGCTGGTGGGATTGCTCTGCTACCAGAGAGGGTAAATTGCCTTCTGATTGCTGGTGGGATTGCTGTGCTACTGGAGAGGGTAAATTGCCTTCTGATTGCTGGTGGGATTGCTCTGCTACCAGAGAGGGTAAATTGCCTTCTGATTGCTGGTGGGATTGCTCTGCTACCAGAGAGGGTAAATTGCCTTCTGATTGCTGGTGGGATTGCTCTGCTGCTGGAGAGGGTAAATTGCCTTCTGATTGCTGGTGGGATTGCTCTGCTACCAGAGAGGGTAAATTGCCTTCTGATTGCTGGTGGGATTGCTCTGCTACCAGAGAGGGTAAATTGCCTTCTGATTGCTGGTGGGATTGCTCTGCTACCAGAGAGGGTAAATTGTCTTCTGATTGCTGGTGGGATTGTTGTGCTGCTGGAGAGGAGGGACTGCTTTCTGATTGCTGGTGGGATTGCTCTGCTGCTGGAGAGGGGGGACTGCTTTCTGATTGCTGGTGGGATTGCTCTGCTACCAGAGAGGGTAAATTGCCTTCTGATTGCTGGTGGGATTGCTCTGCTACCAGAGAGGGTAAATTGCCTTCTGATTGCTGGTGGGATTGCTCTGCTACCAGAGAGGGTAAATTGCCTTCTGATTGCTGGTGGGATTGCTCTGCTACCAGAGAGGGTAAACTGCCTTCTGATTGCTGGTGGGATTGCTCTGCTACCAGAGAGGGTAAATTGCCTTCTGATTGCTGGTGGGATTGCTCTGCTACTGGAGAGGGTAATTTGCCTTCTGATTGCTGTTGGGATTGCTCTGCTGCTGGAGAGAGGGGAGTGCTTTCTGATTGCTGGTGGGATTGCTTTGCTACCAGAGAGGGTAAATTGCCTTCTGATTGCTGGTGGGATTGCTCTGCTACCAGAGAGGGTAAATTGCCTTCTGATTGCTGGTGGGATTGCTCTGCTGCCAGAGAGGGTAAAGGCCTTCTGATTGCTGGTGGGATTGCTGTGCTACCAAGAGGGTAAATTGCCTTCTGATTGCTGGTGGGATTGCTGTGCTACCAGAGAGGGTAAACTGCCTTCTGATTGCTGGTGGGATTGCTCTGCTACCAGAGAGGGTAAATTGCCTTCTGATTGCTGGTGGGATTGCTCTGCTACCAGAGAGGGTAAATGCCTTCTGATTGCTGGTGGGATTGCTCTGCTACCAGAGAGGGTAAATGCCTTCTGATTGCTGGTGGGATTGCTCTGCTACTGGAGAGGGTAAATTGCCTTCTGATTGCTGGTGGGATTGCTCTGCTACCAGAGAGGGTAAACTGCCTTCTGATTGCTGGTGGGATTGCTCTGCTACCAGAGAGGGTAAATTGCCTTCTGATTGCTGGTGGGATTGCTCTGCTACCAGAGAGGGTAAATTGCCTTCTGATTGCTGGTGGGATTGCTCTGCTACCAGAGAGGGTAAATTGCCTTCTGATTGCTGGTGGGATTGCTGTGCTGCTGGAGAGGGTAAATGCTTTCTGATTGCTGGTGGGATTGCTCTGCTACCAGAGAGGGTAAATTGCCTTCTGATTGCTGGTGGGATTGCTCTGCTACCAGAGAGGGTAAATTGCCTTCTGATTGCTGGTGGGATTGCTCTGCTACGAGAGGGTAAATTGCCTTCTGATTGCTGGTGGGATTGCTCTGCTACCAGAGAGGGTAAATTGCCTTCTGACTGGTGGGATTGCTCTGCTACCAGAGAGGGTAAATTGCCTTCTGATTGCTGGTGGGATTGCTCTGCTACCAGAGAGGGTAAACTGCCTTCTGATTGCTGGTGGGATTGCTCTGCTACCAGAGAGGGTAAATTGCCTTCTGATTGCTGGTGGGATTGCTCTGCTACCAGAGAGGGTAAATTGCCTTCTGATTGCTGGTGGGATTGCTCTGCTACCAGAGAGGGTAAATTGCCTTCTGATTGCTGGTGGGATTGCTCTGCTGCTGGAGAGGGTAAATTGCCTTCTGATTGCTGGTGGGATTGCTCTGCTACCAGAGAGGGTAAATTGCCTTCTATTGCTGGTGGGATTGCTCTGCTACCAGAGAGGGTAAATTGCCTTCTGATTGCTGGTGGGATTGCTCTGCTGACCAGAGAGGGTAAATTGCCTTCTGATTGCTGGTGGGATTGCTCTGCTACCAGAGAGGGTAAATTGCCTTCTGATTGCTGGTGGGATTGCTCTGCTACCAGAGAGGGTAAATTGCCTTCTGATTGCTGGTGGGATTGCTCTGCTACCAGAGAGGGTAAATGCCTTCTGATTGCTGGTGGGATTGCTCTGCTGCTGGAGAGGGGTAAACTGCCTTCTGATTGCTGGTGGGATTGCTCTGCTACCAGAGAGGGTAAATTGCCTTCTGATTGCTGGTGGGATTGCTGTGCTACCAGAGAGGGTAAATTGCCTTCTGATTGCTGGTGGGATTGCTCTGCTACCAGAGAGGGTAAATTGCCTTCTGATTGCTGGTGGGATTGCTCTGCTACTAGAAAGGGTAAATTGCTTTCTGATTGCTGGTGGGATTGCTCTGCTACCAGAGAGGGTAAATTGCCTTCTGATTGATGGTGGGATTGCTCTGCTACCAGAGAGGGTAAATTGCCTTCTGATTGCTGGTGGGATTGCTCTGCTGCTGGAGAGGGTAAATTGCCTTCTGATTGCTGGTGGGATTGCTGTGCTACCAGAGAGGGTAAATTGCCTTCTGATTGCTGGTGGGATTGCTCTGCTACCAGAGAGGGTAAATTGCCTTCTGATTGCTGGTGGGATTGCTCTGCTGCTGGAGAGGGTAAATTGCCTTCTGATTGCTGGTGGGATTGCTCTGCTACCAGAGAGGGTAAATTGCCTTCTGATTGCTGGTGGGATTGCTCTGCTACCAGAGAGGGTAAACTGCCTTCTGATTGCTGGTGGGATTGCTCTGCAACCAGAGAGGGTAAATTGCCTTCTGATTGCTGGTGGGATTGCTCTGCTACCAGAGAGGGTAAACTGCCTTCTAATTGCTGGTGGGATTGCTCTGCTACTAGAGAGGGTAAATTGTCTTCTGATTGCTGGTGGGATTGCTCTGCTACCAGAGAGGGTAAATTGCCTTCTGACCACTGGTGGGATTGCTCTGTGATCACAGAGGGTAAATTGCCTTCTGATTGCTGGTGGGATTGCTCTGCTACCAGAGAGGGTAAATTGCCTTCTGATTGCTGGTGGGATTGCTCTGCTACTGGAGAGGGTAAATTGCCTTCTGATTGCTGGTGGGATTGCTCTGCAACCAGAGAGGGTAAATTGCCTTCTGATTGCTGGTGGGATTGCTCTGCTACCAGAGAGGGTAAATTGCCTTCTGATTGCTGGTGGGATTGCTCTGCTACCAGAGAGGGTAAATTGCCTTCTGATTGCTGGTGGGATTGCTCTGCTACCAGAGAGGGTAAATTGCCTTCTGATTGCTGGTGGGATTGCTCTGCTATCAACGAAGGTAAATTGCCTTCTAATTGCTGGTGGGATTGCTCTGCTACTAGAGAGGTAAATTGTCTTCTGATTGCTGGTGGGATTGTTGTGCTGCTGGAGAGGAGGGACTGCTTTCTGATTGCTGGTGGGATTGCTCTGCTGCTGGAGAGGGGGGACTGCTTTCAGATTGCTGGTGGGATTGCTCTGCTACCAGAGAGGGTAAATTGCCTTCTGATTGCTGGTGGGATTGCTCTGCTATCAACGAAGGTAAATTGCCTTCTGATTGCTGGTGGGATTGCTCTGCAACCAGAGAGGGTAAATTGCCTTTTGATTGCTGGTGGGATTGCTCTGTTACCAGAGAGGGTAAACTGCCTTCTAATTGCTGGTGGGATTGCTCTGCTACTAGAGAGGGTAAATTGTCTTCTGATTGCTGGTGGGATTGTTGTGCTGCTGGAGAGGAGGGACTGCTTTCTGATTGCTGGTGGGATTGCTCTGCTGCTGGAGAGGGGGGACTGCTTTCAGATTGCTGGTGGGATTGCTCTGCTACCAGAGAGGGTAAATTGCCTTCTCATTGCTGGTGGGATTGCTCTGCTACCAGAGAGGGTAAACTGCCGTCTAACCACTGGTGCGATTCCTCTGATACCAGAGAGGGCAAATTGCCTTCTGATTGCTGGTGGGATTGCTCTGCTGCTGGAGACAGGGGTGTGCTTTCTGATTGCTGGCGGGATTGCTTTGCTACTGGAGAGGGGGGACTGCTTTCTGATTACTGGTGGGATTGCTCTGCGACCAGAGAGGGTAAATTACCTTCTGATTGCTGGTGGGATTGCTCTACTACCAAAGAAGGTAAATTGCCTTCTGATTGCTGGTGGGATTGCTGTGCTGCTGGAGAGGAGGGACTGCTTTTTGATTGCTGGTGGGATTGCTGTGCCACTGGAGAGGGTAAATTGCCTTCTGATTGCTGGTGGGATTGCTCTGCTACCAGATAGGGTAAACTTCCTTCTGACCACTGGTGCGATTGCTCTGCTACCAGAGAGGGCAAATTGCCTTCTGATTGCTGGTGGGATTGCTCTGCTCCCAGAGAGGGTAAATTGCCTTCTGATTGCTGGTAGGATTGCTCTGCTGCTGGAGAAGGGGGACTGCTTACTTATTGCTGATGGGATTGGTCTGCTACCAGAGCGGGTAAATTGCCTTCTGATTGCTGGTGGGATTGCTCTGCTGCTGGAGAGGGGGGACTGCTTTCTGGTTGTCGGTGGGATTGCTGTGCTCCTGGAGAGGATAAATTGCCTTTTGATTGCTGGTGGCATTGCTCTGCTACCAGGGAGGGTAAACTGCCTTCTGATTGCTGGTGGGATTGCTGTGCTACCAGAGAGGGTAAATTGCCTTCTGATTGCTGGTGGGATTGCTCTGCTACCAAAGAAGGTAAATTGCCTTCTGATTGCTGGTGGGATTGCTCTGCTACTGGAGAGGGTAATTTGCCTTCTGATTGCTGGTGGGATTGGTCTGTCACCAGAGAGCGTAAACTGCCTTCTGATTGCTGGTGAGATTGCTCTGCTGCTGGAGAGAGGGGACTGCTTTCTGATTGCTGGCGGGATTGCTTTGCTACTGGAGAGGGGGCACTGCTTTTTGATTGCTGGTGGGATTGCTCTGCGACCAGAGAGGGTAAATTGACTTCTGATTGCTGGTGGGAATGCTGTGCTACTGGAGAGGGGGAACTGCTTTCAGATTGCTGTTGGGATTGCTGTGCTGCTGGAGAGGGGGGGGCTGCTTTCAGATTGCTGGTGGGATTGCTCTGCTGCTGGAGAGAGGGGACTGCTTTCTGATTGCTGGTGGGATTATTCTGCTACGAGAGAGGGTAAAATGCCTTCTAATTACTGGTAGGATTGCTGTGCCACTGGAGAGGGTAAACTGCCATCTGATTGCTGGTGGGATTGCTCTGCTACCAGAGAGGGTAATTTGCCTTCTGATTGCTGGTGGGATTGCTCTGCTGCTGGAGAGGGGGGACTGCTTTCTGATTGCCGGTGGGATTGCTGTGCTAATGGAGAGGGTAAATTCCCTTTTGATTGCTGGTGGGATTGCTCTGCTACCAGAGAGGGTAAATTGCCTTCTGATTGATGGTGGGATTGCTCTGCTGCTGGAGAAGGGGGACTGCTTACTGATTGCTGGTGGGATTGCTCTGCTACCAGAGAGGGTAAATTGCCTTCTGATTGCTGGTGGGATTGCTCTGCTGCTGGAGAGGGGCGACTGCTTTCTGATTGCCGGTGGGATTGCTGTGCTACTGGAGAGGGTAAATTGCCTTCTGATTGCTGGTGGGATTGCTCTGCTACCAGAGAGGGTAAACTGCCTTCTGATTGCTGGTGGGATTGCTGTGCTACCAGAGAGGGTAAATTGCCTTCTGATTGCTGGTGGGATTGCTCTGCTACCAAAGAAGGTAAATTGCCTTCTGATTGCTGGTGGGATTGCTCTGCTACTGGAGAGGGTAATTTGCCTTCTGATTGCTGGTGGGATTGGTCTGTCACCAGAGAGCGTAAACTGCCTTCTGATTGCTGGTGAGATTGCTCTGCTGCTGGAGAGAGGGGACTGCTTTCTGATTGCTGGCGGGATTGCTTTGCTACTGGAGAGGGGGCACTGCTTTTTGATTGCTGGTGGGATTGCTCTGCGACCAGAGAGGGTAAATTGACTTCTGATTGCTGGTGGGAATGCTGTGCTACTGGAGAGGGGGAACTGCTTTCAGATTGCTGTTGGGATTGCTGTGCTGCTGGAGAGGGGGGGCTGCTTTCAGATTGCTGGTGGGATTGCTCTGCTGCTGGAGAGAGGGGACTGCTTTCTGATTGCTGGTGGGATTATTCTGCTACGAGAGAGGGTAAAATGCCTTCTAATTACTGGTAGGATTGCTGTGCCACTGGAGAGGGTAAACTGCCATCTGATTGCTGGTGGGATTGCTCTGCTACCAGAGAGGGTAAATTGCCTTCTGATTGCTGGTGGGATTGCTCTGCTGCTGGAGAGGGGCGACTGCTTTCTGATTGCCGGTGGCATTGCTGTGCTACTGGAGAGGGTAAATTGCCTTTTGATTGCTGGTGGGATTGCTCTGCTACCAGAGAGGGTAAATTGCCTTCTGATTGATGGTGGGATTGCTCTGCTGCTGGAGAGGGTAATTTGCCTTCTGATTGCTAGTGGGATTGCTCTGCTACCAAAGAAGGTAAATTGCCTTCTGATTGCTGTTGGGATTGCTGTGTTGCTGGAGAGGTGGGGCTGCTTCAGATTGCTGGTGGGATTGCTGTGCCACTGGACAGGGTAAATTGCCTTCTGATTGCTGGTGGGATTGGTCTGGTACCAGAGAGGGTAAACTGCCTTCTGATTGCTGGTGGGATTGCTCTGCTACGAGAGAGGGTAAATTGCCTTCTGACCACTGGTGGGATTGCTCTGCGATCACAGAGAGTAAATTGCCTTCTGATTGCTGGTGGGATTGCTCTGCTACCAGAGAGGGTAAACTGCCTTCTGACTGCTGGTGGGATTACTGTGCTACTGGAGAGGGTAAATTGCCTTCTGATTGCTGGTGGGATTGCTCTGCAACCAGAGAGGGTAAATTGCCTTCTGATTGCTGGTGGGATTGCTCTGCTACCAGAGAGGGTAAACTGCCTTCTAATTGCTGGTGGGATTGCTCTGCTACTAGAGAGGGTAAATTGTCTTCTGATTGCTGGTGGGATTGCTCTGCTACCAGAGAGGGTAAATTGCCTTCTGATTGCTGGTGGGATTGCTCTGCTATCAACGAAGGTAAATTGCCTTCTGATTGCTGGTGGGATTGCTCTGCTACCAGACAGGGTAAATTGCCTTCTGATTGCTGGTGGGATTGCTCTGCTTCCAAAGAAGGTAAATTGCCTACTGATTGCTGGTGGGATTGCTGTGCTGCTGGAGAGGAGGGACTGCTTTCTGATTGCTGGTGGGATTGCTCTGCTACCAGAGAGGGTAAATTGCCTTCTGATTGCTGGTGGGATTGCTCTGCGACCAGAGAGGATAAATTGCCTTCTGATTGCTGTTGGGATTGCTCTGCTGCTGGAGAAGGGGGACTGCTTTCTGATTGCTAGTGGGATTGCTCTGCTACCAGAGAGGGTAAATTGCCTTCTGATTGCTGGTGGGATTGCTCTGCTACCAGAGAGGGTAAACTGCCTTCTGATTGCTGGTGGGATTGCTCTGCTTCCAAAGAAGGTAAATTGCCTTCTGATTGCTGGTGGGATTGCTCTGCTGCTGGAGAGGGGGGACTGCTTTCTGATTGCTGGTGGGATTGCTCTGCTACCAGAGAGGGTAAATTGCCTTCTTATTGCTGGTGGGATTGCTCTCCTACCAAAGAAGGTAAATTGCCTTCTGATTGCTGGTGGGATTGCTCCGCTGCTGGAGAGAGGGGACTGCTTTCTGATTGCTTGTGGGATTGCTTTGCTACTGGAGAGGGTAAATTCCCTTCTGATTGCTGGTGGGATTGCTCTGCTACCAAAGAAGGTAAATTGCCTTCTGATTGCTGGTGGGATTGCTCTGCTGCTGGAGAGAGGGGACTGCTTTCTGATTGCTTGTGTGATTGCTCTGCTACCAGAGAGGGTAAATTCCCTTCTGATTGCTGGTGGGATTGCTCTGCTACCAAAGAAGGTAAATTGCCTTCTGATTGCTGTTGGGATTGGTCTGGTACCAGAGAGGGTAAACTGCCTTCTGATTGCTGGTGGGATTGCTCTGCTACCAGAGAGGGTAAATTGCCTTCTAATTGCTGGTGGGATTGCTGTGCTACTGTAGAGGGGTGACTGCTTTCTGATTGCTGGTGGGATTGCTCTGCTACCAGAGAGGGTAAATTGCCTTCTGATTGCTGGTGGGATTGCTCTGCTACCAGATAGAGTAAATTGCCTTCTAATTGCTGGTGGGATTGCTCTGCTAACAGAGAGGGTAAATTGCCTTCTGATTCCTGGTGGGATGGCTGTGCTGCTGGAGATGGGGGGCTGCTTTCAGATTACTGGTGGGATTGCTGTGCCAATGGAGAGGGTAAATTCCCTTCTGATTGCTGGTGGGATTGGTGTGGTACCAGAGAGGGTAAACTGTCTTCTGATTGCTGGTGGGATTGCTCTGCTACCAGACAGAGTAAATTGCCTTCTAATTGCTGGTCGGATTGCTGTGCTACCAGAGAGGGTAAATGGCCTTCTTATTGCTGGTGGGATTGCTCTCCTACCAGAGAAGGGTAAATTGCCTTTTGATTGCTGGTGGGATTGGTCTGCTGCTGGAGGGGGGGGGCTGCTTTCAGATTACTGGTGGGATTGCTGTGCCACTGGAGATGGTAAATTGCCTTCTGATTGCTGGTGGGATTGCTCTGCTACCAGAGAGCGTAAACTGCCTTCTGATTGCTGGTGGGATTGCTCTGCTAACAGAGAGGGTAAATTGCCTTCTGATTGCCGGTGGGATTGCTGTGCTACCACAGATGGTAAATTGCCTTCTAATTGCTGGTGGGATTGCTGTGCTACCAGAGAGGGTAAATTGCCTTCTGATTGCTGGTGGGATTGCTCTGCTACCAGAGAGGGTAAATTGCCTTCTGATTGCTGGTGGGATTGCTCTGCTGCTGGAGAGGGGGGACTGCTTTCTGATTGCTGGTGGGATTGCTCTGCTACCAGAGAGGGTAAATTGCCTTCTGATTGCTGCTGGGATTGCTCTGCTACCAGAGAGGGTAAATTGCTTTCTGATTGCTGGTGGGATTGCACTGCTCCCAGAGATGGTAAACGGCCTTCTGATTGCTGGTGGGATTGCTGTGGTACCAAAGAGGGTAAATTGCCTTCTGATTGCTGGTGGGATTGCTGTGCTACCAGAGACGGTAAACTGCCTTCTGTTGCTGGTGGGATTGCTGTGCCACTGGAGAGGGTAAATTGCCTTCTGATTGCTGGTGGGATTGCTGTGCTACCAGAGACGGTAAACTGCCTTCTGTTGCTGGTGGGATTGCTGTGCCACTGGAGAGGGTAAATTGCCTTCTGATTGCTGGTGGGATTGGTCTGGTACCAGAGAGGGTAAACTGCCTTCTGATTGCTGGTGGGATTGCTCTGCTACCAAAGAAGGTAAATTGCCCTCTGATTGCTGGTGGGATTGCTGTGCTGCTGGAGAGGGGGGACTGCTTTCTGATTGCTGGTGGGATTGCTCTGCTACCAGATAGAGTAAATTGCCTTCTAATTGCTGGTGGGATTGCTCTGCTAACAGAGAGGGTAAATTGCCTTCTGATTCCTGGTGGGATGGCTGTGCTGCTGGAGATGGGGGGCTGCTTTCAGATTACTGGTGGGATTGCTGTGCCAATGGAGAGGGTAAATTCCCTTCTGATTGCTGGTGGGATTGGTGTGGTACCAGAGAGGGTAAACTGTCTTCTGATTGCTGGTGGGATTGCTCTGCTACCAGACAGAGTAAATTGCCTTCTAATTGCTGGTGGGATTGCTGTGCTACCAGAGAGGGTAAATTGCCTTCTGATTGCTGGTGGGATTGCTCTGCTACCAGAGAAGGGTAAATTGCCTTCTGATTGCTGGTGGGATTGGTCTGCTGCTGGAGAGGGGGGACTGCTTTCTGATTGCTCGTGGGATTGCTCTGCTACCAGAGAGGGTAAATTGCCTTCTCATTGCTGGTGGGATTGCTCTGCTACCAGAGAGGGTAAATTGCCTTCTGACCACTGGTGGGATTGCTCTGCGATCACAGAGGGTAAATTGCCTTCTGATTGCTGCTGGGATTGCTCTGCTAACAGAGAGGGTAAATTGCCTTCTGATTGCTGGTGGGATTGCTGTGCTACCAGAGAGGGTAAATTGCCTTCTGATTGCTGGTGGGATTGCTGTGCTGCTGGAGAGGCGGGACTGTTTTCTGATTGCTGGTGGGATTGCTCTGCTGCTGGAGGGGGGGGGCTGCTTTCAGATTACTGGTGGGATTGCTGTGCCACTGGAGATGGTAAATTGCCTTCTGATTGCTGGTGGGATTGCTCTGCTACCAGAGAGCGTAAACTGCCTTCTGATTGCTGGTGGGATTGCTCTGCTAACAGAGAGGGTAAATTGCCTTCTGATTGCTGGTGGGATTGCTGTGCTACCAGAGAGGGTAAATTGCCTTCTGATTGCTGGTGGGATTGCTGTGCTACCAGAGAGGGTAAATTGCCTTCTGATTGCTGGTGGGATTGCTCTGCTACCAGAGAGGGTAATTTGCCTTCTGATTGCTGGTGGGATTGCTCTGCTGCTGGAGAGGGGGGACTGCTTTCTGATTGCCGGTGGGATTGCTGTGCTACTGGAGAGGGTAAATTGCCTTTTGATTGCTGGTGGGATTGCTCTGCTACCAGAGAGGGTAAATTGCCTTCTGATTGCTGGTGGAATTGCTCTGCTACCAGAGAGGGTAATTTGCCTTTTGATTGCTGGTGGGATTGCTCTGCTACCAGAGAGGGTAAACTGCCTTCTGATTGCTGGTGGGATTGCTGTGCTACTGGAGAGGGTAAATTGCCTTCTGATTGCTGGTGGGATTGCTCTGCAACCAGAGAGGGTAAATTGCCTTCTGATTGCTGGTGGGATTGCTCTGCTACCAGAGAGGGTAAACTGCCTTCTGATTGCTGGTGGGATTGCTCTGCTACTAGAGAGGGTAAATTGTCTTCTGATTGCTGGTGGGATTGCTCTGCTACCAGAGAGGGTAAATTGCCTTCTGACCACTGGTGGGATTGCTCTGTGATCACAGAGGGTAAATTGCCTTCTGATTGCTGGTGGGATTGCTCTGCTACCAGAGAGGGTAAACTGCCTTCTGATTGCTGGTGGGATTGCTGTGCTACTGGAGAGGGTAAATTGCCTTCTGATTGCTGGTGGGATTGCTCTGCAACCAGAGAGGGTAAATTGCCTTCTGATTGCTGGTGGGATTGCTCTGCTACCAGAGAGGGTAAACTGCCTTCTAATTGCTGGTGGGATTGCTCTGCTACTAGAGAGGGTAAATTGTCTTCTGATTGCTGGTGGGATTGCTCTGCTACCAGAGAGGGTAAATTGCCTTCTGATTGCTGGTGGGATTGCTCTGCTACCAGAGAGGGTAAACTGCCTTCTAATTGCTGGTGGGATTGCTCTGCTACCAGAGAGGGTAAATTGTCTTCTGATTGCTGGTGGGATTGTTGTGCTGCTGGAGAGGAGGGACTGCTTTCTGATTGTTGGTGGGATTGCTCTGCTGCTGGAGAGGGGGGACTGCTTTCAGATTGCTGGTGGGATTGCTCTGCTACCAGAGAGGGTAAATTGCCTTCTGATTGCTGGTGGGATTGCTCTGCTATCAACGAAGGTAAATTGCCTTCTGATTGCTGGTGGGATTGCTCTGCAACCAGAGAGGGTAAATTGCCTTTTGATTGCTGGTGGGATTGCTCTGCTACCAGAGAGGGTAAACTGCCTTCAAATTGCTGGTGGGATTGCTCTGCTACAAGAGAGGGTAAATTGTCTTCTGATTGCTGGTGGGATTGTTGTGCTGGTGGAGAGGAGGGACTGCTTTCTGATTGCTGGTGGGATTGCTCTGCTGCTGGAGAGGGGGGACTGCTTTCAGATTGCTGGTGGGATTGCTCTGCTACCAGAGAGGGTAAATTGCCTTCTCATTGCTGGTGGGATTGCTCTGCTACCAGAGAGGGTAAACTGCCGTCTAACCACTGGTGCGATTCCTCTGATACCAGAGAGGGCAAATTGCTTTCTGATTGCTGGTGGGATTGCTCTGCTGCTGGAGACAGGGAAGTGCTTTCTGATTGCTGGCGGGATTGCTTTGGTACTGGAGAGGGGGGACTGCTTTCTGATTGCTGGTGGGATTGCTCTGCGACCAGAGAGGGTAAATTACCTTCTGATTGCTGGTGGGATTGCTCTACTACCAAAGAAGGTAAATTGCCTTCTGATTGCTGGTGGGATTGCTGTGCTGCTGGAGAGGAGGGACTGCTTTTTGATTGCTGGTGGGATTGCTGTGCCACTGGAGAGGGTAAATTGCCTTCTGATTGCTGGTGGGATTGCTCTGCTACCAGATAGGGTAAACTTCCTTCTGACCACTGGTGCGATTGCTCTGCTACCAGAGAGGGCAAATTGCCTTCTGATTGCTGGTGGGATTGCTCTGCTCCCAGAGAGGGTAAATTGGCTTCTGATTGCTGGTAGGATTGCTCTGCTGCTGGAGAAGGGGGACTGCTTACTGCTTGCTGATGGGATTGGTCTGCTACCAGAGCGGGTAAATTGCCTTCTGATTGCTGGTGGGATTGCTCTGCTGCTGGAGAGGGGGGACTGCTTTCTGGTTGTCGGTGGGATTGCTGTGCTCCTGGAGAGGATAAATTGCCTTTTGATTGCTGGTGGCATTGCTCTGCTACCAGGGAGGGTAAACTGCCTTCTGATTGCTGGTGGGATTGCTGTGCTACCAGAGAGGGTAAATTGCCTTCTGATTGCTGGTGGGATTGCTCTGCTACCAAAGAAGGTAAATTGCCTTCTGATTGCTGGTGGGATTGCTCTGCTACTGGAGAGGGTAATTTGCCTTCTGATTGCTGGTGGGATTGGTCTGTCACCAGAGAGCGTAAACTGCCTTCTGATTGCTGGTGAGATTGCTCTGCTGCTGGAGAGAGGGGACTGCTTTCTGATTGCTGGCGGGATTGCTTTGCTACTGGAGAGGGGGCACTGCTTTTTGATTGCTGGTGGGATTGCTCTGCGACCAGAGAGGGTAAATTGACTTCTGATTGCTGGTGGGAATGCTGTGCTACTGGAGAGGGGGAACTGCTTTCAGATTGCTGTTGGGATTGCTGTGCTGCTGGAGAGGGGGGGGCTGCTTTCAGATTGCTGGTGGGATTGCTCTGCTGCTGGAGAGAGGGGACTGCTTTCTGATTGCTGGTGGGATTATTCTGCTACGAGAGAGGGTAAAATGCCTTCTAATTACTGGTAGGATTGCTGTGCCACTGGAGAGGGTAAACTGCCATCTGATTGCTGGTGGGATTGCTCTGCTACCAGAGAGGGTAATTTGCCTTCTGATTGCTGGTGGGATTGCTCTGCTGCTGGAGAGGGGGGACTGCTTTCTGATTGCCGGTGGGATTGCTGTGCTAATGGAGAGGGTAAATTCCCTTTTGATTGCTGGTGGGATTGCTCTGCTACCAGAGAGGGTAAATTGCCTTCTGATTGATGGTGGGATTGCTCTGCTGCTGGAGAGGGTAAATTGCCTTCTGATTGCTGGTGGGATTGCTCTGCTACCAGAGAGGGTAAATTGCCTTCTGATTGCTGGTGGGATTGCTCTGCTGCTGGAGAGGGGGGACTGCTTTCTGATTGCTGGTGGGATTGCTGTGCTCCTGGAGAGGGTAAATTGCCTTCTGATTGCTGGTGGGATTGCTCTGCTACCAGAGAGGGTAAACTGCCTTCTGATTGCTGGTGGGATTGCTGTGCTACCAGAGAGGGTAAATTGCCTTCTGATTGCTGGTGGGATTGCTCTGCTACCAAAGAAGGTAAATTGCCTTCTGATTGCTGGTGGGATTGCTCTGCTACTGGAGAGGGTAATTTGCCTTCTGATTGCTGTTGGGATTGCTCTGCTACCAGAGAGGGTAAACTGCCTTCTGATTGCTGCTGGGATTGCTCTGCTGCTGGAGAGCTGGGACTGCTTTCTGATTGCTGGTGGGATTGCTGTGCTACTGGAGAGGGTAAATTGCCTTCTGATTGCTGGTGGGATTGCTCTGCGACCAGAGAGGGTAAATTGACTTCTGATTGCTGGTGGGAATGCTGTGCTACTGGAGAGGGGGAACTGCTTTCAGATTGCTGGTGGGATTGCTGTGCTGCTGGAGAGGGGGGGGCTGCTTTCAGATTGCTGGTGGGATTGCTCTGCTGCTGGAGAGAGGGGACTGCTTTCTGATTGCTGGTGGGATTATTCTGCTACGAGAGAGGGTAAAATGCCTTCTAATTACTGGTAGGATTGCTGTGCCACTGGAGAGGGTAAACTGCCTTCTGATTGCTGGTGGGATTGCTCTGCTACCAGAGAGGGTAAATTGCCTTCTGATTGCTGGTGGGATTGCTCTGCTGCTGGAGAGGGGGGACTGCTTTCTGATTGCCGGTGGGATTGCTGTGCTACCAGAGAGGGTAAATTGCCTTCTGATTGCTGGTGGGATTGCTCTGCTCCCAGAGAGGGTAAATTGCCTTCTGATTGATGGTGGGATTGCTCTGCTGCTGGAGAGGGTAATTTGCCTTCTGATTGCTGTTGGGATTGCTGTGTTGCTGGAGAGGTGGGGCTGCTTCAGATTGCTGGTGGGATTGCTGTGCCACTGGAGAGGGTAAATTGCCTTCTGATTGCTGGTGGGATTGGTCTGGTACCAGAGAGGGTAAACTGCCTTCTGATTGCTGGTGGGATTGCTCTGCTACGAGAGAGGGTAAATTGCCTTCTGACCACTGGTGGGATTGCTCTGCGATCAGAGAGGGTAAATTGCCTTCTGATTGCTGGTGGGATTGCTCTGCTACCAGAGAGGGTAAACTGCCTTCTGACTGCTGGTGGGATTACTGTGCTACTGGAGAGGGTAAATTGCCTTCTGATTGCTGGTGGGATTGCTCTGCAACCAGAGAGGGTAAATTGCCTTCTGATTGCTGGTGGGATTGCTCTGCTACCAGAGAGGGTAAATTGCCTTCTGATTGCTGGTGGGATTGCTCTGCTACCAGAGAGGGTAAATTGCCTTCTGATTGCTGGTGGGATTGCTCTGCTACCAGAGAGGGTAAATTGCCTTCTGATTGCTGGTGGGATTGCTCTGCTTCCAAAGAAGGTAAATTGCCTTCTTATTGCTGGTGGGATTGCTCTCCTACCAAAGAAGGTAAATTGCCTTCTGATTGCTGGTGGGATTGCTCCGCTGCTGGAGAGAGGGGACTGCTTTCTGATTGCTTGTGGGATTGCTTTGCTACTGGAGAGGGTAAATTCCCTTCTGATTGCTGGTGGGATTGCTCTGCTACCAAAGAAGGTAAATTGCCTTCTGATTGCTGGTGGGATTGCTCTGCTGCTGGAGAGAGGGGACTGCTTTCTGATTGCTTGTGTGATTGCTCTGCTACCAGAGAGGGTAAATTCCCTTCTGATTGCTGGTGGGATTGCTCTGCTACCAAAGAAGGTAAATTGCCTTCTGATTGCTGGTGGGATTGCTCTGCTACCAGAGAGGGTAAACTGCCTTCTGATTGCTGGTGGGATTGCTCTGCTACCAGAGAGGGTAAATTGCCTTCTGATTGCTGGTGGGATTGCTGTGCTACTGTAGAGGGGTGACTGCTTTCTGATTGCTGGTGGGATTGCTCTGCTACCAGAGAGGGTAAATTGCCTTCTGATTCCTGGTGGGATGGCTGTGCTGCTGGAGCTGGGGGGCTGCTTTCAGATTACTGGTGGGATTGCTGTGCCAATGGAGAGGGTAAATTCCCTTCTGATTGCTGGTGGGATTGCTCTGCTACCAGAGAGGGTAAATTGCCTTCTGATTGCTGGTGGGATTGCTCTGCTACCAGAGAGGGTAAACTGCCTTCTGATTGCTGGTGGGATTGCTCTGCTACCAGAGAGGGTAAATTGCCTTCTGATTGCTGGTGGGATTGCTCTGCTACCAGAGAGGGTAAATTGCCTTCTGATTGCCGGTGGGATTGCTGTGCTACCACAGATGGTAAATTGCCTTCTAATTGCTGGTGGGATTGCTGTGCTACCAGAGAGGGTAAATTGCCTTCTGATTGCTGGTGGGATTGCTGTGCTACCAGAGAGGGTAAATTGCCTTCTGATTGCTGGTGGGATTGCTCTGCTACCAGAGAGGGTAAATTGCCTTCTAATTGCTGGTGGGATTGCTCTGCTACGAGAGAGGGTAAATTGCCTTCTGATTGCTGGTGGGATTGCTGTGCTACCAGAGAGGGTAAATTGCCTTCTAATTGCTGGTGGGATTGCTCTGCTACGAGAGAGGGTAAACTGCCTTCTGATTGCTGGTGGGATTGCTCTGCTACGAGAGAGGGTAAATTGCCTTCTGATTGCTGGTGGGATTGCTCTGCTACCAGAGAGGGTAAACTGCCTTCTGATTGCTGGTGGGATTACTCTGCTACGAGAGAGGGTAAATTGCCTTCTGATTGCTGGTGGGATTGCTCTGCTACCAGAGAGGGTAAACTGCCTTCTGATTGCTGGTGGGATTACTCTGCTACGAGAGAGGGTAAATTGCCTTCTGACCACTGGTGGGATTGCTCTGCTACCAGAGAGGGTAAACTGCCTTCTGATTGCTGGTGGGATTACTCTGCTGCCACAGAGGGTAAACTGCCTTCTGATTGCTGGTGGGATTGCTGTGCTACCAGAGAGGGTAAATTGCCTTCTGATTGCTGGTGGGATTGCTCTGCTACCAAAGAAGGTAAATTGCCTTCTGATTGCTGGTGGGATTGCTCTGCTACTGGAGAGGGTAATTTGCCTTCTGATTGCTGTTGGGATTGCTCTGCTGCTGGAGAGAGGGGAGTGCTTTCTGATTGTTGGCGGGGTTGCTTTGCTACTGGAGAGGGTAAATTGCCTTCTGATTGCTGGTGGAATTGCTCTGCTACTAGAGAGGGTAAATTGTCTTCTGATTGCTGGTGGGATTGCTCTGCTACCAGAGAGGGTAAATTGCCTTCTGATTGCTGGTGGGATTGCTCTGCTATCAACGAAGGTAAATTGCCTTCTGATTGCTGGTGGGATTGCTCTGCTTCCAAAGAAGGTAAATTGCCTACTGATTGCTGGTGGGATTGCTGTGCTGCTGGAGAGGAGGGACTGCTTTCTGATTGCTGGTGGGATTGCTCTGCTACCAGAGAGGGTAAATTGCCTTCTGATTGCTGGTGGGATTGCTCTGCGACCAGAGAGGATAAATTGCCTTCTGATTGCTGGTGGGATTGCTCTGCTGCTGGAGAAGGGGGACTGCTTTCTGATTGCTAGTGGGATTGCTCTGCTACCAGAGAGGGTAAATTGCCTTCTGATTGCTGGTGGGATTGCTCTGCTACCAGAGAGGGTAAACTGCCTTCTGATTGCTGGTGGGATTGCTCTGCTTCCAAAGAAGGTAAATTGCCTTCTGATTGCTGGTGGGATTGCTCTGCTGCTGGAGAGGGGGGACTGCTTTCTGATTGCTGGTGGGATTGCTCTGCTACCAGAGAGGGTAAATTGCCTTCTGATTGCTGGTGGGATTGCTCTGCTACCAAAGAAGGTAAATTGCCTTCTGATTGCTGGTGGGATTGCTCTGCTGCTGGAGAGAGGGGACTGCTTTCTGATTGCTTGTGGGATTGCTTTGCTACTGGAGAGGGGGGTCTGCTTTCTGATTGCTTGTGTGATTGCTCTGCTACCAGAGAGGGTAAATTCCCTTCTGATTGCTGGTGGGATTGCTCTGCTACCAAAGAAGGTAAATTGCCTTCTGATTGCTGGTGGGATTGGTCTGGTACCAGAGAGGGTAAACTGCCTTCTGATTGCTGGTGGGATTGCTCTGCTACCAGAGAGGGTAAATTGCCTTCTAATTGCTGGTGGGATTGCTGTGCTACTGTAGAGGGGGGACTGCTTTCTGATTGCTGGTGGGATTGCTCTGCTACCAGAGAGGGTAAATTGCCTTCTGATTGCTGGTGGGATTGCTCTGCTACCAGATAGAGTAAATTGCCTTCTAATTGCTGGTGGGATTGCTCTGCTAACAGAGAGGGTAAATTGCCTTCTGATTCCTGGTGGGATGGCTGTGCTGCTGGAGATGGGGGGCTGCTTTCAGATTACTGGTGGGATTGCTGTGCCAATGGAGAGGGTAAATTCCCTTCTGATTGCTGGTGGGATTGGTGTGGTACCAGAGAGGGTAAACTGTCTTCTGATTGCTGGTGGGATTGCTCTGCTACCAGACAGAGTAAATTGCCTTCTAATTGCTGGTCGGATTGCTGTGCTGCCAGAGAGGGTAAATGGCCTTCTTATTGCTGGTGGGATTGCTCTCCTACCAGAGAAGGGTAAATTGCCTTTTGATTGCTGGTGGGATTGGTCTGCTGCTGGAGAGGGGGGACTGCTTTCTGATTGCTCGTGGGATTGCTCTGCTACCAGAGAGGGTAAATTGCCTTCTCATTGCTGGTGGGATTGCTCTGCTACCAGAGAGGGTAAATTGCCTTCTGACCACTGGTGGGATTGCTCTGCGATCACAGAGGGTAAATTGCCTTCTGATTGCTGGTGGGATTCCTCTGCTAACAGAGAGGGTAAATAGCTTTCTGATTGCTGGTGGGATTGCTGTGCTGCCAGAGAGGGTAAATTGCCTTCTGATTGCTGGTGGGATTGCTGTGCTGCTGGAGAGGCGGGACTGTTTTCTGATTGCTGGTGGGATTGCTCTGCTGCTGGAGCGGGGGGGCTGCTTTCAGATTACTGGTGGGATTGCTGTGCCACTGGAGATGGTAAATTGCCTTCTGATTGCTGGTGGGATTGCTCTGCTACCAGAGAGCGTAAACTGCCTTCTGATTGCTGGTGGGATTGCTCTGCTAACAGAGAGGGTAAATTGCCTTCTGATTGCTGGTGGGATTGCTGTGCTACCAGAGAGGGTAAATTGCCTTCTGATTGCTGGTGGGATTGCTCTGCTACCAGAGAGGGTAAATTGCCTTCTGATTGCTGGTGGGATTGCTCTGCTACCAGAGAGGGTAAATTGCCTTCTGATTGCTGGTGGGATTGCTCTGCTACCAGAGAGGGTAAATTGCCTTCTGATTGCTGGTGGGATTGCTCTGCTACCAGAGAGGGTAAATTGCCTTCTGATTGCTGGTGGGATTGCTCTGCTGCTGGAGAGGGTAATTTGCCTTCTGATTGCTAGTGGGATTGCTCTGCTACCAAAGAAGGTAAATTGCCTTCTGATTGCTGTTGGGATTGCTGTGTTGCTGGAGAGGTGGGGCTGCTTCAGATTGCTGGTGGGATTGCTGTGCCACTGGAGAGGGTAAATTGCCTTCTGATTGCTGGTGGGATTGGTCTGGTACCAGAGAGGGTAAACTGCCTTCTGATTGCTGGTGGGATTGCTGTGCTACTGGAGAGGGTAAATTGCCTTCTGATTGCTGGTGGGATTGCTCTGCTACCAGAGAGGGTAAATTGCCTTCTGATTGCTGGTGGGATTGCTCTGCTACCAGAGAGGGTAAACTGCCTTCTGATTGCTGGTGGGATTGCTCTGCTACCAGAGAGGGTAAATTGCCTTCTGATTGCTGGTGGGATTGCTGTGCTACTGGAGAGGGTAAATTGCCTTCTGACCACTGGTGGGATTGCTCTGCTGATCACAGAGGGTAAATTGCCTTCTGATTGCTGGTGGGATTGCTCTGCTACCAGAGAGGGGAAACTGCCTTCTGACTGCTGGTGGGATTGCTGTGCTACTGGAGAGGGTAAATTGCCTTCTGATTGCTGGTGGGATTGCTCTGCAACCAGAGAGGGTAAATTGCCTTCTGATTGCTGGTGGGATTGCTCTGCTGCTGGAGAGGGGCGACTGCTTTCTGATTGCCGGTGGCATTGCTCTGCTACCAGAGAGGGTATATT
This sequence comes from Mobula hypostoma, assembly GCF_963921235.1. Classification (NCBI taxonomy): domain Eukaryota; kingdom Metazoa; phylum Chordata; class Chondrichthyes; order Myliobatiformes; family Myliobatidae; genus Mobula; species Mobula hypostoma. The sequence goes on from NC_086097.1 coordinate 174,234,839, forward strand.
GTCTTCTGATTGCTGGTGGGATTGCTCTGCTACCAGAGAGGGTAAATTGCTTTCTGATTGCTGGTGGAATTGCTCTGCTATCAACGAAGGTAAATTGCCTTCTGATTGCTGGTGGGATTGCTCTGCAACCAGAGAGGGTAAATTGCCTTTTGATTGCTGGTGGGATTGCTCTGCTACCAGAGAGGGTAAACTGCCTTCTAATTGCTGGTGGGATTGCTATGCTACTAGAGAGGGTAAATTGTCTTCTGATTGCTGGTGGGATTGTTGTGCTGCTGGAGAGGAGGGACTGCTTTCTGATTGCTGGTGGGATTGCTCTGCTGCTGGAGAGGGGGGACTGCTTAGATTTGGTGGGATTGCTTGCACGAGAGGGTAAATTGCAGATTGCTGGTGGGATTGCTCTGCTACCAGAGAGGGTAAATTGCCTTCTGATTGCTGGTGGGATTGCTCTGCTACCAGAGAGGGTAAATTGCTTCTGATTCGCTTGCTACCAAGAGGTAAATTGCCTTCTATTGCTGGTGGGATTGCTTGCTACCAGAGAGGGTAAATTGCCTTCTGATTGCTGGTGGGATTGCTCTGCTACCAGAGAGGGTAAATTGCCTTCTGATTGCTGGTGGGATTGCTCTGCTGCTGGAGAGGGGGGACTGCTTTCTGATTGCTGGTGGGATTGCTCTGCTACCAGAGAGGGTAAATTGCCTTCTGATTGCTGGTGGGATTGCTCTGCTACCAGAGAGGGTAAATTGCCTTCTGATTGCTGGTGGGATTGCTCTGCTACCAGAGAGGGTAAATTGCCTTCTGATTGCTGGTGGGATTGCTCTGCTACCAGAGAGGGTAAATTGCCTTCTGATTGCTGGTGGGATTGCTCTGCTGCTGGAGAGGTGGGGCTGCTTTCATATTGCTGCTGGGATTGCTGTGCCACTGGAGAGGGTAAATTGCCTTCTGATTGCTGGTGGGATTGCTCTGCTACCAGAGAGGGTAAATTGTCTTCTGATTGCTGGTGGGATTGCTCTGCTACCAGAGAGGGTAAATTGCCTTCTGATTGCTGGTGGGATTGCTCTGCTACCAGAGAAGGTAAATTGCCTTCTGATTGCTGGTGGGATTGTTGTGCTGCTGGAGAGGAGGGACTGCTTTCTGATTGCTGGTGGGATTGCTCTGCTACCAGAGAGGGTAAATTGCTTTCTGATTGCTGGTGGGATTGCTCTGCTACCAGAGAGGGTAAATTGCCTTCTCATTGCTGGTGGGATTGCTCTGCTGCTGGAGTGGGGGGACTGCTTTCTGATTGCTCGTGGGATTGCTCTGCTACCAGAGAGGGTAAATTGCCTTCTCATTGCTGGTGGGATTGCTCTGCTACCAGAGAGGGTAAATTGCCTTCTGACCACTGGTGGGATTGCTCTGCGATCACAGAGGGTAAATTGCCTTCTGATTGCTGGTGGGATTGCTCTGCTAACAGAGAGGGTAAATAGCTTTCTGATTGCTGGTGGGATTGCTGTGCTACCAGAGAGGGTAAATTGCCTTCTGATTGCTGGTGGGATTGCTCTGCTACCAGAGAGGGTAATTTCCTTCTGATTGCTGGTGGGATTGCTCTGCTGCTGGAGAGGCGGGACTGTTTTCTGATTGCTGGTGGGATTGCTCTGCTGCTGGAGGGGGGGGCTGCTTTCAGATTACTGGTGGGATTGCTGTGCCACTGGAGAGGGTAAATTGCCTTCTGATTGCTGGTGGGATTGCTCTGCTACCAGAGAGCGTAAACTGCCTTCTGATTGCTGGTGGGATTGCTCTGCTACCAGAGAGGGTAAATTGCCTTCTGATTGCTGGTGGGATTGCTGTGCTACCAGAGAGGGTAAATTGCCTTCTAATTGCTGGTGGGATTGCTGTGCTACCAGAGAGGGTAAATTGCCTTCTGATTGCTGGTGGGATTGCTCTGCTACCAGAGAGGGTAAATTGCCTTCTGATTGCTGGTGGGATTGCTCTGCTGCTGGAGAGGGGGGACTTCTTTCTGATTGCTGGTGGGATTGCTCTGCTACCAGAGAGGGTAAATTGCCTTCTGATTGCTGGTGGGATTGCTCTGCTTCCAGAGAGGGTAAATTGCCTTCTGATTGCTGGTGGGATTGCTGTGCTGCTGGAGAGGGGGGACTGCTTTCTGATTGCTGGTGGGATTGCTGTGCTACTGGAGAGGGTAAATTGCCTTCTGATTGCTGGTGGGATTGCTCTGCAACCAGAGAGGGTAAACTGCCTTCTGATTGCTGGTGGGATTGCTCTGCTACCAGAGAGGGTAAATTGCCTTCTGATTGCTGGTGGGATTGCTCTGCTACCAACGAAGGTAAATTGCCTTCTGATTGCTGGTGGGATTGCTCTGCTGCTGGAGAAGGGGGACTTCTTTCTGATTGCTGGTGGGATTGCTCTGCTACCAGAGAGGGTAAATTGCCTTCTGATTGCTGGTGGGATTGCTCTGCTACCAGAGAGGGTAAATTGCCTTCTGATTGCTGGTGGGATTGCTGTGCTACCAGAGAGGGTAAATTGCCTTCTGATTGCTGGTGGGATTGCTCTGCTACCAGAGAGGGTAAACTGCCTTCTGATTGCTGGTGGGATTGCTCTGCTACCAGAGAGGGTAAATTGCTTTCTGATTGCTGGTGGGATTGCTCTGCTACCAGAGAGGGTAAATTGCCTTCTGATTGATGGTGGGATTGCTCTGCTACCAGAGAGGGTAAATTGCCTTCTGATTGCTGTTGGGATTGCTCTGCTGCTGGAGAGGGTAATTTGCCTTCTGATTGCTAGTGGGATTGCTCTGCTACCAAAGAAGGTAAATTGCCTTCTGATTGCTGGTGGGATTGCTGTGTTGCTGGAGAGGTGGGGCTGCTTCACATTGCTATTGGGATTGCTGTGCCACTGGAGAGGGTAAATTGCCTTCTGATTGCTGGTGGGATTGGTCTGGTACCAGAGAGGGTAAACTGCCTTCTGATTGCTGGTGGGATTGCTCTGCTACCAGAGAGGGTAAATTGCCTTCTGATTGCTGGTGGGATTGCTCTGCTACCAGAGAGGGTAAATTGCCTTCTGATTGCTGGTGGGATTGCTCTGCTACCAGAGAGGGTAAACTGCCTTCTGATTGCTGGTGGGATTGCTCTGCTACCAGAGAGGGTAAATTGCCTTCTGATTGCTGGTGGGATTGCTGTGCTACTGTAGAGGGGGGACTGCTTTCTGATTGCTGGTGGGATTCCACTGCTACCAGAGAGGGTAAATTGCCTTCTGATTGCTGGTGGGATTGCTGTGCTACTGTAGAGGGGGGACTGCTTTCTGATTGCTGGTGGGATTGCTCTGCTACCAGAGAGGGTAAATTGCCTTCTGATTGCTGGTGGGATTGCTCTGCTCCCAGAGAGGGTAAATTGCCTTCTGATTGCTGGTGGGATTGCTCTGCTGCTGGAGAAGGGGGACTGCTTTCTGATTGCTGGTGGGATTGCTCTGCTACCAGAGAGGGTAAATTGCCTTCTGATTGCTGGTGGGATTGCTCTGCTACCAGAGAGGGTAAATTGCCTTCTGATTGCTGGTGGGATTGCTCTGCTACCAGAGAGGGTAAATTGCCTTCTGATTGCTGGTGGGATTGCTCTGCTACTAGAGAGGGTAAATTGCTTTCTGATTGCTGGTGGGATTGCTCTGCTACCAGAGAGGGTAAATTGCCTTCTGATTGCTGGTGGGATTGCTCTGCTACCAGAGAGGGTAAATTGCCTTCTGATTGCTGGTGGGATTGCTGTGCTGCTGGAGAGGCGGGACTGTTTTCTGATTGCTGGTGGGATTGCTCTGCTGCTGGAGAGGGGGGACTGCTTTCAGATTGCTGGTGGGATTGCTGTGCTACTGGAGAGGGTAAATTGCCTTCTGATTGCTGGTGGGATTGCTCTGCTACCAGAAAGGGTAAACTGCCTTCTGATTGTTGGTGGGGTTGCTGTGCTACCGGAGAGGGTAAATTGCCTTCTGATTGCTGGTGGGATTGCTGTGCTACCAGAGAGGGTAAATTGCCTTCTGATTGCTGGTGGGATTGCTCTGCTACCAGAGAGGGTAAATTGCCTTCTGATTGCTGGTGGGATTGCTCTGCTACCAGAGAGGGTAAATTGCCTTCTGATTGCTGGTGGGATTGCTCTGCTGCTGGAGAAGGGGGACTTCTTTCTGATTGCTGGTGGGATTGCTCTGCTACCAGAGAGGGTAAATTGCCTTCTGATTGCTGGTGGGATTGCTCTGCTACCAGAGAGGGTAAATTGCCTTCTGATTGCTGGTGGGATTGCTCTGCTACCAGAGAGGGTAAATTGCCTTCTGATTGCTGGTGGGATTGCTCTGCTACCAAAGAAGGTAAATTGCCTTCTGATTGCTGGTGGGATTGCTGTGTTGCTGGAGAGGTGGGGCTGCTTTCAGATTGCTGGTGGGATTGCTGTGCCACTGGAGAGGGTAAATTGCCTTCTGATTGCTGGTGGGATTGGTCTGGTACCAGAGAGGGTAAACTGCCTTCTGATTGCTGGTGGGATTGCTCTGCTACCAGAGAGGGTAAATTGCCTTCTGATTGCTGTTGGGATTGCTCTGCTACCAAAGAAGGTAAATTGCCCTCTGATTGCTGGTGGGATTGCTGTGATGCTGGAGAGGAGGGACTGCCTTCTGATTGCTGGTGGGATTGCTCTGCTACCAGAGAGGGTAAATTGCCTTCTGATTGCTGGTGGGATTGCTCTGCTACCAGAGAGGGTAAATTGCCTTCTCATTGCTGGTGGGATTGCTCTGCTGCTGGAGAGGGGGGACTGCTTTCTGATTGCTGGTGTGATTGCTCTGCTACCAGAGAGGGTAAATTGCCTTCTGATTGCTGGTGGGATTGCTCTGCTACCAGAGAGGGTAAATTGCCTTCTGATTGCTGGTGGGATTGCTCTGCGATCACAGAGGGTAAATTGCCTTCTGATTGCTGCTGGGATTGCTCTGCTAACAGAGAGGGTAAATTGCCTTCTGATTGCTGGTGGGATTGCTGTGCTACCAGAGAGGGTAAATTGCCTTCTGATTGCTGGTGGGATTGCTCTGCTACCAACGAAGGTAAATTGCCTTCTGATTGCTGGTGGGATTGCTGTGCTGCTGGAGAGGCGGGACTGTTTTCTGATTGCTGGTGGGATTGCTCTGCTGCTGGAGGGGGGGGGGCTGCTTTCAGATTACTGGTGGGATTGCTGTGTCACTGGAGAGGGTAAATTGCCTTCTGATTGCTGGTGGGATTGCTCTGCTACCAGAGAGGGTCAACTGCCTTCTGATTGCTGGTGGGATTGCTCTGCTACCAGAGAGGGTAAATTGCCTTCTGATTGCTGGTGGGATTGCTCTGCTACCATAGATGGTAAATTGCCTTCTAATTGCTGGTGGGATTGCTGTGCTACCAGAGAGGGTAAATTGCCTTCTGATTGCTGGTGGGATTGCTCTGCTACCAGAGAGGGTAAACTGCCTTCTGTTGCTGGTGGGATTGCTCTGCTGCTGGAGAGGGGGGACTGCTTTCTGATTGCTGGTGGGATTGCTCTGCTACCAGAGAGGGTAAATTGCCTTCTCATTGCTGGTGGGATTGCTCTGCTACCAGAGAGGGTAAATTGCCTTCTGATTGCTGGTGGGATTGCTGTGCTGCTGGAGAGGTGGGACTGCTTTCTGATTGCTGGTGGGATTGCTGTGCTACTGGAGATGGTAAATTGCCTTCTGATTGCTGGTGGGATTGGTCTGGTACCAGAGAGGGTAAACTGCCTTCTGATTGCTGGTGGGATTGCTCTGCTACCAGAGAGCGTAAACTGCCTGCTGATTGCTGGTGGGATTGCTCTGCTACCAAAGAAGGTAAATTGCCCTCTGATTGCTGGTGGGATTGCTGTGTTGCTGGAGAGGAGGGACTGCCTTCTGATTGCTGGTGGGATTGCTCTGCTCCCAGAGAGCGTAAATTGCCTTCTGATTGCTGGTGGGATTGCTCTGCTACCAGAGAGGGTAAATTGCCTTCTGATTGCTGGTGGGATTGCTCTGCTACCAGAGAGGGTAAATTGCCTTCTGATTGCTGGTGGGATTGCTCTGCTACCAGAGAGGGTAAACTGCCTTCTGATTATTGGTGGGGTTGCTGTGATACCAGAGAGGGTAAATTGCCTTCTGATTGCTGGTGGGATTGCTCTGCTGCTGGAGAGGGTAAATTGCTTTCTGATTGCTGGTGGGATTGCTCTGCTACCAGAGAGGGTAAATTGCCTTCTGATTGCTGGTGGGATTGCTCTGCTGCTGGAGAGGGTAATTTGCCTTCTGATTGCTGGTGGGATTGCTCTGCTACCAAAGAAGGTAAATTGCCTTCTGATTGCTGGTGGGATTGCTGTGTTGCTGGAGAGGTGGGGCTGCTTCACATTGCTATTGGGATTGCTGTGCCACTGGAGAGGGTAAATTGCCTTCTGATTGCTGGTGGGATTGCTCTGGTACCAGAGAGGGTAAACTGCCTTCTGATTGCTGGTGGGATTGCTCTGCTACCAGAGAGGGTAAATTGCCTTCTGATTGCTGGTGGGATTGCTCTGCTACCAAAGAAGGTAAATTGCCTTCTGATTGCTGGTGGGATTGCTCTGTGACCAGATAGCGTAAACTGCCTTCTGATTGCTGGTGGGATTGCTCTGCTACCAGAGAGGGTAAATTGCCTTCTGATTGCTGGTGGGATTGCTGTGCTACTGTAGAGGGGGGACTGCTTTCTGATTGCTGGTGGGATTCCACTGCTACCAGAGAGGGTAAATTGACTTCTAATTGCTGGTGGGATTGCTGTGCTACTGTAGAGGGGGGACTGCTTTCTGATTGCTGCTGGGATTGCTCTGCTACCAGAGAGGGTAAATTGCTTTCTGATTGCTGGTGGGATTGCACTGCTCCCAGAGAGGGTAAATTGCCTTCTGATTGCTGGTGGGATTGCTCTGCTGCTGGAGTGGGGGGACTGCTTTCTGATTGCTCGTGGGATTGCTCTGCTACCAGAGAGGGTAAATTGCCTTCTGATTGCTGGTGGGATTGCTCTGCTACCAGAGAGGGTAAATTGCCTTCTGATTGCTGGTGGGATTGCTCTGCTACCAACGAGGGTAAATTGCCTTCTCATTGCTGGTGGGATTGCTCTGCTAACAGAGAGGGTAAATAGCTTTCTGATTGCTGGTGGGATTGCTGTGCTGCCAGAGAGGGTAAATTGCCTTCTGATTGCTGGTGGGATTGCTCTGCTACCATATAGAGTAATTTGCCTTCTGTTTGCTGGTGGGATTGCTGTGCTGCTGGAGAGGCGGGACTGTTTTCTGATTGCTGGTGGGATTGCTCTGCTGCTGGAGAGGGGGCTGCTTTCTGATTGCTGGTGGGATTGCTGTGCCACTGGAGAGGGTAAATTGCCTTCTGATTGCTGGTGGGATTGCTCTGCTACCAGAGAGCGTAAACTGCCTTCTGATTGCTGGTGGGATTGCTCTGCTAACAGAGAGGGTAAATTGCCTTCTGATTGCTGGTGGGATTGCTGTGCTACCACAGATGGTAAATTGCCTTCTAATTGCTGGTGGGATTGCTGTGCTACCAGAGAGGGTAAATTGCCTTCTGATTGCTGGTGGGATTGCTCTGCTACCAGAGAGGGTAAATTGCCTTCTGATTGCTGGTGGGATTGCTCTGCTGCTGGAGAGGGGGGACTGCTTTCTGATTGCTGGTGGGATTGCTCTGCTACCAGAGAGGGTAAATTGCCTTCTGATTGCTGCTGGGATTGCTCTGCTACCAGAGAGGGTAAATTGCCTTCTGATTGCTGGTGGGATTGCTCTGCTACCAGAGAGGGTAAATTGCCTTCTGATTGCTGGTGGGATTGCTCTGCTACCAGAGAGGGTAAATTGCCTTCTGATTGCTGGTGGGATTGCTCTGCTGCTGGAGAGGGGGGACTGCTTTCTGATTGCTGGTGGGATTGCTGTGCTACTGGAGAGGGTAAATTGCCTTCTGATTGCTGGTGGGATTGGTCTGGTACCAGAGAGGGTAAACTGCCTTCTGATTGCTGGTGGGATTGCTCTGCTACCAGAGAGGGTAAATTGCCTTCTGATTGCTGGTGGGATTGCTCTGCTGCCAAAGAAAGGGTAAATTGCCCTCTGATTGCTGGTGGGATTGCTGTGTTGCTGGAGAGGAGGGACTGCCTTCTGATTGCTGGTGGGATTGCTCTGCTCCCAGAGAGCGTAAATTGCCTTCTGATTGCTGGTGGGATTGCTCTGCTAACAGAGAGGGTAAATTGCCTTCTGATTGCTGGTGGGATTGCTCTGCTACCAGAGAGGGTAAATTGCCTTCTGATTGCTGGTGGGATTGCTCTGCTGCTGCAGAGGGGGTAAATTGCTTTCATATTACTGGTGGGATTGCTCTGCTACCAGAGAGGGTAAATTGCCTTCTGATTGCTGGTGGGATTGCTCTGCTACCAGAGAGGGTAAATTGCCTTCTAATTGCTGGTGGGAATGCTGTGCTACTGTAGAGGGGGGACTGCTTTCTGATTGCTGGTGGGATTGCTCTGCTACCAGATAGAGTAAATTGCCTTCTAATTGCTGGTGGGATTACTCTGCTAACAGAGAGGGTAAATTGCTTTCTGATTGCCGGTGGGATTGCTGTGCTACCAGAGAGGGTAAATTGCCTTCTGATTGCTGGTGGGATTGCTCTGCTACCAGAGAGGGTAAATTGCCTTCTGATTGCTGGTGGGATTGCTCTGCTACCAGAGAGGGTAAATTGCCTTCTGATTGCTGGTGGGATTGCTCTGCTACCAGAGAGGGTAAATTGCCTTCTGATTGCTGCTGGGATTGCTCTGCTAACAGAGAGGGTAAATTGCCTTCTGATTGCTGGTGGGATTGCTGTGCTACCAGAGAGGGTAAATTGCCTTCTGATTGCTGGTGGGATTGCTCTGCTCCCAGAGAGGGTAAACTGCCTTCTGATTAAGAGGGTAAATTCCCTTCTGATTGCCGGTGGGATTGCTGTGATACCAGAGAGAGTAAATTATCTTCTCATTGCTGGTGGGATTGCTCTGCTACCAGAAAGGGTAAATTGCTTTCTGATTGCTGGTGGGATTGCTCTGCTACCAGAGAGGGTAAATTGCCTTCTGATTGCTGGTGGGATTGCTCTGCTGCTGGAGAGGGTAATTTGCCTTCTGATTGCTAGTGGGATTGCTCTGCTACCAAAGAAGGTAAATTGCCTTCTGATTGCTGGTGGGATTGCTGTGTTGCTGGAGAGGTGGGGCTGCTTCACATTGCTATTGGGATTGCTGTGCCACTGGAGAGGGTAAATTGCCTTCTGATTGCTGGTGGGATTGGTCTGGTACCAGAGAGGGTAAACTGCCTTCTGATTGCTGGTGGGATTGCTCTGCTACCAGAGAGGGTAAATTGCCTTCTGATTGCTGGTGGGATTGCTCTGCTACCAAAGAAGGTAAATTGCCTTCTGATTGCTGGTGGGATTGCTCTGCTGCTGGAGAGGGTAAATTGCCTTCTGATTGCTGGTGGGATTGGTGTGGTACCAGAGAGGGTAAACTGCCTTCTGATTGCTGGTGGGATTGCTCTGCGACCAGATAGCGTAAACTGCCTTCTGATTGCTGGTGGGATTGCTCTGCTACCAGAGAGGGTAAATTGCCTTCTGATTGCTGGTGGGATTGCTGTGCTACTGTAGAGGGGGGACTGCTTTCTGATTGCTGGTGGGATTCCACTGCTACCAGAGAGGGTAAATTGACTTCTAATTGCTGGTGGGATTGCTGTGCTACTGTAGAGGGGGGACTGCTTTCTGATTGCTGCTGGGATTGCTCTGCTACCAGAGAGGGTAAATTGCCTTCTGATTGCTGGTGGGATTGCTCTGCTCCCAGAGAGGGTAAATTGCCTTCTGATTGCTGGTGGGATTGCTGTGCTGCTGGAGAGGCGGGACTGTTTTCTGATTGCTGGTGGGATTGCTCTGCTGCTGGAGAGGGGGGGCTGCTTTCAGATTACTGGTGGGATTGCTGTGCCACTGGAGAGGGTAAATTGCCTTCTGATTGCTGGTGGGATTGCTCTGCTACCAGAGAGCGTAAACTGCCTTCTGATTGCTGGTGCGATTGCTCTGCTGACAGAGAGGGTAAATTGCCTTCTGATTGCTGGTGGGATTGCTGTGCTACCAGAGAGGGTAAATTGCCTTCTGATTGCTGGTGGGATTGCTCTGCTACCAGAGAGGGTAAATTGCCTTCTGATTGCTGGTGGGATTGCTCTGCTACCAGAGAGGGTAAATTGCCTTCTGATTGCTGGTGGGATTGCTCTGCTGCTGGAGAGGGGGGACTGCTTTCTGATTGCTGGTGGGATTGCTCTGCTACCAGAGAGGGTAAATTGCCTTCTGATTGCTGGTGGGATTGCTCTGCTACCAGAGAGGGTAAATTGCCTTCTGATTGCTGGTGGGATTGCTCTGCTACCAGAGAGGGTAAATTGCTTTCTGATTGCTGGTGGGATTGCTCTGCTCCCAGAGAGGGTAAATTGCCTTCTGATTGCTGGTGGGATTGCTGTGTTGCTGGAGAGGTGGGGCTGCTTTCAGATTGCTGGTGGGATTGCTGTGCCACTGGAGAGGGTAAATTGCCTTCTGATTGCTGGTGGGATTGGTCTGGTACCAGAGAGGGTAAACTGCCTTCTGATTGCTGGTGGGATTGCTCTGCTACCAGAGAGGGTAAATTGCCTTCTGATTGCTGCTGGGATTGCTCTGCTAACAGAGAGGGTAAATTGCCCTCTGATTGCTGGTGGGATTGCTGTGATGCTGGAGAGGAGGGACTGCCTTCTGATTGCTGGTGGGATTGCTCTGCTCCCAGAGAGCGTAAATTGCCTTCTGATTGCTGGTGGGATTGCTCTGCTGCCAGAGAGGGTAAATTGCCTTCTGATTGCTGGTGGGATTGCTCTGCTGCTGGAGAGGGTAAATTGCCTTCTTATTGCTGGTGGGATTGCTCTGCTGCCAGAGAGGGTAAATTGCTTTCTGATTGCTGGTGGGATTGCACTGCTACCAGAGAGGGTAAATTGCCTTCTGACCACTGGTGGGATTGCTCTGTGATCACAGAGGGCAAATTGCCTTCTGATTGCTGGTGGGATTGCTCTGCTAACAGAGGGTAAATTGCCTTCTGATTGCTGGTGGGATTGCTGTGCTACCAGAGAGGGTAAATTGCCTTCTGATTGCTGGTGGGATTGCTCTGCTACCAGATAGAGTAATTTACCTTCTGTTTGCTGGTGGGATTGCTGTGCTGCTGGAGAGGCGGGACTGTTTTCTGATTGCTGGTGGGATTGCTCTGCTGCTGGAGGGGGGGCTGCTTTCAGATTACTGGTGGGATTGCTGTGCCACTGGAGAGGGTAAATTGCCTTCTGATTGCTGGTGGGATTGCTCTGCTACCAGAGAGCGTAAACTGCCTTCTGATTGCTGGTGCGATTGCTCTGCTGACAGAGAGGGTAAATTGCCTTCTGATTGCTGGTGGGATTGCTGTGCTACCAGAGAGGGTAAATTGCCTTCTGATTGCTGGTGGGATTGCTCTGCTACCAGAGAGGGTAAATTGCCTTCTGATTGCTGGTGGGATTGCTCTGCTACCAACGAGGGTAAATTGCCTTCTGATTGCTGGTGGGATTGCTCTGCTGCTGGAGAAGGGGGACTTCTTTCTGATTGCTGGTGGGATTGCTCTGCTACCAGAGAGGGTAAATTGCCTTCTGATTGCTGCTGGGATTGCTCTGCTACCAGAGAGGGTAAATTGCTTTCTGATTGCTGGTGGGATTGCACTGCTCCCAGAGATGGTAAACGGCCTTCTGATTGCTGGTGGGATTGATGTGCTACCAGAGATGGTAAACTGCCTTCTGTTGCTGGTGGGATTGCTGTGTTGCTGGAGAGGTGGGGCTGCTTTCAGATTGCTGGTGGGATTGCTGTGCTACTGGAGATGGTAAATTGCCTTCTGATTGCTGGTGGGATTGGTCTGGTACCAGAGAGGGTAAACTGCCTTCTGATTGCTGGTGGGATTGCTCTGCTACCAGAGAGGGTAAATTGCCTTCTGATTGCTGGTGGGATTGCTCTGCTACCAAAGAAGGTAAATTGCCTTCTGATTGCTGGTGGGATTGCTGTGCTGCTGGAGAGGAGGGACTGCCTTCTGATTGCTGGTGGGATTGCTCTGCTACCAGAGAGGGTAAATTGCCTTCTGATTGCTGGTGGGATTGCTCTGCTGCTGGAGAGGGGGGACTGCTTTCTGATTGCTGGTGGGATTGCTCTGCTACCAGAGAGGGTAAATTGCCTTCTGATTGCTGGTGGGATTGCTCTGCTGCTGGAGAGGGGGGACTGCTTTCTGATTGCTGGTGGGATTGCTCTGCTACCAGAGAGGGTAAATTGCCTTCTGATTGCTGGTGGGATTGCTCTGCTACCAGAGAGGGTAAATTGCCTTCTGATTGCTGGTGGGATTGCTGTGCTGCTGGAGAGGGGGGACTGCTTTCTGATTGCTGGTGGGATTGCTCTGCTACGACAGAGGGTAAATTGCCTTCTAATTGCTGGTGGGATTGCTGTGCCACTGGAGAGGGTAAATTGCCTTCTGATTGCTGGTGGGATTGCTCTGCTACCAGAGAGGGTAAACTGCCTTCTGATTGCTGGTGGGATTGCTCTGCTACCAGAGAGGGTAAATTGCCTTCTGATTGCTGGTGGGATTGCTCTGCTACCAGAGAGGGTAAATTGCCTTCTGATTGCTGGTGGGATTGCTCTGCTACCAGAGAGGGTAAATTGCCTTCTGATTGCTGGTGGGATTGCTCTGCTACCAGAGAGGGTAAATTGCCTTCTGATTGCTGGTGGGATTGCTCTGCTGCTGGAGAGGGGGGACTGCTTTCTGATTGCTGGTGGGATTGCTCTGCTACCAGAGAGGGTAAATTGCCTTCTGATTGCTGGTGGGATTGCTCTGCTACCAGAGAGGGTAAATTGCCTTCTGATTGCTGGTGGGATTGCTCTGCTACCAGAGAGGGTAAATTGCCTTCTGATTGCTGGTGGGATTGCTGTGCTACCAGAGATGGTAAACTGCCTTCTGTTGCTGTTGGGATTGCTGTGTTGCTGGAGAGGTGGGGCTGCTTTCAGATTGCTGGTGGGATTGCTGTGCCACTGGAGAGGGTAAATTGCCTTCTGATTGCTGGTGGGATTGGTCTGGTACCAGAGAGGGTAAACTGCCTTCTGATTGCTGGTGGGATTGCTCTGCTACCAGAGAGGGTAAATTGCCTTCTGATTGCTGGTGGGATTGCTCTGCTACCAAAGAAGGTAAATTGCCTTCTGATTGCTGGTGGGATTGCTGTGATGCTGGAGAGGAGGGACTGCCTTCTGATTGCTGGTGGGATTGCTCTGCTCCCAGAGAGCGTAAATTGCCTTCTGATTGCTGGTGGGATTGCTCTGCTACCAGAGAGGGTAAATTGCCTTCTGATTGCTGGTGGGATTGCTCTGCTGCTGGAGAAGGGGGACTGCTTTCTGATTGCTGGTGGGATTGCTCTGCTACCAGAGAGGGTAAATTGCCTTCTGATTGCTGGTGGGATTGCTCTGCTACCAGAGAGGGTAAATTGCCTTCTGATTGCTGGTGGGATTGCTCTGCTACCAGAGAGGGTAAACTGCCTTCTGATTGCTGGTGGGATTGCTCTGCGAACAGAGAGGGTAAATAGCTTTCTGATTGCTGGTGGGATTGCTGTGCTGCCAGAGAGGGTAAATTGCCTTCTGATTGCTGGTGGGATTGCTCTGCTACCAGAGAGGAGTAATTTACCTTCTGTTTGCTCGTGGGATTGCTGTGCTGCTGGAGAGGCGGGACTGTTTTCTGATTGCTGGTGGGATTGCTCTGCTGCTGGAGAGGGGGGAGCTGCTTTCAGATTACTGGTGGGATTGCTGTGCCACTGGAGAGGGTAAATTGCCTTCTGATTGCTGATGGGATTGCTCTGCTGCTGGAGAGGAGGGACTGCCTTCTGATTGCTGGTGGGATTGCTGTAGTACCAGAGAGGGTAAATTGCCTTCTGATTGCTGGTGGGATTGCTCTGCTAACAGAGGGTAAATTGCCTTCTGATTGCTGGTGGGATTGCTCTGCTACCAGAGAGGGTAAATTGCCTTCTGATTGCTGGTGGGATTGCTCTGCTGCTGGAGGGGGGGTCTGCTTTCTGATATGCTGCTGGGATTGCTGTGCCACTGGAGAGGGTAAATTGCCTTCTGATTGCTGGTGGGATTGCTCTGCTACCAGAGAGGGTAAATTGCCTTCTGATTGCTGGTGGGATTGCTCTGCTACCAGAGAGGGTAAATTGCCTTCTGATTGCTGGTGGGATTGCTGTGCTACTGGAGAGGGGGGACTGCTTTCTGATTGCTGGTGGGATTGCTCTGCTACCAGAGAGGGTAAATTGCCTTCTGATTGCTGGTGTGATTGCTCTGCTGCTGGAGAAGGGCGACTGCTTTCTGATTGCCGGTGGGATTGCTGTGCTACCAGAGAGGGTAAATTGCCTTCTGATTGCTGGTGGGATTGCTCTGCTACCAGAGAGGGTAAATTGCCTTCTGATTGCTGGTGGGATTGCTCTGCTGCTGGAGAGGGGGGACTGCTTTCTGATTGCTGGTGGGATTGCTCTGCTACCAGAGAGGGTAAATTGCCTTCTCATTTCTGGTGGGATTGCTCTGCTACCAGAGAGGGTAAATTGCCTTCTGACCACTGGTGGGATTGCTCTGCGATCACAGAGGGCAAATTGCCTTCTGATTGCTGGTGGGATTGCTCTGCGAACAGAGAGGGTAAATAGCTTCTGATTGCTGGTGGGATTGCTGTGCTGCCAGAGAGGGTAAATTGCCTTCTGATTGCTGGTGGGATTGCTCTGCTACCAGATAGAGTAATTTGCCTTCTGTTTGCTGGTGGGATTGCTGTGCTGCTGGAGAGGCGGGACTGTTTTCTGATTGCTGGTGGGATTGCTCTGCTGCTGGAGGGGGGCTGCTTTCAGATACTGGTGGGATTGCTGTGCCACTGGAGAGGGTAAATTGCCTTCTGATTGCTGGTGGGATTGCTCTGCTACCAGAGAGCGTAAACTGCCTTCTGATTGCTGGTGGGATTCCTCTGCTACCAGAGAGGGTAAATTGCCTTCTGATTGCTGGTGGGATTGCTCTGCTAACAGAGAGGGTAAATTGCCTTCTGATTGCTGGTGGGATTGCTGTGCTACCAGAGAGGGTAAATTGCCTTCTGATTGCTGGTGGGATTGCTCTGCTACCAGAGAGGGTAAATTGCCTTCTGATTGCTGGTGGGATTGCTCTGCTGCTGGAGAGGGGGGACTGCTTTCTGATTGCTGGTGGGATTGCTCTGCTACCAGAGAGGGTAAATTGCCTTCTGATTGCTGGTGGGATTGCTCTGCTACCAGAGAAGGTAAATTGCCTTCTGATTGCTGGTGGGATTGCTCTGCTACCAGAGATGGTAAACGGCCTTCTGATTGCTGGTGGGATTGCTGTGCTACCAGAGATGGTAAATTGCCTTCTGATTGCTGGTGGGATTGCTGTGTTGCTGGAGAGGTGGGGCTGCTTTCTGATTGCTGGTGGGATTGCTGTGCCACTGGAGAGGGTAAATTGCCTTCTGATTGCTGGTGGGATTGGTCTGCTACCAGAGAGGGTAAACTGCCTTCTGATTGCTGGTGGGATTGCTCTGCTACCAGAGAGGGTAAATTGCCTTCTGATTGCTGGTGGGATTGCTCTGCTACCAGAGAGGGTAAATTGCCTTCTGATTGCTGGTGGGATTGCTCTGCTGCTGGAGAGGGGGGACTGCCTTCTGATTGCTGGTGGGATTGCTCTGCTACCAGAGAGGGTAAATTGCCTTCTGATTGCTGGTGGGATTGCTCTGCTACCAGAGAGGGTAAATTGCCTTCTGATTGCTGGTGGGATTGCTCTGCTGCTGGAGAAGGGGGACTGCTTTCTGATTGCTGGTGGGATTGCTCTGCTACCAGAGAGGGTAAATTGCCTTCTGATTGCTGGTGGGATTGCTCTGCTACCAGAGAGGGTAAATTGCCTTCTGATTGCTGGTGGGATTGCTCTGCTACCAGAGAGGGTAAATTGCCTTCTGATTGCTGGTGGGATTGCTCTGCTACCAGAGAGGGTAAATTGCCTTCTGTTTGCTGGTGGGATTGCTGTGCTGCTGGAGAGGCGGGACTGTTTTCTGATTGCTGGTGGGATTGCTCTGCTGCTGGAGGGGGGGGTCTGCTTTCTGATTGCTGGTGGGATTGCTGTGCCACTGGAGAGGGTAAATTGCCTTCTGATTGCTGGTGGGATTGCTCTGCTACCAGAGAGCGTAAACTGCCTTCTGATTGCTGGTGCGATTGCTCTGCTGACAGAGAGGGTAAATTGCCTTCTGATTGCCGGTGGGATTGCTGTGCTACCATAGATGGTAAATTGCCTTCTAATTGCTGGTGGGATTGCTGTGCTACCAGAGAGGGTAAATTGCCTTCTGATTGCTGGTGGGATTGCTCTGCTACCAGAGAGGGTAAATTGCCTTCTGATTGCTGGTGGGATTGCTCTGCTGCTGGAGAGGGGGGACTGCTTTCTGATTGCTGGTGGGATTGCTCTGCTACCAGAGAGGGTAAATTGCCTTCTGATTGCTGCTGGGATTGCTCTGCTACCAGAGAGGGTAAATTGCTTTCTGATTGCTGGTGGGATTGCACTGCTCCCAGAGATGGTAAACGGCCTTCTGATTGCTGGTGGGATTGCTGTGCTACCAGAGATGGTAAACTGCCTTCTGTTGCTGGTGGGATTGCTGTGTTGCTGGAGAGGTGGGGCTGCTTTCAGATTGCTGGTGGGATTGCTGTGCTACTGGAGAGGGTAAATTGCCTTCTGATTGCTGGTGGGATTGCTCTGCTACCAGAGAGGGTAAACTGCCTTCTGATTGCTGGTGGGATTGCTCTGCTACCAGAGAGGGTAAACTGCCTTCTGATTGCTGGTGGGATTGCTCTGCTACCAGAGAGGGTAAATTGCCTTCTGATTGCTGGTGGGATTGCTGTGCTGCTGGAGAGGGGGGACTGCTTTCTGATTGCTGGTGGGATTGCTCTGCTACCAGAGAGGGTAAATTGCCTTCTGATTGCTGGTGGGATTGCTCTGCTACCAGAGAGGGTAAATTGCCTTCTGATTGCTGGTGGGATTGCTCTGCTACCAGAGAGGGTAAATTGCCTTCTGATTGCTGGTGGGATTGCTCTGCTACCAGAGAGGGTAAATTGCCTTCTGATTGCTGGTGGGATTGCTCTGCTGCTGGAGAGGGGGGACTGCTTTCTGATTGCTGGTGGGATTGCTGTGCCACTGGAGAGGGTAAATTGCCTTCTGATTGCTGGTGGGATTGCTCTGCTACCAGAGAGGGTAAATTGTCTTCTGATTGCTGGTGGGATTGCTCTGCTACCAGAGAGGGTAAATTGCCTTCTGATTGCTGGTGGGATTGCTGTGCTACTGTAGAGGGGGGACTGCTTTCTGATTGCTGGTGGGATTGCTCTGCTACCAGAGAGGGTAAATTGCCTTCTAATTGCTGGTGGGATTGCTCTGCTACCAGAGAGGGTAAATTGCCTTCTGATTGCTGGTGGGATTGCTGTGCTACCAGAGAGGGTAAATTGCCTTCTGATTGCTGGTGGGATTGCTCTGCTACCAGAGAGGGTAAATTGCTTTCTGATTGCTGGTGGGATTGCACTGCTACCAGAGAGGGTAAATTGCCTTCTGATTCTGGTGGGATTGCTCTGCGATCACAGAGGGTAAATTGCCTTCTGATTGCTGCTGGGATTGCTCTGCTAACAGAGAGGGTAAATTGCCTTCTGATTGCTGGTGGGATTGCTCTGCTACCAGAGAGGGTAAATTGCCTTCTGATTGCTGGTGGGATTGCTCTGCTACCAGAGAGGGTAAACTGCTTCTGATTATTGGTGGGATTGCTGTGCTACCAGAGAGGGTAAATTGCCTTCTGATTGCTGGTGGGATTGCTCTGCTACCAGAGAGGGTAAATTGCTTTCTGATTGCTGCTGGGATTGCTCTGCTACCAGAGAGGGTAAATTGCTTTCTGATTGCTGGTGGGATTGCTCTGCTCCCAGAGATGGTAAACGGCCTTCTGATTGCTGGTGGGATTGCTGTGCTACCAGAGAGGTAAACTGCCTTCTGTTGCTGGTGGGATTGCTGTGTTGCTGGAGAGGTGGGGCTGCTTTCAGATTGCTGGTGGGATTGCTGTGCCACTGGAGAGGGTAAATTGCCTTCTGATTGCTGGTGGGATTGGTCTGGTACCAGAGAGGGTAAACTGCCTTCTGATTGCTGGTGGGATTGCTCTGCTACCAGAGAGGGTAAACTGCCTTCTGATTGCTGGTGGGATTGCTCTGCTACCAAAGAAGGTAAATTGCCCTCTGATTGCTGGTGGGATTGCTGTGTTGCTGCTAGAGGAGGGACTGCCTTCTGATTGCTGGTGGGATTGCTCTGCTACCAGAGAGCGTAAATTGCCTTCTGATTGCTGGTGGGATTGCTCTGCTAAGAGAGGGTAAATTGCCTTCTGATTGCTGGTGGGATTGCTGTGCTACCAGAGAGGGTAAATTGCCTTCTGATTGCTGGTGGGATTGCTCTGCTACCAGAGAGGGTAAATTGCCTTCTGATTGCTGGTGGGATTGCTCTGCTACCAGAGAGGGTAAATTGCCTTCTGATTGCTGGTGGGATTGCTCTGCTACCAGAGAGGGTAAATTGCTTTCTGATTGCTGGTGGGATTGCTCTGCTACCAGAGAGGGTAAATTGCCTTCTGATTGATGGTGGGATTCCTCTGCTACCAGAGAGGGTAAATTGCCTTCTGATTGCTGGTGGGATTGCTCTGCTGCCTGGAGAGGGTAAATTGCCTTCTGATTGCTGGTGGGATTGCTCTGCTACCAGAGAGGGTAAATTGCCTTCTGATTGCTGGTGGGATTGCTCTGCTACCAGAGAGGGTAAATTGCCTTCTGATTGCTGGTGGGATTGCTCTGCTACCAGAGAGGGTAAATTATCTTCTGATTGCTGGTGGGATTGCTCTGCTACCAAAGAAGGTAAATTGCCTTCTGATTGCTGGTGGGATTGCTCTGCTACCAGAGAGGGTAAATTGCCTTCTGATTGCTGGTGGGATTGCTCTGCTACCAGAGAGGGTAAATTGCCTTCTGATTGCTGGTGGGATTGCTCTGCTGCTGGAGAGGGTAATTGCTTCTGATTGCTGGTGGGATTGCTCTGCTACCAGAGAAGGTAAATTGCCTTCTGATTGCTGGTGGGATTGCTCTGCTGCTGGAGAGGGTAAATTGCCTTCTGATTGCTGGTGGGATTGCTGTGCCACTGGAGAGGGTAAATTGCCTTCTGATTGCTGGTGGGATTGCTCTGGTACCAGAGAGGGTAAACTGCCTTCTGATTGCTGGTGGGATTGCTCTGCTACCAGAGAGGGTAAATTGCCTTCTGATTGCTGGTGGGATTGCTCTGCTGCTGGAGAGGGTAAATTGCCTTCTGATTGCTGGTGGGATTGGTGTGGTACCAGAGAGGGTAAACTGCCTTCTGATTGCTGGTGGGATTGCTCTGCGACCAGATAGCGTAAACTGCCTTCTGATTGCTGGTGGGATTGCTCTGCTACCAGAGAGGGTAAATTGCCTTCTGATTGCAGGTGGGATTGCTGTGCTACTGTAGAGGGGGGACTGCTTTCTGATTGCTGGTGGGATTCCACTGCTACCAGAGAGGGTAAATTGACTTCTAATTGCTGGTGGGATTGCTGTGCTACTGTAGAGGGGGGACTGCTTTCTGATTGCTGGTGGGATTGCTCTGCGACCAGAGAGCGTAAACTGCCTTCTGATTGCTGGTGGGATTGCTCTGCTCACAGAGATGGTAAATTGCCTTCTGATTGCCGGTGGGATTGCTGTGCTACCACAGATGGTAAAGTGCCTTCTGATTGCTGTTGGGATTGCTTTGCTACCAGAGAGGGTAAATTGCCTTCTGATTGCTGGTGGGATTGCTCTGCTACCAGAGAGGGTAAATTGCCTTCTGATTGTTGGTGGGATTGGTCTGCTGACACAGAGGGTAAATTGCCTTCTGATTGCTGGTGGGATTGCTTTGCTACTGGAGAGGGGGGACTGCTTTCTGATTGCTGGTGGGATTGCTCTGCTACCAAAGAAGGTAAATTGCCTTCATTCCTGGTGGGATTGCTCTGCTGCTGGAGAGGGGGGGCTGCTTTCAGATTACTGGTGGGATTGCTGTGCCACTGGAGAGGGTAAATTGCCTTCTGATTGCTGGTGGGATTGGTCTGGTACCAGAGAGGGTAAACTGCCTTCTGATTGCTGGTGGGATTGGTCTGGTACCAGAGAGCGTAAACTGCCTTCTAATTGCTGGTGGGATTGCTGTGCTACCAGAGAGGGTAAATTGCCTTCTGATTGCTGGTGGGATTGCTGTGCTACTGTAGAGGGGGGACTGCTTTCTGATTGCTGGTGGGATTGCTCTGCTACCAGAGAGGGTAAATTGACTTCTGATTGCTGGTGGGATTCCTCTGCTACCAGATAGAGTGAATTGCCTTCTAATTGCTGGTGGGATTGCTCTGCTACCAGAGAGGGTAAATTGCCTTCTGATTGCTGGTGGGATTGCTGTGCTACCAGAGAGGATAAATTGCCTTCTGATTGCTGGTGGGATTGCTCTACTGCTGGAGGGGGGGTTTTCTGCTTTCATATTACTGCTGGGATTGCTGTGCCACTGGAGAGGGTAAATTGCCTTCTGATTGCTGGTGGGATTGCTCTGCTACCAGAGAGGGTAAATTGTCTTCTGATTGCTGGTGGGATTCCTCTGCTACCAGAGAGGGTAAATTGCCTTCTAATTGCTGGTTGGAATGCTGTGCTACTGTAGAGGGGGGAGTGCTTTCTGATTGCTGGTGGGATTGCTCTGCTACCAGATAGGGTAAATTGCCTTCTGATTGCTGGTGGGATTGCTCTGCTACCAGAGAGGGTAAATTGCCTTCTGATTGCTGGTGGGATTGCTCTGCTACCAGAGAGGGTAAATTGCCTTCTGATTGCTGGTGGGATTGCTCTGCTACCAGAGAGGGTAAATTGCCTTCTGATTGCTGGTGGGATTGCTCTGCTACCAGAGAGGGTAAATTGCCTTCTGATTGCTGGTGGGATTGCTCTGCGATCACAGAGGGTAAATTGCCTTCTGATTGCTGCTGGGATTGCTCTGCTAACAGAGAGGGTAAATTGCCTTCTGATTGCTGGTGGGATTGCTGTGCTACCAGAGAGGGTAAATTGCCTTCTGATTGCTGGTGGGATTGCTCTGCTACCAGAGAGGGTAAACTGCCTTCTGATTATTGGTGGGGTTGCTGTGATACCAGAGAGAGTAAATTATCTTCTCATTGCTGGTGGGTTTGCTCTGCTACCAGAAAGCGTAAATTGCTTTCTGATTGCTGGTGGGATTGCTGTGCTGCTGGAGAAGGGCGACTGCTTTCTGATTGCCGGTGGGATTGCTGTGCTACCAGAGAGGGTAAATTGCCTTCTGATTGCTGGTGGGATTGCTCTGCTACCAGAGAGGGTAAATTGCCTTCTGATTGCTGGTGGGATTGCTCTGCTACCAGAGAGGGTAAATTGCCTTCTGATTGCTGGTGGGATTGCTCTGCTACCAAAGAAGGTAAATTGCCTTCTGATTGCTGGTGGGATTGCTCTGTGACCAGATAGCGTAAACTGCCTTCTGATTGCTGGTGGGATTGCTCTGCTACCAGAGAGGGTAAATTGCCTTCTGATTGCTGGTGGGATTGCTGTGCTACTGTAGAGGGGGGACTGCTTTCTGATTGCTGGTGGGATTGCTCTGCTACCAGAGAGGGTAAATTGCCTTCTGATTGCTGGTGGGATTGCTCTGCTACCAGAGAGGGTAAATTGCCTTCTGATTGCTGGTGGGATTGCTCTGCTGCTGGAGAGGGGGGACTGCTTTCTGATTGCTCGTGGGATTGCTGTGATACCAGAGAGGGTAAATTGCCTTCTCATTGCTGGTGGGATTGCTCTGCTACCAGAGAGGGTAAATTGCCTTCTGATTGCTGGTGGGATTGCTCTGCTACCAGAGAGGGTAAATTGCCTTCTGATTGCTGGTGGGATTGCTCTGCTACCAGAGAGGGTAAATTGCCTTCTGATTGCTGGTGGGATTGCTGTGCTACCAGAGAGGGTAAATTGCCTTCTGATTGCTGGTGGGATTGCTCTGCTACCAGAGAGGGTAAATTGCCTTCTGATTGCTGGTGGGATTGCTCTGCTGCTGGAGAGGCGGGACTGTTTTCTGATTGCTGGTGGGATTGCTCTGCTGCTGGAGAGGGGGGGCTGCTTTCAGATTACTGGTGGGATTGCTGTGCCACTGGAGAGGGTAAATTGCCTTCTGATTGCTGGTGGGATTGCTCTGCTACCAGAGAGCGTAAACTGCCTTCTGATTGCTGGTGCGATTGCTCTGCTGACAGAGAGGGTAAATTGCCTTCTGATTGCCGGTGGGATTGCTGTGCTACCATAGATGGTAAATTGCCTTCTAATTGCTGGTGGGATTGCTGTGCTACCAGAGAGGGTAAATTGCCTTCTGATTGCTGGTGGGATTGCTCTGCTACCAGAGAGGGTAAATTGCCTTCTGATTGCTGGTGGGATTGCTCTGCTGCTGGAGAGGGGGGACTGCTTTCTGATTGCTGGTGGGATTGCTCTGCTACCAGAGAGGGTAAATTGCCTTCTGATTGCTGCTGGGATTGCTCTGCTACCAGAGAGGGTAAATTGCTTTCTGATTGCTGGTGGGATTGCACTGCTCCCAGAGATGGTAAACGGCCTTCTGATTGCTGGTGGGATTGCTGTGCTACCAGAGACGGTAAACTGCCTTCTGTTGCTGGTGGGATTGCTGTGTTGCTGGAGAGGTGGGGCTGCTTTCAGATTGCTGGTGGGATTGCTGTGCCACTGGAGATGGTAAATTGCCTTCTGATTGCTGGTGGGATTGGTCTGGTACCAGAGAGGGTAAACTGCCTTCTGATTGCTGGTGGGATTGCTCTGCTACCAGAGAGCGTAAACTGCCTGCTGATTGCTGGTGGGATTGCTCTGCTACCAAAGAAGGTAAATTGCCCTCTGATTGCTGGTGGGATTGCTGTGTTGCTGGAGAGGAGGGACTGCCTTCTGATTGCTGGTGGGATTGCTCTGCTCCCAGAGAGCGTAAATTGCCTTCTGATTGCTGGTGGGATTGCTCTGCTAACAGAGAGGGTAAATTGCCTTCTGATTGCTGGTGGGATTGCTGTGCTACCAGAGAGGGTAAATTGCCTTCTGATTGCTGGTGGGATTGCTCTGCTACCAGAGAGGCCTAAATGGGTGCCTTCTGATTGTGGTGGGTTGCTTGATACCAGAGAGAGTAAATTATCTTCTCATTGCTGGTGGGATTGCTCTGCTACCAGAGAGGGTAAATTGCCTTCTGATTGCTGGTGGGATTGCTCTGCTACCAGAGAGGGTAAATTGCCTTCTGATTGCTGGTGGGATTGCTCTACTGCTGCAGGGGGGGTTTTCTGCTTTCATATTACTGCTGGGATTGCTGTGCCACTGGAGAGGGTAAATTGCCTTCTGATTGCTGGTGGGATTGCTCTGCTACCAGAGAGGGTAAATTGCCTTCTGATTGCTGGTGGGATTGCTCTGCTACCAGAGAGGGTAAATTGCCTTCTGATTGCTGGTGGGATTGCTCTGCTACCAGAGAGGGTAAATTGCCTTCTGATTGCTGGTGGGATTGCTCTGCTACCAGAGAGGGTAAACTGCCTTCTGATTGCTGGTGGGATTGCTCTGCTACCAGAGAGGGTAAATTGCCTTCTGATTGCTGGTGGGATTGCTCTGCTACTGTAGAGGGGGGACTGCTTTCTGATTGCTGGTGGGATTCCACTGCTACCAGAGAGGGTAAATTGCCTTCTAATTGCTGGTGGGATTGCTGTGCTACTGTAGAGGGGGGACTGCTTTCTGATTGCTGGTGGGATTGCTCTGCTACCAGAGAGGGTAAATTGCCTTCTGATTGCTGGTGGGATTGCTCTGCTACCAGAGAGGGTAAATTGCCTTCTGATTGCTGGTGGGATTGCTCTGCTGCTGGAGAGGGGGGACTGCTTTCTGATTGCTGGTGGGATTGCTCTGCTACCAGAGAGGGTAAATTGCCTTCTGATTGCTGGTGGGATTGCTCTGCTACCAGAGAGGGTAAATTGCCTTCTGATTGCTGATTGCTCTGGTGGGATTGCTCTGCTACCAGAGAGGGTAAATTGCTGATTCTGGTGGGATTGCTCTGCTGGGTAAATTGCTGTTGCTGGTGGGATTGCTGTGTGTGCTGGAGAGGGGGCTGCCTTCTGATTGCTGGTGGGATTGCTGTGCCACTGGAGAGGGTAAATTGCCTTCTGATTGCTGGTGGGATTGCTCTGCTACCAGAGAGGTAAATTGCCTTCTGATTGCTGGTGGGATTGCTCTGCTACCAGAGAGGGTAAATTGCCTTCTGATTGCTGGTGGGATTGCTGTGCTACCAGAGAGGGTAAATTGCCTTCTGATTGCTGGTGGGATTGCTCTGCTACCAGAGAGGGTAAATTGCCTTCTGATTGCTGGTGGGATTGCTCTGCTACCAGAGAGGGTAAATTGCCTTCTGATTGCTGGTGGGATTGCTCTGCTGCTGGAGAAGGGGGACTGCTTTCTGATTGCTGGTGGGATTGCTCTGCTACCAGAGAGGGTAAATTGCCTTCTGATTGCTGGTGGGATTGCTCTGCTCGAGAGGGATGCTTCTGATTGCGGTGGATTGCTCTGCTACCAGAGAGGGTAAATTGCTTTCTGATTGCTGGTGGGATTGCTCTGCTACCAGAGAGGGTAAATTGCCTTCTGATTGCTGGTGGGATTGCTCTGCTACCAGAGAGGGTAAATTGCCTTCTGATTGCTGGTGGGATTGCTCTGCTACTGGAGAGGGGGGACTGCTTTCTGATTGCTGGTGGGATTGCTCTGCTACCAGAGAGGGTAAATTGCCTTCTGATTGCTGGTGGGATTGCTGTGCTACCAGAGATGGTAAACTGCCTTCTGTTGCTGGTGGGATTGCTGTGTTGCTGGAGAGGTGGGGCTGCTTTCAGATTGCTGGTGGGATTGCTGTGCCACTGGAGAGGGTAAATTGCCTTCTGATTGCTGGTGGGATTGCTCTGCTACCAGAGAGGGTAAACTGCCTTCTGATTGCTGGTGGGATTGCTCTGCTACCAGAGAGGGTAAATTGCCTTCTGATTGCTGGTGGGATTGCTCTGCTACCAGAGAGGGTAAATTGCCTTCTGATTGCTGGTGGGATTGCTGTGCTGCTGGAGAGGGGGGACTGCCTTCTGATTGCTGGTGGGATTGCTCTGCTACCAGAGAGGGTAAATTGCCTTCTGATTGCTGGTGGGATTGCTCTGCTACCAGAGAGGGTAAATTGCCTTCTGATTGCTGGTGGGATTGCTCTGCTGCTGGAGAAGGGGGACTGCTTTCTGATTGCTGGTGGGATTGCTCTGCTACCAGAGAGGGTAAATTGCCTTCTCATTGCTGGTGGGATTGCTCTGCTACCAGAGAGGGTAAATTGCCTTCTGATTGCTGGTGGGATTGCTCTGCTACCAGAGAGGGTAAATTGCCTTCTGATTGCTAGTGGGATTGCTCTGCTACCAGAGAGGGTAAATTGCCTTCTGATTGCTGGTGGGATTGCTGTGCTACCAGAGAGGGTAAATTGCCTTCTGATTGCTGGTGGGATTGCTCTGCTACCAGAGAGGGTAAATTGCCTTCTGATTGCTGGTGGGATTGCTGTGCTGCTGGAGAGGCGGGACTGTTTTCTGATTGCTGGTGGGATTGCTCTGCTGCTGGAGGGGGGGGGGCTGCTTTCAGATTACTGGTGGGATTGCTGTGCCACTGGAGAGGGTAAATTGCCTTCTGATTGCTGGTGGGATTGCTCTGCTACCAGAGAGCGTAAACTGCCTTCTGATTGCTGGTGGGATTGCTCTGCTAACAGAGAGGGTAAATTGCCTTCTGATTGCCGGTGGGATTGCTGTGCTACCACAGATGGTAAATTGCCTTCTGATTGCTGGTGGGATTGCTGTGCTACCAGAGAGGGTAAATTGCCTTCTGATTGCTGGTGGGATTGCTCTGCTACCAGAGAGGGTAAATTGCCTTCTGATTGCTGGTGGGATTGCTCTGCTGCTGGAGAGGGGGGACTGCTTTCTGATTGCTGGTGGGATTGCTCTGCTACCAGAGAGGGTAAATTGCCTTCTGATTGCTGGTGGGATTGCTCTGCTACCAGAGAGGGTAAATTGCCTTCTGATTGCTGGTGGGATTGCTCTGCTACCAGAGAGGGTAAATTGCCTTCTGATTGCTGGTGGGATTGCTCTGCTACCAGAGAGGGTAAACTGCCTTCTGTTGCTGGTGGGATTGCTGTGTTGCTGGAGAGGTGGGGCTGCTTTCAGATTGCTGGTGGGATTGCTGTGCCACTGGAGAGGGTAAATTGCCTTCTGATTGCTGGTGGGATTGGTCTGGTACCAGAGAGGGTAAACTGCCTTCTGATTGCTGGTGGGATTGCTCTGCTACCAGAGAGCGTAAACTGCCTTCTGATTGCTGGTGGGATTGCTCTGCTACCAGAGAGGGTAAATTGCCTTCTGATTGCTGGTGGGATTGCTGTGCTGCTGGAGAGGAGGGACTGCCTTCTGATTGCTGGTGGGATTGCTCTGCTCCCAGAGAGCGTAAATTGCCTTCTGATTGCTGGTGGGATTGCTCTGCTAACAGAGAGGGTAAATTGCCTTCTGATTGCTGGTGGGATTGCTGTGCTACCAGAGAGGGTAAATTGCCTTCTGATTGCCTGCTACCAGAGAGGGTAAATTGCCTTCTGACCTGCTGATTGCTGGTGGGATTGCTCTGCTACCATTGCTGGTGGGAAGAGAAGGTAAATTGCCTTCTGATTGCTGGTGGGATTGCTCTGCTGCTGGAGAAGGGGGACTTCTTTCTGATTGCTGGTGGGATTGCTCTGCTACCAGAGAGGGTAAATTGCCTTCTGATTGCTGGTGGGATTGCTCTGCTAACAGAGAGGGTAAATTGCCTTCTGATTGCTGGTGGGATTGCTGTGCTACCAGAGAGGGTAAATTGCCTTCTGATTGCTGGTGGGATTGCTCTGCTACCAGAGAGGGTAAATTGCTTTCTGATTGCTGGTGGGATTGCTCTGCTACCAGAGAGGGTAAATTGCCTTCTGATTGCTGGTGGGATTGCTCTGCGATCACAGAGGGTAAATTGCCTTCTGATTGCTGCTGGGATTGCTCTGCTAACAGAGAGGGTAAATTGCCTTCTGATTGCTGGTGGGATTGCTCTGCTACCAGAGAGGGTAAATTGCCTTCTGATTGCTGGTGGGATTGCTCTGCTACCAGAGAGGGTAAACTGCCTTCTGATTATTGGTGGGGTTGCTGTGATACCAGAGAGAGTAAATTATCTTCTCATTGCTGGTGGGATTGCTCTGCTACCAGAAAGCGTAAATTGCTTTCTGATTGCTGGTGGGATTGCTCTGCTACCAGAGAGGGTAAATTGCCTTCTGATTGATGGTGGGATTGCTCTGCTGCTGGAGAGGGTAAATTGCCTTCTGATTGCTGGTGGGATTGCTCTGCTACCAAAGAAGGTAAATTGCCTTCTGATTGCTGGTGGGATTGCTGTGTTGCTGGAGAGGTGGGGCTGCTTCACATTGCTATTGGGATTGCTGTGCCACTGGAGAGGGTAAATTGCCTTCTGATTGCTGGTGGGATTGGTCTGGTACCAGAGAGGGTAAACTGCCTTCTGATTGCTGGTGGGATTGCTCTGCTACCAGAGAGGGTAAATTGCCTTCTGATTGCTGGTGGGATTGCTCTGCTACCAAAGAAGGTAAATTGCCTTCTGATTGCTGGTGGGATTGCTCTGCTGCTGGAGAGGGTAAATTGCCTTCTGATTGCTGGTGGGATTGGTGTGGTACCAGAGAGGGTAAACTGCCTTCTGATTGCTGGTGGGATTGCTCTGCGACCAGAGAGCGTAAACTGCCTTCTGATTGCTGGTGGGATTGCTCTGCTACCAGAGAGGGTAAATTGCCTTCTGATTGCTGGTGGGATTGCTCTGCTGCTGGAGAGGGGGGACTGCTTTCTGATTGCTGGTGGGATTGCTCTGCTACCAGAGAGGGTAAATTGCCTTCTAATTGCTGGTGGGATTGCTGTGCTACTGTAGAGGGGGGACTGCTTTCTGATTGCTGGTGGGATTGCTCTGCTACCAGAGAGGGTAAATTGCCTTCTGATTGCTGGTGGGATTGCTCTGCTACCAGAGAGAGTAAATTGCCTTCTAATTGCTGGTGGGATTGCTCTGCTACCAGAGAGGGTAAATTGCCTTCTGATTGCTGGTGGGATTGCTGTGCTACCAGAGAGGGTAAATTGCCTTCTGATTGCTGGTGGGATTGCTGTGTTGCTGGAGAGGTGGGGCTGCTTTCAGATTGCTGGTGGGATTGCTGTGCCACTGGAGAGGGTAAATTGCCTTCTGATTGCTGGTGGGATTGCTCTGCTACCAGAGAGGGTAAACTGCCTTCTGATTGCTGGTGGGATTGCTCTGCTACCAGAGAGGGTAAATTGCCTTCTGATTGCTGCTGGGATTGCTCTGCTACCAGAGAGGGTAAATTGCCCTCTGATTGCTGGTGGGATTGCTGTGATGCTGGAGAGGAGGGACTGCCTTCTGATTGCTGGTGGGATTGCTCTGCTCCCAGAGAGCGTAAATTGCCTTCTGATTGCTGCTGGGATTGCTCTGCTAACAGAGAGGGTAAATTGCCTTCTGATTGCTGGTGGGATTGCTGTGCTGCCAGAGAGGGTGGACTGCTTTCTGATTGCTGGTGGGATTGCTCTGCTACCAGAGAGGGTAAATTGCCTTCTCATTGCTGGTGGGATTGCTCTGCTACCAGAGAGGGTAAATTGCCTTCTGATTGCTGGTGGGATTGCTCTGCTACCAGAGAGGGTAAATTGCCTTCTGATTGCTGGTGGGATTGCTCTGCTACCAGAGAGGGTAAATAGCTTTCTGATTGCTGGTGGGATTGCTGTGCTGCCAGAGAGGGTAAATTGCCTTCTGATTGCTGGTGGGATTGCTCTGCTACCAGATAGAGTAATTTGCCTTCTGTTTGCTGGTGGGATTGCTGTGCTGCTGGAGAGGCGGGACTGTTTTCTGATTGCTGGTGGGATTGCTCTGCTGCTGGAGGGGGGGGGGCTGCTTTCAGATTACTGGTGGGATTGCTGTGCCACTGGAGAGGGTAAATTGCCTTCTGATTGCTGGTGGGATTGCTCTGCTACCAGAGAGCGTAAACTGCCTTCTGATTGCTGGTGCGATTGCTCTGCTGACAGAGAGGGTAAATTGCCTTCTGATTGCCGGTGGGATTGCTGTGCTACCACAGATGGTAAATTGCCTTCTAATTGCTGGTGGGATTGCTGTGCTACCAGAGAGGGTAAATTGCCTTCTGATTGCTGGTGGGATTGCTCTGCTACCAGAGAGGGTAAATTGCCTTCTGATTGCTGGTGGGATTGCTCTGCTGCTGGAGAGGGGGGACTGCTTTCTGATTGCTGGTGGGATTGCTCTGCTACCAGAGAGGGTAAATTGCCTTCTGATTGCTGGTGGGATTGCTGTGCTACCAGAGAGGGTAAATTGCCTTCTGATTGCTGGTGGGATTGCTGTGCTACCAGAGATGGTAAACTGCCTTCTGTTGCTGGTGGGATTGCTGTGTTGCTGGAGAGGTGGGGCTGCCTTGAGATTGCTGGTGGGATTGCTGTGCCACTGGAGAGGGTAAATTGCCTTCTGATTGCTGGTGGGATTGCTCTGCTGCCAGAGAGCGTAAACTGCCTTCTGATTGCTGGTGGGATTGCTCTGCTACCAAAGAAGGTAAATTGCCCTCTGATTGCTGGTGGGATTGCTGTGTTGCTGGAGAGGAGGGACTGCCTTCTGATTGCTGGTGGGATTGCTCTGCTCCCAGAGAGCGTAAACTGCCTTCTCATTGCTGGTGGGATTGCTCTGCTACCAGTGAGGGTAAATTGCTTTCTGATTGCCGGTGGGATTGCTGTGCTACCAGAGAGGGTAAATTGCCTTCTGATTGCTGGTGGGATTGCTCTGCTACCAGAGAGGGTAAATTGCTTTCTGATTGCTGGTGGGATTGCTGTGCTACCAGAGAGGGTAAATTGCCTTCTGACCACTGGTGGGATTGCTCTGCGATCACAGAGGGTAAATTGCCTTCTGATTGCTGCTGGGATTGCTCTGCGATCACAGAGGGTAAATTGCCTTCTGATTGCTGCTGGGATTGCTCTGCTACCAGAGAGGGTAAATTGCCTTCTGATTGCTGGTGGGATTGCTGTGCTACCAGAGAGGGTAAATTGCCTTCTGATTGCCGGTGGGATTGCTGTGATACCAGAGAGAGTAAATTATCTTCTCATTGCTGGTGGGATTGCTCTGCTACCAGAAAGGGTAAATTGCTTTCTGATTGCTGGTGGGATTGCTCTGCTACCAGAGAGGGTAAATTGCCTTCTGATTGATGGTGGGATTGCTCTGCTACCAGAGAGGGTAAACTGCCTTCTGATTGCTGGTGGGATTGCTCTGCTACCAGAGAGGGTAAACTGCCTTCTGATTGCTGGTGGGATTGCTCTGCTACCAGAGAGGGTAAATTGCCTTCTGATTGCTGGTGGGATGAGTCTGCTACCAGAGAGGGTAAATTGCCTTCTGATTGCTGTTGGGATTGCTGTGCTACTGGAGAGGGTAAACTGCCTTCTGATTGCTGGTGGGATTGCTCTGCTACCAGAGAGGGTCAACTGCCTTCTGATTGCTGGTGGGATTGCTCTGCTACCAGAGAGGGCAAATTTCCTTCTGATTGCTGGTGGGATGAGTCTGCTACCAGAGAGGGTAAATTGCCTTCTGATTGCTGTTGGGATTGCTGTGCTACTGGAGAGGGTAAATTGCCTTCTGATTGCTGGTGGGATTGCTCTGCTACCAGAGAGGGTAAATTGCCTTCTGATTGCTGGTGGGATTGCTCTGCTACCAGAGAGGGTAAATTGCCTTCTGATTGCTGGTGGGATTGCTCTGCTGCTGGAGAGGGGGGACTGCTTTCTGATTGCTGGTGGGATTGCTCTGCGGCTGGGGAGGGGGGACTACATTCTGATTGCTGGTGGGATTGCTCTGCTACCAGAGAGGGTAAATTGTTTTCTGATTGCTGGTGGGATTGCTCTGGTACCAGAGAGGGTAAATTGCTTTCTGATTGCTGGTGCGATTGCTCTGCTACCAGAGAGGGTAAATTGCCTTCTGATTTCTGTTGGGATTGCTGTGCGACCAGAGAGGGTTAATTGCCTTCTGCTTGCTGGTGGGATTGCTCTGCTGCTGGAGGGGGGCCTGCCTTCTGATTGCTGGTGGGATTGCTGTGTTGCTGGAGAGGAGGGACTGCCTTCTGATTGCTGGTGGGATTGCTCTGCTCCCAGAGAGCGTAAATTGCCTTCTGATTGCTGCTGGGATTGCTCTGCTAACAGAGAGGGTAAATTGCCTTCTGATTGCTGGTGGGATTGCTGTGCTACCAGAGAGGGTAAATTGCCTTCTGATTGCTGGTGGGATTGCTCTGCTACCAGAGAGGGTAAATTGCCTTCTGATTGCTGGTGGGATTGCTCTGCTACCAGAGAGGGTAAATTGCCTTCTGATTGCTGGTGGGATTGCTCTGCGACCAGAGAGGGTAAATTGCCTTCTGATTGCTGGTGGGATTGCTCTGCTACCAGAGAGGGTAAATTGCCTTCTGATTGCTGGTGGGATTGCTCTGCTACCAGAGAGGGTAAATTGCCTTCTGATTGCTGGTGGGATTGCTCTGCTACCAACGAAGGTAAATTGCCTTCTGATTGCTGGTGGGATTGCTCTGCTGCTGGAGAAGGGGGACTTCTTTCTGATTGCTGGTGGGATTGCTCTGCGGCTGGGGAGGGGGGACTACATTCTGATTGCTGGTGGGATTGCTCTGCTACCAGAGAGGGTAAATTGCCTTCTGATTGCTGGTGGGATTGCTCTGGTACCAGAGAGGGTAAATTGCTTTCTGATTGCTGGTGCGATTGCTCTGCTACCAGAGAGGGTAAATTGCCTTCTGATTTCTGTTGGGATTGCTGTGCTACCAGAGAGGGTTAATTGCCTTCTGCTTGCTGGTGGGATTGCTCTGCTGCTGGAGGGGGGCCTGCCTTCTGATTGCTGGTGGGATTGCTATGCTACCAGATAGGGTAAATTGCCTTCAGATTGCTGGTGGGATTGCTCTGCTACTGGAGTGGGTAAATTGCTTTCTGATTGCTGATGGGATTGTTCTGCTAACGGAGAGGGTGAAATGCCTTCTGGTTGCTGGTGGGATTGGTCTGCTACCGGAGAGGGTAAATTGCCTTCAGATTGCTGGTGGGATTGCTCTGCTACTGGAGTGGGTAAATTGCCTTCTGATTGCTGATGGGATTGTTCTGCTACCAGAGAGGGTAAATTGCCTTCTGATTGCTGGTGGGATTGCTCTGCTACCCGAGAGGGTAAATTGCCTTCTGATTGCTGTTGGGATTGCTGTGCTCCTGGAGAGGGTAAACTGCCTTCTGATTGCTGTTGGGAGTGTTCTGCTGCTGGAGACGGGGTACTGCTTTCTGATTGCTGTTGGGATCGCTGTGCTCCTGGAGAGGGGGTCTGCTTCCTGATTGCTGGTGGGTTGGCTCTGCTACCAGAGACGGTAAATTGCCTTCTGATTGCTGGTGGGATTGCTCTGCTGCCAGAGAGGGTAAATTGCCTTCTGATTGCTGGTGGGATTGCTGTGCTACCAGAGAGGGTAAATTGCCTTCTGATTGCTGATGGGATTGCTCTGCTAACAGAGAGGCTAAATTGCCTTTTGATTGCTGGTTGGATTGCTCTGCTACCAGAGAAGGTAAATTGCCTTCTGATTGCTGGTGGGATTGCTCTGCTACCAGAGAGGGTAAATTGCCTTCTAATTGCTGGTGGGATTGCTGTGCTACTAGAGAGGGTAAATTGCCTTCTGATTGCTGGTAGGATTGCTCTGCTGCTGGAGAGGGGTACTGCTTTCTAATTGCTGGTGGGATTGCTCTGCTACCAGAGACGGTAAATTGCCTTCTGATTGCTGGTGGGATTGCTCTGCTACCAGAGAGGTTAAACTGCCTTCTGATTGCTGGTGGGATTGCTGTGCTACCAGAGAGGGTAAATTGCCTTCTGATTGCTGGTGGGATTGCTCTGCTGCTGGAGAGGGGGTGTTGCTTTCTGATTGCTGGTGGGATTGCTGTGCTCCAGAGAGGGTGGACTGCTTTCTGATTGCTGGTGGGATTTCTCTGCTACCAGAGAGGGTATATTGCCTTCTGATTGCTTGTGGGATTGCTGTGCTACCAGAGAGGGTAAATTGCCTTCTGATTGCTGGTGGGATTGCTGTGCTACCAGAGAGGGTGGACTGCTTTCTGATTGCTGGTGGGATTTCTCTGCTACCAGAGAGGGTATATTGCCTTCTCATTGCTGGTGGGATTGCTGTGCTGCCAGAGAGGGAAAATTGCCTTCTGATTGCTGGTGGGATTGCTCTGCTACCAGAGAGGGTAAATTGTCGTCTTATTGCTGGTGGGATTGCTGTGCTACCAGAGAGGGTAAATTGCCTTCTGATTGCTGGTGGGATTGCTCTGCTACCAGAGAGGGTAAATTGCCTTCTGATTGCTGGTGGGATTGCTCTGCTACCAGAGAGGGTAAATTGCCTTCTGATTGCTGGTGGGATTGCTGTGCTACCAGAGAGGGTAAATTGCCTTCTGATTGCTGGTGGGATTGCTCTGCTACCAGAGAGGGTAAATTGCCTTCTAATTGCTGGTGGGATTGCTGTGCTACTAGAGAGGGTAAATTGCCTTCTGATTGCTGGTAGGATTGCTCTGCTGCTGGAGAGGGGTACTGCTTTCTAATTGCTGGTGGGATTGCTCTGCTACCAGAGACGGTAAATTGCCTTCTGATTGCTGGTGGGATTGCTCTGCTACCAGAGAGGTTAAACTGCCTTCTGATTGCTGGTGGGATTGCTGTGCTACCAGAGAGGGTAAATTCCCTTCTGATTGCTGGTGGGATTGCTCTGCTGCTGGAGAGGGGGTGTTGCTTTCTGATTGCTGGCGGGATTGCTGTGCTACAGAGAGGGGGGACTGCTTTCTGATTGCTGGTGGGATTGCTCTGCTACCAGAGAGGGTAAATTGCCTTCTGATTGCTGGTGGGATTGCTCTGCTACCAGAGAGGGTAAATTGCCTTCTGATTGCTGGTGGGATTGCTGTGCTACCAGAGAGGGTGGACTGCTTTCTGATCGCTGGTGGGATTTCTCTGCTACCAGAGAGGGTATATTGCCTTCTCATTGCTGGTGGGATTGCTGTGCTGCCAGAGAGGGAAAATTGCCTTCTGATTGCTGGTGGGATTGCTCTGCTACCAGAGAGGGTAAATTGCCTTCTGATTGCTGGTGGGATTGCTGTGCTACCAGAGAGGGTAAATTGCGTTCTGATTGCTGGTGGGATTGCTCTGCTACCAGAGAGGGTAAATTGCCTTCTGATTGCTGGTGGGATTGCTGTGCTACCAGAGAGGGTAAATTGCTATCTGATTGCTGGTGGGATTGCTGTGCTACCAGAGAGGGTAAATTGCCTTCTGATTGCTAATGGCATTGCTCTGCTACCAGAGAGGGTAAATTGCAGTCTGATTGCTGGTAGGATTGCTCTGCTACCAGCGAGGGTAAATTACCTTCTGATTGCTGGTGGGATTGCTCTGCTACCAGAGAGGGTAAATTGCTTTCTGATTTCTGGTGGGATTGCTCTGCTACCAGAGAGGGTAAACTGCCTTCTGATTGCTGGTGGGATTGCTCTGCTACCAGAGAGGGTCAACTGCCTTCTGATTGCTGGTGGGATTGCTCTGCTACCAGAGAGGGTAAATTGCCTTCTGATTGCTGGTGGGATTGCTCTGCTACCAGAGAGGGCAAATTTCCTTCTGATTGCTGGTGGGATGAGTCTGCTACCAGAGAGGGTAAATTGCCTTCTGATTGCTGTTGGGATTGCTGTGCTACTGGAGAGGGTAAACTGCCTTCTGATTGCTGGTGGGATTGCTCTGCTACCAGAGAGGGTAAATTGCCTTCTGATTGCTGGTGGGATTGCTCTGCTACCAACGAAGGTAAATTGCCTTCTGATTGCTGGTGGGATTGCTCTGCTGCTGGAGAGGGGGGACTGCTTTCTGATTGCTGGTGGGATTGCTCTGCGGCTGGAGAGGGGGGACTACATTCTGATTGCTGGTGGGATTGCTCTGCTACCAGAGAGGGTAAATTGCCTTCTGATTGCTGGTGGGATTGCTCTGCTACCAGAGAGGGTAAATTGCTTTCTGATTGCTGGTGGGATTGCTCTGCTACCAGAGAGGGTAAATTGCCTTCTGCTTGCTGGTGGGATTGCTCTGCTGCTGGAGGGGGGCCTGCCTTCTGATTGCTGGTGGGATTGCTCTGCTACCAGAGAGGGTAAATTGCCTTCTGATTGCTGGTGGGATTGCTGTGCTACCAGAGAGGGTAAATTGCCTTCTGATTGCTGGTGGGATTGCTGTGCTACCAGAGAGGGTAAATTGCCTTCTGATTGCTAATGGCATTGCTCTGCTACCAGAGAGGGTAAATTGCAGTCTGATTGCTGGTAGGATTGCTCTGCTACCAGCGAGGGTAAATTACCTTCTGATTGCTGATGGGATTGCTCTGCTACCAGAGAGGGTAAATTGCTTTCTGATTTCTGGTGGGATTGCTCTGCTACCAGAGAGGGTAAACTGCCTTCTGATTGCTGGTGGGATTGCTCTGCTACCAGAGAGGGTCAACTGCCTTCTGATTGCTGGTGGGATTGCTCTGCTACCAGAGAGGGTAAATTTCCTTCTGATTGTTGGTGGGATGAGTCTGCTACCAGAGAGGCTAAATTGCCTTCTGATTGCTGGTGGGATGTGTCTGCTACCAGAGAGGGTAAATTGCCTTCTGATTGCTGTTGGGATTGCTGTGCTACTGGAGAGGGTAAACTGCCTTCTGATTGCTGGTGGGATTGCTCTGCTACTTGAGAGGGTAATTTGCCTTCTGATTGCTGGTGGGATTGCTCTGCTACCAGAGAAGGTAAATTGCCTTCTGATTGCTGGTGGGATTGCTCTGCTGCTGGAGAGGAGGGACTGCTTTCTGATTGCTGGTGGGATTGCTCTGCGGCTGGGGAGGGGGGACTACATTCTGATTGCTGGTGGGATTGCTCTGCTACCAGAGAGGGTAAATTGTTTTCTGATTGCTGGTGGGATTGCTCTGGTACCAGAGAGGGTAAATTGCTTTCTGATTGCTGGTGCGATTGCTCTGCTACCAGAGAGGGTTAATTGCCTTCTGCTTGCTGGTGGGATTGCTCTGCTGCTGGAGGGGGGCCTGCCTTCTGATTGCTGGTGGGATTGCTATGCTACCAGATAGGGTAAATTGCCTTCAGATTGCTGGTGGGATTGCTCTGCTACTGGAGTGGGTAAATTGCTTTCTGATTGCTGATGGGATTGTTCTGCTAACGGAGAGGGTGAATTGCCTTCTGGTTGCTGGTGGGATTGGTCTGCTACCGGAGAGGGTAAATTGCCTTCAGATTGCTGGTGGGATTGCTCTGCTACTGGAGTGGGTAAATTGCCTTCTGATTGCTGATGGGATTGTTCTGCTACCAGAGAGGGTAAATTGCCTTCTGATTGCTGGTGGGATTGCTCTGCTACCAGAGAGGGTATGTTGCTTTCTGATTTCTGGTGGGATTGCTCTGCTACCAGAGAGGGTAAACTGCCTTCTGATTGCTGGTGGGATTGCTCTGCTACCAGAGAGGGTCAACTGCCTTCTGATTGCTGGTGGGATTGCTCTGCTACCAGAGAGGGTAAATTGTTTTCTGATTGCTGGTGGGATTGCTCTGCTACCAGAGAGGGTAAATTGCTTTCTGATTGCTGGTGGGATTGCTCTGCTACCAGAGAGGGTAAATTGCCTTCTGATTTCTGTTGGGATTGCTGTGCTACCAGAGAGGGTAAATTGCCTTCTGCTTGCTGGTGGGAGTGTTCTGCTGCTGGAGACGGGGGACTGCTTTCTGATTGCTGTTGGGGTTGCTGTGCTCCTGGAGAGGGGGTCTGCTTTCTGATTGCTGGTGTGTTGGCTCTGCTACCAGAGAGGGTAAATTGCCTTCTGATTGCTGGTGGGATTGCTCTGTTACCAGAGAGGGTAAACTGCCTTCTGATTGCTGATGGGATTGCTCTGCTGACAGAGAGGCTAAATTGACTTTTGATTGCTGGTGGGATTGCTCTGCTACCAGAGAAGGTAAATTGCCTTCTGATTGCTGATGGGATTGCTCTGCTACCAGAGAGGGTAAATTTCCTTCTGATTGCTGATGGGATTGCTCTGGTACCAGAGAGGGTAAACTGCCTTCTGATTGCTGGTGGGATTGCTCTGCTACCAGAGAGGGTAAACTGCCTTCTGATTGCTGGTGGGATTACTCTGCTACCAGAGAGCGAAAATTGCCTCCTGATTGCTGGTGGGATTACTCTGCTCCCAGAGAGTGTGAACTGCCTTCTGATTGCTGGTGGGATTGCTCTGCTACCAGAGAGCGAAAATTGCCTCCTGATTGCTGGTGGGATTACTCTGCTCCCACAGAGTGTAAACTGCCTTCTGATTGCTGGTGGGATTGCTCTGCTACCAGAGAGGGCAAATTGCCTTCTGATTGCTGTTGGGATTACTCTGCTACCAGAGAGCGAAAATTACCTCCTGATTGCTGGTGGGATTACTCTGCTCCCAGAGAGTGTAAACCGCCTTCTGGTTGCTGGTGGGATTGCTCTGCTGCTGGAGAGGGGGGACTGCCTTCTGATTGCTGGTGGGATTCCTCTGATACCAGAGAGGGTAAATAGCTTTCTGATTGCTCGTGGGATTGCTCTGCTACAAGAGAGGGTAAATTGCCTTCTGATTCCTGGTGGGATTCCTCTGCTAACAGAGAGGGTAAACTGCCTTCTGATTGCTGCTGGGATTGCTCTGCTGCTGGAGAAGGGGGACTGCTTTAGTTGCTGGTGGGATTGCTGTGCTAGTGGAGAGTGTAAACTGCCTTCTGATTGCTGGTCGGATTGCTCTGCTGCTCCCTCCTTCCCCGTGTGCCCTGTCACTGTGCCCAGAGAATGTTACCCTGGTTTTTGTGTTTTGGATATTGTTATGGACTTGGGCTGTGTTCAGTGGACTTTAACGCCCGCCCCCCCCCCCCCGCAGTCTTACAGTTTTTTTTGTATTCTTTTTTTTTGCCTGATCCTGTTTTCTTTCGTGCAGGGGAGGAGTTATTTGGTGGGTCGGTGATCCTGTTCTGTTTTTCATCTGGTTTTTGGGCAGGAGAGGGGGATTTTGGGGTTAATGATTGCTTTGCCATTCTTTTCTTGGTTTTGTGGCTACCTGGAGAAGAAGAATTTCAGAGTTGTATACAGTCTGTGAGGGATTAGTTCCGATACCCCCTGCAGTTAGCAAAATACGCGGATGCTCAAGTCCCTTATTTAACCTGCCTCCGTGCGGGTGTACTTTCGGACCCAGAGCAGCACAGGACCTGCTGCTCTCAGTGTTTCTGTTTCGTTGACTTATAATACCTAATACAATGTAAATGCTATGTTAATAATTGTTATACTGTATTGTTTAGGGAATAGTGACAAGAAAAAAAGTCTGTACATGTTCAGTACAGACGCAACCATCGTAGCTCTTCTGAGAACGCCGATGCTGCCTCGGCATCAGCAGATGCCGATTCTCCTGTGATCTTTAAGTTCTTGAGGCTGTAGCGCTTTACATAGCCAGCCAGCCATCCCTAGCACTAACACTTCCACGAATTTCAGCTTCTTTCTGCTTTATTGTACGAATGCTCGATTCATTCTTACCGACCTTACAGCTCACTTCAGAATGCGACATGCCACTTTTCAAAAGATCTAATATTTCTAATATTTTGGTGAGAGATAGCACTTTAGATTCCCTCTTAGCCTTTGAGGAACTGCTTTGCCCATGCAATTGCTTTTTAGGAGCCATTTTTTCACAGAAACTAAGTAGCGAACGAACGAGACATGAGGTGAACGATGCTGGAACAACGAGTGCTGGAGGGAGAACTTCTGGGTTTTCCCGATTCGCGGTTGGTTGAATTTGCGCATGCGGAACTCGCGGATAAGCAGGGCCGACTGTACTTTGATATTAAGTTTAACCTTGGATTCAAAATGACTTGAGTGGGTGTTCATTTGAATGTGTATGTGTGCCATATGTCATTTGTGGAACTGGAGAAGCCAACACTCTGGGCCACTGCTATACCACCATCAAGAATGCTTACCATGTCATCCCATGTCCACACTTTGGAAAAGTCTGATCACATGGCTGTATTTCTACTCCCTGAGTATAGCCAATGACCACAGCATCAGTCGAGTGAACCAAGAAGCTATGGACAAGGTGGAGGAACGCTTATAATACTGTTTTGAGTTAGTGGACTGGACAGTATTCAGGGATTCATCTTTGAGTCTGAATGAATACACCACAATTGTCAGTGACTTCATTAAAATCTGTGTGGATGAGTGTGTGCCTATGAGAACATACTGTACATATCTGAAACAAAAGCTGTGGATGAACCAGGAGATTTGCAGTCTGCTGAGGGCTAGATCTATGGTGTTCAAGTATGTTGATCCAGTACTATACAAGAAAGCTAGGAATGAATTACAGAGGGCTATTTGAAGAGCAAAAGGACAATTCCAATTGAGGTTAGAGGCAGAATCAGATCCATATCAACTCTGGCAGGGTTTGCAGACTGTTACTTCTTACAAAGTGAAACCTAACATCGTGAATAGCAGCGAATCATCACTCCTACATGATCTCAATACACGCTTTGAAAGGGAGATAAAAATACAGCTATGAGGATCACTGCAGCATCCAGTGACCATGTGATCTCTACCTCAGAAGTTGACGTCTGAATGTCTGTCAAGAGCGTGATCTCTAGCAAGGTAACTGGCCCCAGTGGTGTACCTGGGTACACTCTGAAAATCTGTGCCAACGACGTGGCGCGTGTATTCAAAGGCATTTTCAATCTCTCATTGCTACAGTCAGAAGTTCCCACTTGCTCCAAAAAGGCAACAATCATACCAGTGCCCAAGAAGAGCAAAGTGAGCCTCCTCAATGACTATCGTCCAGTTGCACTCGCATCTTCTGTGATGATCATGGCTGGAATCAACTTCTGCCTAATCAAGGACCTGGACCCACTGCTATTTGCCTATTGCCACAACAGGTCTACATTGAATGCGATATCATTGGCTCTTCACATTGGCTGTGGATCATCTGGACAATACTAATACTTGTGTCAGGCTGCTGTTTATTGACTCCAGCTCATTGTTTAACACAATCATTACTACAGTTCAAAAGACTCCAAAACCTGGGCCTTTGTACTTTACTCTGCAACTGGATCCTCAACTTACTCAATGAAAGACCGCAGTCTGTGCAGTTCGGAAATAACATCTTTACCTCGCTGATAGCCAACAAAAACCTCAACTGCTATACTCTATCTACACCCTTGACGGTGTGGCTAGGCACAGCTCAAGTGCTATCTATAAATTTGCTGATGACATAAGTATTGTTGGCATAATTTCAGGTGGTGATGAGAAGACGTACAGGAGTGAGATAAATCAGCTGGTTGAGTGTTGTCGTCGCAACAACCTTGCACTCAATGTCAGTGAGAATTGATTGTGGACTTCAGAAAGGGTAGGACAAGGGAACACACACCAGTGCTCAATGAGGGATCAGAAGTGGAAAAGGTGAGCAATTTCAACTTGTCAAGAGTGTCAACATTTGTGAGGATCTATCCTCAGCCCAATGTATTGATTCAGTTATGAAGAAGGCATGACAGCAGCGATATTTCATTTGGAATCTGACAAGTTTTGGTAAGCCAGCAAAGACACCCACAAATTTCTACTGATGTGCCATGAGAGTATTCTAATTGGCTGCATCACTGTCGAATATGAGTGGGGGCTCTGCACAGTTTGGAAATAAGCTGCAGGAGGTTGTAAACTCAGTTAGCCCCATCACTGGCACTCACCTCCCCAGCATCCAGGGCATCTTGGAGGAGTGATCTCAAGAAGGTGGCATCCATCATTAAGGGTCCCCATTACCCAGGGCATGCCCTCTTCTTATTGCTACCAGCAGGGAGGAGGTACAGGAGCCTGATGGCACACATTCAATAATTCAGGAACAGCTTCTTCTTCTGTGCCAACAGTTTTCTGAATAGACATTTGAACCCATGAACACTACCTCACCACTTCTTTTCTTTTTTTGTACTGCTTATTTAATTTAACTTTTTAAAATATATATAGACTGTAATTTACAATTTTTAGTATTAAGTGTTGCAACATTCACCTGCTGCATAGAAATATAGAAAACCTACAGCACAATACAGGCCCTTTGGCCCACAAAACTGTGCCAAACATGTCCTTACCTTAGAAATTGCCTAATGTTACCCATAGCCCTCTATTTTTCTAAGCTCCATATACCTGTCCAGGAGCCTCTTAAAAGACCCTATGGTATTTGCCTCCACCACAGTTGCTGGCAGCCCATTCCACGCACTCACCACTCCCTGCGTTTTAAAAAAAACACTTTGCCCTGACATCTCCTCTGTACCTACTTCCAAGCATCTTAAAACTGTGCCCTCTCGTGCTGGCTTATTTTCTCAATAAGCCTTGCATGGGGTATCTTGTCAAATGCCTTGCTGAAATCCATATACACTACATCTACTGCTCTACCTTCATCAATGTGTTTAGTCTCATCCTCAAAAAATTCTATCAGGTTTGTAAGGCACGACCTGCCTTTGACAAAGCTATACTGACTATTCCTAATCATATTATAACTCTTCAAATGTTCATAAATCCTGCCTCTCAGGACCTTGTCCATTAACTCACCAACAACTGAAGTAAGGCTGACTGGTCTATAATTTCCAGGGCTATCTCTACTCCCTTTCTTGAGTAAGGGAACACCATCCACAATCTTCCAACCCTCCGGAACCTCTCCCGTTCCCATTGATGATGCAAAGATCATTGCCACAGGCTCAGCAATTTCCTCCCTTGTCTCCCACAGTAGCCTGGGGTACATCTCGTCCGGTCCCGGTGACTTAGCCAACTTGATGCTTTCCAAAAGCTCTCGCACATCCTCTTTCTTAATATCTACATGCTCAAGCTTTTCAGTCCACTGCAAGTCATCCCTACAATTGCCAAGATCTTTTCCGTAGTGAATACTGAAGCAAAGTACTCATTAAGTACCTCTGCTCTCTCCTCTGGTTCCATACACACTTTTCCACTGTCACAATTGATTGGTCCTGTAACAACAAATTTCACGATATTAAATCTGATACTAAACCTGATTCTGATTCTTCTGTATGTATTTGTGCTAAGTGAGGTTAGGGTCTTGTTGCTAACTGCTACTACAATCGTATAAATTAGAATGTGTTCGTAATTACAATTAATCTTGATCAATAATTCCTGATGGGACTTAAGTAATGTAAGTTCTCTCAGACTTGAGTACTTGTATTTTTTTCTGCACTTAGGTACCATAAATCATCTCCAGCTGAGGTGGGGATTAGGGAACTTGATATTTGAGATCTACCAATTACTGTCTGAAACAATCCGCAGGGAGATGTGTGACCATAACCTGTGAGAAATGCCTAATAGTGCATTTAGATTTTGTCATTTATTTAGCAAGTGGCTGAAAATTGAGATTTAGACCTAAAGCAGTGATGTGGATTGCATTCAGCCACTGAAGATTGTAGTGGGGGGAGAAACCTGAAAGAGTTAAAGAATTCTATGTAAATATAAAAGGATATTGGAGCATATTTTGAAGAGAAATTTCCTTAAATGCAATATGGCAAATGATATTAAAGGCATGCATTAATAAATAATAATGTTTGAAAGCATAAAGTGCCTCTTGTATGTAATGGAATTCTCTGAAATAAAATAACTTGTTAAGCAAATAAATTACCAATTATTGATCACCACTTCATCTGTTCTATTTGAAGAAAAATATTCAGCCAGAACATTAGGTATTCTACCTCCCCTTTTCTCTTTGTATGCATCTGAACCCCTCTACAATGGCGGAATTAAAACTCAGTGGAATAAATAAACTATGATAACATTGTGGAGTTGTATTTATTACTTGAAAATCAAAATAACTGCAAATCTAAAATAAAAACCAAACATATTGAAATGCTAAGCAGGTCATGCTGCATATGTAGGAATAGAGGCTACTAATATTTTGGGTATAAAACCCTAAATCAGAATCATTTTGAAAGGTCTTTCAGTTGAAATGCTAATTTTATCTTCTCACAGGTAAGTGTGAATATTTCCAGCATTTTCACTTTTTTCTTCTTCAATTTTTCACAGTATGGGTAAGGCTGGCATTTATTGCCATTCCTAATTACTCTTGTAAAGTTTGCGCGAGCCATCTTGAAATGCTGTAGTCCTTCTGCCTAAGATACATCTGCACTGATATTTGGTAGGATGGTGTGCAACTTGAGAGGAACCAGCAGATGATGGTGCAGTCATGTGCCTGCTTCTGTTGTTCCTCTTGATGGTAAGATTGGAATAGGTTAAGTTATCTGCAGTGTATTTTGTGGCTAGTAGTACATTTTACAGTTACGGTGAACAGTTAGTAAAGGTCTTTATGGTCATAGAGGGAATGCCATTTATGGGCTTGGCCTGTTTTTGATTAGAATATCATTTCTTGAGTGTTGGACTCCATGGAGAGTGTCATAATCCTGCAATAAATCTTGTAGATGAAAGGAAGTGTGTCACTTTCCACAGGATACCTTCTATTGTAGTTTAAAGTTCAAAGTATGTTTATTATTGATGTATACATTATACAACCTTGAGATTCATCTCCTTACAGGCAGCCACAAAACAAGAAACCAAAATGAATCTATTAAAAAAGACCAAGAACCACTCAATGCACAGAGAAATGGAAAAAAAAACACTTTGGATTGTTAACAACAGGAATTCTGCAGATGCTGGAAATTCAAGCAACACACATCAAAGTTGCTGGTGAACGCAGCAGGCCAGGCAGCATCTCCAGGAAGAGGTACAGTCGACGTTTCAGGCCGTGACCCTTCGTCAGGACTTCGAAGGGTCTCGGCCTGAAACGTTGACTGTACCTCTTCCTGGAGATGCTGCCTGGCCTGCTGCGTTCACCAGCAACTTTAATGTGTGTTACTTTGGATTGTTGTTGTTTTTATTAATGTGTATATCGTAGTTGAGTTTCTGGTCAGTGATGACCTGCAAGATGTGGAGAACCTAAGAGTATTGACTGTTAGTGGTATGTGATTGGACTGTCATAGAGCCATAGAACACTACAGCATGGAAACAGGCCCTTTGGCCCATCTAGTCTAGGTGGATCTATTAATCTGATTAGTCCCACTGACCTGTACTGGGCCATAGCTCTCATCTATGTACCTGTCGAAATTTCTCTTAAATGTTGGTATCAAACCTGCATCCACTACTTGCGCTGGTAGCTTATTCCATATTCTCACCACCCTCTGAGTGAGGAAGTCACCCTTCATGTTCCCCTTAAACATTTCACCTTTCACCCTTAATCCATGACCTCTAGTTCTGGTCTCACCCAACGTCAGAGGAAAACCACTT
Source organism: Mobula hypostoma (assembly GCF_963921235.1). Taxonomy (NCBI): domain Eukaryota; kingdom Metazoa; phylum Chordata; class Chondrichthyes; order Myliobatiformes; family Myliobatidae; genus Mobula; species Mobula hypostoma. The sequence goes on from NC_086097.1 coordinate 174,279,421, forward strand.
TTGGGATGGTTGTTGACAAGCACTTCTGTGACATGAATCTGACTTTACACTTATCAACCTTGGCACAGTGTTGTCTATCTTTGTATTGCTGTGTGTACGATGAACTGCTTCATTTTGTGAAGAGCTGTGATTATCAGCAAATGTCCTTTATGACAGAAAGAAGGTCATTGATACAGCAGCTGAAGATGGTTTGGCAGAGGACCCTGCTCTGAAGAATTAATACAGTACTATCACAGGGTTAGGAACTTTGTCTTTTCCTGTATGTAATCTGTTACCCTGACATTGTAACGTGCCTTCAAGGGGTTGTGTGTTCAGGTCGCTGAAGTAGATTTTAAACCCACAATAATAACGACAGGGAATTCTGCAGATGATGGAAATCAAGAGCAACATACAAAATACTTAGCAGGTCAAGCAGCATTCATGGAAAGGAATCAGTCGTCAACATTTTGAGCTGAGACCATTAGGATGTAATGTTAAACGCTGAAAGTTCTTATTCAGTAGTCACTTTATTACATCAGCCACCAAATAGAAATAAATGATGGAGTATGAAAAGGGTTTTTTTTAATGGTTGTTTTAACTGTAATCAATACTAATTTTAGTGAGGTTTTGGAAAATCAAAGTCAAATTTAGTAGCATATGCACAAGTACATGTATACACAAATTCAGTGAAAAGCTTACTTGCAGCAGCTTCACAGGCATGTGGCATCAGGTAAGCAGCATTCATAAGAAAAACAGAAATTAAATATTATACACAATTTTCTGAAGGAAAGAACACAATTAGTCAAAAAATTTCCACTTTAGTGCAAAGTGACCGAAGTGGTCATAGTGTTGCTAAATTGAAGTAGCTTACTATGTTCAAAGTAAACTTATTATCCAAGTACATATATATCACCATATACCACCCTGAGTTTCTTCAATCTGGTGGTATGGGATTTCAGACTTCTCTCCCTCTTGCCCAATGATAACTGTGAAAGGATGGTCTGCTTTATATAATGTGAGTCTTTGATGATGGCTACAATGGTATAGAGTATGTAGGTATACAAAGGTATGCAGTATGTCTATGGTGCATTGGAGAGGGTCCACAATTGTCTGCAGCTTCTTCTGTTCCTGCACATTTGAATTGCTCTATCATACCATGATGTAATTTGTCACATGTGCTATAGCACTTACTATTTCATTATTCCTCTGACATTTAATTATTGAGCAAATCAATGTTTTCGCAACTGCACAGATCATTGACAGGTCATCTGTTGATATTTTGAATCAGTAAAATAATTTTCTACAGTAGAATTGTTGAGAACATTTTTTTGCACAATGTAATTTTGAAGGAGCTGAAAAGGTAATAAATACTGTTTGGAAGTAATGAGATACTTGTTCAGAATTCAACTTCTGGCGGCATTCACTATTTAGAAATTCTGTTGGTGTTTTGTTTTAAATGATCCATCTTGCAGTGATTAGAGCAAATTTATTTTTGTTTGCACAAATTGATTGTATGACTGATTGATAGCTCAATTATTTACAATATAAATAGAGGATGTTAGAAATGCTCAAGTTAGGCAAAGTGTGAAGAGAGTAACAGTGTTAGCACTTAAGAATTATGATCTTGCAGATTTTCAGGTTTTAAGTTTTTTGCTATTTAATTGGCTTTGTCCAACTTTAATCCAATTTCCTTGCGTATGAAAAACGTGTTATTGTCCAGTTTGACAAATTTCTAATGATACAGCTTCCTCACAAGAGCAGGGATAGAGTTCCCTTGGTTTCTTTCCTTTACACCCCACCAGCCTCATTACTCAACAGGTTATTCACTACGTTTTCCACTATCTTCAGCATTTACACCACTAGACACATCTTCCCCTATTCAACTTTAAGCATTTCAAGGGGGTATTCCCTTCACTAGTTCCTGGTCCACTCATCTGTTCTCAACAACCACCCTTTTTGGGCATTTTGGTTTGCAGTTGCAGAGAGGGACCCAATCAGTCTTATGAAATGAAATAGTGGTTTACTTACAATTTTTCCTATCCGGTGTTCTGCACCTGGTATTCACAATGTGGTTTTCTCTACAAAAGCAAAACTAAATGTAGATTGGGTCACCACTCTGCATTCAGTCTGCAGTGATGACCCTGAGTTTCCTGTTGTCTCCCACTTCATTATCAGGATCAGATTAATCGTGAAACTTGTTGTTCTAATGGCAGCAGTACAGTGAAAGGACATGAAAATGATGATGAGTTACAAAAATAAAGCCAGAGGGGAAAGAAGCTATTCCTAAGTCACTGAGTGTGAATATTCAGGCTTCCTGTATCACCTCCCTGATTGTTGCAATGAGTAAAGGGCATATCCCAGATGGTGAGGACCCATTGTGATGGATATTACCTCTTTGACATACTGCCTCATGAAGATGTCCTCGATGGTTGGGAGAGTTGTGCCCCACCCTGTGTGGCCTCCTGTACTGATGCAATGAGGCCTGGAGTACAGTTGAGTCCAGCACTTTATCTTCCATTTTGGGCACACAAAATGGATTTGACGTGACTTGGATTTGGGTCCAAGCCATGTTCAATCTCAGGTGATTTTAATTTGTGTCTTTTGCGACGATTCAGTTGATTCTATTTTCTTGATGCATCGATATTATTCATTTACAAATATAACAATTCATAATGAAAGTGAGCTTTGCAGTAAAACTGACCTTTATTTTCATTATCACAGAAACATTGGGAAAGAATTATAATTGTTTTAGTCCATTAATATCTAAAGTTTTATAACTTATTTGTGACGGTGTACTCAAGAAAATACCATTGACATCATAAACATGTGACAAAATTTCAGTATGCGTATGACTGTCTTAGTCTTAGTGATGTTTGCATTGTTGGTTTCCTTATGTGGTAGATGAGAGAGTGGATGCTCAAGGGCTACAAACATTCCCAGCCTGAAACATGAGTCTAATTTAGTGTAGAGAGCCTGGGTGTCTGTTCTACAGAGAAATACATATGTGCATGATTTGGTTGATGTTTGTTAGATATCTGTTTTTGGGTGGAAGTTTTCTACTGCAAAAGTTGGGAAATGGCCTCTGTGTTATAGCAGAAGTAGATAAATTTTGTGTTCTTTGGACGAAGGATGTGACAGTTTTTATGCCATGGACCCTTACTGAGGAGTCTGTGGACCCCAGGTTGGGAACCCCAACTTAAAGAGATAGTAAATAAATATTAAAAAAGCACTGAAGAACAGGGGCCCAGTGGCGTGATATCATGGACCTGGCACAGGCAAAATAGGCCAAATTGCTGGCTCAAAGTTGGAAATATCTTAGATGCTATAATTGAAAACTTTTCTCGACTGTGAGATCTGAATAAATGCAGTTTGCTTGAGCCAAAATGGAAATGTACTGTTGTGACTAATTTATTTTTTATGCTGAATAGTTTTTTTTGAGGAAACATCAAATGCAGCAATATTTAGTGCACACAAATAAACAAGTGGTATCATTATTATTTGAATCTTAAAACTGTGCTCTTCCTTTGTAATTTCTCCTTCATCTAGTGGAATTTTTAGTAGGAAGTAATTTGTCCACTGTAGAGCCTTTGAAGGGAATGATGACTAATCAATTAGTTGACCTTGTTGGAGAGCTATATACCTACCCACCTACCAACCCACCCCCTCCCCCGGCCCTTAGAGCACAGCAACTTCCGATTTACCTCTTGCCTAATCATAAGAAAATTTACAATGACCAATTAACCTCCCAATCGGTACGTCTTTAGACAGTAGGATGAAACTAGAGCACTTGGAGGAAACCCATGCGGTTTCGGGGAGAACGTACAAACTCCTTCCAGGCAGTGGTGGGTATTGAACCCGGGTCGCTGGCACTGTAATGTGTTGTGCTAACTACTGCGCTACTGTGTTAGTGGAAATGTGATGAACACATTGAAAGTTGAAGATTATAAAGATGTGCTGATAATCTCCATGTTTTGAGGTGTTGACAAATGTTATTCTAAAATTTGTCTCTTTAAAGTAATTTTTTGGGGGTATTTTTGAGGCATATTTGTCGATAATAGGAAGAAAAATGAAGCTGCAAAGCATTTATATCAGATTTGGCAGCATTAAAATCACTTGGGAATTTAGGAAATTCCAGGAAAACTGCATAGTATGTTCAGAATAGAAGACCTTTTGGTACAGAAACAGTTAGTGCAAATGAAGCCTGGTTTATTTAAAGAAAGGCATCACTAAACATGGAGAGAAAGGAATAGAAGGATACGTTGATGGCCTTAGATGAAAATGGGTCCATTAGGTTTAGTGGGATATATTTAGCTCAATAAATCTAAACCAGTGTTTATCTTTTATAGTCTTACAATGTGGATAATCTCTGTTTTTAATTGCAAGTAAAAATCATATTTTAGGAACAAGCATATTGTTGTATTAGTAGCAACACATAAAACTTTGGAGGAACCCAGTAGTTCAGGAAGTATCTGTGGAGGGAAATAGACAGTTGAAGTTTTGGGTCAGAACCCTTCCTCTGGACTGGAAAAAAAGGGAGTTAGCCAGGAGGAAAGAAAGGCTTGAACAAGAGCTGGCAGCTGATAGGTGGATGCAGGTGAGAGGGTGGTGATAGCAAATGAGGAAGGGGAGAGGGTAAGAATGATGTCAGAAGCTGGGAGGTGATCGGTTGAAGTGACAAAGAGGTGAAGGTGAATCTGTTTTATGATGAATTTGATCTGTATGGCGATAATTGTATATGGTATTTAGGAGTGTATGCAAAAGGTGCATATCTTAATCCATACTGCATTGACTTCTTTAATTTTTTTTTAGCAAGTTGAAGAAACTGAGTGAAGACAGCCTCACAAAACAGCCTGAAGAAGTTTTTGATGTACTGGAAAAGCTTGGTGAAGGGTGAGTGGCATAATGTTTCAGATTTTGTTCAGAGAAATGGTATTCTCTGGATCCTTTCCTGCTGTTACAGAAAACTGGAGTTGTTATTCTGCTGTTACAGAAAACTGGAGTTGTTATTCTGCTGTTACAGAAAACTGGAGTTGTTATTCTGCTGTAAACTAACATGGCTTGAATAGTCCGGGTTCACACTGTAATGACTTATGTGCCGAGGTTTCTGATGCAAATTTTAACCATCATTTTCTTTGCCTCCCCTGCAATATGCAAACCAATTTACCAGTGTTTTATTCTTCTTCTCTGAAAAGCTGTAGAATGGTGTTTTTATCACTTATTTAATTGATCAAAATTATTGCTAAATTATTATATTTTTATGTCATTACAGTATATATTGCTTTTTATAGTCAATCATGTTAATCATTTAAACGTTGTTCTTCATTACTAATAGTCCTTAATAAGTGAGTGATTTTGTTAGTCAACTTAGTTACCTGAGATATGATTGTTTTTGGAAAATTGGATTTGAAGCTTAAGTAGTTTTGGAAGTAATTGAATAGAAGTCTTTGTAGTTACCTTGCAGAAACATTATAAAAATTGCAGTTGTTTTAAATTGGACAAAGGTCAGAAACTTTCCACTTTGCATCTGTGATTTATTCCCAAGCTAGGTTTATCCTATCAGCTGTGCAGTTTTGGGGAGCTGGTGAACAAAAATAAATGGAGAGAATAAAAGCATTGAGATTAATATAGGATTGGTAAAAATTAGCAGTTGGTGATTGGCGTGGACTTGGTGGGCTGAAGGTGTTCTTTAACCTTTAATATACCAACCTATGAAACTGCTTAAAATCTGTCTGTTAGTCCCCCACAGCAGCTCTCTTCCTTTTTGTCTTGATGTGTGATTTTTAATGATCCTTTGGCCCATTTTCATTCAGGATGCAAGAGAAATGCAGATTAGCTGAGTAATTCAAATGAATTTCCTTGTTTTAATTTTCATTGCAACAGTTTAATAAAGGTGACTGTGCTAAAGGAAATTGGTATTTGCCTTAATTGTCTGTTATTTCAACAAATGGTAAATTGTTCATGATTGGCATGGGCTGATTGAAATATTTGGCAATATTTTGAATTTAGTTGTATTTACTTCAGCCGTTACATGACTAAACAGATTAATGTACATAAATGCAAATATATAAGTCCTATATTAACTATTAATTTATTTAGTATATATTTAAAAAAAAATCCTTTTCCATTTCTTTGTTCCAGATCTTATGGTAGTGTTTTTAAAGCAATCCATAAAGAATCAGGACAAGTTGTTGCCATAAAGCAAGTGCCAGTGGAATCTGACCTACAGGAAATTATTAAGGAAATTTCAATAATGCAACAATGTGACAGGTATGAGTAGTGGAATGTGGCAATTCCACTTAGCAACATAGTGTATTTTACAGATGTTCAACCCTAAGTGTTATGATTTAGTCAAAACGTAAAACCAGAATATTACAGAGATCAACATTTTTCACTATTTTTGAATCAAGACTTTTAGAGTTGCTGTGATACGGGTTTGTAACATCTGTCCTTTTCTTTTTCCTTTTATTTGTTCATTCTTTTTCATAGTTCCCATTGAACATGCTTTGAGCAATCATATTTTGATGAATTATTTGTGTTTAAATAAACTATTTTGGTACTGCAATTTAGAATTTGCCATCATTATTCTGTCCGGTTGCTACTGGTCCAAGACCAGCAACTGCAGAATCTTTTAGTAAGAGGCAGAACCTTGTTTATACTGTTTGGCATCAAAGTGAATTCTTACAGCTCTCCACATGCTTCCATGTGTATACTGAGCTCCACCCATTGTTAAGTTTTATATGGTTTGAGAGTGTTGAAATATTTCAGTCGATTTTGTGCAAATTTCAGAAGTATTTGGAATGATTAGTATTGAATGTGTTTCCTGTGCTTTAATATTCAGCTTACATACAACAGATTTGCTTGTGGGTAGGGGTGGGCTTTTACTGCTGCCTCAAAGTATGTCGTGAATCTGGCAGTGTACATTTAGAAGTTTAACTTAAACCAGGGAGCCGACTTGTATCTCCAAAAGGTACTATAATTACAACGAGCTCAATTTCCTGAAACAGGAAAAAGTATCAGGAATGAGTTGCCACACACCATTTAGATGGTACAGTGGGCACTGATAGAATCATTAAAGTGATAGGGATTGGATTCTCATATGTTTATAGGATCTGCTCAACTGCATTGGTTGATTCTGTTCAAATTAAGAGTCATTCATGAAAGTAGTATATTTGAGATACTCATAAAAATAATGATTTTTGATGAATATTTTAAAGTTATTTACATAGATTTTTAAGTTGTTATCAGAATAGGTAAGAAAAAAGTTTGCATGGTGTATCTGGACTTATGAAGGCCTGTCAAAAGGTGCCCCATGAAATTATATATACAATTGGGTCACACATTATTGGTGAAATATTCTAGCATGCATTGAAGATTGGTTAACAGACAGAAAATGATTAGTGGAGTGCTGCAGACTGTGCTGCTTGGATGCCAGTTTTTCATAACCTATCTCAATAACTTGGAAGAGAAGATCCATGTTTGCTAATGAGCAAGGTTGTGAAGTAGTGTGGCCCGTGAAGAGGATGCAGGGAAGCTTGAGGAAGATACGGGCAGATTAAGTGAATGAGGAAAGACAAGGCAATGGAGATGTGCTGTAGGAATATACGAGGCCATCTATTTGGAAGGGAAGATTAATTTTTAATTATGGGAGATTGAAAGGTATTGCTGTTCAGAGGAATCTCAATGTCTTTGCAAACAAATCAATGAAAATTGATAATTAAAAGCCAAAAAGATTCAGATGTTGGAATTCTAAATCTAAAAAAGAAAATGATGGAATCATTCACCAGGTTAGGAAACATCCAGTGAAAGATTTTAAAAAAAGTTAACATTTCAGTTCAAAGAAGCCTTATTTTTTTTCTACTAAATTAGACAGCTTCATATTGTAAACACAAGTTTCTGCAGAGGCTGGAAATCCAGAGCAGTACACTCAAAATGCTGGAGGAACTCAGCAGGTCAGGCAGCATTTATGATGAAGAAGAAGAAGAAGAATAAACAGTAAACATTGAAACCCTTCACCGGGACTGGAAAGGAAGGGGGAAAAAGCCAGAATAAGAAGGTGGTGGGGGAGGGGAAGGAGTGCAGGTTTTGTGTGCTGCAGTCCCGAGGAGTCATCAGATGGCATAGAGGGAGCGAGAGTTTAAAAGAAGCAATTAGGGGCAGTTGGCACACTTTGTATGCCACAGTTCCCAAGGTGTCATTGGATTGCTCATATTGAGGTGCTTGGGAAGGACCCATAAAAAGATAGGTTTAAGTGCTGCAGCCATTGTGTAAGTGGGCCAGTGTTGGAGAGGGCAGTTTGGGCTATGGCTCATGAAGGCTTCTGCAAGGAGAGATGTAGGCTGTAGGTCGATCCTCCGCCGCCCCCCACCCCCCACCCCCCAAACAATTATTTATTTATTTGATTATTTATTCTTTCTTATTGCACATTTAGAGCAGGGTTGCCATTCAGGATACTGGAATGCTGTACTTGCAGTTTGTGGGAAGACAGGGACTTGCACGCCTGGTGACTACACCTGCAAGAACTGTATCCAGCTGCAGCTTCTAATAGACTGTGTTAAGGAGCTGGAGCTGGAGCTGGAGCTGGATGAACTCCAGATCACTCATGAGGTTTACCAGTTGATAGACATACAGGAAGGTAGTTACATCAAAGTGCAGGACACGAGTAACTGGGTGACCGTCAGGTGCGGGAAAAGAGATGGGAAGCTAGTGCAGAGTACCCCTGTGGCGTTCTCTTCATCAATGGGTATACCATTTTGGATACTGTTCAGGGAAGACCTAGCAGAGGAAAGCCCCGGTGACTAGGTCCCTGGCATTGAGTCGTGCTCTGTGGCTCAGAAGGGAGGGGGGAGAAGAGCAAGCTGTAGTGAAAGGGGATTCATTGGTTAGGAGAACAGAAAGGTCCTGTGAATGAGAGCAAGATTCCCAGATGGTTTGTTGCCTCTCAGGGACATCTCGGTGAGCAGTCGGAGGTCGCGGTCCTGCAAAGTGAGTTCACCAAGTTTGGTGCTAAGTTAAAGGACAGGCTACCTTTATGGTCGCCGGTGACTTTAATTGAGCGTTGCTGACGGAAGTCTCTCTGAAGTTTTGTTAGCACATCCAGATGAGCACTCATGGAGATACCGCACTTGACCACTGCTACACTCCCTTCCGCAAAAGCTCTCCTTCACCCAGCTTTTGGAAAATCAGATCACTCTTTGATCCTGCTTTTGCCGACGTACAGGCAGAAGCTGAAACAAGAGGCGGCCATAGTTAAAACCATCCACTGTTGGTCCAACCAGTCAGCCTCCATGCTGCAGGACTGCTTTGATGACGTCGACTGGAATTTCTTCCATGATGAGGATGTCTCTGAGTTCACTGATGGAGTCACGTGCTTCATCCGGAAGTGCATCGACGATGTTGTACCCCAGAAGTTGGTCAGGGTCTTCCCGAACCAGAAACCCTGGATCAGTAGTTCTGTGTGAGCAGCACTTACCACATGACACAAATCTTACGCTGCCAGCAATCAGCAGAAGCTGAAGAAAAGCAGCTACGATCTGTGCAAAGCTATCAGGGCTGTGAAACAACAATACAGGGACAAGATTCACAATGAATAGCATGTGTGACTTGTGGCAAGGGTTGCACGCCATCGCAGACTTCAAAGCCGAACGTAGTGGTGCCGCCAACATCGCGGCCTCTCTCCCAGATGAGCTCAATTGCTTTTACGCTTGGTTTGATGTCGCTAACTCTTTTCCTCCGATGAAAGCTACCGGTACAATCTGCAACCTGGTCATCTCTGAGGCTGAGGTACACAGATGTTTACGAGTGGACAGTTGCAAGGCTGTAGGACTGGACGGCATCCCAGGGTGAGTACTCAGGATGTGCGCAGCCTGTGTGTTTACAGACATTTTTAATCTCTCCCTCTCCCAGTGTACAGTGCCCTCTTGCTTCGAATTATCCATCATTGTCTCTGTACCAAAAAAGACCAAGGTAACATGCCTAAATGATTGGTGTCCTGTCGCACTCATCTCAATGATAAGCAAATGCTTTGAGGGGCTGGTCAAGGACTATATCTGAAGCTTGCTACCACCCTAACTGGACCCCCTACAATTCGCCTACCAACACAATCGATCGACAGACAACGCAATAGCCACTGCTGTACATATCATCCTTACACATCTGGAGAAGAAGGATGCTTACGTGAGAATGCTGTTCTTGGACTACAGTTCAGCATTCAACCATAATTCCAGGCTCAACAGGAAGCTCAGAGACCTCAGCCTTGACCCTGCCTTGTGCATCTGGATCCTGGACTTCCTGTCAGATCGCTGGCAGGTGGTAAGAATGGGCTCCCTCATCTCCACCCCTCTGACTCTCAACACAGTAGCCCCTCAGGGCTGTGTACTAAGTCATCTCCTTTACTCCCTGTATAGCCATGACTGTGTCGCCACCCACAACTCTAAACTGTTAATTAAAGTTGCTGATGATGCTACGTTGATTGGCCTAATCTCAAACAATAACAAGATGGCCTACAGGGAAGAAGTCATCTCTCTGACACAGTGGTGTCAAGAAAACAACCTCCCCCCCAGTGTCGCAAAAACAAAGCAGCTGGTTGTGGATTACAGGAGGAATGGAGACGGGCTAACCCCTATTGGCATCAATGGATCTGGGGTTGAGAGGGTAAACAACTTCAAGTTCCTCGGCATAAACTTCACCGTGGATCTCAAGTGGTCTGTACATACTGGCTGTGTGGTGAAAAAAGCACAACGGTGCCTCTTTCACCTCAGACGGTTGGAGAAGTTTGGTATGGGCCTCCAAATCCTAAGAACTTTCTACATGGGCACAATTGAGAGCATCCTGATTGGCTGCGTCACTGCCTGGTATGGGAACTGTACCTCCCTTAATCGCAAAATTCTGCAGAAAGTGGTGCGGACAGCCCAGCGTATCTGTAGTTGTGAACTTCCCATGAATCAGGACATTTACAAAGGCAGGTGTGAAAAAAGCACCCAAAGGGTCATTGGGGACCCGAGTCGCCCCAACCACAATCTATTCCAGCTGTTACCTTCTGGGAAACAATAGTGCCGCATAAAAGCCAGGACCAACAGGCTCCGGGACAGTTTCTTCCACCAGGCCATCAGACTGATGAACGTGCTGATCTGAGTGATCTATATTACATTGACTGTTCTATTTATTATAAATTACTATGATTGCACATTGTACATTTAGATGGAGACATAACAAAGATTTTTACTCTTCATGTATGTGAAGGATGTAAGAAATAAAGTCAAGTCAATTCAATGCAGGGCAAACTGGATAACTCATCTAGTGAGGCTTTTTAGGTAGAACTGAGGAATAAGTAAGTTATGACCAAGTTAATGAGATTATATTATAGATCTCCCACAGTGCGTGGGATTTAGAGGAGCAAATTTGTAGAGAGATGGCAGAACTTTTCAAGAAACATAAGGTAGGTGATTTTAACTTTCCACATATTGATTGGGACTTCCATACTGAATGGGAAAGAGCTTGTCACATGTGTTCAGGAAAGTTTCCTTTATCAGTACATAGGAGACCCAACAAGAGAGAATATGATACCAGATCTCCTATTGGGGAATGAGACAGGACAGGTGGCAGAAGTTTTGTGTAGGGTAACACTTTGCATCTAATGATCATAATGCCATTAATTTCAAGGTATAGTACTTAAATACCAGTATGTTTCTCAACATTTTCTACTATTTATTGTGTATTCCCTTCATTTACATTTTCTTCCCAAAATCTTTTGTCATATTTATTCTGATTCCTTTATAATTGCCACTTCTCTGTCTGCATGACAAATCTATTGATACCTTCCCGAGGTCTATAGTTTCTTCCTTCCAGGCCATTTTTGCAATTTCTGAAAGTCATTGGTTCTACATTTAAGTGTAATTTTTTGGCATAAAGCACAGAAAAATCAAGGGACTTCCCAGTGAACCCTGTGAAAGCCCTCTGCAGCAATTTGGCAGTTCAAAATCTGGCACCTGCTAAAACAGACAGGGATTTGTTATCCTAATTTTAGCTTCAAGATCTAGTCAATTAAATATCTAATTGACTGTAAGTGACTGGTGGGAGGAGAAGATGGCGACGTGACGGCCACTCCAGTGAATGATATCTATTAAGTAGGGTGCCGTGCACAATCCTGATTTGATGGAGACAGACGTGAGAGCACGGAGGAACATCTGGTGAAACTTCTGAAATGCCTGCTTCGCTGCCGCTGCTACTGTGCGATCCAGAATCTCCAGAGGGGAAGGCCCCGAATCCTCGGCTTTGCTTGTTGCTCGGTGGCCGGGGCAAGGTCAAAGCGCTCGGCAGTGGATGGTGCTCGGTGCTCGGTGTCGGAGGGCTGGTTGGAGGCTCAAAGTTTTCGGACGGACTCAGAGTCGGCTGCGGTCGGGTGCTTCCAATGCATCAGCAAGTTTGCGGCACTTGGAGGTTCATGGCAGGGAGAGTTTCTCCCTTCTACTGTCTGCTTGAGTTGATGGGGCTATCGGTACTTGAGATTTTGTTTTACCGTGTCCATGGTCTGCTCTTAATCAAATTATGGTATTGCTTTGCACGGTTGTAACTATATGTTATAATTATGTGGTTTTGTCAGTTTTAGCCTTAGTTTGTCCTGTGTTTCTGTGATATCTTTCTGGAGGAACATTGTATCATTTTTTAATGCATGCATTTCTAAATGACACTAAATGAGGACCGAGTGTCCTCATCATCTAATCTAATGATCTAAAACAATAGAATCAGTACGCACAAGTCACTGATTCGGCAGTGCATTTTTAGAAAGAATAAAATATTTTCTGATATCACAAACTCTCTTCCTCCTGGTGCTTAGGTTGTCAGAACTATTTGCTTGAACTCTCCTACTAAGGTCCGCAGTAACAATGGAATGTCCTCCTGGGAAGTGCAAGGAGTGAGGGGTCTTTGGTTCATTGAGGATTCATGAGGGAATCGATGTTCACCTGTTTATGTTGACATAAGTGTGTTTACAGATACAGCTGATCAGCTGTTCTAACATGCATCTCAGTACAGCAGTAACATATCTGGTAAATTGCAGCCTTAAGCTTGCATGGAGCTCTTCTATCACTCAGTTTTGCTGCTACTTTTTAGTCAATTATCACATGAAAATTTCTGATATACTAACACATTTTTTGATTTAACCTGGACCCACAGCACTTCCTTACTAGTCAAGCAGGCACAGCAGCGTCTACACTGTTTTGTGAGGAGGTTGAGAAGTGCAAAGCTCTCTGTCCCCATTCTAACAACCTCCTAAGGAGCACCATTGAGAGTATCCTGTCTGGCTGCATCATTGTGTGGTATGGAAGCTGCAAGGCATCAGACTGCAAGACCCTACAAAGGATAGTTAAAACCACTGAGATGATCGCTGGGGTCTCCCCCACCTCTATTTATGACATTTACAGTTGCAGACAACGGGCCCAAACCATTATTGAGGATCCCCATCACCCATCCCATTATCTCTTTGACCCACTACCATCAAGAAGGAGGTACAAAAGCATCTGGACTGGGACTGCCAGACTGTGTAACAGTTTCTCTTGGACTGTGAGACTAATGAATATCCTGCTACCACCAAGTTTCGTCACTAGGTCAGTGTGCTGTTTACGATATATTCCACTGTTTACTTGTGCTGCATGCATTTTGAATTATATTTTATTCATTTACTTATGGTAATATTTTGGTTCATGCACTGTGTTTTGTGGGTGTATCGTGGTCCTGAGGAAAATTGTTTTGTTTGGTTGTATATGTACAATCAGATGATAATAAACTTGAATTTGATCATCCATTTTTAGTCTCTGTTTCATATGTAATATGATACTTGCATTTTGGCTCAATGCTCCCAATTTCTTCAATCATGAATGTGTACCTTATGCTTGCTGAAAGAATTTTATAAATTAATTGATCTAAGCAAATGCTCACTATTAACTATTCAAATCCAACTGGTTCTGTTTCTTATTCTTTAAAGTATTATTAACATCAGTAAAGGAACTTGAGCTTATGGATATTTGAAATGGGGAAGTTTAAAACCTTGATGAATGCCAAATTAAACTTTAAGAATTGTTATATATTGGATATTTTCTCAGGTACGGGAGTACATAAATTTACATTTGCATATAACTACAGAAGAGAAGTTAGTTGAAAAAGCTTCATTAACCTCTATATTTCTGTTTGTATAATTTCAGCTCTGCCTTTTCTAACATTATGCAACAGACCATGATAAGTTGGCATTTGTGTTCTGTTGAATTTGTTCCTGTCATCATTTAATCTTCTTTTCTGGAATGTAATACTTCGCACATTCAAATCCTTAGTAATATTATTCAGCCATCTGTCTTCACGGTTTACGTAAAGACATGGAATATAATCCACTTGATGCTGCTTTTGTGTAAGTTTGATTATGTATGTATTATGTCATGAAGTTTGGCCAATAGTTCCACTGGGATAATGTGGTAAAGGATTTTTAGGGGTTATTCTATTGTAAAGAAGCTGTTTGCATTGTGGTTAGTCCTCACATTAAAAAAAATGCCTATCGGTTCCTTTCATTAAAAAGGCAAGCTAATACCCTTTAGGGCAGAATTTTATTTTTTAAAAAGCTGGTTTTAATTCCCCAGTGGTAATAGGGCAGTAGCTAGTTTTTGTTAAATGTTTGCAGTAACATCAGATCTGTATTGTGTGAGTTATGGGAATTAACAATTCTACTTAGTCAAGGCATGGGCCTATTTTGTCATGTTGTATGTGCCAATTGTCTTGCAGTATGTCTTCAAACTGTTAACTAATCTGTTCCTGGGTTTCCTAAATTGTTAAAAAACTGTATGTCTCTGGAGGAGCAAATCATGTGGAAGGATGGGAAGTTTTAAAATTAATACAAAGGAATTATAACATTACAGCATAAGTTTAAATATTAATAATGAAATAACCAAATTGATGAAATATTTTGAAATTAAATTAGGTTTTCACGTATCATTTGCTGGAAATTTAAGAATCACTTCATAAAATCATTGGATTTCTTAGTGCAAAATAAATAACAATATGAAATGCTTTAGTAGTTTTCACGTAATGCAAGAAGATAGTGTGTTTGCCTGGTGGGTCTTTAGTATAATGAACAAAGTTGATGCACAGCTGGAAAATGGCTTGGAACAGTGCTGGCTGGTTTATCTTTCTTTTGTTTACTTTAGAGAAAATCAGACTCTTTTGAGGCTGATAATAGAAAAATTATGATTTTTAATGATTATTTTGTTTTATTTTCAGTGCATATGTAGTGAATTACTATGGCAGCTATTTTAAAAATACGGATCTCTGGATAGTTATGGAATATTGTGGGGCTGGTTCTGTGTCTGATATTATCCGACTACGAAACAAAACAGTAAGTATGTTAAGTTTGTCAACATATGTTTAAAGTAATGTAACTGAATTTCTTCCCTCTTTGCTGAATACTGAAGTAAGTATAATGTAGGGTATTAATGAGATGATCAGTTATCGTAGAAAGTACAGAAAAATAGTATCTGGTGTGAGGTGAATTGTGCTGTTCAGACAGATCTGGTGCCTTCAAACAAAAAACATAAAGTGAATCTGGAGATGCGATAAGTAATTGGAGAAGCAAATTAAAAATTGTCGTCTTTATTGCAACAGAAATGTCCTCATAAAATGCCCTAGAAGCTATAGCAGATTGCCCTAGAAGATTGTAATGTGGGCCTTGACAGGTTAGATACTGGGAGAATGTTTCTGTTGATGGAAAATCTCAAACTAAGCAGGATAATTTCAGCATAAAAGAATTCCCTCGCTGGCAGCCATCATTCTTCAGAATTCTTGAACTCAAGCAGCTATGGATGTTCAGCTTTTAAGCATACTGAAAACTGGGGTAGATTTTTGATTACAGGAACATTAAAGGCTGTGGGAAACAGATAGGAAAGTGGAATTGAGGCCAATGATCAGCCGTGAATGGTCACATGCTCTACTTTTGTTCCTATTTCTTAAGAAGAGTGACTTCCTTTAGAAATTTGAGGAAGTTTGCATGTCATTTGAAATATGGGATTATATTAAATTTCAAAGTTATTGAAATAAAGTGAGCTTTTTGTGATTCATTGTTGAAAGAATTTGCTCACATCAAACAAATGTGCTGGATGATGAGATTTTTATTGGTCAGAATTTGCAGGCATTATGTGATAAAGATGGTTCTGAAGAAAATTTCAGTTTCATTGAAAGCTAAGGAAATGCTCAAGATTACACCACCCTCTTCTGATGTAAATTTGCTACTACAGGTTAGTTAAAAATGTTAGAGGAAAGATGTTTGCTCATAAATCAGTTTATTTTCATTAGTATAGTTTTATAAAGATTTTTCAGTTGTTAGTATTTTTTTAAGTGAAATTATCATAAAGGATTTTTAGCCTCCAGTGTCTTTGCAGAAAAACATCATTTTATAAATTCTGCTGAAAGCGATATTGGGAATACTGACAGAGCGTCAACTAACAGTCTAAGGTAACTGAATTAATGTCATCCAGCATCCTTCAGTGCCTTGACTTCAGTTATGTATTTTAATCAGTGCCACCTGCAGTTCATTTGATAGTTCGAGTCAGAAGCCTGTGGATTCAAATCCTACTCCAGAAAACACAAAAATCAAAAAGTAGTTGGGATGCTGTAAGGTCAGAATCCTCAATCTCTCTGAGGTTAATCTGCTTTCAGCTGGATATTAATGGTGTTGGAGAGAGAAAGTTATTTCTATAATCTTGATCAATGCTTATTCTTCAATTAATTTCAGGAAAACTAATGATGTTATCAGTTTATTGTTGTTTTAGGGGATTTGCTGTGTGCAAATTGATCACATAGGATATAATTGAGCCTTTTCATAATGGCGTGTTTCCTTGATATGACTTTTTCAAATAAATCTTATCAGTATGGCCTTCTGTTCCTCTGAATTCTATCAAATGCAACAATTTTGGATAATCAGCCTTTCCAATTCTGATAAAAGATTAACCTTGTAATCTTAACTCAGTTTTTCTCTTTCAGGGTGTTTCTAGCAGCCATATTTTTCAGTTTCAGCATAGTTGTTTTAACTTTAGTCCTGTAAGTTCCCTTTTGGATTTCTTCGTTTACGTTGATGGCTTCAGGTTATGCTCTTTTTCATGGAAGTGTTTTCCCTGCTTTTATTATGTCATCTCTTAGCTACCTTTTCTCATTGTCATTGTCTTCACTTCCTTTCAGTGATAATCAACATTCTCTCAATGCGATTGAATCAAGATTTGTTAAGAATGTTAACTTCAGTTTTGAGTTTTTTTTTCTTCATTCATTTTTAAACAATGGTGTACCCTTTAGGTTAGAAAGAAGGGCTCTAGATAAAGGATTGGAGGTCAGTGGAGATGAGGAAAAACACTTGAAGCAGAGCTTTAGAGAGAACTGAAAACACTCACGATATTTAAAAATGCCTAGATTTTTACCTGAGGAACTGTGGCCCACAGAGTTATAGAGCAAACGCTGGAAGGTATAATTAGGTTGAATTTTTTAAAATTTTATTGTCATAGTCTTGCTTTGCTAAATGGCCCCTTTTTATGCTGAACATTATACAAGATTACATTCCATATTTCAAAATCCATTTGCTCCTTATCCTAATCAGTCTCGCATCTTTCATGTAAAATGTGATCTATTTTTCCTGCTAGAATATACTGATGTGTTTATCAAAGTTTCTGCCCCTTGATCATTCTGCAACCTTTTGAATGTACTCTGGATACTTGTTACAGTCCTCATTATTGATCATCCCTTATAATTTTTGATTCAAAATTTTAAATGATTAATGGAGATCTGGAATAGCAATTGTTCACAATACTGATCCACGATTTGCCTACTGCTGTGAATAGCAATTGATTTTCACTTCTGCTGTCTGTTTACTGTTTTGAAACCAGCTCACAATCCTGCTGATCAGATCCTGCTACATCACTATGGAAACTGCACTGTGACAGACAGGAAGGCTCTGCAACAGGTAGTCAAAAGTGCCCAATGCATCACCAGCACTAACCTACTCACCATTAAGGACATATGTGCAGAAAGCTGCTGGAAATGGGCCAGTAACATCATGAAGGATCCCACCCATTCTGTTCATAGACAGTTTGTCCCACTCCATTCATACGTAGTATACACATCAGAACCACTGGACTCAAAAACAGTTCCTTTCCCAAGCATGAAGGCTGATCCACCCACTAATCCACCCCTTCACATCCCCCACAACCACTACATTATTATTTTCTGTGAGAGTCACCCTACGTACAGACATTCCTATGTCTGGCATCACTTTATGGACGTACAATCAATCTATATATTAAAGCTGTCTAATGTATTTATATTTATAGCAGTTTTTAAAATTATTGTGTTCTTTATCTTATTATCTTATTGTTTGTTTTTTTTGGTGCTGTATTGGATCCAGAGTAACAATTATTATGTTCTCCTTTTCAATTTTGTACTGGAAATGACATTAAACCATCCTGAATCTTCAATTTTCTTTGTTTTAGTTACTGCTACGCAGATGTCTTCCTACTTTTATGACTACAATCAAGTCTAATTTCTTTTCTCCATTATTAAATTTCTTAGTAAATCTTCTCTTGTTGGACTTTTTATTTATTGGGTTGGAGAGGAAATCTGTCTATGTTGTCAGAACTCCATTCCTGTGTGGAGTGGGAGATTGTGGAGTGAGCTGGAGACAGTTCCTTGTGGACTTTGTGCGCCAATTTTAAAAAGCAAGTAGGGCCTGTTGGGACTTGTCTGCCGAATGGGAGATCGCAAATTGACTTGGAAACAGTCCCTTGTCGAATAATGCGCCTGTTTTAAAAAGCAAAAGGGGCCTGTTGGAGTGGGAGTTTGCAGAGTGTTTAGAGTGTTCCTTGTGGACTTCATGTGCCAGTTTTACAAAGCGAGTGGGGCCTATTGGACTTATCTGTAGAGCTGGAGATTGCTTGGGAGTAACTTAACAATGGCCAATAAGAAGAAGCAAAGTTTAACCAGGATGACCATTGTGCAAGCAGCCATTGTTGGAGCGAGCCAAGGTTAGAGTGGGAGGCTTTGGCTCAACAGGCTTTGGCAAGAGCAGACGGAGGCTAAGGGTGCTGAGTTGTTTGGAATCATTTAGTTGATTGTAGGATTTAAGGTTAAGAAGTTAGAGCCAAATGTTTAGTAAGTGTAGGCAGGAAGGTTGTTAAGGCAGTGGAATCCTCCTCCTTTGTAAAATGTGGAATTAGAAACATAGAAAACCTACAGCACAATACAGGCCCTTCAGCCCACAATGCTGTGCTGAACATGTACTTACTTTGGAAATTACCTAGGTTTACCCATAGCTCTCTATTTTTCTAAGCTCCATGTACCTATCCAAGAGTCTCTGAAAAGACCCAATTGTAGAATGCCTTGGGGTTTTCCTTAATCCTGCTCACCAAGGCCTTCTCATGGCCCCTTCTGGCTCTCCTAATTTCATTCTTAAACTCCTTCCTGCTAGCCTTATAATTTTCTACATCTCTGTCATTACCTAGTTTTTTGAACCTTTTGTAAGCTCTTCTTTACTTCTTGACTAGATTTTCTACAGCCTTTGTACACCATGGTTCCTGTACCCTACCATCCTTTCCCTGCCTCATTGGAACATACCTATGCAGAACATCATGCAAATATCCCCCTGAACGTTTGCTACATTTCTGCCGTACATTTCCCGGAGAACATCTGCTCCCAGTTTATACTTCCAAGTTCCTGCCTGATAGCTTCATATTTCCCCTTACTCCAATTAAACGTTTTCCTAACTTATCTGTTCCTATCCCTCTCCAACGCTATGATAAAGGAGATAGAATTGTGATCACTATCTCCAAAATGCTCTCCCACTGTGAGACCTGACACCTGATCAGGTTCATTTCCCAGTACAGCCTCTCCTCTTGTAGGCTTATCTACATATTGTGTCAAAAAGCCTTCCTGAACACACCTAACAAATTCCACCCCATCTAAACCCCTTGCTCTTGGGAGATGCCAGCAATATTGGGGAAATTAGAATCTCCCATCACGATAACCATCTTTCCAGAATCTGTCTCCCTATCTGCTCCTTGATGTCCATACCACTGCTGGGTGGTCTGGAGAAAAAAATAAAACACCCAGTAGAGTTATTGACCCCTTCCTGTTTCTAACTTCCACCCACAGAGACTCAGTGGACAATCCCTCCATGTCTTCCTCCTTTTCTGCAGCCATGATCAGTTGTGCCACGCCCCCACCTCTTTTGCCTCCCTCCCTGTCCTTCTGAAACATCTAAAGCCTGGCACTGGAAGTAACCATTCCTGCCCCTGAGCCATCCAAGTCTCTGAAATGGCCACAACATCATAGCTCCAAGTACTGATCCACGCTCTAAGCTCATCCACTTTGTTCATGATACTCCTTGCATTAAAATAGACACATCTCAAACCGTCAGTCTGAGCGCATCCCTTCTCTATCACCTGCCTATCCTCCCTCTCATACTTACCTACAAGGTTACTCTATTTGTGAGCCAATCGCCCCTGCCTCCGTCTCTTCAGTTCGGTTCCCACCCCACAGCAATTCTAGTTTAAACTCTCCCCAATAGCCTTAGCAAACCTCCCTGCCAGGATATATGTCCCCTCGGATTCAGGTGCAACCCATCCTTATTGTACAGGTCACGCCTTTCCCAAAAGAGGTTCCAATGATCCAGAAATCTGAATCCCTGCCCTCTGCTCCAATGCCTCAGCCACGCATTTATCCTCCTCCTGTTGCATGGCACAGGCAGCAATCCTAAGGTTACTACCTTTGAGGTCCTGCTTCTTAACTTCCTTCCTAACTCCCTGTGGTCTGTTTTCAAGACCTCCTCCCTTCTCCTGCCTTTGTCATTGATACCAATATATGCCATGACCTCTGGCTGTTCACCTTCCCACTTCAGGATATTGTGGATGCAGTCAGAAACATCCCAAACCCTGGCACCTAGGAGGCAAACTACATCCATGTTTCTTTCCTCTGTCCACAGAATTGCTTGTCTGACCCACTAACTATAGAGTCCCCTATCACTGCTGTCATCCTGTTCCTTTCCCTACCCTTCTGAGCCACAGGGCCAGACTTTGTGCCAGAGGCACGGCCACTGTTGCTTCCATTATGTAGGTTGTTCCCCCAACAGTACTCAACAGGAGTACTTATTGTTAAGGGGGACAGCTAATGGGGTACTCTCTTGTATCTGACTCTTAATCAGGGATTGCAGGGTACCTAATTGTCTCCCTGATGATTACATCTGCAGGAAGTACACACAACTTCAGCTCCTGACTGACAAGCTCAAGGAACTGGAGCCGGAGCTGGATGTGCTCGGTACTAACCGGGAGGCAGAAAACCTCGTAGATAAGTCTTCACCGAGGTAGTCACACCCAAAGTGCAGGCTTCAGATAATAGATGGGTGACCTTCAGGGGAAGTAAGGGGAGTAAGTCGTTTGTGCAGGGTTCCCTGTGGCCATTCCCTTCAGCAACAAGAATATCACTTTGGATGCTGCTGGCGGTTTTGACTTATCCGGGCACAGCAGCAGCAGCCAGGCTAGTGGCACTGCAGCCAGTTTTCAGGCTCAGTAGGGAAGGGTAAAGTCAGAACAATAGAAATAGGGTACTCGGGCAGTCAAGGGGATGATTAGAAGATTCTGTGGCTGTGATAGAGATGCCAGATTGTTGTGTTGCCTGCCACGTACAAAGGTCAAGGATGTCTCAGAGCAGCTGCAGAATATTCTCAAAAGGAAGGGTAAGCAGTCTGAGGTCGTAATGCACATGAGCACCAATGAAATAGGTGGAAAGGTTGAAGAGGTCCTGCACAGTGAATACAGGGAATTGGGAAAGAGACTGAAGAGCAGGACCTCCAAGGCAGTAATTTCTGGATTACTCCCCGTGCCATGTGCTAGTCAGGGCAGGAATATGATGATAGTACAGATGAATGTGTGGCTGAGGTTTCTGGGTGAACGGGGCAGAGTTTCAGGTTCTTGGATAATTTGAACCTTTTCTGAGGCAGGGTGACATCTACAAGAGGGCTGTGTTGCAACTCAGCTGGAGGGGAACCAATATCCTGGCCAGAATATTTGGTAGCGCTGCTTGGGAGAGTTTAAACTAGTTTGGCAGGGGATGGATACCAGAGCACCAAGTCAGAAAGTGGAGGGGTGGAGAGGAGGATGGAGAGGAAGACGGATGTCAGGGCTAGTAAAAACAGACAGGAGCAAAGTGATAGATACAATGGGACAGATAGTTTGAAGTGTATGTATTTTAACGTTAGGTGTATTATGGATAAAGGTGATGAACTAAGAGCATAGATCAGTACATGGAACTTTGGTACTGTGGCCATTGTAGAGACTTGATTGAGAGAGGGACAGGAATGGGTGTTTAATATCCAAGGGTTTGGATGTTTTCGAAAAGATAGGGAGGTATAAGAGCTGGGGGAGTTGCACAACCAGTTGGGCAATATCACAGCTGTTCTCAGAGGGGAAATAATGGAGGGCTCGTCCACAGTGTCTGTATGGGTAGAATTCAAAAATAGGAAGAGTGTAATCACTCTGGGATTGTACCACAGGCCCCCTCCCCAATAGCCACTAGAACACTGGGGAGCAGATATACAGGCAGATTAAGGAAAGGTGTAAAAGCATTAGGGCTGTTGTCACCAGGGCTTCAGCTTCCATAATATAAACTGAGTGTAAGAGGTTTAGTTGGGCCAGAAGTAGTTAGGCACATGCAGAAGAGCTTGTTAAATCAATATGTAAATAGTCCTACAAGAGGAGGGGCTACACTGGACCTGGTTTTGGGTAATGAGCCTGGATAGGTGGCTGACTTGTGAACAGTTAGGGAACAGTGACCACAAATGCTTAAATTTTAAGATAGCTATAGATAAGGATAAGTATGGACCTTGTGGGAGAGTATTAAATTGGAGCAGGGCAAGTTACAAGAACGTTAAGCAGGAATTAATTTGAATTAATTAGCGACATCTGTTTTTGGGCAATTTCCCATCTGATGGTTTTCTTTGCAACCATCCATGAACACAGAGGAGTGCCCCAAAGAATGAATGAAGTTAAATGTTAGAACCCCAAAGCCTCCCCCAGCTCCCCCCTCCCATGTGTAAGCAGCAGCAAAGCAATGAATCTCCTCCCCTACCAGCAAAAAAAAGTATTGGCACTCCCCACCGAGCACTCAAGCGTGCAGCAAAGCGCCAATAAAGACATGGACTTGCAGTACCCCAAAAACTACTCGTTCATCCGGTATTCGACATGCCACAGGCTCTCTCCTTAATAAGGGAAAAAGAGATGTCTCTGTTTCACAGCGAGAGGGGCGACATAACAAATAACTCATTAATTTACGATGTTAAAAGTCTGTTGTGTCGCCTTTTCAAAGCTCTGTGCCCAAAGACCTCATTTCTCTGGGCACACAGCCAGCAGCCAGCTTGCTGCTTTCAATCTTCCACCTCCCACCTCCCATGACACACCGATTTCCTGCAGAGACACCGACCTTCAGTCCGCCTGCCTCCAGAGCCATGAAATCCCGAAACTCCGAAGGCGAGCTAATTAGGCCACGTCTTGGCATATCGAATAATGGCCAGTCGTGAGACCCTGAGAGCAGGTCCCATTCCCGCAAAGAACCAAAGTCAGTGTGTAACTCCAGGAAAGTGAAAATTGAGATAGAAATAGAGCTGTTTCCAAAAATGCAAACGAAGGAATTGTTGTTAGGTGCCATTGTCTCTCTTAAGCTGCTCCTCCTTTTATGAAGTTTGATGAAGCTTTCAAATGTACATGCCAGAAGCAGCATCAATTATATCTTAAAAATGAGGAACTAGCTTTGTGAAACTGTAACATGTATTAAACAGCAAAAACATGGAATGGACAGAATCCTGTCATTTAATTATCAACAGATCAGCATGAATTTCTGCAGCCCTATATCAATTAGCTGTAAACGGTGGTGGGCAATTATATAACTAACAGCACAAGGAGTATCCAAAGATAATCACTTCCTCAAAATGATGATAAGGCATGTGAATACTCAAGGCAGAGCTACAGCTTGTGCAATCATGTTAAATCAGGGTTTCTTCCGAGGTCCCTGCTATCACAGAAGTGAATCTTCAGTCAATTTGATTTGTTTTATGTGATGACATGAAACTATGTAAACACCCAAAGACACCCTTGTCCTTTCCACCACTTTTTCTAGATTCAGTAACTATTCTAGCACTTTCAAGGATATCTTAATCACCAGACTCTTGAAAATAAAGCCTGCCAAAAAAACGTTACAGCATTCTAATTTGTGGGTAAATTTGGAATGCGAACCCGATAGCCTTTAGATCTTCTCATTAGTGAGTTCCTACCCTGAATTTCATTACCTCTTCTTCATTTGATTTCTGGAGAGTTATTCATCCTCCAGATAGTCAAGTGAGGCTAGTTCCTCGGGGATGATGCCAGGACTGGAGTGCTATAGTTGTAATGAGTAACTGAATAGACTGGGGCTGTTTTAATTCTGGAGCATACGAGACTGTGCAGTTAAAAGGGGCATAGAAAATCATGAAGGGCATACATAAGCTTACATACTTCTCTGGAGTAGGGGACTATAAACTAGAAGGCACAGGTTAAAACTGAGAGGGAAAGATTTAAAGGGGACCTGAGGGGCAAGCTATCACAGAGAGAGTGATGGGTGTATGGAATGAACTGCCAGAGAAGTGATAGAGGAAAGTTATGTTTCCAAGTCATTTAAACAGGTACATGAATAGGAAAGGCTTAAAGGGATATGGGCCAAATGCAGGAAAATGGAACCAGGTATCTTGGTCAGCTTATAGAAGGTGAACCGAAGGACTTGCATGCCATGCTATAAAACTCAATGTTATTACGATTCCAGACAAAAGAAGGACTTTTTAAAAAATCATGTCTTAGGCGTGCCTTCTGGAAGCAATTCATATATTTTTCACACAATGGTAACGTCTTTAAAATTGTTAATTCTCCCAGGGTACTTCGTCGAAGCATTATCAGGCTCACTTTGACATCAGGAATTCTAGAGTTTGGGGCCCAGGCACTACTGTCAATGATGGAGTGATGTAAAGTGAAAATGAGCAGAAGGCCAATTCTTTCAGAACAATTGGATTTTGGAGTATTGAATGGAACTGGCAAAAATAAGGAGGATCATTGGAAGGAATTTGTGTACTAACCGTGTGTTTTGAGACTGTGACAAAGTTTAGTGCAGGACACTCAAAATGCTGGAGGAATTCAGCAGGTGAGGCAGCATCTGTGGAGAGGAATAAACAATTGCCATTTTAGGCCAAGACATTTCATCAGGACTGGAAGACAGGGGGCAAGAATCCAAAAAAAAGGCGGGGGTGGGTGGGAAAGGAATACAAGCCAGAATGTGATAAGTGAAGGTGGGTGGGGGAGGGGAGAATGAAGTGAAAAGCTGGGAGATGACAGGTGAAAGAGGTAAAGTGCTGAAGAAGGAGTCTGATAGGAGAGGAGAATGGTCCCTGGAGAATGGGGAGGGGCACCAGAGGAAGACTATGGGCAGGTGAGGAGCCAAAATGGAGAATGGAAAAAAGAGGGAGGAGAAAGTACTAGAAGTTAGAGAAATGGATGTCCATGCTAAAAAGTTGGAGGCAACTCAGATGGAATATAAGGTGTTGTTCCTCCAACCTGGAGTGGCCTGATTGTGGCAATAGGGGAGGCCATGCACCTACATATCAGAATGGAAATGAGAAGTAGAATTAAAATGAGTGGCACTGGGAAAGTTTGCCTTTTGTGATGGATGGAGCGAAAGTGCTTGACAAAGCAATCTCCCAATCTATATTGGGTCTCACCGATGTAGAGGAGGCTGCAGCAGGAGCACCGCTTATAGTAGACACCTCTGACAAACTTTCGGGTAACTTGTCACCTTACTTGGAAGAATTGTTTGGGCCCTGAATATGGTGAGGGAGATGGCATGGAAGCAGCTGTAGCACTTGTCCTGCTTGCAGGTGTAAATGCCAGGTGGAAGATCAGTGGGGAGGGACAATGAGTTTAGTATTATTTAAGTATCCTGTGTTGATTTAAAAAAAACTTCTCTTTATGATTAAGCTTTTAGAGTATCAAGTACAAGCTGTAGATCATCATGTATTATCCAGGAAACTATATCATCAATGAACGTTAAGAGATTAATGCATTTCAGGATGTTGCTTTTTGAGAATATGAAGCCAAACCATATAATACTCCATAAGGAAAGAATGTCAACAGCCCAACATTGGCAGCCATAATTTCTTTCAGCTTCAACAATGCAAAAGACTTCTTTTTTTGTTAAACATTGTGAACAAAATCATATGAAATGTCTTTTGATCAGGGAAATTGGCATCATGCCTCTATGCATACTGTAAACCATTCACTAACAGTGAGCACGGAATCAATTTGTAAATTTTTGCTAAATCCTGCTGATTGAGTGAATAGATAATTCAATAGATAGGACACTGAAGGTATTTTTCTGCCAAATCATTTCAGTATGTTTAAGATTCTGTGTAATTTATAATCAGTGAAGGAATTGCATGATCCACACTTGGTGGAAACTGAGAAATGTGTGGAATGTCAGATCCTATGTTATTCTGTTTGATTGTTGAAACCACCAGAATTATTCAGTGAAGATATACCTGAGGCCTGACATGCAAAATCCTTGTTAAAATACTCATTTGTCATTCATCTATTTTCTGAAGTGTGCAGTGGTGTGCCACAGAGATTGTTGCTGGGTTTACTGTCACTTGACTTCTGCATTAATGACTTGAATGACAGTGTATTAGCATGGTTAGTAAGTTTGTGGCTGATGCCAGAATTGGTGGTATAAGTGATGGTGAAGATAACAGAATCCAGATGAACTGGGGAAGTAATCCAATGGCTGGCAGATATAATTCAACAAGTGCAAGATTTTGCATTTTGGTCAGTTAAACCAGTGCAGGACTTGAACAGTAAATGGTGGGGTCGTGGAAGATGTTGTGGGACAGAGAGACCAAGTGATACAGGAACTTATTTCCCTGAAAGTAGTAATACAAGTAAACAGAGTATTGAGTAAAAGAGTTAGGGCAACATGTTACAACAGTGTAAACTATTGGTGAGACCTTACTGGGATATTCTGTGTCGTTCTGGTCACAAATCTGTAGGAAAAGATGCAGATGCTACTGTGATTGGAGGGCTTGAGTTATCAGGAGACTGCACAGTCTGAGAATTTTTTCCCCCCCCCACTGTAGCATAGGAAGTTGTGGGTGACCTTAGAGGTATTTATAAGAGAAGATCAAGTGGATGGTCATAGTCTTTTCCCTTAGTTTGGGCATAGATTTAAGATGAGGAAAAAAGATTTAAAAGGAACACGAGGAGCAAATTTTTTCACAGAAAGTGTGGTGGTCCTATGGATTGAGCTGCCAGAGGAGCATAGAGAGCAGTAAAGGCTGGAACATTAAGTAATTGTAGGTACTTTTAAAAGACTTTTAGACAAGTATATGGATTAAACAGCTGGTGGGGTGAAACTGTGTGTCTACCAAAGGAGGTGTAAGGCGCTCTTTCTCTCCACTAGCCTGCAGGTCCCCCTTGGGCAAGTGTAGCACCTGCTTAGCCCGTCAGTCAGGGACACATGAAGTCTTGGGAGCAGGTGGTGGATTATCATATGAGCTGCTGGTACGTGCCATGTCCTGGTTATGTGACCACTGACGCCAGGCAGACAGTCTCTGAAGAGTATTGATATTGGCTGGGGTCACCAGTCTTGTAAAGAAGAAGGCAATAGCAAGCCACTTCTGTAGAAAAATTTGCCAGGAGCAATCATGGTCAAAAGACCATGATCACCCACATCATATGGCACGGCACATAGTGATGATGATGATATGGATTACAAAAAGTTGAGAGTGATATGGGTCAAGTGCAGGTAAGGGGACTAGCTCAGATGGACATTTAGGCTCATGGAATAGCTGGGTGAAGGACCACTTTTTGTGCTGTGCAACTCTGAATTTTATAATGCTGTGAGTCAGGGAATCTCAGCAAGTGTGATGGAAGAATGAGTTTTTGTTTCTGAACCTCATTTATTGTGAACTTCAAAATATGTTTTGTATTTTTCACTATGGTACTCTTTTTAAAGTTAATCTAAATGTGAATTTTTGACTGTGGAAAGAATACATTCATATTGTTTCAACCATATATCTTCCAAGTGGCCTTAATTTTGGTGTTGTGGAAAATGTTTCACACATTTTTGACTATAATGCATTTCTATATTAGAATATTAGAGAATGGATTGATGGGAGTCTTGTTAACAAATAGTCTTAACACCCTCCCTACTTAATAAGGATTTCTGCAATAATAGTAACTCTATTGCTTGACTTTGGCTCCTGGTTCTCATTTTGCATTTTAGTCTCTTTTACTGAGTGGTTATTATGGTTATACAAGGAAGGTGTGGCTAATATGTTTCCCTACCATGGTATCTAATAGGAGAAATGTTCAAAGATCTTCACTTTATATATGTATTCTGCACCCTTCAAAGTTCTGCAAGAAAGGGAAAAGGACTCGTTTCAAGTGGTCATTTCACATTAATCTGCAAGGCCACAGAAAATTTGGTTATCTGCAGTGAGGAATGCTGACAAAGCTCTTGACTCCTTTAATTTGTAGTATATGGGAGTTCATGCACAACCTGGGGTGCAGGAAAAGAAGATTAGAATGGTAGCAACTTTATTTTTGTACCGGAAGTGAAGATTTTCAATTTTGCAGACAAATGTGCATCATTTTATTTGGGGTTAAATTCAGAAATAGCATTTATCTATTAAGTTCAGAAATAGCATCTGTGTTCTAGTACACAGATATATCAATTAATTTTAGTACAGGTGACTCCCGCTTTTCGAACGTTCGCTTTACAAAACCTCACTGTTACGAAAGACCTACATTAGCACCCTGTTTTCGCTAACAGAAGGTGTTTTCACTGTTATGAAAAAAGCAGTGCGCGAAAAAAATAAGCGCGCGCCCCGAGCAGCCGCTTTCCCCCAGATTCGGAACTGCAATCTTGCCGTATTGCTTAAACACGTGCCTGTGAGCAGCTGTTAGCAAGGTGAGTTCTATGGTATCAGAAAAGCCTGAAAGAGCTCGTAAGGGTGTTACACTTAGTGTAAAACTAGACATAATTAAGCATTTTGATCGTGGTGAATGAAGTAAGGACCAAGTGAGTTTGGCTTGTAGAAGCTGACGAAGATGATGTTGAAGAGGTTTTGGCATCTCATGACCAAGAAGTGATAGATGAAGAGCTGATACAATTGGAAGAGGAAAGGATAACAATCAAAACCGAATGAGTAATGATAAAGTACGACTTTAATTTTGAAAGAGTACGTCGATTTAGGGGATATTTGCAGGATGGTTTGAGTGCTTACAAAGAACTGTATGATAGAAAAATGCGGAGGCTCAGCAGTCAAGCAAGCCTTCCACATCAGCCACAGCAGACGACGAACCTCGACCTTCGACATCGAGGCGGGCAGTCATAGGAGAAGATGAGCTGCCTGCTCTAATGGAAACAGACGACGACGAGATGACACCCGAGTGTCACCCCCCCAACAACCAGGCCCCGGACAGATACCGATTCACGGAGAATGCAGCAGTAGCCGGGAGACACACAGCACATCTTTAAGAAAAAAGCCAAAATAAACATGCCAATTAATTAGGTGCCGCCTGACATGTAATTGTCGGCCCAGATCAGAGGCGATGCAATTCGCATTCGGTACTGATCTGGGCTGACAGTTACGAGTTGGGCGGCACCTAGTTAATTGACATGTTTATTTCGGCTTTTTTCTTAAAGTTGTGCTGTGTGCCTCCCGGCTACTGCTGCATGCTTCGCGGATCGGTATCGGTTCGCTGCCCGGAGGGTGGGGGCCACTGCACTACCCAAACTCCGACGACTCAGTTTAACACACCATCATCAGTGTGCTCCACGCTTTCCCAATTCCGGTAAGAGATATCACACTGTACATACATTATTTCTACTTTATATTGGCTGTGTATTTTTACGTGTTATTTGGTATGATTTGGCAGCTTCATAGCTTAAAGGTTACTGGAGAGTGCTTACGCTGTGTTTTTGCCGATGGCGCTTGCGAGAGTTTTTCGCTATGGAGAACAGTTCAGGCAATGATTGTGGAGAAGTATTTCTACTTTATATAAGCTGTGTGTTTATCATATCATTCCTGCTTTTACTATATGTTACTGTTATTTTAGGTTTTATGTGTTATTTAGCATGATTTGGTAGGTTATTTTTGGGTCTGTAAACGCTCACAAAATTTTCCCATATAAATAAATGGTAATTGCTTCTTCACTTTATGACATTCCAGCTTACGAACCGTTTCAGAGGAACGCTGTACCTTCGGATGGCAGGGGAAACCTGTATTCTCCATTGTTGAACTATGTTTGTATTTGCATTATAATTGCAGCCTATTTTATTTTCTTCTGCATTACTCAACACACTTTCCATTTCTGTTAATCATTCAATCACTTTGTACTGCATTTCATCAAGAGTTTATTATAGCCATCTAAGAGCTAACAGAAATTGCTTTTGTTTAGGATAAGCAAAACATAAAATATGCCTTATTTTGGTCATATCGCAGGCTGGTTAATCTCTCGCCAAGTATGAATCTGTGGAAAAAGTTAAGATTTGAAAAAAAAAGCTTAACATCATGATTTTAAGATCAAACTTTTGCTGACTGCTTTTCTTGCATAATTTTGGGGACTTTTTAAGTGTTTAATAAATTTTTAAAAAATTGAGGCTGATGCACACAATATTTTTAAGCACCCTTCTATTGCTTTTCTTTTGTAGCCATCTCCTAATTTCCAAAAAGACAAGTCTGAAGATCTTGTAGCTCTAGTCTGAAGCATGTTGGATCTTTGTTGTGCATAGTCTCTTTTCTCATGCTTTAATATTTCTTACGACATATAGAATATATGATGTGGTGTAGACCATCATTTAGGTGTTGACTTATTTGTAAAATGGACCAATGTGGTTTGTTACAGAAACACTCAAAAATTTAGATCTGTACTTTTATTCAAATCCAGGTAGACTCTACATGCAGTTTGTCTGATAACTAATGTAATTGGTTTGGGCAATTCTCTTTCAATGACCCACAGGGACAAAAAATGCAGGAAAAAAAAACCCTTATGTTTTATATGAAACTGAATGTATGTGGGTTGAGTTAGTGCTATGCAAAAATCACAACAGATGTGGGTGAAACAGGGAGTTAGTGTTGGAGGGTAGTTTTTGGGATGGGGGTGGTGAAGAAAAATATTAGAAAAAATAGTTTTGGATTTGGTTAAATATCAGAATAGAATCATGGGAAATGGTTTATTTATTTGACACCAAGTTGGCAAAGTTTTATCTAATAACTCAAGTCATTTTTATTGGATATTTTTCAAGTCTTGTTTGTGGAGTAGGCCCTTTTGGTTCTTGGAGCTACACCACCCCAGCAACCCCAACAAACCCGATTAACCATAACCTAATCATAGGACAATTTACAAGGACCAATCAACCTACCCAGTGCATCTTTGGACTTTGTGAGGAAACTGGAGCACCCAGGGAAAACCCATGTACAGAAACTTCTTACAAAACTGTGCTGGAATTGAACTTTGAACTCCAGATCACCCCGAGCTGTAATAGTGTTGTACTAACTGCTTTGCAACTGTGGTGCCCAATCTGGGGTCAAGGTTGGTTATTGGAAAATGTATAAGTTTATATATTTCTAATACTTATTCTTGAAAAAATGGGAATCTTGGCAAACAAACATCAGCATCAGTAGATATAAATAATATGTTAACTGGTTAGAATTCTGCAAAATTAATATTTATGATGATGTATTTTGAAGTGATTAACAGGTCATCATCATTGTCATCAGGTGCTGTGCCCAGATTGAGCTTTGACTGCTATGGCCCACACACTTCTGTTTCGGGTCAAGTGGGTCGATTCATTGGTATTATTTTCCAGTTTTCTGGCTGCTGTCTCCCACCATCATTTGTCTTTGCCTTCGTTTTGCTTTCTTCCCTTCAATCTTTCCCATAATTACCGTGCATTCTAACACCTCTTTCCTATCACATGTCCAATGAAGTTACATTGTGTTTTAGTGATCTTATACATTATTTCTCTTTTTGTGCTTGCTCTGTTCATGACATCCTCATTAGATATTCGTTTTGTCAATGATATTCTTTGCATCCTCCTCAAAAACCACATCTCTGCTGCTTCAATTTGGTTCCTCATGTTTCTAGATATTGTCCAGCATTCTGATCCATACAACATAACTGGATAAACGTAACATTTCAATACTCTGAGGTGGGTTGTCATGCCCAATGTTGGTCAGTATACTTTTCATTCTCGTAAAAGTGTCTTTTGCCATCCCTATTCTTTTGATGTCCATGTCGCACCTGCCATCTGATGTCACCCAGCTTCCTAAATAGCAAAAGTTCTGTACTTATTTTATGTCTTCCTCGTTTATTTTCAGCCTGCAGATACAATTCTCCTTCTTTTTGGATATTACCATACATTCTGTCTTTTTGTGATTAATAGACCCATTTTTCTCAACCAGCAGTACAGAGAGATAAAACAAGTTTGGAAATGGTCAACTTACATCAAATGAAAATGCTGAATAAATGGCCTCCAAGTTTTTTCAAATTTATTGGAAGGGTCATAAACCGCACTTCTAATTTTTTCCAAATTCAAACACACCATAGTTTGTGAAAACCAATGGAATACAGAAGGAGGGTTAATCTCTTTCCAATTCAGCAAAGTAGATCTTCTAGCCGTTAGAGTAAGAAATGCAATCGTCCTATGTGCTGAAGAGGTTAGA
The DNA here is from genome assembly GCF_963921235.1 of Mobula hypostoma. NCBI lineage: Eukaryota > Metazoa > Chordata > Chondrichthyes > Myliobatiformes > Myliobatidae > Mobula > Mobula hypostoma. The sequence goes on from NC_086097.1 coordinate 174,312,203, forward strand.
TAACTTGAATCTATCATTGGTAATCCAAAGATAGTAGTAATTGGGTGAGGTAATAAGTCTATAGTCAAAGCTGTTGAAATAATGAGAAAAATATCTTTCCAATATTTTTCCAACAAAGGACATGACCAAAACATGTGAGTTAAAGAAGCTATCTCGCAATGACATCTATCACATATTGGGTTAATGTAAGAGTAGTAATGAGATAGTTTATCTTTTGGACATATGGGCCCTGTGCGCTACTCTCTGTACTGCTGGTTGAGAGGAGCGGAGTCGTCGACACTAAGGTTTTCTTCTTTCCCATTTTTAAGTTGTTAGTACTGCCCAAGTCCTTAGTTTAGTTGACTAATTCTGTTTAGTTTAGTTTTTTTTTGGGATAGGGTTTTTGTCCTTTTTTTTTCTTTTCCATGTTTTTTTTCCAGTTTTTTTTTGCTTTGTATTATTCATTCCTATTCTACACGATTGGGAGTTTTGTCAATTTATACTATTTGGTCTTATAATTATTTATTTTAACTGTACCAATGTATCTCCTACTATTTGTAATATTATGTTATGTTTTCATTCTATGAAATTAATAAAAAGATTGAAAAGAAAGATAGACCCATTTTTGCACTTTCTTCAACAACTATATCAATTAAATTTTGTAAGTTCTTCCTCCGTACTTGCAATTAACAGTGCCTTCTGCATATCTGAAATTATTGATGTTTTCACTGCCAACTTTGATTCCCAAGATGTCTCTTATTTTTTGTAATATTGTTTCACTGTACACATTAAATCGGGAGAAAACACTCCCTTGTCTAACGACTCTCTTGATTTTCGTAAACTGACTCACTTCTCCATCTATTCTTACAGCGGCAGTTTGTTCCCAGTACAGATTTCTGATTAGGCGGAGGTCTTTCGAATCTAGATGTAGAGTTTCCTGTAATATTTCTAATAACTTATTGTGCTTCACTTTATCAAATGCTTTTGTGTAGTTGATAAAACAAACAAACAAATCTTTTTGCACTTGAATAGCTCGTTCTGATAGTATCCTTAACATCAATATTGTGTTTCTTGTACCTTTGTCTTTCACAAAACCACATTGTTCTTTGCCTATTTCAGCTTGTATCTTACTTCTTGCTCTTGTCATCAAAATTTTTAGAAGTATCTTAGTGATGGGACTCATTAAACTTATGATCCTATGTAATTCACATTCTGTTGCTCCAGGTTTCTTAGGAAGAGTGATAAATACTGATTTTTTTTCATCTCTTCTGGTATTATTCCAGTCTCATAAATGTCATTGATTAAATCAAAAAGTTTTTCAATTCCATAATCTTCAAGGGCAATAATTTGTTCTCTTACTAATTCATCAGGACCTGCTGCCTTTCCTTTCTTCATCTTACTTATTGCATTACGAACTTCAGATTTTAAAATACTTGGACCTTCAACATTCTTCTTAATTTCTGGTTTTTCGCCTTGATCATCTTCAAACGATTCTTGAATATACTCAGTCCATCTGTTCATAATTTCATTTTTTTCCATGATAACGGTACCGTCCTTTGCTTTCAAACATCCACCTGAAGAACAGAGGAGCTTTTTAACCAGTGATATTCTTGATTTGCTGATGTACCCTTTTTGGATCAGTAATAGGGATTCTTTCTGTTTGCTCATGTTCCTGGTTTAACCATTCTTCTTTGGCTTCTTGACATAAGCTTTTAACTTTTTTTTTATCTAAGGACTTGTATTCCATAGGGTTTGCTTTCTTCAGTCTCCTTTCTTCCATTAGATTTTTGATTTCATCTGTCATCCATTTATTCTTTGTGCTTTTTTCTTTTTCAGGAATCACTGACTTTGCTGATTCTTCCAAGGCATTCTTCAGAGAGTTAAACTTCATTCCTATATGATTGCTATCATCTTGAACGGATTCTATTTCTAGACTTTCAAATCTATTCCTTACTTCAATTGTAAATTTTTGTCTTGCGTTTTCTTCTTTAATTGCAAGTAGTCAAGGGATTGTTCAGGTTTTTGCTGCTTTAGTTTTTTAAGTTTTACTTTTACATGACATATTACTGGGTTATGGTCACTATTACAGTCTGCACCTGGATATGTTTTGCATTGAGTCACTGAGTTTCTAAATCTTTGGTTTACTAGTAATATAGTCAATTTGATTTCTGGTGCTGTCAGCTGGACTTTTCCAGGTCCTCAAGCGTCTTAGATGGTTTTTAAAGTAGGTATTCATAATGACCTGATTATTTATCTTGCACCATTCTACCCATTTCTCGCCTCTTTTCTTTCTTTTCCCTAGTCCAAATTTATTGGCACAATGTAAGAACCCTATACCAAGCAGGAAGATTGGACAATGTGATACACGAAATGGAAAGACTAAAAATTAACATCATGGGAATTAGCAAAGTTCGTTGGACAGGTGCTGGAGTATGTCAGAATAGAAATAAAACACTAATTTATTCTTGTGGAACATCCCATACTTCCTACTAATGGAGTAGGAATTCTTATGGATGAAAACATGGCAAAAAGTGTTTTAGGATATTGGGCAATATCAGAAAGAGTGCTCCTTTTTGATTTAACAATTATATAGGTATATGCACCAACAACAGATGGAACAAATGAGGATATAGATAAATTCTATGAAGAGCTTGAATAAGCAAAGAATGGATGCAAATCTCAAGATATTGTTATTGTCATGGGAGATTAATAGGTAACCAATGTTTAAGACCATTATGTATGTTAAAACTTCATAGTTTTTAGTAAATTTGATAATATTTGCAACTAAATTATTTTTCCTATTCCTTCTCAAATTGAACAAAGTTACATCTCCACAATGTTATAATATTTTTAGAATATTAAGAATTTTAAAGTAACTTTCCTTTTCTTCTATAGAGTAAGGGTTTCAACTGAAATCCAAATTGATTATTGCAAATACTTAGGAATATGCTTTGAAATTTTTTTCGAGGATTTGTAATCATGTTTCATAAGTTCTCAATATAACTGAATGTGGCAAGAGCTCCTTTCCAAAGTTACCTGTAGCAAAATACTGACCAACACTACCATTTACCATATGCTACCTTGAGATTCATTTACTTGCAGGCATTTAAAAGAAAATAAAGAAATACAATGGAATATATAAAAAAAACTATACGCAAAGACCGAGAAAAATCTGATGTGCAAAAGAAAACAAATAGTGAAAAAAATAATACTGAGAACATGAGTTGTAAAGAGTCCTTGAAAGTGAGTCTTTAGGTTGCAGAAACAGTTCTGTAACTACTAGGTATACATCTTCTAGTACATCTCAAGATACTTGTGTGATTAATTGGAGATTATCTTATTGGAGCTTATAACTATTGCTTTTTTTATGACAGAGATCTGTTGTGATCAGATGGTTCATGAAAAAGCTCATTTATAAAAAAAGTTCTTTAAATTGGAGCTTGAAACTCCATACTTTTTATCAATAAGCAGCCAAATGGAAAATCACTGTTTTCTATAAATGTATTTTATATGTTTGAGAGTGTTTGAAATCCCCCTAGCTGCATTATTCCTGGAGTAAATTTGGGATAGTGTACATTTTAAACAGCTGATTAGATACAAAATATTTAAGTTAATATGATGAATCTGATTTTCAAAAGCTTTGGAAAAATCTAATTCTTGAGTTTGATGTATTTTTCTGGAATATGCAATTGACATCTGACTTGATAATTAGAATGTGCGAATGAATAACATTTTTGAAATATCCTATGGGATTAGAATTTGACTGTTGTGGCAGATTTTCAGTAAATAGCTATAACTATGACCTTCTGCAGTGTAGGCATACTGCAATTAATAAATGGTCTCTACCATGTTTGTTTTTAGAGTGTTATGACAATAAATTATCAAAGAATGAACACAGTTCCATGAACCTCTCTGCATGGTATTGTTTATTTCTTCATGTTTCCATTACTCTGTGTGATCATTATGTTCTATAGACTACATTGATGGTGTGTACACAAACATTGGCTCATTCCAAGTAAATTCAAGGCGATCTTTCAAATGTCAGAAACACCTAAATAGCCTCAAAGCACATGTGTTGCATGTTTAAATTCAAAATTGCCTTTTGAAGTGGACTTTATTGATATAGCTCATTAATTTAATTGTTTTGTTAAGGCAAACATAATTTTATGATGTTTACTGTGCCATTCAATATCTGATCAGATTGTAACCTCAATTCTTGCACTCCCATACTTATCAAGTATTGATCATCTCCTGCCTCTTTTTCTTTTGAGGTAGAGTTAAAAACACTCACATTTTGCTGAAATTTTTTTTTTAAATTCTCAATTGTCCTAAATGGATGACCCCCTCAATTTTAAATGTTAGTCTATAGTTCTGGATTCTCCAATTAAAGGACACATTCTCTCAAAGTCCACAATATCAGTACCCCTCAGAATCTTGTATGTTTTGAAATGGGTCACGTTTTGCTCTTCCAAACTCAGGCAGATTCAGACCTCACCTATCCAACATCCCTTCTTAAGGTAACTCACCTTTTCCAGGTATTAGTCAAGTAAAACTTATCTGAAGTGCTTCCAATGCATTATCATGCTTCTTTAAACAAGATGTCCTCCAGATGTCATTTTATCAATATTCTATGTTGCCAAAGCATAACCTCTCTTTTGTATTCAGTTATCCTAGAATAAACAATAGCGTTGTTACTTCACAATACTTGCATACCAGCCTTCTGTGAATCATGTTCTATGAAACTTGTATCCCTCTGCATCTCAGAATTCTGCATTCTATAACCATTTATTAATAAATATTCTGCCAATCTTGACACTTTTAATTATTCCCTTTCAAATCCAATTTTCTGCCTTCTTCCTGTAACTGCTGACATTTTTCTAATCAAGAGTCTATCAACCTCCACTTCAAGTTTACCCAATGACTTGGCCTCCACAGCTGTCTATGCCAATTAATTCCACAGTTTAACCATCTGGGTGAAGAAATTCTTCCTCATCTCTGTTCTGAAAGAACATCCTTCTGAGGCTGTGCCCTGTAGTCCTAGCCCAACTCCCCCCCACACTACTGAAATGCCCCCTCCATGTCCACACTCTGGAGGTCTTCTAAACTCCGAGTACCGACTCAGAACCATTAAATACTCTTGTTACCACCTTGCACCTTTATTGTCTGCCTGTGCTGCACTTTCTCAGTAACTGTAACATTTTATTATTATCTCATCCAAAGATCCACATATAACAGTGCAGTTTTGCTGAGTAGTATTGGTATTGATTTATTATTATCACATGTACCAGGATACAGTGAATGGCTTATCCTGTATACAGTTTATACAGATCAAATCATTACACAGTGCATTGAGCTAGAATAAGGTAAAACAATAATAATACAGAAAAAAAACACAAAAAGTACTGAAAATGTGCAGTACAGGTAATCAATGACATATAAGATCATAACAAGGTGGATTGTGAGGCTAACAATACATCTTAGCATACAGAGGTGTGTTCAAGACCATAAGACAGGAGCAGAAGTTGGCAATTCAGCACATTAAGAGTCCGATAATGGTGGGATAGAAGCTGTCCTTGAGTCTGGTGGTCATGGTTTCAAGCTTTTATATCGTCTACCCTATTGGAGAGGGGAGAAGAGAGAATGTCTGGGCTGGGTAGGGTTTTTGATTATACTGGCTGTTATTTTGGATTATATACTTGAATCTAATGACAGGCAACAGTAGTTGTGGAGGGTAAGTCATTATTTTATTAATTCAACTGATTGGAAGTGTGAAGTAATTCTACTGATTATTTAAATGCAAGCGAAAAGGGACAAACTTGCAAACTGAAGATGCACATTGAGCACAAATATAGGATGATTGGATTACATGTACGGTGACAGAAGATCAGGAATCATTTATATTCTTGTTAATTATCTAATTCAACAGGACAAATTTTAGGGGAAATGCCAGCATTTCCTTGCACAGGTGCCATTGTGTTCAGTATTTCTGTTTATGTGTAAAGTCCCATACCTATTGGCTGTTGTAAGCTGGCAATTACCAGACAGTGCAGTTCCATTAAACTCCTTATTGAATCCAGCTGTGAGTTGAGTCATTTCCCCAGCACTAGGACTGGAGAATCTGTTAAAAGTATTTGCTTCAGATCAGATCTGATAAATGGAGTTCTCTCCCAGGATTTCAGTGGCAGAAGAATATTATATAGGATCAAGGTGTTTGTTTTTGGAGTTGAATTAAATCTTTTCAAGTATGTTTGTTTATACCAGCGTGTATGGGACTTTAACATAAATAAAAATCCTGAACTCACTGGCACCTGCACAAGGAACTGCTTGCACTTCCCCTTAAAATTCAGCCTTTCTTTTTTTGGTCCAGAGCATTCATGCGGACCTTATTGCCAATCTACAATAATCCTCTCTTGGGTCTGTGTTTTCCTCTGCCTAGCCTATTCAAATGCTCAACTTCAGGAACTGACACCACTCATACCCTTCTTTACATAAGTGGCACAGCAGTTTCAAACTCCTACGAGTGCACATCGTGCACAATCTCTCATGGTCCCAGAACACATCCTACACAATCAAAGCTCACAAATGCCTCTACTGAAGGCTGAAGAGAGTCGTCTCTGCATATTAGTACTCACAACCTTCTACCAATGCGCAGTAGAGAGCATTCTAACATGCTGCATCGATGAATGCATGGTACAGAAGCTGCAGTGCAGTGGGTAGTCAAAATTGCCTGATGCATCAGTGTCACCAGCCTACACGCCATCAGGTACCAGAAAAAGGTCATCAATATCATGAAGGACCCCACTTCCCCCCCCCCGCCACCCCCCTAGCCTGCTCATGGATTATTTGTCCCATGAGCATCAGGGAGGAGGCTATGCAGCATTAATGCCAGGACTGCCAGATTTAAAAATAGTGACTTTCCCCAAGCAGTAAGGCTGATCAACTCTTCCTTCCACTAACACCCCCCACTACACCCCCCCCCACCATCACCACATTATCATTTTCTATCAGTCACCTGATATACAGACACTCTTGTCCCAAGCATCACTTTAGGTACATACAATCAACCTATGCACATAAACTATCTTAGGTATTTATATTTATTGTGGTTTTTTAAATATTGTGTTCTTTATCTTTTTTTGTGTTGCATCAGATCTGAAGTAATCATTCTCCTTTACACTTGTATACTGGCAATAAACAATGCTGAATCCTGAACTCTGTTTTAAAAAAGAACTTGCCCCTCTAATCCCTTTGAAATTTCCTTTCTCCCACGTTAAGCCTATGTCTTGTTTTTGATATGCCAACCATTAGGAGAAAGCATCTGACTATCTACCCTATGTATATGTTTTATGATTTTATATACCTCCATCAGGTAGCTCCCTCATCCTGCTTTCCTCCAGGGAAAAGAAACCCGGCCTACCTAATTGCTCCCCCATAACTAAGTCCTCTAGTCCAGGTAGAATGTTGGTGAACAACCTCTGCGCTTTATCCAGTACAACCACATTCTCCCTGCAGTGTGGTGGTCAGAACTGCATTGTATTAAAGCTTTGACGTAGCCTCAAAGCAGAAAATTGGGTTAGCATTTAATAATAGTAGTTCATCAGTGGGCAGAACACTTAAGTACATTTGTACATTCTATATGGTTTAGGTTTATTTTGAATGACTTTTTTTGTTGTGGGGAGAGGGGGATTTGGAGGCCGATGTTGTGTTTTGTGGGGGGTGGGTAGGCTTGGGGGTCGATGTTCTCGTTGCATTTTGTACGGGAGGAAGGAGTTTTGGAGTTTAATGATCATGTAGCCAGTCTTTTTTGTACAGGGTGGGTTTGCTGTTTCTCTCTAAACTGACTTTCATAGTTTGCCTTTGTTTCCTGGCTGTCTGGAGAAGAAGAATCTCAGGGTTGTGTACTGCATACGTAGTTTGATAATAAATGAATCTTTGAACCTTTATAATTGCCAAATAAAGGAGCGTGTTCAATAGGTGGAGTTTTGGAAAACTATGGTAATAAGTTGAATGTTTAAGGAATGATTATTGAAAATATTCAAGAAAATTAACTATACCAAAGGGGCAACCACAAAAAAAATAATCCTTTATTGGCCCATCAGAAAATGCTTTGCAATAAATCAGCAACACATCAGAAAGTTACGGAAATGTTTTCCAAACGAGTTTTGTTGGCAGACTTCTACATGATCAAAGCATATACTGGGATTCCTAGCCTGTTGATTTGGACATTGTCAAGATTTCCTGTCTTAATGGAAAAATTATACAATACGTGCTGATCCCTAAACTTTTATCATGAGAGTGTTAATTCATAACATCTGCGTTTTAATATACTTTGTTTTATTAAGTTCACTGCACAATAATCTATGTTAACTGATTAGCAAGGAAGTTGTTCCATCAAGATATTGGCCTAGAATTTGCAGGAGTGGTTCATTTTGCAAATACTGTGGCTGTTCTTCCTTGTGTTTCAGCTTCAATTAGTTTTGCACTGCAAATTGGCTAAGTGTGAATTGATAGTGTTGAGGGAAGGTTGACTGGGCTTATAGTATATGATATATTGGTGCTGTCATGACAAAGGTATGCCAACGATTATGCTTCATTTATAGTTTGAGTAGATCTGGTGTCACCAAACACACTAGCATATTTCTACAGATGTACTGTGGAGAACATTCTGATTTGTCTGGTATGGCGGCACCAATACACAAGATTGTATGAAGATTCATAGGGTTTTATGTATAGCCAGCTGTATCCTGGGCATTAGCCTCCCCACCAATGAGAACATCTTCCAAAGGTAATGCCTCAGGAAGGCTGTTTCTTTCATTACTGACCCTCACGATCTGCGACATGCCCTCTTCTCAATACTGCCAACAGGGAAGAGCCTGAAAACAACACTCAAGTTTAAGGAACAGCTTCTGCAGCACCCCTCCCACCCATATCATCAGATTTCCGAATGGTCCATGAACACTTGCATGCCATTCCTCTTTCACATGATTCATTTATTTATTTGTTTGTTTGTTTATTTATTTATTTTCATCATAATTTAGTGCTTTGTTATGCCTGTCTTGCTGCCACAAAACAACAACTATCATAAGTTATGTCAGTAATAATAAACCCGATTCTTATTCTAAATGATTGGCTCAGTAGCTTATCTTCTGAGTGAAATTTACTGATGAAGAGGGATCTGAAATATAATGGAATGAACTTAAATGCAGAAAGTAAAGGGAGGAAGGAAGATGAGATCAAGAGTAAGAAAAATAAAATAGAAAGAAAAGGCAGGAAATATTTTTAATGATCTCTTGTAATTGTTTATGTAACTGCAGCAGTGAGTGGACACATTTGAAATTGGGTCTTTGGGTATGGGTGATTCCTCAGGGCGATAAATCTCCTCACAGTCTCTGCATTATGAAGTAACAGCCCAAGATAGAACTAGTACAAACTCAGCAAAAGTTTGACTCTCATGGAAATGGTGATGGTTATCATGTTTATGCAAAACTGATTGAGTAGTATACTTATTTCAGAACTCGTATTTCAATTAAAGGTATTTTACTCCCTGCTATCGTTGTTCATGGAGCCAAACAAGTTGTCTGTCTGAGCTAGTCCTATTTGTCTCTGTTTGGCTAGTATCTCTCTAAACCTTTCCTATCTATATACCTGTTCAAATATCTTCTAAATATTCTAATTGTGCCCACCTCTACAGCTTCCCTTGGGCTCATTTCAGTTACCCATCACTCTCTGTATGAAAAACTTGACCCTTAAGTCCTTTTCAAATCTTTTGCCTGTCCTTTAAACTGTTTCCCTCTAGCTTTAGACTCCCCTAATCTGGGGGAAAAAGCTGTCACTTTATCTGTAGTCCTTATAATTGTATAAACCTATTTAAAGTCATCTCTCAGCCTCCTATGCTCCAAGGATAAAAATAGTCTCTCTTTATAATTCAGTCCCTTCAGTCACAGTAACATCCTCGTGAATCTTTCCTGCACCTGTTCCACTTTCTTCCTAAGGCTCCGCAACCAGAACTACAAAAATATAGTTCAAATGTGGGCTCACCAGTGACTTGTACAGCTGTAGCATGACATCCCAATCTTTGCATTCAGTTCCCTAAGTGACAAATTCAAAGTGTTCTAAATTATGAAAGCCAGTGTGTCAAGTACCTTCTTCACTGCCCTGTCTTCCATGGTCTCCACTTTCAGGGAACCATGTCCCTGTCTCTCTATGTATTATGTACTATCTGTCTCTGTTCTGCAACACTCTCCAGAGCTTGCCATTTACTGTGCAAGTCCTGCCCTGGTTTAGCCTGCTGAAGACCAACAGCTCATAATAGTCCGAGTTAAATTCTATCTGCTACTCCTAGGCCCACTTCATCAGAATGGGAAGAACGAACAACTACTCCTTTTGGCACAAATGTAAACACTACACTCTATGGAAAGAGGCAGTGACATTAAAACTTGCATTGAATTTCAATGAAGTTATTAGGTAAATAAAAATGGTATAAAGACATTAAGTTGTGGGCCTGGATTTAAATTCCAGCCATGACAATAATCATATTATGCCAGTAACTCTTTGCCATTCAAGCTCTGTAGTCAGCCCGTGGCTTCTCAGCACACGTCTTGATTTGTGTGGACTTTTTCGTTGACTGTATTGTATTTCTTTGTTCTACTGTGAATGCCTGTAAGAAAATGAATTCCAGGATAGTATATGGTTACATATATATATTTTGATAATAAATGTACTTTGAATTTTGAACATAATGGTTTATGCTGATGGGTCTTATTTTTTAGCTGCATTTTAACTCTGTGTCCTGAATGTACCATTATGCTACAAATTGGAAAAAAAAATTGAAACATAACTAATGTTTTTGTATGTTTATATGTTAATATATTTTGCAACAGAACTGTTATTTCCATTAAAGATATACACTTGTGTAATTTAATAGATGTGATGACAGAACAAATTGCAAAGCTTGTCCTTTTGTATATTTGGCATGTGGTATAGAATGCTATTGGAGAGATTGGATAAATGGTGGTATATTTTGCCTCGCCAATCTGCTTTTGCTCTAAAGCAGACTTTCAGGATTTCTCCACAGGGAGGAAACAACAGAAGCAGTTCCATTCTGAGCTGCTGTCCTACTGAGAATCACTTTAGGAGACAGATTTTAAAGCAGTTGGAATCATCTAAGCTTTGATGAACACAATATGAGCTGAAATGACAAGACTGCCTAAAATGTTATTAGGTCCTGAGTAGACGCCTCAGCTTCAATGCCCTACACCTCCATCTTATTGTGTCTGGCATAGTGTTCAGCTGTTCTGCTTCTGTTGTGTTCTCTGGTTCATTGAGGCACGGCATACTCCCACACTCTGGACACCGTGCTCCAGTCCAAGGGGCTCTCAGTCCATCTAATGGCAGAATCAAGAAAGGGCAGAGATGGCATATCTGCTTCATGATAAAGTCATCGTGAGCTTGGGTGTAGTGGTCTCCTGACTAGACTATCTGATCGTTTTACTTCCCGAGAGAATTCTCTGCTGTGATCCCGACCACAGTTTACATACCACAGTTCACACACCGCCAAAGGAAGATGTTACTCTAGTAGCACTCGATGCATGATTAATAAGTGATGCTGTTTACCCTGATGCCATTCACATCCATCCTGGGCATTTTAATCAGACTTGCTTGGAGAAATCACTGCCCAGTTACCATCGGCACATCACCTATAGTACCAGAGAACCCAACACACTCAGCCACTGCTAAGCTGCCATCAAGAACACATCTCTCAACCACATTTCGGGAAATCTGACCATTTGGCTGCCTTCCTCTGAGCTGCATGAAGGCAGAGGCTAAATAGCAAAACACCGGAGGTAAGGATAATGGTTATGGAGAACAGAGGACTGGCTTTTGAAGTGCTTTGAGTTGGTGGACTGGGCCACCGACTCATCAGTGGACCTGAATGAATATGCCACAATTGCTGTGGACTATTGTGGACACTTGTGGATGACTATGTCCCCCTAAAATCATTTAGATTCTTCCCCAACCAGGAGCTCTGGATGAATCAAGAGATTCACAATCCACTGAGGGCTAGGTGGGTGCTGTTCAGAACTTGTGATCCAGTTAAGTACAAGAGGTCCAGGTATCAATTTCTACTGATGGTAAGAGGAGGACTATTTCTAGTACAGTTGTGTAAGAAACTCATGCTGTTAAATTTATATTGAGATTTTTATTAGTCACCTGAAGTAGCAGATAAAAGCATAAGGGACTTTTGAGAGTAAAACATCCCCTCAATACACTGTTTTATCATATTAAATTAGTTCCAGTCCTGGAATTGGGCTTGAGCCAAAATCTCCTTAATCAAGCTTATGAACATGTGGAAATGAAGTAAAGAAGGCAAAAAAAAACAGCTAGACTATCATGCCTGCCTATTGTCATGGTACGACTTATATATATGATCAATCCCATCTGTTTGTCCCACCCACTAACTCTGCAATTGTCTAGCGAAAGGGAAATGAAAAATAGCTGCTTTTTTGTAAAGTAAATTAGTGAGGGATCTCATCTCTGACCTCCTGAAAGTGATCAAATAAATCCTACGATATAGTGCCTGTGAGACACATCCAGCTACCCTTTACTTGCCCATATGCAAGAAAATCCCTAGCTCACAATTAAAATACAGTGTGAGTCTTTGGAAGATGCTTTTTTAGATCACTTGAATCTTCTGGAAGTTACCCAGTTAAGGCTGTATGGCAATGATGCTATACCAATATGTTGAACTACTAATTGGCTTCTGAACTGGCCTCTCAAGTTACTGTTGTTTCAAACTGGGGACTAGTTATAAATTCTGTTCTTGGAAAAAAAACACAATGAGATGTTTGCTAAGTTGAGAAAAAAAAGAGCATTTCACCGGTACAACATGATTTCATTGATTGATGAATCTAACAACTTTGAGAACCATACAACAATAGATATTCTGTAAAATGTAATGGGCCTTTTGATAGATTAAGTTGGCAGTTAAAACATGCATACCAGAAGGATTATTATGTCAAAGCAAGGATATTTCAAATTTGGAAAAGCAGTTAAGCCTACATAGCAGATTCAGAGGCCTTTGGGAAAAGTAAGTTGCTCTTGATGCTGTGAAGTTTAATAATCTTCTGATGGCAGATGTGATTGGGAGAAAAAGAATCTTTGGTGTTAATTAAACCAACTTTTCCACTTTTAGAAATAATGATGTGTTCTTTGTTTTTCCTAATACAAATACCAACTTCTGTTTCTGCTTAGTGAATTTTATGTTAGTATTTCTCCTGTCTGATTATTAGGTATAAGGCTATTCAGAGCTCATTTATAATAATACTCGTTTTACACTTCTTAATTGTTTTGATGGCTAGCCAGTAAAGAGCGAAGAATATTACTCTGACTCTGAGTACTGTATTAAGAAATAAAATGAGCGTATTATTAAAACTGATAACTGATGCCTACAAGTTGGGGTTGACCTCTTTGCTGATGGGCTCTTTGATAAGGTTCTTCATGCAAGGCTCATTCAGAAAGTAAAGAGGCATGGGATCCAAGGAGACCTTGTTTTGTGAGTCCAGAATTGGCTTGCCAAAGAAGGCAAAGGGTGGTTATAGATGGTTCGTATTCTGCATGGAGGTTGGTGACCAGTGGTGTTCCGCAGGGATCTGTTCTGGGACCGCCTACTCTTTGTGATTTTTATAAATGACCTGGATGAAGAAGTAGAAGCATGGGTTAGTAAGTTTGCTGATGACACAAAAAGGTTGTGGGTGTTGTGGATAGTATGGAGGGCTGTCAGAGGTTACAGCGGGACATAGATAGGATGCAAAACTGGGCTGAGAAGTGGCAGATGGTGTACAACCCAGATAAATGTGAAGTGGTTCAAATTTGAAGACAGAACACAGTATTAATGGCAAGAGTCTTGACAGTGTGGATGCTCAGCAAGATATTGGGGTCCGTGTCCATAGGACACTCAAAGCTGCTGCACAGGTTGACATGTTGTTAAGAAGGCTTATGGGATTACGTTCAAGAGCCTTGAAGTAATGTTACAGCAAGACAAGACCTTGGTCGGAACCCACTTGGAGGACTGTGTTCATTTCTGGTCACCTCACTACAGGAAGGATGTGGATTCTGGAGAGACAGTGCAGAGGAGATTTGCAAGGATGTTGCCTGGATTGGAGAGGGTGCCTTATGAGAATAGGTTGAGTGAACTTGACTTTTTCTCCTTGGAGCGACAGAGGTGACCAAATAGAGGTGTCTAAGATGAGGAGAGATATTGATTGTGTCGATAGCCAGAGGCTTTTTCCCAGGGCAGAAATGGCTAACACAAGGAGGCATAGTTTTAAGGTGTTTGGAAGTAGGTTACAGAGGGGATGTCAGAGGTAAGTTTTACATACAAAGAGTGGTGGGTGCGTGGAACGCACTGCTGGCTATGGTGGTGGAGGTGGATACAATAGGGTCTTTTAAGAGACTCTTAGATACGTACATGGAGCTTAGAAAAGTAGTGGGCTATGCGGTATGATAATTCTAGGCAGTTTCTAGAGTAGGTTACCATGTGCTGTAGATTTCTATGTTCTAATGCACAAATGGGTGATTTGCAGAATAGAAAATGGTTTATAAAAGTCAATTCATGAAATAAGATGATTTTCGTCCTCAATCATGTGGAATAATTTTATCTGGGAGTTTCCCAAACAGTAACTGTTTGCATACCTCACAGCTGTCATGTCACTGCTGCATTGATAGATGGGCAGTAAGTCAGAAATGAACACACTACATCAACAGCCATCGTGCTGCAGTTACCAGTGAATGAGGGAAAACCCAGGGAACGGAGTACATGACGATGTCCTATCTGTCTGAATACCAACCACAACCTCCACCCACCATTCTAACTTAAGTATTTCTTGAAAAAACAACTTGGCCAGAGCTATCATGCAGTGTAGCATCTTGCACTGAGGTTCATAATATCGAAGTTCAACAACCTTTGTCAATGTTGCCTGTGTTTAAAAATACAGTACCAAAAAAAGTCTGCCAGAGGATGTTGGTAAAACATTGGTGTAGTGGTGAGGATTCTTCAATTTGCTTTCCTTTGTTGACTTTTTCTTTTTGCCTTACTGTGAGGGAAAACACAGATCATATATCACACCTTTTCCTGTCTACTTGTATTGGCAAGTGACCACTGTGCACTGGATGATGTCATTAAATATGTGTTTGACCATAGGCAAATATCATAACAAGTGCTGAGGTGAATCATACCCAGAAGTATCTGTTTGATTATCTAGATGATTGCTAATAAACGTGGCAATTTTATAAATGCGATTTAACAGATATAGAACACAAAACATTACAGCACAGTACAGGCCATAGAGCCCATGATGTTGTGTCAGCCTTGTAACTTACTCTTAACCCTTCCCTTCCACAATAGCCCTCTGTTTTTCTATCATGCATGTCTTTGTTTATGAGCCTCTTAAATGTATCTATCTCTGCCACTACCTCTGGCAATGTGTTCCATGTAACCACGACACTGTGTAAAACAAAGCAGTTTACCTCTGACATCCCCTTATCTTGTTCCTCCTGTCACGAACCCTGTGACGGGTTGAAAAGAACCAGCAGAAATGGAACACACCTGGAGTCTGATTTACTATAAATTAAGACCATATTTATTACTACTACGAATTAATATCATTAAACCGAATAATACAATACAGGTTATAAACTATTTATTTATATATATATATATATATATATATATGCGTGTGTGTGTGCGTGCATGTGTGTGTATATATATCCATAAATGTGTGTGTGGATACAAAAAAAAATAATAGTCTAGGAGCTAGATATCAGTCTTACGGTGTCAGGTAAGTTTAAGCAGTTCAGTTCACTTTGTGTTGCGTCGAGTTGAGTTGATGGGGAGAGAGAGAGGTAATTGAGTCGATGTTCAAGTTGGCAGCTTTAGTTGTTCTTGCTTCCGAAGTCTTCAGAGTCACTTCGTGTGACCTCCACACAGACACAAATAGACAGAGCCCCTTCTCGGGAATGGTCTACTAACCCACGGCACGGGTTCACCACCAACAGACCCCCACAGGCAAGCTCTTACCCGCACTGGTAATCACAGGTGGAAATTAATCGGTCCGTCGCCTCCACCCTTGTGGTGGTCTACCAGTGGTTTCGCAGGTAGCTTCCGCAGTTCCCTCGTGTCGTGTCTCCTCTGCCCTTATCAGACCGAAGGATCAACTTTATATAATCCATCCAAAATTCCAGCGTCCGTTAGCTCAACCACTTTGAGCTGTTACCATGGTGACTTCCCAGCTCGTGTCTCAGCTCGCACTGTATTCTCTCTCTCTTTTAATTGCCTCCTTGTTTATTAGACTGCTGAACTTTCTGGCAGTTGCTCACCCGCGTGACATTCCTATCACATTAAAATTATGCCTCCTCGTGTTAGCCATTTTTGTCCTGGTAAAAGTCTCTGGCTATCCATTCAATCTATGCCTCCTATCATCTTGTATCAAGTTACCTCTCATCCTCCTATGCTCCAAAGTGAAAAGCCCTGGCTCGCTCAACCTATCCTCATAAGACATGCCCTCCAATCCTGACAGCGTTCTGGTAAATTTCCTCTGTACCATCTCTAAAGTTTCCACATACCTTCCTATATTGAGGTGACCAGATCTGGACACAATATTCCAAATGTCTGATTTTTTATAGAATTGCAACATTACCACATGGTTCTTGAACTTAATGCCCCATATAATGAAGGGCGATACACCATATGCCTTCTAAGCAACCTTATCAATTTGTGCAGCAACTTTGAGGGATCTATGGATGTGGACCCCAAGATCCCTCTGTTCCTCTGCACTTTTAAGAATCCTGTCATCCTGTATTTTGCCTTCAAATTTGACCTTTTAAATGTATCACTTTGTACTTTTCTGGATTGAATCCCATCTCCCACTTCTGAGCATGTCTTTGGCATCCTGTTAATGTCCTGTTGTAACCCAAAACAACCTTCTGCACTAACCACAGCACCATCATGTCATGTGCATCAATGGAGTCTTTATATGCAAATTTAAGTTTTAAATGGGGAACATATGACTGTTTCTTGGTGGTGTTGTCCTCAGAGTCATAAAGTCACACGGCATGGAAACAGGCCCTTCAGTCCACTCATCCACGCTGACTGATTGTAAAGTGAGCTCGTCCCACCTGCCACTGTTTGGCCCTTAGCCATCCAGACCTTTCCTACCTATGTATGTTCTTATGTAGGTGGCTTTTAAATGTTACAAATGTTCCCTCAACCACATGTTCTGGCAGCTCATTCCAAATATGCACCAACCGTTGCATATGACATTCAAAGTGGACATATAGCAAGGTGCAAAAGTGAGGAGTATAAGTAATTCTGGCACATTTTTGAAACTGAGACCAAAAAGACCTTGTACAAAGAGACAAAGGTAATATTTTTGCTGTACTTTACAACATTTATCTGCATGGTGAAAAATTTTTTGATTTGGACGATCAAATTTAATTCTAACTCAACAGAGTTCTTTTTTTGACTTCTATTGGTCTTTCCTCACCCTCGTGTTATTTATTTTTTCTTGTGCACTTGGTCTTTTAATTAGATTAGATTAGATTCAACTTTATTGTCATTGTGCCGAGTACAGATACAAGGCCATTGAACTGCAGTTAGCATCTTACCAGAAATGCAAAGAATAGTGTTATTTACAAAATAACTGCGAATAAAAAGTAAGTGCTACAGCACACAAATATAAAAGTACTGAGACAGTACAATATGGGTGCAATGTTGCTTAGTGCTGTGATGTGAGGTTCAGCAGGGTCACAGCCTCGGAAGAAACTCTTCCTGTGCCTGCTGGTACGGGAGCGGAGGCTCCTGTAGCGCTTACCGGATGGGAGGAGAATAAAAAGTCCATGGTTAGGGTGAGATGCTCTTCGCCTTGCACAGGCAGCGTTTATGGTAGATGTTCTCAATGGTGGGCAATTGGGTGCTGATAATCTGCTGGGCAGTTTTCACCACACGCTGGAGTGCTTTGCAGTCCGATACGGGACAATTGCCGTACCACACTGAGATGCAGTTGGTGAGTATGCTCTCAACGGTACAGGGGTAAAAGTCCGTCAGTACCTAGGGGCAATGCTTACCACAGCTCATGAAGAAACAAAGAACAGTACAGCAAAGAACAGGTCCTTTAGCCAACAGTGTCTGTGCCTGCCACAATATCAAATTGAACTAATCCCATCTGCCTAAATATGGTCTCCCCATTCCCTGCCTGTAAGCCCAAATGCCTTTTAAACATTTCTGTTGTATCTGTTTCCACCACCTTTCCTGGCAATGTTATGATAGTCATGGGAGATTTCAACATGCAGGTCAATTGGGAAAATCACGTTGGATCTCAAGAGAGTGATTTTGTTGAATGCCTACATGATGGCAGTTTGTCATTGAGCCTACTAGGGCATCAGCTGAACTGGATTGGGTGTTATGTAATGAACCAGAGGTGATTAGGGAGCTTAGCATAAAAGAACCCCTAGGAGGCGGTGACTTCAACTTGAAATTTGATAGGTGAAAAGTAAACTCTGACATAGCAGTATTTCAGTGGCTTAAAGGAAATTACAGTGTTATGAAAGAGGAGTTGGCCAAAGTAAATTGGAAGGAGATGCTGGCAGGGAATGCAGCAGAGCAGCAATGGCGTGAGTTTCTGGGGAAAATGAGGAAGGTGCAGGATAGATATATTCCAAAAACAATGTAATACTCACGTGGCAAAATAATAAAACAGTGGCTGACAAGGGAAGTCAAAGCTAATGTAAATATAAAAGAGAGGGCATACAACAAGGCAAAAATTAGTGGCAAGACAGAGGATTGGGAAGCTTTTAAAACCCTATAGAGAGCAACTAAAAGAATCATTTGGAGGGAAAAGATGAAATATGAAAGCAAGCTAGCAAACCATATCAAAGTGGATAGTAAAAGTTTTTTCAAGTATGTAAAAATAAAAGAGAGATGAGCGTGGATATAGGACCACTAGAAAATAAGGCCAGAGAGATAATAACGGGGGACAAGGAGATAGCAGATGAACTAAGTGAGTATTTGACATCAGTCTTCACTGTGGAAGACACTAACAATGTACTAGATGTTTAAGGGTGTGAAGGAAGAGAAGTGAGTGCAGTTACCATTACAAGAGAGAAGGTGCTCAAAAAGCTGAAAGACCTAAAGATGTATAAGTCACCCGGACCAGATGAACTGCACCTTAGGGTTCTGAAAGAAATAGCAGTAGAGATTGTGGAGGCATTAATAATAATCTTTCAAAAATCATTGGACTCTGGCTTGGTGCCAGAGAACTGGAAAAGTGCAAATGTCCAACCACTCTTTAAGAAAGGAGGAGTGCAGCAGAAAGGAAATTATAGACCAGTTAGCTTGGCCTCAGTGGTTAGGACATGTAGGAGTCAGTTGTTAAGGATGAGTTAAGGTGTACCTGGAGACACAAGTACAAGATAGGACAAAGTCAGCATGATTTCCTTAAGTGAAAATCTTGCCTGATGAACCTGTTGGAATTCTTTGAGGAGATTACAAATAGGATAGATAAAGGGGATGCAGTGGATGTTGTATATTTGGACTTTCAGAAGGCCTTTGACAAGGTGCCGCACATGAAGCTGCTTACCAAGTTAAGAGCCCATTGTATTACAAGAAAGTTAGTGGCATGGTTAGAGAATCGGCTGATTGGTAGGAGGCAGCGAGTGGAAATAAAAAGATCCTTTTCTGGTTGGCTGCCAGTAACTAGTGGTGTTTTGTAGGGGTTGGTGTTGGCGCTGCACTTTCTATGCTGTATATCAATGATTTGAATGATGGAATAGATGGCTGTGTTGCCAAGTTTGCAGATGATATGAAAATAAGTGGAGGGGCAGGTAGTGTTGAGGAAACAGGAAGGCTGCAGGAGGACTTAGACAGATTAGAAGAATGCGCAAGAGAGTGGCAAATGAAATACAATGTTGGAAAGTGCATGGTCATGCACTTCAGTAGAAGAAATAAATGTGCAGACTATTTTCTAACTGGGGAGAAAAACCAAAAATCTGAGATGCAGAGGGACTTGGGTGACCTTGTGCAGAACACCCTAAAGGTCAACTCGCAGGTAGAGTCAGTGGTGAGGAAGGCAAGTGCAATGTTAGCATTCATTTCATTAAGTCTAGAGTACTAGAGCAGGGATGTGATGCTGAGGCTTTATAAGGCACTGGTGAGGCTTCACCTTGAATATTGTGAATAGTTTTGGGCTCCTCATCTAAGAAATGATGAGCTCGCATTGGAGAAGTTTCTGAAGAGGTTCACAAGGATGATTCTGGGAATGAAAGGGTTATCATATGAGGAATGTTTGATAACTCTGGGTCTGTACTCATTGGGATTTAGAAGGATGAGGTGGGATCTCATTGAAACCTTTCGGATGTTGAGAGGCCAAGACAGAGTAAATGTAGAAAGGATGTTTCCCATGGTGGGGGAGTCTAGGACAAGAGGGCACAGCCTCGGGATAGAGGGCTGTCTGTTTACTACAGAGATGCAGAGAACTTTCTTTAGCCAGAGGGTGGTGAATTTGTGGAACTTATTACCACAGGCAGCTGTGGAGGCCAGGACATTGGGTGTGTTTAAGGAAGAGCTTGATGGGTTCTTGATTGGACATGGCATCAAAGGTTACTGGGAGAAGGCTGAGGAGTGGGGCTGAGGAGGGGGAAAAGGATCAGCCAGGACTGAATGGCAGAGCAGACTTGATGGGCCAACTGGACTAATTCTGCTCCTATGTCTTATGTCTTATGTCTTATGTTAATGTCAATGTGTTCCAAGCACCTACCACACTTAGTGTAACAAGAAATGTCCTGAATGTCTCCTATAAACTTTCCCTCTCTCACCTTAAAGTTGTGCCCTTTAGAATTTGACATTTCCATCCTGGGAAAATGAATCATTATATGTACCTATGTAAGCCTCTCATAATGTTATATACCTCCGTCAGGTTTTCCTTTAGCTTCTGAAGCTCCAGAGGAAACAGTCCAAGTTTGTTCAACTTCTCTTGATACTCTCTAATCCAGGCACCATCCTGGTGAACCTTTTATGTACCCTTTCTAAAACTTCCACATCTTTCCTGTAATGTAGTAACCAGAACTGAATACAGTGTTACAGATGTAGCCTAACCAAAGTTCTATACAACTGCAATATAACTTTCCAACTTTTATACTCAGTGCTCCAGCTGACAAAGTTAAGCATGCTGTACATCTTCTTTACCATTTTATACATTTGCGTTGTCATTTCATGGAGCTTTGGACTTGCATTCCAAGATCCATCTGTGCATCCATGTGCCAAAAATTTCTGCTATTTACCTCTTACATTTTCCTCTTACTTTTGACCTCCCAGATTCCATCACCTTAATCTATCCTGGATTAATTCTCCATGACAGTAATAATTTCCTGAAAATAGGTAGAAATTGCTTGGCATAGAACTAAGAGTGATGGGAAATGATATAGCAGGTTAACACGTAATTACATGTGGCAAGTAAAACAATAGAATAAAGTACCACACACATATAACTTCTTATCTACTTTGTCTATATTCTGTGTTATAAGTTGATTTTAAAAGCAGCCTTATCATTTTATCTTTGAACATTGACTTTCAGTGATTAAAATATACCTCCTACATTCTCATCTGTAATTTATATAAATTGTACACAGGAAGAGTCCAGCACTAGTCCCTATAGTGCAACACTTTTTACAGCCTTCCAGTCAGAAAAACACCTATTTACCATAACCCTCTGCTTACTACCCAGCCAATTTTGTATCAGTTTGCCAACATATCTCCAATCCCCTATGTCCTAACCTTTTGGATTATCCTATCATGCAGTATCTAGTTAAAAGTCATGCTGAAAACCATGTCTATGGTTATGGCTTCATTAATTTTTCAAGTCCCCTAATCAAAAACTCAGTTGAATTTCTGAGACATGATCTCTTGAACAAATCTATACTGACTTCTCCTAATCATTGTGTGCCTTTCCAAGTGAACGTACATCTTGTCTGTCAGAATCTTCTTTGGCCAATTCACCACCACTGAAGTAAAGTTCACCAGTCTTTAGTTTCCAGGCTTATTCCAACTGCCCTTTTTGAATAAGAAGCGTTAGCTGTCCTCCAGACATCTGGTACCTTACGTGTGGCTAACAAAGATGTAAAGAGCCAGCAATCTCCTCCCTTGCTTCATTTGGCATCTCAATGTGCTCAAATTTGTCTATCACTTCTTCCTTCCCAAGAAGCACTTCTTCCCAGATATGCTGCAGAAGATCAGCCTATATTTCCTTAACTTTTCAGCTTCCATGTTCTTTCTCCCTGGTAAATACCAATGAGAAGTATTTGTTTTGGTTCTGAATCCTATCCCTTGGCTTACCTTTTGGGTCTCTGAGCTAAATAGATTACATTTTGGATCTCTGAAGCAATCTATTCATAGCTAAGTGACAGCATGCCCATAGTTCCTTGAAAATGGCAAAACAATGGGTAGGATAGTAAAAGAGGCATTTATTATGCTTGTCTTCATAGGCTGAAGCATAAGAATTTAGATGTCATGTTACGGTTTTACAGAACAGTGGTTAGATTGCACTTGAAGTATTTTGTGAAGTTCTGATCATTACACTACAGCAAGGATGAGATACCAATAGGGATTATAGAAAAAATTCACCAGCATGGAGGGCGTGAGTTTATAAGGAGAGAGTAGATGGTATGGGTTTATCTTCATTGGGATGTAGCAGGATGATCTTAATGGAGATTTATAAAATAATGAGGATAGAAAATTTTTCCCAGGGCAAGGGGGTTGCGTCTCAAATTAAAGGGCACATGTTTAAGGTGAGAAGGGAGAGTTTAATAGAGATAATAGGGTTAGGTTTTTCCATATACTGCAGTTAATGAAGCAAGCTGGCAGAGGCAGTGGAGGCAAACACAATTATGAAGTTTTAAAGGTGTTTAGAAGGTTGTTGAAGGATGTAGATGTAATGCAGGGAAATGGGATTAATGTAGATGAGAATCATGGTCAACATGGATGAGGTTGGCCAAAAAGAACATTTTCTATCCTGTATGTTGCTAAAATACTGCAAAATAGAGTAATCAGAGATGTAACAACATCAAACCCCTGATCACCTCTAATTTTTCCCCACACACAAATGCACCATCTTACTTATGTGCATGTGATGTGGACAGAGCAATAAATTAAATTTTCAAATTAAGAATTGAATAAATGTGGGTTCAAAAGTCATAACATAAAATATTAAGCTACTTTACACCAAATAAACAAACAGGACATTTGAGGTCAAGTTCGCAGCTTGTTTGATACAATTTTTTCACATAAATTTATTGTATTTGTTACATGACTTCATATAATTTAATTATTCATTACTTAATCAAAATTTTATTTCCCCTTGTCTTATACCTTGTAACCCTTTCAAAAGCTCTTTGTTGTCTCTTGAACCCACAAATTATCTCTTCATACCCTGTTTCTGGTTTATGTTTGCTCATAGACAAGTTGTTTTGAAGACTTGATCAATAAATGTGAAATTGACAAGGCAGATTAGTTCAAAAGCAAATACCTGGAAATCTGAATTTAAAAAAAACATTAAATGCTAGGGATATTCAGCATGTCAGGCAGTACTTAGAGACAGAAACAAAGTTTATATTTCAAGTTCATGGTCTTCCATTAAGATTCACAAGAACAATCTAATTCATGCTTAGCACATGACTAAGTGACCAAATTCAGGTCATTGATCAGTTCAGAGATGCAAGAGGGTGCAGATGTTGAAATATGGAACAAAAGATACGTTGCTGGAGGAACTCAGTGGGTCAATTAGCATCTGTAGAGGGAAATGGGCAATCGATGTTTTGGGTTGAGATCCTTCATCTAGTAAGATGAATAGTCTCAACCTGGAGCGTTGGCTGTTCACTTACCTCTGCAAATGCTGCCTGACCAGCTGAATTCCTCGTGTAGTTTGTATTCTTTTGATCGTATGTTAGCTACCAGCTTCCTAAAATTCATGCAATTTGCTTGTAACATGAAGTAATTTGTTTCACAAGTGAGGAAATCATTTTTTTACATAGCCAGTGGTTTGGGTCTGGAATGTCCTGACACAGATAGGAGTGGAAGAATATTAAATTGATTCATTTAGAAGAGAGCTGGATCAGCATTCCAAAGAAAATAATTTGCAGAGCAAGAGAGAGAACATTGGCAAATGGGTCCAGCTGAATTTCTCTAGCATGGAAATCTCTCTTTAGAGAGTCAAAAATTCCCTAAGTTAACTAGATCAGGCTAGTCCTGCTGCTATGAAGTTCATATGACAAAAGCATAGAGAAAATGAGACAGCAAAGAGAGAGTTTAGGAATTTTATGAAGCCTTATTCATATCCCTCCTTAAGCATTAAGTCTTAATTAGCAAATTTCTCAAACTAAGCCATGAAGTAAAGCATTTTTGATACTTATTAGGTTAGACCTACACAGAGTTATAAATAAGACCATAAGACATAGGAGCAGAATTAGGTCATTCAGCCTATTGAGTCTGCTCTGCCATTCCATCATGGCTGATCCTGGATCCTTCTGCCATCTTGCCATATCCTTTCATGCCTTGACTGATCAGAAAACTTATCAACTTCTGCCTTAAATATACCCACAGACTTGGCCTCCACTGCATTTTGGGTCAGAGCATTCCACAGATTTACTACTCTCTGGCTACAAAAATTCCTAGTTACCTTTGTTCTAAAGTGTCGCCCCTCAATTTTGAGGCTACTCTCCCTTGTTCCGGATACCCCCACCATAGGAAACATTCTCTTCACATCCAATCTATCTAATCCTTTCAACATTTGGTAGGTTTCAGTGAGGTCCCTCTACATTCTTCTAAATTCCAGTAAGTACAGGCCCAAAGCCGCCAAACGTAGCTCATATGTTAACCCCTTCTTTCCTAGAATCATCCTCATGAACCTCCTTTGGACTCTCTACAATAACAATGTTTTATTTTGTATCTTGGGACAAATTTACAAAACAAATTATGTTGTTAATTATGAATATTAATCATCATATGAATGGTATTATTAACATACACACATTGTGAAAGCCAGTATAACAAATGGCACTCAATCAGTAATTCAGTATAATTACAAGATGCATAGATGAATAAACTCTTCTCGGGCTTCTAGCAGGGTACAGGTATTGATTATAACCGATCTTTCGATGACAAATTCTGCCATCTTCGGTTGGCAGAGTTAGTCATCGAAACATTGGTTATACTGTAATCAATACTTGTACTCGGCTGGAAGCTCAAGAAGAGTTTATTGGTCATATATGCCAGGAAAACACTAGGTCCTTTTCCAATATACATTGAGTTTTCATTCTAATGTTTACCTCCAGTGTTTTTGAATTAGTATAGCCCATGGCAAATGATGGTAATGAAGATTATGGATTTTTTATTTTGTCAAAACTATTTTATGTATCTCTTATTACTTAAATTCTGCCTTGTATTACATGATACACTTATTGAGTTCACTATTTTGTCTCCTTTAAATATACTGCAACAAAAAAGAAGCAAACTACACTATATTCTTAATTGGTGCAGAATAGATGGCAATCCTTATTTGACACTGGCATTATTTGTAACTTCTTATGCTGGGTTATCTGAAGTGCCTGATATAAGTGAATCCTAACTTGGAAATCTTTGGGATGCTATATGGATCTAAAGTGAATCACATTTTTTTTTTGGCTGAATTCGCATGGTAATTGGTTAAAAGTTCTTACCTTTAATGTTTTGTCATGGGTACAGTTTTGTTGTAATCATGTTAAAATTCTTGACAGTTAAAATGCCCATTTCGCATTTTAAAAAATGAGCCTTTGTGAGCCTTAACTGCCTTTCTTTTATGATCTATTTCAATTGCAAAAGTTTGTAAAGTGTTACCTGCTGTAAATAATTTATTTGATTAAAAGTTAGGCTGTGTTTTTGAGGCAGTTGATTTTCATTTCTTGGTTGAAGAATTTGAAGTAATATTTCCCATCAATAGTTTCCTCTGCTTTCATTTTAGCTATGTGTGATTTAACATGCTTAATCAGGAATGCTGTCCAGATGTTTGTAATAATCTTATCAGCCTTTGAATTTTTATGCTGTATTGCAGAAATTGATTTATTCTTGATTAGAGGAAGTTTCCTTTATTTTGTTAAGTCAATCCCTTTGCCAATTCTACATTAATGTAGTGTGGCACGGTTATTAATGCTTCTTGCTATGATAATTTCAGTAATCTGATCCTGTTGTTTGCAATAGGTTCCGCTTCATACGGAACAGAGTACTCTTGGTCTTCTCTAATCTACTTAAGCACAAACACTAGTCTTACACTGTATTTTAATTGTTGAATGTGTTTACATTTAATTTTTCCTCATAAATCTTCAATTACTAGGTTTGTCATTAATTCTAAATTATTTTTCTCAGCATTTGATTTGCATACTGTTTCAGCTAGGCAAAGAGAAGGCGTCGTGTAACATGTTCTTGCACAAAAAATCTGTTTTATCAGTTTTACATTAAGCATTTTGTGCATTTTCCTTCTGAAAATTATAGTGCATTTTGTAAATACTTTAGGCTCTGTAACTGAAATATCACATCCTATTCATTTATATAAATACATGTAGTGTTGTACAAGATTCAACTGCATTATATTGGGGATATATATCAGTAAGGAATGGGCATGAAATTTCAAAATAGCTATACAAATTGTGATCTCCAGGCTTCAGAAAGTTAAGTGCATCACACAATTTAACTGGCAGTTTTTATTTTAGTGAAAATATTATTGAAGTATCGCTCCTTTTTTGCCAATCTAGTTCTTCATGCTTTGCAGATGATTAGGTTAGGATGCGTTCTTTATGATCCTAGCAAACTAGTTACATGTGGACTTTGTTATTATTGCATCTTACTGTGAATCTGATCAATTTTTTCCTCTCTTGCAATTTTGGCTTCCAGTGGTGTTGTACATTCCATTACCACACAATTTGGTATTGTGTGATTACCACATCAAACAACAAATGGTAGCTGTGGTCCCTTGTGTTTAGTTGCCTTTTGGTTGAACTCGAGTGAGTGGGTGTTTTTTTTTACTGTGCACTGAGAATGAGTAGAGCTGAGGCAGAATCTAAGTTTTTTTTCCTGAGTTGATATGCTTAGTTTTTGTGTAGGTTCTTAAACTGTGGCGCAGTGGTGCATATTCTACTAGATATAAGACTATAAGACATAGGAGCAGAATTAGGCCATTTGGCCCATCAAGTCTGCTTCAGTTTAACCATGGCTGATTCTTTTCTCCCCTCCTCAGCTCCACTTCTCCCCGTAACCTTTGGTGCCATGGCCAATCAAGAACATATCAATCTCTGTCTTAAATACAACCAATGACCTGGCCTCCATATCTGCCTCTGGTAACAAATTCTACAAATTTACCACTCGCTGGCTAAAGAAATTTCTCCACATCTCTGTATTAAATGATGCCCCTCTATCCTGAGGCTCTGTCCTCTTGTTCCAGACTCTCCCACCATGGGAACCATCCTTTCCACATCTACTCTGTCTAGGCCTTTCAACATTTGAAAAGTTTCAATGTGACCTCCCCCCCCCCCCCATGATCATCCTAAATAATAGAGAGTAGTAAATCTATAGAGTAGAAAATTTACTTGGCCCTTTCCTTCTGATATTTGATGCAAAGACTCTTTTGAGTAGTCGTTAAAGTTATTGGTGTTGCCATCCTGACAGATTTAAAAATAAGGCCCCCCTACTTACTTCATTGAGCATTGTAGTAGATGAGTACACCAAATGATTTTACCTAATGTGTTTGCTGGTCGCAATGAAGATTGCTGTGCTGGTAGCTGAACCTAATTGGCTCAATAAACTGCATATGAAGAAACTCGTAGATGTTACGTTGGCATTGAGTTGGCTTTTGACCCCAACATCTGAGGAAAGATTGCTGGCCCTGGATAGGGTCCAGAGGAGGTTTACAAGAATAATCCATAGGAATTAAAAGCTAAATGTTGTTATAAGTAATTTAAAGAATGAACTCATAATTACATTTGAAATTGTATAACTTCAATGTGAACTGTATTATTTCATGAAAGTTTTGTAAGTTGCATGTAAGTACCATTATGAAGAAAGTATGGCAGTGCCTCTATTTTCTAAGAAGTTGGCAAAAATTCAGCATGCCATTTAAAACTTTGACAATCTTCTATAGATGTGCGATGGAGAGAATATTGACTAGTTGCATCAGAGCCTGGTATGAAAACACCAGTGCCCTTGTTTGGAAAAACCTACAAAAAGTAGTGGATATGGCCCAGTCTATCCCCAGCCAAGGTGGCACTTGTGAACCATGGCAGTGTTCTGAGGGATATGTACAGTATTTCTAAGTTTCCCGAACATCTACACTCACCCCATCTTCCTTCCGCCTTAACAGTGATAGAGTTCCTCTTGTCTTTACCTGCCACCCTGTCAGCCTCCACATCAGCTCATCATACACCATAACTTTCGACACTTCTAAACATCTTTTAACACCCGCACCCCACTCTGCGTTGTGCAGGGATCACTCCCTATGCAATTCCCTTGTCTATTTTTCCATCCCCACTAATCTCCCTCCTAGCACTTCTCTTTGCAAGTGACCTAAGTGCTACTCCTGCCAGTTCACCTCCTCTCTAACTTATGTTCAGGGCCCAAAACAGTCCAAGGTGAGACAACACCTCACCTGTTAATTTGCTTGGGTTTCTATAGTGTCCTTTGTTCCCGATGTGGCCTCCTCTACATTGGTGAGACCTGTCATAAATTGGGGGACCACTTTGTCAAGCACCTCTGCTCCATTTGCCACAAGCGGAACTTCACACTGGGCAAACATTTTAATTCTGATTCCCATTCCATTTATGACAGATCAATCCATGGCCTCCTTTTGTGCCAAGATGAGGCCACTCTCAGGGTGGAGGAGATTAATCTCCTTCCAGTTTAGATGTCTCTTCTGTACAGGTACCAGCTTCCCTGGAAGAGAGTCCAATGATCCAAAAACCTTTTGCCCTCTCTCCTACACCTACACCTTAGCCATGTGTTAAACTGTATAATCTTCCTATTTCTGGCTTCACGAGCATGTGGCATGGGTAGCAATCCTGAGATCACTAGCCTGGATGCTATGCCCCTTAACTTAGCCACTAACTTCCTGAACGCCCTTTACAGAACCTCATCATTCTTCATAGGTTTATCATTGGTAACCACATGGACCACGAGCTCTGGCTGTTCATCCTCCCACTTAAGAATGCTGAGGACTTGATCTGCAATGTCCTGGAATTTTGATTAACTTCTATACATGTGTGATGGAGAGTTTATTGACTGTCTGCATCGCAGCCTGGCATGGAAACAGCAAAGTCCTTGTACGGACAGTCCTACAAAATGTAGTGGATATGACGTAGTCCAACACGGGTAAACCTCCCCACCAGTGAGCACTTCCACATGGAGTGTTGTTGCATGAAAGCAGCATCCATCACCAGGGACCCCACTACCTAGGTCATGCTTTCTTCTCGCTGCTGCCATCAGAAAGAAGGTTCAGGTACCTCAGACTCACACCACCAGGTTCAGGAACAGTTATTAGCCATCAACTATCAGGCTCCTGAACCAGAGGGGATAACTTCACTCAATTTCACTTGCCCCATCACTGAAGTGTTCTCACAACCTATGGACTCACTTTCAAGGACAATTCATCTTATGTTCTGTATTTATTGCTTGCTTGCTTGTTTGTTTGTTTATTATTTCTTTCTTTCTTTATGCATTTGCACAGTTTGTTGTCTTTTGAACACTGGCTGAACCTTAGTGGGTGTGGTCTTTCATTGATTCTATTATGGTTTTTATTCTATTATGGATTTATTGAGTATGCCCACAAGAAAATGTATCTCAGGGTTATATATGGTGACATTTGATAATAAATTTATCTTGAACTTCGACTCCAGTGCATTTGATGCCAAATCATTGCCAGTGAGCCTAGAGCCATACTTTAGGTAGTGCTGAGAACTGCCAAAAGAGTGATGTTTTCCTCCTTATTTATCCCATTACTTCATTGGAAGGTTTTGTCACATTTTAAGCTTTGAACTTCTTCAGATGAAGTGTGACATTCCAACCTACTTGTATCTCTCTGCTTAGATGTTGGTCTGACCCATGAGGAATGTGTATAAGTCCACATAACCACATTTGGGTTTTTAACTTTAGGTGCTGCTACCAGAAATGGGGAATATTTAATTATAAAGTAGCAACTTAAATTTGTATGAATGTAAAGTATTACTTGCATTACGTGTGTGCAAATAACATTGATTCTTAATGCTGTTATGTGATCTGATTATAGCTAACTGAAGATGAAATAGCAACAATTCTGAAATCCACCTTGAAAGGTCTGGAATATCTGCACTTCATGAGAAAAATCCACCGAGATATCAAAGCTGGAAATATTCTACTGAATACTGAGGGCCATGCAAAGCTGGCAGACTTTGGTGTTGCAGGTCAGCTGACAGTAAGTAATCAGTAAGAATGAATCTAAATAATTAATACTACTCAGACATTGCTTGAGTTGAAAGATCTTTTCAAGGGAACTTGAAGACTGGGGTCAAAACTAGCCTTGTCAGTGATAAATCCCAGAGAGAAAAAACAAAGCAAAGCAATTCTTACTTTCTTTAGCCCCAGAAAT
This sequence comes from Mobula hypostoma, assembly GCF_963921235.1. Classification (NCBI taxonomy): domain Eukaryota; kingdom Metazoa; phylum Chordata; class Chondrichthyes; order Myliobatiformes; family Myliobatidae; genus Mobula; species Mobula hypostoma. The sequence goes on from NC_086097.1 coordinate 174,342,865, forward strand.
GTAGCTCATTTCATCTTTGAGGTTTGCTTTGTGCCCTTTCTCAGCAAATTTGCCAGTAAGAACATTTAGAGGCAGTCTTATGCATCACTCTTCTACTTGATAAGTACATCCAAAATGTCCTTCATTCAATGAAGATTTATTTCAACTGACTGGATTCAAATCACAATCTCATAGCTGAAGCTTGTTGACATGTTAATTTTCTCTGACATATTACCAATGGGGATGGATGCTTAAATCAGATAATGGAAATAAACAGCAGTATGCTCAACATTTTAACAAAAATCCATTAACATGTAACATTAAAGTAAATGTGTGCACAGCCTCTGTATTATTTCTGTAGTTCAGTCAATTTCCACTGAGTCTCATCTGCTACTGAATTATCCTGATGTGCAGCTGTTACAAGATCTGATAGTGATATTAGAATAGTGGTTAAATTATTTGACTTGCAGCCATCCATGTGCTCATCTAAGAGTCTCTTAAATGTCCCTATTGAATGGAGAGAAAATTAAAAAATCTGAGGTGCATTCTTTTCAAGAGGACTAGAATATAAAAGCAAGGATGTAATGTTGAGACTTTATAAAGCACTGGTGAGGCCTCACTTGGAGTATTGTGAGCAGTTTTGGGCCCCTTATCTTAGTAAGAATATACTGACATTGCAGAGAGTTCAAAGGAGGTTCATGAAAATGATTCCAGGATTGAACAACTTGTCATATGAAGAGAGTTTGATGGCTTTGGGGCTGTATTCACTGGAATTCAGAAGAATGAGGGAAGATCTGGTTGAAACCTATCGAATGGTGAAAGACCATGATAGAGTGGAAGTGGAGAGAATGTTTCCTATGGTGGGAGTGTTTAAGACCAGAGGAGAACACAGCCTCAAAAAAAAAATCCCATTTTAATGGCCTCCTCTAGTGTCGGGATGAGGGCATACTTGGGAGAGAGGAACAACACCTTGTAATTTTTACCTTTTTTATGGTCTTATGGTATCATTCTTTACACCCATTCCAGGCAGAGGCAGATTGTTCCATGCACCCATCACTCTCTTGGTGAAAACAAAACCTCTTCTGACATCTTCCCTATAATTTCCTCCACTCACCTTAAATGTGTGTCCTCTGGTATTCGCCATTGCTGCTTTCGGGAAAACAAGGTGCTGGCTGTCCACTCTATCTATGGCTCTTATAATCTTATACATCCCTCTTGAGTTGCCTCTTATCATGCTTTGCTCCGAAGAGAAAAGCCCTAACTTACTCTGCCTTTCCTCAGAAGATAAGGTTAGGGAGAGGAGAGTGTGAAGGTTTGAGACAGCTGTTGGAGGGAGATGAGCAGAAACACAAAGGGCTACCCAAAATTTTAAATCTCAATATGACAGCTGTCATACTGGTATCAATAAGAAAGGTAATTTATAAATCTAGTGTTTTTTAAAAAAATGTCTGGAGAGGAAGCTTGCCACTCTTACCAAGATGATCTGAGATGTAGGTGACTTCTTCCTCAATTTCACATTTCATGTTAGCAACTTTTCTTCAGAACTGCGAGGAGAGTAGAGGGCTTACAGTTTGCAAAGCAGAGATGGGGGTGGAGGTGGTGGCTGGAGTGAGATGTGAGATAAAAGCCTATGTGAAAAAGGTTTAAAAAATCATATGATGAGGAGTAAGTTGTGTACATACATCTACTGATGCTTCTGGACACATGTTCAGTGATGTTCCTGGAATCATCGGGTGTTTCGGGTCTTTCAACATCATACAACCTCCTCCAGGTGACCCAGCCGGGGCTGATCAGACCCCAGCTTGTGTCCAGATGGCTAGCTACGAATGACTCCATGGCTCCCCTCTTTTGAGCCACAGCCATCTTGAGGCCCTCTCTGCCGCATCGGTGGTACTGCGGATGGCTCTCCTCTTCCCCTCTCCCTCGATGCCCAAAATGCTGAAGGCTCTAGCTAAGGAACGGGCTGCGAATCCCCTACAACCAACCTCCACTGGGAGACACCCCGCTCTCCATCCAGCCATCTGACAGTTGCTGACCAGTCCTGCGTACTTGGAGAGCTTCCTTTCAAAGGCCTCTTCGAAGCTATCTTCCCATGGGACTGTCAGCTCCAGCAGCACCACTTGCTTAGTAGACTCAGACACTAGGACAATGTCTGGCGCAGGGTGGTGGCTGCGATATGGTTGGGGAACTTCAGCTGCCGTTCGAGGTCCACCAAGAGCTGCCAGTCCCTTGCAGAGGTCAGAATGCCTGCAGATGTTCTTTTGGTGGGAAGATATTTTAAAGAAATGGAATAAGAAAAGGACATAAGCAAGATGATGGAAAATAATGAGAGAGCAACTGGTTAGAAAATAAATCAGTTGAGACACAGAAATTGTTAAGACACAGGAGGCCACTCAGCTGATCGAATTAGTCTTGGCTAAACCATTTGGAGTCATGGTATTTTGTTTGACTATTTTTTAAGAGTTTAAATTCTTAAAGATTTTTAATAGCTAGCAATATACAGTGGCATGCAAAAGTTTGGGCACCCCGGTCAAAAATTCTGTTACTGCGAATAGCTAAGTGAGTAAAAGATGAACTGATTTCCAAAAGGCACGAAGTTAAAGATGACACATTTCTTTAATATTTTAAGCAAGATTACTTTTTTATTTCCATCTTTTACAGTTTCAAAATAACAAAAAAGGAAAAGGGCCCGAAGCAAAAGTTTGGGCACCCTGCATGGTCAGTACTTAGTAACACTCCCTTTGGCAAGTATCACAGCTTGTAAATGCTTTCTGTAGTCAGCTAAGAGTCTTTCAATTCTTGTTTGGGGGATCTTCGCCCATTCTTCCTTGCAAAAGGCTTCTAGTTCTGTGAGATTCTTGGGCCGTCTTGCATGCACTGCTCGTTTGAGGTCTATCCACAGATTCCCAATGATGTTTAGGTCAGGGGACTGTGAGCCATGGCAAAATCTTCAGCTTGAGCCTCTTGAGGTAGTCCATTGTGGATTTTGAGGTGTGTTTAGGTTCATTATCCTGTTGTAGAAGCCATCCTCTTTACATCTTCGTTTTTTTTTACAGACGATGTGATGTTTGCTTCCAGAATTTGCTGGTATTTAATTGAATTCATTCTTCCCTCTACCATTGAAATGTTCCCCGTGTCACTGGCTGCAACTCAAGCCCAAAGCATGATCAATCCACCCCCGTGCTTAACAGTTGGAGAGGGGTTCTCTTCATGAAATTCTGCATCCTTTTTTCTCCAAACATACCTTTGCTCATTGCGGCCAAGAAGTTCTATTTTAACTTCATCAGTCCACAGGACTTGTTTCCAACGTGCATCAGGCTTGTTTAGATGTTCCTTTGCAAACTTCTGATGCTGAATTTTGTGGTGAGGATGCAGGAAAGGTTTTCTTCTGATGACTCTTCCATGAAGGTCATATTGGTGCAGGTGTCGCTACACAGTAGAACAGTGCACCACCACTCCAGAGTCTGCTAAATCTTCCTGAAGGTCTTTTGCAGTCAAACGGGAGTTTTGATTTGTCTTTCTAGCAATCCTACGAGCAGTCCTCTCGGAAAGTTTTCTTGGTCAACTTGACTTCCACTGTTCCTGTTACCTACCATTTCTTAATTACCTTACGAACTGAGAAAACGGCTACCTGAAAACACTTTGCTATCTTCTTATAGCCTTCTCCTGCTTTGTGGGCATCAATTATTTTAATTTTCAGAATGCTAGGCAGCTGCTTAGAGGAGCCCATGGCTGCAGATTGTTGGGACAAGGTTTGAGGAGTCAGCGTATTTATGAAGCTTTGAAATTTGCATCACCTGGCCTTTTCTAATGATGACTGTGAACAAGCCATAGCCCTAACAAGCTAATTTAGGTCTGAGACTTTGGTAAAAGTTATCTGGGAGCTCAAATCTCTTGGGGTGCCCAAACTTTTGCATGTTGCTCCTTTCCTTTTTTTCACTCTGAAATTGTACAAAACAAAAATAATACACTAATCTTGCTTAAAATGTTGAAAAGAATGTTATGACTTTTGAGAAAAAGAAAACAGACAGGAAGCAAAGAGTGGGAATAAACGGGACCTTTTCAGAATGGCAGGCGGTGACTAGTGGGGTACCGCAAGGCTCAGTGCTGGGACCCCAGTTGTTTACAATATATATTAATGACTTGGATGAGGGAATTAAATGCAGCATCTCCAAGTTTGCGGATGACACGAAGCTTGGCGGCAGTGTTAGCAGTGAGGAGGATGCTAAGAGGATGCAGGGTGACTTGGATAGGTTGGGTGAGTGGGCAAACTCATGGCAGATGCAATTTAATGTGGATAAATGTGAAGTTATCCACTTTGGTGGCAAAAATAGGAAAACAGATTATTATCTGAATGGTGGCCGATTAGGAAAAGGGGAGGTGCAACGAGACCTGGGTGTCATTGAAAGTGGGCATGCAGGTACAGCAGGCGGTGAAAAAGGCGAATGGTATGCTGGCATTTATAGCGAGAGGATTCGAGTACAGGAGCAGGGAGGTACTACTGCAGTTGTACAAGGCCTTGGTGAGACCACACCTGGAGTATTGTGTGCAGTTTTGGTCCCCTAATCTGAGGAAAGACATCTTTGCCATAGAGGGAGTACAAAGAAGGTTCACCAGATTGATTCCTGGGATGGCAGGACTTTCATATGAAGAAAGACTGGATGAACTGGGCTTGTACTCGTTGGAATTTAGAAGATTGAGGGGGGATCTGATTGAAACGTATAAGATCCTAAAGGGATTGGACAGGCTAGATGCAGGAAGATTGTTCCCGATGTTGGGGAAGTCCAGAACGAGAGGTCACAGTTTGAGGATAGAGGGGAAGCCTTTTAGGACCGAGATTAGGAAAAACTTCTTCACACAGAGAGTGGTGAATCTGTGGAATTCTCTGCCACAGCAAACTGTTGAGGCCAGTTCATTGGCTATGTTTAAGAGGGAGTTAGATATGGCCCTTGTGGCTACAGGGGTCAGGGGGTATGGAGGGAAGGCTGGGGCGGGGTTCTGAGTTGGATGATCAGCCATGATCATAATAAATGGCAGTGCAGGCTCAAAGGGCCGAATGGCCTACTCCTGCACCTATTTTCTATGTTTCTATGTTTCTAAAAAGACTTTATGACTTTTGGAGACCAGTTCATCTTCTACTCACTTAGCTATTCACAGTAACAGAAATTTTGACCGGGGTGCCCAAACTGTATTTTAATACTATTATAGTGGTGTTATCTATTCAGATTTCAATAGTACAGAAGGTAAATAGTAGTAAAATATGTGCAATTAGTGGGTTTCTGCATCTATTTGGTATATATTGATGAATCTGATTTTGTGAATGAATTGCAATTGGAAGCAGATGGTTTTGAGGGGATGTGATACAGGCAGGTGATGATAGGACTGTACTGAGCACAGTACATACCAGTAATAAAGAAACAGACATTCCTTGATTTTGAAATGGGGTTCAAATATATTACTTTTCCTATGGGAGTGGCCAAATTTACATCTTTGTCAGACATATTTCCAAAATTGTTCTTTGCTCTCTCATAAATGACATGTTGAATTGTATCCCCTGAGCCTTTGGTTCGTATATTTTTAAAGATTTCTTTGTTTCCCTCATACTTGCTTGATTCTACAGTAAGTAAATTAAAAAAGAAAGAAAAGTGAAAGATACATTAAGGAAAATATGTAATTGGAATAAATTTACTGTGTTTTGTCTTCTGTTATCAATATATCCATGTGGACATCATTCATCCTATAAAGACTCTATAAAGCTGCATTATTGTAGGAAATGAATATAACATTTGTAGTACTGGTCGTGTTTTTTATGTGTATTTTTGATAGACCCAATCTGAGTTTTGATAGAAACATATTAAACTTGTTAATTGACATGAGAAGCAGATAGGAGAAAGTGAACTGAGTTGTTACAGGAAGCAATAACATGCACGGTAATATCCAATAGTTTGCCACCATATGACTATCAGAGAGGACTGGAAGGGAAACTAGGAGGTGCTAATGTGAATAAATTGACACTGGACGATGTTGAGCATGTAGTTCTCCTATGTAATGGAGAATAAGTTAGGTCTACCTGTCATGAAACAAGAATCCTTTTTTGTTTAAGAACAAAGTTGTGTCTTTTTAAAAGTTACGGATCTGTAGAAGCTTGTGACCAAGTTGTTCTGAGGCAAGGCAAGTTCAAAGTAAATTTATTATCAAAATATGTGTATGTGCCATATGTGAAAAACCCATGGATTTTCTATATTTCATGGCTATCTGGAGAAGTCGAATATCAGAGTTGTATTGTACATGCATACTTTGACAATAGCCAGCCAGTGGTTCCTGAGTTCAAATCTAATTGGCTCCTTCAATGCTTTCTGTCTGTGCTGGGTTGAGTGTAGAGCTAGCTTCGTAAAACAAAACTGACAAATTTTACAGATTTGGCAAAAATCTCACCTGATCTGCGTGAAACACCCTGGTTTCCTTGGCTGTGTAAGTCTGGGGAAGACATTTTCAAGTCCCACCAAACTCATGAGATTGAGATGACTCGATCCCACCCCAAACCCCGATTTGTGTGGATGCTGTGTAATTTGCTAACCTGTTACAAATTAGTGCCACAAAATAGCAGACAGAACACTGCATATGATTAAAGGAATAATATTTATGAATCTTAACTTAACTAAAGGGTTAGTAAAGAACAACAACAAAAAAAGGACCTATTCTAATTAAACATTCAAATGTGCACAAGTTGGAGCTATCTTGAACTCTTTAGTCACTCGTGTGCTGGGTCCTCGGTCAGTGTGAATGCCCACACCACCTTCCGAATGTCGTTCGCAATCCATCTCGAACAATCCATCTCACTGACCAGATTGTAAACTGTGACTGGTTCTCCCCAGTGTCTTATCTCTTCACCTCCCACCAAACAAAAAAAAACCCAAGCCCGACCTTAGTGTCCCTCACCAGAGAAACTGCCCCTTAATTTGACCATCCTAATTGCATGGCACACATTTCTCCTCATCTCTTATCTTCAACAATAACCCAAACAAGCTGAAAACAAATTGCTCTTACAGACCTGCCCAAAATAAAATACATACAGCAGAACAGTAAAAAATATGAACCAGGGCATTACATGCAAAAAGGAACAACAATACTTTGACAATAAAGTGAACTTTTGACTCTTTAGTGGAATATCATATATTTCTCAAATTTCCTGATTTTTTTCTAATTGTTTTCCATGTTAATTAGCTTGCTTACTACATTGCTATCAAACTTCATAATGGGTCTTTCAAAAATGAACATGAACAGGTTACTAGTACATCAGACAAAGTCGAATTCCTTTCCATAAGAATGTAACCAAAGCAGTATACAAACAGCAGAGTGAATGTGACCTATGTGGAGGTACCACAAGAATGCAACATTGAAAATTAGCCTACAATCTTGACTTTAAAGCTAAAAAGGGATTGAAAATAATAGATTGAGGATTTATTTTAAATTCATCTTCTTTACAGTGTTCATAGAATATTCTTCAGAACAGTAGTAAAATTCTGAAGTAACATTTAATGCTGAATATTTATTTGGTCCTTGTGCATCTTTGGCCCAGACATCCCTCCTTTCAATTTTATTACAATTACTTTTGTTTTAAAATAATTTTCTATTCAGCGCTGAATGAGAAAGTTACGCAAACCCTGAGATGCTTGTGGTCTATTTTTAGAAAAAATCACGTTATTTGTTTTCACTTTAGATACACTGCAATTGGATCTCTGTTAGTTCTAACATGTGCTGGGTCATCTGAACAAGAACCATATGGAGTTGAAATTCCAGCCATTCCCTCCCCGTAATACGAATGGGATTCTGGTTGAAGCCCATAGAAAACATTTGAAATGATAATTTTCACCATTTTCCAATGAGAGCTGCAAGCATATCATCAAGGTTGTAAAATCATTGTTGGAACTCTTAGAATTTTCTCATTATGTAGTAACACAAAATATAATAACTTGTCCGTCCATTTGAAAGGAGCCAAATTTAATTTTGTTTGCAGAGTATAAGTAGATGTTAAGCTGACATGCAGAGACAGGAACCAAGGTTGAGCATGATGGAACTAATGTTCTGCATTGCATCTATCTGAATGCAAGGATTATTGCAGGTAAGGCAGATGAGTTTAGAGCATGGATCAGTATGTATAATTACGATATTGTAGCCATGACTGGGACTTGGTTGTAGGGGGCATAGGACTGGCAGCTCATTGTTCCGGGGTTCCGTTGTTTTAGGTATGATAGAGGGGGAGATATTAAAGGAGGAGAGATGGCATACCTAATCAGCAAAAATGTCAGAAAGGACTGACTGGAGGACCCATTTACTGAGACTATATATGGGTGGATCTGAGGAACAAGAAAGGGATGACCGCATTAATGGGATTATACTATATGCATTGGTCAGTAGGATTTAGAGGAGCAAATTTGTATAGAGAGAGAGAGAGCGCGCAAGAAAAATAAGTTGTGATAGGAGGTGATTTCAAAATTCCACAAATTGACTAGGATTCCCACAGTATAAAATAACTGGATAGAATAGAGTTTATCAAATGTGTTCTGGAAAGTTTCCTTAATCAATTTATAGAGGCTCCAACTAGAGAGAGTGTGATACTGGATCTATTATTAGGGAAAGAGACAGAGCAGGAGACAGAAGTGTGTGTGGGGAAGTACTTTGGAACTAGTGATCATAATTACATTAGTTTCAAGATAATTATGCAGAAGGATAGGACTGGTCCTCAGGATGAGATTTTAAGTTCGAGAAAGGCCAATTTTTATGGCACCAGGAAGGATCTGGCAAGTGTGGGTTGGTATAGGTTGTTTAATGGCATAGGAATGCTTAGTAAGTGGGAAGTCTTCAAAAGTGAAATATTGAGAATACAGACTTTGTATGTTAGAATAAAAGGCAAGGCTAACAGGTTTAGGGGACCTTGGTTTTCAAGAGGTATTGATATCCTGGTTTAGAAGAAGTTACATAGCAGGTAAAGGCAGCAAGGAACAAATGAGCCTCTTGAGGAGTATAAGAAATCCAAGAGAACTCTTAAGAGGGATATCAGGAGTATTAAAAGTAAGCATGAGGTTGCTCTAGCAGACAAAGTGAAGGAGAATCCCAAGGGCTTCTATAGGTATATTAAGAGCAAAAACATGTAGCAAGGGTCAAAACCATGGAGAATAATTCTGCAGAACCTGTCAAGGTGTCCTCTCAGATCTTGTGGGAGGCTAGTACAGAAATTGCAGGAGCCCTGGCAGAGGTATTTAAAATATTCTTAACCAAGAGTGAGATGCCAAAGTACTGGAGCATAACTAATGCTGTTCCGTTGTTCAGGAAAGGCTCTAAGAATAAGCCAGAAAATTATAAGCCTGTTGTCAGTCATGGGTAGGATGCTGGGTATTCCAAGGAACAGGATAGATACGGCCTGATTAGGGATAGTCAACATGGCTTTGTGTATGGTAGGTTGTCTCTAACAAGTCTTAGAGTTTTTGAAGGAAGTTACCATTAAAGTTGATAAAGGAAAGGCGTTGGATGTTGTCGACTTGGACTTCAGCAAGGCCCTTGACAAAGTCCTACATGGGAATTGGTCCAGAAGGTTCAGTCACTTGGCATTCAGGATTTAACACTGGTGCAGTGGGAAAAGCTAGTGAGCGGTAGCAGATGATTGCCTCTCTGGCTGGAGGCTAATGACGAGTGGTGTACTGCAAGGATAGGTCCATTGTTGTTTGTCATCTATGTTGATGATTTGGGTGATAATGTTGTAAACTGGCTCAGCAAATTTGCCAACGAAGACAAGACTAGGGGCATAGTGGATAGCGAGGAAGGCTATCAAAGCTTTCAGCAGCATCTGGATCGGCTGGAAAAATGGTTGAAAAATGGTAAATGGAATTTAATGCAGGTTTAAAGTGCTGCACTTTGGGAGAACAAAACAGGGTAGGATTTACTTTGTGGCACTGAAGAGTGCTATAGAACAAAGGGATCTGGAAATACAGATCCATAATTTCTTTTAAGTGGCGTCGCAGGAAGATAGGATTGTAAAGAGGGCTTTTGGCATGTTGGCCTTCATACATCAGAGTACGAGTACATGAGTGGAGATGTTACCTTGAAGTCATATAAGACGTTGATGAGGCCAAATTTGGAATATTGTGTGCAGTTCTGGTCATCTATTTACAGGAAAGATACCAATAAGCTTGAAAGAGTGCAGAAAAAATTTAGAAGGATGTTGCTGGTACTTCAGAGGCTGGGTTATCAGGTAAGGTTGAATAGGTTAAGACTTTTTTTTCCCCTGGAGCGTAGGAGAGTGAGAAGAGATTTGATAGGGACATACAAAACTATGAGGGGAATAGATATGGTTAATGCAAGCAGGCTTTTTACACTGAGGTTGGGTGAGACTAGAACTAGAGGCCACATGTTAAGAATGAAAGGTGAAATATTTAATGGGAATCTGAAGGGCAACTTCTTCACTCAGAGGGTGGTCCAAGCGGAAGTGGTAGATGTAGTTTTGATTGCAACATTTGAGTGAAGTTTGGATAAGTACATGGATGGAACGGGTATCGAGGGCTATGGTACTGCTGCAAGTCGATGGGACTGGGCAGAATAACAGTTTAGTACAGGTTAGATGGGGCCAAGGGCCTGTTTTGGTGCTGTGACTCTGTACTTTTGCACATTATTTCAGTTTTTTAAATTCCATATTTGTAGAACATTGATGCAAGTCATTCTATTCATTGAGAATATTAGAAAAGGTCTGATGAATAGTAGTCCACATTTGCTTAGGAAAATGTGTTTATAAATTCATTCAGATCTTTAAATTTTTTGGCAGTTAATAATGTTAAATAAAATGTGCCTTACAGGACACAATGGCGAAACGCAACACTGTGATAGGAACACCATTTTGGATGGCACCAGAAGTGATCCAAGAAATCGGCTACAATTGTGTTGCAGACATTTGGTCTTTGGGAATCACCGCAATTGAAATGGCTGAAGGCAAACCGCCCTATGCAGACATTCATCCAATGAGGGTAAGTGTGTAAGATTCATTTTGAAAAGTATTTTAAGTTTAAATTACTTCATCCTGAATGCCAGTTGTTCTAATCATGAGCAACATATGCTATTTTGTCAGGAGACTTTACAAAGATTACTGTAAATATCAGCTGCACATTCTCCCCAGGTTAGGGGCAGGGTTCAATTCCTTTGAACCTTTTCTAACTTGAACAGCTCTTGCAAGTCAGAAACGTGACCACAAACCAGACATCCAGGAGGCAAAAATGCTTACAGTCCCACTGCAGCCAGCAAATCCATCCTACTTGTCTCCCAAATGCTTGTTTGGATGAACTGACTGTATTTCTAACTTGGGAAGGGTTACTATATGTTTAGAAGTAAGACTGTCCATGTATTGAGGTCTTTTTCTTGATTTTGTACTTCCTGAACGTTGAGCTGCTCTAGGTGAGGATCTCACAAAAAGAACACTGATTGAGAGCTTTATTTTATTTGTATGTTCTTAGCTACATTGAAAAATGCATAACTGCTTTGTGATATTTAAGTTTCAATTATAATCAGATGTAGTTGATTGGGAAGTAGGTCTGATATTGCATTCTTTCTGAGTAACGTAGGAAAACTGTGAGGCTGAAGCTGATTTATAAGTACAGTCACAGCAGCTTGTAGCACAAATAAGCCAAGGTCAAAGACAAGAGGAAACTGAATCTGGGGAGATTGAAGGTAGCTTACTGAGTGATAGTCTATTTAATGTGTAGATCATATAAACAAATTAACACTGCTGAAAAAAGCACAGGTATTACGTTGAACATGCAGTATTGATTGGAATCAATTAAAAAGGTAAGGAGATAAATGCTTACAAGGTAAAAGCCTTATTTTTGGACATTAATTCAGAACAAAGAAATTGAAAAAATGCTTGGTAGATTTGACAGTTAAAATGCTTGGAGTTAACTTCTGTATTGCAGGGCTTAGAAAACTGATGCAAGCATAAAAATTAGATTTTGGAACTGCAAGTGAAGCCCATTTATGGCTATTTGGGCGATAGAAATTCGTCCTCGCAAAATTCACAAATCACCATCCAAAAACTTAAGGTGTGGAATAAAATTCATTTTTATTGAATTTATGTGGAAAATAAATAAGGAAGCATGAAATGTAATTTTTGAACCTGTGTTTCCTGATGTATACGCAAATAATGTGGCTTTGTGTAATGGAAAATCACGGTATAGATTGCTTTCTAGGAATTCAACCTCTACCCCCTCCCATAACATTGTGCTGTAATTCTAAATGAAGCATTAGATGTTAAACTTGAATCGTTGCAAATGAAATGTTTTTATGAAATATCTTGGGAGTAATATTTCTTGAAATGTATAAATGTTAACTAATCCTCTGGGTAAAAATTAAATAAAATAATTAATGTTGCTGATTTTTTTCCTGTTTTGTGTTTTCCATATGTTATTAGAAAATTTAATGTAATTTTTTTTTGCATTTTGCCATTATTAACAGTTGTATTTGGTGTGTGCAAGCCAGAAAGTCTGTACAAATTTCTGTGCTTTTCCTCGAGCTAGGTAAAGATTTGTAGTCTTTAGTGCTAGAATTTATAACAATAGAATGCACATTCGAATTATCTTGTGTTCGAATTTTGCTCCAGACCTGTTGGCATTTTGCAAAGGAACTAAATTGTGAGTATACTGTCTTCTGAGCAAGGATACTTCTCCTTACAGTGGAATGCAAAAGTTTGGGCACCCCCAGTCAAAATTTTTGTTACTGTGAATAGCTAAGCGAATAAAAGATGAACTGATTTCCAAAAGGCATAAAGTTAAAGATGACATATTTCTTTAATATTTTAAGCAAGAAAACTTTTTTTATTTCCATCTTTTACAGATTCAAAATAACAAAAAAGGAAAAGGGCCCAAAGCAAAAGTTTGGGCGCCCTGCGTGGCAATAATTAGTAACACCCCCTTTGGCAAGTATCACAGCTTGTTAACGCTTTTTGTAGCCAGCTAAGAGTATTTCAATTCTTGTTTGGGGGATTTTTGCCCATTCTTCCTTGCAAAAGGCTTCTAGTTCTGTGAGATTCTTGGGCTGTCCTGCATGCACTGCTCTTTTGAGGTCTATCCACAGATTCTCGATGATGTTTAGGTCAGGGGACTGTGAGGGGCATGGCAAAGCCTTCAGCTTGCGCCTCTTGAGGTAGTCCATTGTGGATTTTGAGGTGTGTTTAGGTTCATTATCCTGTTGTAGAAGCCATCCTCTTTTCATCTTTGGCTTTTTTACAGACAGTGTAATGTTTGCTTCCAGAGTTTGCTGGTATTTAACTGAATTCATTCTTCCCTCTACCAGTAAATGTTCCCCGTGCCACTGGCTGCAACACAAGCCCAAAGCATGATCGATCCACCCCCCGTGCTTAACAGTTGGAGAGGGGTTCTTTTCATGAAATTCTGCACCCTTTTTTCTCCAAACATACCTTGGCTCATTGCGGCCAAAAAGTTCTAGTTTAACTTCATCAGTCCACAGGACTTGTTTCCAAGATGCATTAGGCTTGTTTAGATGTTCCTTTGAAGCTTTTGAATAGTACTTTTTGGCTGCAATGAGCAAAGGTATGTTTGGAGAAAAAAGGGTGCAGAATTTCATGAAAAGAACCCCTCTCCAGCTGTTAAGCACGGGGGTGGATCGATCGTGCTTTGGTCTTGTGTTGCAGCCAGTGGCACGGGGAACATTTCACTGGTAGAGGGAAGAATGAATTCAATTAAATACCAGCAAATTCTGGAAGCAAACATCACATCGTCTGTAAAAAAAAAACACGAAGATGTAAAGAGGATGGCTTCTACAACAGGATAATGAACCTAAACACACCTCAAAATCCACAATGGACTACCTCAAGAGGCGCAAGCTGAAGGTTTTGCCATGGCCCTCACAGTCCCCCGACCTAAACATCATCGAAAATCTGTGGATAGACCTCAAAAGAGCAGTGCATGCAGGATGGCCCAAGGAACTCACAGAACTAGAAGCCTTTTGCAAGGAAGAATGGCAAAAAATCCCCCAAACAAGAATAGAAAGACTCTTAGCTGGCTACAGAAAGCGTTTACAAGCTGTGATACTTGCCAAAGGGGGTGTTACTAAGTACTGCCATGCAGGGTGCCCAGACTTTTGCTTCAGGCCCTTTTCCTTTTTTGTTATTTTGAAACTGTAAAAGATGGAAATAAAAAAGTTTTCTTGCTTAAAATATTAAAGAAATGTGTCATCTTTAACTTTATGCCTTTTGGAAATCAGTTCATCTTTTACTCGCTTAGTTATTCACAGTAACGGAAATTTTGACCGGGGTGCCCAAACTTTTGTATGCCACTGTATGTGGAACCATTATCTCTAAGAGTTTCTCAAGATAGGAAGCAGCACATACAGGAAAGACAAGCTTAGTTTGTCATCACTATTATGATAAGATTACCTTTATTTGCCACATGTACATTGAAATGTACAGTGAAATGAGTTGTTTGTGTCACTGACCAACTGAGGATCTGCTGGGGCCAGACTGCAACCTTCACCTTGGTTCTGGTGCCAACATAGCATGTCCAAAATTTATTAACCCTAACCCGCAAGTCTTTGGAATGTGGGAGGAAATTGGAGCACCCGGAAGGTACCCACACAGACATGGGGAGAATGTACAAGCTCCTTATAGACAGTGGCAGAAGTTGAATCCCTTATGCTGAGTAAGGGTGTTGTGGACAAGGATAAAGTGGTAACCTCATGATTCAAAAACTGCATTCAACACTTTTGAGAACATATTGAAGTATAGAGGATTAAGAAAAAGCAATTTAGAAAGCAAAAAAGGTATCACTCCTGGTAACAAAATGATATCTTAAGAATAGGACCAGATGTATGATGTAAGAATATAATGTGTTTAGCCTCATTAGAGGCTGTAGGTATGTTGAGATGGACTTGATCTTTTATCTTGATATAAACCTGTGAGAATTGGCAGGGCAGTGGAATCCAAAGCAGATATGAGGCAGATGGGATGCTGGAAGTTGAGTTAGAATTCAATGACAGTAAGGTCAACAGAGGTAGAGGCATACCATGAAGCAAGGAAAGACTGCTGGATTAAATTGTATTTATTTCAATGCAAGATGTCTTGACAGGTAAGGCAGATGAACTCAAGGCACGAATAGCTACATTGGAATGGGATATTGTAGTCATTACAGAAACATGCTCCAGGCTACAGGTGGGTTAGAGGGGGTGTGGGGTTGCTTTTCAATTTAAGGAGAACACGATAACAGTAGTCCAATATGAATTCATTCTGTGAGACTCTTTAGGTGAAACCGAGAAGTAAGAAGGGGGTGATCACTTTGTTGAGATTGTATCATACAGTATGCCCCCTAATTGTCAACAGGAATTAGAGGAACAGATATGCAGGGAGATTGCTCAAAGTTGCAAGAATAATAGGAAATTTTAAATTTTCTAATATAGATTGGGACTGCCAAAGATTTAGGGACTTGGATGAAGTTGAGGCTGTTAAGTGTGTACAGGTAAGTTTCGTCATGCAATATTATTGAAGGCCTTACTAGGGAAAGGGCAGAGCTTCACCTATTCTTTGGAAATGGGGCGGGACAGGTGACAGAAATGTCAGTGGGGGAGCACTTTAAGACCAATGATTATAGTTATATTAGTTTTAAGTTAGTTTTGGAAAGGGACCAATCTGGTCCTCAAGTTGAAGTTTTAAACTGGAGCAAAGGAAATTTCACTATGTTAGACATAAACTTGCATAACTTGATTGGATTAGGTGGTTTGCAGTGAAAGGGACTTCTAGCAAGTGAAAGGCTTTTACAATTGAGATATTGAGAGTTCAAGATTTGCATGTTCCTTTTAGAGTTAAAGAGAATGCTGACAGAAGTATGGAACTCTTGATGATGAATGCTATTTAGGTTTTGGTTAAGAGAAACAAGGAGAAAAAGGTCAGGTATAGTCAGCTGTGATCAAGTGAATCTGGGAGGACTATAATGTTTGCAAGAGTATTCTGAAGAAGAAATTCTGAAGATTAGTATACTCAAGAAAGAAATCAGTAGGGCTAAAAGGGGGCATGCGATAACTTTGGCGGAGAAGATTAAGGAGGATGCAAAGAGATCTTGTAAGTATATTAAATGAAAAAGAGTAACTAGAGAGAGACTATGGCCCCTCAGTGACTACAGGGAAAATATTTGTTTGGAACACAAACAAAATGCTGGAGGAATTCAGCAAGTCAGGCTGCATCTATGGTTGGGAATAAACCGTTGATGTTTTGGGCCGAGATCTTTCACCTAAGACCTGATGAAGGGTTTTGGCCTGAAATATTAGCTGTTTATTCTTCTGCATAGATGTTGCCTGACTTGCTGAACTCCTCTAACAGTTTGTGTGTGTTGCTCATGATTTCCAGCACCTGCAGAATCTCTATATTTATCATCTTGGTATGGTGATGCAAGAAGTGGGCAAAGTCCACAATGAGTATTTCTCCTTTCTGTGGAGAAGGAAATGAAGACTTAGGATCTTGAGATAGTTAGTGGGAATGGCTTGAGGATAGCCTGTATTACAGCAGAGGAGGTATTGGATGTCTTAAAATGTATGAAGGCACTTAAATCTCTTGAGCCTAATCAGGTATATCAAAGAATACTCTAGGAAGTTAGAGAAGGAAGGAAGTTGGAGAAGTAATTGCGAAAGCCCCTGGCTGGGTTATATACATCATTATTAGCGGTGGGTGAAGTGCCAGAAGATGGGAGAGTGGCTAATGATACATTTTTACTTAAGGGCTGCAACGAACAACCCATGAACTATAGAGCAGTAAGCCAAATGTTTTTGGTAGGTAAGTTATTAGAGAAGACTTTGTGTCCATCTCCCGAATAAGTACGGATGCAAAAAATCCGCTTAAGATCGCCCTCATTTCTTTTGGTTCCATGCATGAATGGCCATGCTAACCTTCAAGAGGACCAATTTTGTCCCTTGCTATACTTTTGCTCTTAAGGTAAAATATGACTGTAAGACCATAAGACACAGGAGCAGAATTAGGCCTTTGCACCTCAGAGTCTGCTCCATCATTCCATCATGACTGATTTGTTATCCCTCTCACCCCCATTCTAGTGCCTGTTCCCCTAAATTTTGACACTTTACTAATTAAGTCCCTATCAAACCTCTGCTTTAAATATACCCAATGTCTTGGCCTCCATAGCTGTTTGTGACAATGAATTCCACTGATTCACCATCAGCTGGCTAAAGGAATTCATCATCTCTGTTCTACAGGGAAGTCTTCTATTCTGAGGCTGTGCTCTCTGATCCTGGACTCCCCACTATAGGAAACATCCTCTCTACATCCACTCTATCTAGGCCTTTCTATATTCAATCAGTTTCAATGAGATCCCCCATCATTCTTCTTAATTCTAGAGCCATCAAACACTTCTCATACGCTAGCCCTGTCATGCCTGGGATCATTCTTGTGAACCTCCTCTGAACCCTTTCCCATAGCAGCACATCTTTTCTTAGATAACGGGCCCAAAAGTGCACTCAATACTCCGTGTGGTCTGTTCAATGGCTTATTAAGCTTCAGCATTGCATCCTTGGTGGGATATTCTAGTCCTCTCGAAATGAATGCTTACATTGCATTCACCTTTCTTACCACCGACTCAACTTGAAAGTTAACCTTTTGGGAGTCCTGCATGAGGACTCCCAAGCCCCTTTGCACATCTGATTTATGAATTTTCTGCATGTTCAAAAAATAGTCTATGCCTTTGTTCTTTCTACCAAACTCCATGACCATGCACTTCCCTACACTGTATTCTATCTGCCATTTCTTTGCCTATTCTCCTAATCTGTCTGTTGTTCTGCAGTCTCCTTGCTTTCTCAACACTACCTGCCCCTCGATCGATTTTCATATCATCCACAAACATGGCCACAAAGCTGTCAATTCCATCATCCAATTCATTGACGTATAACATGAAAAGAAGTTTCAACACTGAACCCTGTGGACAGGGCCGGACTTTAGGCAGGGCTAAGCTGGGCTGCAGTCCAGGGGCCAGAGCTGCAGAGGGGCCCAAAATAGGTAGCTGTCATCATGGCGGACGAAAAAAATACGGGAATAGAGCACAGAAAAGAAAAAAGAAACAAGAACAAGAGGACCGTGAGAAAGAAGCATTAAAAAAACATTGAAATTAACAGAATTTTTTAAACCTGTTCTCTTTTTAAATCTTTTTATTGAATAAGTACACAGAAGGTAAACCATATAGGCACTAATACTGTTAGAATATAATATATTACAGGAAATATTAATACAGAAAAAATTAATACAAACAGTGCAATTTAAACATAAAATAACAAGGTAATATAATAGTATACTAATTTTTATATATATCAATAAAGAGAGAAAACCACTCCTCCCCCAAAAAAAACCCCACCGTGCAACTAAACTAAAAAGCAAAGCAAAGCAATGGGCTAACTAGGAAACAAGTAGAGTTAAAGAACTTAAAATCACGTCCTCAAACCCGACCACCATTAAAAACAGTCCAAAAAAACAAGAAGGGAATATAAATATGGACCGAGAGAAAAAAAAAATTACCTTAAATGAAAATGTTGAATAAAAGATCTCCAGGTCTGTTCGAATTTAACTGTCATCATTGGAACGCCTTTTCTTGGATTGAAGATTGACACGAGCGTCTGATGGTCAGTCAACAGAGTAAACTTTTGGCTATACAGGTAGTGACTAAATTTCTTGACTCCCCACATGAGGCTTAGGGCCTCTCTGTGAGTCTGTGCGTAGTTGCGTTCAGCTGACGTTAACGTATATACAGATATACATATACATATATACAGATCAATACGCTCCTAATAGCGCATGCTCAGTAGCGTGTTACTACGACATAAAATAGTCCCATATTATACAGTAGGCTATATGGTACAACATGATTTTGGGGCATTCAGAAACCTGATTGAGGGAATTCAGAACAAAGTTAAAGACAATTTGAGAGGTGGCGTGTCAATAATCTTACAGAGGAGAGGAAACTTTGGGATAGCCATGAATTTAGTAAGGATTGGGTTATATAGGCTGGAGAGAATGCTTGGAAGATCATAGAAAGTAACACTGCTGATGTAGATCAGAACAATGTAGAACAGGAATAGATCCTCTACCCCATATTGTTTGTGCTGACCATGATATCAATTTCAATTAATTTAATCTGCCTGCATGAGATTTGTAAAGTTTCTATCCCGTTTACTCAAGTTTCTGTCTATGTGCTTCTTAAACATTGCTGTTGTAATTGCTTCCGCCACCTTCCCTGGCAGTGCATTCCAGGTGCCTGTGCTTGTTCTGTATGTATTTAAAAAACTTCCCTTGTAAATCTCTTTTAAACTTTCTCCCTCTCACCTTAAATCAATGCCCTCTAATATTTGATGTTTCAGCCTTGGGGATAAAGATTGCAACTATCTACCCTTTCATGTACTGTAGACATGCTATGTTGGTGCCAGAATGTGTGGCAACACTTGTGGGCTGCCCCCATCTTTAGGTGTGTTGGTTGTTAACGCAAACATCACACTTCTCTGTATATTTCCATGTCCTTGTGATAAATAAATCTGAATCTGAACTTGCTTTATGGTGGCGCTATGAAGGCAGTCAGGGTGATTGGCCATTCAGAGAAGAGTTTCTGCCACTGCTACTTTCAGTGCTTAAAATACAATATATACTGCTACTGAAAAGCTGAAATATAAGCAGAAAATGCTGTAACACTCAGTAGGTCAGGCAGCAGGAGTTATTGATTTATGTTGAACTCCTTAACTTTGCCCATAGAACATAGAGCATAGGGAAAGACCCTTCAGTCCACCATGTGTGTTCTAGCCATGATACCAATCTAAGTTAGTCTGATTTACTTGCACATGGTTCATAATCCCTCCCTTCCTTACTTCTTCATGTGTATGTTTAAATGCTTCTTAAATGATGCTGTTGAATGTGCTTTTAGCTCTTACCCTGGCAGCCCATTCTAAGCATCTACTATGCTTTGCTTTATAAAAAAAAGCGTTAAAAATCTTTTAAACTCCCTTCCCCTCAACTTAAAGTGCAAGTTTATTTTCAACTGTCATTCAACCATACAGAGGAATATAGCTGAATGACCAAGGTGCAAAACACAGTACCACTGTCTAGCCTCTTCTTAGAGATAATAATCTCTAATCCTGCCAACATCCTGGTGAACCTCTTCTGTGCCCTCTCCATAGCCTCTAGATTCTTCCTGTAATACAGCAACCTGAGCATGTCAGACACCATCTGTACCACCTTGTCTACTTGTTATACCAATTGTAGGGAACAGTGGAACTGCACCCCAAAATCTCTCCATTCATCTGTGCTCCTAAGGATCCTGCCACTTACTGTATACTTTTCTCTTGCATTTGATCTCCAAAATTAAGCTCCTCTCTCTTGCCTGGATTAAACTCCATCAGCCTTTTCTCTGCCTGAACTTCTAGCAGATCCTGCTGTATTCTTGGATAACTGTCCCCACTATTCCACAGTTCCACCAATTTTATGAAGTTCACAAACTTAGTAATTAGTCTATCTACGCTTTTGTTCAAATCATTAATATGTACAACTAACAGATGCCCCAGCACTGATCCTGCAGAACATGATTGACCTGATGCTACAACATTGATCTGGACCATTGCTGAGGACTCTCAGGCCTATTTTTGCCTGGCAGTATGCCATTAGCAATGATGGATTTGTCTTGCTGGTGTGGCAGAAGGTACGGAGAGATTGTCGATGATGGAATGTGGCACATTATCTGTTAGGTATAAATTTATGAGTACAATTCTATGCGACTGTTGTTTGGACACCAGAAGCCAGATGTTTGTGAGGAGGATTTTGCTGGATCAGCAGGGCTGAGAGTAACCTCAGTGCCGAAGTTGATACCAAGTGGTCCATCCGGTTTTATTCCTCCTTTGTGAGCTTAAAAGTACAATTCTGTGGCTTGTTTGGCAACTACAGAAAGTATTTAAGACTTATACACTGGGATAGGTCGGAATACACAGTGTCAAACCAAAGTCTGGTTCAAGTAATGATGTCAGAATCAGAATCAGGTTTATTATCAGCGACATGTGTTGTGAAATTTGTTAACTTAACAGCAGCAGTTCAATGCAATACATAATGTAGAAGAAAAAAATAAGATGATAATAAATAAAAAGTCAATTACAGTATACATATTGAATGGATTAAAAATTGTGCAAAAAGAAATAATATATATTAAAAAAGTGAGGTAGTGTTCAAGGGTTCAGTGTCCATTTAGGAATTGGATGGCAGAGGGGAAGAAGCTGTTCCTGAATCACTGAGTGTGTGCCTTCAGGCTTCTGTACCTCCCACCTGATGGTAACAATGAGAAAAGGACATGCCCTGGGTGCTGGAGGTCCTTAATAATGGATGCTGCCTTTCTGAAACACGGCTCCTTGAGGATGTCCTGGGTACTTTGTAGACTAGTATCAAAGGTGGACTAAATTTACAACCCTCTGCAGCTTCTTTCGGTCCTGTGCAGTAGCCCCCCCCAATACCAGACAGTGATGCAGCCTGTCAGAATGCTCTCCACAGTACATCTATGGAAGTTTTTGATATACCAAATCTCTTCAAACTCCTAATGAAGTATAGTCACTGTCTCACCTTCTTTATAACTGCATTGATATGTTGGAACCAGGTTAGGTCCTCAGAGACCTTGACAC
This sequence comes from Mobula hypostoma, assembly GCF_963921235.1. NCBI lineage: Eukaryota > Metazoa > Chordata > Chondrichthyes > Myliobatiformes > Myliobatidae > Mobula > Mobula hypostoma. The sequence goes on from NC_086097.1 coordinate 174,364,528, forward strand.
CCAGGAACTTGAAACTGCTCACTCTCTCCACTTCTAATCCCTCTATGAGGATTGGTATGTGTTCCTTCGTCTTACCCTTCCTGAAGTCCACAATCAGCTCTTTCGCCTTACTGATGTTGAGTGCCAGGTTGTTGCTGCGACACCACTTCACTAGTTGGCATATCTTGCTCCTGTACGCCCTGTCATCACCATCTGAGATTCTACCAACAATGGTTGTATCATCAGCAAATTTATAGATGGTATTTGAGCTATGCCTAGCTGCACAGCCATGGGTATAGAGGGAGTAGAATAGTGGGCTCAGCACACACCCCTGAGGTGCACCAGTGTTGATCGTCAGCGAGGAGGAGATGTTATCACCAATCTGCACAGATTGTATTCTTCCGGTTAGGAAGTTGAGGATCCAATTGCAGAGGGAGGTACAGAGGCCCAGGTTCAGTAACTTCTATGATGTTTCTTGTTCCTAGGAGAGGAAGGAATTGTTGATAGCACGATGGAATTCTTGATGGCTCATATAAGCCTTTTATGGCTCATACAAAATATCTTGAAATATGGATGCAGTAGGAAGTTCAAGATGTAGAAATGATGACTTAATATTTGGCTGCCTGCATATTTTTATAGCTTATGTAACATGGGGCGTGCATCCCTTTTAGAATTCTACTGTGACCAACTGCTCTCTATTTTTGTTACAGTGTGAGCATTTAACTAGCAGGCAACAGGAATTCTGCAGATGCTGGAAATTCAAGCAACACACATCAAAGTTGCTGGTGAACGCAGCAGGCCAAGCAGCATCTATAGGAAGAGGCGCAGTCGACGTTTCAGGCCGAGACCCTTCGTCAGGACAGAAGGGTCTCGGCCTGAAACGTCGACTGCGCCTCTTCCTATAGATGCTGCTTGGCCTGCTGCGTTCACCAGCAACTTTGATTTAACTAGCAGGGACTGGTTGCCTGTCTGAGAGCATACTTGCTGAATAAGAAATGCTCAGTCCTCTCCAAGTTCTTCACTTGAATTTTGAAATTTGATAGTTAATTCACTGGCTTTTCTCTAGAATCTTGGAGAGAAATACTGACTCATGGGCTTGTTAATAAAGAAAATATTAAACTGTTGAAAATTTATAAGAAAACCACTGGAGAGGGAAGAATCGAAAATTAAAACCTAAATTGATGTGGGGACTGGAGGTCCTCAAGGACCTGTTTTTTTTTAAATGACAATCAGTCCTGATGTTCAGTGAAGCAATTATGTCAGGATAGTTAGCAGAGCTCTAAAAATTCAGGTCGGACAATCTGATGTATGAAAATTGTGCCATATTTATTTACATCATTGCACATAAGCATGTATTAGTTTTCCTAAATCTTTCTGTCATAGATGCTATGCGTACTACTGTAAAATAAAGCACCATCATGACACATTATTTTAAGTGTTATCTTGACCTGCTATCCAGGAAATTGATATGCATGCAATAATCCAAATATCTGTTCCAGATCATATAGATATGATTGTCATCCCATTGTACAAGTCCATTATAGTGTGAATTATAAGTGTCAGATTGTTAGACCTCTTAAAGGAGTCATTGGCGCCACTGAAGTTGAGATGACAGACTCAAGGTTCATGACAGCACCAGACTTTAATGTGCTAATAACAGTTCTCACATGACACTAATTATTGCAAGCTGCAGATGATACAGTTTTATGTGGGTATTGTAGTCAAAATTTGTGACCAAACTTTGACTTGGCTGGCTGTCCTTCTGCCTGCAAACAGGCAGAGGCTAAAGAGCAAGGCTCCAGAGATTAGGACAACAAAGAAGTAGTCACAGGAGGCAGAGGAGCAGCTACAGGATTGCTTCAAGTCGGTGTACTGGGCCATGTTCAAGGACTCATCTGTGGATCTGAATGAATACACCATGATTGTCATTGACGTTATAAAAACAGTCATAGATGAGTGTGTCCTCACAAAATCATTTAGAGTCTTTCCCAACCAGACGCCCTGGATGAACCACGAGATCCGCAGTCTGCTGAGGGCCAGATCAGAGGCATTCAAGTACAGATTTCCCCCGCCATCCGAAGGTAGAGCATTCCTATGAAACGGTTCGTAAACTGAAATGTCGTAAAGCGAAGAAGCAATTACCATTTATTTATATGGGAAAATTTTGTGAGCGTTCGCAGACCCAAAAATAACCTACCAAATCATGCCAAATAACACATAAAACCTAAAATAACAGTAACATATAGTAAAAGCAGGAACAATATGATAAATACACAGCCTATATAAAGTAGAAATACTTTTCCACAATCATTGCTGGCACTTCACCAAAGCGAAAATCTCACGCAAGCACTGTTGGCAGAAACACACTCTCCAGTAACCTTTAAGCTATGAAGCTGCCAAATCATACCAAATAACATGTAAAAATACACAGCCTATATAAAGTAGAAATAATGTATGTGCAGTGTAGTATCAATTACTGGAATTGGGAAGACAGCGCAGAGCACACTGATGATGGTGTGTTAGACTGAGTCGTTGCAGGCTGGGGTGGTGCAGCTCACCCTCCAGGCCGCCGACCGATACATTGCCGTGAAGCATGCAGGGGTCCAGCGGTAGCCGGAAGGCACACAGCACATCTTTGAGAAAAAAGCCAAAATAAACATGCTAATTAATTAGGTGCCTCCCGACACGTAATTGTCAGCCCAGATCAGTGCCAATTGCCGATTGCATCGCCTCTGATCTGGGCCGACATTAGGTGTCGAGCGGCACCTAATTAATTAGCATGTTTATTTCTGCTTTTTTTTTTAAGATGTGTTGTGTGCCTCCCAGCTACTGCTGCATCCTCTGCGAATCAGTATCTGTCCGTGGCCCGGAGGTTGGGGTGGTGGGACACTGGGGTGTCATCTCATCGTTGACTATTTCCATTAGAGCAGGCAGCTCATCTTCTCCTATGACTGCCCGCCTTGATGTCGAAGGTCGAGGTTCGTCGTCTGCTGTGGTTGATGTGGAAGGCTTGCTTGACTTCTGAGCTTCACGCATTTTTCTATCATACAGTTCTTTGTAAGCACTCAAATCATCCTGCAAATATCCCCTAAACCTACGTACCCTTTCAAAATTAAAGTCGTACTTTATCATTGCAGCGAAAATCTCACGCAGTTGCTTCATGTTCATTTTGCTACTGCATTTGGTTTCGATTGTTATCCTTTCCTCTTCCAATTGCATCAGCTCTTCATCTATCAGTTCTTGGTCATGGGATGCCAAAACCTCTTCAACAATATCTTCGTCAGCTTCCACAAGCCAAACTCGCGTTGTCCTTACTTCATTCACCATGATCGAAACGCTTAATTATGTCTAGTTTTACGCTAAGTGTAACACCCTTACGAGCTCTTTTAGGCTTTTCCAGTACTGTACCTCAGAACTCATCTTGGAAATGGCTGCTCACAGGCAGGTGTTAAAGCAATGCCGTTCCGAATCTGGGGGAGAGCGGCTGCTCGGGGCACGCTGCCTTTTATCGCGTGCTGATATTTTTCATAACAGTGAAAACATCTTCTGTTGGCGAAAACAGGGTACTAATGTAGGTCTTTCATAACAGTAAGTTTTCGTAAAGCGAACTTTCGAAAAGCGGGAGACACCTGTATATTGACTGGCTGCATCACAGCCTGGTATAGAAACGCCGAAGCCCTTGAGTGGAAAATCCTTCAAGAGGTAGTGAATATGGTCCAGTCCACCATGGGTAAAGCCCTCCCCACCATTGAGCACAACTATACAGTGTTGTTGTTGCAGGAAAGCAGCATCCGTCATCAGGGACCCCCACCACTCAGTTCATGCTTTCTTCTCACTACTGCCATCAGGAAGAAGGTACAGGAGCTTCAGGACTCACACCTCCAGAAACAGTTATTACCTCTCAACCATCAGGCTCTTGAACCAGAGGGGATAACTTCACTCAACAACACTTGGCCCATCATTGAACTGTTCCCACAACCTAAGGACTCACTTTTAATGACTCTTTAGCTCATATTCTCAATATTTATTGCTTATTAATTTTGTGTTTGCACAGTTTTTGTCTTTTGCACCCTGGTTGTCCACCCTGTTGGTGTGGTATTTCATTGATTCTCCTTTGGTTATTGGATTTATTCAGAATGCCTGCAAGAAAATGAATCTAAGGTGACACATTTTTATTTTGATAATAACTTTACTTTGAAAAGCATTCCAGGATGTGTGTTTTGCTTGCAGAAACAAATAGAGGAACGAGTCATTCATCCCCTCACTGTATTCTGACATTTAATTGGTTCATATCTTATCTGTACATTTTTTGACCCATGTTAGTAGATGTTCAAAGAAAACCTTTCAATCTCACTTTGAAAATTTCAAGTGAAATTCAAGTGACCCAATATGCACAGCCTTGTGTGAAGGCAGAATTAAAGATCTTGTAGGAAGTACTTCCTCTGATCACTCCTATCAGCACCTGCCCTACTTACCTTTTCCTTGCTGAAGAAAGTATTTTCCATCTACCCCATTGAATCTCTCCGTCCTGTCTTGTTTTACGGTGGTTGGCACCCAGCCTAATGGTGCGTCTACCCCATTGAATCGCTTCATTTTTTTCAAGATTAATCAATTTTCTGTAATTTAAAAAAAAACAGAAAATGTTGGAACTACTCAGCAGATCATGCCACATCTGTGGGAAAAGAAACTGAGTTGGAATTTTGGGTCAAAGACCCTTCATCAGATTTCCAGCATTTGCATTCTCTTTGATTTTCACTCAAATTTTTTTGAATTTGAGCAATCAAATTTACACGCTGCCCCCATGGTTTAGCTCCTGAATCCTAGGTGTTGTTTCATGTTTTACTTTGCAAGTACTATTCCATGTATTATAACTAATTGATATCTATTAAACACAGACCATTGGGCTAAAGGAACATAGCACTCACCTGAAATGCACTGTGCATTTGTCTAATACTGTACAAAATCTCTGAATCAGTCTGGAACATTTCCTGCTCACTTCCTTATGGAAGAACAATGTTCTACACTTGTATTATTCTTTGCATGATCAGGAGTCTGAGTCACTATTCAAACTGGATCACAGCTTCAAGGTACCTTGATTCCATTATTCACTTTTGATATTCATCTCTAAACACATAGAGCAGTGCAGAAAGTAACAATGTTATTCAAAGTTTCCAGCCAGGGTGAAGGTAATAAACCAAGAATTTCTGCAGATGCTGGAAGTCCACACAAGGAACTCAGCAAACCAGGCAGCATCAATAGAGAGGAATAAAGGGTTGATGCCTTGTGCTGAGACCCTTCATCAGTGAATCTAGTTGCAAGATGACCCAGACCCATAGACAATATTCTGGATTTGAACTTACCAGGTTCCTATATAAGTGGAACTAGACATCTCTGCTTTTATACGCAAACTCTTGCAATGAAGATCAAAGTTCATTTGCCTTTCTAATTGCTGCCCTGCATATTAGTGACATGTGATTATTTCTTGTTTTCAAACACACTTGGGTCTCTCTTAGTCTTTCAGTCTCTGACCGTTAAAAATATATTTCTATTTATTTTACCAACTAATTATTTTTGGAGGAAACTTGAGTTGCCACCCAAGAATACTGCTGTGATTCTAAGCACATGTCCCAATCTATCTTCAGTTCATTGGCTGGCAGTGAACGTTCTGAATGAAAAGAAAATCTTTTGTCTTTGTCTTCAGCATTTCTAGTTCGAACCCTATTTTAACCCCATAATATTCCATTTGCATCATCTTTGCATATTCACTTAGCCTGTCTGATTTCCCTTGAAGTCTCTGCACATCATTTCCCTCCATCTCAGAGGAAATCCTCCCACTATCAATTTTGTCCAGACCCCTCATTACTTTATATACTTCTGTTGGATTTCTCTTCAACTCTCCTTCTTCTCAAAAGAAAACAGTCCCAGCCTCTTTAATCTGTCTTTGTACTTATAGTCCTTCATCAAAGGAAGCATTCGTATAAATTTTTACTGGATTCTCTCCAATGTTCTCACATGTTTTCTATAATGTGGCAATCAGAATTCAGTCTGAACCAGTGTTTTATAAAGGTCCTTGCTCTTATACACTATGTCTCTCTTAATAAAGCACAAAGTTATCTATGTGTTATTAGCCACATTCTCAATCAGCCCTCCCTTACTTAAATGATTTGTGCACTCATGTCCAAGGTCTCACTACTCATGCATCCCTTTTAGAACATGATCCTTTATTTTATGTTGTACTTCCCCATTCTTCCTACCAGAATCATCAGCTTAGGTTTCTCTGCTTTAACTTTACCCACTCATTCCACCTTATTTCTGTATCTTGCTACAGTCTGTTACGGTCCTCCTTACTATTCACAATTCTACCAAATCTTACTTAATTGACAATTTTACAGGACTAGGTCATTACTACAGATTTTTTAAAAAGAAAGCCAAGGTCCATGGGAAGTGTCTGTCTTCACCTGCCTCTTGCCTGAGAAGCAGCCATTCACCATGATCTTCAATTAGATATTACTTAGAACACCTCTTATCCATTGTTGTGCTTCACATGTACTTGAAATGCAATTATTTGCTTTATCAAAATTCACCTTATAGCTCATGTACACCACATCAATTCTAGTACCCTTGTTGATTCCCTGTTATGTGATCCATATATTCTATCAAATTGGATAATCATAGTTTGCCCAAACTGGCTTTCCTTATGTCATTTTTTTTTATTGGCCCTGTTTCACATCAATGTTTCTAAAAGCTTTCCCATCACCACAGTTGCATTAACTGGATTATACCTTCTGGGTTTATCTTACTCCCTTTCTCGAACTCACTGTGCTGATACTCCTTTGATGTTTAGGAATTTCCATATGTGGATATCTGAATTCTTTTAAGCTCCGAGTTCATGTCCCTCATTATTGGAGGAAATCATTTTGTCCTTCTCAAGTTCATAGCAGATAACTTATATGCAAGGAGCTGTAAGAGACTGCAGATGCATGAATATGGAGCAACAAGAGCTGGAGGAGCTCTACAGGTAAGACAGCATTTGTGGCAGGGAAAGGAATTGTTAACATTTCAGGTCGAAACCCAAAATATTGATAGTTCCTTCCCCTTCCACAGATGCTACATGACCCACTGTGTTCTTCCAGTGGGTTGTTGGCTTATACACTCAGTGGCCACTTTAGTAGATACCTCCTGTACCAAATAAAGTGGCTACTGAGTTTACGTTCATGGTCTTATGCTGTTGTAGCCCATCCACTTCAAGGTTTGACATGTTGTGCGTTCAGAGATGCTTTCTTGCAAACTACGTTGTAACGAGTGATTACTTGAGTTGCTGTCCCCTTCCTGTCAGTTTGAACCAGTCTGGCTATTCTCCTCTGACCTCTCTCATTAGCAAGGCATTTTTGCCCTCAGAATTGCCACTCACCAGATGTATTTTGGTTTGTGTACATTATTTGTGCAGTCAAGAGACTGTTGTGTATGTGAAAATCCCAGGAGATCAGCAGTTTCCAAGATACTCAAAACACCCCGTCTGGCACCAACAATAATTTTATAGTTAAAGTCAGTTAGATCACATTTCTTCTCCATTCTGATGCTTGGTCTGAGCAATAACTGAACCTGTATACTTTATGCATTGAGTTGCTGCCACATGATTGGCTGATTAGATATTTGCATTAATGAGCAGGTGTATAGGTGTACCTAATGAAGTGGCCACTGAACACGAATTGAATTTCATCTGCCATACTTTGTCTTGCAATCGCGTGTGGTGTCATGGTCGTGCCCCCACAACTTGACAGGGCTTACTGTTTAGTTCATCCTCAAATCCATTTATTTATTTATTGAGATACAGCGTGGAATAGGCCCTTCCAATCCTTCAAATGGCACTGCTCAGCATTCCTCTGATTTAATCCTAGCCTAGTCACAGGACAATGATCAGTTAACTTACCAACCTGTAGATTAATATATGGTAAAGCCAAGGTCATGGTACCAAATCCGTCGAGCACTCTACTTGCCACTTTCTACCCATCATATAAGGTTTCTCGTATCTTGTTTTCTATCTGCCAGCTAATTACTAACCCTTATCAAACATTCCATGCAGACTAACTAAATTATCTTTTATGCAGAAGAAATGTCTTCAGGATGTTTCCTCGTGTTATTCAAAGATTCAAAGTGCATTTATTGTCAAAGAATGTATAACTTGAACAACCCTAACATGTGTTTGCTTACAGGCAGTCTCAAAGCAAGGAACCCAAAAGAACGCAGTTAAAAAAAAAATAGGACCAACCCCCAGGGGCAGTGAAAAAGAGGGAAAAAACAGAACAAATCATGCAAACAATAGAAGCAAGCAACAGCAACAGCATTCCCAACCAAATTAAGTCCTAAGATCCAAATCCCCGTACAGCCTGGCATAGGCCCAAAGCTTTGATATACAGTTCATCATATTAATCGGGCAAATCGCTACAAGGTTCACAGACATAAAGCACAGCAGCCAGGGCAGTCTCACAGCCTTAGTGTCACGGAGAGAGGAGCCCCCAAACTAACTGGGCTGGCATTTAAATTGTACAAACCTCGCACTAGGACCTGTCCCCGCTGCGGAGAATCACTCTGGGCCTAGATTTTGCTGCCGGAGAAGTTGATCTCAACCTCATTATTTATGTATGTGTTAATGTGTATGTCAGCTAAATTGTAGATAATTCGTGCCACTTAGTTTAAGGAAATAGCATCAAACTTAAATGAGCAATTTCAATGTGACTATTAGCATATTACTGTCAAATTTCCCAGAATTTACTGTTCTTTATCAAATGATACTTATTTTGGATAGCAAAGTAGAAACTTGCTGAGTCACGTTGGCATGATATTAAAACTTAATAAATTTAGACCCAAGGGGGATTAAGCATGCATAATAAGAAAATCATGCAGAATTCAGCAGTAAACTAATGCAAACCTTTTAGGATTCAGTTAAAATTTACCACTATTTTATGGATTAAAAGTGCTGATTGGTGTGAGATAAGCAACTATTAAAATAGACAGCTCATTCTTAACAGTGGGTCGTACATTTTGTTCTGGCTGCAACTAGTTAGCTGATGCATTTCTGTGGATCATCATGACCTAGTTGATAGGAGAGAGAACTTTATAATAATAACATGTATATGTATAGTCAACTACCATCATCTGGTCTATGTTATTGAGAATAAACTGAGTGTCCTGCATTGAATTAGATTAATTGTAATACAAATAGAACCCTGCATAGCTCCAGTCTTATACAGGAAAGGGAGAGGATTGGACAGATTGTTCTGTTTGATAAACTGAAACTGAAGATGTAGGAGAATGGTTTCAGTGCATAAATTTTACTTCCTCTATTTCATTCCTCAGACTTTTTTTTGCCATCTAATGAACATTACCATGAACTATGTTCCAATGAATTTCTGTGTTCACCAATAAGATTTCTTTAGTTTTCTTTTAAATAAAAGAATCTGATTTTGCTTTTGGTTTGCAAAACCTAGTGCCTCTTGAAACTGATGGGCTTGGTGTGCTGGAAGTTTGGCTCACCTCACCATTTATGCATGAAACACATTTTTAATGACACTTTAGATGCTATTTTATTGAATTTAGATTGGCTATATTTATCACAGTTCTTAAAGGGAGGCACCTTCTGTGATCAAAGAGGACAGAGTGGTGCAGGGAACTTTAGCTTCAAACTCAGTTATAAAATGAAGTGAGTGAGATGAGTTTATTCTAGCAGCTCAAGTAAAATGCTTTCAGAAGCAATGGCTGTTAGATTTATTTTTACCTTAGCATGATTAATACTTTACTTAATTTCTCAATATTTGTTTTTGTTTACGGGAAAGCTGAAAGCACCCAAATCAGTTGATAAATTTAAAGCTCTTTTGTGGTAGTTTAGAGTAACATAATGCAGGATGAACCCAAATTATATGCAAGTATTTTCCTGCTATTATTTAGTAGGCTAGCTGTTGTTAATTCAGGTTTTCCAGAAATGCTTATTATCCCAGGAGGCCTGAAAACAAAGTTATTTTCTATTCAGGCACAGGGTGAAGGTGTCAGTGCTGGACCAGTACATAATGCTCCTCTTTAATTACCCCTCAGAAGGTAGTGGTAAGCTCTCATCTTGATCAACTGTAGTTCTTACACTATGGATGTTCCCAGATTGATATTGGATAGGGAGTTGTAAGATTTTGATCAGTGATATGTATTTCCTTGTATGTGACTTGGAAAGGATTGTATGGATAGTAGTGTTCCTACACATAGGGAGTCATTGTCCTTTGATCGAGTTTACAGGTCTGGAAGATGCTTTCAAAATAGTTTTGCGAAGTTGCTGTAATGCACTTTCTAAGTGTGGCTGCTGCTATGTGCCAGTGTTGGAAGAAGTGACTATTTATGCTGTTCAAGTGGGCTGATTTGTCCTGTTTCAATAGTAAACATTTGACAATACTATCCCTTTTCTAGTTCTGACTACGTTATTGAGATGAAAACAAGTAGAACTTGTAATTACAGAATATAGTATGTAACATTGAAATACATTATGTAGAATCATCTGTGGCACTGAAGGGGGGTTAGTTGCCAAATTGTGTTCTTGCCAAACAAAATTGAACTCATTAATTTTGACCCTATTTTTACTGAGTCCATAGACTTAGAAGTTACAGAAACCCTTTCTCATGTTTATATTGACCTTCATTGAAACTCTGTTAGAGAGCAAAGAGAGGGCAGAATATGATTTGAATGAAGAATTAAATTGCTAGGCATAAGTGCAGGTTTTCTGCAAATTAATTGATTTCTTCAAGAGGGGACCACATATGAATAACAAATGCAGAACACTAAATTGAAAGAGATTTTGGTGACTTAATACTTTACCCAGAAGGTGTGTTTGGAGCCCTGGATAACAATTTAAAAAGAGAAATAAAAGAACAAGCTTTGATTCTTCTGTTGAATGGGAAAATACAGGAAAAGGGTAGTGGGTCTTGCTATGAGAAGCATGAAGCAGGACATTATGAAGGGAACAGGAAATAGAGAGGGGACAGGTAGATGTGCCTGGTAGTTGCATTATACTGAGGGTGACTAATTATATGTGAGGGCTTGTGAGTTGGAAGGTGAAGAAAAGGATAACTATAATCTTGTATTTGCTGGGAGGAAAGTGAGTGAGAGCGGAAGTGCAAGAAATAAACAGCCATGGCCGAGTGCCCTCTCAGCTATGCTGGACAGGGAACCATTGCTGAGGATAAAGGAAAGATGTGGGAAGCACTGGCATGTAAGATGTCAATGTCAGAACAGATATGGTGCAGCCATGGATACGATGAGAACAGACTGGAATCCTTATAAGAAATAGCATGGGATTAGGTGAAGTCACATTCGGTGTAGGAGTCAATACAATTGAATAGATATCTGACATTAATGTGTCTCATGAGATGGAGAAGGAAGTGAGGAAGGGAAGGAAGGAGCCAGACACTGACATTTGAAAGTGAGGGCATGATGTACTGTAATCAGTAGGAAAGAAGTTGGTATTTTATGTTGCAGTTGTACAAGATGTTGGTGAGGCTGCATTTGGAATATTGTGTTCAGTTTTGATGATTCTGCTATCAGACAGATGCTATTAAGGTGGAAAGAGTGCAGAGGATATTTACAAGCATATTGCTGGTTCTCGAGAGACTGAGTTAAGTAGAGAGGTTGAGTAGATTGGGACTTTACTCATAGGAGAATGAGTGGTGAGAATATAGAGGTTTATAAAATCATGAGGGGCAAAGATAGAATGAATGTGCATAGTTTTTCCCCCAGAGTTGAGAAATTAAGAACGAGGGGGCGTCGGTTTATGGTGAGAGGGGAGAGATTTAATTGGAACCTGAGGGGCAACTTTTCCACCGAGAAGGTGGTCGGTGTATGGAATGAGCTGCCAGAGGAAGTGTAGTTAAGAAGACAATAAAGTGCAAGGCCATAACAAGGTAGATTATAAGATCATTTTATTGCACAAGAGGTCCATTCCAATAATCTTATAATACTGGGATTAAAAACTGTCCTTAAGCCTGTGGTATGTGATTTTTCAACTTATTTTAAAATCTTCTGCCTGACAGGAGGGGGGGATTATGGATTCCAGTAACAGAACCCTCTTTTCAGAGAAGATGAATGAAGTTAAAGACTAAGTTGTTCAGTATGAGAGTTTAGCTAGAAAATATGTTTGATGGATGGGTGCTAAGTTGGTCCGCTGTTCAAGGAAGAAGCAGAGGGTCCCTTCAGACCAAGTGTTGTAGGATGGAGGTAAAGAGACTAGAATTTAATCTTTTTGGCATAAATAACCTTGAGTACTTAACAATAAATCCAACAGTTCCAGAACTTTAGCCTTTCCAGTCAGTAATTTCTAAAATGTATGCATACTGGCAGAACAACGTATCCTAATTGCCTTTAGATAGTGCCCACCTTCTTGAATTGGTGTACTACTTTCTCGTGGTGGTCTTCTCACAATGCTAATAGAGAAGGAGTTTAGGAGCTGGAACCAGTGATGGAGTAATTTGTGTTTCTCAGTCAGAATGATGTGCAGCTTGGGGGGAATCTAGAAGTTGTGTTCACATGTGGCTACAACCCTGATTTTTCTAGGTGGAAGATACTGTTTGCATGATCTAAGCAATTCATGCACTTTATAGGTGCATGACTCTCTCCTGATTTGTGCTTTGCAGTGGGAGAAAGGTTTTGTGATGTCAGGACATAAATAGCAGGATATCCATCCTCTGAGCTGCTCTTATAGTCCTCATAGTTAAGTATTTGGTTCAGGAACTTCTGGTTGCTGGTGACCACCAGGATGTCGATGAAGGGGGCTCGGTGCTGGTAATGCCATTGAGTATGGAGAGTAGATGATTAGACACTTGTTTGAGATGGTAATTTTCTAATAATTTGGTGGCATGAAATCTGCTCGTCTCCAATTTTTGGAAGCCTATGTCTGAATGTTGTCTAGGTCCTGTTGCAGACATGCATTTTGTTTGGGCTCATCCACTCATAATAAATATTAATATTTTGATGAAGTAATGTCTCTAGTTATGCAATTGACACAAAGTTGAATGGAGTGATAGGTGTTTGCAGAGAGCCACCAGAGTGATTTGATCCAGTTGAATGACTTGGTTGATATTATTAAAAAATAACAGTCAAAGCAGAAAAGCAGATGATAATTTGACTGGAGAGGTACTAAGATATGGGAGGCGCAGTGAGACCTGGATGTTCTTGTGCATCTATCTTTGAAAGTAAGCATACAAATATAGCAGATATAATTTTCAATCCACATAGACTGTGGACTTCTGGTGAGGAAGTTGAAGCAGGTATAGATGCCCAGGTTTTGGAGCTTTTCCGTAAGATCATAAGAATAGGAGCAGAATTAGGCCATTAGTCTGCTGCACCATTTCATCATGGCTGATCCAATTTTCCTCTCAGCCCCAATTTCCTGCCTTCTCCTTGTATCCCTTCATATGCTGACCAATCAAGAATCTATCAACCTCTGCTTTAAATATACAGAAAGACTTGGCTTCTACGGCTACCTGTGGCAAAGAATTCCACAGATTCACCACTCTCTGTCTAAAGAAATTCCTCCTCATTTCTGTTCTAAAAGGACATCCCTCTATTCTGAGGTGATAGCCTCTGATCTTAGGCTCACCCACCATAGAAAATATCCTCTCCAGATCCACACTATCAAGGCCCTTTCACCATTCGATAGATTTCAATGAGGTCATCCCTCATTCTTATGAATTTCAGTGAAGACAGGCCCAGAGCCATCAAACGCTCTTCATATGACAAGACATTCAATCCTGGAATCATTTTTGTGAACCTTCTTTGAACCCTCTCCAGTAACAGTGCATCATATTTAAGATAAGGGGCCCAAAACTGCTCTCAATACTCCAAGTGAAGCCTCACCAGTGCTTTATAAAGTCTCGACATTACATCCTTACTTTTATATTCTAGTCCTCTTGAAATAAATGATAACATCGTATTTGCCTTCCTCACCACAGACTCAACCTGTAAATTAACCTTTAGGGAATCCTGCACAAGGACTCCCAAGTCCCTTTGCGTCTCACTTTGTTGTATTTTCTCTCCATTTAGAAAATAGTCAACCCTTTTATTTCTTCTACCAAGTGCATGACTATACACTTCCCGACACTGTATTCCATCTTTCATTTCTTTGCATATTCTCCTAATCTATCTTAGTCCTTCTGTTGCCTCTCTACTTCCTTAGAATTACTGGCCCCTTGACTTATCTTCATATCGTCTGCAAACTTTGCAACAAAGCCATCAATTCCATCATCCAAATCATTGACATATTGCGTAAAAAGAATCGGTCCCAACATAGACCCCTGTGGAACACCACTAGTCACTAGCAGCCAATCAGAAAAGGCTTCCTTAATTCCTGCTCTTTGCCTGCTGCCAATTAGCCACTGCTTTATCCATGCTAGAATCTTTCTTGTAATACCATGGGCTCGTAGCTTGTTAAGCAACCTCATGTGTAGCACCTAGAGAGCCTATGAGATGGCTTTTTAGAGCAGCTCATAATTGAACCCACTAGGGGATCAGCTATTCTAGATTAGGTGTTGTGCAATGAACCGGGATTAATTAGAGAGTTTAAGGCAAAAGAACCCTTAGGGGAAAGTGATCATAATGTGATCGAATTCACCCTGAAATTTGAGAAGGATAAGCTAATGTCAGATGTATCAGTATTACAGTGAAGTAAAGGGAATTACAGAGACATGAGAGAGGAGTTGCAAGAATTGATTGGGAAAGAATACTGGCAGGGATGATAAGAGAACAGCAACGTCTGGAATTACTGGAAGCAATTTGGAAGGCACAGGGTATATACATCCCAAAGAGGAAGAAGTATTCTAAAGACAAGATGACATAACTGTGGCTTACAAGAGAAGTCAAAGCCAACATAAAAGCCAAAGAGAGGGCATGTAATAGAGCAATAATTAGTGTGAAGTTAGGGGATTGGGGAGCTTTTAAAAACCACCAGAAGGCGACTGAAAAAGTCATTAAGAAGGTAAAGATGGAATATGAAAGTAAGCTAGCCAATAATATTAAAGTGGATACCAAAAGTTTCTTCAGATACGTTAAGTGTAAAAGAGAGGTGAGAATAGATATCTGACTGCTGGAAGATGATGCTGGAGAAGTAGTAATGGGGGACAAAGAAATGTTGGATGAACTGCATAAGTATTTTGCATCAGTCTTCAAGACAATTAGCAGTATGGTGGCAGTTCCAGGTGTCAGGGCCCTGGAGTGTGTGAAGTTACCATAACTGAAGAGAAAATTCCTTGGAAACTGAAAGGCCTGAAGTTAGATAAGTCACCTGGGCCAGATGGTGTACACCCCAGAGTTCTGAAAGAGGTGGATGAAGAGATCGTGGCGGCATTAGTAATGATTTGTCAAGAATCACTAGATTCTGGAATAGTTCCAGAAGACTGGAAATTGCAAATGTCACTCCACTCTTCAAGGAGGGAGAGAGGCAGAAGAACGGAAACTATAGGCCTTTTAGTCTTCCCAACCTCAGTGGTTGGAAAGATGTTAGAGTCGATTATTAGGGATGAGGTCTCAGGGTACTTGGAGGCTTATGATAAAATGGATCATAGTTAACATGGTTTCCTCAAGGGAAAATCTTGCCCAACAAATCTGTTGGAATTTTTCGAAGAAGTAACAAACAGGATAGACAAAGGAGAATCATTTAGCAGGGGATTTTCATCAGAACTGTAGTAATTATTGTGTTAAATGCTGAGCTGTTGTCAATAAAAAGCAGCTTTTCATAAGTTTTAGTATTGTCCAGGTGATCCAGGACTGTGTGAAGAGCCAATGAAATCGCATCCTCTGTAGGCCTATTGTGGCAATAGGCAAATTCTAGTGGGTCCACGTCCTTGGTTAGCCAGGAGTTGATTCTAGTCAACAAAAACCTCTTGAAGCACTTCATCATTGTAGGTGTGAGTACTACTGGACAATGGTCATAAAGGCAGCGCATCCTGCTCTTCTTGGACACTGATATGATTGTTGCCCTTTAGAAGCAGTTTGGTACTTTGAACTGTAGCAATGAATTAGTAAATCCTTCAGATCCCAATTAAACCCCAATCCATTTTTAATTAATTTATTTTTCAAGTTTCCCAGTGAAGGAAGATTGGGAAGTTAAGTGAGAATATGACAATTGGGGCTTAGCAGATCTGGAGGGAGTGTGGGGAACTGTAGCTTGGTGAATAAAAGTGAGCATTGGAATCATGGCCCTGCAAGGCAGCAGAGAGCATAGAAACAGGGTCTCAGTGAGTTGTAGAGAATACGGAAAGGTGGCACTCCCAGTGAGTGGAAGGGAGTGTAGGACTGAGCCAGGGCTGTCAGAATGGGGCATTGGAACTGGGGCCCTGGTGAAGCAGAAAGGAGCGTGGATACCTGGCACCTGGTGAATAGTAGTGAGGTGTGGCTATTTCTGCTTGGGATTGTTTTCACTGAAGTTTCAAAGAATGAGAAGGAATTTTAATGAAATTGTTGGCCATTTTGGAGAATTGTGTATAGTTCTGGTCATCACAGAATAGGAAAGATTCAATTAAGCAAGAGAAGGTGCAGGGGAGTCACAAAGATGTTGCCAAGATTAGAGAACTTGGAAAGGGGTGAAAATGAGAAACTAGGTAGGCTGGATCTGTTTTCTCTAATGTAAATGAGGCTGAATGGTGACATTTTAGAGGTATAGAAAATTGAGAGGCATATTTAGGGTAGATGGCCAGTGTTAGTTTCATAGCAGACTCATCTGCTCATGAATGAATTTCAGATTCTAACTGCAGTTTATCTCAGATCTGTGCAAAGTGATTCCTTTGTCCATGTGATGTCATAACTGGGAGATGCGCTCCTTTCTGAGATGGTCTCCATTCCATTTCTGCAGCCCTTAGGTGACTGAGGTCAATATGGGATCCGCAGACAGCTGTGGGTGTGTGGTGCACTTGGTGGGTTGGATGAAGTGGGTACTTTGGTAAGTGGTGTGTTTCTTCCATTGCTTCCACTCGGCTTCTCTCTGCTCTTGATCATGAATTCAAAGTTTTTATGTTCA
This sequence comes from Mobula hypostoma, assembly GCF_963921235.1. Lineage (NCBI taxonomy): Eukaryota > Metazoa > Chordata > Chondrichthyes > Myliobatiformes > Myliobatidae > Mobula > Mobula hypostoma. The sequence continues at coordinate 174,381,548 of NC_086097.1, forward strand.
ATCTAAATTTTCAGAACTAAGGTTACTCTAAAGCCTTTGAGCTTGGACTCTGATACTTGCGTAAATGTGTCTGAGGTTGGAGTAACCTTGGTTCTCAATTGGAGGCAACATAGTTTGAACAGTTGGCTATCAGACTTGTATAGTTTATCTTTACCCCAGTAGCAAGCTTGTTGGCATTGTGATGAGAGATATGGCAAAGTGCTGGGTCAGTATTGTGCCCTAACTTAGCTGTACCAAGATTAGATATATTTAGAACCAATGGTTAGAATCATGAAGCAAGTATGAGATAGAGATGAATTTATGCAGGACACCGGATTTGAGAGGGGTACTCAAAGTTCCTCACAACTGTTGGGGTCAAAACATTTAGTGGTGTCTAAAAAGACCATGTGTACTGTTTTGGTGCTGCTCCCTGCTTTTCTTGGAGTTACTGTATATTGAAGTTATCTCCACTGTTTCTCTTGACAGACTGAATGCACACTGCATTTTGAGTAGTAGTTCTGCATCCACGGGGGGGTGGGGAGAGGAGAGGTTGAGAAGGATCCTGGGAAGATTTGCAAAGAACAGTCAGATTTGTTTCTTTCATAATGGCAATTACAGTAATTGTGTCTCTAATGTTCTCAGACCTGTTGTCTTCTTCCTGATGAGGGAGATGAGATAGAATTCTGTCAACATTAGGGTTTAGAACTTTAGTAAGAATATCACATATAAGTATAGTATGGTTGGATGCATTTTGTGTTTAATGATAGATAACTGACAATGTAATGGCACACTGCTGTCTCAACTTTTGTTGGTGGATGTTGTTTTTGTGGAGTTTGCACATTCTCTCTCGGACCCTGTGGGTTTCTCTAGATGCTCTAGTTTTCTCATTGATTGGTAGGTTAATTGTGCACTGTAAATAAGGTGGCGATAGAATTGGGAGTTGATGGCCATTTGAAATAACAAAATAAGAAGAGTGTAGGGTTGGTGTAAGTGGGTGCTTGATAGCTATCACAATTAGACTGAATAGTCTGTTTGTTTGGCCAAATTATCTTTGTCTGTGCTGTATAGCTTTTTGACTCTATCCAGCTGATGAAACTGAACAACATTTTGTTTCAGTCCTATATTAATTTTGCTAACTCTTTTTGTATCTTGTTTATTTTATTTTGTTATTCATTAAGATTTTAGAATTATATTAAAATCTGTAGTGAGGATACATTTAAAATTAAAAAAGATTTGCTGTTTATTGCTAAATCATAAACCGTAATTGGTTTAATAGATATTTCATGTTGTCGACGTTTATTCTGTTGGTGGGATGGTGTGCGTAGGATAACTACGGTATTTTGTAAGGGTAAATTTCCTAATTTTAAACAAATTCCACTGTTTTCACAGTCTTTCCTCAAGGAGCCATTCAACAAATGAATTCAGTTGCATTTGACTCCCAATTGACAAGCCATTTTTCAGCGTTAATGAAGTGTAATTAGAAACAGCAATAGATGCAAGCATTTTCTTGCTGAAATGATGAATGCTTATGCACACCATGTTTTTCATAAAGCACTCTATTCTGAGCAATGACTAAATGGCAAAAAAAATTTATTTATGTGCCAATGATTTAAAACTTAGCATATAATTACCTTTTAAGCAGTGTAAGACTCTAAGTCACTGATCTTGTAAAATGGTTTACACAATGCTGTGCCAAATCAAAAGATGATTGTTAGGGTAGTGTGTTAAACATAATTAAAACCGGTTTGTTCTAAATCTACTCTTTGGAAATATTGTCCAGTTTGTTAGTTTGGGGAGCTATCACGTTTTAACTGCTATTTTGATAAGTGCTTCTTTGGCTGAAAGATACTTAGCGATATAAAAAGAGTGAAAAGTACATAGTAAATAGCCTTTTATTAAAATAACTACATCATTGTGACCTGCTTTCATTTTTGTCAAAACTCTTAGATTTTCAGTCAGTTCATTTTCCCATGTGAATGTCTCAACTCTTGTGCCTGCCATTCGATGGGTGTGGTAGGAAGAGAAAGGTTGGATTAATTTGCAAACAACAGGAATTCTGCAGATGCTGGAAATTCAAGCAACACACATCAAAGTTGCTGGTGAACGCAGCAGGCCAGGCAGCATATCTAGGAAGAGGTACAGTCGATGTTTCAGGCTGAGACCCTTCGTCAGGACTAACTGAAGGAAGAGTGAGTAAGAGATTTGAAAGTGGGAGGGGGAGGAGGAGATCCAAAATGATAGGAGAAGACAGGAGGGGGAGGGATGGAGCCAAGAGCTGGACAGGTGATTGGCAAAGGGAATATGAGAGGATCATGGGACAGGAGGCCCGGGGAGAAAGACAAGGGGGGGGGAACCCAGAGAATGGGCAAGGGGTATAGTCAGAGGGGCAGAGGGAGAAAAAGGAGAGTGAGAGAAAGAATGTGTGTATAAAAATAAATAACGGATGGGATACGAGGGGGAGGTGGGGCATTAGCAGAAGTTAGATAAGTCAATGTTCATGCCATCAGGTTGGAGGCTACCCAGATGGAATATAAGGTGTTCCTCCAACCTGAGTGTGGCTTCATCTTTACAGTAGAGGAGGCCGTGGATAGACATGTCAGAATGGGAATGGGATGTGGAATTAAAATGTGTGGCCACTGGGAGATCCTGCTTTCTCTGGTGGACAGAGCGTAGGTGTTCAGCAAAGTGGTCTCCAAGTCTGCATCGGGTCTCGCCAATATATAGAAGGCCACATCGGGAGCACCGGACGCAGTATATCACCCCAGCCGACTCACAGATGAAGTGTCGCCTCACCTGGAAGGACTGTCTGGGGCCCTGAATGGTGGTAAGGGAGGAAGTGTAAGGGCATGTGTAGCACTTGTTCCACGTACAAGGATAAGTGCCAGGAGGGAGGTTGGTAGCAGTGGATGGGAGATCCCCTGAGTGGATAAAGTCGGTGATGGTGTGGGAGAAAATGGCCTGATGCTGCTTAGTGGGGTCACGATCGAGGGGTAAATAAGAGGAGGTATCCGCGAGTTGTCGCTGTGCCACACCATCACCGACTTTATCCGCTCAGGGGATCTCCCATCCACTGCTACCAACCTTATAGTTCCCACACCCTGCACTTCCCATTTCTACCTCCTACCCAAGATCCACAAACCTGCCTGTCCTGGCAGACCTATTGTCTCAGCTTGCTCCTGCCCCACTGAACTCGTTTCTGCATACCTCAACACGGTTTTATCCCCCCTTGTTCAATCCCTTCCTACCTATGTTCGTGACACTTCTCACGCTCTTAAACTTTTCGATGATTTTAAGTTCCCTGGCCCCCACCGCTTTGTTTTCACCCTGGATGTCCAGTCCCTATATACTTCCATCCCCCATCAGGAAGGTCTCAAAGCTCTCTGCTTCTTTTTGGATCCCAGACCTAATCAGTTCCCCTGTACCACCATTCTGCTCCGTCTGGCGGAATTAGTCCTTACTCTTAATAATTTCTCCTTTGGCTCCTCCCACTTCCTCCAAACTAAAGGTGTAGCTATGGGCATCCATATGGGTCCTAGCTATGCCTGCCTTTTTGTTGGCTTTGTGGAACAATCTATGTTCCGTACCTATTCTGGTATCTGTCCCCCACTTTTCCTTCGCTACATCGAAGACTGCATTGGCGCTGCTTCCTGCACGCATGCTGAGCTCATTGACTTTATTAACTTTGCCTCCAACTTTCACCCTGCCCTCAAGTTTCCCTGGTCCATTTCCGACACCTCCCTCCCCTTTCTAGATCTTTCTTTCTCTATCTCTGGGGACAGCTTATCCACTGATGTCTACTATAAGCCTACTGACTCTCACAGCTGTCTGGACTATTCCTCTTCTCACCCTGTCTCTTGCAAAAATGCCATCCCCTTCTCGCAATTCCTCCGTCTCCGCCGCATCTGCTCTCAGGATGAGGCTTTTCATTCCAGGACGAGGGAGATGTCCTCCTTTTTTAAAGAAAGGGGCTTCCCTTCCTGCACCATCAACTCTGCTCTCAAACACATCTCCCCCATTTCACGCACATCTGCTCTCACTCCATCCTCCCGCCACCCCACTAGGAAAAGGGTTCCCCTTGTCCTCACCTACCACCCCACCAGCCTCCGGGTCCAACATATTATTCTCCGTAACTTCCGCCACCTCCAACGGGATCCAATCACTAAGCACATCTTTCCCTCCCCCCCCCCCCTTTCCGTAGGGATCGCTCCCTACGTGACTCCCTTGTCCATTCGTCCCCTCCCATCCCTCCCCACTGATCTCCCTCCTGGCACTTATCCTTGTAAGCGAAACAAGTGCTACACATGCCCTTACACTTCCTCCCTTACCACCATTCAGGGCCCCAGACAGTCCTTCCAGGTGAGGCAACACTTCACCTGTGAGTCGGCTGGGGTGATATACTGCGTCTGGTGCTCCCGATGTGGCCTTCTATATATTGGTGAGACCCGACGCAGACTGGGAGACCGCTTTGCTGAACACCTACGCTCTGTCCACCAGAGAAAGCAGGATCTCCCAGTGGCCACACACTTTAATTCCACATCCCATTCCCATTCTGACATGTCTATCCACGGCCTCCTCTACTGTAAAGATGAAGCCACGCTCAGGTTGGAGGAACACCTTATATTCCATCTGGGTAGCCTCCAACCTGATGGCATGAACATTGACTTATCTAACTTCTGCTAATGCCCCACCTCCCCCTCGTATCCCATCCGTTATTTATTTTTATACACACATTCTTTCTCTCACTCTCCTTTTTCTCCCTCTGTCCCTCTGACTATACCCTTTGCCCATCCTCTGGGTTCCCCCCCCCCTTGTCTTTCTCCCCGGACCTCCTGTCCCATGATCCTCTCATATCCCCTTTGCCAATCACCTGTCCAGCTCTTGGCTCCATCCCTCCCCCTCCTGTCTTCTCCTATCATTTTGGATCTCCCCCTCTCCCTCCCCCTCCCACTTTCAAATCTCTTACTAACTCTTCCTTCAGTTAGTCCTGACATAGGGTCTCGGCCTGAAACGTCGACTGTACCTCTTCCTAGAGATGCTGCCTGGCCTGCTGCGTTCACCAGCAACTTTGATGTGTGTTGGTTGGATTAATTACATCAGTTGACTTTTTCAAATTTAATTTTTTATTCATGTTCCTTTCACAGGTTTCTCAAGTATTGCTGTTGATTGACATTACAGGAAATTTGCTAGGTTGTTCTTTTGACTAAATACACACAAAAAAAATTTGCATCTATGATACAACCATAGATTTGTGCTATGCTCTACAAGTAGCAATTTGGAAAGCAGATGGAGCAGGCTAAAATAAACAATGGAGTATAAGCATAAGGAAACTTTAAAAGGAATTTCAATGCAAATATATATATAAGTAGGCCATTTATATTTCTATTTCTGAAGGTGGAAGCAAGTTATTTGAATTTGTGGGATTTGACACCAAAACTAGAAGGCTGTGGCATACACAGACAGAAGATGCGTTGTTTCTTGTTCAAAAATAAAAGCTTGCTTTCTTTAAGATGATGAAGTGAGGTATCAAATAACCTAAACTTTGAATATATTTTCTAAGAGGTGTTTATTATTTGCATATTGTGCACTGTGTGCTGTCTGATATGAAGAAATTCTTTGCAACAAGGTGTTAAATTCTGTGCTGAGAGTACTGACTGGAGGAGGGGACAGATGATATTCTCATTCACCACTGGTAGTCAAAGTGCTGTGTGTTGCGGATTTGTGTGTGGAGTCTGATTTTATATTTTAGGAGGGTCGAGGGTAAAATTAATTTTAAGTTGCAAAGCAGAGGGGGTAGGGTCGAAAGGACACAAGGATTGGGAATTCAAGAGTTAAAGAAGGAGAGGGAAGAAAGAAGACATTGTACATCAATCTTGGATTATAGCTGGATTTACAAGGCTGAAACGAAGTGACAGTGTTTCGACTCATCAGGCAATGATGGAGGCTGGTATGGTCATGAAGGTCCACTGCGGAAGAATAAGAAACAAAAACTCAGAGATGATCCTTTAAACTGAGATGAGGAGTAATTTCTTCAGTCAGAGGGTTGTGAATCTGGAATTCATTGTCATTTGGTGTATATTAGTCAGAGTTTGATAGCTTTTTTTTGTGAAGTGTTCAAAGTTGTCACGGTGGTGCTAAATTTTAGTGATTAGGGTTTTGCTGATTCGTTCAAGATCTGACTGAAGGGAATTAGCAGTTTCTGAACCTGGTGGTGCAGGGCTGAAGGATTCTGTACCTTCTGCCTGATGATAGCTGCGAAAAGATGAACTGTAAATCATGCTGGACAAATTTGCTTGAATTCTTTGAGGATATGAAAGGGAGAATTTATAGAGAGAAACCTATAAGTTGTTTGTTTTAGATTTCCAAAAAACATTAGGCAAGGTGCCATATAAGAGGCTGGTGCCTCAATTAAGTGTGTTCACCTGGATTGAAAACTGGCTGTCACATAGAAAACTGAGAGTTAGAGTAAATGAGTCCTTTTCAGGTTGGAGAGATGTAACTAGTGGAGTACCACAGTGAGTAGTTTTTGACTCATATTTCTTTATTAGTTGCATTAATAACCTGGATGAAGGAATAAAATGTAGGGTTCAAGTCTGTCTGTGATATGGAAGTGGTAGGGCATGTTGCCATGAGGAGATTGTGATCATGCAATGATATTTAGATAGGTTGAGTGTTTGGACAAAAACCCCAAAAAAATAATTTTGTGGGGAAGTGTGAGGTCATGCACTTTACCAAATGGAATTGGAAGGGAGATTATTAACTAAATGGAGAGAGACTGCAAATGAGTAAAATTCAGAAGGATCTGTGTTATCTAGTGCAACCTTAACAAGAAGCTAGCAGGCAGGTCCAAAAAGTAGTTAAGAAGGTAAATGACATTTTGGACTTCACTGCAAAGGGATTAGAGATAAAGGTTTTGTTGTAGTTGTACAGGGTGTTTGCGAGGCCTCAGCTGGAATACTGACAACAGTTTTGGTTCACTTAGCAAAAATCGGATGTGACATTGGAGACAATCCAAAGGAAATTCACCAGGCTAATTCCTGGGCGAGAGGGTTGTTCCATTAAGAGATGCAAGGGAGTTTGGGTCTGTATTTCTTGGTTTTGGAAGAACGACTGTGATTTGATTCAGACATATAGGACCCAGATGGACTAACAAAGTATGGTGCCTATAAAAAGTATTCACCTCTCCCCTTGGAAATTTTCATGTTTTATTGTTTTACAACATTGAATCACAGTGAATTTAATTTGGCCTTTTTGACACTGGTTAACAGAAAAAGACTCTTTCATGTTAAAGCGAAATCGGATCTCTATAAAGTGATCTTAAATTAATTACAAATATAAAGCAAGATAATTGATCGCATAAGTATTCATCCCCTATGAGTCAGTATTTAGATGCAGTTTTGGTAGCAAATATAGCCTTGAATCTGTGTGAATTGGTCTCTGTGAGCTTTGCACATCTGGATACTGCAATATTTCCCCATTCTTCTTTACAAAACTGCTCAAGATCTGTCAGATTACATGGGGATCGTGAGTGAACCTCCCTTTTCAAGTCCAGCCACAAATTCTCAATTGGATTGAGGTCTAGAATCTGACTTGGCCACTCCAGGACATTAACTTTGTTGTTTTTAAACCATTCCTGTGTAGCTTGGGCTTTATGCTTGGGGTCACTGTCTTGCTAAAAAAACAAATCCTCTCCCAAGTCATAGTTCTCTTGCAGACTGCATCAGTATTTCCTCCAGGATTTCCCTGTATTTTGCTGCATTCATTTTACCCTCTACCTTCACTGGCCTTCCAGGACCTGCTGCAGTGAAGCATCCCCACAGTATGATGCTGCAACGCTTCACAGTAGGGATGGTGTGTGCTGACGTGCAGTGTTCAGCCTACACCAAACACAGCGTTTAAGTCTGATGGACAAAAAGCTCAGTTTTATTTTCATCAGATCACAGAACCTTCTAGCTGACTTCAGAGTCTCCCACATACCTTCTGTCAAACTCTAGTTGAGATTTCTTTCTTTTTAAATCTTTTTATTGAATTAGTACACAAAAGGTAAGCCATATAGGCACTGATACACTGTTGCAATATAACTTTACTAGAAATATTAATACACAAAAGGAAGTTAGTACAAACAGTGCAGTTTAGATATAAAATAACAAGTTAATATAATAGTATACTAATTTTCATACATGTCAATAAGGAAAAGAAAAAAAAAACCCCAAAAAAATCCCACCGTGCAACTAATCTTTCTTTTCTTTTTAAATCTTTTTATTGAGTAAGTATACAAAAAAGGTAAGCCATATAAACATTAGCAACTAATCTAAAAAGCAAAGCAAAGCAATGGGCTAACTAGGTATCAAGTAGAGTTAAACAACTTAAAACAATCACGTCCTCAAACCCGACCTCCGTTAAAAACAGTTAAAAAGCAAGAAGGGAATGTAAATATGGACAGAGAAAGAAAAAAAGTTACATTAAATGAAAATGTTGAATAAAAGATCTCCAAGTCTGTTCAAATTTAACTGAAAAATCATAAGGATTACTTCTAATTTTTTCCAAATTTAAACATAGTATCATCTGGGAAAAACCAAAAGAACGTAGTTGGAGCATTAATCTCCTTCCAATGTTGTAAAATACATCTTTTCGCCATTAAAGTAAGAAATGCAATCAATCTACGGGCTGAAGGGGAAAGATTACTGGAAATTTTAGGTAATCCAGAGATAGCAGTAATAGGATGGGGAGAAATATCTATATTCAATACCTTTGAAATAATATTAAAAATGTCTTTCCAAAAAGTTTCCAAAGTAGGACAGGCCCAAAACATATGAGTTAAGGAAGCTATCTCCCCATGACATCTGTCACAAAGAGGGTTAATAGGAGAATAAAAACGAGCTAATTTATCTTTAGACATATGTGCTCTATGGACAACTTTAAATTGAATTAGAGAGTGTTTAGAACAGATAGAGGAAGTATTGACTAGTTGTAAAATATGCGCCCAGTCATCCACCGAAATAATAAAGCCCAATTCCTTTTCCCAATCTGACCTAATCTTGCCGAATGGAGCTTTCCTAAGTTTCATAATAATATTATAAATAATAGCCGTTACACCTTTCTGACATAGATTAAGGTTAATTATAGTATCTAAAATATATGTAGGAAGTAGCGTCAGAAAGGAAGAAAGTATAGTACTTAGGAAATTTCTAACTTGGAGATATCTAAAAAAATGTATTCTTGGTAAGTTATATTTGTTAGATAATTGTTCAAAAGACATAAGGGAACTGTCTAAAAATAAATCCAAAAACCGTGAAATACCATTAGTCTTCCAAATTTGAAAGGCACGGTCCGTAGAAGAGGGAGGAAAGAATATGTTGCCTAAAATAGGAATCGCAAGCCCAAATTGATTAAGATCGAAAAATTTTCGGAATTGAAACCAAATACGTAAGGTATATTTAACTATCGGGTTACAAACCTGTTTGTAGTGTTTCAAATCAAAAGGAAGAGAAGAGCCTAAAATGGAGCCAAGTGCATAACCTTGAGCAGATTGTAATTCCAATACTACCCATTTAGGAATGGATAGTGTATCTTGATCAAGTAACCAAAATTTCATGTGTCGAATATTAATTGCCCAATAATAGAATCTAAAGTTAGGTAATGCCAAGCCTCCATCTCTCTTAGCTTTCTGTAGATGTATTTTACCCAATCTTGGGTTTTTATTTTGCCAAATAAATGAAGAAATTTTAGAGTCAACTTTATCAAAAAAGGATTTTGGAACAAAAATCGGTAATGCCTGAAATACATATAAAAATTTTGGAAGAATAAACATCTTAACAGCATTAATATGACCAATAAAAGTTAAATAAAATGGAGACCATTTAAATGAAAGTTGAGTAATGTGATCGATTAAGGGTAGGAAATTAGTCTTAAATAAATCTTTATGTTTACAGGTAATTTTAATCCCAAGATATGAAAAATGATTATTAACCAATTTAAACGGAAGATTCTGATATAAGGGAACTTGCTTATTAATCAGGAAAAGTTCACTCTTACTGAGATTTAACTTATAACCTGAAAAAAGACTAAATTGTGCTAATAAATCTAAAGCAGCAGGGATAGATTTTTGAGGATTAGAAATATATAAAAGTAAGTCACCAGCATAGAGTGATACTTTATGGGACTTTAAACCCCAAGTTATCCCAATAATATTTGGAGATTCTCGAATAGCAATTGCAAGAGGTTCCAATGCAATATCAAATAATAAAGGACTAAGAGGACAACCTTGTCTAGTACCTCGAAAAAGAGGGAAAAAAGATGAGCTTAAAGAGTTAGTACGGACTGAGGCCATAGGAGAATGATATAACAATTTGATACAGGATATAAATTTCAGACTGAAATTAAACATTTCAAGCACCTTAAATAAGTAAGACCATTTGACTCTGTTGAAGGCTTTTTCAGCGTCTAAGGAAATGACGCACTCAGGATCATTTTGTGAGGGGGTATAAACAATGTTTAACAGTGTGCAAATGTTATAAAAAGAGTAACGACCTTTAATAAAACCTGTTTAGTCTCTGAAATAATATAAGGAAGTGCTTTTTCTAATCTGTTTGCTAACAATTTAGAAAAGATTTTAGAGTCAACATTTAATAAGGATATTGATCTACAAGATGCACATTGAGCAGGATCTTTATCCTTCTTTAATATTAAATAGATCGATGCTCTATAGAAGGATTCGGGAAGTTTGCCAAGTTTTAATGAGGCCTCCAGAACCCTGAATAACCAAGGGATTAGTGAAGATGCAAAACATTTATAAAATTCCACGGTAAACCCATCAGGACCAGGAGCTTTCCCCGGGCTCATAGAGAAAATCACATTCTTAATCTCATCAGTAGTAAAGGAAGTGTCTAGCATAGAAGGTATATCATGTAAAATCTTAGGGAAATCTAGGTTATCTAAAAAGTCATACATATATTTAGAGTCTCGTGGAAACTCTGTTTGATATAAGGAGGAATAAAAATCAAAAAAGGATTGATTAATCTCAGCTTGATCAAATATCAGTTGATCTTTTTGATTATAAATCTGATTAATTTGAAATTTAGAATAGTTAGTCTTCAACTGATTAGTGAACAGTTTACCAACTTTGTCACTATGTATATAAAATTCGCTTCTTGTTTTCATTAATTGATTTGCAATCAAGGACGAAAGTAATAAACTGTGTTCCATTTGAAGTTCAGTTCTTTGTTTATACAACTTCTCAGAGGGAGCTGTAGCATATATCTTATCAATTTCCTTAATCTTGTCTACAATAACCAGCTCCTTGTCCTTCAACCTCTTCCTCAAAGCAGCAGAGTACGAGATGATCTGACCACGAATATAAGCTTTAAAAGTATCCCAAAGGATGTTCATAGAAATATCTTCTGTATAGCTGATTGTAAAAAAGAGATCAATCTGTTCATTCATAAAGTTAACAAAATCCGAGTCCTGAAGCAAGAGTGAATTAAAACGCCATTGTCTATTATTTTGTGTGTTGGCCAGTATTTTAATAGAAAGCTTAAGTGGAGCATGATCCGAAATGGTTATAGAGTCATATTCACATTTAACCACTGAAGAAATAAGACGAGAGTCAATAAAAAAATAATCAATTCTTGAATAGGAACGATGAACATGTGAAAAAAAAGAAAAATCTTTTTACTGGGGATGCAAAAAACGCCAAATGTCCGTCTACCCGCAATCTGAAAGGAATGAGTTAATCAAGGTTGCAGATTTATTGGGTAAGGTCCGTAAAGGAGCCGAACGGTCCAAAGATGGAGATAAACAAGTATTAAGATCCTCGCCCCAAATTAGTGAAAACTCATTCAAATTCAGGAACAAATTAAATAATGATTTGTAAAATTCCGGACAGTCCATGTTAGGAGCATAGACGTTAATCAAAACTACCTTTTTATTAAAGAGTAAACCACTAACTGATAGAAATCTGCCATTCGGATCAGAAGTAATATCGTGTTGTACAAAAGTGATTGAGGGATCTATAAAAATAGAAACTCCTCGAATCTTAGTGTTGGAATTCGAATGGAAGTGTTGACCCTTCCAGAATTTGAAAAAACGTAATCTGTCCCCCCTCCGCACATGGGTCTCTTGTAAAAATAGAACATGTGCTTTAAGTCTCCGGAATACTTTAAAAACTTTTTTCCTTTTTATTGGATGATTAAGACCATTAGTATTCCAAGAGACAAAATTAATAGTAGACTCCATAAACCCTAAAGTCAACCCGCAAAAAAAGGGGGATTGACAATAGGTTCGTCCCACGCACCCGGAAAGGTAACAGAACAAACAAGAGGTAACGGGAAGGAGAATGCGACCAATACTTTGGCAATGTAAGTAGCCCAAGAAAAAAAAACTGAAAAGTGAAGCCCCTCCCACCACCCCCCCCGAAACCCTAAAGCTAAATCTAAGATAGACCAGCCAGAAAGAAGCAAGCGCTAGAACTACCCCCATGACTTCCAATAGACGCTCACTAAAAAAAAGTGTATCTATAAGAGGATCAGCTAAAGTTATAAAACAGTAGAGAAATTTAAAAAATATATACACCGATTAAAGCAAACACGATATAATACAAAGAAAAAACAGGTAAATATAAAGAAAACCGTTAACCAACAACAGACCATATAGTTAAATGAGAAAATGAGACCATTAGCATAAACTAACAAGAAAAACTATAAAAAGTACGTTTGAAAACTACGAAGTTTAAGGCCTCAAAGGAAATACGTAAAATGATGCTGAGGGAATAGTCACCCAGAATCCCAAGGGAAAAAGAAAGGAATGATGCAGTTAGAAAAAAATTGGCAACCATATTAATTAAACCAAAAAAAAACTTTTCTGCCCTCATATAAAGCGAAAAAAAATTAAAAAAAAATTAAACCAAACAGATTAACTGCCTCCGAACAAACAGAGATGATTTAATAATTGCGATTAAGATGTTGAAGGTGAAAATTGATCCAGATAACTCTGGGCTTCCGATGGAGAGTCGAAAAAACGGGAAGACCCATCAGGCGATCGAATCTTCAAACGTGCGGGATAAAGCAACACTGGTTTTAAATCCATCTTATAAAGTTCCGACATCACAGATCTGTAACGGACACATTGATCCCGAACCTGCTTACTAAAGTCTTTGACCAGGCAGAACCGAAGCTGCGAGTAATCAATGTAACCTTTAGGTCGAGCGAATCGAAGCAATTTTTCCTTGTCTTGAAAATAATGAAATCGTAAAATAACATGCCGAGGTTTATCTAACTTAGACGAATATACTGGGACTCTGTGAGCCTGATCCAATAATGGTGGTTGGTCAGGAAATAAGGTAGGAAGTGCATCTTTTAAAAGTTGAGAAAAAAACTTTATAGGGTCATCAGATTCAGCAGCTTCATGAATACCAATAATTCGAATATTCTGTCGTCGCATTCTGCATTCTAAGTCAGAGTTTTTAAAAGTCAGAAAGTCAAGTTTTTTCTTCATTACAGTAATTGTTTCTTCAATTTTCCCCCACCTTGAGTTCATTTTGTTGCGTGGATTTTTGAAGATTAGATATAGCAGTCTGGTGTTCCCGTGATAGATGTTTCCATTTTATCGATTACATCAATAATTTTCTGCAGTTTAGTTGAAATTTCCACACGAATCAGATCCGTTATAGTAGTTGAAATTTCCGTTTGAATCAGATCCAATATAGCTTTCAAAGTTAATAGTGGTTCAATTGGAGGAGGATCGGTAACTTTCGGTCTAACCGGAGGTTTGCCGTCTTTCCCGTTCTTAGACATAGCAGACCTTAAAAGCATCCAAATATCAAAAAACACAATTTGTTGCAAGGTATTATAAAAATCGGTGCCTTAATGGTTAGCTTAAATATAGCTGATCATAGGAAAAAACTCAGAGGTAATGGAGCGAGTCAAGAACACGACTTCACTCCATGAGCTCTACCGGAAGTCTCTCAAGATTTCATGTGAGATTTTTCAACCGTGGCTTTCTCTTTGCCACTTTCCCATAAAGCTGCAACTGGTGAAGCACCCGGGCAACAGTAGTATGTGCAGTCTCTCCCATCTCAGTCACTGAAGCTTGTAACTCCTCCAGACTTGTCATAGGTCTCTTGGTGGCCTCCCTCATCAGTCCCCTTCTTATGCGGTTACTCAGTTTTTCAGGGTGGCCTGCTCTGGCCAGGTTTACAGCTGTATTGCATTGTTTCCATTTCTTGATTGACTTAACTGTACTCCAAGGGATATTCAGTGACTTGGGAATGTTCTTGCATCTGACTTGTGCTTTTCAGTAACCTTTTGGCAGAGTTGCTTGAAGTATTATTTTGTCTTTACGGTTTACTTTTTGCCAGGGTACTGACTCATCAGCAAGTGGACCTACCAGATACAGGTGTAGTTTTACTACCATCAATTGAAACACCTTGACTGCACACAGGTGATCTCCATTTAACTAATTATGTGACTCCTGAAACCAATTGCCTGTGCCAGTGATGATTTAGTGTATCATGTTAAAGGTGGTGAATACTTTATGCATCAATTATTTTGTGTTTTATATTTGTAATTAATTTACATCACTTTGTAGAGATCTGTTTTCACTTTGACACGAAAGAGTCTTTTTGTGTTGATCAGTGTCAAAAAAGCCAAGTTAAATCTCCTATGATTCAATTGTTACAAGAATCACCCCTTGTAATAATGATCGGTGAGGCACAGAGAATCTGTAGTTACCGACAAGTAACTTTTATTGTTTCAACTAAAAGCACATGGGTTCACAAACTGTCTCTGTGTGCACCCTACTAGAATCCCTGACGGTCCATGAACAGTCAATGAAGAGAAAAGGATATTACCCGGGAAAGGAGTCTACGCTGACCAAGCGTTCCTCGTGGCCCGGATCTCTACGTGTCCATGGGGTCCTCATTATCTGCAGTGGTTGGTCTCTGCCTGCTGGAGAGTTATCGCCCCTGTGTATTCGAACCTCCTAACTCTTATACTATTCCTCATCAATTGGACCATTGCATCTCCATCACATTGGCTCAAGGTCACCTGACCTACCTGGGTCACCTTCTTACTGGTCATTGTACAGGTCTACAACCAACACTGTTTCATGGTTCTGCCCACTGTAGCTTTGTGTCTCAGTGCCTTTACACTCTTACTGGTCCAAACCAGTTAAATGAGCCACCCAGACAGAGTCTAATGAGATTACAGATGGCTTCTTTGGTAGGTCTGGCATTTTGCATAACAAGTAGCTACTCTTCGGAGAACGATCTCTGAAAATTGTTCTGATTAGATTGTCCCAGAGTCAAGAATCAGTTCAGAGTCCATGACCTTTACATAACAAATGGTTACTTGTTTGAGAATGGTCTCAGTTTTAGCAGATCATTACCTGAAGCTTCCTGTATCCACATTCAGTTGCTGAATCAGTTTAAAGCAAGAATCAGTTTAGAGTCCACAAAAAGGGGCTTGTTTGGAGTCCACAAAAAGGGGCTTCCCTGTCCTTGATTAGACTGTAGTTTCTTCTGGCCAACACAATATTTAAAATGATAAAACACGATAACTTCCCATGGGGTGAATACTTCTTATAGGTACTGTAGATGTTGGGGTATTTCAGAAGTGGGACAATCACGAACAGGAGGACATGGCTACAAAATAAGGGCTCAATCACTTATAATAGTTGCTTGACATTTCTACTCTCAAAGGATAGTTAATTTCTGGAATTCTCTGAAGGCCAAATCTGTAAATATCTTGAAGGTAGAAATAGATAAATATTTAAATGATTGAGGAATTGAGGTTTAATTGGAACTGGCACTGAAGAGTTGAGACCAGTATAAATCAACCATGATTATACTGAATGGCAAGGGAGGCTTGAACGGGCCAAGTGACCTACTCCTACTCTGATTTTCCTGTATTGAGAGTTTGCATTTCAAGCCCATGAACTTTCATCAGGAACATCCCCTCTCCTTGAATGCTGCCAGAGTACTTCTAGCATTTTACATTTTATTTCAGATTCCTACCAGCATTTTGCTTTTCAGTTGTTGATAATATCGACAGCAATTACTTCAGTAAATATGTAGTAATTACCTTGTAATCATAAAAAGGAAATCTGGAAATTCATCCAGTAGATATCAGTAGCAGGGTGCTGAAGTTGAAGGCCATAGAAAGTTATTATGGGATTTTTTTTGCCTCCTTCGGAACAACTATTTTATGATCTCTTAAAAAAATACACATAATAAAAATGTTACTACAGTTCAGAAAAGCCAGGTACTGTTAATGATCTGAATGAGGAATTCAACCTCTTGTATTACTGCAATGCAATAAAGTTAGCAATCCCACACTACTGTAATTTAAAACAGTGCAGTGTTACAGATTTATGAGACTCTATATTGTTTTATAGTTACTTTACAAGAACTTTACAACATGCATAAAATTACATATTAATGTTATTTATTTAAATATTATATAAAACTGCAACAGGAGTCACTTACTTTAAAATTGTTACAGTAATATACTTTATTCTGATCTTTAACTCATAGTAGACACTAATACTTTATTCCTAGTGCTAGGAACCTCTCAAAATATAAGAAAATTCTATTGTTCACTCTAGAACCCGGCTTCATCAGCACCTCACTCAAGTCTTCCCTTCTGTTTGAATTGTTGACTGTTTGCATCATGTCATAGCACTGAATGAGCAAATATTTCCTCCAATAAAATGGTGCAGAAAGTGAATTTCGGTTTTATGTTTCTTTAAGTTTAGGTAACCTTCTTTATCACTAGATCACTGTAATGAAGTTAAAGGTTTGTTGAGTGAAAAAAAGAAAAGATTGTAAAAAGAAGGTGAAATATTGTCCATGGATGTGTGTTTTACAAGAGGTTTTGAAAGAGTTGGAGAAGCTGAGGTGGATTTAGCAATGTTGAAATTTTAAAGAAGTTTGGAATGGTAAGTTGACTAGGGAAGTGTCAAAACCATGAATGAGGTGATGTGCTGGATATGGTGAAGTTAGTTGAGGTCATTGATATTTGTGGTTGCGATTCTTTGGAGTTAGAGACATATTGAGAAGATGAATTGACACAGAAGTGCAAACAAGCTGAGGTGGCCACCTGACACTGGAGTTGGGAGCAACAGTGCAGTGTTGTGGAAAGCTTGATGTAGATTTGAAGTTTCTTTTTGCTCTTATTTCATTTTCACTTGAGGTCTCAATATTTGTTGTACCAACTCGCACAATATTTCTTCCTGAAATTTTTAGCTATTTGATAGTTCATTTGATGGCCCTTAACATTTGCTTCTTGATTTGTAATGTCCTTATTTTTTTGGTCTTGATAGTTTTCATAAAGGGATGTGATCTTCAAATCTGCTGAATCTCTATTACAATAAAGAAATAATTGTTGAGGTGTACATTTACTAAGATTATGGTACTTTTACAGTTCTAGGTGCGTCAGGTGTTTTCAGTGATGTACAAAGGTTTGTCAGTCCAAAGATACCAGTTTACAGTAGTTAATACATAAGCAAAACCAGTAATTAAATCACTAGCAATTGCAATAGTTGTGAAGAGATTGCTACCAGTATTGAGACCACCCTGCTATCCTTGTTGCCAGATATAATTATTCTTCCATGGTTTTAGTAGTTTCTCTTTTGGGTGGAAATTTGAAATACTGAATATTTGTAATTGAGATATTTTTTGAGCGATTTGATTGGAAATTATCCTTAAAACACTCAACTGCACAGCCAAAAATACATTCTTTCCATAGAAAAAGAGTTAGGTGACAAAGAATATAAATTTAGATTTATTTGTGCTGGAGAGGACGGGATATGGCGGTACTGGTTGCTAATTCCTTTCTATTTCGTAAATATTATTAACTTTTAAATAATTTGTATGAAAGCTAGTATAACATTTACACTGCTAAGATAAAAATCTCTGGCTGAGGACTTAAACATGCAGCGTTATCTTGCATAACAGACAAGGTATCTCCTTTATGGGTGTGATGACTCTTTGTTTATGACTTGGCCAATAGAAATCTAGCATGTTAACTTTGATACTTAGGATGGATTGCCTTCCTCAGTCTCAGTCTCTCCACCTCTCTCCTGCTATAAGTCCTACTTAAAATTTATATACTTGACTTTTAGTTACCTCATGAAATGTTTACTCTTTTGGTTCAGTTTCAAAGTATATGGAATTCAATTACTAAACTGTAGCAAACATGTTAGCACAGGCTAACATGATCTGGATATTTCTTAAATTATTTTGAGTGAAGATGCATACAAAACTTTCACTTGATCAGAATTGGGTTGAATATCACAGGCATATGTTATGAAATTTGTTAACTTTGTGGCAGCAGTACAATGCAGTACTTAAAAATAGAGAAAAAAACTATTTGTGTGTGTGTATATATATATATTTTCATAATTTATTTATTAATAAAATAGTTAAATAAAATAAGTAGTGCAAAATAGAAATAAAAAATCTTCTTTAGTAAACTCTTTCAATTAATGTGTCTTTTCTGCTTGATAGTTTTAACCCGCCTTTGTCTTTGACAACAGTAGCAGGTAGGCTGATGCACAAAGCTATAAGATATCTTCAAATTAATTAATCATTTAATTAATTAATTAATTTATTATTTGGAGATATCAGCATTGGAAAACATCAATGGGAAGCTTGTTTTTATTGTACGAGTGACAGATAAACTATTTGTGTGTGAGAGGGATTTATTTGGAACTCTGAATTTGCCTTAGTGTAGTTTTTTTTGTAGGTTCGCCATTGCATCTTGACTTTTCTGTTTCGTATCTTTTGACATAAAACCAAGCATTTAACAGTTTTTCATGATTTAATTTATTTTTAATTATTTAAGAACCTGAATTCCTAAATCACTTTGAGTATTTTACCATATTTTTCCCATTTTCGATACATTTTATATTTTAACCATTCTATCATCATTACTGACTTTTACGTGTTTCAATCTTAAGAATTATTTACTGTGCCTCATATTTTAACACGTCCAGCTGAGATTGTCACAATACCTATTAGCTTTGTGTCTAAATTACTGACTCGAAAGTTGGAAGTATATTTATTATCAGAGTATGTATATGAGATACAACCTTGTAATTTGTCTTCTTCCAGACTGTCACAAAGCAAAGAAACACAATAGAACTCATTTAAATATCCCCACACAACAAAGACCATCAAACACTCAATGTGCAAAAACAAGAACAAATTGTGCAACAATAAAAAAGTAAACAAATAACACATTGAATATTAACCAAAGTTCAAAGTACTTTTATTATGCAGTATTCAACCCTGAGATTTATCTTCCCACAGACAGCTACAAAACAAAGAAACACCATGGAACCCATTCAAAGGAAACATCAAGCACCTAACACGTAAATCCCACAAATAGCAAAAACAAGCGAAAAACCCATAAAAGTAAAACATTAAACCACATTAAGTCATTGAACAATCTAGGAATGTTCAGTTCCGTTCAAGTTAGCGCTGTGTCATTCTTTGACTGCAGGCCGCAGAGCCAGTGCACTCCAATCAAAATCACACAAAAAGCATTAGAAAAGGAGTAACCAGAAACCATAAAGTCCCCGAAAGTGAGTCCACAGCCAAGGAGCCAATTCAGCACTGAGGTGTGTGCTGATGGTTGCAGGTCGCAGCTGCAGAGTCAGTTCAGTGATGAAGCAAGTAAACCTTGCAGGATAGTGAACTGAGCACCTGTTTGTCCTTTGCCCTAAGCCTTGATACCTTGATCAAATTGCGCAAATAGTAAAAAGAAATAAACGAAAACACATGGAATGTGAACTGCAGAGTTTCTGAAAGTGAGTCCACAGTTGTGGAGCCGTTAAGCACTGAGGCGAGTGAAGCCTATGCAGCAGCTTGATGGCTGCAAGGCAGCAGCTCCTCCTGAACTTGCTGGTGTGGGACCCAAGTTCTGCACCTCCCACCCGACAGTAGTAGTGAGAAGAGAGGGAGGCCAGTCAAACACAGGCAGATCGCACTGTTTGTTTTCCTCTCTAGTCCTCGAAAATTTTAATCTTGTTGACACTCTATTCAGCGCAGAGTATTGGGCCTTTGGGCTTGACACAGTGTCAATTCCCAGCGATGGCTGCCTCATCTGTACCTGCACTCTTGTGAGTCTAGTTTGCTGAATCTCCCGGGAGATCACAGAAGCACCAGATCGTTTAGTCAGTTCAAAAGAATATCCTTAAAACAGAAATTACAGGCTGCAGACTGCAGCAATTGCAGTTCAGACGAAGAATCATATCTACTAGAGAGTATACCAGGATCA
Source organism: Mobula hypostoma (assembly GCF_963921235.1). Taxonomy (NCBI): domain Eukaryota; kingdom Metazoa; phylum Chordata; class Chondrichthyes; order Myliobatiformes; family Myliobatidae; genus Mobula; species Mobula hypostoma. Next base: position 174,401,800 of record NC_086097.1, read on the forward strand.
GGTTTAATATCATTGGCGAATGCCGTGAAATTTGTTAATAATTATAAAAACCACCATTAATTACATTGTTTATGTTTGTCCCCGTTATAGAGATGGTGAAATTTACAGCTTTTTGCAGCTTATTTCAATCCCATGCAGTTCCCCACGCCCCATACCAGATGGTGATGCAGCCAGTTAGAAAGCTTTCCATGGTACAGCTGTAGAAATTTGCGAGTGCCTTTGGTGACGTACCAAATCTCCTCAAACCCCTAATGAAATATACCAGCTATTGTGCCTTCTTTGTAGCTGCATCCATATTTTGGGTCCAGGATGGATACTCTGATATTGACACCCGGGACCTTGAAATTGCTCATTCTTCCCACTTCTGATTCCTCTGAGGACTGGTGTGTGTTCCCTTGTCTGACCCTTTCTGAAGTCCACAATTTCTTCTTTGGTCTTGCTGACATTGAGTGCAAGGTTGTTGCTGTGACGCCACTCAACTAGCTGATCTATCTCGCTCCTGTATCTTTATTTTTCCCTTTCAGGGTTCTTTTGAAGACCCTAACCTGGAGTTACACACTGACTTTGGTTCTCTGCAGGAATGGGACCCGTTCTCAGGGTTTGAGGACCGGCTGATGTTCGGCATGCCAAGGGGTAGGCCTGAGACGAAGCCTAAGATCTCGGGGCTCTAGAGACAGGCGGATCAAGGGTCGGCGTCATGGCAGGAGACTCATGTGTCGTCGGGGAGGCCAGAAAATCTTTCGCTGTTGGCCCGAAGACCTGAGATCTTTGCGATCTCCAGGCACAGAGCTTGTAAAAACCGACAAACCAAACTTTTTAACATCATAAACCAGTGGGTTGTTGTTAGATCTCCCACTTGCTGTGAAAATCGGGGACACCTCCCTCTCCCTTATTAGGGAGAGAGAGAAAACCTGTGGTTTGTTGAATGCCAGATGAATTGCGATAGTCTTTGGGGTAACTGCAAGGGCTGTGTCTTTGCTATTGCTTAGCTCATGCTTGTGCTCAGTAGTGGGCACGCTTTTTGTTTTGCCAGTGGGGGGAGGGGGATTGTTGCTCGCCGCCGCTTACACACAGGAGGTGGGAGCTGTGGGGAGGAACTTTGGGGTTCTCGCATTTAACTGTTGTTCATTCTTTGGGTCACTTCTCTGTTTTTGTGGAAGTTTTACGAAGAAAAAGCATTTCAGGATGTATATTGTATACATTTCTCAGACATTAAATTGAACCTTCGTATGCCTTATTGACACCATCTGAAATTCTGCCAACAATAGTTGTATCGTCATTTCAGTAGTTGTATTGTCACGTCAATTGTGTATGGAACCAGAGGAGATAGCAGAGGTACTTAATGAGTACTTTGCTTCAGTATTCACTACGGAAAAGGATCTTGGCGATTGTAGGGATGACTTACAGTGGACTGAAAAGCTTGAGCATGCAGATATTAAGAAAGAGGATGTGCAGGAGCTTTTGGAAAGCATCACGGTGGATAAGTCAACGGGACTGGAGGAGATGTACCCCAGGGTACTGTGGGAGGTGAGGGAGGGGATTGCTGAGCCTCTGGCGATGATCTTTGCATCATCAATAGGGACGGGAGAGGTTCCGGAGGATTGGAGGGTTGCGGATGCTATTCCATTATTCAAGTAAGGGAGTAGAGATAGCTCAGGAAGTTATATACCAGTGAGTCTGACTTCAGTGGTTGGTAGGTTGATGGAGAAGATCCTGAGAAGCAGGATTTATGAACATTTGGAGAGGCATAATATGATTAGGAACAGCCAGCATGGCTTTGTGAAAGGCACGTCATGCCTTACGAGCCTGATTGAATTTTTTGAGGATGTGACTAAGCACATTGATGATGGTAGAGCATTAGATGTAGTGTATATGGATTTCAGCAAGGAATTTGATAAGGTACCCCATGTAAGACTTATTGAGAAAATAAGGAGGCATGGGATCCAAGGGGAAATTGCTTTGTGGATCGAGAACTGGCTTGCCCACGGAAGGCAAAGAGTGGTTGTAGATGGGTCATATTCTGCATGGAGGTCGGTGACCAGTGGTGTGCATTAGGGATCTGTTCTGGGTTCCCTACTGTTCGAGATTTTTCTAAATGACCTATATGAAGAAGTGGAGGGATGGTTAGTAAATTTGCTGATGACATGGAAGTTGGAGGTGTTGTGGATAGTGTGGAGGGCTGACAGAGGTTACAGCAGAACATTGATAGGATGCAAAACTGGGCTGAGAAGTGGCAGATGGGGTTCAAACCAGATAAGTGTGAGGTGGTTCATTTTGGTAGGTCAAATATGACAGAGTATAGTATTAATGGTAAGACTCTTGGCACTGTGGAGCATCAGAGGGATCTTTGGGTCAGAGTCCATAGGACACTCAAAGCTGCTGCGCAGGTTGACTCTGTGGTTAAGAAAGCATACAGTGCATTGGCCTTCATCAATCGTGGGATTGAGTTTAGGAGCCGAGAGGTAATGTTGCAGCTATATAGGACCCTGGTCAGACCCCACTTGGAGTACTGTGCTCAGTTCTGGTCGCCTCACTTAGGAAGGATGTGGAAACCATAGAAAGGGTGCAGAGGAGATTTACAAGGATGTTTCCTGGATTGGGGAGCATGCCTTATGAGAATAGGTTGAGTGAACTTGGCCTTTTTTCCTCGGAGCGACAGAGAGGTGATCTGATAGAGGTGTATAAGATGATGAGAGGCATTGATCATGTGGATGGTCAGAAGCTTTTTCCCAGGGCTGAAATGGCTAGCACGAGAGGGCACAGTTTTAAGATGTTGGAAGTAGGTACAGAGGAGATATCGGGGTAAGTTTTTTCCGCAGAGAGTGGTGAATGCGTGGAATGGGCTGCCGGTGACGGTGGTGGAGGCGGATACCATAGAGTCTTTTAAGAGACTCCTGGACAGGTACATGGAGCTCAGAAAAATAGAGGACTATGGGTAACCCTAGGTAATTTCTCAGGTAAGGACATGTTTGGCACAACTTTGTGGGCTGAAGGGCCTGTGTTGGGCTGTAGGTTTTCTGTGTTTCTATGTCAGCAAATTTATAGCTCTAGATATAATTTAAAAACTAGTCATTTCATGAGCTGTCTGCAAAATGTCGCCATTGGTGGCTGGTGCCATCTTGCCTAAAGGTTCACTCATTAAGTAGATCCTGACAGAACACCACCACCCACTTTAAGAAATCATGCTTAATTTCTTCATTATACTTTCTAACTGATTTTTTTTTTTGATTTTCTACCTGATTTTAAACCTATTTTAATCCTCTCTTTCAAATTTAATTTAGCAATGTTTTCTGTTTTTGTTCTTGAATCTTTACAGGAATGTTTAAAAGTTTATGACATCTATAAATTCAAATACAATCTTGAAAGTTTCTTTCCTCTTATCCTCAGTTAAATCTAAATTTTACTAAAATTGGTCTTTTACCATCTAATTCTATTGTTGGGGCTTTAAAAATTATGTTTACTGCTGCAAGGTACTCATGCACTTGAAGCTAATTTTCTAGTTTATTATGTTACTCAGGTACCAGCGTATAATTATTTCAATGAGCTAGAGCAGAAATTTTAGGGGAATTAAGAAATTTTTGAAAATAACCAGTAGCATTGGCTATATATATAAAGCACTCTAGAGCTTGGAGTTTGAGGCCAAGAAGAGAGTAAGGAGAGGTATTGGGAAAAATGTCATGCAGGTCTGGAATGCGTATTGATATGAAGACTTTAAGGGAAAAGAATAGATTCGGAAAAAAGTGCTTTCCAAGCAATGTGCTGAATTTTTGATTGCTTGAACAAAGAACTGACACAATACCAGATCATTTGTTGTCTCCTCAATGCCAGGGTCAAGGACATCTTGGATTGGAAGAAGGGTGGCTGAGCAGCCAGAGGTTGTAGTCCACATTAGTGCCGATGACATGGGTAGGATGGGTAATGAGGGTCTGCAAAGTGAGTTCAGGGAATTAGGTGCAAAGTTAAAGGATGGGACTTCCAGGGTTGTAATCGCAGGATTGCTACCCATGCCACATGCAAGTGAGGCTAGAAATAGGAAGATCATACAGTTTAACATACGGCTGAAGTGTTGGTGTAGGAGGGATGGCTTCAGATTTTTGAATCATTGGGCTCTCTTCCAGGGAAAGTGGGACCTGTACAGAAGGGACAGTTTACGCCTATCCCTGGAAGCAGACTAACATCCTAGCGGGAGGGTTTGCTAATGCTGTGGGGTGAGTGGCAGGGGTAGGTGGTGATGGCGATGGCTTAAAGTTTGCTAGAGTTGCAGAGGAATGGGAACCAGAGTGCCAGAGCAGATAGTGGAGTGGCTGTGGTAAAAGATATTGTTAAGCCTACATACAACGCCAGGAATGAAAAGTTAGAATGGTGGGACTAAAGTTCTGAGCTACATATATTTCAATGCAAGGAGTAGTGTAGGAAAGGTGGATGAGTTTAGGGCAGGACACGGATCATCACGTGGAATTATGACATTATAGCTATTAGTGAGACTTGATTGCAGGAAAGGCAGGACTGGTAGCCCAATGTTCCATGGTTCTATTATAATAGATATGATAGAGCAGGGGAGATTAAAGAGGAAGCAGTGGCATTACTAGTCAGGGAAAATGTCACAGCAATATTCAGTCAGGATAGATTGGAGAGCTCATCTAGTGAGGTGTTTTGGGTAGAATTGAGGAATAGGAAAGGTATGACCATGTTAATGGGATTATATTATAGACCACCAAACAGTCTGTGGATTTAGAAGAGCAAATTTATAAAGAGATCGCAGGCAGTTGCAAGAAAATAAATGATTTTTTACTTTCCACATATTGGCTGGGACTCCCATACTGTAAAAGGACTGGATGGGAAGATGTGCTCAGGAAAGTTTCCTCAATTAGTCCATAATCAGTCCCAACTAGAGAGTGTGATACAGGCAGTCCCCAGGTTACGAACGAGTTCCGTTGCTGAGTCCATCCTTAGTCGTATTTGTATATAAGTCGGAACAGGTACATCCGGTATTATTTAGTATCAGTTAGTCAAACATTTGTCTTAGTATATAGTATATTTTTCCTTTCAATGCATATAAAACACTTAAGAAGCGTATGTATTTCAATAATTAAACCACTGCGTTGCTGAGCAATAATTGTAGCTTTCATTGGGGCAGAGCCTTTCACATGCTCCATTATTCTCACTTCATCCTTTATCCTTTAAAATTGTTCCGATCGTTGACCAACTGTAGCCTAAAGCTTTTCCAATGACAGATGGCGTTTCACCTCTTTCCGATCGCTATTATTTCCACTTTATTTTCAATCACGATTGTTTTCCGTCAACGGAACAGAAACACTGTGGGTTCAGCAGCAACGGGTCCTGTGCTTCCCCGGGTCCTAAGGTCCTCCAGCACTGAGACAGGTTAAATGGGACAAGTGGGGTTGGTGCTGACTAGAAAGTGGGGCGGGGGGGTCAGGGTGAATCTTGCTAAGAAATATTTCAGCCAAATACAAAGTTACACACTCAACACAGTGTTAATGGCAACAACTTAAAATGGCGAACGGCGTCGTGATCTGACTTAAAATGACGGACAGCGTTCTCCTTCTTCTGTTCGTAAGTACGAGTTGTTCGTAAGTCGGATATTTGTAAGTCAGGGACTACCTGTGCTATATCTGAGGTTCGGGAATGAGACAGGGCAGGTGACAGAAGTTGTGTAGGGGAACATTTTGTATCTAATGATCATAATGCTATTAATTTCAAAGTAATTATGGGAGTCTGGTGGTTGAGTAGAGATTCTAAATTGGAGAAGGGCCAATTTTGATGGTATCAGAAAGGATCTGGCAAGTGTGGATTGGGATAGGCTGTTTTCTGACAAATGTTTACTTGGTAAATGGGAGGCCTTCAAGAGTGAAATTTCTAGACTACAGATTTTGTGTGTTCCTGTCAGAGTAAAAGGGAAGGATAGCAGGTTTATGCAACCTTAGTTTTTGAGAGATATTGAGGCCCTGGTTAAGAAAACAAAGGAAGTGCATAGCAGGAAAAGGCAGGCAGGAACTAATTAGGTACTTGAGGAATATAGGAAATGCAAGAGAGACACTTTAGAAGGAAATCAGGAGGGCTAAGAAGAAGTTAGGAGGTTGCTCTAGCAGACAAGGTGCAGGAGAATCCTAAGACCCTTCATCAGGACAGCATCTGCAGATTTTCTCTTGTTTGGGACTCACTCTTGGTGTTGGTGGATGGTGTTCGAAATTACTCCGTTCTGACTTTTCTCCACTTCGCACGCCCCAACTCCATCTCGACCTTGCTCCAACTTTGCATTGCACCCGCACGCCTTGACCTTTGAGTCAGCCTCACTTCCGCTCGCCTCTTCAGTGTTTGTAGTGATCGCTAACCACAATTTTTACAGAAGTAGTTTTATTAATAAACTATTTAGTTTTATTTTTTGCTTTATGAACCGCCAGTAAGCTGTCTTCCGTCTTCAGGAACACCATCTGTGGCTGTCTTGGGGCAGATTAGGGTGGATAAATCCCCAGGGCCTGACCGTGTGTTCCCTTGGACCAAGTGGGAGGCTAGTGCAGAAATCACAGGGACCCTAACAGAGATACTTAAAACATCCTTATCCATGGGTGAGGTGCGGGAGAATTGGAGGGTAGCTAATATTGTTCCGTTGTTTAAGAAAGGCTCTAAGAATAAGCCAGGAAGCCATAGGCCAGTAAGATTGACATCAGTGATGGGAAAATTATTAGAATTTATTCTAAGGGAGCGAATATCTAAGGATTTGCATAGACAGGAACTGATTAGGGATAGTCAACATGGTTGTGTGTGTGGTTGTCGTGTCCAACCAATCTTATAGACTTTTTTGAGGAAATTACCGGGGAAGTTAATGAAGGCAAGGCAGTGGATGTTGTTTACATGGACTTTAGCAAGGCATTTGATAAGGTTCCCCCAAGGGGGGGTTGGTCAAGAAGGTTCAGTCACTTGGCATTCAAGATGAGGTCATAAATTGGATTAGACATTGGTGTCGCAGAAGAAGCCATCCACCATATTGCTGATGGTTGCCTCTCAGACAAGAGGCCTGTGACCAGTGGTGTGCCATAGGGATTGGTGCTAGTTCCGTTGTTGTTTGTCATCAATATCAATGATTTGGATGATAATGTGATAACATGGATCAGCAGATTTGCTGTGGCATCAAGATTTGGGGTGTAGTGGATAGTGATGAAGATTATCAAAGCTTGCAGTGGGCTATGGTGCAGCTGGAAAAATGGGCTGAAAACGGACAGATGCAAGTTAATGCAGACTCCTCCTTTTCTCCTATGGTCCTCTTGCCTCTCCTATCAGATTCCTTCCTCTCCAGCCCTTTATCTTTCCTACCCACCTGACTTCACCTATCATCTTCTAGCTATCCTCCTTCCCCTCCCACCACCTTTTTTTTATTCTGGCATTTTTCCCTTCCTTTCCAGTTGTGAGGAAGGGTCTCTGCCCAAAACATTGACTGTTCATTTATTTCCCTAGATGCTGCCTGAACTGCTGAGTTCCTCCAGCATTTTGTGTGTGTGTCTGTGTTTTGCCTCACACAATAACCCTTTCATTCCCGGAATGGTCCTCTAATGCCAGCACATCTTTTTTTTATATAAGGGGCAACCAGCTGCTCAAACTAAGCCAATTGTGGTCTGACCAATGCCTTAGAAAGTCTCAGAATTACATCCTTGCCCTTATATTCTTGTCCTTCTTGAAATGAGTGCTAACATTGCATTTGTCTTCCTTACCCCTGATTCAACCTTCAATTTAACCTTTAGGGAACCCAGCATGAGGACTCCCAAGAACCTTTGCACCTCAGATTTTTGAACTTTCTCCCTGTTCAGATAGTAGTCTGTCTTTATTCTTTCTACCAAAGTGTATGACTATATTCTGTTTGCCATTTCTTTACCCATTCTCCCAATATGTTTAAGTCCTACTGCAGGCTCCCTGTATCCTCAACACTACCTGTCCCTCCACCTATCTTCGTATCCTCTGCAAACTTGGCCACAAAGCTATCAACTCCATCATCCAAATCATTGACATATAACGTGATAAGAAATTATCTCAACACCAAACCCCATGGAACACAACAAGTTACTGGCAGCAAACTTGAAAAGGCCCCAAGCCTCGTGTGCAGCAACTTGTCAAAGACCTTATGAAAATGTAAGTAAGCAACATCCATAAACTATTCTTAGTCTACCCTGCCTGTTATTTTCTCAAAGAATTCTAATGTTTCTGTCAAGTAAGATCTCCTCTTAAGGAAACCATGTTGACTTTAGCCTACTCTATCATGTGCCTCCAAGTACCCCAATACCTCATCCTTAATAATTGACTCCAAGCATCTTCCCAACCACCGAAGTCAGACTGACTGGCTGATAATGTCCTCTGCTTTGGCTCCCTTCCTTCTTAACGAGTGGAGCGACATTTGCAATTTTCCAGTCCTCCAGGACCTAGTATTCTAATTTGTACCATCCTGGTGCAGGGTCTTAATGTTGCCTAACCTGCTGAGTTCCTCCAGCACTTGATTTATTGCTCCTGCTTACAGCATCTGTAGTCTGTTGACACCTCAATATTATATTTATGTCTGGTTTTTGATGGATCACTGTTTCCAATGTGTGGGGCAAGTGTTGGGATTGTTCATTTTCCCCCATGCTTCCTACTGTGCATAAGTTCTCAGATAAACTTATCATAGAAAAGGGAAGCAGGATTGTGGCCACATCCCCCAATACTACAAATTTCATTATTCCCTTTTTTTTGGCCATGTTTCATGGACCATCCTTCTCCTGGAATTTACTTGAGAACTACTGCCAGTGATATATAAAATTAATCTTTCTGGTGTGCAAGCTCTCTGTGGAGGCCAAGAGGAACTGTTTATTTAACCTGAAGACGTCAATAAAACCACCAGTTCAACAACAGGACCTCAGTGGTCATCTTTTTTTGCTTACAATTGTGTTAAATGTGGCGCAGACAACTAATTTCTACTTATCTCCTGGGATTGGAGGCCTGCCTGCGTGTGAGTGGGTGGGAGGGTGGAAAAGGGGCTTGTTTTGTTGTTGTTGTTTCGCTGAACATTTTGGGCATGCTATGTTGATGTAGGAATGTGTAGCAACACATGCAGGCTGCCCCCAGTATACCCTTGGGTATGTTGGTTATTAATGCAAAAGACACATTTCAGTGTATGTTTTGATTTACATGTGATAAATGAATAAATCAGAATCTGAATACAGTGCAATTGTTTATATTTTAACTGAAAGTAGAAGCTTTCAATATGAGCAGATGTTTAGCTGGAATAAAATTAGATTCATTAACAAAAGAAAGTTCTTTCTTTTTTTGAACTTCATATTAATATTACTTTTTGATTTAATGTAAGAAAATTGTTTGGAATGCTATTACTATACTCCTTGGCTTTAAATGCAGTGACCACTGATAAAATTATTCATAACTCGAACTGGACAACCCCCATTTTGATAAAATAACCCAGTTTATTGGTACTTGAACTCTGTATAAAAAATATTGTGCCAGGATGTACTTTGAGCAAAAAGGTAGTTTTACACATGCCATATACCAGGGTAATCTTCATTATCTTTGGACTTTAATTGACCAATGTTTGAAGCTCAAAGTTTGAGGCATGCTAATATAATTATTCTTTATTATCTGATGAATCTCTATCACAGCTTGCAGGAGCGGAAAAACTAGCATATGGAGTTTACTTTGCTGAATGGCTTCATTGATAATAATTTGCATCATTTTATGAATGATCATATATAATTTGAATATGACTTAAGTGAACCAGTTACAATCTTGTGATTATACTCTGTCAAAATGCATGCATCTGAGTTTTATGTTGTCTTTGCACTTACTTACATAAAGTGTAATAAACCCCTCAAAAAACAAGCAGGACATACATTTGACTAAATGTGCTTGAGCTTGGTATTATAAGTTGGTTCATCTTCTGGGTACATTTTTGTTGCTCTGACGCTGACAGTTTGAATGGTGTGTATTGAACATGCATGCCTGATGTCAGAAATGTCACTAGCTTGTATTATATCTTTGGCCAAAGTAGTTCAGATTCTGATGAAGGAGCAATTTTTTTGAAACTTCTGGCAGCTCCAAACTTGCCTATATTTCATTGTTTCCTCTCATGGAAAAAATTCAGTTGTTTCTTAAAGTGCCTGCATGATGGTTGGAAATGGTAGTACAGCTTAAACTGCATTGAAGTGATATAATGAGCTTTGTTGACTTGGATGATCTTTGCTCAATAATTTTGTTTTGTTCCTAATACTTGGAGAAGATTCAAATGTAGGGATAAGTTATGGGTTTACTTTATCTCTATTCTATGTGATGTTGGAATTCCTATTTGATAGGTTCAGTTCATTGCAGTTTGGAATTTGTGATAAATAAGTTGCATAATCAGTATGATAATTCTCAAGTGCTTATACAGCAGTGCTTCTCAGTGACTGCTTAGCAGTATAATAATGCTGTGGTGCACTACTATTAACCATCTGTCTTTCATTTTCCCCAGTTGTTGATAGGAGAGGAGGCTTCTTTCTATAGAATGAGATCAGGGGAGAATTTTAATTCAGGCTTCCACCTCTGTCTCACTTGCTCAACTCTAAGGATTGGTGAGATTAGGGATCTTACAATGATTGCATGGTTTCTACACTGGAATCTTTGGATTTATTGATACTTCTCAGTTTTATTTATTTTACTTTCTGAAGTTCAAGTTTTGTACTTTATGTTCATGTAAACTTTCATTCTTAAAAAGTGCTTGAAAACAGCATTTAGTAAAAAATGAAAAGTTGATCTGAGCTAGTAACACAATAATTTAAGAACTGCTAAGTAAATTTATAGACAATAGCATTGAATGGCTGATTCCAACAAGACAGGACAGTTCAGGAAAAGATTTACTGCCTCTGTAAAAACAAATAAAGCTCCAGTAAGTATTGTATGTCTTTTCTTGTATGTTTGTCAAGTTATTTTCAATTATGATATGTCCAGCTTCATAAATTCTGTAAAGAGAGTTCGCCAATATGTTTCTTTAGTTATACTGATAAGCTTCTGATTTTGGCATGCAGGCAAGAAAATCAAACAAGGATCTATGTTTTCGCAAACCTTAGCATTGTGTCTGGTTTTGCCAGTTTTGAAATTAAGTTGACAATCTGTGGCTGGGTACTCATCATCTCATGTATTTCTTGTAACACCAGTTGAAATGCTACTTCTCTGATAGTCAACGTGCTGTCAGGAGTTTCAAAATCATTTACCTTGCCCATTGCACAGTGGATTGCAGACTGGCTCTAGAGAAGGTGGAGATGAGAAAATAATTTGATTACTTTTCTCTCTCCTTTCTATAACTGCAATAAACTCTCGTCAGCCATTCTTCATTATCGCATACATGCCTCACATGTGGTAATGGACTCAAATGCAGGACAAAAAAGAGCTTGGGAGCTTGCCAAATATTTTAATCGTTAAAATCTGTTCAAGTTTGAAGAGAGTGCACAGATAATTCAGAACTGCATTGTGCTACATTAGTAGTAAACAAGCTCGAAGTGTCCTTGGTACCTTATTGGCTATGTTTCCCTTCAACCTGTGGTGTCCTCCAATATTGTTTTGAGTGCTAGGAATTGCGTTACCACCTGATGTATTTGAGTACTTCAAAATAGTATTTAGTTTTAGATAGATTGTTGCATTTTAACACAGAATCATCTTTTCCTGGACTTTGGAAAGGAATATGGCCGATTCTTCCCATTCCTTCCATATATCCCATGAAGTATGGAAAATGCTAGAACGCCTGCATTGTGCTATTTTATCCAAGCAGGAAAATACTTAAAAATATTGCCATTTTGGTTATTTTTGAGGCAGATTGCAAATTAAGACCACCATCATCGTAGTGATCATTGTCAGAGTGGACAAAGTTACTGTGGTGATCTTGAGGCTTAGAGTGAACAGAGTCACAGCAGTGATCTGAGGCTTCAGCTCTTCGCAGCTTCAGTCAGAGAAGGCAAAAAAAAAGAAAAGCTCAAGATAAAGATTTCTTTCCCTTTCCTTCTTTATATCTGCTCAGTAGAGATGCCAAGCAGGATAGTTGAAATTCAAAGTTGAAAGTAAAATTTATTAGCAAGAGTACATGCATGCCACCACATACAACCCTGAGATTCTTTTTCTGCGGACATACTTAGCAAATCTATAGAACCGGAGCTGTAAGCATTAAATATCAGGAACTGTAAACTGTAAGCAAACTGTGCAAATGCAGATAATAAATAAATAGCAATACATAACAAGCACGAAATAACAAGATAAGAGAAGTCCTTAAATGAGTGTAGCTATCCCCTTTTCTTCAAGAGCCTGATGGCTGAGGGGTAGTAACTGTTCTTGAACCTGGTGGTGTGAGTCCTGAGGCACTTGTACCTTCTTCCTGATGTCAGCAGTGAGAAAAGAGCATGGCCTGGGTGGTGAGGATCTTTGATGATGGATGCTGCTTTTCTACAGCAACATTTCATGTAGATGTGCTTTATGTACTGGGTCAAATCTACCTTTTGTAGGATTTTCTGCTCAAAGGCATTGCTGTTCCCATACCAGGCCCTAATGTAGCCAGTCAGCACACTTTCCACTTGCAGGATGTGAGAAGGCAGGGAGACCTCCAGTGGCCCTGATGAATACAACTGCAAGAAGTGCATCCAGCTGCAGCTTCTGACAATCCACATTAATTTTATGTATTTATTTATTGAGTTACAGCACTGAATAGGTCCTTCCGGCCCTTCAAGCCATGCAGCCCAGCAATCCCCCGATTTAAAATCACAGGACAATTTACAATGACCAATTAGCCTACCTTTGCATCTTTGGACTGTGGGAGGAGACCGGAGCACCTAGAGGAAAACCCACTTGATCACAGGCAGAGCATGCAAACTCCTTACAGGCAGCAACGGGAAATGAACTTGGGTTGCTGGTACTGTAAAGCATTGTGCTAACCACTATGCTATTGTGTCACCCTAGGACATGGAGCTGGAACTGGATGAACTCCAGATCATTCGGGAGGTTGAAGTGGTGATAGATAGGACATAGGTAGTTACACCTAAGGTGGAGGAAAAAGGAAACTGGGTGACAGTCAGGAAGGGGAAAGAGGTTTATCAGCCAGTGCAGGGTACCCCAATGGCCACCCCCCTCAGCAACAGGTTGACAACACTTTTGGTGGGGGGATGATCTGACAGAGGAAAGTCACAGTGATTGGATCTCTGGCACTGAGTCTGCCTCTCTGACTCAGAGGGAAAGGGAGGAAAAGAGCTGCACTGTTGTGATAGGGGATTCATTATGGGAATACCATCTATAAATTTGCTGACGACACAACCATTGTTAGTAGAAGTTCAGGTGATGGCGAGGGGGCGTACAGGAGCCCTCTAGAGGAGTGGTGTTGCAGCAACAACCTGGCATTCAACGTCAGTAAGACGAAAGAGCTGACTGTGGACTTCTGGAAGGGTAAGACGAAGGAACATATACCAATCCTCATAGAGGGATCAGAAGTAGAGAGAGTGAGCAGTTTCAGGTTCCTGGGTGTCAAGAAGTCTGAGGATCTAACCTGGTCCCAACATATCGATGTAGTTATAAAGAAGGCAAGACAGCGCTATACTTCATGAGAAGAGATTTGGCATGTGAACATATATATTCAAAAATGTCTATAGGTGTACTGTGGAGATCATTCTGAAAGGCTGCATCACTTTCTTGTATGGGGCGGGGGGGGGGGCGCGACTGTACAGGACCGAAAGAAGCTGCAGAGGGTCGTAAATCTAGTCAGCTCCATCTTGGGTACTAGCCTACAAAGTACCCAGGACATCTTCAGGGAGTGGTGTCTCAGAAAGGCAGCTTCCTTTATTAAGGACCTCCAGCACCCAGGGCATGCCCTTTTCTCACTGTTACCATCAGGTAGGAGGTACAGAAGCCTGAAGGCACACACTCAGCGATTCAGGAACAGTTTCTTCCCCTCTGCCATCCGATTCCTAAATGGACAATGAACCCTTGGACACTACCTCACTTTTTTTAAAAATATACAGTATTTCTGTTTTTTGCATGTTTTTTAATCTATTCAATATATGTGTACTGTAATTGATTTACTTATTTATTATTTTAATTTTATTATCTTTTTCTCTGTTAGATTATGTACTGCTGTTGCTAAGTTAACAAATTTCACGTCACATACCGGTGATAATAATTCTGATTCTGATTCTGAATGGACAGGAGGTTCTGTGGGTGAGAACAAGATTCCCAAATGGTATGATGCCTCCCAGGTGTTAGGGATTGGGACATCTCAAATCAAGTCCTCAGTGTTCTTAAGTGGGAGGGTGTAAGGCCAGAGGGTGTGGTCCATGTAGGTACCAATGACGTGGGTAGGAAGAGTGATGAGGTTCAGCAAAATGAGTTCAGGGAGTTAGGTGCAAAGTTAAAGGGCAGGACCTTAAGGCTAGTGATCACAGGAATGCTACATGTGCCATGTGCTAATGAGTCCAGAACTAGGATGATTAAATGGTTTAGCACATGGCTGAGGAGTTGGTGTAGGACAGGGGTCCCCAACCTTTTTTGCACCGCGGACCGGTTTAATATTGACAATATTCTTGCAGACCGGCCGACTGGGGGTGTGGTGTTAATCACGACCGGAATATAGGTGATAAGTTTACTATAAGTCACTTATAGGTGGCTAATAAACTCAATTTCGTTTCTCAAATTCTAACGAATTTAATATTAAACACAGCGCATATTTTCCTCGCATGAATATAATGATGAGTCAATTATAAGTCACTTTTAAGTCAATAGCATCATAACATTTTAAGTAACGTTTGGATATTAAACACAGCGCATATTTTCCTCCTATAAACATATAAAATCATTGCAACATACCAATATCACTGAATCAGTAGGAGCCCTGGTCTTGTTTCTGGCAACAAGACGATTCCATCGAGGGGTGATGGGAGACAGCGATACTCGAAGGGGGTTCCTTATGTCCAGTCTATTCCACTTCGCAGAGATATGATGTTGGAAATGGAAGCAACGTTTTCAGTGCTTTTGTGGCTATCTCAGGATATTTAGCCTTGACTTTGATCCAGAATGCCGGCAGAGATGTTATGTCAAACATAATTTTCAGCCCGCCGTCATTTGCAAGCTCGAGGAGTTGATCTTCTTCCTGCGCTGACATGGATGACGTGTGCGTGATAACCTCTCATGCATTCAAGTTCAACAGTGGGCATGACAGGGAATGAGGAAAGGTGCAGCAGGGTTACCTGATTGGCGTTTTTGGTGCCAAGTTCCAGAAACCTGGCCTTTTTCCAATGTGGTTGGCGTCAGAAATTTCATTTGGCTTTTGGGCTTTTTCCTGGCTTTTTTACATGCTAAATTATCTGCTTGAAAATTACATACCATCCTTTTTCTGAAACATTTTCCTTTAAGAAAAATGTTTTTTGGTCAGTTATGTTTGGCAATGTTTCTGCCGCCAAGAGTCTGGGCAAGAAGGTGCCGACCGGCAAGTTGGCAACATGGTCACGTCGCCAAATCATATCGTTTCCTCGCAGCCTGGTGGCTAGGGACCACTGGTCTATGGTACAATGCCATCGGAATGATTTCACCCTTCCTATCTTTGAGTTCTACCCATATAGACTGAGAGGATGAGCCCTCCAGTATTTCCCCTTTGAGTGCAGCTGTGATATTGTCTCTGATTAGTAGTGCATCGCCCCTCCCCCTTTTACTCCCAGGATATTAACCTGCCAATTCCTGTTGGCTTCTCAACCAAGTCTCTGTAATGGCCACCAACATCATAGCTCCTTTTACCGATCCATGTTTCAAGTTCATCACCTTTACTCATAATGTTTCTCGCATTAAAATGCATACGCTTCAAGCTATCCATCCCATCATATCTATTACTTTGCTCCAGCCTGTTTCTACTGGCTCAGGCAAAAACCTGCTCTCCATCTTCCACTTTCTGATCTGGTGCTCTGGTTCCATCCCTTGCCAAGCTAGTTCTTTTTCCTGATTTTTTTCCCTTTATTTCCAGTATTAATTCACAAGATTGTGTTAAAAGGAAATTAGAGACCTTTCATTCAAACCTCTTGACGACTAATTAATCCAGGCATGAGCATTCATGTTATATTTGATGTATATCCTTCTGACAAAAATTGAGGCTATTTGGCCAATTGAATTTATGCTGGCCCTCAGAGCAATCACATTTTTCTTCATTTTCCCTTTAACCTATTCTCTCACACAAACCAATTAATTTGCCCCCGATTGTCCTGTCATGCCCTATACATAAGGGGAATTTTACAGTGGCCAGTTGACATGTCAACTACCATGCATTTGGGACGTGGAGGGAAATAAGAGCATCCAGAGGCAATCTATGCAGACATAGGCAGAAGGTGCAAACGCTGTGCTACCCACAATAAGGGTCAGGATCAAGCAACACACATCAAAGTTGCTGGTGAACGCAGCAGGCCAGGCAGCATCTCTAGGAAGAGGTACAGTCAACGTTTCAGGCCGAGACCCTTTGTCAGGACTAACTGAAGGAAGAGCAAGTAAGAGATTTGAAAGTGGGAGGGGGAGGAGGAGATCCAAAATGATAGGAGAAGACAGGAGGGGGAGGGATGGAGCCAAGAGCTGGACAGGTGGTTGGCAAAGGGGATATGAGAGGATCATGGGACAGGAGTTCCAGGGAGAAAGACAAGGGGGGGGGGAACCAGAGGATGGGCAAGGGGTATAGTCAGAGGGAGAAAAAGGAGAGTGAGAGAAAGAATGTGTGTATAAAAATAAATAACGGATGGGGTACGAGGGGGAGGTGGGGCATTAGCGGAAGTTAGAGAAGTCGATGTTCATGCCATCAGGTTGGAGGCTACCCAGACGGAATATAAGGTGTTGTTCCTCCAACCTGAGTGTGGCTTCATCTTTACAGTAGAGGAGGCCGTGGATAGACATGTCAGAATGGGAATGGGATGTGGAATTAAAATGTGTGGCCACTGGGAGATCCTGCTTTCTCTGGTGGACAGAGTGTAGGTGTTCAGCAAAGCGGTCTCCCAGTCTGCGTCGGGTCTCGCCAATATATAGAAGGCCACATCAGGAGCACTGGATGCAGTATATCACCCCAGCCGACTCACAGGTGAAGTGTCGCCTCACCTGGAATGACTGTCTGGGGCCCTGAATGGTGGTAAGGGAGGAAGTGTAAGGGCATGTGTAGCACTTGTTCCGCTTACACGGATAAGTGCCAGGAGGAAGATCAGTGGGGAGGGATGGGGGGGGGGGGACGAATGTCCAGCTCTTGGCTCCATCCCTCCCCTTCCTGTCTTCTCCAATCTTTTTGAAGTCCTGACGAAGGGTCTCGGCCTGAAACGTCAACTGCGCCTCTTCCTATAGATGCTGCCTGGCCTGCTGCGTTCACCAGCAACTTTGATGTATGTTACAAGTTATGATGGTAGACAGGCAATCATCAGCATTTTAGGAAATAATTGCTGATTTGAAAAACATGTATTTTGTTAAGGTAAAAATAACCCGTTGGAAAATTTTTAGTCCTTGGCTGGCAAAACAATCAAAGGAAGAGGCTGATAAAAATGCCAGAAATAACAATAGGCCTGACGACTGGGAATATTATACAACTCAGCAAAGGATGACCAAGAATTGATTTAGAAAGGATAGACAGAACAAGAGAGTAAACTGGTTTAAAAAAAAACAAAATAAAGCTGACTGTAAGAACTTGTAAGCGTATGTAAATTGAGAAATAATATTTTTTCAAATGTTTGTTGCCTTACAGACAGAAATCGGAAAAATGTAGAATAGGAAATACAAGAAAAATTCATTGTGTTCTTAGTTGAGAATAAGACACAAACAATTGCCAAATATACTAGAGAATTGTGTATCTAGCAAGAACAAGGAACTGAAGGTTAGAATTAGTAAAAAGAAAAATACTTAGGTAAGACTAGATGCTCAAAAGTCCTAAAGGTGTGATGATCCAGATCACAGACATTTGAGCACTATAGAATACAGTAGATGTGTCGGTTTTCATTTTTCAAAATTAGATTCTGAAGTGGTTCGTTCATTTTGGGAGGTAACAAATGTGACTCCACTATATACAAAGAACAGATAAAGCAGGTATAATTTTTGGAGAAATGTTGGAATCTAAAGTCTGAGTTGTAGTACAGTATACCTACATTTTCAAAAACCTTTGATTATATTCCACAGAAGGTGTTGGTCAGCAAGCTTAAGGCATATGAATTTGGAGGATAGGAACATAATATATTGGTGTGAGAAGAGATTAAGAGTTGGACTAATTAGCCCTTTTCAGATTAACAGGATGTGACTACTGAACTACCACAAAGATCATTGCATGTCCCCAGCTCTTCACAATCTGGATAAAAATGTTGGTTAAGGGACCCAAGTGCCATACTTGTAAGTTCACAAATCTAGGTGAAATTTTGAGTAGGATGGAGGATGAGAAAAGGCTTAATTTGTACGTAGACAAGCTGAGTAAATGGGCAAGTTGAAAATATTGTAGAAAAAATGTGAGGTGATCCGTTTTGGTGCAGAAAAGTAAGACATCATGTTACGGCTATGAAAGTTGTTGGTGAGACCACACTTGATGTGCATTTCTAGTCATCCAGCTATAGGAGGGATGTTATGAATTTGGAAAAGGTACAGCAAAAATTTCAGTAAGATTTTAACAAGAGCTTAAGTTACAAAGGGGGGCTGGATACGCTGGAACTTTTTTTTCCTTGGAGTGTAGAAGGGTGAGGTGTGGCCTTTTAGAGGTATATAAAATCATGAGGGGCATAGATAAGGTGAATGGTTATGGGCTTTTTCCCTAGGGTAGTAGAGTCCAAATATTAACTGAATCAAGGGATAAGATGGTTTGCACAGAAACATAGTGCTGAGCTATATCAACTATGATTTTGATAATTAGTGGGGTATAAGGTTGAAGGATCCAAATGACCAGCTTCTACACTTGATTCCCATGTTCTTACGTGCTGAATTTGCTTGCAATCATTTTTCTTTAATTGTCTATGCAGAGCTCAGTTGAATGCTTCATTAACATGCATTAAAGTACAACTTCTCTGTCAAACAAGAATCAATTCTTCTTTACAATCCACGTGTATCTATAGCCCACAACAGAAATTGAATTGGACAGCATCTGTGGGGAGAGAAATTGTTAACATTGCAGGTCAGTGTCCTCAGTTGAAACTGGGCAAGTGAGAAAATAAGCATGTTTTAAGTTGCAGAGAAGATGGAGCAATTAAATATATTTAAGTTGGAAAATGGTAGACAACTAAACTATTAAGTAGTGAAAGGGTATGGGGGAAAGTGGTGATGAGGTCAAGATGGGATCATCCAAGTTCTTTTAAATAACAGAGTAGGTTTGAGGGGCCAGTTATGACGTTGTGTAAAGGGAGTGTTGTGATAGATTGGAGACTGGATTGTCTAGGTGAGACAGAGCTGGTCTTGGTGCCACCTTAGAGAGGGAATTAAATGTTTGTTAGTCATAGCTGATCTGCCTGGGGGAAAGAAAATGGATAGGGGCAGTAGAGATAAAAAAGAAACACCCTTGAAATGCTGGAAATCTGAAATAAAAGTTATTCCTAGAACTGGAATGGGTAGCAACTGTGGAAAGATAAAACCTAGCTGCTTGTATTCATTCAGTTCTTATGCAGTTCTGGAGTCTCTTTGCCACCGCACATTGACCTTAAGGTGGCTATGCTGGGAATTATAGTTTATGTCAAATTGCTGAGCACTGAGAGTTCCTGTGGTGTTGGAATGTTCATGGGCATTCATGGTGAATGTGATGATAATGTAATATAAATCTTACAGTATATGGCCTGTCACAAAAATGCTGATATAGAAATGTACTGTGTCATATATTTATGAGTACAGTCAACATTTCGGGTCCTGACGAAGTGTTTTGGCCTGAAATGTCAACTGTACTCTTTCTCATAGATGCTGCCTGGCCTGCTGAGTTCCTCCAGCATTTTGTGTGTGTTACTTGAATTTTCAGCATCTGCAGATTTTCTCCCGTTTGTGTCATATATTTGCAAGTTTTAATGAGTGAAGTATTATTATGGTAAATCATATTTCAGATTCATATATTTATGTACATATTGTACAATAGAATATTCAAATTGTATTCCCCTATTTCTATATTGATGTTAAATGAGTGAAAGACATTGATAAGAAAAGAGTTAAAATGTCATATTAATTTTTCCTTTGAATCAGCAACATCAGCATTGTTGATCATATCTGATTAGACACAAAGTCAAAAGGCGTCAGAAAAGAAACCTTTTATATCTGTAGGAAACTTCTTCACCAATAATCTGACATGACATTGTGAAAAGAATCATGTTTGTTGTGAAACTACTTAACCAAAATTTAAAAATTTACAGTGATATTTTTTACATATGTTAAATAGGAATTCATATTTTGTACAATCAGTCTGTTTTGGAAATGATGTGTATAAGTGATGAAGTACATAATTGTTGTGATGTGTATAATTGACAGAAAGGATGTACTTGGTCTCTTTATTAATTTTATTGTTAATATGCAAACAGAAACATGATTTTAATAGGGTTTTAAATGCTTTTGAAAATTAAAATCGATGTTGATCAAGAGCATGGTCCTTTTTTCATCATTCTCCATAAACACAACCTGTCTATATCTGAATATTGCAAGCTCACCCATGATCTTTGCTGATGTAGTAATGTGCAACTAGTAATTTAATATTGGGAACCACAAAATGACCTTGCAATCAACAATTCATTAACCAATCCCTGTGCTTGTTAATTTGATCTTCCTGTTCTCCTGATGTCTCATATTACAAAATCCTCATTCTCCTGTTCAAATCTTTTCTGTAGTCATAACACTTTTATTGCTGAAACCTTGACCAGGCTCACAACTTGCCAAGCACTGTAAATTCCAATGATCCTTTGCACCCTCCGACTCTCTTTAGTCCATCAGCATTGGCTTTGCCTTCATCCTTAAATCCCTACATCTCTCAGCATCTCTGCCCTGAAACCTGCTGTCCTCTTCGAAGAATAAGTCACACTTCCAAAACTCACTTTTTCTAGATTACCTCAATTTTATACAATATTCAGAAAGTTTTCATTGCTAAAAGTGTTAGTTATTATATTGTAGCAGTGACCTGACTATAATTTTGACTTTAGTTTTCTATTATGCTGTCCTAAGAATTAATTCATGATCACATAGATTAATTATTAAAATGGCTAGAGCTGTTGATATAGGATGATGGACTGAAGACAGTTTTCCAGCCAAAAGTGTACTGGCAGCTTCATTGCAAATCTTTTTCTCATAGCTTTGATTGGCGGTAGTGTCTGAGAATGATGATTTCATGTTTGAAATCTTACTAGATGAGTAAAGTTCATCTCAAATATGGCAAGGAGAGGACAGTGTTCAAAAGAAAATCAGACAAATGTTTTTAATAGTTAAATCTGTAATTTATTGTGTGATACTAAAAAATGTTGGTTGATTTACATGAGGCTGCCATAACTTTGGCAAAGTTACAGCAATTTGGACCTCTAATTTTTCTTTTGCGCTACAAATCACCACACAACAAATCTGTGTTGATTTATGATGGTCATTGTTAGCTTCACCTCAAAGATCAAAGTATAGCAGGCAACAACATAGACTAGATTTTTGTGCATTACATGAATGTGTAATATTGTACTGCCTCTAATATAAATCTAGTGACACATTTTCATCAGAGCACCAAATACATGTGGCAACTTTAGAGTTCTGGACTCAAATTGGGAATCTAGCATTTATTGGTGTTACACAAGCTGAAGGTTTAGAACTGATGGTTTGTAATGCTTTAGAGACAGCTTGTGTAGTGCTGCAACAGCATTTTTTTGCTGGTAAGAGTTCAATGCTGTGTAATTTTTGCTAACGCATTAAAATTATGATAAATGACTGGGCCGCCTTCAGATAGCTGCTGTTTTCAAATAGCTCAGTAATTGGATGAATGAATTGGTTCTGTGATGTCAAGAATGACATCACATGTGGTTTACCACGTCTTAGAAGTCATCTCAAATGAGGGTGTAAAAGTTAATTATTCAAAAATAACTATTTTGATATTGTATTGAGATGTATCTCTGACAGAAATGCAGATTAAAGCAGGTTTATTTTTTAACTTTATGGCTTATGTACTTTAGCCATGAGGCTTTCTATATGATGTGGTACAAATCCAAATCCAGTTTCTACATTAGATTGGAGCTTACTGGATGACTGACAATATCATGAAACAATCACAAAGAAAAGTTTAGATCAAGAGTAATTCTATCAAGTGATCTTATCTGAAGGCTTTGTTTATTTAGACAACCCAAGCTTTGTGTTTTTACACTTTGCTGTGTAAGTCAGCATAGCAGTCCAATTAATAAAGCTCTTTGCATTTCATGTAAAACTGCCCCATTGTTAACTTTCATCAAATAGTTTGCTAACACTTTGCAATCTGCTGACAGCTTATGATTGACTATAAGTGAGGATTTATCTTGGACAACATTAAAATTCTTTCACCTCAGTCATTTTGCAGATAAGAGTTATTCTTTGAGGTGGAACTTGGGTCATAATGAATCCTTCGCCCTGACTGAGGCACCTATTCTGTTTGAAGAAAGAAGTGCTGACAGTAAAAGTAAATATTGATATCTACCGCGAGGCTCGTGATGGGTTCAGTTTAACAGATAAAATTGCAATGTCTTTTTTCACAGCTGTAACCAATTGTCTTGCATAACCCTGCAGGCAATAAAGTGCTGGTATAAAGGTTTTATAGAATTTTTAGACTTTTTGTGCAATACAGAAACTAATGGCCAGTGAAAGTTCAAGCATAATTTTTGGAGAAAAATTGCATGTTACATCAATAATTGAAGGAGGGTTGCTCCACATATAGTTAAGATCTAATAATAGAGAGCAACAAAGTTTAAAGAAGATTGCCGATTTTTTTTCATGCGATCTGCTTAGCTGAGTAACCTTCTATTTCAAACAAACCAATTGTTTTTCAGGGTCATCCTCCTAAACAAGGTTCCACAAGGCTATCATAAAGACACCTGTGTGACTGTTAAAGGGATAGTAAAGAATTGTTACCCGTTTTCCCATTTGCAAGTCGGATTTGAGTTATACTAAAGGACATTGTTTTCTTTGGGAAGGTAAAATGAAAACTAGAGGGAATGAGTTTAAGATGAGAGGTGAAAGATTTCAAAATGACCCAAGCAGCATAATGCAGAGGATAGTGAACTGCCAGAAGAGGCAGTGGTTAAGCTGGGTGCAATAATAACATATTTGGACTTTTGGATAAGTACATGAATAGGAAGGGTTTGGAGCGATGTGGCTCAAATATGGGCAAATGGGACTAACTTGATGGACATCATGATCAGAATGAACATACTTGGCTGAAGGGTCTGTTGTCATGGTCTGTTGCTCTTCGAAATTGATTTATGACTCTAAGCTTTTGATTTAAGAGCAGTATTTCTCAATCCTAATTTTTAAGCAATGGAGTACTTTGCAGCATGAGAGACTGCTGTTTCTTAAGAAGCCTCTGAAGCAGCTGTGGGTAGAAGAAACACTGTTGTAGCTTGGGTGATTCAGCCATGTTAGAATGCCAGGGAAACCACAAATCCTTTGTGGTTGTATTGTGTTGGGTAAATGGATCATAACATATTCTTAATGCTTTTTTAATTTCAACCTTGCACATTTTTTTACTGAAAGTTAAGGTCCTACTTAAACTACCAGAGTTGAACTTCAAAGAGTTGAACCTGTAGTTTAGTCAATTCAGCCCAAAGTAACATTGGCAAATTGCCTACTCCCCTTTCCCTTTTCTCTCCTCCTGATTTATCCAATTACTCCTGTACCCACTCTAACACCCTCCTCCACTCATACTGTCTTGGTTCCCTCCTATCCCATTGCTCCCATTTGTCTTCCCTACCACCCTTATCTGGTTTCATGCTCTACTTTCCTTTCCTATCCGATCAGCAGCTCTTTAATACTCCTGTCACCTCCAAGCCTCTGTCGCTATTTCCACACTTCCTTCTTCCATCTACATATACCCTTTCCTCATCTGGACCACCTATCATGTGCCAGCTCTTGCACCACTTCTCTCCATTTATTTATACTAGCTATCTCCCCTCTAACTCTCAGTCAGGGGGTCTTGATCTATAACACTGACTGTCCATTTCACTCCACAGGTGCTGCTTGACCAGCTGATTTCCTCCAGTAGTTTGTTGTTTGGGATATAAATTAGAATGGAGCCATGTGGGATCTCTGTGGGATATTAATATCATTTGTAGCATTATTCCAATGGTAATTGAAAGGCCTGGAATAATGATTGCAAGGCATGGTCATATCCATCACAACAAGGAATTTAAATTCAATTAATTAAGTAAATCTTGAGTAAAAGTTGTATCATTCATTTTTCCCAAGAAATTCTATAATACCATCAATTTTATTTTATGAAAAAATAGTCCACTTATTTCCAGTACTAAGAGACAAGTCAGTTATTTCAAAACTTGTAAAAAAGATTACCAAAGTGATTCAAAGTTATTAATCTCCCTCACCTTCTCAAGAGCATTTCGGGATGGCAGTGTCAACAATCATTCTGTTAATGAACACAAAAATAAAGCAGAGTGCACACTAAGCTTTGTTATACCGATGGATATCCTATGTTGAAAGAATATACAAATATCCTTTGACAATTAAATGCTGATTATTGGTCACAAACCTGCCATATGTGAAAAATTGTGGTATTGAATGTACATATTTTTGCTGTGCAGTTGATATTTGTGAATGCACAGCAAGCTTAATAGCCAAAATCTGTCTGGATCAGGTGGGGAAGTTGGTTTGTTAATTTTTAAAAATTTTCTTTTTGCTCAGCATAACAAAACTTTAAATTTACAGATACATTTACATTTCTTCCCCTCACAGATCTCAGCTATCACAGCACTTCCATCAAAATACAGACATCACCCCAACATCCTATACAAAAGCCCTTATTAGTATAGCAGACAGGTTTACATCTACATACTGCAGAAAAGGTTGCCATGTTTTATGAAAACTATTTGTTTTTGAGTGTACCATACATGTCAGAAAGTCCAAAGGAATGTATTCCGTGATTAATCTACGCCAACCAAAAAGTCCTGGGGCCTTATCGGATATCCAACAAAGTAAAATATTCTTCCTTGCACAAAAAGTCAGGATGTTAAAAAGTTTTTTCTGATGTGCATTAATAATATGACTGCTGGGTAAGCCTAAGAGAAAAGACACTGGGTCCAGTTCAAGTTCCATCCTCAGAACCTTTACCATTTTACCCAAAATGTCACTCCAGTATGCCTGAAGCTTGGGACAAAAACAGTGGGAGAAAGTTCCAGTGTTTACTTTACATTTAGAACATATTGGAGAAACCCCCGTCTGAAATTTCGAGAGATGATCTGGAGTCAGATGGGTTCTATGCAGAATTTTGAGTTGCAGTGCTTTAGTTCTATTACAAACTGAAATTTTCTTTGCATTATCACAGATGTCTTCCCATGTTTCAGCTGTAATTTCTACTCAGCTCTTCCTCCCAGACCTTTCCCAGCTGCTCAGCCTCTCCACAAGAACATTCCCTCAGGATGCTGTAAAAGTACTAATGGAGTCTTCACCCTTAGAACAAAACACCCTCTTTTCTATGTCAGAACTATAGAAATCAGTTAACAATGATGTTTTTTTCTGTATGTAATCTCTTATCTGAAAGAAACGAAAAAGATCCTTGTTGGGTATGTTAAATTTCTGTACTATTTGACTAAAAGACATCATCGTTCCTTCATCAAACAAATTTCCTAGATGGAAAATACCCTTAGAAATCCAAAGTTTAAATCCAGAATCCATTATGCCAGGCTGAAAAACTGGACTGCCGGTTGTTGGAGTGAAGGGTGATATTTTCGTTACGTTGCCCTCAATTTATCACACCGCCCTCCAAACCCTGATTGTATTAATTCTTATTGGATTGTGAAAATATTCCTTAACTAGTTTCATCTTATTGAGGAAAAGCAAATTCGTAAGACGGCATTTTGCTTGTGAAGCTTCAATATCTAGCCAAATTGAGGAGGGGTCCCTGCAAACCCGGTCAACCACATAAAATAAAAAGGAACTTAATTGATATTTTTTGATGTCTGGAAAATCCGGACCCCCTAGACTACTGGGAAGTTATAACTGAGACATTTTAATACAGGGTCTTTTTTTCTTCCAGATGAAAAAAACAAACCAGCCATTTATTTTTTTAAAGTATTTGTTGGGTAAAAATGACTGGAATCATTCATATTGGATAGAGCAGACGAGGAAGAATGTTCATTTTGAGCAAGGATATTCGGCCAAGCCAAGAAATGGGAAGAGTGCTCTCGCTCAAAATCCTGTTTGATTTTGTCAAATAACTGTGTAAAGTTAGCTCTGAATATTTGATCAAACGTAGGCCCCCTCGGCCTGAGTCGACGTAGTAGTAGGTGTGATAAATATGCCTAAGTAAACAAAACCTGTCTGCGACACACATCAAAGTTGCTGGTGAACGCAACAGGCCAGGCAGCATCTCTAGGACGAGGTATAGTCGACATTTCAGGCCGAGACCCTTCATCAGGACCAACTGAAGGAAGAGTTAGTAAGAGATTTGAAAGATTTGAAAATTTGAAACTTGAAAACCTGTCTGCGACCATTTAAAGGGGAAAACACCCTGAGTGTCAGGTACCTGCTGCAGGTTCCCCAGAGGCATAGCTTCTGATTTAGTAAAGTTTATTTTATAACCTGAAAAGTCACTAAATGAATTGATGCTTTGTATAAGGTGGTGCACTGATATAGCAGGGTTTGATAAGAAAATTAGAACATCATCCGCATACAATGTAATTTTATGTGACTTTAGTCCTATGTCTGGAGCAGATATTTTGGGGTCTCGCCGAATAGCCTCAGCCAATGGCTCGATCACTAGTGTGAAAAGTAGTGGTGATAAAGGACAGCCCTGCTAGCTGCCCCTCAGAATACTAAAATTATCCGACCTAATACCATTAGTGAGAACCGCAGCCAAAGGGTCATTATAAAGAACCTTCACCCACTTAATAAAATTATTGCCCAAACCAAATCATTCTAAAGTGAAAAAAAGATACGACTATTAGACACGATCAAAGGCCTTTTCTGCATCTAAGGAAACCACCAAGCCGTCCACTGCCTGTTGTTGACATGCCTGAATCACATTAAGTAATCTTCTAATATTGTTAGATGATCTACGGCCTTTTACAATACCCATTTGATCCTCTTTTATGATAAAAGGTAACACAATTTCTAATCACAACGCTAAGATTTTAGATGAGATTTTAAAGTCAACATTTAACAATGAAGTAGGCCTGTAGGAGGCACAATCTTCAGGGCTCTTTCCTTTCTTAAGAATTAGGGAGATATTAGCTTCTCTCAGTGATGGTGGGAGGAGAACACAGTTAAATGCATGATTGAACATGTTTAGCATAGGCTCTGATAATAACCCTGTGAACTCTTTATAGAATTCACTAGTGAGTCCATCAGGACCAGGGGCCTTCCCACTTTGGAGCCGTCTCACAGCTTCCTGTATCTCATGTATAGATAACGGAGCATTGAGGACGGACTCTTGTTCAGAAGAAATGCCTAGGAGATCTAAATTCCTGAAAAAGGACTCCATCCTAGATTGTCCATCATTACCTTGCTCAGATTGATACAATTTAGAATAAAAATTCTTAAACACAACATTAATCATTTTAGAATTACTAGTGAGGGGTCCTATCCCATTCCTAATTGAAGCAATAGTCTGAAGGGCATTTTTCTTTCTAGCTAAATGAGCCAAATACCTACTTGGTTTTTCACCATGTTCAAACAATCGTTGTTTAGCAAATGTCAATTTTCTTTTGGCTGCTTGTGTAAGTAAAGAGTTTAGTGTACAGCGTAGGGATGTGATATTCTGTAACTTGGCTGCAGAAGGCTTATTAATATAATCCTTTTCAGCTGCCGCAAGCCTTGCTTCCACTAGGCGCTGCTGTTCCGCAGCTTGTCGCTTCTTTCTAGCAGAGTAGAAGATAATTGCATTGGCCTTAGCGGTTTCCCAGTGCATCGATGGACTACTAGCTGATTTGGAATTAATAGATAGGAAAGTTTTAAATTCGTAAGTAAATTAGTCTATCTTTTAGAATAAAAGGATTCAGCCTCCAATGTCTAGATCGTGCTGAATTATCTTTGGGCTTAATATTTAAATATACTGCTGCATGGTCAGAAATAGCGATATTTCCAATTGTGCAGGATACAACTAAATCTAGGAGCGTTTTGGGGGTTAGAAAAAAGTCTATTCTGGTATAACACTTGTGTGGATTAGAAAAAAACTGTGAAGTCTTTGTCTGGGGGATGTAACAACCTCCAGACATCCACAAGTCCTAGTTCTCCACATAAACCCATGATTTGTTTGGATTGTGAGGAGAGCAACAAGGGACCACTAGGCACTCTGTCTATCAATGGGTCCATGAGACAATTAAAATCCCCACCTACAATAATATTTTGTATTGAAAAGCTTGTAAGTTTTGGAAAAAGCATCTATTAGGAATTTGGGAGGATGAGCTGGAGGGCAGTAAACATTGAGAATACCATATTCCTCTCCATATATTGAAGCCTTAACAATCACAAATCTCCCATACTTATCCTTAATGCAGTCTAATAACTTAAAAAGTAGGTTCTTCATAATTAAAATGGCCACCCCCCCACTCCTGGTATTAGAAGATGAAAAATAGACTCGATTAAATCTACTCTGTTGCAGTTTTAGATGTTCTTTATCATTTAAATGTGTCTCCTACAATAAGGCTATGTCCACCCTTTCCTTTTTCAGGTTTAATAGGATTTTCTTTCTCTTGATTGGTGAATGACTCCCCTTAATGTTCCAAGTGCACAATTTTAATACATTACTGGTCATAACCCTTTATAACAATCATTTGACTCTGAAGGAGAAGAAACCCAACTTAAGATCAGCTGAGCAGAAATAAGTGGATAAAAAAACACACAAAAAAAACAAAGCGCCAACAGCGCTGAACAAGATGACTTACTCCACACTTAAAGGGGATATCTGAACCTTCTAGCACCCCATATTCTACCCCACTGCCAATATAGCATTTAACATAGTCAAAAATGAAAACAGGACATAATTTATCGATCCACCGATTTGTTACCATCATGTTTAAGCTCCTTCAGGCTGGATCAGCACTGCTAATTTAAACAAATAATGAAACTATATTAATCAAAACAAATACGTTACCCATCCTGTAAGATACCTTGCTGTCGAGTAATGAAAAGGTAAAATAAAGCGACCATCGAGCATGTATCGCTCATAACCAGGGCTACACAATATATACATTCTTTAGCCCAATGTGTCTACAAAAGTTTTAGCTTTGCTAGGAGAATCAAATACCTTGGTGGTTTCGTTGTAGGTGATTTTCAGCGCCGCTGTGTACAGCATAAAGTACTGGATTCTGGATTCCCTCAGCCACTTCTTTACTTGGTCGAATTCCTTGCGCTTCCAAATAACGGCTGCTGAAAAATCTTGAAAAAACATAAGCCTGGATCCCTCATATATTAAAGCCTGGGCATCAGTCCCGCGGCGTCTCGAAGCCTCCATCACATTTGCTTATCACCAATTATGGAACTGCACAAGGACAGGTCGAGGGCGTTGGTCTGGGCCCAGTTTTGGAGCCAGCATACGATGAGCTCTTTCCACTTTAATGTGTCCAGCCTTGGTTTCCAAATCAAGGAAACTAGGCAGCCAGCCCTCAAAAAACTTCGCTGGTTGTCTGCCTACTGTACCTTCAGGTAGACCGATAATTCGTATGTTCTCCCTCCTACCTCTATTCTCGAGACCATCAGTATGGTCAGACAGGTTTTGAACTTGCTTTTCTAGCATCCGAATGCAGCTCTAGGCTTGAACAGCTACAGTCTATACCATGGAGACTCGGACCTTGGCCTCGGTCATTCTTGTATCAAGATTTTTAAGCTCCAGTGTGTGGTTGTGGAGTGTTAGAGAGAGTGGACCCAGCTTCTTGTCCATCACTTTGGATATGTTCTCCGTAACTTCCTGAATTATTTGACGAAAAGCAGGGTCCAACGTGTTAGCATAACTGGCTTCTCAGCCCCAGGAGGGCGCTCTGTGCAGTCCATCCTGGCTGCCTTTTTAGTGCTTTTCGATGGCATGGTATAGAAGCAGCTCAAATAAATACTCATCAATGTTCACGTTATTAAATCCAACACTTGGGCATTTTAAGAAAAAGTTGGAATGGATAGGTTTATATGCAAAATTATCAGTGTTACAGCGCTGAGCTCAGCAAGCAGACTGCGCCACCATCTTGAAACCTGGTTTGTTACTTTGACAAGTCAATCTTTCTTTTTCCCATAAATTCACTATGAAGTTAAAGGTGGCAGTATTAACGTGGAGTTTTATTTAAACATTCTCATTGTTTTTGCCAGACACACCAATTAGTTAGTTACATGTGCTTGCCAGAGACTAATGTCTGTGGTTCCCTCTTCACATGTGCTCCCTGGAAAGTTGCCAGCTAATTCTGGGTCAGGTTATATATGGCACTACTTACTGTTTAATTAGAATCCTGTATGTATTGGTTTTAATATTGTCACATGTACCAATGCACAGTGAAAAGTTTGTCTTGCATACCATTCATACTATCA
Organism: Mobula hypostoma; assembly: GCF_963921235.1. Classification (NCBI taxonomy): domain Eukaryota; kingdom Metazoa; phylum Chordata; class Chondrichthyes; order Myliobatiformes; family Myliobatidae; genus Mobula; species Mobula hypostoma. The sequence continues at coordinate 174,432,481 of NC_086097.1, forward strand.
GTTATTGCAACAGTGCAATATAAATCTACTGTGGCCCTTGGCCCACAGTGTTGCTTGACATCTTACTTCAATGAACTGGGTAGAGTCATAGAATTGTACAGTATGGAAACAGGCCATTTGGCCCAACTTGTCCACGCTGACTAGTGGACACCCTTCGGTATTAATCCAATGATCTAGCACTTGGTCTATAGCCTTCTATTGCTGAAGCAATTTGTAGCGATTACTTGAAAACAAACCAAAACCGCTGAGAGACTAAGTCAGGGTGTTCGTCCATCGTCGACGTCGATGAGGACCTCGACACCATTATTATGGTGTCGAGACTAGCGCGTTGTTTGGATTTAAGTGAGGGAGAGTTGCGCAGCGTCAGCCTCACGCTCTCTTTCCAATTCCCATCTGGATCCAGTGGCAAGACAGAGTTGAGACGACTGGAGATAGGACTAGGCACAGTGGATGACCAGGACGTCTTCTGTGTCTTGTCCTGCTCTACACATTCAACGACGCTTGCAGAGACCGCCTTCTTGACCGTTGGACCTTTGGTTTCGTCTTCTCAATCTGCTGGAGTCTGTCTTCACATGCTGGAATAGACAACTCCCTTATTTCACCAAGGGTTTGAGACCCGTTGGCTACCCTCACCTGGTTTAGCCGGCTTGTCGAAGCCATTGCCCAGGGTGTGGCCGCTGTCGCATGCAAACAGCTATGGAGAGCCACAGGTGAGTGCTGAGTGCCAGGTGGGGACCAAAGTCAGGGTAATCAACACTGTATAACAAGCTTCCAAATAACAAATTTTCAAATCGAAGAAGTTATGTTTGACCCTTAATTACGAAGCCAGCAAAGATGAACAATCTTGTAGCGTTAGCAATATAGTGATTTTAGTGTTCAAATTAGTGTAACTAAGTGTTTCAATCAGTGATCAAATAGCGATATAGCAGTTTAACTTGCCCTCTAATTTATCAGCATTCGAATAGCGTAACTAAGCATTCTAGTAATGCTCCAGTTAGTGGTTTAGTTAGTGAAATAATGAAGTTAGTATAACTAATTAGCGTATTTAAGCGGTCTTCCAACACATTTGTTTTTCAATAATCATTGGCATGCAATTAATGCAGTTAAATCAACCTTTGATTTAATGCATGCAGAGGAAACAGTAGATACAGAATATTTTCTTCCTGCAGCAGAGCTTCAAGTGCTGACATTAGACACACTGTCATTTGATTTCATGTCATTCTGTGGGTCATCTGCTCTATGTGTAGTCAAAACATGCCTTAGAATTGGAGAAAAGTTGTCTGATGGAAGGTGAGACACATATTCACTTGTTTTAACAACTTAACCTTCAATGTAACATGTTTGGTTCACATTTGTTTCACATCCCCTGTGAATGCACTTCTATAGCCATCAATGATTGTCTTCCCTGCTTGCCCTGGAGAGGTAATGAGATTAGCATTTGATGTTCTTTAGCAACAGCTTCACAGAGATTAGTCAATTTCTTGAGATGAGGTTGCAATTGTGAGGCATTTTCTTTAATTTTCATAAGATCATTAATTGATTTTGTTCACATTTGTTTCATGCTCCATTTGAAGACTTTTGATTGGATTAGCCTCAGTTTTAGGTTTAAATTCTCTTTTGCAAGCCCCAACTGCAGGATCATTGGCACCAATCCCATGCTTTGATGCACTCATGTTTCTTTCTCTAGTTGCACGACTCACAATTAACTCTGTTTGCCCACAGCTCCAGCAATATTCGATTTAATAAATGTAGTCAACAAACAGTCTGCGCATCCACAGCGCCTAAACCAGACTGAACAGACAGACTTCAATTCAAATGCCCACACCCAGAATATTTCAGCATTTCAATAAAACAAAGTGACAAACCCTTAAGCAAACACCACATGATCGAGCAATGGTCTCCAGTGGACGGGTACCATTGTCCATTCAAAACTGTGTTCAAACCACAAACACACAGCATGAATCAACAAAACGTCACAGATAATCCTATTGCAAGCCGTTCCTTTTCCCGAAGTGTTATTTTCAGTGTTTTGATTCTAATTTCACCAATGGGTCCGAGGCAGTCCTTTGCCATAGACTGGTGCTTGTTTGGTATAACTTTTTTTTTGTTGACAAATGTTGGGATTACTTGAAAACAAACCAAAACTGCTGAGAGACTAAGCCAGGGTACTTGATACTATATGACACTCTTCCAAATAACGAATTTCCAAATTGAGAAAGGTACATTTGATTCTTTGTTACGAAACGAGCAAAGATGACTGATCTTGTAGCAATTAAAAAAAAACTAGTGAAACTAAATTAGCAATATAGCGATCTTAGCGTTTAAATTAGTGTAACCAAGTGTTCCAATTAGCAATGGAATAGTGATATAACAGTCTAACTTGCCATCTAATAGCGATATTAGCATTAGAATAGCATAACTAAGAATTCTAATAACGTTCCAATTAGGGATCTAGTTAGTGAAATAATGAAGTTAGCGTAACTAATTGGCGTATTTAAGCAGTCAACAAAAAAATATCATTCCCCGTGGCTCAACCTCTCTCCGCTAGATTAAATTAAACAACTAAGACAAAGCGTGAATACATAACTATACTAATTTGCTTCTACCACACCCCAATCCACGTGACAGATTGGCGTGATAAATGGAAACCCTCTTCGTCAAGATTCTGAACCTTCATGGTGGAATTGAGGTGAACCGGCTGGGGGTTTAAAAATCCATTTAATTCCTTTTTGAAGGATATCACTGATCCATGAATGATCCCACTTTTTGATGGTTGTTCACAACTCACGCTCAGCTCCAACTAAGTTTGTTGCATTATCAGAGCACAGTTCACAAACCTGTCCTTGTCTTGCTATAAAGTATTGAAGTGCGTTAACAAAGGAATCTGTGTCTAAAGAAGATGCCACTTCAATGTGAACAGCTCGTTAACTAGACAGGTAAATATGAACCCGTATGACCTCATACCTCTTCACAGTACTCCTGTTTTTCATCTCAAAAGGTCAAGGTAGTCCACTCCTACACGTGTAAACAGAGTCAAAATGTGAATATGTAACTATACTCATTTGCTTTTACCACGCCCCAACTGCTGTCTGGATGAAGAAGCCCCCCCCTCCCCCCCCCCATATTCCCTCTAAATCTTTCCCCTATATTGTCCTATATCTATGTCCTGTGGTTTTATTTTCCTTTGATACGGGGAAATGTTTCCTGCAGTCTACCCTATCAATATCCCTATAATGTAATTGGGTTAACCATGTCCTGTTTTGACCCTCTGTGCTTCAGGGAAAATATGTAGCTTCTTCAGTCATTTCTCATAACTGAACTGCTCCATTCCAGGCAACATCTTGGTGAATCTCCTCTGTGTCCTGTCCCAACACATTCTTTATTAGTATAGTGATCAGAAATGCATGTTTTATTTCAGCTAAGGTCTGATTGAGGTTTTGTAAAAGTTCGAGCATAACTGCCGTATTTAATGCCTCAACTAATGAAGGCCAGTGTTTCATATGAGTTCCTTACCATGTTATCTACCTGTGTTGTCACTTTGTAAGGATCTATTGCCTTGTTTTCCACATGTGGTTACACAAAAAATTCACCGTTAACTTTGAAGAATGCTGTTTAAACATAGTGATGTGTTTCTGTTATTTATCTTATTCTCCTGCTTTTGATGGAGAAATTCATTTTCTTCATTAGTTCTCAGTGCAGTGGATCCATCTTAGTTAGTGTATGCTTCATGCGAGGGTACACACTCCAGTGACTTGAAGACAAGAACATAGATGGATATCACCATGTAATGGGGTGCTGCATTGATTGCAGGTGCTGCCTTTCTCAGGTGCTGTTAAACCTAAGGCTTCATCACCTTTCACAGGTAGATACAAAATTCTGTCACATAAGACCTTGTAGCACTATTTGGAAAGTAAGCAAGGAAGATCGCCATTTATCTGATTTTCTTCCCCCTTGAAAGGATTTAGACATTCTTGAATAATTGTTTTGAGCACTTTTTAATTTGCTCATGGCATGCAGACATTCTGAGTAATTACTGTTCATCCCCATTTCCCCCTACTAGGTGGAGTGCTGTGATTTTCAAAGAAATGGTCGTAGGAATGGTGTACAGTATGTACTGAGTGTAAACTTGCATTGACCACAGGTGCACAAGTTAAAGTCCTAAACTGAGGCAAGACTAATTTTGGTGGCATTTTCAAAGACAGAAACCATAGAAAAAGTACAGCACAGAAACAGGCCTTTTGGCCCTTCTTGGCTGTGCCGAACCATTTTCTGCCAAGTCCCAAACTTGCGAAGGTTGATTGAGAAAGGCTGTTAGCAGGTTAAAGAGCAGGTAGGAAGCTTTTAAAAGGGAGAAAGGACTGCATTCAGGGACAACTTGTTCCTGTGAGAATGAAGGGCGAGGCTGGGGCTGTTTATCCTGGAGTGAAGGAAACTGAGGGTTGATCAGAGGAAAGAGTGGCCAATCAGAGAGATCAGAAGGCTGAGAAGACATAGTTCACTCAGGTTCGCTGATCAAGTAGAAAAGGCAGCAACTTGTGGCAGTTTTGAAGCTTTGAGTAGTGGCCAATCAACATTTGAGATTGATTAGCAAGAACAAATTAAAGTAAGGCAGGGGCAAACAGAGTGACCATTGTCACAGTAGCCATCATTGGAATGGACAGTTAGAGCGAAGATTTTGAGACTTTAGCTTTTCAAGGCTTCAGTGAGGAGAGGCTTGAGTGAGAGGAAGCAAAAAAAAAGCTGTAGGTAGTGTTTTTCCCCCTCCTTCTTTACATTTGCTCAATTAGAACAGTAGAGATGGCAGATAGGATAGTGGAGTGTTCCTCTTGCAGGATATGGGAAGGCAGGGAGACCTCCTGTGTTCCTGACAACTGCACATGTGAGAAGTGTATCCAGCTGCAGTTTCTAGCATTCTGCATTTCAGAGTTGGAGCTGGAACTGGATGAACTCTGGATCATACGAGTGGCTGAAAGTGTGGTACATTGTACATAGAGAGAGGTAGTTACAGCCAAGGTGCAGGACACAGGGAACTGGGTGACAGGAAGAGGAAAGGGGCTAAGCAGCAGGTACAGAGTACCCCTGTGGCCATCCCCCTCAACAACAGGTATATCACTTTGGATACTGTTGGTGGTGGTGGTGGAGGGAGGGGGGGAGGCGTGGAATGACCTAGCAGAGGAAAGTCACAACGGTCAGGTGTCTGGCATTGAGTCCGACTCTGCGATTCAGCAGGGAAGAGGGGAGACGAACCAAGCTGTGGTGACTGGGGATTCGTTAGTTAGGAAACTAACTAACTTCTGGTCGCCCTACTACAGGAAGGCTGTGGAAATCATAGAAAGGGTGCAGAGGAGATTACAAGTTGTTGCCTGGATTGGGGAGTATGCCTTATGAAAACAGGTTGAGTGAACTTGACCTTTTCTCTTTGGAGCAACAGAGGATGAGAGGTGACCTGATAGAGGTTTATAAGATGAGAGGCATTGATCGTGTGGATAGTCGGAGGCTTTTTCCCAGGGCTGAAATGGCAGCCACAAGAGGGCACAGGTTTAAGGTGCTTCGGAGTAGGTACAGAGGAGATGTTTTTTACACAGAGAGTGGTGAGTGCGTGGAATGGGCTGTCGGAAACAGTGGTGGAGGTGGATACGATAAGGTCTTTTAAGAGACTTTTGGATAGATACATGGAGCTTAGATAAACAGAGGGCTCTGGGTAACCCTAGTAATTTCTAAGGTAGGGACATGTTCGGCACAACTTTGTGGACTAAAGGGCCTGTATTGTGCTGTAGGTTTTCTATGTTTCTGTGTTTTTCTATGGAACACAAAGGAGGTTCTGTGTATGAGATTTCTAGATCAGCGGTCCCCAACCACCGGGCCGCAAGGCATGCGCTACCGGGCCGTGAGGAAACGATATGATTTGGTGATATGAGTCAGCTGCATCTTTCCTCATTCTCTGTCACGCCCACTGTTGAGCTCAAACGCACGCGAGCTCATTATGCATGCGTCATCCACATCAGAGCGGAAAGGATATCAACTCCTCGAGCTTGCAAATGATGGCAGGCTAAAAAGTATGTTTGACATAACATCTCTGCCAGCATTCCGGATCAAAGTCAAGGCTTAATATCCTGCGATAGACACGGAAGCACTGAAAACATTGCTTCCATTTCCAACATATCTTTGCAGTGAATGCAATGAAAACTAAATTGCGCAATAGACTGGACATAAGGAACCCATTCGAGTATCGCAGTCTCCCATCACTCCTCGATAGGACCGTCAGGAAAACAAGTATTCAGCCCAAGGCTCCCACTGATTTAGCGATGTTGGTATGTTGCAATGATTTTATATGTTCATACGAGGAAAATATGCGCTGTGTGTTTAATATCCAAATGTTACTTAAAATGTTATGATGCTATTGACTTATAAGTGACTTATATAACCATACAACAATTACAGCATGGATACAGAACATCTCTGCCCTTCTAGTCCGTGCCGAATGCTACTCTCACCTCGTCGCACCGACCTGCACTCAGCCCATAACCCTCCATTCCTTTCCTGTCCGTATAGCTGTCCAGTTTAACTTTAAATGATAATATCGAACCTGCCTCTACCACTTCTACTGGAAGTTCGTTCAACACTTACTTCAAGCTCCCCTGATAATTGACTTATCGCTATATTCATGCGAGGAAAATATGCGCTGTGTGTTTAATATTAAATTTGTTAGATAAACCCTTTTGGAAACAAAATTGAGTGTATTAGCCACTTATCATCTATATTCCGGTCGTGATTAACACCCCCCCCCGCCCCCCGAACAGAATCGCCAAAAATGATTTGCAGGAAACAAATCACACATGCACACTGGTGCCCGCGCAAGGCTTCATGGTCATTGTAGTCTTTCTCGGGATAAACACAATGTTTTTGACTGCTACTCTTGTCCATTGGCAACCATTCCCCCCCCCCCCCCACCACTGGTCGGTCGGTCCGCAAGGATATTGTCAATATGAAACCGGTCCACAGTGCAAAAAAGGTTGGGGACCCCTGTTCCAAATGGTACGTTGACTCCAGCGTGCCGGGATTCAGGTCACCTTGGATTGTGTCTTCAGCGTTCTTAAGTGGGAGTATGAGCAGCCAGAGGTTGTGGTCCATGTATGCACCAATGACATGGGTAGGAAAAGTGTCAAGATACTGCAAAGGGAGTTAAGGGAGTCTGATGCTAAGTTAAAGGGCAGGACTTCTAGGGTTGTGACTTCAGGATTGCTACCCGTGTCACATGCTAGTGAGGCTATAACTAGGAAAATTATACAGTTTAACACATGGCTAAGGAGTTGTTTTAGGAGGGAGGGCATAAGATTTTTGGATCATTGGGCTCTCTTCTAGGGAAGGTGAGACCTGTACGGAAGAGATGGTTTGCCCCTGAACTGGAGGGAGACTAGTACCCTACAGGAAGGTTTCTTAATTCTGCACAATGGGGTTTACACGAGAGTTGCAGGGGGATGGGAACCGGAGTGCCAGAACAGTTAGTGAAGAGGTTGTGGAGACGGATGTTGGTAAGATCATAGATAAAGTCAGGAATCAAAAGGTTGAGAATGGTGTGACTGGTGTGCTAAGCTACGTATATTTCAATGCATGAAGTATCATATGAAAGGTGGATGAGCTTCGGGGCATGGATCAACACTTGGATTTATGATATTGTAGCCATTAGTGAGAGCTGGTTGCTGGAGGGGCAGGACTGAAAGCTCAGTATTCTGGGTTTCCATTGTTTTGGGTGTGACAGAGCAGGAGGGATTAAAGGTGGAGAGGTGGCATTACTAGTCAGGGAAAATGTCACAGTAGTGCTCAGTCAGGACAGACTGGGGTTGAAAAATGGCAAATGGAATTTAATGCAGACAAATGTGAGGTGTTGCATCAACCAGGGTAGGTCTTACACAGTGAACAGTAGGGCACTGAGAGGTGTGGTAGAACTAAGGGATCTAGGAATACAGGTCCATAATCCATTGAAAGTCTCATCACAGATAGATGGGGCCGTGACATAAGTTTTTGGCATATTGGCCTTCATAGATTAAAATATTCAGGAATTCAGGAGATGGGATGTTATGTTAAAGTTGTATAAGACGTTGGTGAGGCCTAATTTGGAGTAAAGTGCACTTTTGGTCACCTACCTACAGGAAAGATGTAAATAAGGTTGAAAGAATACAGAAGAAATTTAGAAGGATGTTGCTGGGTCTGAGTTATAAGGAAAGATTGAATAGGTTAGGACTTTATTCCTTGGAATGCAGAAGGTTGATGGGAGATTTGATAGAAGTGCACAAAATCATGAGGGATATAGATAGGTTAAATGCAAACATTTTTTTTCACTGAGTTTGGGTGGGACTACAACCAGAGGTCAGGGTTAAGGGTGAAAGGTGAAAAGTTTAAGGGTAACATGAGGGGAAACTTCTTCAGAAGGTCATGATAGTGTGGAATGAGCTGCCAGTGCAGGTGGTGCATTTCAACTTTTAAGAGAAGTTTGAATAGATACATGGATGGTCGGGGTATGGAGGGCTGTGGTCCTGGTGCAGGTTGATGGGAGAAGGCAGTTTAAATGTTTTTGGCATGGACTATATGGGCTGAATGGCCTGTTCCTGTGCTGTACTTTTCTATGACTCTGACTTTATAGGGGTTCCTAAAGTCTTGAGAGGCATAGATAAAGTGAATGGTTGCAGTCTTTTTCCCAGGGTGGAGAAGACTTAAACTTGAGGAATACACACAAAGTGCTGGAGGAACTCAGCAAGCCGTGCAGCATCTATGGAAAAAAGTACAGTAGAGGTTTTGGCCGGAAACTTTGACTGTACTTTTTTCCATAGATACTACCTGGCCTGCTGAATTCCTCCAGTATTTTGTGTGTGTTGCTTGTATTTCCAACATATGTGGATTTTCTTTTGTTTCTTAAATTAGAGAGCATGGATTTAAGGGGAAACATTTAAAGGGGACTTGAGTTTCAAGCTTTTCATACAAGAGAGTGGTGGCTATATGAAGCAAACAGCCAGAAGATCTGGTAGAAGTGGGTCCAATTGCAATGTTTAAAAAACATTTATACAGGTACAAGTATAAATGTGGTTAAGAGGGATATCAGCCAAATGCAGCGAAATGGGAATATCTTCATGAGGCACCTTGGTTTGCATATATGAGTTGGGCAGAGACTTGAAACTGCTCACCCTTTCCATTGTTGATCCCTCGATGAGGTCTAGCATGTGTCCCTTTGACTTGCCCTTCCGGAAGTCCACAGTCAGTTCCTTGGTCTTACTGACACTGAGTGCAAGGTTGTTGTTGTGACACCACTCAACCAGCTGATCTGTTTCACACTTGTACACCTCCTTGTCACCATCTTATAGTCACCCAACAATAGGTATGACATTGACAAATTTATAAATATCATTTGAGCTGTGCCTAGCCACACAGGATAGGTGTAGAGAGAGTAGACCTGTGGGCTAAGCACACATCCTTGAGGTGTACCATTGTTGATTATTGGTGAGGAGGAGATGCTGTTTCTGATCTGCACTGACCTGTGGTCTTCTGATGGGAAAGTCAAGGATCCATTTACAAAGGGAGGTACAGAGGCCCAGGTTTTGGAGCTTGCTGATTACTACTGAGGATAATGGTGTTGAACACTGAGATGTAGTCAATAAACAGCAGTCTGACAGAGGTATGCTATTGCTCTCATGGGCTGAAAGGCTTGTTTAGTGGTTTACTGTTCTATTTTCCATGTTAATTAAAGATGCAAACATTGCAGGTTGGTAGCAGAAAATTCTGATAAGTGCCAATGCAAAGGGGAGGGAACGTCGACTCAGACCATGAGAGGCCTGCGTCGGGCATTTTCATGCCTTACAAGGCGCAAGTTGGAAGTCTTTGTGGGGCGCCACTCCTTGCACAGACACTAGAGCAATGTGTGGTTAAGTGCCTTGCTCAAGGACACAAACGTGCTGCCACAGCTGAGGCTGAAACTAGTGACCTTCGGATCACTAGACGAATGCCTTAACCACTTGGCCACGTGCCCAACATGAATGCAAAGGGTTAAGAAAAAACTCGAAAAGACTTTTAGGAAAACAAACAGGAAGTAAAAAATTAAATGATCAAAGAACATAAAAGGAACATAAAACATAAAATATTGACGTCAATAACAAAAGGGTTAGAGAATAGGGCTTTGAAGGGAGAGGATACTGTCTCAAAGTTCAAAGTAAAACATCTACTGCACAATTTCCATCGGTACAGGAGCAGCACAGGGATGTGTGCTTAGCCGGCTGCTCTGTTCACTTTACCCCTATGGTAAAGTGGCAAAGTACAGCTCCAACACCATATACAAGTTTGCTGATGACACCATTGCTGAGGGTGTATCAAATGTGATGATGAGTCAGCATCCAGGAGGGAGACTGAAAATTTGGCCGAGTGGTGTAATAACATCAACCTCTCAATGAATGTCAATAAGACCAAGGAACTGATTGTAGACTTCAGAAGATGGAAACCAGAGGTTCATGAGCCAATACTCATTGGAGGATCAGAAATGGAGAGAGTCAAAAACTTTAAATTCCTGTAGTCACTATCTCAGATGACCTGTCCAGGGCCCATCATATACAGTGCCTATAAAATGTATTCATTCCCTTGAAAGTTTTCATGTTTTATTGTTTTACAACATTGAATCACAGTGGAATTTATTTGGTATTTTTTACATTGATCAACAGAAAAAAACTCTTTCGTGTCAAAGTGAAAACAAATCATTTCAAAGTGATCTAAATTAATTACAGGTTTCCCCCGCCATCCGAAGGTAGAGTGTTCCTATGAAACAGTTCGTAAGCTGAAATGTTTTAAAACGAAGAAGCAATTACCATTTATTTACATGGGAAAAATTTGTGAGCATTTGCAGACCCAAAAATAACCTACCAAATCATGCCAAATAACACATAAAACCTAAAATAACAGTAACATACAGTAAAAGCAGGAATGATATGATAAATACACAGCCTATATAAAGCAGAAATACTTTTCCACAATCATTACTGAACTGCTCTCTGTAGCGAAAATCTCGCGCAAGCACCGTCAGCAGAAAATCTCATGCAAGCGCTGTTGGCAAAAACACAGTGCAAGCGCTCTCCAGTAACCTTTAAGCTATGAAGCTGCCAAATCATACCAAATAACACGTAAAAATACACAGCCTATATAAAGTAGAAATAATGTATGTACAGTATAGTATCACTAGCGGAATTGGTTCAGCGCCGAGCACACTGATGATGGTGTGTTAGACTGAGTCGTCGCAGGGTGGGTGGTGCAGTGGCTCCCACCCTCCAGGCTGCCGACAGATACCGAACCGCGAAGCATGCAGGGGTACAGCGGTAGCTGGGAGGCATCCAGCACATCTTTAAGAAAAAAGCAGAAATAAACATGCTAATTAATTAGGTGCCGCCCGGCACGTAATTGTCGGCCCAGATCAGTGCCGATTTTGGATTGCGTCGTCTCTGATCTGAGCCGACAATTACGTGTTGGGCAGCACCTAATTAATTAGCATGTTTATTTCTGCTTTTTTCTTAAAGATGTGCTGTGTGCCTCCTGCCTACCGCTGCATTCTCTGAGAATCGCGGGGTGGTGGGACACTGGGGTGTCATCTCGTCATCTGTTTCCATTAGAACAGGCATCTCATCTTCTCCTATGACTGCCTGCCTCGATGTTGAAGGTTGAGGTTCGTCGTCTGCTGTGGCTGATGCGGAAGGCTTGCTTGACTGCTGAGCCTCGCGCATTTTTCTATCATACAGTTCTTTGTAAGGACTCGAACCATCCTGCAAATATCCCCTAAACCTACGTACCCTTTCAAAATTAAAGTCGTACTTTATCATTGCAGCGAAAATCTCACGCAATTGCTTCACGTTCAATTCCTGGATGACTTCACTTTCGGTCCGTTTGCTACTGCATTCAGTTTCAATTGTTTTCGTATCCTCTTCCAATTGCATCAGCTCTTCATCTATCAGTTCTTGGTCATGGGATGCCAAAACATCTTCCACATCATGTTCTTCAGCTTCCACAAGCCAAACTCTCTTAGTCCTTACTTCGTTCACCAAGATCGAAACGCTTAATTATGTCTAGTTTTACGCTAAGTGTAACACCCTTACGAGCTCTTCTGGGCTTTTCCAATACCTTGGAACTCATCTTGCAAATGGCTGCTCACAGGCACCTGTTTAAGCAACGCTGGCTAGAATGCTGTTCCAAATCCGGGGGAGAGTGTCTGCTTGGGGCACGCGCTGCCTTTTATCGTGCGCTGATATTCCCTGCGCACTGCTTTTTTTTCATAACAGTGAAAACACCTTCTGAAAGCGAAAACAGGGTACTAATGTAGGTCTTTCGTAACAGTGAGGTTTCGTAAAGCAAACGTTCGAAAAGCGGGGGACACCTGCACAAATATAAAACACAAAATAATTGATTGCATAATTACTCACCTCCTTTAAGTCAGTATTTAGTAGATGCACATTTGACAGCAATTACAGCCTTGAGTCTGTGTGGATAGGTCTCTAACAGCTTTGCACATCTGGACACTGCAATTTTTCCCCATTCCTCTTTACAAAACTGCTCAGGCTCCGTCAGATTGCACGGGGATTGTGAGTGAACAATCCTTTTCAAGTCCAGCCACAAATTCTCAATTGGATTGAGGTCTGGACTCTGACTTGGTCACTTCAGGACATTAACTTTGTTGTTTTTAAGCCATTCCTGTGTAGCATTGGCTTTAATGCTTGGGGTCATTGTCTAGCTAGAAAACAAATCTCACAAGTCGCAGTTCTCTTGCAGACTGCATCAGGTTTTCCTCCAGGATTTCCCTGTATTTTGCTGCATTTATTTTACCCTATATTTTCACAAGCCTTCCAGAGCCTGTAGCAGTGAAGCATCCCCACAGCATGATGCAGCCACCATCGTCCTTCACATTAGGGATGGTGTGTTTTTGATGATATGCAATGTTTGGCTTATGTTTGGCATTAGTCTGATGGCCAAAAAGCTCAATTTTGGTTTCATGAGACCATAGAACCTTCTTCCAGCTGACTTCAGAGTCTCCCACATGCCTTCTGGCAAAGACCAGCTGAGCTTTCATGTGAGTGTTTTTCAATCGTGGCTTTCTCTTTTTGACTCTGCCATAAAGCTACTGGTGAAACACTCAGGCATTAGTTATTGTATGCGTAGTCTTGCCCATCTCTGCCGCTGAAGCTCTTAACTCCTCCAGAGTTATCATTGGTCTCTTGGTTGCCTCCCTCACTAGTCCCTTCTTGTACAGTCACTCAGTTTTTGAAGATGACATGCTCTAGGGCAGATTTACGGCTGTCCCATATTCTTGACATTCGTTGATAATTGACTTAACTGTACTCCAAGGGATATTCAGTAACTTGGAAATTTTCTTGTATCCATTTTCGTGGAGTTGCTTTAAGTGTTCTTTGTCTTCATGGTCTAGTTTTTGCCAGAATACTGACTCACCAGCCGTTGAACTTTCCAGATACTGGTGTATTTTTACTACAATCAATTGAAACACCTTGTCTGCACACAGATCTCCAGAAACTAATTATGTGACTTTTAAAACCAATTGGCTGCACCAGTGATGATTTGGTGTGTCAGTTTAAAGGGGGGGGGTGAAATCAATTATTCTGTGTCTTATATTTGTAATTAATTTAGATCACTTTGTTGAGATCTGTTTTCACTTTGACATGAAAGAGTATTTTTCCATTGATCAATGTCAAAAAAGCCAAATTAAATCCACTGTGATTCAATGTTGTAAAACAATAAAACATGAAAACTCCCAAGAGGGTTGGGGGGGGGTGAATACTCTTTATAGGCTCTGTAATTATAATTGCAAAGAAAGCACAACATCACCTCTGATTCCTTAGGAGTCCATGGAAATTCGGCATGCCATCAAAAACTTTGACAATGGGTGGTGGAAAGTGTATTGCCTGGCTGCATTACAGTTTCGTATGGGAACACCAATGCCTTTAAGCAGAAAATCCTTACCAAAGGTAGTAGATTTGGCCCAGTACATCTCAGGTCGAACCCTCCTAACCATTGATCACATCGTAGAGTCGGGAGGAGAAGATGGCAGCGCGACACAGCTTGCAGCGGCCACTCCGGTGAATGATATCTGTTATCTGTCAAGTAGGGTGCCGTGCACAATTCTGATTTGATGGAGACAGACGTGAGAGCACGGAGGAACATCTGTGAAACTTCTGAAATGCCTGTTTCGCTGCTGCTGCTACTGTGTGATCCAGAATCTCTGGAGGGGAAGGCCCCGAGTCCTCGGCTTTGCTTGTTGCTTGGCGGCCGGGGCGGAGTCAAAGCTCTCGGCAGAAATGGTGCTCGGTGTCAGAGGGCTGGTCGGAGGCTCGAAGTTTTTGGACGGACTCAGAGTCAGTTGCGGTCGGGTGCTTCCAATAGTGCTGTATCGGCAAGTTTGCGGCGCTTTGGAAGTTCATGGCAGGGACAGTTTCTCCCTTCTACCGTCTGCGTGAGATGATGGAGCTATCAGGACTTAAGACTTTTTTACCATGCCCATGGTCTGCTCTTTATCAAATTACAGTTTTGCTTTGCACTGTTGTAACTATACGTTATAATTATGTGGTTTTGTCAGTTTTAGTCTTGGTTTGTCCTGTGTTTCTGTGATATCTTTCTGGAGGAACATTGTATCATTTTTAATGCATTGTATCATTTTAAATGACAATAAACGAGGACTGAGTGTCCTCATAATCTAATCTAATCTAATCTATGTGAAATGTTGTCGTAGAAGGGCATCATCGAAGATCCTCACCACCCAGGCCTTGCTCTTTTCTTGCTGCTGCCATCAGGTAGAAGGTACAAGTGCCTCAGGACTTGCACCACCAGGTTCAAGAACAGTTACTGCCCCTCAGCCATCAGGCTAATGAACAAAAGAGGATAACTACACTCATTCTGTTTCTGGTGTTCCCACAACTGATAGTTTCACTTTAACAACTCTTTATCTTGTTTCATACTTTAATTATTTATTGCTATTTATTTATATTTTCAATTGCACTTTGTTCATTGATCATGTTACAGTTACTGCTCTATAGCTTTGCTAAGCATGCCCTCAGGAAAAACAATCTCAGGGTTGTTTGTGGTGACGCGTATGTACTCTGATAAGAAAGTTTTCTTTGAACTTTGAAACCAGAGCATCTGGAGGAAACCATGTGGTCATGGGCAGAATGTACAAACTCTTTACAAAGGTTAGCAAGAATTGAACCCAGGTTGCTGACACTGCAAAAACATTAATATAATGGCTGTGCTACTGTGCCATTCCAATTAATGTGCATTTAAAATAGAAAAGTGAATATGAAGTCGAAATAGTGGCAGAGCCAGCAGACCCATTTGGATATAGATTCAATTCTGATTGTGTGAAATATGTATATTTTCCCGGAAACTTTTCCCTGAAATATTTTCCCAATGACATGCAGGTAGGTGGGTTATTTGTCCCCTGTGTGTAGGTAAGTGCTTGAAATTAACAGGAGTTGATGTGAACATAGGGAGAATAGGTTTGCAGGAAAGTTAGTGGGAGAATGGGATTGCTTTGTTTGCGGGCACAGGTTGGGTGGGGTGATGTGGCCTTCTCATATGTTAAAGGAATATGGAAGTATTTTAAAGTATTACTCTAAATTTCAAAAAATACAAAACCTATGTTTGTGCCCATTTAAAAGAATCTAGAGAAGACCTGTAATAGGCATTACTACACACATTGAGTAACTTGTTCAAAAACATGTATCTTCAGAAGTGGTAGACAACTAAAAATGAGGATAGAATATGTTCAGTACACAGTAGACTAATCAGCATAGCATCAATGGTAGAAACAATAATTGAATCCCTTTTACCATTCAAGGCCATGGGAGAACTTTGGGCCCAATTAATTTTATTGTATTCTCATAAAAAAATTTCTAGCCTCATATATATAGCTGCACTGGAAATGCTTTGAATTATTTGTACATCTCCATTTGTTAAAGGCAACAATAGTTGAACTTTAGCAGAGATCACAGGGCTAACTTCAGTGGAGCCAATGTATCTTTTCTGTTTAGACATGCTTATTATCACATGTATGTTTTTGTTTAGCAGTCTCTTTGCAATGATGTTGGTGGGGTGTTTTAGTATTTGTCTTTCCTTGTTTCTAGCCATCTAGAAAAAGACTGCGAACATCTACCTTATCTATGTTCCTTATGATTGTATACATATGTACAGATTCAGATTTATTGATCACATGTACTTTGAATCATACAGTGAAATGTGTCATTTGTGTTAACAATCAGCATACCCAAGGATGTACGATGCCAACATAGCATGCCCACAGTGTTCAGCAGAACAACGCAAGCAGCAGCAACAACAGCCTTGTCTTTCTTCCCGGACCTCCTGTCCCATGATCCTCTCGTATCCCTTTTGCCTATCACCTGTCCAGCTCTTGGCTCTATCCCTCCCCCTCCTGTCTTCTCCTATCATTTTGGATCTCCCCCTCCCCTCCAACTTTCAAATCCCTTACTCACTCTTCCTTCAGTTAGTCCTGACGAAGGGTCTCGGCCTGAAACGTCGACTGCACCTCTTCCGAGAGATGCTGCCTGGCCTGCTGCGTTCACCAGCAACTTTAATGTGTGTTGCTTAAATTTCCAGCATCTGCAGAATTCCTGTTGTGAGCAACAACAGAAGCTACTTTCCCTCTCAAACACCCACCCACCCACATACACCACAAGCCTCCAACACCAGGACAGACCTCCTCTGCGCCTCCACTCCCTGGCCCTGGACTCTTATATTCTCAGACATCAAGCCTTCAGCTCTGGACTTGTCAGCTTTGGTCTTCGACCCTCAGGCTTTCAATGACTGGATTTGCTGAGCTCTGGACTATGACCTGCTGTAAACTAATGATGTACATTTATTTAATGTACATCATTAGTTTACAATAGTCTTTTAACTTGTTGCCATACAGTTTATTTTTGGTGTAACAGACTGCTGCACCAAATGATGACAATTAGTTTCTAAAGTCCTGTGGTCAAAATGCCACTATTGATAAAGGTAAAAATTGGAACTTTTTAAACTTTTTATGGTTAGTCAATATTTTACAAACATACATTTGATCCCCAGTGCTTTAGTTGTAATTACTTTTTGAAGTGGGGCAAAATAGAGGCTTACAGCAATGGAATATGATGGGAATTTGGGCTATGTCAGATTAGGGATAGTGAGTTCTTGGAACCTCAATGAAAAGCCAAGCACTATTATGGAAGTTCACTATCAATATAGCAGACCATGAAATGAAGTTGGATAAACTTATGTTGAATTTAAAAAAAGGTAGCATGAAGGAAGAATGCCAATTTTAAGAAAGAATGTGCACCTGTCATTGTGAATTGGATCTGTGAATACTTAGTTGCCATAGAAGGCTTGATTCTTTTTGGCTTTCAAAGTTGTTTCTCTGACCCAGTTCTTTATCCTTTCAAGTATTCTACCTTGGCATAACTTATTTTTAATTTTGTGATTAAAATAGTGCTGAATAAATACAAACTTTTTTGAGTGATTTGCATCAATTTTTATTCTTCCTGGCACTATTCAGATCTCAATCCGTATTCAAAGAATCAAAGTACATTTTTTCGAAGTACATTTATTATCAAAGTATATGCACAGAATACAGCTCTGAGATTTGTCTTTCTGCAGGCAGCCTCAAAACAAAGAAACACCATGGAACCCATTCAAGAAAATATTAAACACACAACGCGTGAAAAAAGAATAGTAACTAGCGAGCGAACAGCATATAGAATATCAAACATCAAGCTTGGAGTCCAGTACTACTACAGGCTGCATGCAGAGCTATTCTTCGTTGAAGCACCCCAGTTCACATCCATCGCCCTGATCAAACTGCTCAAAAGCAACAAAGAAAAGAGTAACCAGACCCAAGAAATATATGCACCATGAACCTCAAAGTCTCCTAAAATGAGTCCAAGTCTTGTCAATCGATCCTTGCAGCATGGAAACCAAGGCAATTTTCTCCCAACAGCAGCTAGCGAGAGGGAGAGGAAGACGGGCTAAAAGCAGGGAGACAGCACCAAACACCAGCCTGTCCTCTGCTCTCCTCCTCGTTCACTTTAACCTTGCTTGACACCTCAGTTGGAGAGAAGCAATAGAGTGGATCATGGGCTTGCGCCCTGTCTCCAGGCTGCACACACTACACCAAACCTCATTGAACTCCCTCAGAGACAGCAAAGCATCAGATTGTTCAATCGGCCCCAAAATACAGCATCGAAATGTAAATCACAGGTTCTAATTGCACAGAACTTAGTAGTAGAATCATATTTGAAAGAAGAAGTAGTAAAAGAAGTAATTTTGGGAACTGCCCGCAGGACATCGCTGTTGGTGCAATGAAGTAAATTTATTATCAAAGTGCATACGTTATATGTCAGTATACACAACTCTGAGATTCATTTTCTTGTGGGCATTCACAACAAATGAAGGGTCGAGGCGAGGTAGGTTACCTGTGAAGAATAGAAATAGGAAGTATGTCTGTGAGGCCAGCGTTCTATACTGGGTGTCAGATGTGGGATGTCCAGGAGACTCCTATCCTCCCGGACAGCCACATCTGCGCCAAGTGCATCGAGCTGCAGCTCCTTAGGGACTGGATTAGAGAACTGGAGATGCAGCTTGATGACCTTCATTTAGTCAAGGAAAGTGAGGAGGTGATAGAGAGAAGCTATAGGCAAGTAGTCACGCCGGGGCCCGGGGAGACAGATAAGTGCTGATCACAGATAGTGCCACGGCTACAGAAAAGGAGGAAACCATGGAGAGATTGTCTGCGGAGTCTCTATGGGTGGAAGTTAGGAACAGGAAGGGGTCAATAACTCTTGTTCGCTTCAGAAGTTTTCTGATGACTCTGCCAGAGTTGGATGTATCAGCAAGGGAGATGAGGCTGAGTACAGGGCTATGATAGGAAGCTTTGTCACAATTTCCCCTGGGATCAATAAAGTATGACTACTACTACTATGACATGGTGTGAGCAGAATTATCTGCAGCTTAATGTGCAAAAGACTAAGGAGCTGGTGGTAGACCTGAAGAGAGCTAAGGTACCGGCGACCCCTGTTTCCATCCAGGGGGTCAGTGTGGAGGATTACAAATACCTGGGGATATGAATTGACAATAAACTGGACTGGTCAAAGAACACTGAGGGTGTCTACAAGAAGGGTCAGAGCCGTCTCTATTTCCTGAGGAGACTGAGGTCCTTTAACATCTGCCAGATGATGCTGAGGATGTTCTACGAGTCTGTGGTGGCCAGTGCTATCATGTTTGCTGTTGTGTGCTGGGGCAGCAGGCTGAGGGTAGCAGACACCAACAGAATCAACAAACACATTTGTAAGGCCAGCGATGTTGTGGGGATGGAACTGGACTCTCTGACGGTGGTGTCTGAAAAGAGGATGCTGTCCAAGTTGAATGCCATCTTGGACAATGTTTCCCAATGTCTCTACATAATGTACTCTTCAGGCACAGGAGTACATTCAGCCAGAGACTCATTCCACCGAGATACAGCACCGAGCATCATAGGAAGTCATTCCTGCCTGTGGCCATCAAACTTTACAACTCCTCCCTTGGAGAGTCAGACACCCTGAGCCAATAGGCTGGTCCTGGACTTATTTCCTGGCATAATTTACATATTACTATTTAACTATTTATGGTTTTATTACTATTTAATTATTTATGGTGTAACTGTAACGAAAACCAATTTCCCCAGATCAATAAAGTATGACTATGACTACTGGGTGTTTTTTATAGACCACCCAATAGTAACAGGGACATCGAGGAGCAGATAAGGAGACAGGTTCTGGAAAGGTGTAATAATAACAGGGCTGTCGTGGTGGGAGATGCTAATTTCCTAAATATCATCCTAGTGCAAGGGGTTTAGATGGGAGATGGGGTGGAGTTTGTTAGGTGTGTTCAGGAAGGTTTCCTGACACAATGTGTAGATAAGACTACAAGAGGAGAGGCTGTACTTGATCTGGTATTGGGAAATGAACCTGGTCAGGTGTCAGCTCTCTCAGTAGGAGAGCATTTTGGAGACAGTGATCACAATTCTATCTCCTTTACCATAGCATTGGAGAGGGATAGGAACAGACAAGTTAGGAAACCATTTAGTTGGAGTACGGGGAAATATGAAGCTATCAGGCAGGAACTTGGAAGCGTAAATTGGGAACAGGTGATCTCAAGGAAATGTACGGCAGAAATGTGGTAAATGTTCAGGGAATATTTGCATGGAATTCTGCATAGATATGTTCCAATGAGACAGGGAAAGGATGGTAGGGTATAGGAACCATGGTGTATAAAGGCTGTTGAAAATCTAGTCAAGAAGAAAAGCTTATGAAAGATTTGAAAAACTAGGTAATGATGGAGATCTGGAAAATTATAAGGCTAGCAGGAAGGAGCTTAAGAATGATATTAGGAGACCAGAAGGGGCCCTGAGAAGGCCTTGGTGAGCAGGATAAGGAAAACCCCCCAAGACATTCTACAATTATGTGAAGAGCAAGAGGAGAAGACATGAGAGAATACAACCAATCAAGTGTGACAGTGGAAAAGTGTGCATGGAACCGGAAGAAATAGCAGAAGTACTTAATGAATACTTTGCTTCATTATTCACTACCGAAGAGGATCTTGGCAATTGTAGGGATGACTTACAGTGGATTAAAAAGCTTGAGAATATAGACATTAAGAAAGAGGATCTGCTGGAGCTTTTGGAAAGCATCAAGTTGGATAAGTCTCCGGGACCAGATGGGATGTACCCCAGGCTACTGTGGGAGGCAAGGGTGGAGATTGCTGAGCCTCTGGCCATGATCTTTGCATCCTCAGTAGGAATGGGAGAGGTTCCAGAGGATTGGAGGGTTGCAGATGTTGTTCCATTATTTGAGAAAGGGAGTAGAGATAGCTCAGGAAATTATAGACCGGTGAGTCTTACTTCAGTGGTTAGTAAGTTGATGGCAAAGATCCTGAGAGGCAGGATTTATGAACATTTGGAGAGGCATAATACGATTACAAATAGTCAGCATAGTTTTATCAAAGGCAGGTCATGCCTTACAAGTCTGATTGAATTTTTTGAGGATGTGACTAAGCACATTGATGAAGGTAGAGCAGCAGATGTAGTGTATGTGGATTTCAGCAAGGTTTTTCATAAGGTACCCCATGCAAGACTTATTGAGAAAGTAAGGAGGCATGGGATCCAAGGGGACCTTGCTTTGTGAATCCAGAATTGGCTTGCCCACATAAGGCAAAGTGTGGTTGTAGTCGGGTCATATTCTGCATGGAGGTTGGTGACCAGTAGTGTGCCTCAGGGATCTGTTCTCGGACCCCTTCTCTTTGTGATTTTTATAAATGACCTGGATGAGGAAGTGGAGGGATGGGTTAGTAAATTTGCTGATGACACAAAGGTTAGGGGTGCTGTGGATGGTGTGGAAGGCTGTCAGAGGTTACAGTGGGACATCTATAGGATGCAAAACTGGGCTGAGAAGTGGTAGATGGAGTTCAACCCTGATAAGTGTGAGGTGGTTCATTTTGGTAGGTCAAATATGATGGTAGAATTAAACAATGTTGTAATTAAACAATTCTGATTAAACAATGTTATAATTTGAAGTATTAATGGTAAGACTCTTGGCAGTGTGGAGAATCAGAGGGATCTTGGGGTCCAAGTCCATAGGATACTCAAAGCTGCAGCGCAGGTTGACTCCGTGGTTCAGAAAGCATACTGTACATTGGCCTTCATCAATCATGGGATTGTGTTTAAGAGTTGAGAGATAATGTTACAGCTTTATCGGGCCCTGGTCAGACTCCACTTGGAGTACTGTGCTCATTTCTGGTCACCTCACTACGGGAAGGATGTGGAGACTATAGAAAGGATGTAGAGGAGATTTACAAAGATGCTGCCTGGATTGGGGAGCATGCCTTATGAGAATAGGTTGAGTGAACTCAGCCTTTTCTCCTTGGAGCGGCGGAGGATGAGAAGTGACCTGATAGAGGTATATAAGGATGAGAGGCATTGATCGTGTGGATAGTCAGAGGCTTTTTCCCAGGGCTGAAAAGGCTAGCACGAGAGGGCTCAGTTTTAAGGTGCTTGGAAGTAGGTACAGAGGAAATGTAGGGTAAATATTTTATGCAGAGAGCGGTGAGTGCGTGGAATGGGCTGCCAGTGACGGTGGTGGAGGCAGATACAATAGGGTCTTTTAAGAGACTTCTGGATAGGTACATGGTGCTTAGAAAAATAGAGGGCTATGGGTAACCCCAGGTAATTTCTAAAGTAAGTAAATGTTCGGCACAGCATTGTGGGCCGAAAGGCCTGTATTTTGCTGTAGTTTTTCTATGTTTCTATGTTTCTAAATGCAAAGAAACAACAAAATAATAATAATAAACAAGTAAGCAATAAATATCAAGAACATGAGATGAACTGTCTTTGATAGTGAGTCCATATGTTGTGGGAACAGTTCAATTTTGAGGTGAGTGAAGTTATGCTCTCTAATTCAAGAACCTGATGGTTGAAGGTTAATAACTGTTTCTGAACCAGGTGGTATCGGTGCTGAAGCTCCTGTACCTCCTTCTTGATGGGAGCAGTGCAAACAGAGCATGGCCTAGAAGGTTGGGGTCTCTATTGCTGGATGCTGCTTTCCTGCGATTGTACTCCATGTAGATATGTTCAATGGTGGGGAGCACTTTAGATTGGGTTTTTTGTAGGCATTTCCCTTCAAGTGCATTGGTGTTTCCATACCAGGCCATGATGTAACTAGTCAATATAATCTCCACTGCACATCTATAGAACTGTAGACTAAAAATCAGCGGCGTTTAGGTTTCCTAAAAGACCCCAAAGTATGTTATAAATCTAAGCAATATATTAAGCTAAGTTTTGGTACTGTATGTAATTCAGGGAACTCATTAATACCATATTGAGCATACAGCATTGTAATAGTGTAATTTGCACCATACTATGAAGATGTTTTATAGAGGATTTTTTTAAAATTGTAAAGTTGACCTCTCAAGCATTTCTAAATTGTCAGACAATTCTTTGAATATTCAATAATAGATGAGCAAAAATTTCCTTTAATATTAAAGGCATTGTTTTCAGTCTCTACTGCAAACTCTTTCCCTCCTATGGTTAGTTCCTGAGACTAAATGGGCCATTTGTGCTGGACATGTTTGCTACCATGGTATTGTTAAACCTTCTATTTTCTCCGGCTGACTTTGTCTATATTTAGCTCATCTGCTACTGAAATCCTCTTCATTGTAACTCTTAACCTGTGACTTGATTATTCTAAGGCATTTTGGAGGCTTTCATCTGCCAAAGGTCTCCAAACTAGTCTCAAGACTCATTTACCTCTGTAGTTGCCCTTACTATTTTCTGATTAAACAATGTTATAATTTGAAGTCCTCAAACTATTGAAGTCCTCAAACAAAGATGTCTCTGGCTACATCTCTATCTATCTTTGCAATTATGACATATTGAGAATCTTATCAGTTCCAGCTTCTTCATTATCCTCAAATTTGCTCACTCCACCACTAAGGCCACCAAGCTTCTAAGCTTTAGAATTACTTCTCCAGATCACTGCCTCTTGAAACCATTTCACCTGTGAATATGGTTAGAGATGAATGGTGGCTCAACAGTTACGATAGTGGACAGTCACCTAGAGGTCTGGATAGAAAATTAAGAGATTTAATTTTCTGGAAGTTAAATTCAATTAATAATCCCAAGTAAAAAAAAAGCGGTTGGCGCACTCCTTTACAACACCAGCAATCACCGAATAGGGTTCAATTCCCGGCTTTGTCTGTAATGAGTTTATACATTCTTCCCGTGACTGCTCGGTTTTCCTCCCACAATCCAAAGATGCACAGGTTAGGTTGAGTAGTTTGTGGGCATTCTATGTTGGTGCTGAAAGCATGGTGACACATGCTGGCTTGCCCCTAGCACATCCTCAGACTGTGTTGGATGTTGACACATATGACACATTTCAGTGTGTTTCAATGTACATGTGACAAATAAAGTTAATCTTATCTTAATCATTGATAGTTCTTCCATTTGTTCAACTCCCATTTCTTAAAATAAATCTAGAACTGTCAATTGTCAATTCTGGATTCCCCAATTCCCTACCGCTCTTGTTAGGATTGCTACACTGGGTAGAAGAGTTCTCCTGAATGTAATGCAGAAATTCTGTGACCTTTATATGTATCTGACACAGATTGTTTCCCAGTTAATAGTTGGTTAAATGAAATATCCCTGTTACTCTTTCACTGCATTTCCCTTGTTGGAAATTTGCATACAGTTTTACTGTTCTGTCTCTCTGCTTCAGCGCTGGTAGTACATTTGGAAGATCTTTTGTCAGAACTGTGAAAGAAACAAAAGCTTGTTAAACTATAAAAGGGGGTGGGGTGGGGGTGAACGTCACCGGGTGACTAAGAGGAAATGCTGTAAAGAAAGTTATTTGGTCAATGATTGAATGAGAGGACTTAGAGACTGAGAACGTAGACAAAAGAACATAGCAATTGCAAAATAGAGAAAGAAGACATGACCAGCACTTTATACTGAGCGTGTCCACAATTACCAGAGAGGAGAAAATGATAAAATGAAAGTAAGAAGGGAAAAAATAACGAACAACTGAGTTAACTGTCACTCCACAGATGTTTCACTGATAAGGGCAGAGCTCAAGTAGCTTGAATATGTAGAATTCCATATTGATTCCAGAAGGCTGCTGTGTACCCAGGTGGAAGATGAGGTGCTGTTCCTCAGGTTTGTATTTGGGATTATTGTAACATAACAGGAGGCCATAGACTGAAGTTTGAGTAGGATGGAGAATAAAAATTGTAGAAAATGGGAAACTCAGGGTCACCCCCATGGACTGAACTTGGGTGTTTTGTTGCAAAGTGATCACATGATTTGCATGTGGTTTCTCCAATGTGAAGGAGACTATGTTTGAGCGTAGTCCACTAGACTGGAAGAAATAAAGTAAATTATTGCTTCACTTGGAAAGGTTGTTTGGTCCCAGGGTGGTGGTAGGAGAACAGGTAAAAGCACAAGAGTTGCATTACTGCCAATAACAAGAAAAATATTGTAAGTAGGGAGTTGTTACTGGGAATGGAATAATGAACCAGGGACTAGTCCCTGCAAAAAGCTGAAAAATAAAGCGAAGAAGATGTGTCTGGTGGTGCAATCTTTCTGATGGTGGTGGGAATTATGGATTATGATCTATTAAATGCATACTTTGGTGGGGTGGAAGGAAATACTCAGGGGAACTCTGCTCTTGTTCTGACCTGGAGGAGAGGTGGTGAGAGTAGAAGGCTGAGAAATTGATGACCTGTGGCCAAGGCCTTTATTAACAATGGTAGAGGGGAAGCCATGCCTCAGGAACAAGGAAGACATTTCAGAGGAATATGTATGGAAAATCAAAGCAAATACAATGGAGATGGTGGAAATAGGAAGCAGTGTGGGGAGAAGTGTGGTTGAGATAACTGAAGGAGTCAGTAAGCATGTAATGGATGTTAGTTGCTCGTCCAGCTCCTGAGATAGAGACCAAGAGATCCAGAAAAGAGATTGATTAAGTGATGGTATGGACAAGATGGAAATTGGCAGCAAAAGTAATCAAATTATTGAGTTCTGCATGAGTACAGGAAGAAAGCAGTACCAAAGCAGTAATCGATTCCACCAGAAGGAGAGTTGAAAGAGTGGACCAGCAGGGAGTTGAAACAAAGACTATTCCACATACCCAATGATAAAGACAGGTCTTGTTATCCCAACCTGGAACATCTAATGATTAAGCACCAACTGTTCTACTTACTGAGAGAGTTCTTTGCTGTGATCCTGATTGCAGTTTATATACTGCTAAAGACAGATGTTAAGCAAACACTCGATGAATTGAGTGTCATGATTAGGAAATAGTCATAGTCATACTTTATTGATCCCGGGGGAAATTGGTTTTCGTTACAGTTGCACCATAAATAATAAATAGTAATAAAAGCATAAATATTTAAATAGTAATATGTAAATTATGCCAGGAAATAAGTCCAGGACCAGCCTATCGGCTCAGGGTGTCTGACCCTCCAAGGGAGGAGCTGTAAAGTTTGATGGCCACAGGCAGGAATGACTTTCTATGACACTCTGTGTTGCATCTCGGTGGAATGAGGTGAAACAAGGAACAGCCTACCCCAAGCATTTTCAGATCCTTGGTGGGGAGTTCAGTTAGGCTAGCTTCAAGAAATCTCTGCCCAATTGTCATCAGCGTATCACCTGGAGCACAAGGGGGCCCATCTGCATACAGGCAGAGGCTGAAGAGCTAGGCACTCGATGTAGGGACAATTAAGAGGTGGTTGTGGGAGGCAATGGAGTGGCTACGGGATTGCTTTGAGTCAGTGGACTAGGCCATGTTCAAGGACTCATCAGAGGGTTTGAGTGAATATGCCTAGATTTTCATGGACTGTAAAGGCACTTGGGGATGAGTGCGTCTCCACAAAATCATTCGGGTCTACCTTATCAGAAGCTCTGGATGAACTAAGAGATCTGCAATCTGTTGAAGCCTCGATCAGTTGCATTCAGGTCTGGCCATCAAGGAGCATGTAAGAGGTCCAGATAGTAACCTGTAGAAAGCAATCTCACATGCAAAGTGACAATTTGGACCAAACCTGAATCACGGAGGGATGCTTAACAGCTGTGGCAGGGCTTGAATGCTATCATGTTCTACAAAGTAAAACCAAGTGACATATATGACAACAAGGGTTTGCTCCCAGATGAGCTCAATGTTTTTCATGCTCACTTTGACTGTCAGAACTCGGAGGCAACTTAAGAAACTCCTGGAGCCCCCAACGACTCTGTGATGAGAGAGCATCTGTTGGAGGGTGAATCCACAGAAAGCATCTGGCCCAGGCAGTGTACCTGGCCAAGTACTGAAGACCTGTGCTACTCCACTGGCGGGAGTGTTTACTGACATCTTTAACCTCTTGGTTCAGCAGTCTCAGGTACCCACCTTCAATCATACCAGTGCCCAAGAAGAATGTGGTAACCTGTCTCAATGAATATTGTCCAGGAGCACTTGAATCCACTGAGATGAAGTGCTTTGAGAGGTTGGTCATCAAACATATTAACTCCTGCCTGAGGAGTGACTTAGATCTACTTAAATTTGCTTAGTGTTACAATAGATCAACAGCAAATGCTATTTTATTGGCTCTTCACTCACCCCTGGAACATCTGGACACGATCATCCCCTCAGAACTATTCAATAAGCTCCAAGACCTAGACTTCAATACCTCCTTGTGCAACTGGATCCTCAATTTCCTCACTTGCAGATCCCAGTCAATTCAAATTGACACCAACGCCTCCTCCACAATCACTATCAGCAGAAAACAACGTGCTTAGCCCCCTGCTCTACTCGCTTTGTATTTATGACTGTGAGGCTAAGTACAGCTCCAATGCCTTATTCAAGTTTGCTGACGACAGCACTGTTGGCCAAATCAAAGTTGATGACAAATTGACATATTGGAGGGAGATTGAAACAATGGTTAAATAGTACCACAGCAACAGCCTCTCACTCGACGTTACAAAAACCAAAGAGCTGGTTGTTGACGATAAGAGGAGGAAACTGGAGGTCTGTGAGCCAGTCCTCATTAGGGGATTGGAGGTGGAGAGGATAAGTAACATTAAATTCTTTGGCATTATCATTTCAGAGATTGGTCCTGGGACCAGCACATTAGTGCCATTATAGAGAAGGCATAGCAGCACCTCGATTTTTTTTAATATATATAAAAGTTTGCGCAGATTCGACATGACATCTAAAACTTTGACAAACCTCTATAGATGTACAGTGGTGAGCATTCTGACTAGTTGCTTCACAGCCTGGTATGGAAACACTAATACCCATGAACAGAAAAGCCTCCAAAAAGAAGTGGATACTGCCCTGTCCATCTCAGGAAAAGCCCTCCCCACTATTGAGAATAAGTACAAGGAGTGCTACCACAAGGAAGTAGCATCCATTATTCAGGACCCCCACCATCCAGGCCATGCCCTATTCTTGCTGTTGCCCTCAGGAAGGAGGTACAGGAGCCTTACCACCAGGTTCAGAAATATTTGCTACCTTTCAACCATCAGAGTCCTGAACCAGTATGATTAACTTCACTTACCTCAACAATGAACTGATTCCATAACTTATGGACTCACTTTCAAGGACTCTACAACTCATGTTCTCAAAAAGATTTAATATTTATTTATTTATTTATTTATTTATTTACTTACTTTTATTTGTACAATTTGTCTTTTTTAGTTTTTCATTGATTCCATTGTATCTCTTTGTATCTACTGTGAATACCCGCAAGAAAATAAATTTCAAGGTAGTAGATGGTGACATATACATACCTTGATAATAAATTTACTTTGAATTTTGAACTGTAGCTACATCTATGGTCAGGACATTACACCACATCTACTTCCTTTTCCCTTTTTAGCATTTCTCTGACCACTCCTTTCAGAGTTTCCTAGTCAATCCTCCATTTCCTGGCACTCATTCCTCCTCTTATGGCACTTAACCCTTGCATCCACAGGTAATGCATACTTCTCCTTTCACCTCTTTGTTTCCCATTATTGAGGACCTGAACAGTATTTTCAGGTGAACCAATGATTAATTTGAACTTCTTCCAATCCAGCATACTGCATTCACATTGTGGGCTTGTCTATACTGGAAGGAAAGACAAACAGAGTTTTGCAAAATGCTTCCCATTGCCAGCTTCTTTAATCCTCTATCCCACTGCCACTCTGACTTGTCGGCCTGTTCTATTGTATTAAGGCTCAATTATCATCATTGTCAGGTGCCATGCCCAGTTTGAGCTTTGACTGCCATGGCCCACACATTCCTGTTTCGGGTTAAGTGTATCAATTCATTGGTATTCATTTCCAATTCTCTGGCTGCTGTCTCCATCATCATTTGTCTTTGTCTTCCTCTTGCTTTCTTCCCTTCAATCTTTCCCATAATTACTGTGCATTCTAACTCCTCTTTCCTAATCACACGTTCAATGAAGTTACGTTGCCTGTTCATGATCTCATACATTATTTCTCTTTTTGTGTTTGCTCTGTTCATGACATCATCATTAGATATTCGTTTTGTCCATGATATTCTTTGCATCTTCCTCAAACACCACATCTCTGCTGCTACAATTTGTTCCCTCATGTTACTAGATATTGTCTAACATTCTGAGCCATATAACATAACTGGATAAATGTAACATTTCAGTACTCTGAGGTGGGTTGTCATGCCTAGTTTAGTATTGGTCAGTATACTCTTCATTCTCATAAAGGTGTCTTTTGCCATCCCTATTCTTCTTTTGATGTTCAAGTCGCACCTGCCATCTGATGTCACGCAGCTTCCTAAGTACAAGGCTCAATACAGGCTTGAGAAGCTGCACTTCATCTTCTGTCTGGGCGCGTTATAGCCTTCTGGACTCAATGTTGAATTTGAGAGTTTCAGGTCACTTGATTGTCATCCATTTGTGATATTGGCTCATTTCTATTGTTGTTTCTTCTTTTTTTCTTTCTGGGAGTGTGAGATATATTCAACCTGATCTGTCTTAAAGCACTGTGTTCTCAACTTCCACATCCTTTTATCTATTTTTTGTTTTCGCTCTCACTTTCTAACTGCTTCAATTCACTCATTGATCAGTTAACTTTGTCTACAGCCTATCCCTTAGCACACCAGTTATACCCTGTCAGAGACATATTCCCTTCCCCCAACCCTCTCTTCAGCTTTGCAACCTTCTTTTGTATCCCTCCCAATCTGATGGAGTCTTTGACCTAAAACATTAGCTCCATTTCTCTTCCCGCTGATGTAGCCTGGCCTGATGAGCATTTCCAGCAGTTTTGCTTTTTATTTCAGATTTCTAGCCTCTGAAGTGGAATCACTTGTTTATCCCCAATGATTACAGATTTGAGTTAAAATTTTACTTTAAAGAATGCTAATTTCTACATCTAAGGGATGGACTTTTGCTTTGGTCTTATTAAAGGTAGTGCCCAAATCTTCATATTACAGTATAAAATGTATTAGCTTTTAAGGTTGTGCGATTGCGTTGTTTTTTGTTGGCCATGAAAAGCTGCCAGTAAGTCTTCATATTTTGGCAGCCTCTTGTGGTTCTAATTGGTAATGCTGTGCTATTTTCAACTTGTTCTTTGTACTTTTAGAAAACTGTTAAGATGTGGCATTTTACAAAAACCACAAAATCCTTCAGTGTGCCCAATTTGTGATGATTGGGACACTTCTCTTTTTTATTGGGAAATCAATTATGAAATTAAAGTTTGCTGGTTTTGTAACTTATTCAAGAAGTTTAACACCATAATCATTATATTGGAAGATCAATGGAGAAACTAAAGCTGTTATAGTTTCACACAAAGTTTAATAGCAAATGTAAAGCAACCAAGGATTCAAGACTTTTCTCAATAACTATGGAGGAAAGTAAACAAAATGAAAGTTTAGACAGATTCTCAGTTCATTTATGGTATTTACAATTTTCATGGTAAGCTCACAGTAATCTGTGATCTCCATTGAATATATTAAGCAAAAGAATAAGATTGATATGGTTTGTAGAAAGACTCAATTGTGATTGAGCTTTGCTGGAGGAGAAAGAAGATAGAAGTAAACCCAAAAGGAAAGGAAAGCCATAGATCATTGAGAGAGAAACTCATCATAAAGCCCTATTTAATAGCTGATGTGGAGGAAATGCTGCTTGAGGGTCTTTCATAAATGTGATACATGATCTATCCATGTCCTTTACCCACTCTCCATATTGGAGTTCACCTTTAAGGCATTAGACTCAAATTACAGGTTAATCAGCAAACAAGGCAGTTTTTATCAATCTTCAGATGTGGATAAGAGCACAGAGGACCTTTGGCTTGGTTTGACCATCTTTACATCCCCTTGTTAACCTTCTCCCAAGCTCTTAGTATGGTGAGGTAACTATAGTAAGAATATTTAGTATATTGAGTTCACCTTTATGCATCTCAATATTGTCATCCTGCAGAGGTAAAAATAAATTACAACAATTTAGAGTCAGAATCAAATTTATTACTACTGATATATCTCACGAAATTTGATGTTTTGTGGCGCATTACAGTTCCATATATTAAAAAACTACAAGTTACAACAAGATTCAAAGTACATTTATTATTAAAGCATTTATACAGAATAGAGCTCCAAGATTCATCCTCCCACAGGCAGCCACAAAGCAAAGAAACAAAGAAACACCATGGAACCCATTCCAGAAAACACCAAGCGCAAAAAAACCAGATAGTAAAAACAGTAAAAAATGAGTGAACAACACAGAATATCAAACGCCAAACCAGGAGTCCAGTAGTATTGAGTTTAGTTCAGTTCAATGCTGCACCACTAACCGACCACAGGGTGCATTCTTCACTGAAGTGCCCAGGTCCACATTGATCAAACTGCTTAAAAACAGCAAAAAAATGAATAACGAGAATCCAAAAACACATGCAACATGAACCTCGAAGTCCCCCAAAACGAGTCCCCAGCCTCACCGATCAATCCTTGCAATATGAATCCCAAGCCTCCTGCCCTTTCCTTCGAAAGCAGCTAGTAAGAGGGAGAGGACGGCTGGTCAAACGCAGACAGACAGCGCTGAACACCCCACCTCCCATCCTCTACTCTTGTCCTCATTGGCTTCAATCTTGCTTGACGACTCAGTCAGAGAGAAGAAATTGGGTTGATCCTGGGCTCACGCCCTGTCTTCAGACCTTCAGGCTGCACACTCTCAGAATCAGAATCAGGTTTATTATCACCAGCATGTTTCATGAAATTTGTTAACTTAACAGCAGCAGTTCAATGCAATAGATATTATAGAAAAGAGAAAAAGAATAAATAAATTTATTACTTTATACATATATTGAATAGATTAAAATTGTGCAAAAAACAAAAGTAATATATATTAAAAAAGTGAGGTAATGTTCAACGGAAGCTGTTCCTGAATCGCTGAGTGGTGTACTTTCAGGCTTCTGTACCTCCTACCTGATGGTAACAGTGAGAAAAGGACATGCCCTGGGTGCTGGAGGTCCTTAATAATGGATGCTGCCTTTCTGAGACACCGCTCCCTAAAGATGTCCTGGGTACTTTGTAGGCCAGTGCCCAAGATGGAGCTGACTAAATTTTCAACCCTCTGCAGCTTATTTCAGTCCTGTGCAGTAGCTCCCCCACCACCCCAACCAGACAGTGATGCAGCCTGTCAGAATGCCCTCCACGGTACATCTACAGATATTTTTGAATGTTTTTGTTGACATACCACATCTCTTCCAACTCCTAATGAGTATAGTCACTGTCTTACCTTTTTTATAGCTGCATCGATATGTTGGGACCAGGTGAGGTCCTCAGAGATCTTGACACCCAGGAACTTGAAACTGCTCACTCTCTCCACTTCTGATCCCTCTATGAGGATTGGTATGTGTTCCTTTGTCTTACCCTTCCTGAAGTCCACAATCAGCTCTTTGGTCTTACTGATGTTGAGTGCCAGGTCGTTGCTGCGACACCCTCCACTAGTTGGCATATCTTGCTCCTGTACGCCCTCTCATCACCATCTGAGATTCTACCAACAATGGTTGTATCATCAGCAAATTTATAGATAGTTTTTTAGCTATGCCTAGCCACACAGTCATAGGTACTGTGGCATGCAAAAGTTTGGGCAGCCCTGGTCACAGAACTGGAAGTCTTTTGCAAGGAAGAATGGGCAAAAATCCCCCAAATAAGAATTGAAAGACTCTTAGCTGGCTACAAAAAGCGTTTACAAGCTGTGATACTTGCCAAAGGGAGTGTTACTAAGTGCTGCCATGCAGGGTGCCCAAACTTTTGCTTTGGGCCCTTTTCTTTTTTTGTTATTTTGAAACTGTAAAAGATGGAAATAAAGAAGTTTTCTTGCTTAAAATATTGAAGAAATGTGTCATCTTTAACTTTATGCCTTTTGGAAATCAGTTCATCTTTTACTCGCTTAGTTATTCACAGTAACAGAAATTTTGACCGGGGTGCCCAAACTTTTGCATGCCACAGTATATAGAGAGTAGAGCAGTGGGCTAAGTACATACCCATGAGGTGCACCAGTGTTGGTCGTCAACAAGGAGTAGATGTTATCACCAATCCGCACAGATTGTGTCCTCGGTGTCAAGATCTCTGAGGACCTAACCTGGTTCCAACATATGAATGTAGTCATAAGAAGGCAAGACAGTGGCTATACTTTATTAGGAGTTTGAAGAGATTTGGCATGTCAATAAATACACTCAAAAACTTCTATAGATGTACTGTGGAGAGCATTCTGACAAGCTGCATCACTGTCTGGTATGGAGGGGCTACTGTACAGGACTGAAAGAAGTTGTAGAAGGTTGTAAATCTAGTCAGCTCCATCTTGGCACTAGCCTACAAAGTACCCAGGACATCTTTAGGGAATGGTGTCTCAGAAAGGCAGGGTCCATTATTAAGGACCTCCAGCAACCAGGGCATGCCCTTTTCTCATTGTTACCATCAGGAAGGAGATACAGAAGCCTGATGGCACACACTCAGTGATTCAGGAACAGTTTCTTCCCCTCTGCTATCCAATTCCTGAATGGACATTGAAGCTTTGGACACTACCTCACTTTTTTAATATACAGTGTTTCTGTTTTTGCACATTTTATAAACATCTATTCAATATACGTAATTGATTTACTTGATTATTTATTATTATGTTTTATTTCATTTTTTTTCTCTCTGCTAGATTATGTATTGCATTGAACTGCTGCTGCTGCGTTAACAAATTTCACGTCACATGCCGGCGATAATAAACCTGATTCTGATCCTGATCCAATTGCAGAGAGGTACAGAGGCCCAGGTTCTGTAACTTCTCATTCAGGATTATGGGAGTGATGGTATTAAATGCTGAACTATAGTCGATGAACAAAATCCTGACATAGGTGTTTGTGTTGTCCAGGTGGTCTAACACCGTATGAAGAGCCATTGAGATTGCAACTGCCGTTGACCTATTGTGGTGATCGGCAAATTGCAATGGGTTCAGGTCCGTGCTGAGGCAGAAGTTCAGTCTCGTCATGACCAATTTCTCAAGGCATTTCAACACTGTAGATATGAGTGCTACTGGGTGATGGTCATTAAGGCAGCTTACATTATTCTTCTTAGGCACTGGTATAATTGTTGCCTTAATGAAGCAAGTGGGAATTTCTGCCTGTAGCAGTGAGAGGTTGAACCAACAATAAGAAATATCTTAAGAAGAGTGAAAAAGTGAGCAATATAGTGACGAAGTGTTTGTGGGTTCATGGACGAGTCAGAAATCTGTTGGCAGAGGAGAAGAAACTGTTTTTAGAATGTTGAGTGTCTGTCTTCACGTACCTGTTCCTCCTACTCGATGGTAGTAATGAGAAGAAGGCATGTCCCTGATTGTGAGGGTCTTTAAAGATGAATGCTGCCTTCCTGAGACACTGCCTTTTGAAGATGCCTTTGAAGGGTTGTGCCCATGATGGAGCTGCTTGAGTCTACAACCCTTTGCAGCTTCTCTCCTCAAACACCTAATGAAGTATAGCCATTGGTATGCCTTAATCATGTTTCCTGAACATGTTGGGCCCAGGATAGATCCTTAGACATTGATCCCCAGGAACTTGAAGCTGCTCATCTTTTCCACTGCTGACCCCTCAGTGAAGACTGATGTCTATTCTCCCAACTTACCCTTTCTGAAGTCACAATTAATTCATTGGTGATACTGATGCTGAAAGCGAGATTGTTGTTGAAATCAAAATGGATTATGAATATGTAAGTTCATTGTACTAATGTGTTATTTCCCATAACTTCAATTAAACTCAAATAGTGTGATTTTAAAATGGTTAGCACAAATGAACATGGTTGCAGATATATAGACTAATGGTATGATGATCAGTGAGTGGCTATTAATTTGAGGAAATTGAAAATTGATCAAAGGTGGCATGGTAACATAGCTACTGTAATCCTATTACAGCACCAGCAACCTGAGTTCATTTCCACCACTCTCAGTAAGGAATTTCTACATTCTCCCTGTGACTGTGTGGGTTTCTTCCAGGTGCTCTTGTTTCTTCCCATATTCCAAAGATGTATGAATTACTCGGTCAATTAGTCACAGGGATGTACAAACGTAATTGAATGGCCAGGAGCACCTTTTACTGTGCTATATCTCTAAAATAAAAACAAATAAAATAAATTATCCTTCTGAAGGAAATTGAATGGTATAGTTATATCACAGAAACTGTGGAAAGCATAACAAACAATAATAAGGCTTATAAGTCAGTTTGTAATTTATTTGGAAGTAGAGATTTGGTTAATTCATCAACTGTATTCTCAAAAAATAAGAATCAGTGGGAGTAATTACTGAGGTGGGAAATGACCCTGGCACGAAACAGCACTTTGTTAGTTTTTATCTGTTCAGGAAGGCTCTTTAGTTCTACTAAGCAGGTTAAAAATGGAAAGTTTCTCTGGAGACTGATAAACAATAATAGATAAAAATAAAGCATGAAGTGGTCAATGAAGCTCAGTTTGCACAGAGGAAATTTAATGGGAAATAGTTACATTGGTTGCAGATGGACTTGTTTCCTGAACCTCATTCCTGATAGAAATTCTAGAGCTGTAAAAGGTTTATACATCAGATTTACAGTAAGATAGAAAAGGTGAATTAAAGGATTTGTTTGTTTGACTGCACTAAAACTCAGATGATGCTGATTTCCGTGTCCAACTGATTTTCCCCTTCCTTTTCTCTTTTAAAATAGGCTATTTTTATGATTCCCACCAACCCACCACCAACATTCCGGAAGCCAGAACTTTGGTCAGATGAGTTCACAGATTTTGTTAAGAAGTGTCTAGTGAAGAATCCAGAGCAAAGAACAACTGCCACACAACTATTACAGGTTTGGTAAAATGTTTTTCAGTAAATCCTTAGTTTTATGTGATGTAATAAATTTCCAGGTCTGAATTATGTACAGTTTAAACAAATACTTCAGCTTTCATCAGAAGGATGCCTGGCCAATGGATATGGATTATACATTTGAGCACCTGGATTTTAACATGTT
Source organism: Mobula hypostoma (assembly GCF_963921235.1). NCBI lineage: Eukaryota > Metazoa > Chordata > Chondrichthyes > Myliobatiformes > Myliobatidae > Mobula > Mobula hypostoma. The sequence goes on from NC_086097.1 coordinate 174,468,548, forward strand.
CATTTATACAGCATTCCTGATTTTGATATGGCTGTTCTAGACATTTTACATAATTGTTCTGGCTGCAAATGAAAGCTCATTAATATTATGGTACATTATTAAGTTCAGATATATCCCTTAAATTTAGAGAAAAAATATCAAAAGCAGAGAGTCGTCTGTATGAGTATTAATGTTCATTGTTTTACTGACGTTTCACTGGCTTCCTGATGCATAATCATGATCGTTCCTGTAAGCCCTTAAAGTGACAAACTACTCAACAACAACTGAGAGCACCAAAGAACATTAGATATTGGATCTCGAATTTTTCAATCCCTTACAATTTCTGGACAAGATGAGGAATAGGATTCTATGAATGAGAGACACTAGGTTGCGGATGTGCTGGAGCTGATCGTATATACATACATTTGGATATCCTGGATGAAATCTATTTCATACTTTCACTTAATTACTAACTCAATGATTGAGCTCTATGCCATCTTGCAGTCTTGTCTGCAATTGGTCTTGAGGACTAGGATAGCTTTTCCTTTTGCTGTCATGTCACTTTGGTGTTGAATTATTCAATTCAAAAAGCTGGCTGAATGCCTATATTAATTAGGTATCTGGTGGCTTGTTTGCTGGCAGAAATACATTTATAACTTTCCCATTGGGAATTGTATAATTAACTGGCGAATAGGTTTCATTCTTTGAGTATCCAGGTTAAAAAATACGGAATACATCTTATCTAGAATACAGAAATGGGGCATTGGACTATTGGGCCAGGGCCAGTGCTTCTGTTCCAATTTTACTAGTTTTTTTTTCTATGTCCTCCTATTCTTTATCCTTCATGGACTTAGCTACCTTTGCCAAAATATATATATAAGCTCTTCTGTACATGCTGACAGGTAGTGAAAGTGCAGCTGAATTTCCTATTGGATTCTTTCTTTCTTTTGTTCTTCAGCAGCCCATTGCGATCAAGAATGACTTGCACTCACTCAAGTTTAGTCATAACCATAGTCATAGTCATACTTTATTGATCTCGGGGGAATTGGTTTTCGTTACAGTTGCACCATAAATAATAAATAGTAATAAAACCATAAATAGTTAAATAGTAATATGTGAATTATGCCAGTAAATTATGAAATAAGTCCAAGACCAGCCTATTGGCTCAGGGTGTCTGACCCTCCAAGGGAGGAGTTGTAAAGTTCGATGGCCACAGGCAGGAATGACTTCCTATGACGCTCAGTGTTGCATCTCGGTGGAATGAGTCTCTGGCTGAATGTACTCCTGTGCCCACCCAGTACATTATGTAGTGGATGGGAGACATTGACCAAGATGGCATGCAACTTAGACAGCATCCTCTTTTCAGACACCACCGTGAGAGAGTCCAGTTCCATCCCCACAACATCACTGGCCTTACGAATGAGTTTGTTGATTCTGTTGGTGTCTGCTACCCTCAGCCTGCTGCCCCAGCACACAACAGCAAACATGATCGCACTGGCCACCACAGACTCGTAGAACATCCTCAGCATCGTCCGGCAGATGTTAAAGGACCTCAGTCTCCTCAGGAAATAGAGACGGCTCTGACCCTTCTTGTAGACAGCCTCAGTGTTCTTTGACCAGTCCAGTTTAATTTTCAATTCATATCCCTAGGTATTTGTAATCCTCCACCGTCCACACTGACCTCCTAGATGGAAACAGGGGTCACCGGTACCTTAGCTCTCCTCAGGTCTACCACCAGCTCCTTAGTCTTTTTCACATTAAACTGCAGATAATTCTGCTCACACCATGTGACAAAGTTTCCTACCGTAGCCTTGTACTCAGCCTCATCTCCCTTGTTGACGCATCCAACTATGGCAGAGTCATCCGAAAACTTCTGAAGATGACAAGACTCTGTGCAGTAGTTGGTCCGAGGTGTAAATGGTGAAGAGAAAGAGAGACAAGACAGTCCCCTGTGGAGCCCCAGTGCTGCTGATCACTATGTCGGACACACAGTGTTGCAAGCACACGTACTGTGGTCTGCTAATCAGGTAATCAAGAATCCATGATACCAGGTAAGCATCCACCTGCATCGCTGTCAGCTTCTCCCCCAGCAGAGCAGGGCAGATGGTGTTGAACGCACTGGAGAAGTCAAAAAACATGACCCTCACAGTGCTCGCTGGCTTGTCCAGGTGGGCGTAGACACGGTTCAGCAGGTAGACGATGGCATCCTCAACTCCTAGTCGGGGCTGGTAGGCGAACTGGAGGGGATCTAAGTGTGGCCTGACCATAGGCCGGAGCAGCTCCAGAACAAGTCTCTCCAGGGTCTTCATGATGTGGGAGGTCAATGCCACCAGTCTGTAGTCATTGAGGCCGCTGGGGCGCGGCGTCTTCAGCACAGGGACGAGGCAGGATGTCTTCCACAATACAGGAACCCTCCGGAGCCTCAGGCTCAGGCTGAATACATGGCGAAGTACTGCACATAGCTGAGGGGCACAGGCTTTGAGCACCCTGATACTGACACCATCCGGTCCTGCAGCCTTGCTTGGGTTGAGACGTTTCAGCTGTCTTCTCACCTGTAGAGCTGTGAAGCCCACTGTGGTGGCTTCGTGTGGGGAAGGGGTATAGTCATGAGAGCAGGGTGGGGGACTGTGAGGAGGGGTAGGAGGGGAGAGTGGAATATGTGTTGGTTGGGGGCCGACAACAGATGGCTCGTGGGGGATGGGCACATACTGGGTTATGAGGTGACTGGTTAAGCCAGTGTATGAGCCACAGGGTTATGGGCTGAATGAACACAGGAAATTAGGACTAGCTGGGTGGGCTGCATGTTCAGCATGGAGTGGTTGGGCCAAAGGGCCCGTATCTATGCTATATTGTTCTATGAACTATTACATAGATAGAGAAGCGATAGCTCATGGGGCAAACAAGTGGGTAGGTAATTAGTGAGCTGATACATCCTTTGTGAGGTATGATCTTTTTATGTGGCCTCAAGGTTCTGAATACTGAATGTTTCTTCTCCACTTTGAATGGTTCTGGGCCAGACTCTTGGGAATTTTTTCCTCTGTCCATCTCGTAAACTTCCTCCTATGACAGAGCTTGAAACAATGTTAACTATTATAGTTTGGAATTGGGGCTGCAAAAGCAATAGAACTTCTTTCCTATTTTAATAATACAGAAGTAAGGACTAAATATTCAGAGAGACAGAACCCCAAGTTTATGTTGCCAAATTTGTTAAGAGTTTATTGCTTACTTTTTAAATCCTTTATTTGTTTGCAGACAGATTATAGGCAGATCTGTATAATCATGATAATCTATCTTCACATCCTGATTTGACAGCTAAGTATTTCTTAAATATTAACTAAGTTAACTTAAATATTTCTGATTCTAGTCTCCGTGTCTGGAATAAGATATGCAAACTTTGCTAGCGTGAAGTGCAAGGTCTGTGTTTTATAAACTCTCAAGTCCCTTTCAAATGTAGACACAAATTTGGATTTATAGCAACTACCAGCTAAAATAATCCAAGACACGCATTATAGTACTCGACATCAGAATAAGCACTTCCATACTTTTGCACTGAGGCAGACACGGACTAGTTTGTTTTAAATTCTGTAACCATTTGATGTGACTCTTAAAGTTCAGTGAAGGTGAATTGCCATTGGCCTAGAATTTGAGGTCAATAGCAAACTGCCTGTTCTAAATTATGTCTTTCAAATGAAGAACAAACTTATCTGGAGTTAACCATACAACAACTTGAGGTAGAGAACTATCAGATGCTTTGGAACAAAACTTTCTATGATGTGCTGAATTTATGTTGGATTGAGAATGCCAGGATCAATTTTATTTCTAAAAACAAAATGAAAACATTTTGGCATCTGACTAAACCTTAAATAGTAGTCAAGAAATTGCAAAGGCTGTTTTAAATTTCCAATGTTCAAATTATTTTTTTGAATAAGCTATTGTAACTTATACTTATACAATAAAACAAAACATCCAAGGCACTTAAAACATTTTAAAATGTCCATTTAAAATAGAATGTCTAAGTGAACATACTTGACCCTCCTCTGCAATATCAGGGAGACAGTTTTTGCATTAGCCATTAGTGTAGATTCTCTTGTTAAGCAGTGAGACGACGCATCAGAGCACATTCAGCTGAACTGTGGCAAAGTGCTGACTGAAACCTCAGGACTTCCACGTTCAAGTGAAAATCCCAAAGTTGCTCAGTTACTAACAAATCATCTCAGTAAGAATACAGATATTTCCCCACATTGTGGGAATCTTGTGATCACCGTGTAAATTGACCTTTAGACAACCTCAATGTAAATACAATTGAGCTGTACACCATTTGCTTCACACAGATCTCCTGAATAAGATTACAAGATTACATGGAATTGACACAACATTGTGGGCTGAAGGGCCTGTACTGTGCTGTACTATTCTATGTTCTATGTTCAATGACAAGGTAACCGAGCTGTGAACTCTTTGGAGGGCAGTGTTGAATGACACAACAATGAAACAATGTTGCTCTGTTGCATCACACACAAAATGCTGAAGGAATTCAGCAGGTCAGGCAGTATCTATGGAGGGAAATGAATAATCAGCATTTCAGACTGAGACTCTGATGCTGTCTGATTTGCTGAGTTCCTCCAGCATTTTGTGTGCATTGCTCCAGATTTGCAGTATCTGCAGTCTCTTGTGTTTCCCGTTTACTGTCTTGCACACTTTGTCATAAAACAATACCATGGATTTAGGCCCTTCAGCCCAAGAAGTCCACATCAACTATGGTGCCCATCTAACTAGTCCCAGTTTGCTGCATTCAGCCCATATCCCTCAAAGAAAAGCCCCTCCATGTACCTATCCAAATGCTTCTTAAATGATACTATTGTACCTGTCTCAACCATTTCCTTTGACTGCTCGTTCTATATTCTCACCACCCTCTGCACGGGAAAAAGTTGCTTCTTAGGTCCCTTTTTGAATCTTTCCCTGTCACCCTTAACCTGTGCCCCTTGGCTTTGGATTCCCTTATACTGGGAGAAGATTGTTACTTACCTTCTGAGGAAAAAAGACCCAGATTGACCAATCTTTCCCAATAACTCAGGCCCTCTAGTTCCAGCAATATCTTTCTAAATACTTTCTGCACACTTTCCATCTTTCCTGTAACCCTACGCCATAGGGTGACGTGCGCCTCCCCAAAACTGTAACTCACGCGTCACGGCGACGCAGACCGCAACAATTGTGATTAGTCCACTTGGTAGCATCGCGTTTCCTCCTACGCATTTCCGGTTGCTTTTCTCTGCCATGTCTGTACACTGATGCGAAATAAATGGTTGGAGACGATGAACCAAATCGTCAAATCTACCTGCCGACATCCGAAAATATTTGAAATGCATTTCCTTGTCCATGTCTCTCATGAAGAAACTCAACACAGTGGCATAGAAACCCCTCCGCCAACTAGCATTTTGGCGGTGAATTGCAGAGCAACGCAGACACAACTATGCATGCTCGCTACAGCGTAGGGCTACGCAAAAGTATAAATCAGGCCTATGGTGTAGTCTGTACGCACAAGTATGAATCAACCTTAAGTGTCACTTGACAACACTGATGACACATTTTATCATTTTGCTAATGAATGAAGATAGACTGATGAGGTGCTAATTAGTCTAATTTGTATTTGGTGACTAGGATATACATGGGCTGTTTTTCTCTCTGCTGGATAGATGCCAGTATTGTAATTGTAAGTGTTGTATATTTATGAGTAATTTTATAAATAATTGTTTGATTAAGCATTTTTGTTGTTTAAATATTTCATTATGGTTATATGTACAAAGTACATGAATGGCATACGTCAATGTGTCACTACATCATACGTGCGTGCCTCGCTAAAAGTGGAAAAACAAATTTAGACTTGAATTCCTGGTTCTTTTGTTTTCCTTTTAATCAGTTTTATGTTTTGGAGTTACAAAACTTGACAGTAGAGACGATGGAGTGATAAACGAGCCTGAGATGACTACCTACCTGTTGAAGGGCAGTGAGACTTTCGAGATAAGGAAAAACGCAGCAAAAAACAGTGAAGTAAAAAATAAAGCAGCACAGCATGTTTCTTTTTCCTTCACCAGAGGAGAAAGTTGATTGAGTTTTAAAAAAGGCAGAGAACAAACTGATTCATGGTTTCATAAACAGTGAGTACCGAGTGATAATAATCATAAATTTAAAAAAAAAGCAGAACTGACTGATAGTGTAGGAAATATAGATGTGTTTGATTGTTCAGTGGGTAACTGGCTCATGTATACAGAGCTAATTGAGCAGTATTTTGAAAGCAAATGGAATAGCCAATGGAAACAAGTACTTATTTTGCTGAGTTTCATTGGATTTAAAAGCATACTGTTTGATTAGAAGTTTGACTGCTCCAACCAAATCAAGCAAAACTAGCTTTGTTAATGTTGTTAGAATAATGCAGGAACATTTAGAAACAAAAGGCTTTTTGATTACAGAGGCTTTAGGTTTCATGAACAGAATCAAAAGGAGGGAGAGTTCATTTCAGCATATGTGGCTGAATTGAAGAAATTGTCCAAGCATTGTCAGTTCAGTAATGGGCTTAATGATGCACTGAGAAATCATTTTGTTTGTGAAATCTTACAAGAAAGCATTCAAAAATAGTTCCTAACTGAAGCACAATTCATACTTAAATGTTTAAATTGCTCTATCAATGGATCCAGCAGATAGAGACACAATTGAGTTGCATTCCATAAGACTATCAGACATAGGAGCAGAATTAGGCCATTCAGTCCATTGAGTCCACTCCACCATTCCATCATGCTGAACCCAGAACCCACTCAACCTCATACACCTGCCTTTTTGCCATATCCTTTGATGCCCTGACCAATCAGGAAACCACCAACACAAACACGAGGAAATCTGCAGATGCTGGAATTTCAAGCAACACACATCAAATTTGCTGGTGAACACAGCAGGCCAGGCAGCATCTGTAGGAAGAGGTACAGTTGATGTTTTGGGCCGAGACCCTTCGTCAGGACTAACTGAAAGAAGAGCTAGTAAGAGATTTGAAAGTGGGAGGGGGAGGGGGAGATCCAAAATGATAGGAGAAGACAGGAGAGGGAGGGATGGAGCCAAGAGCTGGACAGTTGATTGGCAAAAGGAATATGAGAGGATCATAGGACAGGAGGCCTAGGGAGAAAGAAAAGGGGGAGGGGGGAAAAGCAAGAGGATAAGCAAGGGGTATAGTGAGGGGGACAGAAGGAGAAAAAGGAAAGAGAGAAAAAGAATGTGTGTATATAAATAAATAACAGATGGGGTATGAGGGGGAGTTGGGGCAGTAGCAGAAATTTGAGAAGTCAATATTCATGCCATCAGGTTGGAGGCTACCCAGATGGAATATAAGGTGTTGTTCCTCCAACCTGAGTGTGGCTTCATCTTTACAGTAGAGGAGGCCGTGGATAGACATATCAGAATGGGACGAGGAATTAAGATAAATGTCGATTGTACCTCTTCCTACAGATGCTGCCTGGCCTGCTGAGTTCCACCAGCAACTTTTATGTGTGTTGCAGGAAACCATTAATTTCTGCTTTAAATATACCTCTGGTCTTGGCCTGCACCATAGTCTGTGGCAGACCATTCCACAGATTCACTCCTCTCTGACTAAAAGAAATTCCTCCTCCCCTCTGTCTAAAGCGGCGCCCCTCAATTTTGATGCCGTGCCATCTAGTTCTGGATACCCCCACCATAGGAAACATCCTCTCGACATCCACCATCCCCCAGCATTCTTCTAAATTCCAGTGAATACAGGCCCAAAGCTGCCAAACACTCCTCATATGTTAACACCTTCATTCCTGGAATCATCCTCGTGAACCTCCTCCAGATTCTTTCCAATGACAAGACATCCTTTCTGAGATATGGGGCCCAAAGGTGCTGACAATACACCAAGTGTGGCCCGACTAGTATCTTATAAAGGCTCAGCATTGTCTCCTTGCTTTTATATTCTATTCCCCTTGAAGTAAATGTCAATATTGCATTTGGCTTCTTTACCACAGACTCAACATATAAATCAACCTTCTGGAAGTCTTGTACAAGGATTCTTAAAGTCCCCCTGCTTCTCTGATGTTTGAACCTTCTCCATTTTGGACAATAATCTGCACTATCATTCCTTTTACCAAAAATGCATTATCATACATTTCCCAACACTGTATTCCATCTGTCACATTTTTGCCCATTCTTCCAATTTGTCCAAGTCCTGCTGCAATTGCATTGCTTCCTCAGCACTACCTAACCCTCCACCTATCTTCATATCATCCTCAAACTTTGCCTCAAAGCCATCAATTCCATTATCCAAATCATTAACAAACAATGTAAAAAGTAGCAATCCCAATACTGACCCTTGAGGAACACCACTAGTCACTGGCAGCCAACCAGAAAAGGCCCCTTTTATTTCCACTCGCTGCCTCTTGCCTGTCAGCCATTCCTCTATCCGTGCCAATATCTTTCCTGTAACGCCATCAGATTTTATCTTGTTAAGCAGCTTCATATGTGGCACCTTATCAAATGCCTTCTGAAAATCCATATGTGACATTCACTGCCTCTCCTTTGTCGAGCCTGCTTGTTACTTCCTCAGGAATGCTAACAGATTTGTCAGGCAAGATTTTCCTTACAGAAGCCATGCTGACTTTGACTTATTTTATCATTTGTCTCCAAGTAAACAAAAACCTCATCCTTAATAATAGGTTCCAACACTTTCTCAACCACTGAGGTTAGGCTAACTGGTCTATAAATTTCCTTCCTTTTGCTTTCCACCCTTCTTAAAGAGTGGAGTGTCATTTGCAATCTTTCAGTCCTCCAGAACCATGCCAGAATCAAGTGATTCTTGAAAGGTCATGACCAATGCATCTGTTATCTCTTCAGCAACCTCCGTCAGGACTGTGGGATGTAGTCCATCTGGTCCAGCTGACTTAACCACCTTAAGAGCTTTGAGTTTGCACTTTTTCCTTTGTAATAGCAGTGGTACTCACTCATGCTCCCTGACACTCACAGAGCTTTGGCACACTGTTAATGTCTTCCACAGTGAAGACGTGCAACTTACCCATTAAGTACATCTGGCATTTATTTGTCCCCCATTACTGCCTTAGAAGTATCATTTTCTAGTGATCCAATATCGACTGTCACCTCCCATTTACTCTTTACATAACTGAAAAAACTTTTGGTATCCTGCTTTATATTATTGAGCACTCTGCCCTCATATTTAATCTTTTCCCTTCTTATGTTGCCTTTTGTTGGATTTTAAAAGCTTCCCAATCATCTGGCTTTCCACTCACTTTTGCTACCTTATATGCCCTTTCCTTGGCTTTTATTTGTCCTCTCAACACTCCTTAACTGTCTTTAACTTTCTTTGTCAGCCACAGTTGCCTACCCCTGCCATTTGATAACTTTCTCCTCTGTGCGACTTATCTATCCTGTTCCTTGTGAACTGTTCCCAGAAACTTCAGCCATCTCTGCTCTGCCATCATTCCCTCCAGTATCCTCCTCCAGTCCACTTGAGCAGGCTTCTCTCTCATGCCTCTTTAATGCCCTTTATTCCATTGTGATACTGATTATGTGACTTATGCTTCTCCCTCTCAAATTGCAGTATGAATTCGATCATATTATGAACACTGCCTTTTAAGGGTTCCTTTACATTCAGCTCCCCAATAAGACCTGGGTTATTATATAATACCCAATCTAAAATAGCCTTTCCCTGAACAGGCTCAAGCACAAGGAGCTCTAAAACCCCACATCTTGGCTACATTTGGAGGCCTATATATGATTCTCATAATGTTTTTTTTTAGCCTTGCAGTTTCTTAACTCCATCCACAAAGATTCACCGTTCTCTGACCCGAGGTCACCTCTTTCTAAAGATGTAATTCCATCTCTTACCAACAGAGCCACACGACTGCCAATATCTTCTTGCCTGTCTTTTCAATACAAAATATATCTTTTGATGTTAAGTCAGGAATGAAAGTGAGTGTGAACAAAATTGCAATGTCTAAACAGAACCTGGCCAGGCCAAACAAATTGTGTTACCGTTGTGGCAGGGGCATGCAGATTTAAAGGTGAAGCTTGCAGAAAATGCAACAATGTAGGATACATACAAAGAGTATGTTGAGTACAGGTTTCCCCAGTCATCCGAAGGTAGAGCGTTCCTATGAAACGGTTCGTAAGCCGGAATGTCGTAAAGTGAAGAAGCAATTACCATTTATCTATGTGGGAAAAATTTGTGAACGTTCGCAGACCCAAAAAATAACCTACCAAATCATGCCAAATAACACAAAAAACCTAAAATAACAGTAACATATAGTAAAAGCAGGAATGATATGATAAATACACAGCCTATATAAAGTAGAAATTCTTTTCTGCAATCATTGCTGCTTGTCCACCGTAGCGAAAATCTCACGCAACCGCTCTCGGCAGAAACACTCTCTCCAGTAACCTTTAAGCTATGAAGCTGCCAAATCATACCAAATAACACTTAAAAACACACAACCTATATAAAGTAGAAATAATGTATGTACAGTGTAGTATCACTTACCGGAATCAAGAAGACAGCGAGCACACTGATGATGGTGTGTTTGGCTGAGTCGTCGGAGGTTGGGGTGGTGGGACACTGGGGTGTCATCTCATCGTCGTCTGCTTCCATCAGGGCAGGCAGGTCATCTTCTTCTATGTCTGCCTGCCTCGATGTCAAAGCTCGAGGTTCGTCGTCTGCTGTGGCTGATGTGGAAGGCTTGTAAAACGACGGTATACTTGACTGCTTAGCCTCGCGCATTTTTCTATCATACAGTTCTTTGTAAGCACTCAAACCATCCTGCAAATATACCCTAAACCTACGTATGCTTTCAAAATTAAAGTTGTACTTTTCTGCAGTCATTGTTGTCAATTTCGGCGAAAATCTCACGCAGTTGCTTCACATTCAGTTCCTGGAGGACTTCACTTTTGGTCCGTTCGCTACTGCATTCAGTTTCGATTGTTATCCTTTCCTCTTCCATTTGTATCAGCTCTTCATCTATCAGTTCTTGGTCATGGAATGCCAAAACCTCTTCAACATCATCTTCATCAACTTCCACAAGCCAAACTCACTTTGTCCTTACTTCGTTCACCACGATCGAAACGCTTAATTATGTCTAGTTTTACGCTAGTTTTACCCTTACGAGCTCTTTTAGGCTTTTCCGATGCCTTAGAGCTCAGCTTGTTAACGGCTACTCAAAATAAATCGACATAAAGCACAGATGCTCACAGGCACGTGTTAAGCAATGCCAGTAGAATGCAGTTCCGGGGGAGGAGCTTGGCTGCTCGGGGTGCGCGCTGCCTTTTATCGCGCACTGCCTTTTCTCGCACGTTTTTTTCACACGCTGCCTTTTTTCGTAACAGTGAAAACACCTTCTGTTAGCGAAAACAGGTAACTAATGTAGGTCTTTCGTAACAGCGAGGTGTCGTAAAGCGAACGTTCGAAAAGCGGGGGACACCTGTAGTCAAAAATAAATGTATTTATTTATTGAGATACAGCGCGGAGTAGGCCCTTCTGAACCTTGGAGCCACGCTGCTCAGCACCCTCGATTTAGCCATGGCCTAATCAGAGGACAATTTACAATGACCAATTAACCTACCAACCAGTCTGTCTTTTGGACTGTGGGAATACCAGAGTACCTGAAGGAAATGGACGTGGTCATGGGGAGAACATACATACTCCTCACAGGCGGCAACGAGAATTGAACCTGGTTCATTGGTATGTGCAGTGTTGTGTTAATCACTACACGGCCAGCCGTGCCACAAATGGACTGCACAGGGAATCGTTGCAGTTTCAAAAAACGCATTAATCTGTATGCTGTTGATGAAAAATCTGGTAATGATGAGAGTGACACAGGTCTGAGTAGCCTTGAGATTTACAACAGAGTGAAAAATAACCAGAGGCAAGCAATATGGCTTATACTAGAAGTGAACAGCAAATTAATTAAAATGTAATTGGATACTGTCTCGGCTGTTTCAGTCATTCAACAAAATGAGTTTTAATGAAACTTCAAAAATACTGAACTGAAACCTGCAGATATCCAATTAAGAACTTGCACTGGAGAAAAGATAACTCCTGTGAGGATGACATTTGTATCAGTGAAATACAGCAACCAACAAGCTACATTAGGTTTGTATGGGTAAAAACAGGATGGCCAGCATTGTTGGGATGTGAGTGGCTGAGACAACTGCAACTTGATTGGATGCCATATCCTCTGTAACAGAGTCAACTGAAAGTGAATGAAGAAAAGTACTAGATGATTCCACACTCTCTCCAAGCTGCACACCATGAATCATTGCCGAACAAAGGACAAACAGGTGTTGGTACCAACCACTGTGCCTCTAGTTGTAAAGCAATTTGGACCAAGGAAGGAACCTGCTGCTTGGAGGAATCATGTAAGTGACAAAAGCAGTGGTCTGAATACAGGTTGGAGGTGTTGTAGATACGGTGGAGGGCTGTCAGAGGTTACAGTGGGACATTGATAGAATGCAAAACTGGGCTGAGAAGTGGCACATGGAGTTCAACCCAGATAATTGTGAAATGGTTCATTTTGGTAGGTCAAGTATGATGGCAGAATATAGTATTAATGGCAAGACTCTTGGCAGTGTGGAGGATCAGAGGGATCTTGGGGTCCGAGTCCATAGGACGTCAAAGCAGCTGCGCAGGTTGACTCTGTGGTTAAGAAGGCATACAGTGCATTGGCCTTCATCAATTGTGGAACTGAATTTAGGAGCTGAGAGGTAATGTTACAGCTATTTAGGACCCTGGTCAGACCCCACTTGGAGTACTGTGCTCAGTTCTGTCACCTCACTACAAGAAGGATGTGGAAACCATAGAAAGAGTGCAGAGGAGATTTACAATGATATTGCCTGGATTGGGGAGCATGCCTTATGAAAACAGGTTGAGTGAACTCGGCCTTTTCTCCTTGGAGCGACGGAGGATGAGAGGTGACCTGATAGAGGTGTATAAGATGATGAGAGGCATTGATGGTGTGGATAGTCAGAGGCTTTTTCCCAGGGCTGAAATGGTTGCCACAAGAGGACACAGGTTTAAGGTGCTGGGGAGTAGGTACAGAGGAGATGTCAGGGGTAAGTTTTTTACGCAGAGAATGGTGAGTGCGTGGAATGGTCTGCCGGCAACGGTGGTGGAGGCGGATACGATAGGGTCTTTTAAGAGACTTTTGGATAGGTACATGGAGCTTAGAAAAACAGAGGGCTATGGGTAAGCCTAGTAACTTCTAAGGTAGGGATATGTTCGGCACAACTTTGTGGGCCGAAGGACCTGTATTGTGCTGTAGGTTTTCTATGTTTTTATGTTTCTACAACAGTTGTTTTTGTAGGCAACATATCTGAGAAAGTTTCTCATTTGTTATTCAAGCAATTACTTGTGAAATGTGGCTTGGTTTTAAGCTAAAAGAGAATTCAAGGAGCTTCAGGAAAGTTGCAAGCATTCGGTTTTTGAGAATATAAAGAACCAGAATATACTCCGCATATATTAAGCTTATTGCATGAACTTCAAGTGGGAATCAAATGGCTGCTTGTAAAAGTAGATGCAAAGACCAGATCCCTTCTTGATGAATAGTAGGCTGAAAAGAAAAGAGTCAATGGAGATACAAAAATAAGAATGTCTCCAGATGATGTTGTGGATGAGGAAAATAAGAGGAGAGGTCAGATCATAAAGGAAGCAACAGAAGGATTAATAAGAGAATATTCCAGAGAACTGCTTACATCTTCCCAAGACCAAGATGCACATCTGAGAAAGAGGAAAAAGGGAAAGAAAGAGGAGGAAGACAGAAGTGCTATCAAAATGAAGAGGATGAATGAGACCTAATTCCTTGAGAAATTGGCAAATTTAGAGATACTCACAAGAAACTAGAAGAAGAAAATGGAACGTGAGAAAAAGGACTAGAAGTTGAAAAGGAGAGAAGATATAGAGAGAAAGAACATGAGCAAGAAAGAGAAAGGCATGAAAGAGAGAAGGAGTGTGAGAAAGAAAAAGAGTGGGATAAAAGAGAGAGAAAGAAGCCAGGACTACAAAAGAAGCAAAGACCGAAGTAGATCAGCTGGTGATGCAACCACTGACGCCCGGCAGCCAATCTCTAAAGAGTGTCTTGTAAAGACACTGCCCAGAAAAAGGCAATGGCAAACTACTTCTGTCAATCTGATAGTGGAGGGAAAATTAATAAACAACCTTTACCTGTCTTTTGTATATGAGAATTCCAGATATAGGAAATGGCTGTGGAAGTGTTTCTTAACTTTGCTCCTGAAAAGCCTGACATGTTTTTTGAACCTGCCCCGTCCCAGATTCTCCAGCCCGTAGGATTAGTTTCTATCCACCCTATTGACTCTCCTCAATAGTTTGAAAGCTTCAGTTACATCATCCCTAGCTGTCTTCGTTCAGGAATGCTCATTAAACACGACAGGCAGAATGAAATAAAAATGGAAAATGCTGGGATCATTCAGCAGGTCAGGAATCATTAAGGAAAAGAAACAGTTAACGTTTCAGGTGAATTGAAGGATTTTTGATCTGAACTGATGATTCCATTTCTTTTCAATAGATATTGCCTGACCTGCTGAGTGTACCTAGGGATTTTTGCCTTTATTTCAAATTGCCAACATCTGTAGTCTTGTGATTTTCATCAATGGGGAGGATGAAGTGGATGAAAGTGAGAGAAATTCTTCAAGATAGATGGATTGGTGCAAATGCCCGCAAGGGTAGGGGATTGATCTAGCTGATGTTCATGAGAGGAGTAGATTGCCCATGGGTCATCCTGGTGAAAGATGGAAATTCCACTACCTTGTTTTAGTGGATAGAAAGATGATTAAAATTCTGGGATATGAAATTACTAAAGTAGAAGAGGAAAAAAATTAAGTAGGTAGTTATTGGAAAAGGAAAAACACTTATAGATAGGTAACAAATTATAAACACAAGTAAGTCTGCAGATGCTGTAAATCCAAAGCACATACATAAAATGCTGGAGGAACTCAGCAAGTCAGGCAGCATGTATGAAAATGAACAGATAGTCAATGTTTCAGGCTGAGACTCTTCTTCAGGACTGAGAAGGAAGGGGGAAGATGCTAAAATAACCAGTTGGGGTGGGGGGGAAGGGGCAAGAGACTAGCTGGAAAGTGATAGGTAAAGCCAGGTGGTTGGGAAAGGTAATGGGCTAGAAAAGAAGGTATCTGATAGGAGAGGGGAGTGGAGCATAGGAGAAAGGGAAGGAGGAGGAGATGTAATAGGTAGGTGAGAAGAAGTAAAAAGCCAGAGTGGGAAGATAGGGTGGGAACAGTTACAGTTGAGGTAACTTTGGGAATAAGTAGGTTGATGAAAGATGTTGGTTGACAGTTTGTCTCTAGAGATGGAGACAGAGATATTGAGAAAGAGGAGGGAAATAGCAGGGATAGACTCAATCCAAGATGTCCCTAATCTTGGCACCCTTGTGGCAATAAACTATCCAGGAATCTTGCTCTTGTCCATAGAGCCTCCTTCCTGTTCCCCTAACCAATGAATCCCACCATCAGTCAGGACATGCCCTGTTCTCACTACTACCATCGAGGAGGAGTTGCAGGAGCCTGAAGACATGTACGCAACATTTCACAAACAGCTTCTTCCCCTCTGTCATTAGGTTTCTGAATGGACAATGAACTTACAAATACTATCTCACATCTTTTTGCTCTCTTTTTGCACTACTTAATTTAATTTTTAGATACATTTCTTATAGTAATTTATAGTTTTAAAAAATTATTATGTGTTGCAATGTATTGCTGTCAGATAAGGAACAAATTTCATGACGTATATTAGTAATATTAAACCTGATTTTGTCTCTGAACAGTTTCTCGTATTCTATCTTGGTAGTTTACAGCAACACACACAAAATGCTGGAGGAACTAAAGTGATCAGGCAGCATCCATGGAAATGAATAGGTAGTTGACATTTGAGGCCAAGACCCTTCTTCAGTACTGAAAAGGAAGAGGAAGTTGCCAGAATAAAAAGTCGAGAGGAGGGAAGGAGACTAGCTAGGAGGTGATAGGTGAATCAGGTGGGTGGGAAAGGTCACGGGCTGAAGAAGAAGAAATTGGTGATCTGCAACCTGGTGACATGAACATCAAATTTTCTTACTTCTGGTAACCACTCTCCTTCTGTCCTTTTTCCACTTTACTCTAGACCCTCTCCTGATTCAACTGGCTCCATTAACTGTATATCTTTTACCTCTCACCCTATCCATCTGCACATCATCCACTCACTCCTCCTATCTAAACGTAAGTATAAGTCTTTCAGAATTGAAATTAGGAAGCCCTTTTCGATGTGATAGATTTTTAGAGATCTTTTCTATAATAAGAGTTAGAGACAGATTAATTGCTGAGTATTACAAACAATTTTGGAATATTATTGTCAGAAAAAATAGTTCTACATTCAATTAAGGAAGATAAATCAAAGAATATAAAGGTCTACTGCAGATTATGATAATTTACCTAAATAGTGGAAAAGTGTTGAGGTGAATAATAGCTTATTTGTAAAACTGCCACTTTGGAACTATTTGATTCAAAATATTTGCATAGCATATTGTTAAAGATGTTCTTTGTACACCATATGGTCTTGATGTGGGTTCATTGCTGTAATATGCAATTATGGTCTTGATAAGTAATTGTCACATGTTAAAAAAGTAGCATTATTCTGCAAATTGTGCTCCATATTGACAAGGATTTATCTGTATCTTCTCTGATAATGCAGAATTTCTTCCGCATTATGTTGAAGTGCCACTCAAGGTTTTGGGTGGAACTCAAACTAACTTTTCGGCAATAAAGTGTGTAGCAGCAAAATCAAACAAATACTAAAATAAAACAATTGCTGCTAGCCTGTGACTGCTACATAGTGGTTATACTTACATGACGTGCCCACAGCTCCAAAAGTCAAGTCCTTTATTCAATCAGCAAACATGCAGTCTTGAAGTGATGAAACTCAAGTGTACAAGTACCCAAATGTAAGCCAAGTGCTATTCAGTAGTCAGCAAAAGATGTGACCGCCGCTGGTCCCAAGCTACGAATCTGCCATGAAGTAAGCAAGAATATGTAAATTATTCCCTTTGCTTTTACTGCAACCCCACTCATATGACTAGTTAACATATAAACCCCACAACACAGAATATAAAGCAGATAGAGAACAGATACGTATGTGGCTCCCACATTGTATGATACTGAATAAAGCTGTTGGAGAAGTAAAGTCTGTTTTTATAGCTTGTTATTTTCAACCATTAATCCCATGAGAGTTCCATTTTTTGGTGTACTATAAAATAAATAGAAATTTCGAAATGTAACAGATTTCTTTGCTTAACTCATGTCTTGTTCCTTGCCAAACAAGTACCCTTTAGTATCTGGAGACATGATTTTTGTACATTTCTCTCAAGAAACAGTGAGAATTCTTGACACCTAATCAAGTCAGCCTGAAATTCGCACCTCCACTGTTGATGGATGGAATTTGAAAGCTAATTGCTTAAACCATTGCCTCTCAAAATATTTGCACTGTTTTTTTCATCTTTATTTGGTTGAAGCTGAGACTGCCTTTCCCAAAGTACTGTGTGTGCTGTAATTTCATACAGTCCTTCTCAGCAGTATTTGATACAGTTCCACAGCAGTGCCCTCACTTGATTCAGCTTCAAGCTCTCCAAGCTTTACATCCTGAGTTGATAAAGGATTTAATTTATTTATTCCTGTGATGTGAATAGCAGTGATAATTCCATTGTTTATTCTCCGTCCCAAATTATTCCTGAACTAACGAGGCATTTGAGAATCAGTCATGTGACCAAAAGATGTAAGGATGGAAGGATGGATCTCGTTTCATGATTAACAATATTACCACTAGATTTATTTTACAGCCACCAAAATGTTAAGAAGTGGATTGAAATCTCATTTGCAATTATATTGTAAGCAACTGAAAATTAATTTTTTGCTCCAAAGGGTTTTCGCAAGTTCATGCAGACAAGATGGCCTAAAGGCAATGTTGTTGAATCTTTCTGAAAATTATTTGAATGACTGAAAATTATACTTCTGAATCACCTGAAAAGTCCTGTTTTATAAAATAGGCAACTTTGCTGTAGATGTAGAACTTGAATCAGAATCAGGTTTATTATCATTATCTTTTATGACATGAAATGTGTTGTTTCGCGGCAGCAGAACAGCTTTTAAATTGAACTTAAAATGAAAGAACAAAGGATAAATTACACTGTTCAAATTGGTACTTCAAAATACAATACTTCAGTGGGAAAAAAAGCAGCTATTTTCAAGTACAACATAAATCAGAAAATGAAAACTTTGGAAAGTAATGGAACTCGCTGAATTTTTACACTGGCTAAGTAACAGAATGAAATGCCAATACAGTAGGGAAATGTGAAATACATTCTCAATGGGGAAGAGAAGGCGGCAGGCGAGTAGGGAAAACCACCAAGTATTCCAACAAAGCAAACCATGAAAATAAACACTTAACACGAAGCAGAAGTAAACAGAGAAATAATATTATTGCTCAGTCAAGTTGTGACTAACTTAGTGAACCTATGAAATGTATAAATATTCAAGTCTCTGACCTTCGATCACTGAAGTGTTTTGTCACCTATGAAGTGTTGATGATTGTTTATACTGCGGTTATTACTGAAAATATATGGATGATAAAATCATGAGTCTTGTCACCATTCATAAAACTCACTATACAGTTAAAAGAAATTAAGTGTTTGGAGAAAGTGGGAAGGTAAAAAAGTAAAATAAAATTTATTTGGAATTCTCTTCATTAATTGTCACCAGGCACCACATTCCACTGAATGATGGGTCTTTGTCCTAAAAAGTTGACTTTATTTCTGTTTCTACAGATGCTACCTCACTTGCTGAGTGTTTCCAGCATTTTTAGTTTTTATGCCAGATTTCCAGTAGCTAACTGTAAGACAGAGGAGCAGAGTTAGGCCATTCAGCCCATCGAGTTAGCTCCACTATTCCATCATAGCTGATCCCTGATCCCACTCAACCTCCATACCCTTTGATGTCCTGACCAATCAGAAAATTATCAATTTCTATCCTAAACATACCCACCGTCTTGGCCTCCACTGCAGTCTGTGGCAGAGCATTCCACATTTCACTACTCTCTCTGGTTAAAAAAATTCTTCTTACCTCTGTTCTAACAATAAGTATACCGTTTTGGATACTGTTGGTGGGGATGACCTACCAGGAACAAGTTGCAGTGATCCTGTCTCTGGCACTGAGGTTGGACCCTCGACTCAGAAGCGGAGGAGGGAAGAGAGGACAGCGGTAGTGATTGGGGATTCTGTAGTCAGGGAGGGCAGATAGGAGATTTTGTGGGGGAGATCGGGAGTCTCGGATGGTATGTTGCCTCCCTGGTGCCGGGGTCCGGGACACCTCAGATCGGGTGCAGGTTATTCTCGAGAGGGAAGGCAAGAATCCAGATGTTGTGGTCCATGTAGGGACCAACGACGTGGGTAGGAAGAGTGAGGGGGTCCTGTGTAGTGAGTTCAGGGAGTTAGGTGCGAAGCTGAAGGGTAGGACCTCCAGGATAACAATCTCAGGATTGCTACCTGTGCCACGTGCGAGTGAGGTGAGGAACAGAAGGATTATACAGATCAATATGTGGCTGAGAGGATGGTGTAGGAGGGAGGGCTTCAGGTTTTTAGATAATTGGGCTTTGTTCCAGGGAAGGTGGGATCTGTTCCGATGGGACGGTTTACACCTGAACTGGAGGGGTACTAACATTCTTGCAGGAAAGTTTGCTAGTGCTGCTTGGGGGGGGGGTTAAACTAAATTTGCAGGGGGCAGGGATCCAGAATGTGAGAGAGGATAGCGAGATGAAGTATAAAGGACAGGTGGGGACTACACGGTTCCAGAATATTAAGTGTGAAGTAGAGAAAGGTGAGGCGGAACGAGTGATAAGGAGGGTACATATGCAGAGGGATGGTCTGACGGAGCATGGAGTTAAATATGCAGAAAGAGTAAGTAAATTTAAGAAGGACAACAAAATTCAAGGGGCGTATAGCCCGGTGAGAGTTCGGGGAGCTGGGTTATGCACAATAGGCAGCGATTTAAACAGAGAGAGGAGAAATGGGTTAAAAATTCTATATCTGAATGCTCGAAGTGTCAGAAATAAGGCGGATGAGCTTGAAGCTCAGGTGCGAATGGGTAACTATGATGTTGTTGGGATAACGGAGACATGGCTGCAGGGGGATCAGACCTGTGAATTGAATGTACAAGGGTATACGTGCTATCGAAGGGACAGAAAGGTGGGCAGAGGGGGTGGGGTGGCCCTGTTGGTGAGGAATGAGATTCAGCCCCTTGCAAGGGGGGACATAGAATCAGGAGAAGTAGAATCAGTGTGGATAGAACTGAGGAACAGTAAGGCCAAAAAGACCCTAATAGGTGTTATCTACAGGCCCCCAAACAGTAGCATGGATATTGGGTGCAAGTTGAATAGGGAGTTAACAATGGCATGTGGCAAAGGAAATGTCGCAGTAGTTATGGGGGATTTCAACATGCAGGTGAACTGGGAAAATCAGGTTGGTACTGGACCCCAGGGTAGGGAGTTTGTAGAGTGCCTACAGGATGCATTTTTGGAGCAGCTTGTATGAGAGCTGACCAGGGATAAGGCTATTCTGGATTTAGTGTTGTGCAATGAACAGGATTTGATAAGTGATCTTGAAGTAAAGGAGCCATTAGGAGGTAGTGACCATAATATGATGTTTTTATCTGCAAGTTGAGAGGGATAAGGGCAAAACAGAAGTGTCAGTATTGCAGTTGAACAAAGGAGACTATGGAGCCATGAGGGAGGAGCTGGCCAAAGTTGACTGGTCGGATATCCTAGCAGAAAAGACAGTGGAACAGCAGTGGCAGGTATTCTTGGGAATAATGCACAAGGTGCAAAATCAGTTCATCCCCCGGAGAAGGAAGGATTCAAAGGGGGGAAAGTGGCCACAGTGGTTGACAAAGGAAGTCAGAGATAGCATGGCATTAAAAAAGAAGTATAACAGAGCTAAGGTGAGTGGGAAGACGGATGATTGGGAAATTTTTAAGGAGCAACAGAACTTAACTAAAAAGGCAATACAGGGAGAAAAAATGAGGTGTGAACGCAAGCTAGCTAGGAATATAAAGGAGGATAGCAAAAGTTTTTTTAGGTATGTGAAGAGAAGGAAGATAGTTAAGAACAATGTTGGGCCCTTGAAGAATGAATTGGGAGAAATTGTTATGGGAAACAGAGGAATGGCAGACGAATTTAGTAAGTACTTTGGATCTGTCTTCACTAGGGAAGACACAAGCAATCTCCCAGATGTATGGATGGACCAAGGTCATAGGGTAACAGAGGAATTGAAACAGATTGACATTAGGAAGGAAATGGTGATGAGTAGACTGATGGGACTGAAGGCTAACAAATCCCCAGGTCCAGATGGTCTGCATCCTAGGGTACTAAAGGAGATGGCTCTGGAAATTGCGGATGCATTGGTGATCATTTTCCAATGTTCCTTAGATTCAGGATCGGTTCCTGAGGATTGGCGAATGGCTAATGTTATCCCACTTTTTAAGAAAGGAGGGAGGGAGAAAACAGAGAACTATCGTCCTGTTAGCCTAACATCAGTGGTGGGGAAGATGCTAGAGTCCATTATTAAAGATGAAATAGCGGCATATCTTGATAGCAGTGATAGGATTGGGCCAAGCCAGCATGAATTTACCAAGGGCAATTCATGCTTGACTAATCTATTGGAGCTTTTCGAGGATGTAACCAGGAAGATAGACGCGGGAGATCCAGTGGATGTGGTGTACCTTGACTTTCAGAAGGCATTTGATAAGGTACCACGTAGGAGATTGGTGGGTAAAATCAGAGCTCATGGCATTGGGGGGAGGATATTGATGGCATGGATAGAAAACTGGTTGGCAGATAGAAAGCAAAGGGTAGCAGTGAATGGGTGTTTCTCGGAATGGCAGGTGGTGACTAGTGGGATGCCACAGGGCTCGGTATTGGGACCACAGCTGTTTACGATTTACGTCAATGAATTAAAGGAAGGCATTGTGAATAACATCAGCAAGTTTGCTGATGATACTAAGCTGGGTGGCAGTGTGACATATGATGAGGATGTTAGGAGAATTCAAGGTGACTTGGATAGGCTGGGTGAGTGGGCAGAAACTTGGCAGATGGCGTTTAATGTAAATAAGTGTGAGGTTATTCACTTTGGGAGCAAGAACAGGAAGGCAGATTATTATCTGAACGGTGTGGAGTTAGGTAAGGGTGAAATACAAAGAGATCTAGGAGTACTTGTTCATCAGTCTCTGAAGGTGAATGAGCAAGTGCAGCAGGCAGTGAAGAAGGCTAATGGAATGTTGGCCTTTATTACAAAGGGAATTGAGTACAAGAGCAAGGAATTCCTTTTGCATTTGTACAGGGCCCTGGTGAGACCACACCTGGAGTATTGTGTGCAGTTTTGGTCTCCAGGGTTAAGGAAGGACATCCTGGCTGTGGAGGAGGTGCAGCGTAGGTTCACTAGGTTAATTCCTGGGATATCCAGACTGTCTTACGCAGAGAGGTTAGAGAGACTGGGCTTGTACACGCTGGAATTAAGGAGATTGAGGGGGGATCTGATTGAGACATATAAGATTATTAAGGGATTGGACAAAATAGAGGGAGGAAATATGTGCCAGATGCTGGGAGAGTCCAGTACCAGAGGGCATGGTTTAAGAATAGGGGATAGGTCATTTAGGACAGAGTTGAGGAGGAACTTCTTCTCCCAGAGAGTTGTGGAGGTGTGGAATGCGCTGCCTCAGAAGGCAGTGGAGGCCAATTCTCTGGATGCTTTCAAGAAGGAGCTAGATAGGTATCTTATGGATAGGGGAATCAAGGGTTATGGGGACAAGGCAGGAACCGGGTATTGATAGTAGATGATCAGCCATGATCTCAGAATGGCGGTGCAGGCTCGAAGGGCGAATGGTCTACTTCTGCACCTATTGTCTATTGTCTATAAAGGGTTGCCCCTCAATTTTGAGGCTGTACCCCTTAGTTCTGAAAACCCCCACCATAGGAAACATTCTCTCTGCATCCTCCCTACTTAGTCTTCCAACTTTCAGTAGGTTTCAATGAGATCCTCCAGCATTCTTCTAAATTCCAGTGAGTACAGGCCCAAAGCTGCCAAACACTTCTCATACGTTAACCCTTTCATTCCCAGAGTCATCTTCATGATCTTCCTCTGGACTCTCTCCAATGACAAGACATCCTTTCTGAGATATGGGCCGAAAAGCATTGACAGTGTGGCCTGACTAGTGTCTAATAAAGCCTCAGCATTGGAGGATGTAAAGCTTAATTATTTGTGGCAAGTTAAATGCATTGTGGTTAAACTTGGAAAATAAAATAACCATGTATATATTGCTTATCTACAATTTATGTTGGCATTTGTTAGAATCTTGTGTAATAATACAACAAAATCAGTTTGCTTTCTTATGATAATAATCACTGGTCTTGCACATCAGTTATTTATTAAGCTCTTCCATGTTATTACCAAATAAATGAATTAAATTTGGGTCTTTTGGTTTCCTTTTTGTACTTTCAATAGGTTTCAATAGGTACATTTAATGTCAGAGAAGTGTATACAGTATACATACTGGAATTCTTTTCTTTGCAGACATCTATGAAAAAAGAGAAGTACCCCAAAGAATGAATGACAGTTAAAGCATTAGAACCCCAAAGCCCCCCCCCCACCGCCAGCTCCCCCTCACAAGCAGCAGCAAGGCAATGATCCCACCCCCACCAGCAAAGAAGCATCAGCACCTTCCACCAAGTATTTAGGCATGCAGCAAAGCATTAATAAAGACACAGACTTGCAGGACCCCAAAAAACTAATCGTTCACCTGGTAATTCAACATACCACATATCTCTCTATCTCTCGCGCTCTCTCGCTCTTATATATATGGGAAAAAGAAATGTCTCTGTTTCACAGTGACAGGGGAGATATAACAATCCACTTACTGGTTTATGATGTTAAGAGTCTGTTGCGTCGCTTTTTCCAAGCTCTTCACCTACAGAGTCAGCACCAAAAAGGTGCAGCTCTGTGGACACACAACCTCCGACATCTAACCTGCTGCCCCCAGTGTTGCATGTTTTCCTGCGACGCTTCAGTCAGGGGCACCAGCCTAGAATCAACACGTCCCCAGAGTCACAAAAATCTGGAACCCCGAAGGTGGGCTTGTCTTCCAGGTTGCGTCCTTGGGATGTCAAAAAGCAGCCGGTTATGAGGCCCTGAGAGCAGGTCCCTTTCCCATAAAGAACTGAAGTTAGAGCATATCTCCAGGTCAGGGTGTTCAAAAGAACACCCTATGACCAAAAAGGAAAAAAAGAGATATCAAAGATAGAAATAGAGCTGTTCCTGATTATATATTAACTCAGGATATTGTTCCCCATTATCTTCCCACCCTAGAAAACTTTCTCCCCTTCGAAAGATGGTGGCATATGTGATTAATGCAATTGGCTCTGATAACATTTCTACTCCACAAAGGAATCATTATCCATGCATACAGCGAACTAGCAACTGTTACGTCTATTTTAGTGTCACAGCAAAGGCATTCATGTCCTGAACAAACCTTGGTTCAGACACACTTTGAGGAGGAGCAAACAGTGTTTGCTATTTGTACATCTCTGTAGTTGTTGGACATTAAATCAACTGGAGAATCTAAACACACACCAAAAAAGAAGGACCCATCTCTCTTCAATATGCACAGAGAAGGTGGTTGAAAAAGCAACACAGAATGCTTTTTACTCTTCACCTTTCTTTTCTTGAGAATTAAGAATTATAGTTTAGCAAGTTTGAATTCCTTTGACTGTTTCCAAATATTGAGAGTGAATTTATTCGTTTGTTTTGTTTCTTTTTCTTGATGCAGCACCCTTTCATTAAAAATGCCAAATCAGTTTCAATTCTGAGAGATTTAATCAGTGAAGCAATGGAAATCAAAGCTAAAAGACATCAAGAGCAGCAAAGAGAAATTGAAGATGATGATGAAAATTCAGTAAGTCTTCTAACCAAAGGATTATTTGATTTTATTGTGATATATATATTTTTTTCATTAAGACTCTGCTATAAATAAAAATAATAATTTTTTAAAGTTGGTATTATTTCCTAAATGCCAAATTTCTCTTCGCTTTGAATGCCATCCACGGCCAAGAGCATCGACAATCACATCATAATTTTACATTAATTCTGTTGATTGATTTCTCAGTATCTTGCTTTGATGTTGTATCAATCTGATTTGTGTGCACTTTGTATTCAGGTGTAACCAGATTTTGCATTTTAGTTTGTATGAACTTTTGAAGCATTTGACAATTAAAAATGCAGGAACCAGATACTGCATCTGACTTTTCAGTTGGTGACCTAAATTGCTCACACTTTGCAAATTGAGCTATGAAATGCCAACCTAAGTTAGTAGTGGAGCTACTAGGACTTGATGTTTCAATCCCTGTTGTTGGCACTCTTGATGTTGGCAGTGGGTTTGGAGTGGTGACAAGGAGGGAGGGTAGGTACGTCATCGGGGTCATCAGGTGGACACCCTCCTTCTTTGACATTTCATTGATAAGCCCACGACGTCTCCAGAGGGCTCAACGGTGCTACCTGGCGTCCCAGATACACCCTCCTCAGTTCCATACCCTCCTGTCTTCATCTTGCAGCCCAGTTGTTGTCTTTCCTTCTAATCCAAATCCAATTGCTGCTTTCTTCTGCTGCACTTGACAAGGACTTGATTGCTTGTTGGAGGAAGTGATCCCTCACCCCCATCTTCTTCAATAGATTGGTCGTAGATGTAAGAACGAATCCCCTGCTTCCCACTTCTACAGGGAAGATCTTGGTCTTCCAGCCATTCTGGGCAGCTTCAGTTGCCAGTTCAGAGTATTTAGTCTTTTTCCTCTCATAAGCTTCTTCAACACCATCTTCCCATGGTACTGTCAATTCCACAACATATGCCAGCTTGGCTGTTGTGGACCATAGGACCATGTCTGGCCGGAGTGTTGTAGCTGCAATGTCTGGGGGAAACACAAGCTTTTTTTCCAAGTTCACATCCATTTTCCAATCCCAAGCAACCTGCAGAATGCTTACATCTTTTGCTGTTATATGGTGCTCTGGAGGTTGGCCTGCTGGTACAAATCGTGTAATGTGGACATTTCCTGCTGATGTTTGTGAGAGAGCATTTGTGATGACTCACCTCTGTTACAAGATTGATGCCAGCTGTCTGAGAACTTGGTTATGCCGCCAAGTGTACTGCCCCTGGGTGAGGCTCGTGGTTCATCCTGTTAAAATGTAGAATCAGGTTTTATTATCATTGACTTTGTTTTGTGGCAGCAGAACAGTGCAAAGACATAAAATTACTATGAAAGTAAATAGCACAAAGAAAGGAAGAACAAAGTAGTGTTCATTGACCATTGGATGGCGGAGGAGAAGAAGCTGTTACTAAAGTTTTGGGTGTGGGTCCTCAGGCATCTTTACCTCTTACACTGATGGTAGTAACATGATGTTGGGAGCCTTTCGTGATGGATGTTGCCTTTTTGGAACACTGCCTCTTGAAGATGTTCTTGATTGTAGAAGGGTTGTGTCCATGAAGGAGCTGGCTGGGTCTACAATTCTCTGCACCCTCTCACATTCCCGTGCATTGAAGAGTCCGTACCAGGCTGTGATGCAACCAGTCTTCACTGTACATCAGTAGCAATTTGTAAGAGTCTTTGGTGACGTACCAAATCTTCTCAGACCCTAATGAAGTAAGACTGCTGACATGCGTTCTTCATGGTTGCATCGGTATATTGGAACCGGGGTTGATCCTCCAAGATGTTGAAGGAATTTGAAGCTGCTTATTTTTCCAATGCTGACTCCTCAGAGGGCTGGTATGTGTTTTCCCAACTTCCACTTTCTGTAGTCCACAATCAGTTCCTTGGTCTTGTTGACATTGAGTGTGAAGTTGTTGTTGTGATACTTTACTTTTACTTTATTACTTTATTGTCGCCAAACAATTGATACTGAAGTGTACAATCATCACAGCAATATTTGATTCTGTGCTTCGCGCTCCCTGGAGTACAAATTGATAGTAAATATAATAAAAATTTAAATTATAAATCATAAGTAGAAAATGGAAAGTAAGGTAGTGCAAAAAAAAACGACAGGCAGGTCCGGATATTTGGAGGGTACAGCCCAGAACCGGGACCACTCAAGTAAAGGTAAATGATGAAAGGTCTGTAGATTCTAAAGGATTCTTAATACATAGATAGGTGTAGACCGTACTTCTTAGGTAATGTGTCACTACATTTAAACAAAGTTACACATTCAAGGATATCCATTGTATCAGAAAGACAAGCGGGGGCAGAAGGGGTGGCTCTGTAAAAAAATGAAATTAAATCCTTAGAAAACAGTAACAGTAGAGATGTAGAATCATTGTGGGTAGAGTTAGAAAACTTGAAGGGTGAAAAGACCCTGATGGGCATAATTTACAGGCCTCCGAACAGTAGCCAGGACTCCTAGATTACAAGTTATAACAGGAGCTAGAAAAGGCATGTCAAAAGGGCAATGTTACAATCGTCATGGGGCTTTTCAATATGCAGGTTGATTGGGAAAATCAGGTTGGTGCTGGATCCCAAAAGAGAGAATTTGTAAATGCCTACAACTTGACTGTTTAGAGCAGCTTGTGGTTAATCAGCTATTCTGGATTGGGTGTTGTTGTAATGAACCAGATTTGATTCGAGAACTTAAGCTAAAGGAACCTTTAGGAGGTAGTGATCAGAATATGAAAGAATTCACCCTGCAATTTAAGAAGGAGAAGCTAAAATTAGATGTATCAGTATTACACTGGAGTAAAGGGAATTACAGAGGCTTGAGAGAGGAGTTGGCCAAAGCTGGTTGGAAGGGGACACAAACGGTGAGGGTGACAGATCAGCAATGGCGTTTTTTTTTTGGGAAAAATTCAGAAGGCGCAGGATAGATACATCCCAAAGAAGTAATATTCTAAAGGCAAGATGATGCAACCATGGCTGACAAGGGAAGTCAAAGCCAACATAAAAGCAAAAGAGTGGGGACATATAATCGACCAAAAATTATGGGAAGTTAGAGGATTGGGAATTTTAAAAAAATCAACAGAAGACATCAATAAAGCCATAAGACGGATAAAGATGAAATATGAAGGTATGCTAGCCAACAATGTCAAAGAGGATACCAAAAGTTTTTTTCAGATATATGGAGTAAAATAGAGGGGAGAGTAGATATTGGACCACTGGAATATGATGCTGGAGAGGTAGTAATGGGGGACAAGGAAATAGTGGATGAAATGAATAAGTATTTTACATCAGTCTTCACTGTGGAAGATAGCAGTATGCTGGAAGATTGGGAGTGTCAGGAGGCAGGAGTGAGTGCAGTTGCAATGACTGAGGAGAAGATGCTTGAGAAACTGAAGAAGTCATCACCCTGACACAGAAAACAACTTCTCAATGTTACAAAGACAAAGGAGCTGGTTGTGGACTATAGGAGAAATGGAGGCAGGCTAGCCCTTGTTGACATCAGTGGATCTGGGGTTAAGAGGGTGAACAGCTTTAAGTTCCTTGGTATAAACATCACCGAGGATCTCACTTGCTCTGCACATAGCGGTTGTGTAGTGAAAATGGCACAACAACGCCTCTTTCACCTCAGACGGTTGAAGAAGTTAGGTATGGGCCCCCAAATCCTAAGAACTTTCTACATGGGGCACAACTGAGAGCATCTCGACTGGCTGCGTCACTGCCTGGTATGGGAACTGTACTTCCCTCAATTGCAGGATTCTGCAGAGAGTGGTGCGGACAGCCCAGCACATCTGTAAATGTGAACTTCCCACTATTCAGGATATTTACAAAGACAGGGGTGTAAGAAGGGCCGGGACCCAAGTCACCCAACCACAAACTGTTCCAGCTGCTATCATCCAGGAAATGGCACCGCAGCATAAAAGCCAGGACCAACAGGCTCCAGGACACCTTCTTCCAGCAGGTCATCAGACTGCTTAATTAATGTTGATGCAACTGTATTTCTATGTTATAATGATTATCCTGTTGTTTGTCATATTTATTATAAATTGCACATTAAACATTTAAGCGGAGACATAACGTAAAGATTTTTACTCCTCATATGGTAGATCGTGTTTAACGAATCTTGTAGAGTTTTTCGAGGAGGTTACCAAGAAAGTAGATGAAGGAAAGGCTGTGGATGTTGTCTACAGGGAATTTAGTTAGGCCTTTGACAAGGTCCCACGTGGGAGGTTAGTTCAGAAGGTTCAGACACTCGGTATTCGAAGAAGGAAGTCTGAGAATCGGAGCGGGAGTGCGGAGGAAGCCATTTTTGAATTTTTCGTTTTTTTTCCCATTGGCGTTCAGAGAGGCAGGACTGCGCAGGCGTGTGACGTCGGGCAGTGAAGCGCGGGAGATTTAAAAGGAACAGAGCCTTATACAGTGGGCAGCGTCGTTTGCGGGCTGCGGAGTGAGCCGGGAGCAGAGTGAAGGCTTAAGGGCTTTGGCTTACCGGGCTTAGGTGGAAACAGGCGAGGCGAGGAAGGTTTGGTATTCATTTTTTGTTGTTATTTGAGGAGAGGGGCAGTATGAGTGTGAAGGCAGTTTGTTGTTCTCAGTGCCGGATGCGGGTGGCTCTGGAGTCTTGAAGCCTCCCGGACATCCATATCTGTGCCAGGTGCGCCGAGATGCAGCTCCTAAGGGACCGCATTAGGGAACTGGAGCTGCAGCTCGATGACCTTCGTCTGCTCAGGGAGAGTGAGGAATTGATAGAGAGGAGTTACAGGCAGGTGGTCACACCGGGGCCACGGGAGGCAGACAAGTGGGTCACGGCTAGGAGAGGGAAGGGGAAGAGTCAGGTAATAGAGAGTACCCCGGTGGCTGTGCCCCTTAACAATAGGTACTCCTGTTTGAGTACTGTTGGGGGGGGGATCAGCTTACCTGGGGGAAGCGACAGTGGCCGTGCCTCCGGCACAGAGTCCGGCCCTGTAGCTCAGAAGGGTAGAGAAAGGAAGAGGAGGGCAGTTGTAATAGGGGACTCGATAGTAAGGGGGTCAGATAGGCGATTCTGTGGACGCAGTCCGGAGACCCAGATGGTAGTTTGCCTCCCTGGTGCCAGGGTCCGGGATATTTCTGATTGCGTCCAAGATATCCTGAAGTGGGAGGGTGAGGAGCCAGAGGTCGTGGTACATATAGGTACCAATGACATAGGTAGGAAAAGGGAAGAGGTCCTGGAAGGAGAATATAGGGAGTTAGGAAGGGAGTTGAGAAAAAGGACCACAAAGGTAGTAATCTCGGGATTACTGCCTGTGCCACGCGACAGTGAGAGTAGGAATGCAGTGAAGTGGAGGATAAATGCGTGGCTGAGTGATTGGAGCAGCGGGCAGGGATTCAAGTTTTTGGATCATTGAGACCTCTTTTGGCGCAGGCGTGACCTGTACGAAAAGGACGGGTTACACTTGAATCCTAGGGGGACCAATATCCTCTCGGGGAGATTTGCGAGGGCTCCTGAGGTGACCTTAAACTAGAATGGTTGGGGTTGAGAATCAAATTAAAGAGACTAGGAGAGAGGAGGTTAGTTCACAACAGGGGGATGGGAACCAGTGCAGAGAGACAGAGGGGCGTAAAATGAGGGTAGAAGCAAAAAGTAGTAAGGTGAAAAGTAAAAGTGGCAGGCCGGCAAATCCAGGGCAAAAATCAAAAAGGGCCACTTTTCAACATAATTGTATAGGGCTAAGAGAGTTGTAAAAGAGCGCCTGAAGGCTTTGTGTGTCAATGCAAGGAGCATTCGTAATAAGGTGGATGAATTAAAAGTGCAGATTGTTATTAATGAATATGATATAGTTGGGATCACAGAGACATGGCTCCAGGGTGACCAAGGATGGGAGCTCAACATTCAGGGATATTCAATATTCAAGAGGGATAGACAGGAAAGAAAAGGAGGTGGGGTAGCATTGCTGGTTAGAGAGGAGATTAATGCAATAGAAAGGAAGGACATTAGCCGGGAGGATGTGGAATCGATATGGGTAGAGCTGCATAACACTAAGGGGCAGAAAACGCTGGTGGGAGTTGTGTACAGGCCACATAACAGTAGTAGTGAGGTTGGGGATGGTATTAAACAGGAAATTAGAAATGTGTGCAATAAAGGAACAGCAGTTATAATGGATGACTTCAATCTACATATAGATTGGGTGAACCAAATTGGTAAGGGTGCTGAGGAAGAGGATTTCTTGGAATGTATGCGGGATGGTTTTTTGAACCAACATGTCGAGGAACCAACTAGAGAGCAGGCTGTTCTAGACTGGTTATTGAGCAATGAGAAAGGGTTAATTAGCAATCTTGTCATGAGAGGCCCCTTGGGTAAGAGTGACCATAATATGGTGGAATTCTTCATTAAGATGGAGAGTGACATAGTTAATTCAGAAACAAAGGTTCTGAACTTAAAGAAGGGTAACTTTGAAGGTATGAGACGTGAATTAGCTAAGATAGACTGGCAAATGACACTTAAAGGGTTGACGGTGGATATGCAATGGCAAGCATTTAAAGATCGTATGGATGAACTACAACAATTGTTCATCCCAGTTTGGCAAAAGAATAAATCAAGGAAGGTAGTACACCTGTGGCTGACAAGGGAAATTAGGGATAGTATCAATTCCAAAGAAGAAGCATACAAATTAGCCAGAAAAAGTGGCTCACCTGAGGACTGGGAGAAATTCAGAGTTCAGTGGAGGAGGACAAAGGGCTTAATTAGGAAGGGGAAAAAAGATTATGAGAGAAAGCTGGCAGGGAACATAAAAACTGACCGTAAAAGCTTTTATAGATATGTGAAAAGAAGAAGATTGGTAAAGACAAATGTAGGTCCCCTGCAGACAGAAACAGGTGAATTGATTATGGGGAGCAAGGACATGGCAGACCAATTGAATAATTACTTTGGTTCTGTCTTCACTAAGGAGGACATAAATAATCTTCTGGAAATAGTAGGGGACAGAGGGTCCAGTGAGATGGAGGAACTGAGGGAAATACATGTTAGTAGGGAAGTGGTGTTAGGTAAATTGAAGGGATTAAAGGCAGATAAATCCCCAGGGCCAGATGGTCTGCATCCCAGAGTGCTTAAGGAAGTAGCCCAAGAAATAGTGGATGCATTAGTGATAATTTTTCAAAACTCTTTATATTCTGGACTAGTTCCTGAGGATTGGAGGGTGGCTAATGTAACCCCACTTTTTAAAAAAGGAGGGAGGGAGAGAGAAACCGGGGAATTATAGCCTGACATCGGTGGTGGGGAAAATGCTAGAGTCAGTTATCAAAGGTGTGATAACAGCACATTTGGAAAGCGGTGAAATCATTGGACAAAGTCAGCATGGATTTGTGAAAGGAAAATCATGTCTGACGAATCTCATAGAATTTTTTGAGGATGTAACTAGTAGAGTGGATGGGGAGAACCAGTTGATGTGGTATATTTGGATTTTCAAAAGGCTTTTGACAAGGTCCCACACAGGAGATTAGTGTGCAAACTTAAAGCACACGGTATTGGGGGTAAGGTATTGATGTGGATAGAGAATTGGTTGGCAGACAGGAAGCAAAGAGTGGGAATAAACAGGACCTTTTCAGAATAGCAGGCAGTGACTAGTGGGGTACCGCAAGGCTCAGTGCTGGGACCCTAGTTGTTTACAATATATATTAATGACTTGGATGAGAGAATTAAATGCAGCATCTCCAAGTTTGCAGATGACACGAAGCTGGGCGGCAGTGTTAGCTGTGAGGAGGATGCTAAGAGGATGCAGGGTGACTTGGATAGGTTAGGTGAGTGGGCAAATTCATGGCAGATGCAATTTAATGTGGATAAATGTGAGGTTATCCACTTTGGTGGCAAAAACAGGAAAAGAGATTATTATCGGAATGGTGGCCGATTAGGAGAAGGGGAGGTGCAACGAGACCTGGGTGTCATTATACACCAGTCATTGAAAGTGGGCATGCAGGTACAGCAGGCAGTGAAAAAGGCGAATGGTATGCTAGCATTTATAGCAAGAGGATTCGAGTACAGGAGCAGGGAGGTACTACTGCAGTTGTACAAGGCCTTGGTGAGACCACACCTGGAGTATTGTGTGCAGTTTTGGTCCCCTAATCTGAGGAAAGACATCCTTGCCATAGAGGGAGTACAAAGAAGGTTCACCAGATTGATTCCTGGGATGGCAGGACTTTCATATGATGAAAGATTGGATGAACTAGGCTTATACTCGTTGGAATTTAGAAGATTGAGGGGGGATCTTATTGAAATGTATAAAATCCTAAAGGGATTGGACAGGCTAGATGCAGGAAGATTGTTCTCGATGTTAGGGAAGTCCAGAACGAGGGGTCACAGTTTGAGGATAAAGGGGAAGCCTTTTAGGACCGAGGTGAGGGAAAACTTCTTCACACAGAGAGTGGTGAATCTGTGGAATTCTCTGCCACAGGAAACAGTTGAGGCCAGTTCATTGGCTATATTTAAGAGGGAGTTAGATATGGCCCTTGTGGCTAAAGGGATCAGGGCGTATGGAGGGAAGGCTGGTACAGGGTTCTGAGTTGGATGATCAGCCATGATCATACTGAATGGCGGTGCAGGCTCGAAGGGCTGAATGGCCTACTCCTGCACCTATTTTCTATGTTTCTATGTATCCATGGAGAGGTTGTAAACTGGATTCAAAATTGGCTGTGTGGGAGAAGACAGCGAATGGTAGTGGATGGTTGCTTACTTTAACTCTAAGCCTGTGACTAGTGGTGTGCCTCAAGGATTTGTGCTGGGACCATTGTTGTTTGTTGTCTATATCAATGATCTAGATAATAATGTGGTAAATTGGTTCAGCAAATTTGCTAATGACACTAAGATTGGAGGTGTTGTGCACAGCGAGGAAGGCTTTCAAAGCTTGCAGAGGGATCTGGACCAACTGGAGGGGTGGGCCAGAAAGTGGCAGATGGAATTTAATGCAAACAAGTGTGAGGTGTTGTATTTTGGAAGGACAAATCAAGGTAGGTCATACACAGTAAATGGTAGGGCCCTGAGGAGTGCGGAGGAACAAAGAGATCTGGGAGTTCAGATACATAATTCCCTGAAAGTGGTATCACAGGTAGACAGGGTTGTAAAGACTTTTGGCATCCTGGCATTCTTAAATCAAAGTATTAGGTACAAGAGTTGGGATGTTATGGGGAGGTTGTATAAAACATTGGTGAGGCCAAATTTGGAGTATTCTGTACAGTTCTAGTCACCTAACTATAGGAAGGATATCAGTAAGATTGTAAGAGTGCAGAGAAGATTTACTAGGATGTTGCCGGGTCTTCAGGGGTTGAGTTACAGGGAAAGATTGAACAGGTTAGGACTTTATTCCTTGGAGTGTAGAAGACTGAGGAGAGATTTGATAGAGGTTTACAAAATTATGAGGGATATAGACAGAGTAAATGTGAATAGCCTCTTTCCACTTAGATTAGGAGAGATAAATATGAGAGAATATGGCTTTAGAGTGAAAGGGGGAAGGTTTAGGGGGAACATTAGGGGGAGCTTCTTCACTCAGAGAGTGGTGGGAGTGTGGAATGAATTGCCATCTGACGTGGTAATTGCGGGCTCACTATTAAGTTTTAAGAATAAATTGGATAGGTACATGGATGGGAGAGGTCTGGAGGGTTATGGACTGGATGCAGGTCAATGGGACTAGCGGAATAATGTTTTGGTACAGACTAGAGGGGCCGAATGGCCTTTTTTCTGTGCTGTAGTGTTCTATGGTTCTATGTATATGAAAGATGTAAGTAATAAAATCAATTCAATTCAATTCAAAAGTCTGAAGGTGATAAGTCACCTGGACCAGATGGACTATAGCTCAGGGTTCAGAAATAGGTACGGTAGCTGAAGAGATTGTGGACGCATTGGTAATGATCTTTCAAGAATCACTAGATTCTGCGGTAGTTCCAGAGGATAGGAAAATTGCATATGGCACTCCAGTCTTCAAGAAAGAAGAGAGGAAATTATAGGTCAGTTAGCTGACTTCAGTGGTTGAGAAGATTCTGTTGATTGTTAAATATGAGGTATCTGCGTGCTTGGAGGCACATCATAAAATAGGTCGTAGTCAGCATGGTTTCCTTCAAAAAAAATCTTGCCTGACAAATGTGTTGGGATTCTTTGAGGAAACAGGCAAGATAGACAATGGAGAATTGGTGGATGTCATGTACTTGGATTTTCAGAAGGCCTTTGACAAAGTTCCACGCATGATGCTGTTTAACAAGATAGGAGCCCATGGTATTATAGGAAAGATAATAGCATGGATAGAGCATTGGCTAATTGGCAGGAGGCAAAGAATGGGATTAAAGGGAGTCTTTTCTGATTGGCTGCTGGTGACGAGAGCTGTTCTGCAGGGGTTGGTGTTGGGACTGCTTTTTTACATTATATGTCAGTGATTTGGATAATGGTATTGATGGCTTTGTGGCCAAGTGTATGGACTGTATGAAGGTAAGTGGAAATTCAGGTAATATTGAAGAAACAGAAAGGCTGTGGAAGGACTTGGAGAAATTAGGAGAATGGTCAAAGAAGTGGCAAATGGAATAAGTGTCAGGAAGGGTATGGTCATGCATTTTGGGAAAAGGAATAATCGTAGAAAAAAAATCAATCTTCCATAAGACCATAAGACATAGGAGCAGAATTAAGCCATCTGGCCCATCGAGTCTGCTCCGCCGTTCAATCATGGCTGATCCTTTTTCTTAAAATCTCCTCCTCAACCCCAGTTCCCGGCCTTCTCTCTGTAACCTTTGATGCCATGTCCAATCAAGAACCTATCAATCTCTGCCTTAAGTACACCCAATGACCTGGCCTCTGTAGCTGCATGTGGCAATAAATTCCACAAATTCACCACCCTTTGGCTAAAGAAATTTATCCGCATTTCTGTTTAGAAAGGGCGCCCTTCTCTCCTGGGACTGTGCCCTCTTGACCTAGACTCTCCCACTATGGGAAACATCCTTTCCATATCTACTCTGTCTAGGCCTTTCAACATTCAAAAGGTTTTATTGAGATCCCTCCCTCCTTCTGTAATCCAGTGAGTACAGGCCCAGAGCCATCAAATGTTCCTTGCATGATGACCCTTTCATTCCTGGAGCCATCCTTGTGAACCTTCTCTGGACCGTGTCCAATGCCAGAACATCTTTTCTAAGATGAGGGGCCCAAAACGGTTCACAGTACTGAAGGTGAGGCCTCGCCAGTGCCTTATCAAGCCTCAACATCAAATCCTTGCTCTTGTATTCTAGTCCTCTTGAAATGAATAGCAACATGGCGTTTGCCTTCCTCGCCACTGACTCAATCTGCAAGTTAACTTTTAGGGTGTTCTGCACAAGGAATTCCAAGGTGCAACTGGTCTTGGGAGTCCTCATGCAGGATTCTCTAAAGGTTAATTTGCAAGTTGAATCAGTGGTGAGGAAGGAGAATGCAATGCCAGCATTCATTTCAACAGGACTAGAATGTAAAAGCAAGGATGTAATGCAGAGACTTTATAAGGCACTGGTGAAGCCTCACTTGGAGCATTGTGAGCATTTTTTGGACCCTTATTTAAAAAAGGATATGCTGATGTTGGAGAGGGTTCAGACGAGGTTCGCAAAAATGATTCCAGGAATGAAAGACTTTTTATTTGACAAACGAGAAAATCTGCAAATGTTGAAAATTCAAGCAACACCCACAAAGTGCTGGAGGAACTCAGCAGGCCAGGCTGCATTTATCGAAAAAAGTACAGTCAACGTTTCGGGCCGAGACCCTTTGGCAGGACTAGGGTTTTCATTTGAGGAGTGTTTGATGGCTGTGGGCCTTTACTCATTGGAATTTAGAAGAATGAGGGGGAATGTCATAGAAACCTACAGTGTCTAATGTTGAAAGGCCTAGATAGAGAGGGATGTGGAAAGGATGTTTGCTATGGTGGGGAAGTCTAGGACCAGAGGACACAGCCTCAGGATAGAGGGACGTCCACAGAATGGAGGTGAGGAATTTCTTTAGCCAGAGGGTGGTGAATCTGTGGAATTTGTTGGCACAGGCGGCCATGGAGACTAGGTGATTAGGGTGTATTTAAGGTGGAGGTTGATATGTTTTCTTAAGTAGTCAGGGTATGAAAGTGTATGGGGAGAAGGCAGGAGAATGGGGTTGAGAGGGAAATGGATCAGCCATGATGGAATGGTGGAGCAGACTCAATGGGCCAAATGGCTTAATTCTACTCGTATGTCTTATGGTCTTATGGTTCGATTTATCTAGCGTGATTGAAAACTTTATGCGTTTAATTGTTAATTGTTGTTGAAACGCTTAAATCCTTGATTTGAGTCAAACAAAATGATTGTTCATTTGGCGTAAGTGATCGCATTTGTATACTGGAATTTAGAGGATGGCCTCCATGTTGATTATATAACTTCGCTAATAAGTAGATTTATATTGGTTAAAACTGGCACTTGTGAGAAGATGAAGTCAAA
Source organism: Mobula hypostoma (assembly GCF_963921235.1). Classification (NCBI taxonomy): domain Eukaryota; kingdom Metazoa; phylum Chordata; class Chondrichthyes; order Myliobatiformes; family Myliobatidae; genus Mobula; species Mobula hypostoma. The sequence goes on from NC_086097.1 coordinate 174,506,028, forward strand.
TCAAAGAGTATTAGAAAAACTCAAAGAGCTTCATTTACCTAATATTGATTTTTTGCTTTCAAATGCACCAAGTTTGAAATTACTACAAAATGAGGATAAATGTTTTCTTGCATGTTTTTAGCAAGCTGTTTTTCACACAAAAGGGAGATTCTTACATAATGAAAAATAACTTTCATTTAATCACACTGTGGCATCTGCCCAAAAGTGGATTCCATTAAAAGACATCCTCACTGTCTAATTGGGAAGAAATGAATAGATGTATCCTGAAATTATTGTTGCACACATGATGAGTAACTAAGAAGATGAGAGTGTATTCTGACAAAATGGCATGTTTTGATAGCTGTACTCCGCTGCTGTGGTAATTGTACAGGTTGTTTTAATTAAGAAAAATTACAAGCAGAGGACTCTACAGAAGGTTAATTCCAATATCAAAGTTTAAATGTTAGTTTAAGCATTACTACACGTGGTTGCTTTTTTTCCCCTTGATGTGTTTTTTTTTGATGTATGATGTGAATCTAATATTCAGCATGAGCAGCTGCTAAGGAGTGATCCGTTGTTGCCTGGCAGCTTGCAGGAAACATCTCCAAATATTTATATCGTACCCTCAGAAGGGGAGGCTGGTAATTTCTGCTTTATGTGCAAGCAATGTAGTTTCCATGGTTTTACTTTGAATTAGTGCATTGGCTACCATTTACAGTCAGAGTTGCTGAAACAAGCCATGTTCAAATATGGACAATAAGCATTAGTGATTTTTTTTTGAAAACTCATACAAATGAGAAAAAACAGCCATGTGTCCTACCTATGTGCTTCTGCAAGTCAACGGGATTTTATCAGAATGCATTTAAACAAAGATCAAGGGGTGCTTTTCAAGCACTGAAAGTTTTGCTGACAGTCTCCGACTGGCATGGAGATTCTCTGTGATTGAAAACAACTGCTGAAGTTATCTGCAATTTTCAATCATTTGATGTTAAAAGGTGGTTCAGAAAGCTACTTGAGTTTCTTCTAAAAATAAAGGACATTAAGAAATGTTGAGCACTATTTGTGTTGTTGTCCTCTATCCGTGTAATATCCCAAATAGTTCTCACAACTCTCCATGGGTAAATCAACAGCTGATATGAAGGTATCACAAAGATCATGGAATGAGCTGCCAGACGAGGTGGTAAATGCGGGTTCTTTTTTAACATTTAAGAATAAATTGGACAGATACATAGATGGGAGGTGTATGGAGGGATATGGTCCGTGTGCAGGTCAGTGGGACTAGGCAGAAAATGGTTCGGCACAGCCAAGAAGGGCCAAAAGGCCTATTTCTGTGCTGTAGTTTCTATGGTTCTATGGTTCTATCATTGTTTTCCTTTGTAAATTCTACAGCCTAATTGGGGGTTTTACTGTTTTAAAGCAGGTTGTAGCTATATTTAGTAACTAAGTCTTATAAAAGCAAAACCTTGTGGAAGAAAAATACTGAAAATATTCAGTTGGTCAGATACTCTCCGTGGAGGAGAATCCAGAGCTGACTTTAGCAACTAATAATCTTTTAATAAAGGTTTTTCTTTCCTCATAATGAAAGCAAGAACCAGGCTACCTAACCCAAGCTGAATGATAAGCCTTGGTGGGAGCACATTTGGGAATGTCATATGTAGTTTTGGTCATCTTGCTGAAGTAAGGATAAATCGCAGTAATGGGAGTGTATTAAAACTTCACTGGACTGATTCCTGAGATTCCTGCTGTGTGTGAAGAATTGTATTCACTAGAGTTCAGAAGAAGGAAGAAAGAGAAAGGATCCATTTGAAACATACAGAGTTCTGTCTGGGCTAGACACACTAGGTGTTACCCTTGGCTAGAGTGTGTAGAATGGTAAGTCACCATTTGCAGGTCCAAAGATTTACGATTTGTGAAGAGAAATTTCACTGATGAATCCATTACCTTGAGGCTAAGTTATTGAATATATTCAAGAAGAAGATGGATAAATTTTGAGACATAAAAGTCATCAAGGTATATGAGGAGGGAGAGTGGGAATATGTAATAAGATTGATGGTCATCATAACAACATTGAATGTGCAGCTGTTTAAAACTCTGGCTGGACCAACATTTTTTCAGTACTTATTGTCTCACTATAGGAAGGGTGAACTTCAGAGAGGATGCAGAGGAGATTTGCCAGGATGCTGAGTGGGTTAGAGAGCATGTCTTATGAGGAAAGGTTGAGCAAGCTAGGACTTTTCTGTTTGGAATGAAGGGGGATGAGAGAAGGTTGATAGAGTTGTATAAGATAATGAGGCATTATAGAGTGGACTGTCAGCACCTTTTTCTCAGGGTGGTAAAAGAGGGCATACTTTTAAGGTGATTGGAGCAAAGTATCGGGGGTAATATCAGAGGTAAGTTTTTTACACAGCGTGTGGTAAGTGCATGGAGCGCATGGCTGAGGTTGCTGGTAGAGGCAGATACATTAGGGACATTTAAGGGTCTCTTACATCAGCACATGGATGAAAGAAAATCAGAGGGCTACGTGAGAGGGAAGGATTAGATTGATCTTGGAGTAGGTTAGAATTTGGTACAACATCATGGGTTGAAGGGCCTGTATTGTACTGTTCTATGTTCTTTGAAGGGCAGAGCAGGCTCAAGGGGCAAATGGTCAATACACCATATCATATTCTATGTTCCTCTGAAACTTTATAGTTTGTCATTGGCTTGGGTTGGGTTTGTTTCGGCTAAATTCAGTACTTTATCAGTACTTTGTTAGAGTGATTTGCTTTGTACAATATATCTGTGTACGTCTGCTGTCCTGATTAATATTAGGAGTTTTATCCTCAAACAGATTAAGAATGCTATGTTTATGACTTTAATTGAATCGGTATGGAAAAGTTTATAGGGTTCGAATTAACCAGGTTTTAATTTTATACCACTGCAGACTTTTAGTGCAGACACTCAATTTGTGTATTTTTTCTGGTGAAATTATTCATATTTACATAATTTTAAAAATTATTGCCTTTTTGTCGAAGTTCCAATGTTTCTTCTGCTGGGCGATCTTTAGAATTTATATATATATTACACTTTATGAGGGGGGAGAAATGAAATGAATGACCTATTAATTTAAGCAGTAAAGTCCTGTTTTCCCATCCAGAAGATTTTGAATCACATCCTTGACTGGTATGTGCAAGTCTTGCCAGTTTTTAACTTTGCTGTTGAATAAAACACTGCAGGGCAGTTTACTGCTCCATTGGGGTAAAGCTTGCCAAGAATGTCTCATGTGATTTCGAGCAGTTAATGTCATATTGAATCTACCTTACTGAGCTTTTCTCTACAGGTAAAATATAGCTGTGCTCTCCATATTGTATACATATACATCAGAAAGGTTCCTGATTCTAGATTGAAGAATAGGTATTGGTAAACCTGACTTTTGCAACACTGTGAATGTTGTGTTCAGTTCTTCCTACCACAGGAGATATCTATACAAAAAATAAATAAATGTCCAGCTGGGAGTATCACTGTATTGAAGATTATTTTTTCACTGTTTAATTTCCTATAGGTACTTCTGGTGGGTGAATTACCTCATCAGGAAGGAACATAATTGGAAAATTACCAACTGATGTCTTTCAGTCCCACTCATATCAACTTGTACTATTAACTGCTGGTTTTGGTGTCACACTTGTGCTTTTATGACATCATCAAGTAACAGCTTTAGTGATGGCAGTTGCGAATAGCAGATTCTGAATAGCTGGGAAATCCAGCAAAAAAAAACTTTTGAAGATGTAGTGGTGTAATTGGAAGCTGGTATTAATTTTCCAACCTTCTTACTTTGACATTTAGTATCATGGAATGTTTGAGTAATGCTTTTGAGCTTAAATGAACTTATAAAGATTGTATGTAAAGTTGAATAGCATAGTGATTTGGACCAAGAAGCAAGATGTGCAAATGTCACCGTAGTTTCACTGGTAATTTATTGACAAGAGGGTTGATTGCAAATCCCAAAAGGAACTCGACAATACTTGGGGATTTACTAATGATGCTTTTACACTATATTAACTGAAAAATTGAACTGAATTGGTGTTCCAATTTGAGTACTAGGGTCTTTTGAGATACAGAACAATTAGTGGCTGACTGCATAACTTTTTGCATCATGATTGCAGCAGCAGGGCATCATTACAGATGACAAAAGAACTTTTGAATCCTATAATTGAAACACTGAGAGAATGTCACCTTCAATTAGAAATGACCTTAACTGACCGCTCCTCCTTATCAATATCAGCACTATCCCATTTTCTAAAATGCCGTGAAGGAACATACCATAGACCATAAGACATAGGAGCAGAATTAGGGCACTCGGCCCATCGTGTCTGCTCCACCACTCCATCATGGCCGATTTATTATCCCTCTCAACCCCGTTCTCTTGCCTTCTCCCTATAACCTTTGACACCCTGACCAACTAAGAACCTATCAAGCTCTGCTTTAAATATACTCAATGACTTGGCCTCCACAGCTATCTGTGGGAATGATTCACCACCCTCTGGCTAAAAAAATTTCTTTGCCTCTCTGTTCTAAATGGACGTCCCTCTATTCTGACACTGTGTCCTCTGGTTCCCGATCGTAGGAAACATCCTCTCCCCATCCACTCTGTCTAGGCCTTTCAGTATTTGAGAGGTTTCAATGAGATCTTCCCTAATTCAGAACTGCAGAGAGTACAGGCCCAGAGCCATCAAATGCCCCATATATGTTAACCTTTTCATTCCTGAAATCATTTTTGTGAACCTCTCTGGACCCTCTCCAGTACCAGCACGTTTTCTTAGATAAAGCAACCCAAAACCCCTCATAATACTCCGTGTGGTCTGACTGTTGCCTTATGAAGCCACAGCATCATATCCTTGCTCTTATATTCTAGTCCTCTCGAAATGAGTCCTGACATTGTATTTGCCTTCCTTACCACAGAGTCAACTTGCAAGTAAGCCTTTAGAGAATCCTGCAGAAGGCCTCCCAAATACCCTTGCACCTTTGATTGTTGAATTTTCTCCCCATTTAGAAAATATTCTACACATTTAATTCAAAATGCATGTCCATAACCATATTGCACGACCACACACTTCCTTACACTATATTCTATCAACACACATCAAAGTGGCTGCTGAACGCAGCAGGCCAGGCAGCATCTCTAGGAAGAGGTACAGTCGACGTTTCAGGCCGAGACCCTTCATCAGGACTAACTGAAGGAAGAGCTAGTAAGAGATTTGAAAGTGGGAGGGGGGAGGGGGAGATCCAAAACGATAGGAGAAGACAGGAGGGGGAGGGATGGAGCCAAGAGCTGGACAGGTGATTGGCAAAAGGGATATGAGAGGATCATGGGACAGGAGGCCTGGGGAGAAGGAAAAGGGGGAGGGGGGGAAAACCCAGAGGATGGGCAAGGGGTATAGTCAGACGGACAGAGGGACAAAAAGGAGCGTGAGAGAAAGAATGTGTGTATATAAATAACAGAAGCCTCCGACCTGATGGCATGAACATTGACTTCTCTAACTTCCACTAATACCCCACCATCCTCCTCGTACCCCATCTGTTATTTATATTGGTTTGATATAGGAAAGGTATAGAAGAGTTAATCTGAATGGAAAAGAATTAGCAGTTTGTTTGCGTAATTAAGTTGCTTTTGAATTTTTCCTCCTTCTCTGCTGCCCTCTAGTGCTTATCAAAATTAATGGCCATGGAAATGAAAGGATCTCTATTGGGAATTACGCTTACATGAAAACTAGGCAATGATTAATTACCTTTACATTATTCATTATTGTTTCTAAATCCTTGAACAAAGCTTTGGATCAGATTTGAAAATTGGTATGAGCAGTAACTAAGTAACTACTTTGGGGAACAAATCCCTCCTGAAATATTTCTAACACAACTACTGCCAGCTTGTAATGTTTTATTGGTTCGCCACATATAGAACGTTCTGTGTTGAGGCATTTATTATTTGTGTGAAACTTCTGAATTTTGTGATATATGAAGCTGAAGTTCTGTTGTAAGGGTGCATACAGAAGTGGTAGATCATCAACTAAAAAGTATTAAGAGATTATTAAAAATGAATCTATTATTTAACGTATGAGCTTAAAGCAATTGAAGTGTTTGTGGGTTCATATTTAAATCTTATTTTCTGAAAAGTCTTCAAATGAATATTTGTAATTTACTTTTGGATGCCCCCAAATGTTGTGTGTAGAGCACATGACTTCACTTCCTGAGAAGTATGAGGTATAAAAGTACAGCCATGATATTCATTCTATTTTTATGCTTAATTAGGGTGAATCTCATGAATTATGTGCAAAGTTCCCAGATGGAACGTTTTACAGACGAATAACATTGATGTCTATTGCTTTGCTTGATTTGGATCTGATAACTAATCTTGAGAAAATATTGAACTTCAGAACTTGCTGTGTCCTATTATTCAAGAGAGAGTCAGGAAACATTATAGTAATCATGTTTTCAGAAGAAAATAATGAGGAAAATGTTCAATTAACCATTAACATATGGTTAATATGTTATACTGGGAAATGTGATTGAAACATGAAAGCATCAGTTCATCTCTTCAACCTACCTTTATTTCCCCTACAGATCTAAATTTATAGCAATACACACAAAATGCTTAAGGAACTCAGCAAGCCAGGTTTGCATCTATAGAAAAGAATAAACAGTTGATGTTTTGGGCTGAGACCCTTCATCAGGACCTGTTTATTGTCTGTTTCAGTTTATCAGTTTTTAACAAAAGTTCAGCAAATGTATACTTGTGTATGGAATTCTTTCAAATTAATTTGAGTTCATTCTTTTTACTATTGCTCTGTCATACTTCACTACTTTGAGCAGGTCAACCTTGAATTTGCCTGTACCTTATTCAAATGTTTGGGTTCCCCAAATATGTTGCATTGCCTTAAACTGCATTTGAAATGTAACTTTTCTTTTGTCAAAAAATATATTGCAGTTAAGTAGGCTTGGGTTAAGATTCACATTTAATAAGCACCAGGTAGTCCTGGAATCTCCCAACAATGTTTAATATAATCTGAATTAATGTGAATGTTTTACCTTATATATGAAAATGTGTATCTACTATAGTGATTTCTACAAGATAGATTACACAGGCAGGAGGCCGAGGGATTACCAAGTGGTTATCAAAACAGCTCTAATAAACAGTACAGGAACCAACATAAAAATAACTGCATCAAAAGAAGAGGCTTTGCAAAGGACCATTGCATAATTCTGAAAATGACTCAATAACATCCCAGTTGTTGAATCTCTGCCCTGAACGTCCCTGAACATCAGCTCTGGAGGATGTTAATTAGTAATGAGTCTGCATGCTTGCATAATAAGCCTTTTTTTTCTAAATACTAACTGGAGAAGAAACAAATTGATTTCAAAGTTCAAAGTACATATATGTCACCATATACAAGCTCGAGATTCATTTTCTTTTGGGATACACAGTAAAATCCAAGAAACAGAATTGAATCAATGACATACTGCACCCAACAGGACAGACAAACAACCAATGTGATTTCTCCTTGTTGAAGTAATTGTGACAGAACCTGCTTATGTAAAATCAAATCGAAATGTAAATTGTCCTGTGTTCAAATGGCAACTGTAGAAAACAGAGGTAGCATTTCACTTTATTGAACATTTGTCATCATTGAAAATCTTAATGATGGGCCGGCTGGTGGCGCAACGACAAAAAAAAAGAAAATGTTAATGATGTAATGAGCTTCAGAAAAGTACAGAGGTAGGGAATAGGGGAATGTTGATTGGTGGCTGGAGGAAAACAAGAGGAACTCTGCTAATGTAAAGGCAGTAGGAGGATGTTGTTGCTGCTCAGCAAATTGAGGTGATAACTGGATAGAAAAACACAAGACTGATACGGAGGCAAAACCAGAAAATACTGGAGCAACTCACACAAAATGCTGGTGGAATGCAGCAGGCCTGGCAGCATCTATAGGGAGAGGTACAGGCAACGTTTCGGGCCGAGACCCTTCACCAGGACTAACTGAAAGAAGAGATAGTAAGAGAAGATCGAGAAAGTTGATTGGCAAAAGGGATACAAGGCTGGAGAAGGGGGAGGATCATGGGACGGGAGGCCTCGGGAGAAAGTAAGGGAGAGGGGAGCCCAGAGGAAGATGGAGAGCAGGCAAGGAGTTATAGTGAGAGGGACAGAGGGAGAAGAAAGAGAGAGAGAAAAAGGGGGGGGAATAAATAAATAAGGAATGGGGTAAGAAGTGGAGAAGGGGCATAAATACTGGATTTACTTAGCAGGTCAGGGAGCTTCTGTGAGGATCAGAATTACTATCTCGGTCATTCCTCGCCAGACAATAAGTTCTCCCTTATTTCCATTTCCTCCATTTTGCATACAATTTTAGGACTCTCTTCCGTACTGTAAAAACCTTTCAGAATCCCATCCCATCCCACCTCCACAGCCTTAAACAACCAAAGGTGTCTTCTCACTCTGTTCAGTGATTTGTCAATTTCTTTCTGAAACATTTACATATGACTTTCCATCTGTGACTATGACTGGTTTTTCAAGCTCTTTGCTTCATCCTGTCTTTAATCACTTTTCATAATATTAAAATTTAAGACATTCAAAACATTTTCAAACAAACTAAGTACTTTAGAATTAGAATCACTCTTGCATTTTATGTAGTTTGACTTAATATCTTATTCTCAAGGTCACCCCTGCTATGCCATACACCCCTTCATATTAAACAGGAAAGCCTTTTCAGAATTTTATCCAAATTTTTTTGTGAACTGTGTACCCATAGCAGTCACCTTCAGATCTAAGAATGCTACCAGCTGAGCGGTGCTTGAGTCTTAAAGGCATAAGATACAGTACATAGAGCATAATGTCAAAAGCTACGAGGCATACTCAGCAGGTCAGGCAGCATATGTGGTAAGAGAAACAGCATTAATATTTCAGGGCAATGACTTTTCATATCTAAAATTGATGACCAACATCCTTAGTGTAATTGGAAATTGATTTATTATTATCACGTGCACAGAAATGCAGTGAAAATGTTTTGTTTACTAACCTTCCGGACAGATCATCAAGGTAATACAAGAGGCAAGAAACAGAATGCAGAATATGATTCAGATGCAGGAAAAGTGCAGTGTAGGTAGACATATAAATCACAGGGGCTATGACAAGGTAGACTGTGAAATTAGAAGTTCATATTTAGCATATAAGAAGTCCAATCAAGACAGTTATGACAGTGGGATAGAAGCCCTCCTTGGTGCTACATTCTGGGGAGAAAGGAAAATGACTGAGGTGGGAGAGGTCCTTGAATATATTCAAACTAGAATAATAGAAAATCGTAATCATCCTAGAAAATAATGCTGTGCTTATCTACCGATATGTGAATGTATAATGAATGTTCCATTTGAGGTGAACCACCTGCAAACATGTTTGTTACATAAGTGATCCAAGTGACTGAAATTCTGAGATGAATCATAAAACCAAGGATAAAGAACTCAGTGGTTCAAGTCTCTGTGGATTGTTTGTCAGAACTGTACTCTTTCTAATAGATTCTGATTGTGTTTTGCATATGCCCCTTATTAGGAAACTCGATGGCAATTGCATAATATTCTGGTAACACAGAAAAACATCTGTCTGTTATTTATGTGGGGTCTGAATATGAGATATTTACCTCAGTGTTGCTACTAGTTATGGGAAGAAATGAACTGATAGCAATTCAGAGGGTCATTTTGTAATATCCCCTTATTTTCTTTTACATGGGAAAGAAACAGGCTGCCGATCTGCTGTCAGCTTGTTTAGCTTGCTTGACCTGAATTATTCTCCTTCACGAAAACTTGGCTGAGTCACGATTGTAATTTCCATTGGTGCATGGCAGACTAATTGACCAGTGGGTCAAAATAGCAGTTGAGGATCAGTAGGGACTTAAGCACCACCAATTAGAGCATCACGGTGGTTTAGCAGATGTTTGAGTTATTTTCATTTCTGATTTGCGGAGACAGCTCAGTTGGCTATTCTAAGTGACAAGGTTGACATGTCTTTGAGTTTAAGAGTGTGTGTGTGTGTGTTTGTGTGTGTGTGTGTTTGTGTGTGTGTGAGTGGCTCTGCTTTGTTCTAAAGCTGTGTCTTATTTAAAGAGATAGCTTTCAATTCAGTTTAAGTTCAGATATTAAACCTGGAGCTTTTTTTTCCCAAAAGAAATTTCCAAGATTCTAGACACATGTATATAATCAACTTGAAGGGAAACTACAAAAAATAGTTCTGTTCAGAACTTGTTTTGACGAAAAGGATACATAGAGAATAATATTTCTGCTGTACTGCATTTTAATTAAAATGTACACATGAATTTTTTGATACTTTTGTTACTTTTTTTCTAAATGAAAGAAATTGATCATAAAGGGGCCACATTATTCTGAAATGTTGCAAGATAAATGCAAGTTTTCTGTAGCTATTTTGCCTTTGGCTTTGCTAATTATTAATAACTGTGTAGAATTTTAGGAGTGAGCAGGTGACTGAAAATCTGCGGCCCTCATGGCAGAAGCAGATCTCTGGCAGAGGTATACTTGAAAGATTGCAAGTTGGACCAGGCCCAGTACTTATTGACAGATGTGACCTCAAGCCATTAAAGTAAAATGCAAGTTTTAAAAATTCTAAGTTACAACGAAGAAATAGAAAAATTATTTTATAGTTTTAGATCACTCTCTTAGAATGGACACATTTATGTTCTTTATAATAGGACTTCTCATTGTTAATATTAAAATATAGCTATCAATAGTGAGCAAAGCAAAATAGTGATGCAAAGCTTCATATATACTGTTTATTACGTAACATTTCTGAGTAATGAGCTGCTCAGGGCTTTTTACATTTTGGTAACAGGTAAGGACTGACAGAGTCAGCCATTCCTTTGAAGGATCTCCCACTAATCCCAGAAAAGTCAGGAAGTAATTTTAGTAATTTGGAGAGCTTCTGTCCCAGTGCTATCAGGCTCTTGCACGAACCTCTTGTATGCTAATGATAAATTCTTGATCTCCCAACCTACTTTGTCATGGCCCTTGCACTTTATCCTTTTTTTTTTACCTGTACTGCACTTTCTCAGTAACTGCTACTCTATATTCTGTGCAACTCACATAAAATGCTGGAGGAACTCAGCAAGTCAGGCAGCATCTATGGAAAGGAATAAACAGTCAAAGTTTCAGGCCAAGACCTTGCATTAGGACTGGAAAGGAAGAGATAGAAGCCTGAATAAGAATGTGGGGGGAGGGGAAGGAGTACAAGCAAGAAGTTCCAGTGGAGGGGGGGGGTCCGAGAGAAAGCAGTACAAGCTGGCAGGTGATAGGTAAGACCAGGTTGGGGGGGGGGCGTGGGAAGGGGGATGAAGTAAGAAGCTAGGAAGGGATAGGTGGGAGATGTAAAGGGCTGAAAAGGAATCTAATGGTATACTCTGTTTTCTTTTTACTACCTCAGTATACTTATGTATAGCATGATCTGCCAGATGGCCTGCATACATATGCTAGTCTGGGTACATGTGACAATAATCAACCAATAATATTACATGCACCTCGCTGACATCACAACTGATCTTGAGTTCAAAATGGTGATCTGTAAGTAAATTTACCAATTATATCACAACTGGAGATTACTTCAAGGGTTTAACCATATAACCATACAACAATTACAGCATGGAAACAACCATCTTGGCCCTTCTACTCCGTGCCGAACTTCTACTCTCACCTAGTCCCACCGACCTGCACTCAGTCCGTAACCCTCCATTCCCTTCCTGTCCATATAGCTGTCCAATTTAACTTTAAACGACAACTTCGGACCTGCCTCAACCGCTTCTGCTGGAAGCTCGTTCCACACAGCTAACACTCTCTGAGTAAAAAAGTTCCCCCTCATGTTACTGCTAAACTTTTGCCCTTTAATGTTGAATAATCTAGTCGATAATCCATTTGTCATTAGATATCAGGTTAAGTGACTTTAAATTTGAATAGATCTATGATGGAATTAAAGTCAGATATCTGGAGTATTATCTTTTGAATTACTATTCCATTAACTGCTATATCATTATTTACTTGATCAAAATGCCTTTCCTACTGCTTCATCATCTACAATCCAGAAACTCCAGAAATTTGTCTGTAATGATGAAAGAGCAATAGCTTATTTTCAAGACAGAGTAATGTGTGACATGGGAGAGGCTGTCAGTGAAGCCTGAGTTAGTTGCTGTTTTTCATTTGTAAATAGTTTATCTTGTAGCCATGATACATTGACAGTAGAGGGAGTTATCCTGGTTGGTTTGGAGCTACATTTGGCTAGGCAAGTGGATGGTATATCATTCCATTGCTGGCTTATGTGGTTCATCTATTTCAACTCACAGACATGACAGGACGTGACAGAAATGGACTGTTCTGCCACTTTATCCCCATTGGTTTTTTTGTCCATATACAATAATCCCATCTGCCCACATGAGGACCACGTCCTTCCATACCTGACCTATTTAAGTGTCTGTCTATATTCTTAAACATTGTAATTGCATTTTATTTCACCACCACCTTTGGAAGTGTTTTCCAGATATCAAGCATTCTGTGTGAAAATAAAAACTTGCCCCTAATATCATCTTTAAATCTCCCACCTCTCACTTTAAATTTGTGTCCTCTTGTTTTTGATACCTAGTCATTTCTTTGCTGGTTATAAATAAACCCCTCAGAATATTGAAGGTGGGGAATTCAGCTATCAAAAGGCATAGAATAGGGAGGTGATTTGACTTTTTCTTGTTGGAGATGGTCATTACCAGGCAAATTGAGTTTATTATCACATGCATAAATGTGTAGAGTTGCAGTACATTGAAAAACTTGCTTGCAGTTGCATCATAGGCATGTAGATACAGACAAAACACAGAATATTAATTATACATACTTATACTATATAGTGAAAAAAGATAAAGAAAAACAAAAACAGTGCAAAAAATAAACAAACACACAGTCAGAGTCAAGTCAATGGTAGTACAAGAGGTGGTCCAGGTAAGTTCAGTAACTTGTCGATTGTAGGAAGTTAACTGTTCCTAAATCCAGTGGTGTGGGACTTAAGGCTTTTGTGCCTCTGTTGCCTGACGATGGCAGTGAAAAGAGTGCGTGGCTCAGTTGGTGGGGATCTTTGATGATAGGTGCCACCTTCCTGAGACAGCGCTTCCTGTAGATACTCTCAGTGATGGGGAGGATTGTGCGCCTGATGGACTGAACTGCGTCCAAACTTTCTGCAGTCTCTTGCATTCCTGTGCATTGGAATTGCCATACCAGACTGTGATGCAACCAGTCAGGATAGTTTCAACAGTGCTTCTGAAGAAGTTTGTTTGTGTATTTGGTGACATGACAAACTTTCCTAAGCTTCTAAGAAAGCCTGGTTTATGTGACATAAGTTTCACTTGTCATTCATCAGTCCATGCCTGATTATTGTTTAGGTTTGTCTTGCACAGATATCATTAAAGAAGTTCAGAAGAAAGCATTGTGCAGTCATGAGCCAAGATTCCCATCTCTGAAGCTGCCAGAGACATTTAGGCCCAGGGCACCAACCTGAGGAACTTAAACTGACAATTGGATGCACATTGGAAATGGGGACAGGAACGGCCAGTAGCATGTCCCTCTCCTGTCAATAATCATAACTATGTTAAAGTCATACTGCCTGTTATGTGCATGTGCATATGGTCTGTGTCATTTTAACATAGCCTTTCAAATATGGTGATTTTTAAATTTCTTCATATGCCCTGCATGTAGCAGAATCCTTGACCTGAGGTGATTGGCCTCCAGCCATTGCAATCATCTAGATATGACTTAAGCCTGCAAAGTGATTCCCTTGATTCCCACTGATATGAGTTTAATCAGAAATACTTGGCCTAATACAGCTCCTTTGTTGTATGACTACACAGAAGTTTTAAATCATAACTTGCAGAAAAATGCAAATATAATTTTAGCACAAGTTTGTCTCCTTATAATAATCTGCTGTGGTACATTCTCTTCACCTTCAGTAAATAGTCTATCAAATGAAAGCTAAGCCTTAAAATAACAAATAATTAACTGATGTCAATTTTTTTCCCTCATGTGGTCAACACCTGTTTCCAAGAAAATAGGGTTTGTAACTTGCGTGTTTAATTATCATTGTTAGCTTTTGGATTTGTTTATTGTCTGTATTTCTTGTCAAACAAAGCGTAACAACTTCACTTGACTTAGCCTTGATCCTGAAATGTTTTGTAACTTAAATGTGAATTTCAAACCTGTTTAAAATCCACTACAGAGAGTGTGTCAGGAAATAATTGCTAAAAAGGCTGAAAGTTATTGATGAATTTGAAAACTGAGTAAGTTCAGCCAAATCCTTGCCTAGAGATCATAAATACTTCAAAGTGAGACATCATCACAGAAATGAAACTATTTAGAATTGGTTACTTCAATAGAGTCATGCAATCTTTGTCGATCTTTCTAAAGGAGAGGTGAGATACGACACAAGCATTTGGAAAAGCATGTTTAGTAGGTGCCATTTACTGAATCATGCAGTTGATATATTGTAGATTAATTAGAATGTGGTTGTTTCCGACAACTTCCAAATATTTTTGGGATTTGAATGAAAGATCTAATTTGAAGATTTCTGTCCCAGCCCAAACATTCTATGAAATGTTTTTGTGGGTGGTATTTCTGAGTTTGAATGGCTGATTATTGGAAATGTGCAATTAAGTAACTATACTATTGTACAAAGAGTAAGTATTTTTGTGTAATATTGTACAAAAAGTAGGTAAATAATGAACTGAAAAACAAATTGTACAAATTATAACAGCTCACAGAATATCTACAATGACTTTTTAACCCTCACCGAAAAATTAATATTGACAAGTTTCAGGTATGGAAGAGCATAAAATAAGACCATAAGATTATAGGGATAGAATTAGGCCATTCAGCCCATCATCTTCTCCAATATTCAATCATGGCTGTTTTCTCAACCCTATTCTCTCACCTTTTTTCTTAATTCCTGTAGCCCCCCCGGCCAGCCTCAGGGTCGCTCGGCTCGCTGTCATCTAGGGAAACAGCCCTCGGCCCCGCCAAACCGGGTAATCAGTTTGTGTGGATGCTGTGTGATGTACCCCACCCTGCCCAAATAACAGATAATACACCAGATACGATTAAATGATTTACAGTTTATAGATATTACTGGAACTATATAATTAATAGAGAATAAAATATAAAAGGAAAATAAAAGGCGCCACACTTACCAAAGTTCAATCTCTTCATGCACAAACAGTTGGAGCTCAGGACCCTTCTTCTTTACCCTGCGACCCCTCGGACCACCTTGACCGGCCGCCTGGGACCAACAACGGTGGTCGACCAGACGCTCCACACAAGTCCGTCTCCGTCTCCTCGCCGAACGCCCCGCTCGGGGTCCGACCCCATTAGCAGACTCACAGCACCTGGTCCATCCTCTGTTTCGCTCTCCCACCTTCTCCCGCCAAACCCTGCGCATACAATATCTTACAGACACACCAGAAGCATAACAACTATCCCAATTGGTTCGTAACATCTTCATATCAGTAGCACGATCCAAACAAACTGCTAGCGGGAGGACTTTCTCAGCAGTTAACATAACAAAGAAGCCCTTTCAATTATAACATAACAAAGAAGCCATTTTACTTAGACTATGTGGTGACATAAAAAAAAGAAATCCCCTTACATTCCTTTATCAAAGAAGAACTGTCAATCTCTACCTAATTACAGCCATTTACTTGGTTTTTGCAAACCACTGCAGCATGAAATTTCACAGATTCATCACCCCACCCCCGTGAAGAAATTCCTCCTCATCCCGATTCTTAAGGGACATCACTTTATTCTGAAGCTGTGCCCTCAGTTCCTAGACTCTCCTGCTAATGGAAACATTCACTCCATGTGTACTCTATTCAGTATCTGTTAGGTTTCAGTGAGATTTCCCCAACAGCAACCCCCCCCCCCAATTCTTTTGAACTCCTTTGAGTACAGACACTAAGGTATCAAGTGATCCTCAAATATCTTTCCTTTGTTATGGGGTCCAAAAGTGCTCATAATATTCCAAATGCTGTCTGAATAATGCTTTACAAAGCCTCAACAGTACATCTTTATTTTTATATTCTAGTCCTGTTGAAATGAATGTTAGTATTACATTTGCCTTTCTTACGACTGAATCAAGCCAATCCTGAGTTAGCACTCTGTACTCCCTTTGCACCCCTGGTTTCTGATTTTCCTTCCCATTTAGAAAATGTTCACACCTTCATTCTACCTATCAAATTACATAACACCATGCTGTATTCAACATGAACATGGACCATGTTGACACCACTGCGAAGACAGCTGCCCAGGAGGCTGAAGAAATTTGCCAGATCCCCTCTGAGCCTCAGTAATTTTTATTGATGCACCATAGAAAGCATCCTATCTGGATGCACCACAGCTTGGTATGACAACTGCTCTGTACTACTGCTCTTGACTACAAGAAGCTGCAGAAAGTTGTGGACACAGCTCAACACATCAGAAATCTCTTAAGATTCCTCTGCATGGACTCTCTGTACTTTTTGCAGTTTCAGTTGTTACATGTCAACGTTTTTTTTTACCCTGTAAGCGTCATTTTAGGCGCCTGGACGAGGAGGGTGGATGACATCATTAACAAAATGCGGAGAGGTTGCTGGAACATTCAGCAGTTAAGGGACAGCGGACTGTGAGCTACCAGCGGGAGAGCGAGCTGGCTGGAGTTGGTTAAAGAGTTCGCTATAACAGTGGGCGAGTCTAATACTTCTCCAGGTCCAGAAGATTGTGATAATTAGCAGCACACAGTGCATATTGGATACGTGACTGTCACTTTGTAGGATCCATACTTGGATTTCTGGAGTATCCTGTGGCGACCACTTTTTGTTAATTTGTACATGGATTCAAGTGTGTTACCTTGTGTTAAGATTCAAAGATTTCAAAGATTCAAAGAACGTTATTGTCATTCTAACCATACATCAGCTCTGCAGGGCAGAATGAGACAGCGTTTCTCAGGGGCAGTGTAATCATAACATATGTGACGAGAATACACATAAATTAAGATGTTTGCTGGCCTGGGCTAGCACCAGTGGCATCAGCAGTTGGTCTGCCACCTGTCCTCAGGGGAGGGAGAGATAAGGAAGACAATGGAGCAGCATTTGGAGATGTGTAATGAAGGGACGGGAGAGAGAGCTGTCTAGAGCGGCTCCCCCTTTGAACCCTGAACTGTTTGAAGTGATGGACAGGCGATACCCCAGCAGGGGGATAAAAAGGGACAGGTTCGCTAAGGCAGGACACACACGACACCCCGAGGTAACGAGACCCTGAAAGCGGTGCGCCTCTCACAAGTCGGTGGGAAGCTCTTGGACGGCTGATCACGAGATCAGCCTTAGACGCACAGGGTGGAAAGGTACGATCAGCGGGAACCCGGTGTGTGTCCGCCCTTGCTTGGGTGCCAGGTTCACTGCAGAGGATCGACCGCATCTGGAGGAGGGGTCACAGTCGGTGACCTCAGGTGACATCACAAAGGACTCGCCCGAAAGCTGCTTGTGAGCAATATTGCAGGTCTGTGAGTGGAAGCCATTTTGAATGATCATTCGTTCTTGTTCTCTCTCTCCTTCCCCCCACATTGTCCATCGCCATGGCAACGATTACTGCGAACTGAACTAAATTGAACTGGACTTTGTGTCACTTTGAAATTGGTCATTTACCCCTAGACAACGATAGAGCTTGGTTGATCCTGTTATCTTAATTCTGTGCACATGTGTGTTTATCATTGCTGAACTGTTGCATGTATTATCCTTTCGATTACTGTGTTGCTTGTTTCTTTAATAAAACTTTCTTAGTTCTAATAATCCAAACTCCAACTGAGTGATCCATTTCTGCTGGTTTGGCAACCCAGTTACGGGGTACGTAACATAAGTGGGGTTCTCGTCCGCGATTTTGAACGCTAAATTTGGGACGGAGTAAATTGATTGGGTTAAAATTCCCGAAAGAAAGAAAAGATAAACAGCAGAAATGGAGGCTGAGGAATTTATAAAGGCGCCGACCTTGGAGGCATTAGAGTATGCCAGGAAATCGGAATTGGTAGCTGTGGCCAAACGGTTGAATCTTGCTAAGGGGAAGTCGACAATGAGGAAAGAGGAGATACACAGAGCTATCGTAGAGCACTATGTATCTAAAGGTGTGTTTCCCCAAGGCGAGCTGGGGGTGGTGTCTATTGAAAAACCTGCTAGAGACGCGGTACAGGTGCAGCTTGAAAAACTGAGACTCGAGCACGAGTTCCGGGTACGGCAGCTGGAGCGAGAAGAGAAAGAGAGGGACAGACAGTTGCAGCGAGAAGGGAAGGAGAGAGAGTTAGAAAGGCAGGAGAGAGAGTTAGAGAGGCAAGAGAGAGAGAGGGAGAGACAGTTGGAGAAAGAAGAGAAAGAGAGGCAATGGGAGCGAGAAGAGAGAGAGAAACAGAGGGAAAGGGAATTTGAGCTGGAGAAGTTAAAGATAAGGGCCGAGCAGGGGCTCGTGCCGAACCAAGGTGGAGGGTTCTGGGCGACCCAGGAGGTTAGGCTGGTTGCCCCATTTGACGATACCGACGTGGATCGGTACTTTCTCCATTTCGAGAAAGTGGCTATAAGTCAGGACTGGCCGAGGGATAAGTGGGTGGTTTTGCTTCAGAGTGTACTGAAAGGGAAAACCCAAGAAGCTTACTCAGCTTTGTCCGCGGAAGATGCCCAGAGGTATGAGGTGGTGAAAGAGGTCATCCTCAGGATTTATGAGTTGGTCCCGGAGGCATACCGGCAGAGGTTCCGGAATGCGAGGAAGCAGTGGGACCGCACGTATTTGGAGTTTGCCCGTGAGATGCAGACATATTGTGAGCGTTGGTGTGCTTCAAAGGGGGTAGAGGGGGATTATGACAGACTGCTACAGCTGATCCTGATTGAACAGTTTAAAGGTTGTGTCCCTGAGGGTATGAGACCCTACCTAGATGAGAAAGAGGCAGCCACGTTTACCTAGATGAGAAAGAGGCAGCCACGTTAGCTGCAACTGCTAAGTTAGCCGATGAGTATGCGTTGATGCATAAAATGAAGTTTGCCCCGAGTAAAGGCTACCAGAAGGGTAGTCAGGAGGGCGGGGAGAGTCTGCCAGAAAAGTAAGAAAGTAAGCCGGGGACTAGTGAGAAGGATAAGGTAGACTGGGAGCAGTCTGGTAGGAAGTCTCCTGGGATCGTCTGCTATAATTGCGGGAAAGTCGGACACATTGCGTCCAGGTGCTTTGCCCCAAAGAAGGAGACGGGAAAAGGGAAAACAGCGATTTTGACTGGCTGTATCGAGCTGGTACACGAACCGCTAGGGAAGGACAGGTCTGCCCAAAGTTCAGGAAGGGCACGAGAAGTTTATCTCAGCCAGATTGGTGTCAGTGAAGGAGGGGTTAAAACCAGTTCCAGTGTGGATCTGGAGAGACACGGGAGCGTGTCAGTCACTAATACTGAAGAGTGTATTAGAGTTTAGCTCAGAGACCCAGACTGGGGAGGTCAAGGTCAAAGGTGTTGGGGAAGGGACAGAGTCAGTCCCTTTGCACCAGATACACTTACAAAGCAACCTGGTCTCTGGACTAGTCACGATCGGGGTGAGGTGCGAATTACCGATGAAAGGCGTGGAAGTCTTGCTCGGTAATGACATCGCCGGGGGAACCGTGTTCCCAGTCGTGAGATTGACAGGTCAGCTTGCCAGCATTGAGGCCCCGCCCATGGACTCACAGGTTCATCACGGGACCGCGGTAGTGAATTTAGCTGAGACGTTTCTGCCAGTCTTGTATGAGACGGGGGTAGAAAGTGAAAAGAAGGAGTGTAGTGAGACAAGAGGTAGTGAGGGAGCTGGGACAGACGTAGCATTAGCCAGGAAAGAATTTGTGCAGATGCAGGAGCGAGACGAGGGGCTGATGGTTTTGGCAGAGATAGCTCTCTCTGACACAGACTTGACAAGGAAACTAGTAAGCTATTGTGTGGAGGAGGAAGTGCTAAGGAAGAAAGGGAAACCAAGTACCGTACCCGCAGATGAGGAATGGGGGGTGGTGCAAAGGAGTTATGGGGATGAGGTTTTTAACCTGGCCCACAAGCTACCCCCCGGTGGACATTTTGCGGTTCTGGAGGAAACAGTTGATGGAATCGTGAAAGAGATTTACCGGCTGCCCAGGGGGAAGGATGTTATTGATTATGGCCAACACGAACTGGGACGGTCACAGGCTTTTGATACGCTAACAAACCTAGTCGGGGTTAGCGCGGAAATCAATGAAGCTAGGGGCCCCCTGATAAGAGAAAAAAACCATTTTGAAAAGATTAGTATGGTATCGATCAGATGGGAGAAGGCTATTGTTTTGGCCGGGTCTGCTGATAAGGTCTCTCCCTTAATCCCCGAACAAAGCGACTCTTTAGGAGAAGTAATTAAACGACTTGCATCCGTGTGTTTGATTGTCCCGAGGCGATGCAAAGAACTGGGACACTGGGTGGTGTCTGTTACAATAGGTCAGCCTAGTAAGCAACACTCATATAGAATGAGTAATTCAGTGACTAAAGGGCTGACGAACACAGAGGTGTGTATTGGCAATTTAATACGGCTGTCTGAAGCCAGCTTGATAGTGAACCTTGAAAAAAATGAGTTCGGCCACACGAAGGTCACTTACCTGGGAATTGTGGTGACACAGGGGCAGCTGGCAGCGATGCAAGCTACAGTGCAGGCTATCGCTGACCTCTCAACCCCGACAAACAAGAGGGCCCTCAGAAGGCTCTTGGAGATGGTGGGGTACTGTAGGAAGTTTTGCAATAGCTCTGCAGTCACTACCCCTCCCCCTCCTACTAAGCCCTTGCGAGAGAAAACTAAGTTGGAATGGGACGACCCTTGTTATTGTGGTCCGGGACAAAACCAAATGAGAGGTTACATTGATCGCAATTCATCAGTGTTTTTGGCCACTATGAAGTTTGCTAAGTTGGAGCCTGGTCTAAGGGATTATAAATAACACATATAAAAGGGGCGGAAAATGTGATTGCTCACTGTCTGTCAAGGTGCTGACAATTTCAAATTCTCTGTATTAGCCAAATAGCTGATAAAGATGTATATTTGTGTGTATCAAATAATGTACTCGTGTTTGTAATTTTTACCCTGGTAAAAATCCTTAAAGGGGGGAAGAGTGACGAGAATACACATAAATTAAGATGTAGCTGTCCTGTGCTGGCACCAGTGGCATCAGCAGTTGGTCTGCCACCTGTCTTCGGGAGAGAGAGAGAGATAAGGAAGACAATGGGGCAGCATTTGGAGATGTGTAATGAAGGGACGGGAGAGAGAGCTGTCTAGAGCGGCTCCCCCTTTGAACCCTGAACTGTTTGAAGTGATGGACAGGCGATACCCCAGCAGGGGGATAAAAAGGGACAGGTTCGCTAAGGCAGAACATACACATGACACCCGAGGTAACGAGACCCTGGAAGCGGTGCGCCTCTCACAAGTCGATGGGGAGCTCTTGGACGGCTGATCGTGGGATCAGCCTTAGACGCACAGAGTGGAAAGGTACGATCAGCGGGAACCCGGTGTGTGTCCGCCCTTGCTTGGGTGCCAGGTTCACTGCAGAGGATCGACCGCATCTGGAGGAGGGGTCACAGTCGGTGACCTCAGGTGACATCACAAAGGACTCGCCCGAAAGCTGCTTGTGAGCAATATTGCAGGTCTGTGTGTGGAAGCCATTTTGAATGATCATTCATTCTTGTTCTCTCTCTCCTTCCCCCGACATTGTCCATCGCCATGGCAACGATTACTGCGAACTGAACTAAATTGAACTGGACTTTGTGTCACTTTGAAATTGGTCATTTACCCCTAGACAACGATAGAGCTTGGTTGATCCTGTTATCTTGATTCTGTGCACATGTGTGTTTATCATTGCTGAACTGTTGCATGTATTATCCTTTCGATTACTGTGTTGCTTGTTTCTTTAATAAAACTTTCTTAGTTCTAGTAATCCAGACTCCAACTGAGTGATCCATTTCTGCTGGTTTGGCAACCCAGTTACGGGGTACGTAACACATAACAAACACAATACTAAATAATAAACATAACAATAAATTGTAAAACACAACAGCCACATGTCAGTTAAAATCAGTTATAAGTGTCCAGTGCAAGATAAAAGTGTCCAAAGCAGAGTCAGGTAGAGCAGCTATTTAGCAGTCTGACCGCCTGTGGGAGGAAGCTGTTTAGTAGCCTTGTGGTTTTAGTTTTGATGCTCCTGTAACGTTTGCCTGATGGCAGAAGAACAAACAGTTCATGGAGAGGGTGTGAGGGGTCTTTAATGATGTACCGTGTCTTCTGGAGGCATCGACTCTGAAAGAGGTCTTGGACAGAAGGTAGGGAGACCTCAATAACCTTCTCTGCTCCCCTAACCACCCTCTGCAAGGCTTTTTTGTCGACAGCACTGCAGCTGGAGTACCAGGTTGTGATGCAAAAGGTCAGCACACTCTCAACCACGCCTCTGTAGAATGTAGTTAAGATGTTAGTGGGGAGCGATGCTTGTTTAAGCTTCCTCAGAAAGTGCAATCTCTGCTGGGCCTGTTTCACAATCCCAGTGGTGTTCCTGGACCAGGTGAGATTGTCCGAGAACTGCACCCCAAGGAACTTGATGTTTTCCACTCTCTCCACTGTGGAGCCGCTGATGCTGAGGGGTGTGTGCTCAGGCTGAGACCGTCTAAAATCGACGATCATCTCCTTGGTTTTGGGGACATTAAGCATCAAGTTGTTATCCCTGCACCAGCTCTCTAGGTGTTTGAACTCCTCCCTGTACATAGTTTCATCATTTTTGCTGATGAGCCCCACCACTGTGGTATCATCTGCAAATTTAATAATCAGTTTCTCCTTGAGGAATATTCCGTGACTGTCACTTTGTGATACACCTACGGGGATTTTGGAACTTAGGCGTCACTTTGTTACCCCTGCATGGACTCTAGTATTTCAGTGACGACTTCTCGACTTCTGGAATCTTCTGTGACTGTCTCCTTGTGTCATCTTAACATAGATTTATGAGCTGTCCTTCACAGACGCCTGTACCTGTTTCCGTGGCTTTCTGGATTGCTATCCTAGGACTCTGTTTGAGTAAGACTTGGGAAGAACTGTTCCTAGACCTCCGCAGTTTGCTAATGCATAGCACTGTTAATTTCTCTTTAGGAGAGTAATTTGTTTAATTGTCTGTATTTGGGTAGATACTGAAAATATAGCTGTTTAACATTAAAAACGGAGTCTGTGGTCTATTGCTGCTGGCACATAACACAGTCAAACAGCCAGTATAATCAAAGATCACTCCATCCCAGACTTTCTCTCTTCTTCCCCCCCCCTCCCCCATTGGGCAGAAGATACAAAATCCTGTGATATTGTGTCCAGGCTCAAGAATGACTTCTATCCTGCGATCATAAGACTTCTGAATATTTCCCGAGTGCAATAAGATGGACTTGACCTCACAATCTACTCATTTTGACCTTGCACCTTATTGTCTACCTGCAATGCAATTTTCAGTACCTGTAAAACTTTATTGTTACCGTTTTCTCTTGTTCTGCCTCAGTGTACCATGTAATGATTTGATCTGTATAAATATTATTCAAGACAAACTTTTCAATGTATCTGGGCACATGTGACAATAATAAATCAATTCAATTCCAATATTCCATCTGCCACTTTTTTCCCCACTCTCCTAACCTGTGCTGTTCCTTCAGCAGAGTTGCTTCCCCCAAGACACTACCTGCCCTATCTTTGTGTCATCTGTAAACTTCGCTACCCTTAATTAACACATCAGTGAATAGTTGTGGTTCCATTGACCTCTGCAGGACTCCACTGTCATTGACAGCCATTCTGAAAAGGACCCTCTTCTCACCACACTGCTTTTAGTTAGCCAGTCTTTTATCCATGCTAATATCTTGACTCCATCGGCTCTTAAATTTTTAGCAGCCTCATATGCAGCACCTTGTCAAAGACTTCTAAGTGTAACATATATTGATTCTTCCTTGTCTAATCTACTTGGTACCTCCTCAAGCAAAATCTCCCCTTAATGAAAGCATGCTGACTTTGTCCTATTTTGGCATGAGTGAAAGTAGATCGTACATGAAAGAGAAAAAAGAGAATTCCTGAAGTACCTGAACAAGCAAATTCAACATGGAATATTGGACCAGGAGTATCCCACATGGACCGTTTTAGCGTTTTCTTCTATTTAGGAAGTATTGCTATTGTGTGGAGTCAGATGAACCCACACCTAGAAAATTGGATACAACTTTTATTTATATTTTAGAAAGGATATGTTTGCCAGAGAGGCTGTGCATTGGAGGTTAATTATACTGCTACTTTAGTTAGCAATTGGGCTCCATTTGAATGAGGTGGCTAACGGAATTAGAACCAAAAAGGGTCATTATAGGCTCATACATAGTGTTCCTATCATCCCACCACTGTGCCATAAAGGTGAATGGTAGGATTCCTGGCAAAAGCCCTACGTTCTTGTTGCTGTGCGCTGCCATGCAGGAAATCTCATTAATCTAGTCGTGTATTGCCCCTAGAGCTTGAGCAAGTTCCCCCTAAGTTTCTTTACAGCTGCGAGGACCAATCATTGCTTTGAGCAGGAAATTTTTACATGATGTGAGAACTGCATGGCGTTTTGAATATTTTTTATTATTTGGTAAATTTATGGATTACATTAATTAACACATATACAGCACATTACAGACCCTTAGGCCCACAGTGTTGTGCCGACCATGTAACCTACTCGAGAAACTGCTTAGAATTCCCTACTGTTTAGCCCTCTATTTTCCTAAGCTCCATGTACTGATCTAAGAGTCTCTTAAGAGACCCTTTTGTATCCACCTCTACTACCATAGCCAGCAGTGCATTCCACGCACCCACCACTCTCTGTGTGAAAATCTTACCTCTGACATCCCCCTTCTACCTACTTCCAAGCACCTTAAAACTATGCCCCATCATGTTAGCCACTTCAGCCCTGAAAAAAAGCCTTTGGCTATCCACACAATCAATGCCTCTCATCATTTTATACACCTCTACCAGGTCACCTCTCAACCTCCGTCATTCCCAGGAGAAAATGCCAAGTTCATTCAACCTATTCTTATCAGGGCGCTCTCCAAACCAGGCAACATCTTTGTAAATCTCCTCTGCACTCTCTCTATCGTATCCACATCTTTCCTGTGGTGAGGTGATAAGAACTGAACACAGTACTCCAAGTGGGGTGTAACTAAGGTCTTGTATAGCTGTAACATTGCCTCACTGCTCTTGGACTCAATCCCACAGTTGATGAAGGCAAACACATCATACGCCTTCTTAACAACACTGTCAAACTGAGCAGCAGCTTTGAGTGACCTATGGACCCCAAGATCTCGCTGATCCTCCACACATTCAAGAGTCTTACCATTAATATTACATTCTATCTTCAAATTTAACCTACTGAAATGAACCACTTCACACTTATCTGGGTTGAACTCAGTCTGCTACTTTTCAGCCCAGCTCTGCATCCTATCGATGTCCAGCTGTAACCACTGATAACCCTCCATACCATCCACAACACCCCCAACTTTTGTGTCATCAGCAAACTTACTAACCTACCCTTCTACTTCCTCATCCAGGTCATTTATAAAAGTCACAAAGAGGAGAGGGCCCAGAATAGATCCCCGCGGAGCACGACTGGTCACCGTCCTCCATGCAGAATACGAACCATCTACAAACCACCCTTGCCTTCTGTAGTCAAGCCATTTTTGGATTCACAAAGCATGCTCTCCTTGGATCCCATGCCTCATTACTTTCTGAATGAGCCTCACATGGGGAACCTTATCAAATGCCTTACTGAAATCCATATACACTACACTCACTGCTGTACCTTCATCAGTGTGTTTTGTTACATCCTCAAAGAATTCAATCAGGTTCATAAGGCATGACCTGCCATTGACAAAGCCATGCTGACCATCCCTAATCAGATTATGTCTCTACAAATGCTCATAAATCCTGCCTCTCAGGATCTTCTCCAATAACTTGCCCATCACTGAAGACTCACGTTTTTCCACCACTGAAGTATGACATATGGTGGTGTAATGACATATGCCAATTCTGTACTTTTACATATAACCCATAATGAATTATGTAAACAACAATGTTTAAACAATACATTTACAATATTGCTCAAATTTTGTGGAAATATTGAATACATAGCACTCCTACTTGCCTAGCAGCGTGCGCGCGTACACACACACACACACACACAACTATATAGGCAACCACAACATGGTAAATTTTAAATGGTCCCACTCAGGCCGAAGGATTTAAGATTTAATTGCTGCCTAGGAAGTGGTTTTGACTGCTCTAGATGCCTTTCTTCGCTGACAATTGACTGTGCTCTTCTCAACTGATAGGTTTGTCATCTCCAGATGACATCAAATGCAATCTCCACTGTGTAGGAAAAAGGTCTATTTCTGTCCTTAATCTTAATCTTTCCAAGTACCCACTTTTGGTCACCTCTGTCGTCCCTTGCCAGGACTTCTTGTCCGGGAATGAAACATCAAATCTCCTTATTTGGGGAGCCTTCAGTTTGTCACAGCTGTTTGTCTCCTTCTGAGTTTGCTTTTGAGAAGATCCAAGTGAGAGTGTAATGGATGACCCATGAACAGCATAGGTGGTGAGTTGTTGATTGTGGAATGTGCTGCATTGCAATATGCAGGAAGGAAATTGCTGATCTTCTGATTCAGTGTTACTGTGGTGTGTTCTGCTGACATTGCTTGTAATGCATTCTTTGGACTTTGCACAAATGTTTCTGCCAAACCATTTGTAGCTAGGTGGTATGGTGCAGATGTAATATAGTGCCTATCAAAAGTAGTCACCCCCCCCGCCCCCCCCCGGCAGTGTTCATGTTTTATTGCTTTACAACGTTGAATCACAATGGATTTAATTTGGCCTTTTTGACACCAATCAACAGAAAACAACATAATACACAAAATAATTGACTCCATAAGTATTCATCCCTTTTAATGTGACACACCAAATCATCATTTGTGCAGCCAATTGGTTTTAGAAGTCACATAGTTAGTTAAATAGAAATATGTTTTTGGAGACCTGTGTACAGTTGAGGTGTTTCAAATGATTGCAGTAAAAATACACCTCTATCCACACAGACTCAAGGCTGTAATTGCTGCCAAATACTGATTTGAAGGGGTGAGTAATTATGCACACCTCTATCCACACAGACTCAAGGCTGTAATTGCTGCCAAATACTGATTTGAAGGGGTGAGTAATTATGCACACCTCTATCCACACAGACTCAAGGCTGTAATTGCTGCCAAATACTGATTTGAAGGGGTGAGTAATTATGCAATCAGTTATTTTTCATTTAATAATTGTGATAAATTTAGACCAATTTGTAGAAATCTGTTTTCACTTTGACAAATCAATAAAATATGAAAATATCCGGGGTGGGGGTGAATTTTTTTTATAGGCACTGTACTTGTAAAATGAAACCAGGAAGGATATGGATTTCTAATGCAGCGAGTTACAGTAAAAGCTTTATCATCTGGCCGTTGACTAACTACACAATTCCTTAACTGGCATATTTTTCCAGAAGCCAATTCAAATTCATCCTTCTCTTTCTGGGAAAACTTTTGATTCTCTGCAGCAAACATCCCTTTCCACTTCTATCTGGCATGCATCACACATCCAGTATCAGGGCTAGACCATCACCACATGGACAGAAACAGCAAGAAAGAAATGTGGACAAAAATAATAGTGACTGGAGAAGGATAAAAGTAAAAATAAATTATTGAAGGCATTTGAACCTGGCTCATTGACAATCTGTGATATAAAAGCTTAGAAGGCTCACTTACTGAATTTCTTGGCTTTGTTGGAGATGAGCACAGCTATCGAAACATATCATACTCTTCAAAATGCAAAACTAGCCCAGCTGGATGAGGTTTTGTTAATGTGGTTTGATTTGAAACACTCTGATGGTGTACCGATTTCTGGACCAAAGTCTAAGAACTTTTATAAGAAGATCGAGATTACGGATTTTGCAAATTTTCGGATGCTTTGTTGTTGAGCTTCAGACTTCAACGTGGCATATGAAAATTTAATATTTCAGAGCAGAAAAAAAAACTAGCTGGTCAAGAGAGGGCTGAAAAATATTGGATATTCTTTCTAAAATCCGTAGATAAATATGGTTTGATTTACAGTATTGATAAGACTGGTGTTTGATATTGTTGCTTTCCAGAATCGATATTAGTGGTTATAAGCCAAGAATATAGCATCTGGCTTTGAGCAAAATAAAGGCTATTTTCCTGTATTCACCCCTGCCAATGCAATAGGACTACACACAAAATTGGTTTTTAGAGAATTCTGAAGCCAGGAGTTTTCATGTGAAGCTTGCATCTCGCAGTGAAATATATATAAAGCACAATCTTGTACCTGGATTTACAGGGAAATGTTCTTACATTGTTTCCAAATTGAGACAAGGAAAGTCGATTTCCAAAAGACACTTGATTAGATGCCACATAAGAGGCTAATGTGTGTAAATTAATAGCCAAAGGTATTGGGGCAGTATGTCACCATGGATTCCAAAATTATCATCAAATGGAAAATAGAGAGTTGGAACAATTGGATCCTTTTTACACTGGGAAGATGTGACTAGTATAACTAGGGATCAATTGTTTAGCTCTCAATTGTTTACTATTTAAATTATTAGCCAGGAAGAGGATCCAAAATGTAAGGGTCTGTGTTTGCAATGATACGAAAATAGGTAGTGATGAGGACATTGTGATTTTTCAATGGGAGATACATGGAGTGATGGGGTGAAACCTGTCAAATGCAGCTTAATGTGGGGAATTGTGGGGCATGCACTTTGGTAAGAGCAATCAAAAGACTTATTTGCAGCTTTTCTCCATTTGTAACAATGAGTAAAGTTCAGAGGGATCTAGAGTAAGAAGACAAATGGATTGTTGACCTATAGTACAAAATAGTTGGAATTTAACAAATAGGGGGTTTTATTGCAGTTGAATAGGATGTTGATAAGGTCACATTTGGAGTTTTAGTCCCTAACTTAAAAAGATGTATTAGCATTTGAGGCTGTTCAAAGGAGGATTACTAGAATAATTACTGTGATGAGAGGGTTGGACAGTTTGAATCTGTGCTTCTTGCAGTTAGAATTTGAGGGGTGATTTTACTTAAGCATTCACAATCTTAAGGAAACATAACTCTTGATTTTGAGATATTTTCATCAGAGGGAGAGTCCAGAACAATGGCAGATTGTTACGAATGAGAGGCTGGTCATGTAAATCTGAGGAATAAAGGATCTTGGCCTGAAACGTTGACTATACTGTTTTCTATCGATGCTGCCTGGCCTGCTGAGCTCCTCCAGCATTTCCCTTGTGCTGCTTGGATTTCCCGCATCTGCAGATTTTCTTTTGTTTGTGTATAAAGAAAGGTCTTCTCTCAAAGGGTGGCAAATCTCTGGAATTCTCTGCCCTGAGGGTTGTTGAGTGCCTGTAGATTTTTTTTAATCGTCTTGCTTTTGTAGTCTTTTTCTCGCTCTTTTCACTCTGTTGTATAATATATATATATATATATGTATGATTTATAAATATTATTTTGTGTGTTGTCTGTATCCACGTGCTGCTACAAGCAAGATTTTCATTGAAAATGTACCTCACTGTGTTAGTGCACATAACAATAAACTTGACTAGAAATACATAAGGTGGAAATACATGTATATTTAAAAGCTTGAGATTGATGGGGAACTGGTATAGAAGAATTGAGACCAACATAGATCAACATTGATCATATTGAACTATGTGGCAAGCTTGTGGGGGTCTCGTGGCCGACTCGTGCTCCTATTTTCCTATGTTTCAGTGTAAAGGAATACTTAAAGCAAGCAGGAAAGCTGGAAAGCACCAAGGTGATTGTTCCTCTTGACAACTTCAGATTCTGAGTTAGAATATGCAGTTTCATAGTTTTTGTGCCTGCCAGCGTGACAGCTGTTAGGCAGCTGATGGATCAAACATTTTTGTTTTGATTTCTTACAAATTATTTGATGATCGCAATCACACATCTTCCAGGCCTTCTCTGTGTTGAAATTTAAACAAATGAAGTGGATAGACTTGTTAGACTATTTAAAAAGAGCCATGATTAATATGTTGGCTTAGCATTAATGATTCAGGCAATATGGGTTGTTTCTGTTTTTTTTACACGTCATTGACACACATTCAGTGATTATAATTCCTTTTGGTAGGCTTTAATATGCTTTTGTAAGTGTACAAATCATTTCAAAATGTATGCTGTAATGTCTAGTTACAGTAATTTTTTTAAGGTTTAAGAGCAATATTTTTGAAGAAATTATTACAAAAATGTAACTTTTGCTGAATTTATTGACTTATCCATGTAGCAATACTATTGTTACATTCAGTCCAACAGTGCTAACAATAGAAGTATTTGACAATATCTAGAAGCAAAAATATAATATAAAATTATGTCTATTTTAATGGTCCATCCAATTTTAAATGTTGCAAAATGAAAGCACATGTTAGTCTTGTATGAAGATAAGTAAAATAGAATGTAAGGGCGTAAGATTTTATTGGGACAGTAATTCTCCCCGCCCCAAGCAAAACTCAAAGTTGATTTGGTAGATCAAATAACATTTTGAATTTCAAGCTCAGTACATTGTCTGATTAAATGTTAATTCGTATGAGCAGATGTATATTCTAAAATTATACAGCCTGAATCATTGATTGCATATTTAGGACTGCATATTTGCTGTCACATATCTTCTTCAGTTCAAGTTCAGTTTATTGTCATTCAACCATACACATGTATACTGCCAAACGAAACAATGCACCTCTGGACTAAAGTGCACAACACAGTACATATAATTCACACATGTAACATATAAAGTAATATTACCACAAATAATAAGGTGCATAGATGATACAAGTTAAAAATTAAACAGTATAACGCTACTTGCACTTCATATGTGATGAGACCTGGATGGTGGCAGGGAGTTCAGTGGTCTTGCGGCCTGGGGAACAAAGCTGTTTAATTAAAAGTTCTTGTCTTAATGCTCCAGTACTTCTTGCCTGAGGGTAGGGGGTCAAAGAGATTGTTAGATAGATGGAAGGGTCACTGATAATGCAGAGTGTTCCTAATAAATATCTCTAATGGGTGGAGGAAGGACTCTAATAATTCTCTCAGCAGTCCTTGCGCTCCTTTGTGGGGACCTACAGTCAGATGCCTAGCAATTCCCATACCAGATGGTGATACAGCTGGTCAGGACATTCTCGATGGTGCTCCTGTAAAAATTGGTTAGAATGGAGGGGATGAAGGAGCCTTGCTCATCTCAATCTCCTTAGGAAGTGGAGATGCTGCTGTGCTTTCTTGACCAAAGAGGTGGCATTGAGGGACAAGGTAAGATGGTCCATTATGTACTGTACACTCCCAGAAATTTAGAGTTCCTAACTCTCTCCACAGTGGAGCCATTTACTGGAGTGAGGCTGCACGTTCCTAAAATCCACAATCATCTGGTTGGTCTTGTCCACGTTGAGACTCAAGTTGTTCTCACACCATTCTACGGCCATCTCATTGTCGTTGATGAGGCCAACCACTGTTTTGTCATCAGCGAACTTGATGAATCCATTTGAACTGAATCCAGTAGTACAGTCATGTGTCAGCAGCATGAACAGCAGTGGGCTGAGCATGCAGCCCTGGGGAGTACCGGTGCTCAGGTTGATGGAGCTAGAGATATTTCTGCCAACACAGACTGACTGTGGCCTTTCTGTCAAGAAGTCTAGGATCTAGTTACAGAGCGAGGTGTTGAGACCCTACAAAGACAGTTTACCCTCCAGCTTCTGATTAAACACTGAACTGGATTCCATAAATAACATCCTGGCCTATGAAACACCATTTTCCAGGTAGGACAGGAAGGAGTAGAGCTCAGAGGCTATGGCATCATCAGTAGGCCGATTTGAGCGATAAACGAACTGGAAAGGGTCCAATGTAGCAGGAAGATAGAATTTAATATGATCTATGACTAGCTGCTCAAAGCATTTCATTATTGTTGAGGTCAGTGCCACTGGATGATAGTCACTGAGGCAGGTTATTATCACCCTCATGGGCACTGGGATAATGGTGGCTGCCTTGAAGCCTGAGGGGACAGTGGATCTTTGTTAGAACCTCTGTTCACTGGGTTGCATAGCGCCTCAACACCCGAGCAGGTACACTATCAGGCCATAGTGCTTTATGTGGATTGACCTTGGGAAGGGTCTTCATCACATCAGCTGCATCCACATAGAGTGCCTGGTCCTCGAGGGGATGGGGGAGCCTTTCTTGCCAGCATGTTGTTCCGTGCATCAAACATTCAGTGAAACATTTGGCCTATCAGGAAGAGAAGTGTTACTGACATTGACATGCAAGGTGGACTTGTAGTCTTTGATGGACTGAATACTCTGCCACATGCACCTCATGGAGGGGTGGGGGAGAGAGTGGCTTTGTAAGCACCAAGGATGTTGGTTTAAATCAGTTCTAAAGTGTTCTCACTTTTAGATTTTTTTTAGATTATGAGGACACTCAGTCCTCATTTATTGTCATTTAGAAATGCATGCATTAAAAAATGATACAATGTTCCTCAGAAAGATATCACAGAAACACAGGATAAACCAAGCCTAACTGACAAAACCACATAATTATAACGTATAGTTACAACAGTGCAAAGCAATACTGTAATCTGATAAAGAACAGACCATGGGCACGGTAAAAACAAGTCTCAAGTCCCGATAGCCCCATCATCTCACACAGACGGAAGCGCCGCAAACTTGCTGATGCATTGGAAGCACCTGATCCCAGCCGACTCTGAGTCTGTTCGAAAACTTCAAGCTTCCAACCAGTCCTCCGACACCGAGCACTGAGCACCATCTCTGCCGAGCCGCCAAGCAACAAGCTAAGCCAAGGACCCGGGGCCTTCCCCTCCGGAGATTCTGGATCACACAATAGCAGCGGTGGTGAAACAGACATTTCAGAAGTTTCACCAGATGTTCCTCCGTGCTCTCACGTCTGTCTCCATCAAATCAGGATTGTGCACGGCACCCTACTTGACAAATAACAGATATCACCACCGGAGTGGCCGCTGCAAGCTGCGTTGCGCCGCCATCTTCTCCTCCCTCCTGGTAGCAAAGTCAAAATATTGATAGAATTTTGGTTGAATTTGCCAGCAAGACTAAAGAAACCATAGGGCTGTGTGGTTTGCAAGTCACTGATGGTGTTGTAGAGCTCATGCAGCGCTTCCCAGTGGGTGATGTCTACAGCCACTATCACAATAGCAGGTAAATAGAAGGGCCTGCGCTTCACCATTAAGAACTTTACCATAGGCGAACAGTGGGTCGTTGCTACTAAAGCGTGCACACACCAGTCTTTATTAGTGAAGATACATACATCTCCACTGTGGGTTTTGCCAGAGACAGCGGAAATTCTGTCGACCTGAAAAGAGATGAAACATTCTAGCTTGGGTTCCTAACGTGGGATCCATGGACTCTTTGGTTAATGGTAAATGTCCGTGGCTTAAAAAAGGTTTGGAAACTCCTACTCCTGGATGGATGGCTGCTTCAGACATAGTATCTTGAAGCCACGTTTCCTTCAGAATGAGCACACAGCTGTCCTTCACTTCATCACGCTCTGATTCAGTCTCAGTCACAGGTAATCTAGTTTCTGGTGATCAAACATTTGAAAGCTGAATCGGCAGGAGAGATGGCCTGAAGTGTTTTGCCTTTAGTCTCACAGGATTACCAGCACACCTTACTCACTTTGGTATCCTTCTGCACCACTTAAGATCTAGCAGAAGAATTAAGCCATTTGGCCTGTCGAGTCTGCTCTGCTATTCAATCATGGCTGATCCTTTTCCCCCCTCCTCTGCCCCACTCCCCAGCCTTCTCCCCATAACCTTTGATGCTGTGTCCAAACAAGAGGCTATCAAGCTCTGCCTTAAATACACCCAACAACCTGGCCTCTATGACATTGGAACTGGTTCAGAGGAGATGCAGAATAATGATTCAGTATTGAAAGGCTTGTCATATGAGGAGCACCTGATGGCTGTGGGCCTCTGGGCTCTGGCCACTTAAGGGATTATCATTGAAAAGTCATCATAAGATTGGATGTGGAGAGGATGTTTCCTATGGTGTGAGAGCCTAAGACCAGAGGACAGCCTCAGAATAGAGGGATGCCCATTTAGAATGGAGGTGAGGGTGGATTTCTTTAGCTAGAGAGTGGTAAATCTGTGGAATTCATTGCCACAGGTAGCCGTGGAAGCAAAGTCATTGGGTATATTTAAGGCAGAGGTTGATAGGTTATTCATTAAACGCAAACAACAGGAATTCTGCAGATGCTGGAAGTTCAAGCAACACACATCAAAGTTGCTGGTGAACGCAGCAGGCCAAGCAGCGTCTGTAGGAAGAGGTGCAGTCGACGTTTCAGGCCGAGACCCTTCGTCAGGACTAACTGAAGGAAGAGTGAGTAAGGGATTTGAAAGTTGGAGGGGGAGGGGGAGATCCAAAATGATAGGAGAAGACAGGAGGGGGAGGGATGGAGCCAAGAGCTGGACAGGTGATTGGCAAAGGGGATACGAGAGGATCATGGGACAGGAGGTCCGGGAAGAAAGACAAGGGAGGGGGGAACCCAGAGGATGGGCAAGAGGTATATTCAGAGGGACAGAGGGAGAAAAAGGAGAGTGAGAGAAAGAATGTGTGCATAAAAATAAGTAACAGATGGGGTACGAGGGGGAGGTGGGGCCTTAGTGGAAGTTAGAGAAGTCGATGTTCATGCCATCAGGTTGGAGGCTACCCAGACGGAATATAAGGTGTTGTTCCTCCAAACTGAGTGTGGCTTCATCTTTACAGTAGAGGAGGCCGTGGATAGACATGTCAGAATGGGAATGGGATGTGGAATTAAAATGTGTGGCCACTGGGAGATCCTGCTTTCTCTGGCGGACAGAGCGTAAATGTTCAGCAAAGCGGTCTCCCAGTCTGCGTCGGGTCTCGCCAATATATAAAAGGCCACATCGGGAGCACCGGATGCAGTATATCACCCCAGTCGACTCACAGGTGAAGTGTTGCCTCACCTGGAAGGACTGTTTGGGGCCCTGAATGGTGGTAAGGGAGGAAGTGTAAGGGCATGTGTAGCACTTGTTCCGCTTACACGGATAAGTGCCAGGAGGGAGATCAGTGGGGAGGGATGGGGGGGACGAATGGACAAGGGAGTTGCGTAGGGAGCGATCCCTGCGGAATGCAGAGAGAGGGGGGGAGGGAAAGATGTGCTTAGTGGTGGGATCCCGTTGGAGGTGGGGAAGGTATGGAGAATAATATGTTGGACCCGGAGGCTGGTGGGGTGGTAGGTGAGGACCAGGGGAACCCTATTCCTAGTGGGGTGGCGGGAGGATGGACTGAGAGCAGATGTATGTGAAATGGGTGAGATGCGTTTAAGAGCAGAGTTGATAGTGGAGGAAGGGAAGCCCCTTTCTTTAAAAAAGGAAGACATCTCCCTCGTCCTAGAATGAAAAGCCTCATCCTGAGAGCAGATGCGACGGAGACAGAGGAATTGCGAGAAGTTATTCATTATTCATTAGTCAGGGCATGAAGGGATATAGGGAGAAGGCAGACGACTGGGACTGGCTGAGAGGGAAATAGATCAGCCATGATGAAATGGCGAAGAAGAATCAGTTTTAATGAGAATGTACAAGGCCAAGTAAGTTTACAGATGACACTAAATAGATGGTGTCATTGCCAGTGAAGTTGGTTATCAGAATTTACAGAGGGATCTTGATCAGGTAGGTGCTTGAGCAGAGCACTGGCAAATGGCATTGATAAATGTGAGATGTTGCACTTTGGTAAGACAAATGAGGGTACAACTTCCACAGTGAATGGTAGTGCCTTGGAGAGTGGTGTAGAACAGAGGGACTTTGGAGTATAATTACACGGCTCCCTAAAGTGACATAAAAGGTAGACAGGGTGGTGGAAAAGGCTTTTGGTAGGTTGGCCTTTATCAGTCAGGATACTGAGTATAGAAGTTAGGAGGTTATGTTGCAGTTTTACAAGAAGTTGGTAAGACTGTAATTGGAATATCTTAGTCAGTTTTGGTAACCCTGCTAAAGGAAAGATGTCATTATGCTGAAAAGAGTGGAGAGGAGATTTACAAGGATGTTGCCAGAACTTGAAGGATTTAGTTATGGAGAGAGGTTGAGCAGTTTGGGGCTTTTTTCCTTTGCAGTGTGGGCAAAGGAGGGGTGATCTAATAGAGGTATATAAAATAATGGAAGGGCATAAATAGGGTCAATGTGCATAGTCTTTTTCTCAGGGTAGGGGAATCAAGAACTAGAGGGCATATGTTTAAGGGGAGAGGGAAGAGATTTAATAGGAATCTGAGAATTCTTTTTCGCCTAGTTGGTATATGGAACAAACTGCGAGAAAAAGTGGTTGAGGCACGTATTTTAACAACACTTAAAAGGTACTTGAGCAGATGTGGATATGAACAGTTTAGAGGTGTATGGACCAAATGCGGGCAAGTAGGACCAGTTTAGATGGGAATCTTGGTCAGCTGGACCAGTTAGGCTGAAAGGATCTGTTTCTGTGCTGTTTGACTCCATAACTCTGTGACTCTTTAACTGTCAAAAAATTGATGCATTTATTACTCCTACCATTGAGCAAATTGGTGCTTTTACTGACGTCTAGGACAGTAGGAGGGCAGCAATTGAAACAACTGTTGAGCTGCATTCATATACAGAATGCAAATAAGGACTGCACTTTGGCAACTTAAAGCAAAATATGCGAATGTTGAAAATTTGAAAGTGAAACATAAAATGTTGGAAGCACAGCAGGTCAGCCACTCACCATTTCAGATCAGTAAAGTGAAAATGATGCTATGAACAGCTCTCAGTATTTAGAGGCATAGATAATCAACTAAATGGGCCTGTGATTGTATGAAGAGTAGGAGTGACTCAGTGATTTGAGTGCTGCCAAGTGAAAAGAAGTGATAAGGAGATAAATAAAATCTGGATTCAGAGGTGCTGTGAATTGTTGCATGGAGTAGAAGAGGATGAGAAAACTGGAGGATCTAGCATTCTTGGAAATGTGGCCTGTTAAAAAGGCTGTTAAACTCTTGGAATGAAACACAGCAATAATAAATTTCTGCTCCAAGTAGCAGGTACTGTTTATTTCCAATACCCATGGTCGTTTAGTCCATTATGAACATGTACTTTCTGAGAAAAAATGTAAGTTGTGATTAAAAATTAAGCATTGCAAAGGACAAACATAATCATTTGATCAGATCATTCTTTGATGTCCAAAAATATCTCCAGTGATTATTAGCAATTCTCAATTCTCTTATTGGATTGCAAATTTCTGCAAATTCTGTTTGTAGCTTGATGATATACAGCTGAGGGCTATTGATTTTCATCACTAAATTTAAGGTTTTTTCATGTAGTCCAACTAGGACAGGCCTTTCTCTTCCCATTCATTAATAAAAATAGATCCCATATTAGATGTTTGATTAGTCTACTTCTGAATGAATTTTATGATTGTACATTTGACCATTGTTACCCTAGCTTCATTTATTGCTCTTGTTTCATTGGCCATAATGCCTGCTAGGTTTCGTACAATTTCTTTATCTAATATGGTTATTTCCTTTATCCCTGACGGTGCTATCCTTTTGCCTTTCAGATAGATGAATATTGAATGCATTCCTGTGGTCCTTCTGATTCCCTTCTTTGTTTGATTTTAATGCTTTTTCTATTTCTCTAGTCCCTAATATATCATTAGCCTTCTCATTGCACATTTTTTTCTTATGTGAGGAATTTGGGATTTTACACAACCTTTTTCTCATGGTCCTAGTTTGCTTATCTCTTTAATTCTTTCTGATTGCTGTTTTATCAGCCTGATGTCCCATCCAATTATCTGTCAATATTTTCTTACAGCAGCTCTCATTGTAAACTTTTGAATTGTCTGTAATGATTAGTTATAACACTTGTCAAAGACTTTGAGCAAGAAATTTTAATTTCAATTTATGTTTTATTTTATTACCTGAGTGCTGTTTAACATTCCTAAGGCAGTCTCAAGCATCTATTGAGGTATTCCCATAACGTTCAAGAATTCGAATTTTTCTAATTTTAACATTTTTGTGATACTGCCACTGATACTGTTGCTTTAATATTGCTTTAACTGTGATTTCATTTAATTAGAGTTATTTAGCAATTAAAAGTAATATTTGAATTTTCATGGTAACTGAAATGTCAAAATACCTCCAAATAGTTCATATAGTAAATTAATTGTTTAAGTAGCAAATGCACTGTACAAAATGGTTGATATGACATTAATAGAATGGTTTTGCTGTAACTTCTTGTGAAATCCTTAGAGAACAAAGCTGGTCTCTTCCATATTGTTTTTATCAGATTCAGGGTAGCTTATGGGTCCAATATTTGAGGTGCAAATCTATGGACTCATTGATCAAATGAAGACTTGGCTAAGTTTTTTTTATTACTCTTTTTCACCCTTTCTTTCTTTTTCCTTTTTGCCTGACTCATATGACTGTCACACTAGCCAAATTGAAGTGATTTTGACATTGGTCTATATCGTTAACTGAGTCAGAAGCCTTAAAAAGATAAGTAAAATGCAGTTCTTGGAGTTGCTCTAAATTTTTTTTATAAGATTTGCCTGATCTCAAAGATCACATCAGCAGTTCTTCATTGTACAATGGTTTCATAAAGGAGGAAGAAGTCAGTACAAAATAATTTTGGCAAGGAATTATTTTGGATTGGTGGATTGGAATAAATGTCACAGCATAGTCAGACTTATTCCCCATCTTGAAGATATTGCTAATCAAAAAGAGGTTTCTCTTTCCAGATCTTGTTTATCAGGAGGTAGCACCTTATCCAATTTGGAATAATTCTGCAAGAATACTACTTGAGTTGAGCACCTTGTTTTTCATCAATTTGATTGCGTGATAAAGCTTGTCAAGAGATGAGGCAGTGAGAATGGAGGGCAGGAGAGGAAGGGATATGCAAGGGTGGAGGGAATGTGGTTGCATCAATCATTTTTGTTTGGCGCAATGCCATGGATTCATTGGTGCTATGAGATTACATTGACTCATTGCTTAGAATCATTCACCTTTGACAGAGACACTGTCCTTGAGGATTTTGTATTGTTTTGCGAGAATAAGGTAATTTGACCATACTTGAAAATGGATAGGGCGGTAAGTGAACTTAGTAGAATTGAATCTCCTCATATCATGCTGGGGAAAAACCTGATGGATTTCCCTCATTTTTTATTCCACCTGTTCTTAATTTCTTGAATTTTATTTTGTACATATTCCTTTGTTTTTAGTTTAGTTGGACGCTTTGGTGTGTGACAACTCACATTATGTACACGCTACTCTTATAACGTGTTGATAAAAATATAAAGAAATGAATTCAGATAGGTTGCATATCAGTAGTGTTTCCTCTTCTTACTGAATAATTTGTTTCCTCAATATAATTGTTATTAGATGTTCTTAGCTATTTAAGAAATGTAACTGGTAGCTCCAATTCTGAGTATAATGTACAGAAAAATGATATAATGGCAAAATGGCCAAATTCAATACTGTAAAACAGTTTCAAAAATCTGCCAATTTCAGCATGTTTCCAAATTCTACACTTTAGCTTTGAAAGTGTTCAGTCTCTGGTGAATTCTGAAGATAAGTTAATGAATGTAATTGCAGTAACAGCAGTTCTGCACTGTTGATAAATTTGCCATTTGTCCTCAACTGTTTTTGGCTGAAATTCTTGGTGAATAATTTTTTAGAATTGTGTTTTTTTTTGCCTCTTCTATGAATGAAACAACTGTATACTGATGTTCTGTTTCTGTGATAGAAACCGATTAAACATTTTTTAAAATTTATGAAGTAGTTATTCATTTTAAATGTTTTTCACAGGAAAGGAATAACTTTATTCTAGGTAAAGTAATCCCTCAGTAACACACACAAAATGCTGAAGGAACTCAGCAGGTCATGCAGCATCTATGGTGAAGAATAAAGAGCTGGCATTTCGGGCTGAGAGCTTTCATCGGACTGATAATCTGCCTGCTACTCCCAACAAAGGATTGCGAGGACAGCCGAAGGGATTATTGGGATATCTCTTCTTTCCATTAAAGATACTTATCAGAAATGCTGCAAATGCACGGCTTTTAACATTACCAATGACCCTTCTTATCCATCCAACAATCTCTTTGACCCCCTTCCCCCCACTATCAGGTAGGAGGTATCATAGCAACACACATAAAAGTTGCTGGTGAACGCAGCAGGCCAGGCAGCATCTCTAGGAAGAGGTACAGTCGACGTTTCAGGCCGAGACCCTTCGTCAGGAGGTATCGTAGCATTAGGATGGGAAACAGCTTCTTCCTAAGGCCATAAGACTACCGAACTCCCTACCACTATGTCAGACTCTCATTATACGGACTCAGGATTCAAATATTCAAAGAGCATTTATTATCAAAGAATGTACAAATATTGCATCCTTGAGATTTGTTACAGAGGTAGAAAAACAACAAAACGTGCAAACAATAGAAGTGAGCAACAGCATTCCAAACCAAATTAAGTCCTTAGATCAGAGTAGGCCCAAAGCCTCGGTATTCGTTATATTAGCAGGGCAAGTCGGTGCATAGTTTGAAGGCTTGAAGTACAGTAGCTGGGGGCAGTCTCACAGCATCAGTGTGCAGAGAGGGGAGCCCCCAGACTGTCTGCGCCAGCATTTAAATTGTCCAAATTGCGCTCTAGGACCTGGGCCCGGCAATAGGGAATTGCACCAGGCTTATATTTTGCTGATGAAGAAGCCATCCTCGACCTCTCCAAATCGGCTTGGTGCCCAGACCAATGCAACCTCACCTGACCTCGACACCCTGCCTTTCCAGTCTATGTATGCCGGCATTTAGATTGTGCAAACAGCAAATTGTACCTCACATTAGGTCCTGAGCCTCACCGTGGTGAATCGCTCTGAGCTTAGAACATGCCGACTAGCAATTCACTTTCGACCTGGAATTTGCTGCCAAAGAAGCTGTTCTTGACCTCTCCAAATTAGCTCGGCACTTTAAGCGATCTGACCTCACATCCAGGCCAACTGGATAGGCATCAGAAGGGGCTCTCCTCTGTCCTGTCTTCTCCCCTCCAAATCATTCACTTCAATCAGTACAGCTTAAGGTCCAAATGCATTGATTTTGCGGCACACCAACAGGGCACATCTTTCGAGTTCGTTTTGCCCTTCACTTGCCTGTTTGTTCACTGTTTGCAGTGGTAGTATATTGTAATCTACTTTTAAAAAAGTGTTATTGAATGCAATTATCAGCTTATATATAAAAAAATTAAGGAAGATATAACAAGATGGAACCTAATTCCTTTTCTTGGTCTCTGTTCAAGGATTGAATCTATTAAAATGAATATACTGCCCAGACTACTATATCTCTTTCAGACCCTACCAATAGAGATTAACCAAAATCAATTCAATGAATGGAACAAGATGCTATCAAGATATAAATGGCAAGGTAAAAGGCCTAGGGTTCATGGCAAAACTTAGCAATTAGCCAAGGAAAAGGGGGGATGGGGCCTACCTTCTCTTAGAGATTACTATTTTGCAGCACAGTTGAGGCTGTGATATGCTGGTGCAACCCATCATATGACGCTCAGTGGAAAAATAGGAGAGGATACTTTCCATCCCCATACAGGCAATTTTGGCTAATAACAACCTACAAAGTTACATAAATAATATTGACAACCCGTGGGTGAAATGGACTCTTAAAATTTT
This sequence comes from Mobula hypostoma, assembly GCF_963921235.1. Taxonomy (NCBI): domain Eukaryota; kingdom Metazoa; phylum Chordata; class Chondrichthyes; order Myliobatiformes; family Myliobatidae; genus Mobula; species Mobula hypostoma. The sequence continues at coordinate 174,547,863 of NC_086097.1, forward strand.
GAAAACTATTATAAAAGAATATAAACTAGAGAGAGACATTGCGATTCTTAAATGGTGTGCATATGACTCGGATTTTGCACCAAATAAACTGGATGCTAGATTTAAGGACTGGACAGCTGAAGGAATAACAGCTATTTGCAATATAATGAAAGAAGGAACACTGTTCAGTTTTGAAATGCTCAAAGAGAAACACTTACTAGAAAAACAAGACTTTTACCTGGATTTACAGATGCGACAGTGGGTTAATAGGATGGTTAAAAATGTAACCAAGGCAAGTACATGTCTGATAGAGCTATTTAGAAAAGCATATAATTCAAACAATGGTAGTAGAATAATTTCAAGCGTGTATAAGGGTTTGTCAAATCGTAAAACACATTCAACTTCATACATTAAAACAAAATGGGAGACGGAAGGAGGGATAATAATATCTGAGGAAGACTGGACAATAATATGGCGGTATCAATGGAAGTGTACCAGTTCACAGAAATGGAGGGAGTTTGGGTGGAAAAACTTGATAAGATATTTTATTACACCCTCTCAGAAATCCCATTATGATAGTAACCCCCCCTGTTTGCTGGAGAAATTGTGGAAACCAAAATGCAAACCATTATCATATCTTCTGGGAATGCCCCGTTATCAAAGACTATTGGAGTGGGATACATAATGCCCTACAAGAAATCTTTAAATGTGAAATACCCTTAGAGAGTAAGACAGTACATTTTGGGTATATACCTCAAGAATGGCTGAAAAGAGATACATATTTAATGAATGTACTGCTGGTGGCTGGTAAAAAGACCGTTACCAAGAAATGGTTATCACAGGAGAGCCCAACTTTAAATGTATGGATGGAAATTACAATGGACATTTACAAAATGGAGAAGATAACAGCATCTGTTAATCATAAGTTGGAACAACTTTATTCATACTGGAAAAAATGGTTTAACTACATAACACCTCATAGGCCTGATTTTATTCTCACAAGTCAATGAATATGTTGTAAAAAAAAAGATCACTCCCTACTCTGTACATACTTTTCTTCTTTTGATTGTTCTTTCTTTCCTCTGTGACGCCAAACCAAGTTATCGGACGATTGATGCTGATGAGAGAGATAAGAGAGACAATGGAGAAACGTTCAAAATGTTAATGAGAGAGGAGAGAGAGATTAACGGAAAAGAAACACAATTCAGCTATTGACAGACCAGTTACTTTGAACCTGAACTGTTTGAAGTTAGATGGACAAGTGATACCCCAGCAGGGGGATAAAAAGAGCAGGTACGCTAGGCACGCAACACCATGAGATAACGAGACCCTGGAAAGAGCGGTGTGCCCCCACAAGTTGGTGGGAGTTTGGAGGTCCGGTTCACGGGAACCGACCATAGACTCACAGGGTGTAAAGGTACGATCGGTGGGAACCTGATGTGTGTGTCCGCCCTTGCCTGGGTGCCGGGTTCACCGCGGAAGAACGGTCGTATCCGGAATGGAGGGGTCACAGTCAGTGACCACAGCGGGATAGGAGACATCAAAGGTCTGCCTGAAACAAACTGCATCCCCTCCCCTCTCTCTCTCTCTCCAACGGCACAACAGCGATTACTGTGAACTGAACTCTGCGTCACTTAAGACTGATCATTTTACCCCTAGACTGCAATAGAGCTTGGTTTGATTCCTATTACTCTAGTTCTGAGTACATGTGTGTATTATCATTGCTAACCTGTTGCATTTATATCCTTACGATTAGAGTACTGTGTTACTTATTTCTTTAATAAAACTTTATTAGTTCCTAGTAATCCAGACTCCAACGAGTGGTCCATTTCTGCTGGTTTGGCAACCCAGTTACGGGGTACGTAACACCTCTCCTTCCTATAAGTGTATACCTCAGATAAATATTATGTGGAGATTTGTGACAAATATGATTATATGATATATATGTACAGTATCTGAAATACATCTTATGGAAATGTTTGTTTGATGATGAAATTCAATAAAAAATAAATTACAAAAAAGTGTTATTAATAATGTTCTTAATCGAATTCCTTTGCTTTTGAACCACCAGTAAGCTATCTCACGTCTTTGGTAGTGCCATCTTAAAATGGACCCATCATTAATGGAGCACCAGTTCATAAATTTTTAACTTGTATATGCACCTTATAATTTATTAATTTATTTGGTATAATATTATCTTATGTGTTGTGTGTGAGTTATATGTACTATGTTGTGCACCTTGGTCTGGAGGAACGTTGCTTTGTTTGGTCGTATGCCTGTGTACAGTTAAATGACAATAAACTGAACATGAACTTGAATTCCCCATTTTATACATTTGCCAGGATGAAGATGAAGTTGATACCTACACCATGGTGAAGACTAGCCATGCAACCACAAGTACAATGAGGGCAACCAGTACCATGAGTGAAGGTGCCCAAACAATGATCGAGCACAACAGTACCATGTTGGAATCAGATTTGGGGACCATGGTAATTAACAGTGATGATGAGGATGGAACCATGAAAAGTAAGTAAAATACATTACTTTTTAACTTTTTAGCACTTCTAAGTGTTGAATACTACGGATTATCATTTTTTGCAATAATGCACATTTATAATAGTGCTTTTACCAATATTACTACAAATTCTAAGCCCTGAATTAAAATGAATGTAAAGTAAATTAAGGGGAACTATTTAGTGAGAAGGGTATAGTGGATGACACAGATGCCATGAATGTCTTGTGAACCTTATAGTTAGCAAGGGTCTTGGCCCGAAACATTGATAATACTCTTTTCCACTGCCTGGCCTGCTGAGTTCCTCCAGCGTTTTGTGTGTGTTACTTGGATTTCTAGCATCTGCAGATTTTCTCTTGTTTGTAGCAAGCATCCTTTGATAGAATTAACATCTATGAGAAAATAATCCTGAAGTTTGCTGATGTCTGAAGTCAGCATTGTTATTCATCAATAATCAAAGACAAATGTGTGAGGTAGTGTACAGGATACAGACAGGGGTGGCGCTGAGGTGGTGCTAGCTGGTGCTATAGCCCCAGCAGAAAAATACAATAGCACCGCCACAGCCCCACCAAGAAATAAACTGAAATTTGACATACAAATTGCAGCTGCTTTGCTTTCTCTGTATAGTTTTGAATACAGCTTGTTTCTCCAGTTGATCTGGTGAAACGGCGCCCCCAATTACCACAGCACTCATGCAGCAATAAAGTTATAATCTCTGTCTCTGTGCTGGTCTAAGGTCACATCCATTCTACACTTCTGCTTATTAGTTCGTTGTCAATGTCTTGCCATTGCTGTCCTCAGATCAGTTAAGCTGATCTAAGATCTCTTAAGGTGGTGATGTCACTCACTCTCACTCACGCGAGAGATTGATAGTATACATCCAGGCGCAGATCCATGGTCTCGCGAGACTAATGGATGGGGCCCCCCCCCCACACACACACACACATTGTGCTTTTACAAGCTAGCGTGGGCTTGGCATGTGCATTATTTTGGCCGGCGTGAAAAATGGATCGATTTTTAGTCAGAAAGCGACCTCATCCAGAGGAATCAGTTGTGTCTCAGCCTGAGCCTGTCTTAATTGAAAGTGACATGCAGAAAGAAATGTGGGGATGAGGACGACAGCAGTTCATCGAAGGAATGTGAGGGCGAAGTAGAAGAACAAGAAATGGAGCGGGATTCGGAAGAGAACTTGGATGAAGCTGCTCATAGTGCGAGTGGGGATACTGTTAGCAATGTTAGCCAGCAGCCTGAGGAAGAACCCGGTCGGCCAGCATTGAAAAACTGCCCTTCGCAGCAGTTTGGCAATCAGCAAAGCAGTTTTATTCGTGGCTGGTTTGACCTGTACTCCTGGCTGGAATATTGGATCATGAAAGATACTACGTTCTGTTTTGCATGCAGGCATTTCGTGTGCGGAGGACATTGGTTCCATTCTGAGTCTAGCTTCACTGTCACCAGTTACCGCAACTGGCGGAAAGCTACAACAGCTTTCAAAACCCACCATGTGAGTGCAGCTCATAAGTTTGCTATGGAGGCATGGGCCGAATTCAGAGTGAGAAAACAAGATGGTTCAAGATTGGGAAATATACGTGACAAAGGACATGCAAAGATTGTCCAAGAAAGTCGTGAGTGTATGTGAGCAGTGGTTGAGTTTCTACGCTATACTGCATGCCAAGGCATTGTCCAGCGAGGACACCAGGAGGATAATGGATCTGGCAATAGGGGAAACTTTGTTGAGTTGCTCAGTGTAATTGGGAAGTTTGATAAGACTGTAGCTAAAAAAAATAAGAGGATAATCCTGGAAATGCAAAGAACACCCATCACGATATCCAAAATGAAATTATGGGTATTATGGCAGATATGGTCAGATGTCAAATAAGTGCAGAAATCAAGGAGGCTGGATATTTTGCCATCATGGTGAATGAAAGTAAAGATTTGAGTAAAAGGGAGCAAATATCAGTGGTGGTGCAGTATTTGAATAACGAAACAGTGCTTGAAGAATTCTTGCACTTCACTCCAGCAGAAGGGTTGGACGCAGAGTCGCTTCTTAAAAGCATTGAGCAGACACTCGCCCAGTGTGTTATTGATAAGAACGCGTGTATAGGTCAGTGTTATGACGGGGCGGCAGTGATGTCCGGGTGCAATAACGGGGTACAAGAGAGGTTCAGGAAAGAGGTCCTGCAGCCAGACCCCGGTGTTGTACAGTGAACAGCCGGAGGACCAAGGCACTTGACATCCAGAAAATCATTGATGCTTTCACCAACAATCACAACAACAGATGGATTGTGCTTCTCTGAAAACATCAATGGTGAATGCAGTTGATTTTTAAAAAAATTGGGCCAAGACTAATGCTGATTATTGTTATTATTTTGTGGTGGATACCCCATAGTCCTTATGTTTCCTGCAAATCCTAAAATATTACATTTACTGCTATTAAGCCTACTGGTTTTGCTTAGACTTCCAAGCAGTGATTCTGTTGATTTTTGTTTAAATTCAATAGCCGAATTAATTGATGCATGTTAATTAATTAATTGGTGCATGATCAGAGTACGATTTGTCCAACTCCTGGTAAAGCCTTGAATCCGTTGTTTGCCTTATTTGACTTTAATAATGGTGTATCTTTTGGCATTGCTGAATATGTAATGCGAATAGCAGTGGGTCCATGTTGTGTTTTTCAGTTGAAAAGCATGCATTTGACGCTGATTGCGGGATTCGTGCGTGATTCACGTTGTCCGCTGTTGCTCAGATGCTCTGTTTCTTTTTTTTGTTTATGCTCCTTGTAGCCCGGGTTGCCTCCGATGCTGTTGACACTGTAACAGTTCACTTCTATATTAGATCTATCAATTGCTGTTGCTTGTGAATCAACAGAGGCATTTATAGTAGGCACATAATGCTTGAAACTGACTTTTAACGCCATGTGTCTGGCCTTGCAAATACATATTACCATACAGCGCATCCCTCAGCACCATCACTGAATCATTCTGCCCCTCAGTAGCACAGCAAGAAAAAATCTCTGGCGCCGCCACTGGATACAGAGTTCATATGCCAGTGGGTTTGGTGGGGGTGGGATCATCTTTGGCAGGCACAGCAGTAAAAACTTGTGCGTTCACATTGGTCCTGGGTAAGGTTCCAAAAAGCATATGTGACTGATTTCTTATGGTTCCTTTAGGAATAAAGTGGATTCTGGTTAATTGGACTATCAGTTAATTGGGGCAGCCAGTTAATTGGGGCAACTCTTAAAGAACAAAAACAAATCCAGAAAATCCAGATACTATGCCGCTTAATTGGGACAGGAGACTATAGCCGAACAGTTTCTAATTAGCGTCAGTCATGTGGCCGTTATGCACTACAGCATGCTTAGAATGAAGAGTTTTTAAATAGCATCAGTTGCATGTTTGTGTTAAGAAAGCAGTAATTTTGTCACTGATAGTTGGTTTAAAAAAAAGCAAAAAGACAATTCAGAGCTGTTTGGCTCACTGCATTTTCAAGCATTCAGGCTCGGTGATGCTAGAAACAGCCAGGAGTGTAAATGAAACAATTTCATGACTTCAGGAAGTTAGAAACTGTGAAGAATTTGAAGGCATTGACCAGCATCTTGAATGTTACAATGAAAATTAAGATTTGGAAGATGCAGTTGTCGAAAACATTGAATGGAGGCAGTCCATTATCTACACGGGTGATGGACTGATTTTGTTCACTACAGTCAAAATCAAAAGAACACTGGATGAATTCCTCCATCAATAACTATCAAGACCTAATACACAGTTTTATAGCACTGTAGTAGTATTGATAGTGTTCTAATTTGTTCTGTATTTCATTTAAGAACATAATTTGTTACTCAGATAAATGGTAGTTTGTCTTTTTTTATACCTTTTTAACTATTTCTGTGAAACTTTGGCTAGTTGGGGCAGTGCCAAAATGTACTGCTCCTGATGTGTCCCAATGAGCTGGAATTTACTGTATATTCATTTAGTTACCTTAAATTATGATATTGTGAACAATACTTACAAACTGTAAATGTCTGTAGCTTCATCAATCAAAGCTGCAATGTCATCCTCTCTGAGCCCTGGGATCATGTTTGTTACTTCGAAATGAGACTTTGGTTCTTGAAAATCAGAAAGAAATACACATGTTGAAAATCTGGAATAAAAACAGAAAATGCAAGAAATATTTGGCTCTTAGCCCCATCCCTCCTCCTCTTGTCTTCTCCTATAATTTTGGATCTTCCTCTCCCCCTCCCACTTTCAAATCTCTTACTGTCTCTTCTTTCAGTTAGTCCTGATGAAGGGTCTCGGCCCGAAACATCGACTGTACCTCTTCCTATAGATGCTGCCTGGCCTGCTGCGTTCACCAGCATTTTTTGTGTGTAATGCTAAATTTGCCTTTTATTGACTCATTTATTTTTCTTATTGTTTGCTTTATTTGTTATTGATAATTGGTAATGAGATAGTGACTTTTGCTGGGTTTATTCTGTTCCACGGTGATACCTCTCAATTTCTGAAAGGCCTGAAGTTTTTGCATGTTTCTTTTACAGTATTGTTTAGTACTTTCAGTGTAGGAAGTCATTTAAATGATCTTGCACTGCCTTGGTTGTCAGCTTTTCCCAAGAAAACATCACAGGAGGCAGTAGGTGATTAAGGCCTGTCAGCTAATGTTGGTTAGTCAGTCTCTGTACTAGTGTTCCAAGTCTGAAGTGAACAAATTCAACTTGAATTTAGTTAAATTGTGATATTCTTGCCACAACAGTGAAGACCTATAGATATCATGCATCTTCCATACCTTTTACAGTACACCGTACAAGAGTTAAGATTGGATTGAATCTGGCTGGACTTTAATCATCACACTGGCACTCTGCTGCTGTTTGTGATTCTTTCCTCAAATTGCCTACTGAGTCTACACTGACCTTATTTACACATGTCAATGCCCTTTGGCTTCTAAATTGTCAGTTAGGTGGAGTAAGTGATAACACATAGCAGCTGCTAGGATCAACTGATCTGTAAAGGTTCTTCACTCTATTCAACAGAGATTTTCAAAACGGAGTTTACAGAAACAATCTTGTAAGCCACATTATGATATGCTGAATTATCTATGTTTTATGTTCAACTCTTGAAGATGTATTCTCTACCTTGCATATATTTTTTGCAGTGCTTTTCAGATCTAACAAAAAAGGAGCCAGTGTATGTAAGGTTGACCTATAGATATTGAACCAAACTTTTATTTCTGATAAAAAATTAAATTTTTATTAGTTGTCCACAAGGCCATAATGTTAAAGAGTCTTTCCAAATGTGGGGCTTAATTATCAACAGCTCTATATCACACCTATCTAATAAGTTCTCCCAGAATTCCTAAAAAAAGAAACAAGATGGAGGACCAACCAGGTTAGGTCTTACACAGTGAGCGTAGGGCACTGAAGAGTGCGATAGAAAAAAAGGATCTGGGAATATAGGTTGATAATTCAGTGAAAGTGGCGTCACAGGTAAATAGGGTCATGAAGATTGCTTTTGGCACATTGGCCTTTTTTGATCAAAGTACTGGGTACAAGAGTTGAGATGTTATGTTGAAGTTTTATAAGATGTTGGTGATGCCTAATTGGAGTGTTGTGTGCAGTTTTGGTCGCCTAACTACAGGTAAGGTGTGAAGAAGATTGAAAGGGTACTGAGAAAATTTACAAGGATGTTGCTGGGACCAGAGGATCTGAGTTATAAGGAGAAATTAAATAGGTTAGAATTTTATTCCCTAGTATTAGAAGATTGAGGGGAGATTTCATAGAGGTATACAAAAATATGAAGGGTACGGATAGGGTAAATGCAAACAGGCTTTTTCCACTGAGGTTGGGTGAGACTACAACTAGAGGTTTTGGGTTAAGGGTGAAAGGTGAAATGTTTAAAGGTGAACATGAGGGGAAACTTCTTCACTCAGAAGATGGTCAGAGTGTGGAATGGGCTGTCAGCATAAGTGATGGATGTGATTTCGATTTCAACATCGAAGGGAAATTTAGATAGATACATGGATGGGAGGAGTAGGGATATCTATGGTCCAGGTGCTGGTCGATGGGACCAGGCCGTTTACAAGGTTTGGCATGGGCTAGCTGGGCTGAAGGACCTGTTTCTATGCAGTAGTTTTCTATGACTCTAGGATAACAAATGTTTTTCTCAGATATACCATATAAAAAGTAAAAGAGAGGCAAGAAGACATATTGGACCAGAGGAAGATAATGCTGGAGAGGTAGTAAAAGGGGACACGGAACTCATGAACGAACTAAATAAGTACTTTGCATCCGTCTTCACTGGAAGACTCTATCACTGTGCCGGAAGTTCAGTCCTGCCGCCAGAGAGCAGAAGTAAGTGTAATTGCTATTACTTGAGAGAAGTTGCTCAGAAAGCTAAAAAGTCAGAAGATAGATAAATCACCTGGACTAGATGGACTACACTCCAGTGTTCTGAAAGAGGTAACTGAACAGAGTATGGAGGCATTAGTAATGATCTTTCAAGAATCATTAGATTCTGGCACGGGTCCAGAGGACTGGAAAATTGCAAAAGTCACTCAACTCTTCAAGAAGGGAGGCAGACTGAAGAAAGGACACTGTAGGCATATAATGTATGGCAATAATTATAGAATTGCAGTTATAATTAGCCATATAATTACCAGATTAACAGGCTGTACCATTTACTGATATAGGTGCCCCCGCTTTTCGAACGTTTGCTTTACAAAACCTTGCTGTTACCAAAGACCTACATTAGTTACCTGTTTTCGCTAACAGAAGGTGTTTTCACTGTTACAAAAAAAGGCAGTGCGTGAAAAAAGCAGTGCGTTAAAAGGCAGCACGTGCCCCGAGCAGACAAGCTCCTCCCCCAGAACTGCATTCTCGCCGGCATTGCTTCAACACATGCCTGTGAGCAGCCGTTAGCAAGATGAGTTCTAAGCCTAAAGGAGCTCATAAGGGTGTTACACTTAGCGTAAAACTAGACATAATTAAGCATTTCGATCATGGTAAAAGAAGTAGGGACAAAGCGAGTTTGGCTTGTGGAAGTTGACGAAGATGATGTTGAAGAGGTTTTAGCATCCCATGACCAAGAACTGATAGATGAAGAGCTGATGCAATTGGAAGAGGAAAGGATAACAATCAAAACTGAATGCAGTAGCGAATGGACCGAAAGTGAAGTCGTCCAGGAACTGAACGTGAAGCAACTGTGTGAGATTTTCACTGCAATGATTGCAGAAAAGTGCGACTTTAACTTTGAAAGGGTACGTCGGTTTAGGGCATATTTGCAGGATGGTTTGAGTGCTTACGAAGAACTGTATGATAGAAAAATGTGCAAGGCTGAGCAGTCAAGCATACTGTCGTTTTTCAAGCCTCCCACATCAGCCACAGCAGATGACGAACCTCAACCTTTGACATCAAGGCAGGCAGACATAGAAGAAGATGACCTGCCTGCCCTGATGGAAACAGACAACATTGAGATGACACCCCAGTGCCCCACCACCCCTACCTCTGGGCCGTGGACCAATACATTGCCACGGAGAATGCAGCGGTAGCCGGGACGCACCCAACACATCTTTAAGAAAAAAAGCTGAAATAAACAAGCGAATTAATTAGGTGCCACCTGGCACGTAAATGTCAGCCCAGATCAGAGGCGATTGCCGATTGTGGTCAGTGGCCCAGAGGTTAGGGACTGCTGCACTGTGTTAGGCTGAGTCGTCACCCCAACCTCTGATGAATCAGCCTAACACACCATCATCAGTGTCTTCCCGATTCCGATAAGTGATACTACACTGTACATAAGTTATTTCTACTTTATATAGGCTGTGTATTTTTGTGTGTTATTTGGTATGATTTGGCAGCTTCATAGCTTAAAGGTTACTGGAGAGAGTGTTTCTGCCAAGAGCGCTTGCGCCGAGTGTTTCTGCCAAGAGCGCTTGCATGAGATTTTCGCTACGGAGAACAGTGCGGCAATGATTGTAGGAAAGCATTTCTACTTTATATAGGCTGTGTATTTGTCATATCATTCCTACTTTTACTATATGTTACTGTTATTTTAGGCTTTATGTGTTATTTGGCATGATTTGTTGGGTTTTTTTGGGTCTGCGAACGCTCACAAATTTTTCCCATATAAATAAATGGTAATTGCTTCTTCGCTTTACGACATTCCGGCTTACGAACCGTTTCATAGGAACACTCTACCTTCGGATGGCGGGGGAAACCTGCATCTTAATCCTCTCACTTTGGCAGCCTGATGTTCCCACCTGCTTCAGTCAGGGTTCAACCACACTGGTGCCTGAGAAGCAGGTGGTAACCTGCTTCATTGACTATCTTCTAGTAGCACTTACAATTCAGGGGTTCTCAACGGTGTCCATGGACCCCTTGCTTACCGGTATTGTAGCATGGCATAAAAAAGATTGGGAACCCCTAACTTACATCCACTGTGGTGAAGTGCTTTGAGAGGCTGGTGATGAAATACATCAACTCCTGCCTGAGAAGTGGCTTGGATCACCTCCAGTTCACCTACTGAAGCAACAGGTCCACAGCAGATACCATTTCATAGGTTCTTCACTCAATAGCTGGACAACAAAGGTAAATACAATAGGATGCTCTTTATCAAGTACAGCTTGGCATTTAATACTACCATCCCCTCAAAACTAATCAATAAGTTTCAAGAACTTGACCTCAATTGGATCCTCGATTTCTTTACTTGCAGACCCTAGTCAGTTCAGATTGGCAACATCTTCACCAATCTCTATCAGCACATGTGCACCAGAAAGCTGTGTGCTTGGGCCCCCTGCTTTATACTTATAACTGTAAGGCTAAGTACAGCTCTAGTGCCTCATTTATGTTTGCTGACAACACCACTGTCATTGTCCAAATCAAATGTGGTGACGAATCAGCATATAAGAGAAAAGATTAAAAGTCTGGTTGAATGTGCTAAACAACTTCTCACTCAATGTCAGCAAAATCAAGAAGCTGATTACTGACTTCAGGAGGAGAAAACCAGAGGTCTATGAGCGAGTCCTCATGAGGAGATCAGAGTTGGAGAGAATCAGCAACTTTAAATTCAGTGGTGTTATCCTTTCAGAGGATCTGTCCTGTGCCTAGCATGTAACTGCAATTACGAAGAAAGTACAGCAGTGCCTCTACTTCCTTACAAATTTGCAAAGATTCAGGACAACAACTAAAACTTTGACAACTTCTATAGACGTGTAGTGGAGAGTGTATTGACTGGTTGCATCACGGCCTGATATGGAAACACTGATGCCCCGAATGGAAAATCCTACAAAAAGTAGTGGATACGGCCCAATCCATCACAGATAAAGCCCTCCCCACCATTGAGCACATCTATATGGAGCGTGCCACAGGAAAGCAGCATCCATCATCAAGGACCCCCACCATCCAAGCCATGCTCTCTTCTCACTACTGTCACCAGGAAGGTCCGTGAGCCTCAGAACCACATCACCAGGTTCAGGAACAGTTATTACCCCTCAACCATTAGGCTCATGAACCAGAGGGCATAACTTCATTCAGCTTCACTTCCCTCATGACCGAACTGTTCTCACAACCTATGGACTCACTTTCAAGGACTCTTCATCTCATGTTCGCAATATTTATTGCTTGTTTATTGATGTTGCACAACAAAGTGCAACATCTCACAAATGCCTGCATTAAATTCTATCTGCCATTTTTCAGCCCATTTTTTCCAGCTGAACTAGATCCCACTGCAATCTTTGATGGTCTTCCTTGCAGCCTACTACACCCCCAATCGGTGGATGTGGAGAGGACGTTTCCTTTGGTGGGGGTATCTAAGACCAGAGTACACAGCCTCCAAATTGAGAGAAGTCTATTTAGAATGGAGTTGAGGAATTTCTTTAGCCAGAGATTTCTGAATTTGTGACATTCTTTGCTACAGATATCTGGAGGCTAAATTATTGGGCATATTTAAGGCAAAGGTTGATAGGTTCTTGATTAGTCAGGGCTGGAAAGGATACAGGGAGAAGGCAGAAGAATGGGGTTGAGGGGGAAACAGATCAGCCATGATGAAATGGTGGAATAGACTCGATGGGCTAAATGGTCTAATTCTGTTCCTATATCTTGTGTCTTATGGTCTTATAATAATAAAAAAAACTATAAATTACAACAAAAGTACTTGTAAAAAATAAATTATGTTAGTTTAAAAAGAAAGCAAAAAAGAAGTGAGTTAGTGTTCATGGGTTCATTGTCCATTGGGAAATCTAATGGCAGAGGGGAACAAGCTGTTTCTGAATCGTCCAATGAATGTCTTTAGGCTCCTGTACCTTCTCCTTGATGGTAGCAATGAGGTGAGGGAATGTCCTGAGTGATGGGGTCCTTAATGATGGATGCCACCTTTCTGAGGCATCATGTTTTGAAGGTGTCCTCGATCCAGGTGGAGTCTAGTGCCCATGATGGAACTGGCTGAGTTTACAACTTTCTGCAACTTTTTCCAATGCTGTGTAGTAGCCCTTCATACCAGATGGTGATACAACTAGTTAAAATACTCTCCATAGAAAATTGTGAGTCTTTGGTGACATACCAAGTCTCCTCAAACTCTTAATGAAATATAGCCACTGTCGTGCCTTTTTGTAATTGCATCAATATGGTTAGATTTAGCCCAGGTTAGATATTCAGAGTTGTTCCACTGCTGACCCCTCAATGAGGACTGGTGTGTGTTCCCTTGACTTCCCCTTCCTGAAGTCCACAACCAATTCCTTGGTCTTACTGAGGCTGAGTGCATGGTTGTTATTTAGACACCACTAACCACGAATTAATCTATCTTCCTCCTGTATACCTCCTCGTCACCATTGGGAATTCTGCGAACAATAGGTGTGTGATCTTCAAATTTATAGAAAGCATTTGAGCTGTGCCTAGCCACACAGTCGTGGGTGTAGAGAGTGTAGTGCAGTGGGCTAAGCATGCATCCTTGAGGTGCACCAGCGTTGATTCTCAGTGTGGGGATGTTATTTCCTATCAACATAGACAGTGGTCTCCTGATGAAGAAGCCATTTACAGGGGAGGTACAGAGGCTCAGATTTTGGAGCTTGTTGATTAGTACTGAGTGTATGATTGTGTAGAACACTGAAGTGTAATCAACAAACAGCAGCCTGGCCTGGATATTACAGTTCCCCAGGTGATCCAAGGCCAGGTGGAGAGCCAGTGAGATCGCATCCAATGTAGACCTGTTGTGGCAATTGGCAAATAGCAGTGGGTCCAGGTCCTTGATTAGGCAGGTGTTGATTCTAGCCATGATGAACCTCTAAAAGAACTTCATCACAATAGATGTGAGTGCAACTGGGCGATAGTCATTGAGGCAGCTCACTTTGTTTTTCTTGGGCACTGGTATGATTGTCACCCTTTTGAAGCAGATGGGAACCTCCGACTGCAGCAGTGAGAGATTGAAGATGTCTTTGAACACTTCCGCCAATTGGACACAGGTTTTCAGAGCTCTACCAGGTACATCATCAGGGCCTGATGCCTTGCAAGGGTTCACCCTTTTGAAAGTTGTTGTGACGTTGGCCTCTGAGACAGAGATCACAGGGTCTCCAGAGGCTGCAGGGATTTGCACAGATGTAGTTTTATTCTCCCTTTCAATATGTTAGATTTTGGTTTATAGGAAGTAATGACTTGCAAATCCAGTCAGAGCTGATGTGCATCTGATTCCATCTCAAACCTCAGACTTTTAACCTTAAAATAGCCTTCTGTAGGTCATACCCAGACTTCTTATATAGTCCTGGATCACCGATCCTGAATGCAACAGATCTAAACCTCAGGAGATTACGAATTTACTGGTTTGTTCCCAGCTTTTGATTTGGGTATGTTCTGTGCACAATCATCTGCACAGGTCCTGATGAAGTCAATGACAACTGGGGAGTATTCATTCAGATTCAAAGATGAATCCCTGAATATTACCAGTCCACTGACTCAAAGCAGTCCTGTAAGCACTCCTCTGCCTCCCTTGACCATTCCTTCTTAGTCCTCACTACTGGTGCTGCAGTCTTTGGTTTCTGTTTATATGCTGGGGAGTAGAAGTATAATCAGGTGATTGGACTTTTCAAAGTATGGGCTTGGGATGGCATGGTTTCGTATATTTGATGGTGTATAACAGTAGTCAAGTGTATTGGCTGCTCTAGTTCAACAGGTGATATGTTGGTGGTAGTTGTTCAGAGACTTCTTGAAGTTTGTCTGGTTGAAATCCCCCGCAATGATAGGGAAGGCATCAGGGTGCATTGTTTTGTGCCTGCTGATTACAGTGCTCAGCTCCTCCAATGCCTGCCTGACATTGGCCTGAGGAGGAATGTACACTGCTGCCAGGATAATAGCAGGAAACTCACTCGGCAAACAAAATGGATGACGTTTTCCTACTAGTTGTTGAGTCTTTGTGAACACTGAGGTACAATTATGGAATCTTGGAGAGGGTATGTGGTCCATCTGAGGAGATAATCCAATGATGTGGCTTCTTCGACTTCCATCTCTCCTTTTAGAATCATCATTACCTGACATTTTTGACAGTGTGTTCGGAACCTGTTCCAGTACCGTAATATCATACCCTGTTCCTTCAGCTGTGGTGTCCTGGCTGTTAATTCTAAATGTTGAATACAACTTGAGTTATTGAGCAAAATTTGTTTGACAATTACGGCCCATCTCTCAAAACTAGTTTACTTGTCCAAACATTGGATAAACCATAAGGAGTCAACATGCCAGGTTTTGGTTATAATTCCCTCACCTCCAAATCCATCCTTTCAGGGGATGAAGCATGTGAGTGTGTCTAAAATCAATTTCCTACTTCCATCCCCCTCTTTCATTCCCCTCACCAAAAATGCTGGTCTGGTTATGTGGAAGTGTACTTTATTTTTAAATTTATCCTTGGTTGTGATGGAAAAATTGACTCTGGCACATTAGCATGTTATATCCAGCTTCCAAAATTCGCTCCCATTGGAGGCAGAATCCAAAACACTGATGTTAAAATATATCTTGTTTAGTGCAACTGACTGGAGATGGATTTCTAAACACTTATGTTCTGGCAAGTGTTGTTATTCTATTTGCTTTTTGCCTGAGAAGTGTAACCAGTAAGCTGAGTGCTTGAGTAATTCATATTTTACTACAAACAACTTTCACTCAGAGGAGGGTGAGCAGCCAGCTGTCATGGTGCATGTAGGTACTAACAATATAGGAAGAAAGCGGGATGAGGTCCTACGAGCTGAATTTAGGGAGCTAGGAGATAAATTAAAGAGTAGGATCTCAAAGGTAATAATCTCAGGATTATTACCAGTGCCACCTGCTAGCCAGAGTTGGAATAGCAGGATGGCTAGAATGAATATGGGACTTGAGTGGTGGGGCAGGAGGGAGGATTTCAGATTCTTGGGGCATTGGATCCACTTCTGGGGGAGGTAGGACCAGTACTATCCGGACAGTCAACATCTGGGCAGGGCCGGGATCAATGTCTTAGGGAGATTATTTGTTCGTGCTGTTGGGGAGGTTTTAAACTAATATGGCAGGGGGATGGGAACCCACACAGAAAAGAAGAGGGAAGTGATGCAGAGACCAAAGCTAGAGTTAGTGAAGAAAAAATTAAGAGTAGAATGCATAAAAGTAAAAAGCAAAAATTGCATAGGTCACTAGATTCTAAAAGGACAATGAGTATAAGGGCACTTTATCTAAATGCCCGTAATATTAGAAACAAGGTTAGTGAACTTGTGGCACAGATCAGTACCAAGGCATATGATTTACTGGCCATTACAGAAACCTGGTTGCAAGGTGGAGATGACTGGGAATTAAATATCCAAGGGTATCAGGTAATACGGAAAGATAGGCAGGAAGGCAGAGGAGGTGGGGTGGCGCTCTTGATTAAGAATGAGATCAGGGCGATTGTGAGAGACGATATAAGATCTACGGAGCAGAATGTTGAGTCCATCTGGGTAGAGATTAAGAATAGTAAAGGGGAAAAAAAAATCACTGGTGGATGTTGTCTATAGGCCACCTAATAAAAATATTGCAGTGGCAGAGGGGATTAACCAAGAAAGAACTGAGGCTTGTAAGAACGGAACGGCAGTTGTCATGAGGGATTTTAACTTCCACATATATTGGGTGAATCAGGTTGGTCAAGGAAGTCTTGAGGAGGACTTCATAGAATGCATCCGTGATGGCTTTCTTGAGCAGCATATTCGTGAACCTGCAAGGGAAAATACTATCTTAGATCTAGTCCTGTGCAATGAGACAGGTAAGATTAATGATCTTGTAGTCAGGGATCCTCTTGGAAAGAGTGATCATTGTATGATTGAATTTCGCATACAGATGGAGGATGAAATAGATCTAAAACTAGTGTATTATGCTTGAACAAGGGAGACTACAACAGGATGAGGGAGGTGTTGGCTAATGTGAACTGGGAACACAGGCTATTTGGTAGGACAGTTGAGGAACAGTGGAATACTTTCAAAGAGATTTTTCACAGTACTCAACAATAGTATATTCCAGTCAAAAGTAAGGACAGTAAGTGTGGGGAGAGCCAGCCTTGGATAACTAAGGAAATAAAAGTTAGCATCAAATTAAAAGCTCATGTGTACGAAGTCGCAAAGAGTAGTGGGAGACTGGAGGATTGGGAAAACTTTAAAAAGCAACAAAGGACAACTAAACAAGAAATAAGGAAAGGGAAAATAGAGTATGAAAGTATATTAGCACAAAATATAAAAACAGATAGCAAAAGTTTATATAAATATATAAAGCGGAAGAGGGTGGTTAAAGTCAACATAGGTCCCTTGGAAGACGAGAAGGGGAAATTGATATTGAGTGATAAGGAAATGGCTGAGGCATTGAATGACTGTTTTGTGTCGGTCTTCACCGTGGAGGACACATGTAATATGCCAAAGAATGATGTTATGGACGAAATGGGAGGTGAAGACCTCGATAAAATCACTGTCACTAAAGAGATAGTGATGAGCAAACTAGAGGGCCTGAAGGTAGATAAGTCCCCTCGTCCTGATGGGATGCATCCCAGGGTGCTGAGGGAATTGGCGGAGGTTATAGTAGATGCGTTGGTAATCATTTACCAAAATTCTGTAGACTCTGGGCAGGTCCCGGCAGATTGGAAGACAGCAAATGTCACACCACTTTTTAAAAAAGCACGTAGGCAAAAGACGGGCGACTATAGGCCAGTTAGCTTACATCTGTAGTCGGGAAAATGCGTGAAGCTGTCATTAAGGAAGAAATAGCGAAATATTTAGAAAGAAGTGGTTCCATTAGACAGGCATAGCATGGATTCAGAAAGGGTAGGTCCTGTTTGACAAACTTACTGGAGTTCTTTGAGGACATAATGAGTGCAGTGGATAGAGGGGAACAGGTGGATGTCATGTACTTGGATTTCCAGAAGGTGTTTGATAAGGTGCCGCACAAGAGACTTATAAATAAGATATGGATGCATTGAGTCGGAGGAAGTGTATTGGCATGGATAGTGGATTGGTTAACCAACAGAAGGCGAGGAGTTGGTATAAATGGGTGTTTCTCCATTTGGCAGTCAGTGGTGAGTCGGGTGCCGCAGGGGTCGGTAACTGGGCCCACAGCTGTTTATTGTTTACATTGATGATTTGGAAGAGGGGACTGAGTGTAGCATAGCAAAATCTGATGACACTAAACTGAGTAGAAAAGCAAATTGTACGGAGGATGTGGAGAGCCTGCCGAGGGATATAGATAGGTTAAGTGAGTGGGCCAAGGTCTGGCAGATGGAATACAACATTGGTAAATGCGAGATCATCCACTTTGGAAGGAATAATAGAAGAGCAGATTATTATTTAAATGGTGAAAGATTGCAGCATGCTGTTGTGCAGAGAGACTTGGGAGTGCTTGTGCATGAATTGCAAAAAGTTAGCTTGCAGGTACAACAGGTTATTAAGAAGGCATACGGAATGTTGGCCTTTATTGCTAGAGGGATTGAATTCAAGCGCAGGGACGCCATGCTGCAACTAAACAGGGTACTGGTGAGGCCGCACCTGGAGTGCTGTGTGCAGTTCTGGTCGCCATACTTGAGGAAGGATATACTGGCTCTGGAGGCAGTGCAGAGGAGGTTCATCAGGTTGATTCCAGAGATGAAGGGGTTAACCAATGAGGAGAGGTTGTGTTGCCTGGGACTGTACTCTCTGGAATTCAGAAGAATGAGAAGTAGTATCGTATAGAAATATACAAAATTTTGAAAGGGATCGATAAGATAGAAGTAGGAAAGTTGTTTCCATTGGTAGATGAGACTAGAACTAGGGGACATTGCCTCAAGATTCAGGGGAAAAGATTTAGGACGGAGATGAGGAGAAACTGTTTTTCCCAGAGAGTGGTGAATCTGTGGAATTCTCTGCCCAGCGAAGCAGTTGAGGCTTCTTCACTAAATATATTTAAGATACATTTAGATAGATTTTTACATAGTGAGGGAATTGAAGGTTATGGGGAAAAGGCAGGTAGATGGAGCTGAGTTTATGGACAGATCAGCATGATCTTATTAAATGGTGGGGCAGGCCCGATGGGCCGGATGGCCTACTCCTGCTCCTATGTCTTATGTTCTTATAGTCGCTAATGCAGTTCTGGCCCTTCAAGCAGCACCGCCCCAGCAACCCCCACCAACCCTGATTTAACCCCAACCTAAGCACGGGACAATTTACAGTGACAGTTTAACCTATCTGGTATGTCTCTGGACTGTGGAAGGAAACTGGAGCACCTGGGAAAAACCTACACATTCCATGGGGAGGACATACAGACTCCATTCAGAGGAAGTTGGAATTGAAGTCCTAACTCCAATATGCTGAGCTGTAAAATGTCATGCTAATGGCTACATTTTCCCGCCAGTGAATTAGTGACATTGACAACAGGCACAAGGTGCGCCATAGATGGCAGACTTTAATATAAGGTTGGGAATTTTAACAGGCACATGAAATGTGTACATTTTATGGGTTTCATGAGTGGGCCTGTAGTCTTTTGGCTCTGCTTGCCAACGCTGAAGAAGTGTAAAAGTACTGAGCATTGTTTCTTCAAAGTTGCTGGTGAACGCCGCAGGCCAGGCAGCATCTCTAGATCTCTTACTAACTCTTCCTTCAGTTAATCCTGACGAAGGGTCTCGGCCCGAAACGTCGACTGTACTTCTTCCTAGAGGTGCTGCCTGGCCTGCGTTCACCAGCAACTTTGACGTGTGTTGCTTGAATTTCCAGCATCTGCAGAATTCCTCGTGTGAGCATTGTTTCTTCTTCCTTCTCAACCTTTATGTTCCTGTGTAGTGAGTGGCAAAGACTTTTGCAGCTATTTTACACCAGAATCTAGATTAGGTTTATTATTACCGACTTATGTCATGAAATTTGTTGTTTTGTGACAAGTGCAGTGCATAACACAAAAATTACTATAAGTTACAAAATAAATAAAATGTACAAAAGACAATTAATGAGGTAGTGTTCATGGACCGTGCAGAAGTCTGATGGTGCAGAGAAAGACACTATTCTTAAAATGTTGAGTATGATTCTTCAGACTCCTGTACCTCCTCACCAATGGTAGTAAAAGAAAAGGGCATGTCCAGATGGTGAGGGTCTTTAATGATGGATGCAAATTTTGTGAGGCACTGCCTCTTGAAGATGTCCTCAGTAGTGAGTTAAATTGTGTCGGTGATGGAACTGGCTGATTCTACAACCCTCTGCAGACTAATTTCTGTCCCTAGTCTTTTTTTTTCCTGAGCTCAGATCTGTATTTCCTCCAGTTTTGGCTCTTGAGTATAAGGTAAAAACTAAAAGTATGGTATACTCTTATTTAGTTTTAAAGTGGTGTGTATACAGTGGTGCTAGAAAGCTTGTGAACCCTGTAGAATTTTCTCTATTTCTGCATAAGTATGACCTAGAATGTGATCAGATCTTAACCTAAGTCCTAAAACTAGTTAAAGAGAATTCAGTTGAATAAATAACACAAAAACATTATACTTGTTCATTTATTATTGAGAAAAATAATCCAATATTACATGTATTTGTTGGGAAAAGCATGTGAACCTTTGCTTTCAGTAACTAGTGTGACCTCCCTGTACAGCAATAACTTCAACCAAACATTTCTGGTAACTGTTGATCAGTCTTGCACATTGGTTTGGAGAAACGTTTGTTATCCTTTCCTCTTCCAATTGCATTAGCTCTTCATCTGTCAGTTCTTGGTCATGGGATGCCAAAACCTCTTCAACATCATCTTCGTCAACTTCCAGAAGCCAAACTCACTTTGCCCTTGCTTCGTTCACCACAATCGAAACGCTTAATTATGTCTAGTTTTACGCTAAGTGTAACACCCTTATGAGCTCTTTTAGGCTTTTCTGATACATCTTGCTAACGGCTGCTCACAGGCACGTGTTTAAGCAATGCCGGCTAGAATGCAGTTCCAGGGGAGGAGCTTGGCTGCTCGGGGTGCACGCTGCTTTTTTCGCGTGCTGCCTTTTTTCATATGTTTCTATGTAACAGTGAAAACACCTTCTGTTAGTGAAAACAGGTAACTAATATAGGTCTTTCGTAACAGTGAGGTTTTGTAAAGCGAACGTTCGAAAAGCGGGGGACACCCATATAGAAAATAATAGAAATGGGTCAACCACCACTTCTGGCCAGTAAGATTGGAGTCTAGGTCCTTGATCAGAATTTTGAAATTGAGTCTGTACCTTAACGCACCAAGCTTCTGTATCTCCAGACCTGGCTGTGCATGTTTTGCGGCAGATGCCCATTCGCTTTGGTTATTTTGGAGAAATAAATGTTTGGAAGAATTTTTCCATGTAATTTTAACAGGTGTGATTTGACCACTGCTCTGTTATCATGGCGTCTGGTTTAATATGGTACTACCGAACCCGTGCGACAGGTTACTGGTAGTTCGAAAGCAAAGGAGTTTAATTTGGTAAACTATCACCACAATCAATGAAGAGGCTAGCGAAGGCAAAGTAATTTCATGAGATGTGCCCTGCTAGTGTACTGCAAAATCGACACATTTGGAGTTGGAGCTGTGCCGGTTGGAGTGGATAATTCGGAGGGGAGAAGACAGGACTGAAGAGTTCTGATGCCCATCCAGCTGGCCCAGGGGCAGGGTTGGATCGCTCTGAGTGCCAAGCCAATGTGGAGAGGTCGAGAACAGCTTCTTTGGCAGCAAAGTCCAAGTTCAAAGCTAATCGTTGAGCGGCGTCTTCTAGGCCCAGAGCTATTTGCCGCATCAAGGCCTGGGTCCTAATTCAAAGTACAATCCGCTGTTTGGACAAGCTAAACTGGAAGGGCAGGGTGTCGAGAGTTGGGCGAGCTTGGATTGCTCTGGGTGCCGAGCCAATTTGGAGAGGTTGAGAACGGCTTCTTTGGCACAAAATGCAGGCCCAAAGTGATTCGCTGCAGTGGGACCCAGGTCCTAGTGATCTGCTTTTCAGACAATTTAAATGTTGGCCAGATAGTCTGGGGCCTCCTGTGTCCGTAACACTAAGGTTATGAGACTGCCCCTGGCTGCTGTGCTCTGTGTCTGCAAACTTTATGGTGATTTGCCCTGTTAATATGATGAACTGAATACCGAGGCTTTGAGCTTTCTTTGGGCTGCTCCAGGGATTTGGATCGGAGATCCCAATTTCGTTTGGACTGCTGTTGTTGTTGTTCGCATAATTTGTTTTTTTTTTCCTCTTTCTTTGTGTGCATTGGGGTTGGTCTGTTTTTAAAAATTGAGTTCTTTTGGGTTCCCTGCATTGCGACTGCCTGCAAACTAAACAAATTTCAACTCCCCCATTTCACGTACATCTGCTCTCACTCCATCCTCCCGCCACCCCACTAGGAATAGGGTTCCCCTGGTCCTCACCTACCACCCCACCAGCCTCCGGGTCCAACATATTATTCTCCGTAACTTCCGCCACCTCCAACGGGATCCCACCACTAAGCACATCTCTCCCCCCCCCCCCGCATTCCGCAGGGATCGCTCCCTACGCAACTCCCTCGTCCACTCGTCCCCCCCATCCCTCCCCACTGATCTCCCTCCTGGCACTTATCCGTGTAAGCGGAACAAGTGCTACACATGCCCTTACACTTCCTCCCTTACCACCATTCAGGGCCCCAAACAGTCCTTCCAGGTGAGGCAACACTTCACCTGTGAGTCAGCTGGGGTGATATACTGCGTCCGGTGCTCCCGATGTGGCCGTTTATATATTGGCGAGATCCGATGCAGACTGGGAGACCGCTTTGCTGAACACCTACGCTCTGTCCGCCAGAGAAAGCAGGATCTCCCAGTGGCCACACATTTTAATTCCACATCCCATTCCCATTCTGACATGTCTATCCACGGCCTCCTCTACTGTAAAGATGAAGTCACACTCAGGTTGGAGGAACAACACCTTATATTCTGTCTGGGTAGCCTCCAACCTGATGGCATGAACATCGACTTCTCTAACTTCCGCTAATGCCCCACCTCCCCCTCGTACCCCATCTGTTACTTATTTTTATACACACATTCTTTCTCTCACTCTCCTTTTTCTCCCTCTGTCCCTCTGAATATACCCCTTGCCCATCCTCTGGGTTCCCCCCCCCTTGTCTTTCTTCCCGGACCTCCTGTCCCATGATCCTCTCATATCCCTTTTGCCTATCACCTGTCCAGCTCTTGGCTCCATCCCTCCCCCTCCTGTCTTCTCCTATCATTTTGGATCTCCCCCTCCCCCTCTAACTTTCAAATCCCTTACTCACTCTTCCTTCAGTTAGTCCTGACGAAGGGTCTCGGCCTGAAACGTTGACTGCACCTCTTCCTGGAGATGCTGCCTGGCCTGCTGCGTTCACCAGCAACTTTGATGTGTGTTGCTTGAATTTCCAGCATCTGCAGAATTCCTGTTGTTTGCGTTTTTAAATTTCAAGGTTGTATAATTTATAATTTCTTTGATAGTAAATGTACTTCAAATGAAGATTGAAAGTAATTATGAATAACCATCTGGACCAGGCTAACATGTGCAATATCTGTGATGGATTTTTTCATTGTAATAATGCTTCTTTTGTTGGCTTAAATTTATATGTTAGATATGCTCCTGATATATAACTGATAACTGGAAAGATGCATTCATCCAAAATTGGCAATTCTAGTACTCCCCATTCTAACATTTCAGTATAACACATTTGATGTTGAATTTTTTTAAGCTTTCTTACATATAGAAAATGTTTTAAATCTTGCAACTGAGCTTGATTGCAGTCTTGGTTATTGTAAGTTTAAATGATTGAAAAGTCATTGGCTAGAAAAGCAACAATTTTATGCACTGTGCAGAAAAGTTTGCATTTTCCTAAACTTGTTCCAGATAAACACTTGTATTTGGAGTCTGTTAGATTGTGCACTGAGTTGTGAAGTGACAAGCAAAACATGTTTTGAAGCCTCTCACACAAAATTCATTAGTGCAGACAAGATGTATGAATGGTACAGATTGTTTATATAGAAATGGACTGTAATTCAGACAGTTAATATTGAATACGGAACACAGAGCAGTATGGAACAGCCACGAGGTCTGTGCTTACCATGATACTAGTTTAAGTTGCACATGGTTTATATTCTACCATTCCCTGCCCGCTTACGTTCCAGTCTATATGCCTCTTAAAACTTGTATCAGATCTGCTACCACCACCTCCTCAATTTCTGGCATCTACCACTGTCAACGTGTAAAGAATTTGCCTCAAATCTGCTTTAAACTTCCTCCTTTCTCAGCTTAAAGTTTGACAATTCTATACGGAGAAAATGACTCTGAGTGTCTAATATATACTGCATTACTAACAAGGTAACAGCCACTGTAGTTGGTCCCTGGACGTGCTGTCCGAGACATCAGTCTTTAGTCAGCAAGGTTCTCCTTTGCCTTCTTTGAGCATAGCATGTTAAGGTACCCTCCTCATCTTTTGTTTAACATGCTTCTTCGGTCCAGGTGCCATGAAATTTTTTAATTCAGGTTTTCATAGCTTTTCTCTGTCTCTGGACTAAGTGATTTCTCATCCCAAGAGATTTCACCTCTATCACTATTTATTATGCTCACATTTCCCATTGCTTTCAATCAACCTGCCCTCTCCATGTGAAATCCCCTTACCATATTCACGTATTGGCTCCTGGTGTTGCCAGTTCTTGCAACCTTCAGACCAACTCATCTATGCCAACTAAGATGCTTAGCTGAGCTAGTCCTATTTGCCTGCATTTGGCCTATATCCCTCTAAACCTTTCCTATTTACTTACCTGTCCAAATGACTTTCCAACATTATAACTATACCTGCCTCTACCACTTCCTTTAGGAGTTGGTTTTACATACCCCTTGTCCTCTGTGTGGAAAAACTTCCCCACCAGATCACCTTTAAATCTTTTATTATTGTCACATTAGCAAGATGCAGTCAGCTTGTCTTGTATGTTGTTCATGCAGCTAAAATCGTTAGTGCATAGAGCTAGAATAACATAAAACAGAAAAAGAATGCAGAATAAAGGATAATTTAGATCTGAAAGAGCAGAACGATTATAATAGAAGTCATGAGTGTTTCGATCTAGCACCAGCTTGTCCCCCTTCACTTTAAACCTATGCCCCCTCTCCTGGGAAACTGATGTGACCATCCATGTTATCTATTTTATAGACACCTGTAAGTTCATCCCTCAGCCTTCTATGTTCTAAGGAAAACAGACCCAATCTCGGCTCACCATGTAGCTCAATCCTGGTAACATACTTGTGAATCTTTTCTGCATCCTTTCCAATTCAATGACACCTTTCCTTCTGCTAGGCAATCAGAAATGTGCACAATATGCAATCTCACCAATGTCTTGTACAGCTATAACCTGACATCCCATGCTCAGTGGCCTGACTGACGAAGGCAAGCATGCCAAATGGCCCTTCATCATGCTGTCTACCTGTGTCACCATGTACTTACACCCTCAGGTTTCTCTTTTCTATAACCCAGGGTCCTGCCATTTACTGTATAGGTCCTGTCATAGTTTAACTGAGTAAAATGAAACACCTCATACTCTTCAGAGTTCACTGTCACTATACAACCAATTTTGATGTCATCCACAACTTACCATACCACTTACCATCCACATCCTTATTGTAGATGACAAACGACGGAGGATCCAACACTGATGCCTGTAGCACACCACTGGTCACAGGCCTCCAATCTCAAGACAATTGTCGATTGACTTCTTCCACCAAGCCAATTTTGTACTCACTTGGAAAGATCACTCTGGATCGCATGTGATCTAACCTTCTGGGCCAGCTGACCATGTGAGACCTTATCAAAAGCCTTGCTAAAGTTCACATCGATAATATCTATTATGCTGCCTTCATCAATCCTCTTCACCTCTTTAAAAAAGTCTGAGACAAATTTGTGAAATTTGCTTACCCATTCACAAAGTTACGTTGACTATCCCTATTCAGTTCTTGTCTTTTCAAATGAACATAGAACCTTGCTTTGAGAATCAGAATGACGTTTATTATCATTGACCTCTGTTGTGAAATTTTTTGTATTGTAGCCAAACTCCGTATAAAGTATAACCAACACACATCAAAGTTGCTGGTGAACGCAGCAGGCCAGGCAGCATCTCTAGGAAGAGGAACAGTCGACGTTTCAGGCCGAGACCCTTCCACTGTCTTGCCTTCTTTATGACTACATCAATGTTTGGGGACCAGGTTAGATCCTTAGAGATCTTGACACCCAGGAACTTGAAGCTGCTCACTCTCTCCACTTCTGATCCCTCTATGAGGATTGGTATGTGTTCCTTCATCTTACCCTTCCTGAAGTTCACAATCAGCTCTTTTGTCTTACTGACATTGAGTGCCAGGTTGTTGCTGCGGCACCATTCCACTAGTTGGCATATCTCACTCCTGTATGCCCTCTCGTCACCACCTGAGATTCTACCAACAATGGTTGTATCATCAGCAAATTTGTAGATGGTATTTGAGCTATGCCTAGCCACACAGTCATGTGTATACAGAGAGGCTAAGCACACACCCCAAGCACATTTTTAAAAATCTATTCAATACACGCAATTGATTTACTTGTTTATTATGTTTTATTTTATTTATTATTTTTTTCTCTCTCTCTCTGCTAGATTATGTACTGCATTGAACTGCTGCTGCTAAGTTAACAAATTTCACGTCACATGCCAGTGATAATATACCTGATTCTGATATATTGATTTGTCACCACCTTTAATCCAGCCAACAACAGTGCTGTCATCAGCAGACTTGAATATGGCATTTTAGCTGTACTTGGCCTCACAGTCATAAATATAAAACGAGTAGAGCAGGGATGTAAGCACACAGCCTTGTGCTGCACCTGTGCTGATGGTGATTGTTAGTGTTGAACAGGTTAGAACTTGTCTGGGAATTTTTCTGTTTAGTAAAGCACTTTATTAGTTTAACTTTCCGTTACTGATACTGATAAATGGCACCTGAAGTACTGATTAATCAAACTGTGGAGTTTTGACTTCATGCCTGAAAATTAAGGTAAATTGTGGGCAAGGGCTAAGATGCAGTGAGTTGTGTGATTCAAGTGAACTTTTACATGATGGAATAAAATATAGTCATTTGAAACTTCTGATTTTCATATAAGTTTTCTGGAGGGGTAAACTTTGCACTCACTTTATATTGAGCTGCCTATAATAGGTAAACCAGAACAGATGGAAGTAATTATACTACCTCAAAAGAGACCTTAGAGAATGCACTAGATACTTTAGAAGCACATTTCAACCCACCTAGAAACGAAACATCTGAACATTACCAATTGTTTTCTCAGTCAGGAGGAGCAAAAATCCTTTGACATTTTCTTAATGGAGCTAAGGCAATTAACAGGTAATTTCAGTTTCACAGGACTCCCTTGTCAGAGATTGGATTGTTCATGGAATCTGGCAGTCTAGTCTGGGGGACTGACCTCAGTGTTGACAAAGTTAACTCTGGAAAAGTGCTTAGTAATTTGCACAGCTGCAGAGCTATCCAAAGCCAGACTAGAACCAATGGACAGTCAACGAAGGTAGTAGATGCTATAAAGTACAATGTAAAAGGAAGAACAAATAAAGCACATCCAAGGCTACATAGGAGGTTCAAGTATTGTGGATGGCAACACCAGCAAGGTAAAAAGAAATGTTTTGTGTGTATGTGCATTAAAGATTGTGAAGCCATTTCTTGGTGGTCACGGTTGCGTAGGAGTTACTGTTGGAGTTCGGAGTTCAATTCCAACATCATCTGTATGGAGTTTCTAGGTCCTCCCCTCAAATATGTGCGTTTCCTCCAGGTATACTGGTTTAATCCCACTGTTCAAAGATGTACCTGTTAGTAGGTTAATTGGTCATTGTAATTTATCCAGTGATTAAGCTAGAGTTAAATCAGTGGGTGATTCTAGTCAGAAGGGCCTATTCTGAAGGATATCTCTAAATACAGGTTTCCCCCGCCATCCGAAGGTAGAGCGTTCCTATGAAATGGTTCGTAAGCCGAAATGCCATAAAGTGAAGAAGCCATTACCATTTATTTATATGGGAAAATTTTGTGAGCATTTGCAGACCCAAAAATAACCTACCAAATCATGCCAAACAATACATAAAACCTAAAATAACGGTAACATATAGTAAAAGCAGGAATGATATGATAAATACACAGCCTACATAAAGTAGAAATACTTTTCCACAATCATTATTGCATTGCTGTCCATAGCAAAAATCGCACGCAAGCGCCGTCGGCAGAAACACGCGCAAGCGCTCTCCAGTAACCTTTAAGCTACGAAGCTGCCAAATCATGCCAAATAACACGTAAAAATACACAGCCGATATAAAGTAGAAATAATATATGTACAGTGTAGTATCACTTACGGGAATCGGGAAGACAGCGCCGAGCACACGATGGTGTGTTAGGCTGAGTCGGAGTTTGGGTGGTGCAGTGGCCTTAACCCTCCGGGCCGCTGAGCAATACATTGCTGCGAAGAACGCAGGGGTCCAGCGGTAGCCAGGAGGTACACAGCACATCTTTAGGAAAAAGCCAAAACAAACATGCTAATTAATTAGGTGCCGCCTGTAATTGTCAGCCCAGATCAGTGCCGATTTCCGATTGCGTTGCCTTTGATCTGGGCCGACAATTACGTGTCGGCAGCACCTAGTTAATTAGCATTTTTATTTAGGCTTTTTTCTTAAAGATGTGCTGTGTGCCTCCCGGCTAGCTTTGCATCGTCTGCGAATTGGTATCTGTCCGTGGCCTGGGTGTTGGGGTGTCATCTGGTCACCTGTTTCCATTAGAGCAGGCAGCTCATCTTCTTCTATCTCTGCCTGCCTCGATGTCGAAGGTCGAGGTTCGTCGTCTGCTGTGGAAGGCTTGCTTGACTGCTGAACCTCGCGCATTTTTCTATCACACAGTTCTTTAATAAGGACTCAAACCATCCTGCAAATATCCCCTAAACCAATGTACCCTTTCAAAATTAAAGTCGTACTTTATCATTACTCATTCGGTTTCGATTGTTATCCTTTTTTCTTCCAATTGCATCAGCTCTTCATCTGTCAGTTCTTGGTGATGGGATGCCAAAACCTCTTCAACATCATGTTTGTCAGCTTCCACAAGCCAAATTCACATTGTCCTTACTTCATTCACCATAATCAAAACGCTTAATTATGTCTAGTTTTACCGTAAGTGAACACCCTTACAAGCTCTTTCAGGCTTTTCCGATACCATAGAACTCATCTTGCAAACGGCTGCTCACAGGCACATGTTAAAACAAAGCAGTTCCGAATCCGGGGGAGAGCGGCTGCTTGGGGCGCGCTGCCTTTTATCGCGCGCTGAATTTTTTTTTCGTAACAATGAAAACACCTTCTGAAAGCGAAAACAGGGTTCTAATGTAGGTCTTTCGTAACAGTGAGGTTTCGTAAAGCGAACGTTCGAAAAGCGGGGGCCACCTGTAAATAAATTGGAAGCCAATGGAGAGGTCATCACAGAACTTTGTACGATGAGATGAATCATGCAGGGACTGAGTCAAATTCACAGAGTTATTGAGCTCAAGTTCAATTCTATGTTGATGCAACAGGAACCAGTGATATCTCAATTTGATTCAAGATAAGGCTAACAATCTTGAGCAGTGAAGTTAAAATGAACGGGTTTTGATGAAACTCATACATTTTAAATTCGTTCAGCCACACAAATCACAGGTGCAAATACAGAACAAGTTTAGAAGGTTCCTCAATGAAATTCTGAATTTCAAGTGGTATATTTTATAACTCTAATAACTTAAAAGTAATTGAAAGAAAAACATGGAACTGGGAAATGCTGTGCTTAGTTTTATACATCAAAGTTGCTGGTGAACGCAGCAGGCCAGGCAGCATCTATAGGAAGAGGTACGGTCGACGTTTCAGGCCGAGACCCTTCGTCAGGACTAACTGAAGGAAGAGTGAGTAAGGGATTTGAAAGTGGGAGGGGGAGGGGGAGATACAAAATGATAGGAGAAGACAGGAGGGGGAGGGATGGAGCCAAGAGTTGGACAGGTGATTGGCAAAGGGGATATGAGAGGATCATGGGACAGGAGGCCCAGGGAGAAAGACGGGGGGGTGGAACCCAGAGGATGGGCAAGGGGTATAGTCAGAGGGACAGAGGGAGAAAAAGGAGAGTGAGAGAAAGAATGTGTGTAAAAAAATAAGTAATGGATGGGGTACGAGGGGGAGGTGGGGCATTAGTGGAAGTTAGAGAAGTCAGTGTCCTCCATCAGGAAAGTCTCAAAGCTCTCCGCTTCTTTTTGGTTTCCAGACCTAATCAGTTTCCCTCTACCACCACTCTGCTCCGTCTAGCGGAATTAGTCCTTACTCTTTTGGTTTTATGCTTGAGGTCCTTTGGTTTTATGCTTGGGGTCATTGTCTTACTGGGAAACAAATCTCCCAAGTCGCAGTTCTCTTGCAGACTGCATCAGGTTTTTCTCCAGGATTTCCCTGTATTTTGCTGCATTCATTTTACCCTCTATATTCACAAGCCTTCCAGGGCCTGCTGCAGTGAAGCATCCCAACAGCATGATACAGCCACCACCATGCTTCACAGTGGAGATGGTGTGTTTTTGATGATATGCAGTGTTTGGCTTGCACCAAACATAGTGTTTAGTCTGATGGCCAAAAAGTTCAATTTTGGTTTCATGAGACCATAGAACCTTCTTCCAGCTGACTTCAGAGTCTCCCTTTTGCCTTCTGGTAAACTCTAGCTGAGATTTTATGTGAGTTTTTTTTTCAGCAGTGGCTTTCTCTTTGCCACCATTCCATAAAGCTGTGACTGGTGAAGCTCCCGGGCAATAGTGGTTGTATGCACAGTCTCCCCCATCTCAGCCACTGAAGCTTGTAACTTCTCCAGTGTTTTCATAGGTCTCTTCGCTAGCCTCCTCACTAGTCCCCTTCTTGCACAGTCACTCAGTTTTTGAAGATGGCCTGCTCTGGGCAGATTTAAAGCTGTGCCATATCCTTTCCATTTCTTGATGATTGACTTAACTATATATTCAGTGACTTGGAAACTTTCTTGTATCCATCTCCTGACTTGTGCTTTTCTTATATTCATCTCCAACTTTTTGGTGGCGTTGCTTGGTGTTCTTTTGTCTTCATGGTGTAGTTTTTGCCAGGATTCTGACTCACAGCAGTTGAACCTTCCAGATACAGGTATATTTTTACTACATTCAATTGAAGCACTTTGACTGCACACAGGTGACATCTAAAACCAATTTGCTGCACCAGTGATGATTTGGTGTGTCATATTGAAGGGGTTTATGCAATCAATTATTTTGTGTTTTATATTTGTAAAGAATTTAGATAATTTTGTAGCGATCTGTTTTTCATTTTGACACGAAAGGGTCTTTTTCTGTTGATCAGTGCGATAAAAGCCAATTTAAATCCACTGTAATTCAGTGTTGTAAAACAATAAAACATAAAAACTTAAAAGGGTGTGAATACTTTTTATAGGCACTGTATGTGTGTGTGTATATATATACACACACACACTGTATATCTTATTCTTGTGGGATAATGTCTTTCCATGCTTGGCATATGGGACTTGGGCTTGTGGCTGTGAAACAATCTCAGGTTCTGGGCATCCTCCATGGTGGTTATAGGAGTTCATTCCTGGACTGCAGGAAGTCATTCTGATAGCCCTGGGTACCATTCTTCTAGATGTGTTGGCACCCCAATAGTGCATGGCATGCTGCTCAATTTGCTAATCTATCCCAGGCCACCAGACAAAGCTTCGAGTGAATGCTTTACCTTTGACCACACCCAGATGACTGACATGTAGATCCTCCAACACTTTCTCAGCTTGGATGGTATATATCTTTCAATTCCCACATAAAGCAACCTGCGTCAAGGGCAAGTTCAGATCAATGCTGGTAAAAATTGGGAAACTGGAATTTATGCTTACATTCTAGCTATTTTAAGTGGGCATGTAAACCTGAGACATTGTGGGGTCTTTACTACTTTCCCTTTGGATCATCTCTGCTGTAATACGGAGACCTCCGATGTACGTTAGGAAGTATACATCAAGAGGAATGTTCTCTTTTGTAAATTTTTCAGGATTTTCCCTTTCTAAGGGTAAACAGGACAATCCATCAGTATTTTTATGATTACTTGTTTCCTTGTAGCATCTGGCCCATAGCTTTCTGCTGAAGTGCAGGTACAGATGCTACTCTTATAGCAATAAAGCTCTTTGTGAGTGTTTTTGATGAGAAACACTTTGGATTCTTCATCCATCTCCAGCTGTAAGTAGGCCTCAGCAAAGTCCACTTTGCTGAAGTGTTTCCTCCAGAAAGGTTTGAAAAGATAGCCTCTATCTTGAACAGAGGGTATTGATCTGGACAATAAGACCATAAAATATAGGAGCAGAATTAGGCATTTGGCCCATCGAGTCTGCTCTGCCATTTCATCATTGCTGATCCATTTTTCTTCTCAGCCCCACTCTCCTGCTTTCCCCCCTGTATCAATGACTTGGGCTCCATGAGATTCACTACTCTCTGGCGAAAGAAATTCCTTCCATCTCCATTCTAAAAGGCTGCCCCTCTGTTCTGAGGCCGAGTCCTAAATCTTAGACTTCCTCAGCTTAGACGTCCTCTCCACATCCACTCTATTGATGCCTTTCAACATTCGATAGGTTCAAGTAAGCTAACCCTTCATTCTTCTGAATTCCAGTGAGTAGAGCCCAGAGCCATTTGATGCCTTTCAATCTCAGAATCATTTTTGTGAACCTCCTTTGACCCTCTCCAATGTCAGCTCATCCTTTCTTAGATTAGGGACCCAAAACTGTTCTCAATACTCCAAGTGAGGCCTCACCAGTGCTTTATAAAGTTTCAAGATTACATCCTTACTTTTATATTCTAGCCCTCTCAAAATGAATGCTAAGATTGCAGTTGCCTTCCTGAACACCATACTCAATCTGCAAATTAATCTCCAGAAATCCTGCACGACGACTCCCAAGTCCCTTTTCACTTCAGATTTTTGAATTTTCTTTCCAATTAGAAAATAGTCTACACTTTTATTTCTTTTACCAAAAAGCATGTCCATACATTTCCCCACACTGTATTCCATCTGCCACTTCTTTACCCACTCTCCTAATCTGTCTAAGTTCCTCAGTAGCCTCTCCATCTCCTCTCCGTACTTGAGGAAGGATATACTGGGTTTGGAGGCGGTGCAGAGGAGGTTCACCAGGTTGATTCCAGAGATGAAGAGAGATTGAGTCACCTGGGACTGTACTTGCTGGGATTCAGAAGAATGAGAGGAGATCTTGAAGAAAAATATAACATTATGAAAGCAATAGATAACATAGAGGCAGGAAAGTTGTTTCCTCTGGTAGGTGAGACTAGAACTTTAGGACAGAGATAAGGAGGAACTGCTTTTCCCAAAGAGTGCTAAATCTGTGGAATTCTCTGCCCAATGAAGCAGTGGAGGCTACCTCAGTAAGTATATTGAGGACAAGGTTGGATATATTTCTGCATAGTAGGAAAGTAGGTGGAGATTACTCTCTGGTCAGATCAGCCATGATCTTATTGAATAGCAGAGCAGGCTTGATGGGCCAGATGGCCTACTCCAGCTCCTATTTGTTATGTTCTTAAAACTACCTGCCCCTCTATCTATCTTCATAGCATCTGCAAATAGCCACAATGTCATCGATTCTGTCATCTAAATCATTGACACATAATGTAAAAAGAAGTGACCCCAACACAGACCTGTATGTGCCAAATGTCTTTGAGCTACAGCTCCAGTTCCTTAATGCATTCTTTGAGGAGCTGCTGCTTGGTGCTTCAGGTGCAGATATGGCTAGCAGTCTCCCTGAATTCCCACATGACACACAGAACAAAACACTGCCCCAGAGCTATTTTCACTGCACTAACTGTGCCCTAACAGATAAGGAATGAAAAATAAAGAAGAGAAAAGAAACTTGTCAAATACTTACCTCAGCCAAGCCTGATCTCACCTGAGCACAATGAGGCAAGGCCACTCACACAGTGGCACTCCAAGAATGGCTGTTCTGCTTGGGCTTACCTTAATTTTTATTCACCCTCTGTAATGAATCCCTATCAGTGATTGGTTGCAGTTTAACTCCCAAAAACTGCCACAAAGCACGGCTTTTTTAATCTTGAGTGCGAACCTAAGTGAAAATGTAGCTCTCTTGTTGTACTCCCACTCAGTGATCAGTCACAGTCCAAATCTGAAAAACTGCCGCAAAGCACTGCTGTTTTAATTTTGAGTGTGATCCTAAGTGAAAGATAGCTCTTTTCTTGCACTCCTGCTTAGTGATTGGTTGCAAAACTGAAACTCCAGAAAACTGCTCCAAAGCCATCCTTGAACTGCTATGGCATCATCCAGTACCTTTCTTAATTCACCCCCAGTTAACTCTATTGCAGGGGATTGGGCATGCAAACTGTGGAGGGATTTCCAATTGAGTTGTAGTTATCTCAGCTCATCATGTCTCCACAATCCTTGCCCTCCTGTTTTTACCACAGATAAACCCAATTTGTTTATTTGGCTGTTGTAGTTCACTGTTACAAATGTCATTCCCACAGGAGTCAAATTGTCTCCAGTATAAGTTCTCAGTTGGACACCTGCAGTGTTCAATACAATATCTTTAAAATGCCATGTAAACTCATCTTGTGGACTGACTGAAACAGCTGTGCCCAATTCCATTTTAATTAATTTGTCATTCACTTCTGCTGCAAGCCATATTGCTTGTCTCCTGTTAGTTTTCACACTTTAAACCACAAGGCTACACAGTCATTTGTCACATCATATATTTCATCATATATTTATCATATATTATATATTTAATCAACAGCATGCAGATTAGTGCTCTTTTTGACACTGCATCTTGATTTTCTAGCTTTTTCTCTTCTCTGTGCAGTCCATTTACTTTTGTCTGCCCAACGTGCTCTTGGTATCTGTCTTGCTTTGATACATTTCCACAAGTTTTGCCTTTAAATGTGCATTGGTTTGATGTATGTTAGCCCATGCCACAACAGTAACACAATTTGTTCTGCCAGGGTGGTTTCTGATTAGATGCTGCAGTTTTGTTCACGGTCGCTTTAATTCCTGACTGCAACTCAGTTGAGTCTCTGTTTCCACCGACACAGTGATTTCAACTACTTTTTTACATGTCATTGTCGTTCAGTTCAGAGCCATTTTTGAATGCTTTCTTGTAAGATTTCACACACTAAATGATCTCTCAGTGCATCATCAAGCCTATCACTGAACTGACAATGCTCAGACACTCTCTTTCATTCAGTCACTTATGATGAAATGGACTCCCCTTCCTTTTGATTCTGCTTGTGAAACCTAAAGTGTTCTGCAATCAGCAATGGTTTTAGATCGAAGTTTTCCTGCATTATTTTCACAATATCAGCAGAGCTCATTTTGGCTGGTTTGATTGGAACAGTCAAACTTCCAAACAAACTGTATGCTCTTCCACCTATTAAACTTAGCAAAACTAGCTCTTGCTTTGTGTTGGCTATTTCATTTGCTACTAACTACTGCTCAATTCATTCAGTACACATATTCCAGTTATCTCTTATGCAATCAAATGTGCCCATCTTTCTGATGTAGCCAGCCATGTCTGCTTTTTTAAAAAATTTATGATTATTGTCACCCAGTACTCAGTGTTTATGAACCATGAGTTTTGCAATCTTCTTTAAACTCGAATACCTCTCTGCACTTTTGGGATTTGTCTCAAGACTACTCATCACCACTGTTATGTTTTGTAACTCCAAAGCATAAAACTAATTGAAAGAAAAAGGTGGAGTCAGGAGTTGCGTGTTGACTTCCTTTTTAACTTTAGTGATGCATGCACATATGATGTGGTGGCATAATGATGTTTGCCATTCATGTACTTTTGCATTCAATCCCTATGAATTACCAACAAAGAAAACTTAATCAAACAATATATTTCCAAAATTATTCAAATATTGTTGAAATATTTAATACACAACACGAAGTATCTGCCAAAGTACAGATATTTTGTATGATTTTCCTTTTTGTTTCTTAGGAATGTAACATGTATGGCACAAGTCATATTCTACAATGTGATCAACTACTCTGTATGTATGATTATTATATTATTAGTATCAAACTGGTTGGGACTAAGAGGCACATACTGTAGAGAAAGAAATGCTTTGTCCATTGCTGCAAGTTTATTTTTTACTTAATGAAACGTTTTGTTATTTTAGCTTATCAGCTGTCCTCCAGCATAAGCTAAGTATAATTACTTTTATGAAATGTACCAAGGTTGATCTTTGCAAGTATTGGTGTTCAGAGGTTTTAGTCAATGCCTATGGAATGCCACCACTGGAAATTTCAGATAACACAATATAAGCATTGTCAACCTCAAAATGTTCCTTTCTTCTTCAATGCTCAGTGTGGGATTTTTCATCTAAAAGTTCAGAACTTGTTTTTTTTTCAGTTGGACTGTCCAATAACAACATATTACATATGCATGCAAGAAATAGTGGCAGAAACAAAGTGCCCTGTGGTCAACATCAGAGTAAATTGCACTTAACAAAAAAATGTGTTGCCTTATAAGAGCTCTCCATGCAGGATACGTGTGTATTCAGCAATTTTTATAACATTCTGCACTGAAATAGAGAAAACCTTTTTTTTTTGTTGTCAGCTTAGATGCTTTGATTTCAGTTAATATGTATTAAAGACATATTGATCCTTGGCTCAGGATATCCATGCCAACCATCAAGTACCTGCCTATACCAAGCCTCCATTTCCAGCATTTGCTCTGTAGCTTACTATACCTTGGTTGGATGATGAATGGAAATTTGGTAATGGTATATAAATAAGTACTAAAACAGATAAAATAACAAAATTACTCTGTTTAGAGTGTATAGACTTTGGGATGGATTTTGTTGAGTGGTCCTAGGTCCGTCTCTTCCTCCCCGCCCCCCTCACCGACAGACACACATGCAAAGAAAAAGCTATAAAGCTACTTAAACATGATTATGAGAATTGTAAAATGTGAATATTGGGTGTCTAGCAACTAATGTGGGACTACAAACCAATAGCAGGTTCATAAATGTAGGAGTGATGGACAACAGGTTTGGGTGCAAGTGGAAAAAGTTGGTGTACCCCAGTTTGCAGAGCACCGTGGTTGTCCAGAATTGCAAACTTCTGTCTGGCTGTGATAATTGGATAAATTGTTTCAACAGCATATGAGAGTGAGTTAGGAGTAGTTTGAATTTGGAGCCATGGATTTAGTTGATTCCAAGACTGAAATATTCATGGGATTTGCAGTTCAGAAAAAAAGGTATTAAATGGGATGGTAAGGTTTGGAATGGTCTAGTTGAAGTTGACTCTATCACCTGTCACTTGCAACCGTGTACTTGAGACAGAAAGGATTACTTCAGTCTTTACAATTTTTGATAAGAGGAAGTTGCAACTCATCTACGACTGGATATCAGACAACGAGTCTGATAGCACAGACAATGAGCAAATTGAAAATGAGTGGAGAGCTGGATGCTGTCAGAATACTTGTCATGTCTATGTCTATGCCTGCTTGATATCTTGATTTAAAAAAACCCATAAAACAGGCAAAACACCTATAGTCAGATGTTTTAGATTTAATAAAATAAGTGTATTGCATCTAGTTGTGTCATGTGTGTGTAATGTCTTGGTACTGCTGTTCAATGGCCAATAAAAACAAGTTGGCGAGCTTCATATCATGTGGGACACTTATAACTGGCAGTGGCTGCAAAACTAGCGTTAAAATATGCCTTGGAGCAAACAGTCATCTGTTTGCCTTTTAAGTTAAGGAAACTGAATGGAAGTAGGAAATGCAGGAATGTAAAGATGAAATAAATTTTAAAGAAGGCAAATAGTTTTAGCTGTTATACTTCTTGGAATTCAAATTAAATTCAGATATAGAAAAGCTATCATAAAATCAAAATGCAGTGATTGAAAAGTGTTCTTAGCATTCACATTTGGTTTGCATTTGATGTTCAGATGTTTAGTAAGCCACTGGTTTGAGTTAGAACATCAGAGTGTACTTGGTTCATTTAAAAATAATTGATCATCTATTTTTGCTGTTCAGTTCATGAATCCGAAAGCCGTTGATGGTATATGTGAGCCTTGTGATTTTCCAGTGAAGTATTCATAATATTATTTAATTTGTGATCTATTCCAATAATTAAACAGAATTTAATACAATCATAAAATTTAATAGTTGATGTCTTATAGGCTAATAAAGATTGATCTAACCTGATTCTACTTCCAGCCCTTGGCATTCAGTCCTGAAGATTGTGTCATTTTGAGTGCATATCCAATTACTTTTCAATGTACTGAAAGTTTGCCTCCCTACTACCCTTGTAAATGTTCCCATAACTCTACTTTAATTCTTAAACCAATGTTTATCTTTTCTTCCATAATTTATCCTCCCCATCCACTCCATGAAAGCCTATCATAATTTTTTGCAACTCAGATACATCTCCCCTTCACCTCTTCTGTTCCTAAGAAAGGACTCCAGTCTATCGAGGTAGCATTTTTTGGAAATAGGAATAGTGTTAACATTTCAGGTTGAAGGGCCTTTTGTCACCCAAGGGTCTTCAACCTGAACTGTTAATTGTTTCTCTTTTCACAGATACTACGTGTTCTGCTGAGCATTGTCTGATTTTATTTCAGATTTATACCATCTGTGCTTTTTAAAATTTATTTTCATTTCTCATAGCTAAATTTCAGTAATGACTATATCCAATGCTGTATCCATTGCAATCATGTCTTGCTTTCAATGCCTAACGACACCTAAGCCTAACTGTGGAAAAATGTTCATGCCACTGTATTTAGGGCATTAGCCCTCTACTATCCAACCAGTTCATTTTTATTTTTTTGACTTCATGCTCTCCCCAAATGCATAACTTCATACTTCTCGGCATGAAATTTTCTCTGCCCATTTTTTACCCACTTTTCTCTGCCCATATTTTACCCACCTGACAGGTCCAGTATAGTCTGCAGCTTTCTTCATATTATCAACCAGGCAGCTACATTTTTTTTATTATCAAAAACAAGTGTAATTCCGCTCCCTAAATTTCAGTAGAAAGGAGCCTTCATGGAAGTTGATGGAACTCTAACTGAAATTGTCTTCTGTCTCTGCAGCTTTGTATGTTGTTACTGTCCCACTTGCCACTTCCCCTTGGACCCCATTGTTTTTACATCATTTACCAGGACACCATGAAACTAATCATCCCGAGTCTCTCTATAACAGATCCTTGCTAGCGTTTTGGTATGTCACCAAAGTCTCAGGAAAGTTTCCACAGATGTACAGCAAAGAGCATTCTGCCTGGTATGGAGGCTCCAGTGCACAGGATCGAGAAAAGCTGCAGAGGTTTGTAGACTCAGCCAGCTCTAGCATGGGTATTAGCTGCCCCACCATCAAGGACATCTTCAAAAGACAATGCCTCAAAAACGCAGCATCCATCATTCAGGACCCCCACCCTGAGAACCTTTTATCAGACTAATGATAAAATAAGTCAAAGTCAACATGGTTTCTGTAAAGGAAAATCTTGCCTGACATATCTGTTAGAATTCTTCGAGGAAGTAACAAGCAAAGGAGAGATAGTGATTGTCATTTACTTGGATTTTCAGAAGGAATTTGATAAGGTGCCACACATGAGGCTGCTTAACAAGATAAAATCCCATGGCATTACAGAAAAGATACTGGCGTGAATAGAGGAATGGCTCACTCCAGGCAGGAGGCAGTGAGCTGGAATAAAAGGGGCCTTTTCTGGTTGGCTGCCAGTGACCAATGGTGTTCCTCAGGGGTCAGTATTGGGATCACTGCCGTTCACATTGTTCGTCAATGATTTGGAAATTGGAATTAATGGCTTTGTGGCAAAGTTTGTGAATGATATGAAGATTGGTCGAGGGGTGGGTAGTGCTGAGGAAGCAATGCGATTGTTTCAGGACTTAGACAAATTGGAAGAATGGGCAAAAAGCGGCAGATGGAATACAGTGTTGGGAAATGCATTTTGGAAAAAGAAACAATAGTGTGGACTATTATCTAAATGGGGAGAAGGTTCAGACATCAGATCTGCAGAGGGACTTCGGAGTCCTCGTGTAAGACTTGTAATGGTTAAATTTACATGTTAAGTCTGTGTTAAAGGCAAATGCAATGTTGGCTTTTATTTCAAGGGGAATAGAATATAAAAACCAAGAGATAATGCTGAAGCTTTAATAGACACCAGTCAGGCTGCACATGGTGTATTGCCAACAGTTTCGGGCCCCATATCTCAGAAAGGATGTGCTGCTATTGGAGAGTCCAGAGGAGGTTCACGAGGATGATTCCAGGAAAGAAAGGGTTAACATTGGAGGAGCATTTGACCGCTTTGGACCTGTACTCACTGGAATTTAGAAGAATGCAGGTATCTCATTGTATCCTACCTAATGTTGAAAGGACTAGATAGGATGGATGTGAAGAGGATGTTTCCTATGGTGGGGGTACCCAAAACTAGAGTGCACGGACTCAAAATTGAGGAGTGACCTTTTAAAACTGAGGTATGGAGGAATTTTTTTAGCCACAGAGCAGTGAATCTGTGGAATGCTCTGCCACAGACTGGTGGAGGCCAAGTCTATGAGTATATTTAAGGGGGAAGTTTATGGTTTCCTGATCAGTCAGGGCATCAAAGGATATGGCAAGAAGGCAGGTGTATGGTGTTGAGTGGGAATGGGATTAGCCATGATGGATTGATAGAGCAGACTCGATGAGCTGAATGGCCTAATTCTGCTCCTATCTCCTGTTGTGTTATGGACATGTCCTCTTTTCATTACTACTATCAGGGATGAGGTAAAGGAACCTAAAGATGCACACTCAACATCTTACAAACAGCTCTTGTCCCTCTGACATCAGATTTCTGAATGGTCCCTGAACATTACTTCACGATTTTGCTCTCTTTTTGCACTATTTTAAAAATTTTTTTTAATATATTTCTTATTGTAGCTTATCATAATTTTTGTAATGTATGGCACTACACTGCTGCTGCAAGGCAACAGATTCCATGACATATGTCAGTAATAATAAACCTAGTTCTGATCCATGCTGCCTTCGATTAATCTAGTGCTTTTCAAATGATGTCTAATATTGCAACCCAGTATTTTTTGATTTATTTATCTAGCACTGACATCATGCCAAATGACCTGTAATTACTTGGACTATCCTGTTCTCCCTTTTTAAACAGTGGTGCCGAGTTAGTAGTCCTCCAGTAATACACCAGCAATGGAGTATTGAAAAATGATCTTCAGACTCTGGAATATGTTTGCCTTGATTCTCTTAAGAATCTAGGATATATTTCTGGACAGACAGTTCAATCTACTTACAAATTTGCTAAGTAACTTAATATTTACTCCATCATTTTTATCCTCTTAAAATTTTACCCAGGTCTTCCTTAGGTAAATTATTTAAATGATTCCACTCTTCTAAAGATGTGTGAAGCCATACACAAGTCTTCAGTCTCTATTCATGTGATTCTTTGGTATCAAAAAGGCCCAACTCTTTCCACTGTGATCTCCTTGCTCTTCATGTATTTATAAAATAACTTGCTTTTAATTTTTTAATAACCGCTCTATACTTTCAGTTTTGGGCTTCCTACAGCATTGAAGTCCGGGTACCTTACATATCCTTCTTTTACCTTTGTTCTGCTCCATTCCAGACATTCATAGGTTTTAAGGTTTAGGGTCTTAACAGTTTTGTAATAACATGTTTGCTCTGAATCTCTTTTCTGTAGAACCTGAATGTCTCTCACAGCCCTGACATTGCTGTCTTTCCAACCAGTTTCAGTTTACTTTTGCTAAATCATAGGCTACAAAAACTGACACGTATCCAACTGTGATTTTTTTAAACTCCTGGTTAATTTTTCTTTGTATTGACTTATTTGTTAGATTTACACCATGCAGCACCAAATTAGGAAATGAGCTTTGAAGCAAAGTGAATCTTTTCCTTTGTTTTTGACCCTTAAGAATATTAATTCTCATGGGGTGTATTTCCAGATGTCTGTTTACGCAGCACTTTTCTGACCACATGTTATTCTGTTCTGTGTTATTACCATGACTCAGTTAGTATTATTTATTTAGCGATACAGTGTGGAACAGGCCCTTCTGAACCAAAGAGCTGTACCTCTGTGCAAGTAGCTCTCCTGGCTCTTAGCTAATGGATTAAATCAAAATACACAAAGGCTGACACTGTAGTACTGCAGTGAGTACTGCACTGATGTCTGTCATTTAAAGTTGATAAGATGAGATGATAATTTGTTC
This sequence comes from Mobula hypostoma, assembly GCF_963921235.1. Lineage (NCBI taxonomy): Eukaryota > Metazoa > Chordata > Chondrichthyes > Myliobatiformes > Myliobatidae > Mobula > Mobula hypostoma. The sequence continues at coordinate 174,590,060 of NC_086097.1, forward strand.
CCCTGGATGGACAATATTTTGAAAAGAGCAGGATAGTTGTTTCTGTTGTTTCACCTGTAATTATTTCTCTCTCAACATAACTAAAAGAGGTAGGAGGTGGAATAAATTATATAGCAGCCCCTTAGAGCTCTGTCATTTTATAAGATCATGGTTGATAGAACTTTCTTCATCCACTTTCCCATCCTATACCCATAATGCTTGATTTCCTTACTGATGATAAATCTCCTAGTTTTGAGTATACTCAGTGATTCAGCCTGCATTTATTATCCTAGATTGTTCCACAACCATGCACTGAAGAATTCTCATAGCAGTTATCAAGTCACTGAAACCCACATAAACCGATATTGTTCAATAAGTTTGTCTCTCATTTTTGTGAATTCCAGTGAATGCAGATCTTCAGCATAAGACAATCCATTTATATTCAGGACCATCCTTGTGAATCTCCTCTGAAATACCTCCTGAGGCAACATTGGTGGTATCTGTCCAGTACTCTGCTGTGCTTTCTGTGATAGACGAGCTCTCAGAAGCAAATAGGAGGCCAAGGAGCACTGCTGCCCAGTGGATCCTAAGTTTTGTTTCAAGTCTAAAGTTTTGATCTTAAAAGATCCTTTTCCTTAATCACCAACAATTATGCTGACACATTGAGGACAGCTATGAAATTAATATTAACATTACTCTTTGACAAGAGGTTGCACCCAGGGTACTGGAAGTGGTTTGTGTTTTTTGGGATGTGAGCCATTATTGCCAGAGAGCAGTAGGGATTATTACATTCCAGCATAGATAGGTTCAGCAGATATTATTGATTGTAGGGTACTTTGATGTATCATAAAAAGTGCTTAATAAAGATATTTATCTTTCTTCAGATTTTAAAATAGTAGTTTGCAGGATACAAGCTACTTATCTTTGAAAACTTTGAGGTGTTATGATTTTGCATCATAGATATCTGCATAGTACTTAAGAAATTGCATATTTTGTGGCTTTTCTGTAACATTTGTTAAATATAGTAAAGGAAGTTTTCATAAACTGATTTATGATTTTGCTCATGTATCATCCCGATGCTGTTTTCCTTATAACTCAATTCCATCTTCCTGTGTATCTGAAATGTAAATACATAAGTGTACATTAAAAGCATTTTTAAAGATCAGAGAAAGTGACAATGTTGACTATCATTGTAATGATAATTAATGTTTCTCCACCTCCAATATAGTTCAACTGCTCTGAACTACCTTCCAATCTCTGACTACTCCACTGCAGCCCCATGCAATAAGACTGAAATATCATCTGTGCAAAATACAAACACCGTAATCATTTTCAACAAATATAAGTCATAGGGATACAATGACAAAGGGAGGTGAAGATCAAAAATATAAATGTGGAAGGAAAATTTCCCTATTTTCTTAAAGACTGCTTAGCATGGTAGGTGACTCCAATAATTGCCTGCCACTGGTGTCTGATAATAGCTGATGTTGGAAAAGCATGTCACAGAAACGGCTGTGAATTTTTCATTGAGATTAGTGTGAGCATCATGCCTGCCACAGACCGCAAAATCTGGGCCATTATTTCCATGGTAATTTTATTAACTCAGTTATCCAGATGTACTTACCGCATTTAGCCACAGGTTGGCTCTATATGGACAACTGAGTTCTCTTATCGAAAAATGTTGAATAGTGACCAACCAGTAACACAGCAAATACCAACATTTTGGGTAACAAGGGCAATTTACCAAAGTTATAAAGAGCAACAACAACCAAAAATTTCTGACAAAATTAAATTGTTCTTGGACTTCTAAAGAAGGTGATAAACCATTCCAGCTTTTATCTCTCTAACATATGGTGTAACATTCAATTATTAGTGATTTGTATGGCTCTCTTGTAATTATGTTGCTGTATTTGCCTTAAAGTTATATAATTTGACCTTGGGATTACAGAAGGATGAGATAAAATGGCTGTAAGGCCATATTCATCTATATTGCCAATAAACAGAAAACAATTATGTTAGGCAGACTTGAAAATGAAAGAATTAAGTGCAGTGCTTAGTATTTGTTTTAGATTCTGCAGCTTGATGCAAGGAAGTTTTTAAAAGACAGTTATATATCTATCTATTTATCTGTCTCTGGGCTTTTGGTTGGGTGAATGGCAGTAGTGATTAAATGTGTAAACTGAAGAGATATTATTGGCTTAAAAAAAAGATGCTGCCTTCCTGGATGGTAAGTCTGAGCTACTAAATTATTAGGAGCTTACTGACTGCCGTATCAAGAATTTAGTAGAGTTCTGTCTAACTACCGGCTGCACACTTAAATCTAAGGTCATCAGTATGACTAGCTCTGGACAAGCAAAATAAGAATGCTGTTCTGAGCTTTATTATGGCAAGAGATTTCTAGGAGGACAGAGAAAATTATGCAGCACCTTCACTGACTCACAGGAATTCTTAGCCTATGATTGCTCAAAATAGTGAAGGTACTCCCAGGAGGGCATTGAGCACCTCCCAGGTGCATACAAAGACTATACACAGAAGTGGATACTGTTTCAATTTTTTTCAATATTTGAAACAAGCACATTATTTCAGTAGCTTTCCATCTGCCCTGCCTGTGCTAAAACTTTGAATGGATGTGTGGGATCATTGATAATGCTAAGGGCCCTGTGCATGGAATGCTCCTGATGGGTAGAAGAAAGACTCCGATGATCCTCTCAGCAGTCCTCAAAATCCTTTATAGGGACTTGAGGTCAGATGCCTTGCAATTCCCATACCAGACAATACTGTAGCTGGTCAGGACATACTTAGTGATGCTCCTGTAAAAAATGCTTAGAGTGGGTGGGAGGGGACCTTGCACACTTCAGTCTTCTCAGGAAGTGGAGACACTGCTTTGCTTTCCTGACCGAAGAGGTGGTGTTCAGGGACCAGGTGAGATTGGGCATCAACTGCACTCCCAGAAATTTGGTGCTGCTAACTCTCTCCCTAGAAAAGCCACTCCAGCAGTGATGAGAGGACTGTGTTCCTTTCCTTTTTCCTAAACTACAGTTTAAACTCTGTTCTTTTTAGACATCTTCTGTTTCCAAGCAAACAGCATTCCTCTGGGTCCAATTCCAAACACTTTGCTTGAGTAGGCACTGAAAACGTTCACAATCCTTTACCTGCTTTGTGATTTTGTCAGGCAAACTAATGTAAAAGCTGAGAGAAATTAAGGTTGTTCCATCTCTTCTGACATCTCTGTTAAAGGGAGATACAAGCTGTACTTGGCCAACCTTCTGAAGAATTTTGTGTCACTCAGTAAGGATAGTAACTCAACTGATTGCAGCTTTCTCCTATGCATGTTCATATGAGTAGACATTTATTGCTGGTTAATTACATAATGGTTTTTTTAAAGTTTTTAATAAATATTATTTGCTTTGCACTAAAATACAATTTTGTTTGTCATTTTCAACCATTAAACAGAAACTTAAGCTGACTGTGTTCTGGCTCATGCCTTTGGCATAATTCACAATTTCAAATGGTAGTTTCATTTAGAGAAGAGTTCAAGTGTTTCCTCTTGAGATTTATGATTTTACAAGATAACAAATGTGAAGCTATGCCTAAGATTCAACTTGCATTCTGCGGCAGAAATTTCACACATTCACTGTTGATGAGACTTAATGCAGAATTTGAAGATTACGTAAAAATTTGGAACAAACAGATCCTTCTGTTCCTCAACATTCCTTAGTTCCCTACCACTTACTATATATGCCTCTGTTTGACTTCCCAAAATCTATTATCTAGCATTTTTGCCTCGTGTGACTCCATTTATCTTGCGCTTGTCAGGATTAAATTATCTCTGTCAGTGCTCTTCTCAACTTTCCATGTGATTTATATCCCACTATAGCATAAGGTATCTTTTCTTGCTGCTCACAATATCACCAGTACAGCCCTCATATGGGCAACTGGGATTTGTGTAGGCAGGCATCGTAGTGGGCATTGACGAGTTGTGCTGACGGGCTTCTTGTTGTACTATGCAAATCTGACTCAATCCAAGTTGTTAGCAAACAACAAGGGTTTCATCACTGATCTTTGGATCGCACTGTCAGTCATAGATTTCCAATCAGAAAAGAAACCACTACCCTCTGCCTCCCATCATGAAGCCAGTTTTGATTCCAGCTCACTACAGATGCATGTGGCTCAATTTTCTCAACCAGCATTGAGGGAACCATATCAGCTACTTTACTGAAGTCCTTATAGACCAGGGGTCCCCAATCTGGGCTCCATGAACCCCTTGCCTAATGGTATTGGCCTATGGCATAGAAGAGGTTGGGAATCCCTAGTTTAGACAATGTTTACTGCCCTACCTTCATCAGTCTTCTTGTCAACCCGCTCAAAAACTCATTCAAGTTAGAATTTTCACCACACAGAGCCATGTTGACTACCTTTAATCAGCCCCTGCCAGCCCAAAATTCCTATCCCTTAGGATTTCCTCCAGTAATTTCCCTACCAATGATGGAAGGCTCACTGTCCTATAGTAATAACAATAATGAGTTCTGTAGTATAATAATAATGAATTTTAAAAGAATGTTTTAGTTAGTTAAAATTATAATAAACCTACAGCAATAAAAATATCAAGTTTAAAAAGAATGTTTTAATGGCTTTACTGAATTAGTTACAATGCCCTGCCAAATAACAGTAAGGTTCTCTTTTTAGTGTGTCGCATTATTTGTGATTAAAAAGAAATTTCAGGGTATAACTTGAAATTCAACTATTTGTGCAGTTTATTTCAACGAAATCTTCTCATAAAGTAGGTGCAATAAGAATTCACTATTTCTGCTTAGTTTTCCATGAAAGCAGAAATGGATGAAAAGAATGAAAGTAAATGCAGTAGAGATGCATTTTCAGATTATAGGATTTCCAAACTGATTTAATTTCATTATTTATCTAGGAATATAATCAAGGCTGTTTGAACAATATTTGGGGTTCTAATCAAATTTTTGATACTTCTGCTTCTCTGCTTTATTTGTTTTGCTTTATGCAGTATAGAATGAACTTTAAAAAAGTATAAAATTGTTTTAAAATAGTAGACATTTAAAATCTGAAATAAAAGCAGAAACATTAATGCTGTTCTGCTTTCTATGGATGATGTCTAACCAGCTGAATGTCTGCAACAAATTCTGTTTTATAATTATAACCTAGAATGATTCTTAAAACACTTGAAAACAATATGTTTTTATCCTTGTAGGGAATGATGCTTCAGAACAATTGCAAAGACCAGCATTTATGGATTATTTTGACAAGCAGGAGAAAAGTACTAAGCATCTTGGAAATTGTGACCAAAATCTGCAGGAGCCTTTCCATAAATCAAGAAATCCTTTCCCTGATAACTGGAAGGTTCCACAAGATGGGGACTTTGATTTTGTAAGTAGAGATTTTTCAATTAGTAATATACATTGTCTCCTTCGCTGACAGGCAACATTTGATGTTGGTGTCTAATGAGTTTGATCATAAAATATTCTGTTAATATGATGCAAATAAATGAGGCCAAAAATAGCAAATGAATTCATATCACTCAAGCCAGGATGTTGTTAATACTGTGTGTGGTTTGGCAATTATAGCAGTAAAAAATTGTTGTCTTTAGAATTTTGGTTTTCAAACTAACTTGCTACTGCTTTATTCACATTGCAATCTCTTTTAACTTAATTTATAGAGTTTGAGTGCCATGATTAGAGAATTAAATCATGCATATCTCAGGCAACTACTGTATCACTAGAAGGCAAACTAAGTGGGTCTTAATATTTTTAGCTGCAAATTTCTACATTGTTTTCCAATTATATCAGAACTGGCCTTAAAGTTTCATACAGGAACTGTTCTTTTTGATTAGGAAAGGTGAGAAAGGGAAACCGGGGAATTGTCAATAGTTAGCCGAAGTTCAGTAACTTTATTTTAAATTACAGATTCTAGTAGGTTTTGTAAAACTACCAGAATCTGTAATTGGGGATAGAGTTACTGAATTCCTTGAAATCGTTGTTCAAGTTGTCAGAATACTTTTTTTTTGCATGTGCGTGCGTCTGTGTGTCTGTGTGCGTGCGTGTGCAATGTTGGTGGGACAATGTCTTTTTCATGCCTTTACAAGGCACAGAGCGAGAGAGGGAGAGACTGTGTGGCACGCCACTCCTCACGCAGACATTTCGCAGTATTTTTCCCTTTATCTTATGAGGTCGAGTTGCGATCTCGACACTCAACCCAGCACGGATGGAAAGCATACTCGTAAGTAGACCCGACTGGGTTCAAACCTGGAAACCTCCGTTCCAGAGTCCGGCGCTGATGTCATAGCTCCACCAGCCGGCCCACCAGAATACTTTTCAAGGGGGACGTCGTGCCTGACAAGCCTGACTATAATTTTTAAAAGGTGGTGGAAAGAGATGTTCTTTTTATTCATTCATATGATCTGGGCATTACTGGCAAGGCTGATATTTAATATCCATTTCTGATTTCCCTTGAAAAGAAGGTACTGAGCTTTCTTGAACCAGTGCCTTGGTTTTAGTGAAGAAACCCTTGGCACTGTTGGACAGAGTTCCAGGAATGTGACTGCGCAGTGAAGGATCAGCAATATATTTTTAATTTGGATGATGTAACTCAAGAGAGAAACCTGCAGCTGGTATCATCCCCTGCACCAGCTATTGCTGTCCTTCTAAGTGAGGGGTTCATGAAGTCATAGAGAAGTACAGCACAGAAACAGGCCCTTCAGCTCATCTGGTCTTTGCTGAAACACTTAAACAGCCTCCTCCTGTCTACCTGCACTAGGACCATATCCATACCATCCATACCCATACCATCCATGTACCTATCCAAACTTAATTTTAAACATTGAAATCAAGCTTGCATACATGACTTGCACTGGCAGCTCATTCCACACTCTCATGACTGAATGAAGAAGTTTCCCTTCGTGTTCCCCTTAAACGTTTCACCTTTCATGAGGTTAACCCATGACCTCTAGTTGTAGTCCCACCCAACTTCAATAAAAAAAGCATGCTTGCATTTGCTTACCTACACCCCTTGTAATTTTGTATACCTCTGTCAAATCTTCCATCATTCTTCTACATTCCAAAGAATAAAGTCCTAACCTATTCAATCTTTTCTTGTAGCTCCGGTCCTGTAAACACACATGTAAATTTTCTCTGTACTCTTTCAAGCTTATTTTCATCTTTCCTGTAGATAGGTGACCAAATCTGCATGCAATAATTCACATTAGGCTTCTACAACATCTACAACTTCAACATAACATCTCATCTCCTGTACTCATTAGTTTGATTTATGAAAGCCAATGTGCTGAAAGCTTTGCTTACAATCCTACCTACCTGTGGTGCCACTTTCAATGAATTATGGTTCTGTCTTCCAAGATCTCTTTGTTCTACCACACTCCTCAGTGTCCTACTCTTCACTGTTTAAGACCTACCCTGCTTGGTCCTACTGAAGTGCAACATCTTGTACTTGTATGTATTAAATTCCATCTGCCATTTTTCATCCAGCTGGTCCAGATCCTATTGAAAACTGTGATAGTCTTCCTCGTTGTCCGCTACACCCCCAATCTTGGTGTCATCTGCAAATTTGTTGATCCAGTTAACCACATTATCATCGAGATCATAGATACTGATGACAAACACTACTCCATGTCCCAGTCTCAGTTCTCCAGCCAGACAGGCAACCACCTGTGACTCTCGCTCCTCACACAAACCAATGTCTAATCCAATTCACTACTTCTTGAATGCTGAGTAACTGAAGCTTCTTGACCAACCTCCCATGTGGGATCATGTCAAATGCCTTGCTGAAGTCCATGTAGACAACATCCACTGCCTTGCCTTCATCTACTTTTCTGGTAACTTTCTCGAAAAGCTCCATAAGATTGGTTAGATACGACCTACCACACGCAAAACCATGCTGACTATCCCTAATTAGTCTCTGTCTATCCAAATACTTGTATATCCGGTCCCTCAGAATATCTTCCAATAATTTTCTCATTACTGTTAACAGGCTAACTAGCCTATAATTTCCAGGTTTAATTTTTCTGTTTTTTAAACAGTGGAACAACGTTAGCTGTCCTTCAGTCCTCCAGTACCTCACCTATTGCTATGGATGATTTAATTATCTCTTCTAGGGCCCCTGCAATTCGTGAACTTGCCTCCCCACAGGGTCTGAGGGAACACCTTATCATTTCCTGGGGATTTGTTCACCCTAATTTGCCTCAAGACGGCAAACACCTCTTCCTCTGTAATCTGTATTGGGTCCATGAGGTCAATGCTGCTTTGCCTCCCTTCCATAGACTTTGTGTCCATCTGCTGAGTAAATACAGATACAAAAAATCCATTTAAGACCTTCCCCATCTCTTTTGGCTCCACACATAGATTACTATTCTGATCTTCCAGAACAGCAATTTTGCCCCTTGCAATCCCTTTGCTCTTAACATATCTGTTGAATCCCTTAAAATTCTCCTTTACCCTGTCTGCTAAGGCAACCACATGCCTTCTTTTAGCCCTCCCAATTTCTTTCTTAAGTGTTCTCTTTCATTTCATATACTCCATAAGCACTTCATTTGTTATGAAGTAGTATATCTGCTATGCACCTCTTTTTATTTCTTAACCAGGGCCTCAATATCTCTTAAAAACTAAGGTTCCCTAAATCGGTAATCTTGAAAACAGCCTTTCCCCTCTGCACTTGCCAGATCCTTTCTGATACCTTCAAAACTGGCGTTTCTCCAATTTAGAATCTCAGCCTGGGGACCAGACCTATCTTTTTCCATTGAAACTAATTGTATGGTGATCACTAGAAGTAAAGTGTTCCCCTGCACAAACAGATATCACCTGGCCTATCTCGTTCCGTAATAGCCGATCGAGTCTTGTGCACTCTCTCATTGGGACTTCTACATACTGATGAATGAGACTTTACAGAATACATTTGACAAACTCTATCCCATCTACAAACAAGAGAAAATCTGCAGATGCTGAAAATCCAAGCAATACACTCAAAATGCTGGAGGAACTCAGCAGGCCAGGCAGCATCTATGGAAAAAAGTACAGTCGACGTTTTGGACTGAGACCCTTCAGCAGGGCTGGATAAAGAAAGCAGGATCTCCCAGTGGCCACCCATTTTAATTCCACTTCCAATCCCATTCCGATATGTCTATCCATGGTTTCCTCCAATGTTGTAGTGTGGCCACACTTTGGTTGGAGGAACATGACCTTATATTCCATTTGGGTAGCCTCCAATCTGATGGCATGAACGTCGATTTCTCGAACTTCCAGTAACTCCCCCCTCCTTCACCATATTCTATCCCCTTTTCCCTCTCTCACCCCATCTCCTTACCCGCCCATTGCTCCCCTCTGGTGCTCCTCCCCCCTTCTCTTTCTTCCATGACCTCTGTCCTCTTCTGTCAGACTCCTCCTCCTCCTCCAGCTCTGTATCTCTTTCACCAATCAACTTCCCAGCTCTTTAGTTCATTCCTCCCCCTTCAGCTTTCACCTATTACCTTGTGTTTCTCTCTCCCCTCCCACAACCATTTAAATCTACTCCTCAGCCTTTTTTCTCCATTCCTGCCAAAGTGTATTGGCCCAAAATGTCGACTGTACTCTTTTCCATGGATGCTGCTTGGCCTGCTGAGTTCCTCCAGCATTTTGTGTGTGTTGTGTGGATTTCCAGCATCTGCAGATTTTCTCTTGTTTGTGATTGGATTCCTAGGCTGCCACATCTCTTCCAGAGATATCTACCCTGAAGAAGTTTAAATCTTCCCTTCGACAGGAATTCAATAAATGCTCCCCCTTTGTGATCTCTGCTGCCCTCCGGCTCTTCCACCACATGCTCACCCAGTTCTGCTACCGGAGACAAGTATCCTTTCTGGGAACATGTCTTCGCTGCCAGCTTGTTCCACACAGTTTCCAAATTCAATTTCTTTTTTTTTAAATTTTATTTTTATTTGGATAAGGAATTCACAAGTATCATGTACTTTTTTCACATGTATAACCTTTTCCATTTTTTTATATGTATAAAACTATAATTATTTATACATTCTTAAAGACACATTGAGATGATATAAAAAGAAATTAGACACTTAAATAGATAATTATGTACAGTGGAAATTCTAATCTATTAGGCTAAGTAATGGTATTAATTATTAAGAAAAATAGTAATAATAGTGGATTAGTAATAGTTTCCATATATCTCTTCTGGATCATTTCTTCTGGTCCAAAATGTTGTATGTAAGCCTATGTAACAACCATTGTGAGTGTTTATATCCTAACTTGTTCATACTTGCTCCTGCCCCCAAACATAATTATCCAATCCCTATGTACTTATTTACTTAATTTTATCATTTTTTATCCCTGACCCAAATCTTTTCCTTTACTTGTATTAATTCTCTATTTTCCAAAAAAAAACAAAAACAGTAAACATTTAGACTAGGGGTGCTTACGTTAGCAATATTACTGTGTTGATTAGAAGAGCAGTATAATTCATTAGGAGAGTCATCTAAAGTCTGCTCGCATTGGGGTTATATATTCAATCCATTTATTCCAAATTTGATAAAATTTTTCTTTTTGAATTCTCAGGGAGTAAGTCAACTTTTCCATTTTAAATATTTCCAAGATAATTTCGTACCAATCTTCTAATGTAGGTGGTTTTGGAATTAGCCACTTTCTAGTGATTGATTTCTTACTTGCCGCTAAAAGGGCCTGCAGCAACGTTATATCTTTCTTCTGTTCAAGAAACAATACATGCCCCAAATAGAACCTCTCAAAGTTCAGAGGTATCTGGGTCTTAAGTACCTTAACTAATGTTCTATGAATACGTTCCCAATATAGACTTAATTTAGGACAATCCCAGAAAATATGGAAATGATTTGCCTCCTTGGAGCCGCACCTTCTCCAACACGTCACGTTTGTATCTTTATATTTTTCCTGATATGGGGTCTTGAAGTATCTTATAATATTTTTCCAACAATGTTCTCTCCAAGTCAAAGAATTAGTCGAAGACCACTGAAAGCTGCATATTTTCCCCCAAGCCTCCACTGAATGTACCAACCCCGCTTCTTTCTCCCACTTCTCTTTAATATACAATGTGTTTACATTTTTAGCATGGGAGAGTGCATTATATAATCGAGAAACTGATTTACTAGGCATTGAACTGCAAGCCGAATTAAGAATCTTGAAAAATTCTAATTCTACTGTTGATAGGTCTGTATATCTGCAACTCTGGTTAACATAATTTCATACTTGAAGGTACCTAAAAAAGTCATTGTGTTCTAGGCCATGTTTGTCCTGCAGGATTTGGAAACTTTGTAATACTCTTTTATGTATAAATGAGAGGTAGGTTGTAAGACCTTTCTTTATCCATAGTTCAAATCTTTTATCTCCTCTGTTGGGAAGGAATTCGGTATCATATGCACACCATCTCAAGAGTTTTAACATGTTATTAATTCCACGTGAATTAACCACCTTCTGCCATACTTTTAATGTAAGATTTATCCAACTGTTTTAAAATTTTTCCAATTGGGCCATCAATCCTTTGTCAGCTATTGAGGCCTGTAGAGGAAAACTGTCAACCAATCCAAATTCTATTTCCTTCCATCTAGCCTTATATTCCCTATTACACCAATATAACAGAGGGGTTATCTGTGAGGCATAAAAATAATTTCTCAGGCAAGGAAGAACCATACCTCCTCCTTCCTTCCCTAACTGCAAGGTGTTATATCGAATTCTAGGTTTCTTTCCTTGCCAAATGAAGCGGGAAATCCATTTGTCCCATTCCCTGAATTGATTATCATCCACCTCCACAGGTAAAGTACGGAAAAGATACAGTAACCGAGGAAGAATATTCATTTTTATAGTATTTATCCTTGAATTTAAACTTAAAAAGGGGATAAGATTCTCATCTATGCATATCTGCTTTTATCTCTGAGATTAATGGCCCATAATTTACCTGTGACAGCGTTGAAAGATCCTTCGGCAGGGTTATTCCTAAATATTTTAATGATTTAGCTTCCCACTTAGGATCATATGTATCCTGCAATTTTTTGGATGGTGTATAATTTAGGGACATAACCTGCGTTTTCTTTACATTTATTTTATAACCTGATATTTTCCCAAAGTTATCCCAACAGCGTAAACAATCCTGTAAATGATTTTTCTGGTTCACTCAGATAGACTAAAACATCATCTGCGAATAACGCCACTTTCTGTTCAATCCCTGCCACCTTGATACCTCTTACGATTTCGCTCTGTCTTATTAGTTGGGCAAGCGGTTCAATATATAGCGCGAAGAGGAGAGGAGAAATTGGGCATCCCTGTCTAGTGCCTCTCTCTAAAATAAAGGAGTCAGAGAGGTCCCCATTTATCTTAATTCGAGCTGTAGGGCTGTCATATAGAGTCTGAATTACTTTAATAAACTTTTCCTGAAAGCCGAATCTTCCTAACACTCTGTATAGGAATGCCCAACTAACCGAATCAAAAGCTTTCTCAGCGTCTAATCCTACTCCCATTGTCTCTGTCTCGTTCTTATTAACCTGTTCTAATATGTGTAGAGTTCTCCTTATGTTGTCCTGTGTTTGTCTTTGTTGAATAAATCCAGTCTGGTCTAAATGGATTAGGCCAGGTAAGAGCTTTTCCAATTTGCACGCTATTATGGATGTAAATAGTTTGTAATCTAAATTAAGAACACTAATTGGCTGATAATTGCCACATTCTAGTTTATCTTTACCCTCTTTAGGAATAACTGAAATAATCGCTTCTCTCCAGGAAGGTGGAGTTTCTCTTCTCTGCAAAATCCAGTTAAAGGTATTAAGTAGTAATGGGGCTAACTGTGACTTCGGGGATTTGTACCACTCTGAAGTAAACCCATCTGAACTCGGGGACTTTCCAGCCTTTAACCTAGAGATGGCCACATTCAGTTCTTTGGCAGTTACTGGTTCTAATAGACTTTCATTTTGTAAATCTGTAAGTTTAGGTAGATCTAAAGAATTCAATAAACTGTCTATACAGGGCTCATTGGAGGCCCGGGGTTGGGAGTACAGCTCTCGATAATATGTTTCAAAACTCTCTTGAATTTTCCCTATTGTACTCTCCACAAGCTTCATCTTTGGATTCTTTATTTTATGAATTCTATTGTCTGCTTGTTGTTTTTGTAATTTATAAGCTAAAAATCTAGCTGATTTACCTCCTACTTCATAATTCTTTTGTCTCAGGTAAAGAAAATTTCTTTGAGTTTCCAATGTATAAATATCGTCAATTTCACTTTGCAATTTCCTAATTTCCTGTTTTAAATTTGAATTACTTTTGTTGCTATCTACAACTTGAAGTTGTTTTAATTGTCCTTGAAGGTCTGCTAATTTTTGTGCATTGATTTTTTTCATGTGAGTGGTAATGGAAATAATTTTCCCTCTCAGTACAGCTTTCAATGTATCCCATAAGATCACTGGTGATGTTTCTCCCATGTCATTAAGGTCTAGGTATTCTTTGATTTCTCCCCTTAATCTCTCCATTACTCTCGGGTTATTGAGTATATTTGAGTTTAGCCTCCTTAGTGTTTTCCTCATTTTCCTTTCCAGGATTAGAGACATAGAGACTGGGCTATGATCCGACAGATCAATTATTGCAATATTACAGTTTTTTATCCTGAATCTATCTGTATTAAAGATAAAGAAATAGTCTATTCTTGAATAGGCTGAATGAGGGAAAGAATAATGTGTATAATCTTTACTAGTGGGGTGTAATTCCCTCCACACATCTATAATTCCCAATTCCTCCATCAATAAATTCATTTTCCGAGTCAGAGGTTTATTCTGAGTGACTATTCTTGAAGAATCTAATATAGGATTTAATCTAATATTAAAATCTCCTCCACAAATTACTACCCCTTGAGAACTGACCATTAGGTCAAAAATGTGTCTATAAATGACCATTCACAACCTGGAGGAGCATAAACATTCAGCAATGTTATTTCTGTACCTTCTATTCTTCCTGTAATTTTTACAAATCTTCCATCTTTGTCTTTAGTCTCTGAAATATGTTCATAATTAAGAGTACTTGATATCAAAGTAGCTACCCCTCTTTTGTGGCTCAATTTATATGAATAAAATACATGCTTAAAGCCCATTCTTTGTAATTTTCCATGTTCAGATTGGCTCATATGTGTTTCCTGGAGGAAAGCTATTTGTGCCCTCTCTTTTTTCAATTTAGACATAATCTTATTTCTTTTAATTGGATTCAAAACCCCATTAACATTATAGGAAATTATTTTTACCAATTCAATTTGCATTTTTCTCTCGTAGAAAAAAAAACTCTCCTTTTCTAACCAAACAGTAAGCAATCCCTTCTCAACAGTAAACCAAAATATATAACCACACCCTCGACATTTTTGAACGTATAACATTTGAAAATTTTTCCCGACTTCCCACAGTGAGGCCTGAGCATCGACCCGCCTCAGTTCAGAGGGATAACCTCTATCTTCACCCTGTGTTAGAGGGCCCTCAGCAGTTTGAATAACCATAGAGAATTTTCTCCTATTTATGTCTCGACCATATTGCTATCATTCAAGTTATTCCGTCTAGTTTATTTTCAGATACCAGCTTTCTTTTTACCTTTAAGTCTGATTTACTCTTTTCAGTCATTTCTCTTAATTAATCTGTATTCTCTGTACATTCGCGTCTGAATATTTGCAGCTTTTCCTTGTAGTTTGACACTCTGGTTCGTGTGGAGCGTCCTCGCCCCACTAACTGCCACGACTTCTGCCGAATCCTCTCCAGTAGCGACTCCGATTGGGTGATAACCTTAATAGGTAGTCCCCGGTCCGCCAGGTCCAACGTTGCCTCCTCCACCGTAGTGTAAATTTTTGTCCCTTCGTCGTAAAAGACTTTCAGCCGAGCTGGATACAGGGTCTGAAATCTGATGTTGTTTTCCTTCAGGACTCTCCGTGTTTCCGCATATTCCTTCCATCTGGCAAGGATCCCCGGTGCGTAATCATGGTCTAAACTGATTTTACATTTGCTCCACATGAAACCTTTCTTTTGCCATGCCTGTTTAAGCACCTCTTCCTTCGTTCTATAACTGAGAAATCTGACCAGAATCGATCTGGGCTGGGCGCCTGCCGGAGGCTGTGGTGCCAACATGCGGTGAGCCCTTTCTATCTGTCGGTCTTTTGCGGCCGGTATATCAAGGTTCTCTCTAAGCAGCTTCTCCATGAAGGGAATCATCAATCCGGGTTTACCTTCGGTTCCTTCGGGAACTCCGTAGATCCTCACATTTTCCCTTCTTGAGTGGCCTTCTTGGTCTATTAGTTTCCACTGGAGCTGCTCTTGTAGCTTTAGCATTTCTGCTATCACTTCCTCGGCGTTTTGTAGCTTCTCTTCAATTCCAACAATCCTCGCTTCGGCTTCATCTATCCGCGAGTTAGTTCTTATTATTTCTCCTTTAATATCTTCCAGCTGTTTGTTGTTATCTTGTCGGAACTCGCGAATCTCTTCGAGAATCAAAGACAGAGTCACCGATTCCTGCTCATTATCTCCGTCCTGGCTTGCCGTGGGGGAGCTAGGCCCGTCGCTTTGCTGCGTCTCTTTATGATTATCAGCCTTTGGAGCGGACTTTTTAATCTTGTTCTTAGACATCATCCTTGCCCCTTTTATTAATATAGTTATGCAATATTAAGTATTCGTCTAAACTCGATTTTGGGGCAGTTTACCTTCTTTTTGGCCGAGAGACCTTTTCCTTACACCGCCATTCCCTTGATGACCCAGAAGTCCTCCCAAATTCAATTTCAAGCTTCTCGATTTGGACCCTCTGAGGACCCCGGGTACTCACATTCAATTGATTGCTTCCCCCATCACATTCTGCGTGCCACGCTTTTCGCCATGAGGAGGTACCTGGTGTCCCTATCCCAGTCACTTCCACAACTCCAGGATTCTCCCTCCGCCGCAGGTAATGGACCTGTACACTATTTTATCCTCTGTTGGATCCACGCTTTCAGTCGCCAGTTCTTTGACTTTCTAATGTCTTGCAAGGATCGGAAGATCAGCTGTCTACAGACCACAGAACCTGTTGACTCCAACGCCAGCAGGCCTGATCTTCTCCAGACGCGATCCTTGCTGCTGACCTCAACAGCTCTAACGATCCAGAGCAGATTCAAAACTCAGACTTCACTGTCATCAATGTGAGTTCCAATGACCTCGCACACCTCCAAAGTGCCAATTTCACAACCTCCAATCCATCACTCCTTGCCCCACCACAACTCCATAATCCCACCTCTCTCAGGTCGCACCACCAGCTCTTGGGTACTTGGAGACTCCATCTTCCTCTCACCACACCATCCCTGAAAACCTAAACCTCCTTTCCCGTCAGGCACTACCAACCCCCTACCCCCTCCAATCCCAGCACACATCCATGCCAGCTCTTCACCATCCCCTCTTTAAGGCAGAATGAACTGTCCTCACTTTTGATCCCCTGCACCCACACCTCAGTGAGTTCCGCGCCTGCCATGACACTCAGCTCTTCTTCTGTCGCCTCCGTCTCCGAGCCTGTTTCTTTGGCAAGGACTCTCCATCCTGCACCAATGACCCCTTTTCCAGTCTTCAACCCTCCTGTTCTTCCTGGACATCCCGCCCTAGTCTTCTGCCTGCTCTGGACCTTTTCATTGCCAACTGCCGATAGGACATTAACGGTAGAGACTTTAACACCCCTCTCTCCTATTCCAATCACACTCCTTCTGAATGCTCGGCTCTCCACTCCCTCTGCGCTAACCTCACCATGAAACTCACAGATAAGGGAGGTGCTGTAGTAGTCTGGTGAACTAACCTCTACCTTGCTGAGGCCCAGCGCCAACTCTCAGACACCTCCTCACCTCTTCTTATTTACCCCTCGAAAGGACCCCACTAAGGAACACCAGCCCATTGTCTCCCATACCGTCACCAACCTTACTGACTCTGGGGATCTCCTATCCACAGCTGCCAGCCAAATAGTTCCCGCACCCTGCACCTCCCATTTCTACCTCCTACCCAAGATCCACAAATCTGCTTGTCCAGGTAGACCCATTGTTTCAACTTGTTCCCGCCCCACTGAACTCATATCAGCATACCTTGACTTTGTTTAATCCCCCTAGTTCAGACCTTTTCTACCTACATCTGTGACACTTCACACACTTCGGATCTTTTCAATGATTTCAGGTTCCCTGGCCCCCATGATCTTATTTTCACTAGGAGTGTCCAGTCCCTATACACCTCCACCCCCACCAGGAAGGCCTCAAAGTTCTCCGTTTCTTTCTGGTCACCTGACCCAAACAGTACCCCTCTACCACCACTCTCTCTGCCTAGCGGAACTTGTCCTCACTCTAAATAATTTTTCCTTTGGCTTGTCCCACTTCCTTCAAACTAAAGGTGTAGCCATGGGCACTCACATGGGTCCCAGTCATGCCTGCCTGTTTGCCGGCTACATGGAACAGTCTATGTTCCAAGCCTACATTGGTGACCATCCCGCACTTTTCCTATGCTACATCAACGACTGCATTGTGCTGCTTCCTGCACCCATGCTGAACTCGTCAACTTCATCCACTTTTCTTCCAACTTCCACCCTGCCCTCAAATTTACCTGATCCGACACCTCCCTCCCCTTTCTCAATCTTTCTGTCTCTATCTCTGGAGACAGCTTATCCACTGATGTCTACTATAAACCCACAGACTCTCACAGCTACCTGGTCTATACCTCCTCCTATCCCGTTACTTGTAAAACTGCCAACCCTTCTCTCAGTTCCTCCGTCTCCACTGCATCTGCTCTCAGGATGAGGCTTTTCATTCCAGAACTAAGAAGATGTCCTCCTTCCTCCACCATCAATGCTGCCCTAAACCACATCTCCTCCATTTCATGCACATCTGCTCTCACCCCATCCTTCCGCCACTCTACCAAGGATAAGGTTCCTCTTATCCTTACCTACCACCCCCCCAGCCTCCACGTCCAGCCACCTCCAGCGGGTCCCACTACCAAGCATATCTTCCCCCCCCCACCCCCATTTTCTGCTTTCCGCATCCCTCCCCACTTATCTCCCTCCTGGCACTTATCCTTGCAAGCAGAATAACTGCCCCTATACCTCCACTCTCACTACCACCTTTGGCCCTAAACAGTCCTTCCAGGTGAGGCAACACTTCAAATGTGAGTCTGTTAGGGTTATATACTGTGTTTGGTGCTCCTGGTGTGGCCTCCTCTCTATCGGTGAGACCCGACGTAGATTGGGAGACTACTTTGCCAAGCACCTATGCTCCGTCCGCCAGAAAACGTGGGATCTCCTAGTGGCCACCCATTTTAATTCCACTTCCCATCCCCATTCCATGGCCTCCTCCACTGTCGTGATGAGGCCACACTTAGGTTGGAGGAACAACACTTTATATTCCATCTGGGCAGCCTCTGAATTGATGGCATGAACATCGAGTTCTTGAACTTCTGGTAAAGCAACCCCCACCTTCACCATTCCCAATCCCCTTTTCCCTCTCTCACCATATCTCCTTGCCTACCCTCTGGTGCTCCTCCTCCCTTTTCTTTCTTTCTTCCATGGCCTTCTGTACTCTTCTGTCAGACTCCCCTTCTCCAGCCCTGTATCTTTATCACCAATCAACTTCCCAGCTCTTTACTTCATCCTTCCTCTTCAGGTTTCATCTATCTCCTTGAGTTTCTCTCTCCCCACCTTTTAAATCTACTCCTCAGCTTTTTTTCTCCAGTCCTGCAGAAGGGTCTTAGCCCAAAATGTCAGCTGTATTCTTTTCCATAGATACTGCCTGGCCTGCTGAGTTACTCCACCATTTTGTGTGGTTTGCTCCATCCCATCTAGTTATTTCACAGTTTGGGTGTCCCAGTCAATATGTGGTACTATAACAACCTTAACCTTATGTTTCTTACAGCAGTCAGCAATCTATCTACAAATATGTTCCTCTAAATCCCGTAGACTGTTGGATGATCTGTAATATAAAGTTCAAAAGCTCAAAGTAAACATTATTTTTAGAGAGCATGCATGGCACCACATTCAATCCTTGCGGGCATACTTAGCAAACCGATGGAACAGGAACTATAAACAGGATCAATGAACAACAAACTGTGCAAATGCAAATATAAATAAATAGCAATAAATACAAAGTATGAAATAACAAGCTAAAGCGTCCTTAATGTGAGACAACTGGTTGGAGGAATAATGAGTGTAGTTATCCCATTTTGATTTTGAACCTGGTGGTGCGGGTCTTGAGGCACAGCGAGAAAAGAGCATGACCTGGGTGGTGAGGATTTCTGATGATGGGTGCTGCTTTTCTATGGCAACGTTTCATGTAGATGTGCTCAGTGGCTGGGAGGGCTTTACCTGTGATGAACTGGGCCGAATCCATTACGTTTTGTAGGATTTTCTGCTCAAAGGCATTGGTGTTCCCACCCCAGGCTGTAATGCAGCCAGTCAGCACACCACAGTCACTAGATGAGTTCTCTAGTTTCTCCTGACTGAGCACTTCCATGATGTTTTCCCTGACTAGTAACCATCCCCCCCCCCCCACCAATTTAAGCAAGTGTTCCATGAACCTCAGGTTGGGAACCCCTGTTCTGAGCAGTGTGGGTTCTGGCTTTGAGGGACTGAGAGCTGCCAGTCATCAGATTGTTTTGTCTGGAATGGTGTCGTACTTTGAGCTGCACTCACCCAGGCGCATAAAATGTATTTAATCACGCTGCGAGCCTCCACACAATGGAAAGGCTGTGGGGGATGAGTGACTTCTGAGCAGTTGGTTTAAGCAAAGTATTTCCAAGCCTGTTTTAATTCCGATCACTGGAGATTCCCAGGTAACTGGTATTTGTTCAGACTTTGAGAAGGCTTTTGTTAAATCCTTTCCATGGTTCCTTTGGCATGATAAAATGGTCATTCCTTTTCACACCACTGAGCCCATGCTGGGTCACCAAAGCATTCTCATGCTTCTAACTGATTTCCTTGTAAGCTATTCTTCCCCACCCCCCCCCCCCAAATTCACAACACCACCTTCCATGTTCTATCACTCACCTACATATCTTACAACTTGCCCAATTAACTTACAGCTAACATTGCCAAATTAACCAACCAGCTTGCACGTCTGTGGAAGGTGGGAGGAAACCAAAGTATCCAGGAAAATCCCACATGGTCACACTAAGAACATGCAGACTCCCGACAGAAAGCATCTGGGGTCACTGGAAACTGTGAGGAAGCTGCTCTGCTACCTGTATTATTTCATTCCCTCTGCCAACTGTGTCAGGTTATTAGCAAAAGTTGAAGTGTGTAGAGTTGAAGAAAAATTATTGACTTAGAAGGAAGTAGGTTGAACAGAAAAAGAAGGCTCAACAGAATAAGGAATATTGATAGCTATTC
This sequence comes from Mobula hypostoma, assembly GCF_963921235.1. Classification (NCBI taxonomy): domain Eukaryota; kingdom Metazoa; phylum Chordata; class Chondrichthyes; order Myliobatiformes; family Myliobatidae; genus Mobula; species Mobula hypostoma. The sequence continues at coordinate 174,610,405 of NC_086097.1, forward strand.
ATAATAACACAAAGTGACTAATGGCGTTTTAAAAACTTTCAGCTTTTCAGAACACAATGTAGAGAGTATGGTTGAGCAACATGTTCAATAGTTCAAAATTGAAACTAAATTTATGATCAATGTACTTGTATGTTACCCTATACTACATTGAGATTGATTTTCTTGCAAGCATTTTACAGGGAAAAAAGAAATACAATAGAATTTTATGAAAAACTACATAAACACAGACTGATAAAGAGCAATGTGCAAAAGAAGACAAACTATGCAAATAAAAATAATACTGAGAACAATTCAAGTCCATTTCCTTAAGTCTTAAATGCATGCGTTTCTTTGTGAGCACACCACACATAGGGTATAAATGCCATGAGAATTAACTGTTTGCAGCAGCAGCATGGTACATTACAAACATGGCAGACATAAGCTAACTTAAATTAAGTTACCACAAATTTAATTGAATATAAATTATACATAATTTGCATGACAAAATAAAGATATAAATATTATTTCAAGTTCAGAGAGAGAAAAGGGAATATAGTTTGAGATAGTGTTAGGGTCAATTTGAGAATCTGATGGCAATGGAGAAAAGCTGAGCATTGAGGTGTAGGTCTTCAAGCTTCTGTACCTGATTGCAGACATCCCACCTCTCCCGGAAGATCCGGGAGTCTCCCGCATATCGATCGTGGCTCCCTGATGCCCGGAAATTATATACAATATCCCGGAAATAGATTTTTTTGAGAGGGAGAGCGAGCATCCTGATTGGTTTCTCTTCGTGCTAAGAGTGGTCCCCAACCACCGGGCCGTGAGGGAACAATATGATTTGGCAATATGAAACGATATGAGTCATTTGCACCTTTCCTCATTCCCTGTCACACACTGTTGAACTTGAACACACGTGAGGTCATTACCTGCGTGTCATCCATGTCAGCGCGGTAAGAAGATCAACTCCTCGAGCTTGTAAATGACGGGGGGCTGAAAAGTTTGTTTGACATAACATCTCTGCTGGCATTCTGGATCAAAGTCAAGGCTAGATGTCCTGAGATAGCCATGAAAGCACTGAAAACGTTGCTTCCATTTCCAACATCACATCGCTGCGAAGCGGAGTATTCTGCAATGAATGCAACGAAAATTAAACTGTGGAATAGACTGGACATAAGGAATCCCCTTCGAGTATCGCTGTCTCCCCTCACCCTTGCTGGGACCGTCTTGTTGCAGGAAAACAAACCCAGGGCTCGCACTGATTCAGCGATATTGGTGTGTATTATATGTTCATACGAGGAAAATATGCGCTGTGTGTTTAATATCCAAATGTTATGATGTGATTAACACCACCCCCCCCCCCCCCCCCGGTTGGCCGGTCTGCAAGGGTATTATTATTAAATCGGTTTGCGGTGCAAAAAATGTTGGGGACCCCTGCTAAGTAGACCTATCAGTTTTCTCTGTGGGCGGGCTTTACAGTCGACCTCAAAAATAATGACAGTGTTGCTCGCTGCACTGTTTGCAACAGTGACTTTTCTATTGCCCACGGTGGGTTAAAATGTAAAAGACATGTTGAGGTGAGTTTAACAGGTGTCATTACAGCATAGCTAATGTTATTTAAACTAGCTGGCTAGCTGCTAAGGAGCTACGCTATTGATGTCCTACGTGATGAGGCCAAACTCCCTGTAGACTTGCTTAAAGTTGTAATAGAATAAACATGATAATATAATATAAGCACATATTTTAATGTCACATTTGCTGCATATACCCAACTTGGTTTACAGATTAGACAAAATCACTAAACAAAGTATTACATACACCCTTGGAGGTCAATGGGCGGGGGTGGGGGTGCTACTTCCCTGAAATGGTGGTGATACCTCCCTGAAATGAGTTTTTGCAGAGTGGGATGTCTGTGATTGATGTCATATTCTTACGACTTCACCTCCCGAATTCTGGCTTGCTCCTTTTCTTCACCCTCCTTGCTGCAATTGTTCTGTTTACCTTACAGCAGAAATCAACCATTTCCTGCTTTGTTTTGAATCAAAAATCACTTGTCATTTTTCAGCTACTGGAAATTTAAACTTCCTTTGAGAAAGAGCCAGTATTAAAACTGAGAAATGTCCAGGATGGACATCATCCGCTACCTCATTTTAGCACAAGCACATTTCCACCATTTTATTCAATATTTAAAAAAATTATTCAGAATGTCAAGTGCATCCAAAAATACCAACAGAGATTGGGATCAGAGTAGTCTTCTGGTCCATTATTTGGTTGAAGTAGTTTTCTGCTAAGTGGTTTCTGCATTTGACTATACTTTAAAAAGCACTACTTAAGAGTGTTTCAGTGTATCCCACAATACATTTTATAAAACTCTTCCTACATAGTTTCTAACAGTATTTTTTTATATAAAGCATGCCATTTGGACTAAAGGGGTAATGAATCATGCATGCAAAAGTGTTTGTAAGGCAAAAAGCCCAGAAAATGATGAGTAGTTATTTATCAACCTCAAGAGGAATGTTACGTGGTTTCATCTTGGTACTAGTATTAAGACTATTTCAATATAGACCTGAGGATAAGTATTCATCATTGGTCACTAGCTCTAAATGTGTACATAGCACATTGTTTTCAACTTCCAAAATTCTGTGTCAAATTCCAGAAGCAGAGTATAATATGCAGCCACTTTTATATGTGCATGTTTAGTACAAGTGACAAATTTTACTCTAAGCTCTCTCTCTTGCATCAAGCTGAATGATCAGACAGGTTTGAGAAATTTGTTTTGTTTCAATATGCATTTCCTCATCTAATGATTTATTATACAGATTTGCAATATTACCAGCATCATGCATGAGTTTTGGTAGTTTTGCTTTATTGACATCGAACTAATATTCTTTATTACTGAATTGACCAAACAAATCATCTGCTAGTTCTTATCAGCGCACACCAGCCAATTTACATCCAAAGCCTCAGAGGTTTATGTTTTCTGAGACCTTTTCCTCCAATTGAATTTCAGTTCTCTCAATGAGACTCCATAGTCAAATGTTGACATTGAGAGATACTGTCAATTGCACTGGTCCAAGAAGACTTTTTATATGTGCAAGTGCACATTCCTTTATCTGAAATTCTGAAATCCAGAAAGCTCGGAAAACCGAAGTTTTTTCGCCAACTGCTGACGTCACTCAGGTGTGACGTGGCAGCACTAGCAGAGGCCGCCAGATGTCAGTTGTGGCTCAGCGCTTGTACTGGTTACACGTGCATTTGCTGTTCGCTGATATTTTGTGTTCACTGTTGACTTTGTGTTTAATTTCACTGTGAAAATGTCAAAAAGAGCTGTAGATACCCCTATGGGTAACAATAAGAAAAAGAGAAGAAAAAGAGAAGGAAGCATCTATCATTAACAATAATTCAGAAAGTGGAGTTATTATAGAAGCTTGATCGTGGTGTGTCTGTGCAGCGTCTTACTGAAGAAAATAGTGTTGGAACTACCACTGTATATGATTTAAATAAACAGAAAGACAAGTTACTGAAGTTTTATAGTGACAGTGGCAGTCACATTCTACATTTATTCCAATAAGTCATTGACCATGTGTTTGATTCAGTTTGTTTGAAGCTGTGTATTTTTATGTTTTATTGAATGTTTTTGTTGGAAATAAAATTTCTTCTTGTCATTATTCCCCAAACCAGGGGTTGCCAACCTTTTTTGCACTGTGGACCGGTTTAATATTGACAATATCTTTGCGGACCGGCCGACCGGAGCGGGGGGTAGGGTTGCTAATGGACAAGAGTAGCAATCAAATACATTGTGTTTACCCCGAGAAAGACTACAATGACCATGAAGCCTTGCGTGGGCAGCTGTGTGCGCATGTGTGTACGTGCCGATTTTCTTTTCCACAAATCGTTTTTGGCGATTCTGTTCGGGTGGGGGGGGGGTGGAGTGTTAATCATGACCAGAATATAGGTGATAAGTGGCTAATACACTCAATTTCGTTTCTAAAAGGGTTTCTCTAACGAACTTAATATTAAACACACAGCGCATATTTTCCTCGCATGAATATAGTGATAAGTCAATTATCAGGGGAGCTTGAAGTAAGTATTGAACGAACTTCCAGTAGAAGTGGTAGAGGCAGGTTCAATATTATCATTTAAAGTTAAATTGGATAGCTGTATGGACAGGAAAGGAATGGAGAGTTTTGGGCTGAGTGCAGGTGGGTGGGACTAGGTGAGAGTAGCGTTCGGCACGGACTAGACGGGCCGAGCTGGCCTGTTTCCGTGCTGTAATTGTTATATGGTTATATAAGTCACTTATAAGTCAATAGCATCATAACATTTTAAGTAACGCTTGGATATTAAACACAGCACATATTTTCCCCGTATGAACATATAAAATCATTGCAACAGACCAATATTGCTGAATCAGTGGGAGCCCTAGGCTTGTTTCCCTGCAACAAGGAAGTGCCATCGAAAGGTGATGGGAGACAGCGATACTGGAAGAGGGTTCCTTATGTCCAGTCTATTCCGCAATTTAGTTTTCGTTGCGTTCATTGCAGAGATATGTTGGAAATGGAAGCAACGTTTTCAGTGCTTTCATGACTATCTCAGGATATTTAGCCTTGACTTTGATCCAGAATGCCGGCAGAGATGTTAGGTCAAACATACTTTTCAGCCCACCGTCATTTGCAAGCTCGAGCAGTTAATCTTCTTCCCACGCTGACATGGATGACGCACGGGTAATGACCTCGCATGCGTTCAAGATCAACAGTGGGTATGACAGGGAATGAGGAAAGGTGCAGCTGTCTCATATCGCCAAATCATATCGTTTCCTCGCGGCCCGGTACTGGTCCGTGGCCCGATGGTTGGGGACCACTGCCCTAAACAATACAGTATAACAATTATTTACATAGCATTTACATTGTATTAGGTATTATAAGTAATCTAGAAATGAATTAAAGTATATAGGAGGATGTGCATAGGTTTGGTGCGCCGCCGGGTCCTAAAGTCCACCGCACTGGGACTTGAGCATATGTGTTTTTTGGTATCGTTGGGGGTGGGGGTCTGAAATCCGAAAAATTCTGAATTCCGAAATGCAACTGGCCCCAAGGATTTCGGATAAGGGATTGTGGACCTGTATATGAACGAATAGATAAAAGTAATGAAATGTAATGAATGGTGCCTCCCAGCTCTTTGAAAGCTTTTTACAGATGGAAGATTAGAAAATTCTACCAAAGAAGACATACTTTTGGCAGTAGTACCAATCTCAGTTGTAGTAACAAAACTGGATACAACTTGTCTTTGATTTAACATGTTGATGGAAGGAAGTGATATTGAGCTAGTATACTGAAAATTTTGTTTTTGTAATTATGCAAATACATTTTAGTTCAAATCTGCTCAAATATACAATACCCCCTTGTAAAATTGAGATCTGAGTGATTCGGATATGTAAATTAAAATAACAATGAATGCTGTTATACTGTTTGAACTTCATGGAAAAGTTAATACAAATAGTGGTCTTCTGTTTGATCTAAACTAGTATTATATGTCTATTTATGGGATGTTAGGAGCACTGACAATGTCAAAGTTTATTAGATAAATATGGTTGCAGTATATACTTTAAGTTTTTAAATTTATCATTAGGAATTGGAATTGGTTTCTTATCATGTACGGAGATACAGCGAAAAGATTGTCTTGCCTACTTTTGCATACAGATCATTACACAGTGCATTGAGGTAGTACAAGATAAAGTAATAACAATGCAGAATAAAGTGTAACAGCCACAGAGAAATGCAATGCAGGTAAACAATAAGGTGCAAGATGATAACAAGGTATGTTGTGAGGTCAAGACTCCAACTTATCTTACCTGGAAATTATTTAATAGTCTTATAACAGCAGAGTAGAAGCTGTCCTTAAGCTTGCTTTTGTTTTGACCCTTTGCTTTAGAGTTGAACTAATAGTTGATCTATTCTGATAGAAATTGTTCTTTTTTGGGTTTTTGGAAAGCATACGTGAGTACTTTGGTTACTGTTCAAGTTGGACTTACTTCTTGATTGCCTATAGGCAAAATATATATAGTATTCCCTCAGATAGAATTCACAGGTTCCACAAAACTAAGATGTATTTACACAACTGTCTTACGATAGCTAAAAGTCTCAGGGCAGTTCACTGGAGCGTTATTCAACAGAGTTTGGCACAGGCAAAAGAACAGGTGATGAAGTGCAGGACTGAGCCATTGTGAAGTACTGCCAGTGCAATAGAAATGATAGTGAGTGAAAAGCAGAAAGGCAATGGTCTGTAGGAGAATGATCAGCTAAGGCACAGGAAAGGAAGGCTGGTCACTGCAGGAAGGAAAATAACTGCTGAACATGATATTCCAGCTTATATAAATTGCACAGTTTTAAAGGGCTTGAAGGAACAGAATAATCTGCATGTATCGCTGCAAGTATCATTGAAAGTGACAGGCCATTCTGAGCGATTTGTATGAAGGCATATAGAATCTTGAGATTCATAATTGGACGATAGAATATGAAGTATGGAGTTTTTGTTGAACCTTTGCAAAATAACAGTTAAGTTATGGTCAGATGATTGTATCCAATGCTGAACACCATTTTTTAGGAAGATATTTCAAGTCCAAGCTAAGAAGTGGAAAAGATCAACTAGAATAGTTGATCTTATGGTCTTATGGTCTAATAGTTCCAGATAAGAGATTTCAGTTGCAAGTGCAGACTGAAGAATCTACATTGCAGTCATTGGAACAAAGAAAGTTGTGGGCAGATTTGATTCAGTGTACATGATCAAGAAAAATCTGTCAGGGTTTTTAAAAAGAGAATTGTGTAGACATTTGAGAAAGGACTTAAACAGCTGTGAGGAAAGGGCAGAGGGAATGAGAGTAATGGGATTGCTCTTTTAAGAGCTGGCAGAGACTGATAGGGTGATAGGTTCACCAGTCCCATAACGATGTTAAGCTTCTATGTTTAACTGTAAGTTTGTAATCTGTAAATGAAGGGATCTCTGATTGAATGAAAGTAACTGCAGCTGAACATGGACATATACTTTACATTATAAAGTAAGGTTAAAAACTAAATGCTATATAGACTATGTTCAGAAGGTTTATTTTGGAATTATCTTTTCAACTGATGGAATCTATAAATAGTGAAGTACTCTTTCAAAATAGAGTTGTGCACAACCATTTGTTTTGTCTGCCTTTTTTGGTGGTTCATTCTCGCTTCTTGCTCTCAAGCTGTTAATCTCCCCTCTCACTGAGGCAAGAGTGATACCTCTCTCTCCCTTGTTAGTGAGAGAAAGTGCCTGTGGCAAGTCAAATTTTCAGGTGAGCTGTGGTTTTTGATGGACTGTAGATCATGGTCCACCTGGGGGCTTTGCTGTTGCTTGCATGATGGGTAATGGGGAGGCTAATGCTTTTCACTGGAATAAGTGGGGGAGAGGGAGGGTTGATGCTTTGCTATTGCTTATGCATGGAAGGGGGAGGGGTGGCTTGGGGTTCTAATCTTTTCCTGTCATTCATTCTTTGGGGGTTTTCTTCTGTTGTGTAGATATCTAGAGTAAGAATTTCATGTTGTATATTGTGTACATTCTCTGATATTAAATAGAACCATTGACCCAATTTTTGTGAGATTTATATGGTATTTTGCTTAGACTTGGCACAAACAGCTCCTAAGATTAATGGGTAAGATGTACAAGAGGCTCAAAGTATGTTCCATTTTATTTTTTTGATTGTTGAATCTGACATTTTCAAGGCAATTGCCTTTGCAGCTATGCGAGCATAAAACATAATTGCATGGTAATTACAGACAAAGGTCCTCACACTGAGCAACATATTTTGCTTTTGCAATAATGCTCTAACCCACCACTTCCCCAAAGGCTGCTCAACTTTTCATTTTAAGTCTTTTATATGAGGTTAAGCTTCATGGAATTCAGGTGATATGTCCAGACAAGGGGACTTCAACCTGAAACCTTAGCTCTGTTTCTTTTCCTACAGATACAGAGTAACTGTCCTATTGAGCATTTGTGTTTTTTTCCCTGTATTTTATATATCCAGTTATTAATTTCCTTTCAAAGTGTATTTTCAGTAACTTGAGTAAATGTGAATGCTGTTTTAGTTATAATTTGACAGTTTTACAACAGGCAGCTAATATGGATGTTCATCAGTTATCTGTCAACACCACACTGTTCTACAAGGTTGGTGAGACCTTAACTCTGCATTTTCTAAAGCATGGTGATCTTCACATTACAGCAAGTCATTTCACACTTTTTTTTGACTGTAGTTGGATTTAGAATATTACTCTTTAAATTTATTTGTTTTTAAAAATTATGCAATGTTTATCCGTATACAGTATATTAGCATGTGGCCATTTTGGAAAATATTCTGTTAAGCAAAATGTTGTAAATCGAAAGTACTGGACCAAATACATTGCCAGCACTGTATTTATTTTATATTCCCATGGGCAGAAAATGGGGCACTCTTTGAAAATATGTGACCCAAAGAATAAAAAAAATAATAAATCAAACTCACATATTACATAAAGTATCTATAGTTCAGTCCATGCAAGCTTATGATCGCTTGTCATTTATCTTTTACGAGTGGCCTATGTGATAAAACCTGTTTAGAGAAAGAACAACGAGAAATCTCTTTGAGACCTCTGCCACATATGGTTTATCTGCTGTTGAAATTTCAATCCCTTAACTTAAAACTTTAAATTATTTAGCTACATGTGTGCTATCTATACTCTTTGTGGATTTGAATATTAATGTCATATTTAATATTTTGTTTTTTAACACAATGTTCAATTATATAAATTTCTGCAAAAGTTGTAAGTACTGGCTTTCCTTTCAATCCTTTTGCGTCAGTAAGTCTGTTGGAACAGGATGACAGAGGAGGATGTCAGATGAAATATCATCTTGCTTACCATTAACGTAGCATGAGCTTTGCCTTTCTGTTATCATGATCTCACAACTAATCGCTGAACTTGCGTCCCATTGAAGGTAACTAAAGTAAAAAAACAAAAAAAAACAAATAATACAATACAAAGAAAAACATTTAAGATGTAAAAACTATCAGAGATGTAAGCATGAAGCATGACAGAAACAGAAAGGTTACTAAAAGGTGAGAGTTGCAACCACCAAGAAGATGACATAGGTTGCTATGTTTAGAAACATCAGAAGAATTAAAGTGTGATCAACCTTAGCAGTGAGTGAGTCAGAGGTAGTACTATTCTCCTACTGTTCCTTCAGTCATCTCTCTCATGAGCGAACAGAATTATTCAAGAGATGAAAATATTTACAAATAGTCTGTAATTTCTTTGAAGTATTTCATTCAGACAGTCTAAAACAATTCAATTAAAATTGTGCTTTATGTGTAGGATATCTCCTTACAGTACATCTGCAATGGTGATCAGAATCCTTACAAGATATGAAACTCCCATGAATATTATACTGTATAATTGAAATATGCGTTTTGATTTTGGGTGTTGTATCTTATGTTTTCACTAATATTTTTATTGTTATTCATTTGCATGATTTTTTTTGCGCGTGGGGAAGGGGTGTTTTTAAATGGGTTGGTTCCATAGTTCTTTGTTTCATGGCTGTCTGTGTGGAAGATGAATTTCAGGGTTGTATGCTGCATACATACTTTGAAAATAAAAGTACTTTGAATCTTCGAATCATGAAAATAAAATGGTACATTAAACATTTCAAATCTTTACTGACCATTAAACTAATTCAGTGTGGAGAGTGAATTAGCTGCTTTGGATATATTACCTAAACCTCAGGGACTACAGCAATTCAACAAGGCAGCTCATCACCACCTTCTCAAGAGCAACTAGGGATGGGCAAAAAATGCTGGCTTAGGCTGGCGATGCCCACAGCCCGTAAATGAATAAATTTTAAAAAATGGATTTCCCAATGCTTCAGTGTTGACCTCAGTCATGTGGATCCTAGGTTAGACATTCTTTTCTTTCAGTCTACTGCACACTGCTGTTTTATTATCACCAGTGAAGAAGGAAATCCGCGAAACAAGAGATTCTGCAGATGCACACAAAATGCTGGAGGAGCTTAGCAGGTCAGGCAGCATCTATGGAAGGGGAGGAGAAGCAGTTTATGTTTCAGGCCGAGACCCTTCATCTGGACTCAAAGTACTTCTATGCCCAAGGTGAAATTCAGCTTTTGATGTGGGAGTAAAAACTATCATGAGATCCTGCATTGGCATATGAACTTGTAGTTACTATTAGAAAAAAACTACTGTCAGAGGCCTCAGCAGAAAGATAGACCACATTTACAGTAACTTAACAATATCATTTTGCTAGAAAAATATTGCTATATTCTTTTCTCTGATGCAATGGATTCCTGCTAATTGGGCCATTGGTTAATCAGGGAGCTGCTTATTTGCAACAACTCTTTAAGCACAAAAACTAATCGAAAAAATTACACAGGTTCCCTTTGTTTAATTGGGGAACTATGCCACTTAATTGTCAAACAGGTTCTAAAAAGTGTCAGTCACGTGCCCTTGTGTGGTCATTAGACGCTACACCGTGCTTAGAGCGAACAATTTTTAAATGGTGTCAGTTGCGTGTGCTTGTGTTCAAATAGCAATGCTTTTTGTCACTGATAATTGGCGAGAAATAAGCAGTAAAACAGTTCAGAAACTGTTTTGCTCAGTGTGATTTCAAGCATTCAGGCTTGGAGATGCCTAAAATGGCTGGAAGTAGAAATGAAATGATTTCACTACTTCAGCAAATTAGGAACTACGAAGTCTTTGAAGGTATCGACAATCATCTTGAATGTTGCAATGAAAGTGAAGATTTGGAGAATGCAATTGTGAGAGTATTGCATGAAGGCAGTCCATTACCTGCACTACGTCTCTGTGCAGATTTTGTTTATTGCATTAACTGGATGAATTCCTCCATCGATAACTATTAGGAGCTGATACATAGTTTTATAGTACTGTACTATTGGCAGTGTTCTGATTTGTTCTGTATTTCATGTAAGTGCATAGTTTGTTACTCGGTTTTTTTTTATGCCTTTTTAACTATTTCTGTGAAGCCAGCTAATTGGGGCAGTTGCTTAATTGGGCCAAAATGTAACTGATCCTGATGTGTCCCACTTAACTGGAATCCACTGCGTTCAGATTGCTAGCTACTGTGTTATTCAGCTTAACACTTCATCTGTTGCTACACGTTAGAACGCAGTACCAATGAAAAGAAGTTTGAATTAAAAGTAATTCATGTAAATGTCGTGAATTACAATTTTATATAAAATAGTAGGAAAAGGATATTACCTCACTGGCTGGTAATTGTGATATCAATATACCATTCAGCTGTGGTTCAGTTGGTAGCATTCTCAACTCTGATTAGAAAGTTGCAGGTTCACAACTTAAAAATCTAAAATAAAAAGCTGATACCAGTTGTATAACATCAGACTTAAGAACAGCTTCTTCCCCACTGCTATCAGACTTCTGAACAAATCATCAGTTTCACATCTCTTTCCCGGTGACACTCTCATGTTCATAGACTTCTAGCTCTACTTCTCTAAGCTGTTCTGCCATTGTCACTTTCTTTGTACTACCTCAGATTAGACCACAAACTTATTGAAGATTCAGAAGTTCATTTTATTGTCAAAGTATGCATGTACAATACAACTCTGATATTTGTCTACTCCAGATAGCCATTAAATACAGAAAGACCGAGGATGTTGATGAAAGAAAAGGCATCATCTCCCTTCCTGCACGAAAAAGAAAAGAAACAAAACTCACAGACCTCAAAACTCCCCGCAGCAAAAAATAGCAACAATAACAGTCCCCGACCTCGTCATTCACAGAAAAGAACAGCGACAGTAGCACCATTTGCATCATTTTACTGTTTTATGTTCATCATTGCACAAGTTTGTATTTATGTATAATGTTAATTCTGTGAGCTTCTATGAACAAGGAACCCTAGGGTATTTGACAAACTAATCTAAGCACTGAGTATTGATGAAGGGTGTTGGCCCAAAACAGCAACTCTTTTCCATAGATGCTGCCTGGCCTGCTGAGTTCCTCCAGAATTTTGTGTATGTTGCTAATCTAAGCAGTCTCAGTGAACCAGTGCAAATAAATAGAATTAATTATTTGTACGTTTCCATGCATATATTAGTACAGTTTCTTTTAGATTGAATAGTAACCGAAATAACTACAGTAATTAAATGAACAATGCTTTTCCTATCCAAGTCAACTATATACTTTTAATTTCATATATAGTAATTTTCATCAGAAGTGAAAGTTTGGCAGGTTTTCTGATTATTTGGTGAAATTTACCTGAGGCATTAATGAATGGAACAATGACCAAGGCTGAGCATAGTGCAGTTCAACTTTCTAGTAGCAGAGTTTTGGCTGCATTCTTGAAGGGAGTGACTTGAGCCCAACCAGAGAGCATGGTAACAAAATCAGAGGTAATAGTTTTATAAAACAGCTGGTCTAAGGTGCATGGAGCATTATAGTATTGAGAAGTTATCTGTTTTTCTTTGTGCTGTAGAGGCTGTAGGACTGGAAACAGCTCAAGAATAGATAAGATGTTCATACTGCAAAAGGCTAATTTTATCTGAGACACTAGGTGGGAGAGGTGAAAGTACCCACAAAGAAGATGAGTTAATAGAAGGGGTTGAAGACAATTACAGTTTCTAGTACTGTCAGTGGAAGACTTTCACAGCTTTTATAATTTCTTCAGATTTTGTTTAGTGATCTGTGAGATTTTGTCTCTGGAGGATGTCTGCTCTGTTATACCTCTACACCAAATAATGCAGCTAAACATAGAAAGGAGTTCCATATGTGGAAACTGCTGGAAATTTTATTCTAATATGGGATCAGAAATATGCAAATATTTATTATTCTCCTTGGAATTTACATTGGAGTCTAAGCATTGCTCCGTGATAAAAATGCAGTTGTGTTTAGAAGTCCACTACCTAAATTGTTTCTTGGATTAAATGGATTCATGCTAATAGCATTTGGATTCTTGCTGTTATATCAATAAAAGGATGAGAAATAGGGATGCAGGATGAACCTTGGAATAGATTCCAAAAATCAACTAAATTTAAGTACAGTTATGGCACACTTTAACATTCATCCAGCATCCTCTCTGACTTTCTACTATCAGGCAGGAAACTCCAATGCATAAAAATAAGAATGGTCAGGATGTGAAACAGTTTCTTCTCTCAGGCCATTAAGCTTCTGAACTCCCTGCCACATCGCATTCAAAGTGTCACTGGTTAAGGTGTCACTGCACCTTACAATATTTAATTTATGAACTTTATGCATAATTCACCTGTAGATTTTATTTTTAAAAGTTATTGTCTGTTATGTATACAACTGTGCTTTACACTCTGGTTCAGAGAAATGTTTTCTCATTTGGTGGTATACATGTACAGTATATAGTTAAATGATAATAAACTTGACTTGAATGCAGATATGTGTAAAGGAGCTTACACACATCTGCATTCAAGTCAAGTTTATCTGGTGCTACAACTTATTTTTACTGTGATATTCTGGTGCTGCTGCAACTTATTTTCTGCTACTTATCTATTTAATACTGTTTTTCTATTACTGTCTTGTTTTTATCTACCGCTTTATTTAATTGCCTGAGAGGAAGCCAAACAGACTTTCATTGTACCTATGTATAATGACAATAAAGATCATTCAATTCAATTCAATTCAATTACCATGCAACAAGAAGAATTGTTGAATTTTAAATCTGATGAACTGAACTGAAAAACTGAACTTAGCAATCTCAAGGAAACTTTGAGAGTTGATTTCATTAAAGGAGTTAAAATAATGTTCTGAAGCCTATTATCAACATGTAAAGTCAGTTCGTGGGAGTGCACTTGAATTTTATCAATAATACTTTGAAACTGATCTACAGAAAACTTAAGGATCATTGTACAAGAGTCACAGAAAGTAAACATGAAGGTCCGAAGTTTTTGGAGTATGAAAGTAAGAGCTGTGATAGCGTCATGCTTTGATTGAGGTATAAATCAAGAAGGATATGTTTGAATCTAAGGAATTTTATCTAAGGAAGGATATGTTTGAATTGGAGAGGGTGCAAATAATACAGACACTAGAGACTACTAATACTGGAACCTAGCAATAAACAAGATGCTGGAGGAAATCAGCGGGTCAAGCAGCATCTGTGGAGGAGAATGGACAGTCAACATTCGTCATTCTGACTGAAAGATCAAGGGGAGATAGCCAGTGTAAAAGACAATGGGAAAGAGTGAAGCAAGAGCCAGCAAGCAATAGGTGGTTCCAGGTGAGGAGGGAGTGGAAATAATGACGGAGGCTGGAAAGTGATAGGTGAAGAAGACAAAGGGCTGCAAGTGCTGGAATCTGATTGGAAAGGAAGCTGGAGCATGGAATCAGGTTTAGGAGGTGGTGAGGCCAGATGGGAACTGTGGCGGGGGGGCGGGGCGCGGGTGAAGCTGAGCCATAGAATGAGTGAGTAACTGAAGGACAGATAAAGTGGGTTGAAGGAGGGGAAATTAATAGGGTGATGGGGGACTGGGGTGGGGGTAGAAAGAATTGAGTAGATCAGGAGAAGGGACAAAAGAATGGAACAGTTTTTGTGTTTATCTCCAGGATGAGAAGACTGTTCTAAGAGGAGAAATTGAATAGCTGGGTCTACTATCTCATTAATAAAATTGATATAATCTTAGTTTTAAAATTCTTGATAGGTTAGACAGTTTAAATGCTGAGAGGCTTTTCTGTCTGGTTGGAGAATCAGGAATCAGTGCCCAGAAACTGGAGTTCATCTTATTCTATACCCTAAATAGAGGCTGCAATTGCTACCTAATCATGTGACTCCCAAAAATTAGGGAAACTCATGAACAAACCAGCTTAAGAATTCATAGGATGATCTTATTTATGAATCTGGAGCAAAATTCTTATTTCCAGGTTTATGGATGTTAGCAGTCTGCAGTGCTTATAACTACTGTGTCACTGCCAAGCTGATCACTTTTTAAAGAACACTCTGTGACAGCAGAAAGTTAACATGGTGGAGAGAAAAATGGAAGATGGTAGGTAAAAGGGAATATAGTACAACCTTGCAACTCACCATAGGTAACAAACTGGACCTCGACCCCCTGTACTCCAACCCACACCATTGAAAGGTATGGAATCACCATGAAACCAGTGATCAGAATGTCTTGACCAGGAGTGTGATCTTTGTCCAAGGTATTTGTAGGGAATAATGGAGTACAGAAAATGAGTTTTATGTTCCAATGGAAAATCTTTATGTTTCTATGCCAATTTGCTACAGGCTTATCTCAGTGTTTTACAGTGAGTGAAAATTGCAGGTTGCTGTTCATTAAATAACATCATTATAAAACTAACTGATACTAGGCAAATGAGATCAGCACTAAAGAGAATCATCCCAGGCCATTTACCAAGTGATTGCTAATTAACTTGGAGTGATTGCTGGCATGATCTAATGTGCACAAAGCTTCTTTGTACATTAAAGCATAAGCAATTTCAGGAGTATCATTCTCAGGATATAGGTTCAGATATTTGGGGCTGAAATTTGGAGAAATTTAAGAAAACTTGTGCAATCTTTAAAGTGACATACCCCGGGATGCTGTGCTTGGTGGAGCAGTATATTCAAGATCCCAATCAGCAGATTTTAGAGGATTAAAAATTTCAAGGTAATGGGGCTACCTCAGGGTAATTGAGTTGGTGCGACGGTTTAGCCATGGCACTGAACAATGAAGCACGTAGGACAAGTAGAATGAACCACTCGTCATAATATTTCCATATTACCTTGTGATATACATTGACCCCACTAAGTCCATCGTATCTATGGAAGCTTGCATAACAATCACATTTCCCATCACTAATTTCTGCTGTAACTAATCTCTTAATATTCCTAATTTCCCCAGATTTACCTCCTCCCACTCCAAGTTCTTTCCAGCGTAGAAGTGATGACACCTAGCAAGAAACTGCAGTTCAAATCCAGATTCAGATTAGTTTATTGTTAAATACACTGGAGTGCAATATAATTTAATGCTCACGTGTAGCTCGTTGAAGTACAACATACTGTACATGATAATAAATTGGGATTAGCTGGGTGAGCACTATGGTTGGCATGGACAGGTTAGACTAAAGGGACTGTATCCATGCATGTGACAGCTATAGATACAGCAACAGTTAAGTGCAAAACAGCAGAAAGGTGAAAAGATTGTAGTGCTAACTGAAGTTGTGTAGAAAGAAATACTAAAATGACAATAACAGGATTAAAAGCAGAGGTAGAATTAACAGTCTGAGACCCACTGGGAAGATGATGTGAAGGAGGTGATTAGTTCAGAAGTCTGATAGCAGTGGGGAAGAAGCTTTTCTTAAGTCTAATCATCTGAGCTTTCAGGTTTCTATATCTTCTCCCAGAAGGTAGAAGAAAGAAAGGGTAATGGTCAGGGTAGCAGGCACCATTGACGTTAGTCCTCCTGAAGTAAAGCACCAGGGAGATGGACTGGATGGGAGTGATGAACCTGTGATGGACTGGGCAGATGAAACTGATAGAACTGCTCAGCTCTTCTCACAGCATCTGTGGAGAGAAAAGCAAAGTTTATGTTATAAGAACATAGAACACTACAGCACAATGCAGGCCCTTCAACTC
Source organism: Mobula hypostoma (assembly GCF_963921235.1). Taxonomy (NCBI): domain Eukaryota; kingdom Metazoa; phylum Chordata; class Chondrichthyes; order Myliobatiformes; family Myliobatidae; genus Mobula; species Mobula hypostoma. Next base: position 174,627,015 of record NC_086097.1, read on the forward strand.
ATGGTGTTGTGCCGACCTTTGAACCTACTCCAAGATCAATCTTAACCATCCCTACCACGTAGTCCTCCATTTTTCTTTCATCCATGTGTCCTCTTAAAGTTCAAAGTAAATTTATTATCAAAGTATTTAGTATCACCATATACTACGCTGAGATTCATTTTCTTGTGGGCATTCACAGTAGATACAAAGAAATATAATAGAATCAATGACAAACTGTATACAAAGACAGACAAACAACCAATGTGCAAATGAAGACAAAATGGGCAAATAGAAAAAAATAATAAAAAGCAAAGAAACAAATAGATAGATAATATTGAGAACATGAGTTGAAGGGTCCTTGAAAGTGAGTGCATAGGTTGTGGCATCAGATCAGTGTTGAGGTGAGCGAATTTATCATGTTGGCTTAAGAGCCTGATAGATGAAGGGTAATAACTGGTCCTGAAGCTGGTGCTAATGCTCCTGTACCTCTTTTCCAATGCCAGTGTTGAAAAGTGAGCATGGTAGTCTAGGACAATGCAAGCTGGTGTCTTGTGGCAGCGCTCCTTGTACATGTGTCCTGTGGTGGGGAGGGCTTATCCTGTGACGAATGGACACTTTGGAAGCACTTAGGCTCTTGGGCATTGGTGTTTCTGTACCAGGCCGTGATGCAACTAGTCAGGATACTCTCCACTCAGCACCTATAGAAATTTGTCAATGTTTTAGGTGACATGCTGAATATGTGTACACCCCTAGAAAGTAGGGGCACTGCTGTGCCTTCTTTGTAATAGCACTTATGTGCTGGTCCCAGGACAAATTTTCTGAAATGATAACACCAAGAAATTTAAAGTTATTTGATAATTGTAAAAGAATCCTATATAGATCAATGACTTTTCATTATCAACTTTGTTTCTCTTTACCCTGTATGATCTGCTAGGATCTTTCAGCATGTTGTTTTTTTTCAAATCTCTTAGATTTGCACATTCCTCTACACATTTATCTTTGCCTCCTTTAGACCCATCATTGGCAGCTATGTTAATGTCTAGGTCTTAACTTTGAATCTCCCTTCCTAAATTTTCCTGTCTTTCTACCTCTCTCCTCCTCAAAGCCCATCACATTCACCTCATGACCAATATTTTATTTGGCTCTTTTAATAATGCCTTTGGCTCAGTGTCAGCATTATCTGATTACACTCCTGTGAATTGTCTCGGAGAGTTTTTTTTTGAGGTCCCAAGTTATTTTTCTGGTTTATACATATAAGCAGACACTTGAATTTGATTACTTTTGAAATATAACGCCCACTGTAGTTACTTCATAGTATCATCATAAGCTATTCACAAAGCATAATCAAGTGCTTAGTAGCAAGGAAAATGCTGGATATTGAAATTCCTTGCAAAGGAAGAGCAATGTAACAGATCCATGGTATCATTTTGGATCTCTGAGTTCATATTAACCCCTCAATAAACACGGCTAAAACCTGATATTTTGATTTGTTGCTTTGCTACCTGTGGAATTATTCTACTTGCAGATTAGCCACTAGTTCCCCTTTATTACTACAAATACCTTAACTTGTTTATTATAATTATAATGAGATCTTGCCAGTATCTCTAGTTTACAGATTGAAACCCTTCACTGCTAATTAAAATGAAAAATTACATGTGTTCGGGGTGTGGGATGTGGTGCATTGTTATTGTGAAGCCAGTTTACATGCAATAGGCAAGAATAGATTAAAAGCTCTCTTTCTATATTGGCCCACCTTAACTTGTATTTGACATCAAAATGGCTCTGTTATCCTTTTCTGACCCCAGCATGTTATGATTGCTTTCAGAATTGAGTATGGTTCTTAAAGAGTTGAATATTATGTCCTAAAACTAAAAAAAATGGCCAAAGCATTTTGGCTTATTTACCAGTGAATTTCAAGATAATTAATTGTAAATAAAATAAGAATGATATCATGCTGTAAATACAAACTGTATAATCATATATCCGATTCCAGAAATCTAACAAAAGCAAAATGAGAAATGGCATCATGTCCAAAAAAACTGCAGACACATGTACACTGTCACTTGAAAGTAAGTAGCTTGTTTCATTGCTGTTTCAAATTAAGTGAAAAATATTTTAGATGCAGTCTTTGAGTTGCATTGGAGGGTAAAACAACATTAAGTAGATGAGAGTTGGAGCAAGTCCTTTTGTTTTGCTCCAGATTCTAGCATCTGCAGCCTCTTGTGCCCCATTAAATGGCTAAAAGCTGGAGGGATATATCCAAGGGATTAAGTATTCAAAAAGACTTAAATGTTCCAGAAAATATCAGGTTATTATCCCCAGAAAAGGAGTTTCTATTCATGACATATTCTCAATCAAAATGAAAGCACAGTTTGAATTTTCTCCCAAATTACTTCCCCATTCAAGTCAAGTTCAAACTTATTGTCTTTCAACTGTGTACATGTGTACTACCAAATGAAACAATGTTCCTCCAGACCAAGGTGTACAATACAGTACATGTAGCATACACACAACACATAAAGTAATATTACCACAAATAGATTAATAAATAATTAATATATTGCAGAAGGCTGACATTTAGTATAACGTGAATTTACGATCCACATGAAGACGTATATAGTATAACGCTACTGGCACTTCATACATGATAAGACCTGGGTGGTGGCAGGGTGTTCAGTGGTCTCATGGCCTGGGAGAAGAAGCTATTTCCTATCCTAACAGTCCTTGTCCTATGATGTGGGTGGTGGGGGTCAGAGAGTTCGTGGGACGAATGGGAGGGATCCTTGTCAATGCTAAGGGCCCAAGGGCCCTGCATATGCAGTACTCCTGATAAATACCGTATTTCAGATGAATATCTGATCGGTAAAAGAGAATTCCAAATGATACTCTCAGCAGTCTGTGCAATCCTTTGTAAGGTCTCGGAGACAGATGCCTGCAATTCATGGACCAAATAGTGATGCAAGTGGTCAGGGCACTCTCAATGGTTCTCCTGTGAATATTAGTTAGAATGGGGGTGGGGGGGGAATCGCTCACTTCATTCTCTTCAGGAAGTGGAGGCACTGCTTTGCTTTCTTGACTAAAGAGGTGGTGTTGAGGGACCATGTGGGATTGTCTGTAATGTGCACTCCCAGAAACTTGGTGTGCCTAACTCTCTCCACAGAGGAGCCATTGATGTGGAGTGAGGAGTGGTCACCCTGCGCCTTACTAAAGTCCACAATTATCCCTTTGGTCTTGTCCACATTGAGACTCAAGTTTTGTTGTGCTGCACCATTCTACAAACTTCTGTACCTCTTCTCTGTACTGTCTTGTCATCATTGTTGATGAGGCCAACCACTGTTGTGTCATCAGCAAACGATGACTTGGTTTAAGCTGGATCTAGCAGTACAGTCATGCATCAGCAACATGAACAGCAACGGCTGAGCACACAGCCCCAGGGAGATGCTGGTGCTCAGCATGATGGAACTAGAGATGTTGCTGCCAATATGGACTTACTGTGGTTTTTCTGTCAAAAAAGCCAAGATCTAGTTGCAGAGGGAGGTGTTGACATATAACTCCATGTCTGGAATTATTTTTCTTTTCCCCTTCTCCCTGCACACGACTACCTGAATTACAACTAAACAGTTCAATGCTCAGGGCTCTCTAGTTTGCTGCAAGTGAATTGATCACAGTTACTCGCCATTAATGAAAGTATGTCAAGATTCCGTGATCATTGATTTCACAACCCAAGGGAAAAGCACCCTTTCTCATTTCTTTCTAGATAATTGCTTTTTAAATAATTCAAAAGTTCACAAACTGACCAATTCTTTCTAAGCATTGGCATAGAAATAGTAGACTATATGGTAGCTTCCTCCACTATAGGATATTAATAAATGACAAAACAAGGTAACCATGTTCATTAGAAAGGTTGCTTGTTGACCCCATAGTCAAAGATATTCATTCAGCTCGTTATTGAGCTCATAACTTGCATAAGGGGTCATCACTATAATATGGCCAATACAGTTAGTTTCTTTGCTGTCTTGCACTAAAACACTCATTAAAGGCATCAGAATGTTTTCAGCTACTTTACAGACTCATTATTTCACTGTGTGCTGCTGGGTTATTGTGCTGTCCAACCATTATACACTTCACACTTTAAAGCAACACTTGCTGTATGGTGAAATGAATTATGCTAAATGTGTTATCGTTTATAAGGATTTGTGATAATTTTCCGAGATAAATAGTTCTGTTAATTTAGTTCAGCAAGATGGACTTTCTGGGATGACATGAGCCAGAGGATATGTTTAACTATGTGCTCTCGCCAAGTAAATGTGTCTTGTCAGCCAGAGTTTCAGTTAAAGTATACTTTCAGCTGACTTAGCAGTTTATCAAATACTTTATCAATTACCAAAATGTGACATCTACAGGAACATGATAAACTACAATAATTGAAAAACACGACTTTGCCAATTGTAATTTTATAAGTAAACTTTAAGAAGTGATTTCATATGTTGATGATGTGGCAAGGTGTAGTGGGATATGTAGAAGAATTGAGGTTGAGTTTTTTTCACACTGTTATTTTTCTCTCCCTAATAAATTAGAACTTGCACAGAAATTTTAACCCTCCCCCTCCCCCATTTGGTAGGGCTAAGCACCCTGAATAAATGTATGTATGTGAACTGTATGACGAAAATTCACTTCCATTAACTTCAATGGTATGACATTTTAGAACGGAAGTAGACAATATAATATGTTTAATATTTCTAAAAGAGGATGAATTTCTAAGCAGAAATGTTTGGGAGTTCTCTCAGTCTGACAAGTATTACAATGGGATAATAGAACGTGCAACACTCAGTTTGACTTCACAAAGCTTATAGCTTCCTGTGGTTCTGGATCATTATTTTAGGACATTAATGCAGTCAGAAAACTTCAGAACTGTTTGATATCTAACTGTTGCCTCATTTATCATGTTCAAAAACTGAGATTTGTTTTAATGAAATTAATTGCTGCCGTTTCAATGGGAGGAATTTAGCTGGTGTCACTGTTCTATCGCATGCCTCTACTACTTAACGTTTTTTCCCCAGCTGTCAGTTTGATCATCCCCTGGTTCCAACAACAAAGTACATTTAGCTGCGTAAACGTTGTCTGTATCAATAAGGGACACTTGGAGATACAGACAACGTTTACACTGGTAAATGTCTTTTCCTTGTAGTGTTTAGGTCCTAAGTAGAAGTCAAAGGAACCAGCAAGTTAGTGGCTTCATTTTGATTAATTATAGTAATCACCTTCTGTTAATTAGTATGTAATAAGATTCTAACATGATGATTAAGCCTGTACAAGGTTGTAGAGCAACTTGGGAATTCTTGTTCAAAATTGTTACATTTCCTGACGAAGGGTCTCGGCCTGAAACGTCGACTGTACCTCTTCCTAGAGATGCTGCCTGGCCTGCTGCGTTCACCAGCAACTTTGATGTGTGTTCCAATCTTTAAGTCATGTCTCAAGTTGCTTGTCGTCAGTATTACAACATGTTCTTTTTTACACAATTGTACTTGAATGAATCAATACTATTATTTCAACCAATGTCTTAGAGAACTGATCAATAATTGTGTTTTTCCTGAAATAATGGACTATATTTTCATCTGATGCTCAGTTGTGGGACGGTGGAGAGGTGGTTGTTATAAGGTCAAGAGCCCATAATATTGAGTTTCCTAAATTTCCGCAGTATTGGCTTCATTCCTCCTCTCAATAATATATTGCCAAGTTCTTTTTCAGTGGTTGTGTAATTGACAAGTTGAAGACCCAGGAGTTTGGTGGTGGATGTAAAGACCTGCTTTACAAAGCTGAAATCCTGACATTAAGAGTGAGGGGTACAGTGGGAGAATGAGAGCATGGGGGCAGGAATGAAGTCCAGTTTTGGAATGTGAGTTGAATTTTGTATCTGGCACCAATGAGGGCAAAGATGGCTATCTGATTTGGGGGTGGAAGAGATAATAGGAGAGGGTGTCATCTGCAGTTTGCTCAGCCTGGAGTGAAAACCTCTGCACTTCTTGGCCACAGGCTGTGTTCAGCTTCTGGATTTTTAGTCCAATATGAGTTGAGAATTGAACGATTATTCAAGTGCAGGTGGACAGCCTTATAATATTTAACTGATGAACCTACTCCCATTATCAAATTTGTCTGTACTTTCTCTATTAAAATATGTGTTGGTTGGGCTTAAAGAAGCTTGAACTTCTGTTTCAGCAACTTTAAGAGTTAATATTTAGTTTAATGTTTGTTGAATGGGAAAAAATGAAACAGCTTATCATGGCCAGCTTAACTAAAAATCCAACAAGGGCATTGTGGTTAACACAACACCTTATCGTACAGGCGACAATACAGCATACTTACCTCCTTTAAGGAGTTTGTACATTCTCCCTGTAACCGCATGGGTTTTCTTTGGGTGCTTCCTTTTCCTGGAAAAGGGAAAGGGACACTTTTTTAAAGAAAGGGGCTTCCCTTCCTCCACCATCAACTCTACTCTCAAACGCATCTCCCCCATTTCACACACATCTGCTCTTACTCCATCCTCCGGCCACCCCACTAGGAATAGGGTTCCCCTTGTCCTCACCTACTACCCCACCAGACTCCGGGTCCAACATATAATTCTCCAAACTTCTGCCACCTCCAACGGGATCCCACCACCAAGCACATCTTTCTCTGCCCCCTTCTGGCTGCTTTTCGCAGGGATCACTCCCTACGTGACTCCCTTGTCCATTTGTCCCCCCATCCCTTCCCACCGATCTCTGTCCCGGCACTTATCCTTGTAAGCGGAACAAGTGCTACACATGCCCTTACACCTCCTCCCTCACCACCATTCAGGGCCCCAGACAGTCTTTCCAGGTGAGGCGACACTTCACCTGTGAGTCAGCTGGGTTGATATACTGCGTCCGGTGCTCCCGGTGTGGCCTTTTATATATTGGAGAGACACAACGCAGGCTGGGAGACCGTTTCGCTGAACACCTATGCTCTGTCCGCCAGAGAAAGTAGGATCTCCCAGTGGCCACACATTTTAATTCCACGTCCCATTCCCATTCTGATATGTCTATCCACGGCCTCCTCTACTGTCAAGATGAAGCCACGCTCAGGTTGGAGGAACAACACCTTATATTCCGTCTGGGTAGCCTCCAACCTGATGGCATGAACATTGACTTCTCTAACTTCCGTTAATGCCCCTCCTCCCCTTCGTACCCCATCCTTTATTTATTTATTATTTTTTGTTTTTCCCTTTTTTTTCTCTCTTTTTTCTCCCTCTGTCCCTCTCACTATAACTCCTTGCCTGCTCTCCATCCACTGGGCTCCCCTCCCCCTTTCTTTCTTCCAAGGCTTCCCATCCCATGATCCTCTCCCTTCTCCAGCATTGTATCCCTTTTGCCAATCAACTTTCCAGCTCTTAGCTTCATCCCTCCACCTCCTGTCTTCTCCTATCATTTCGGATCTCCCCCTCCCACTTTCAAATCTCTTACTATCTCTTCTTTCAGTTAGTTCTGATGAAGGGTATTGGCCTGAAACATTTACTGTACCTCTTCCTATAGATGCTGCCTGGCCTGCTGCATTCACCAGCATTTTTTGTGTGTGTTACTCAATAGTGTATTACAATAGTGATAGCTCAGGTAATGATGCAATTAAGTTGTGTTTATTCCTGTACTTATTAAATCTATAACATTTAAAATGCACTATTTGAGTACCAGTAATGATTCTCAATGGTTAACACTGTTATATCATTTGATAATATGCACTTGAATTACACTGTAATTCTGATGTGAGTATCTTAATAACTATATTGAACAGCATATTGTAGAATCAGGGAGGGTGTATTCTGAACTTCACATGCGTATTTTAAACATTTTTGAATGTAGACAATTTAATAGAGATGACCTGAATATATCTGTAAACAACAGGAATTCTGCAGATGTTGGAAATTCAAGCAACACATCAAAGTTGCTGGTCACCTGAATATATGTCTTTTTTTTGTGATACCTTTGTGCTTGCCTAATAAAACTTAAGAAAGTATTTCCCTCACTGGTTGTGCTTTAACATGCATTATTTTATCCTTACAGTAGATGAGTAGAAAAAAAGAATAATTGTTTGTAACATGTAAATGTACATATTTTCTGTTTATGCATTGCAATCCAATATTTTTAATCAGTGTGAAAATTAGTGGTAAATTTATTGAACCAGTAAAATAGAAAGTTAATTCTTTCAACATGTTGATTGTGAGGTGAAGTTCATTGTTAATGACTTGTAATTGAAAGCTTTCATTAAATTTGCTGGCCCTGGGTATGTGTACAATCCTGTTTTTCTTTTTTACCTTCAAATGATTATTATATTGCTGCCATGGGTGTTTGTTGCGAGCAAATTGGCTGTTGCATTTCCGAAGTATTGTGAATCACGAGTAGAATATCTTCACTGTCAAGCCCAAATAAATCATCAGCATGTAATGTGGATGTCTCTATCAAGGCTAGTATTTATTTATTTAGCACTATAGCGCAGAGTGGCCCTTCCAGCCCTTTAAGCAGCGCTGCCCCAGTTACCCCCAACAATGCCAATTTAACCCTAACCTAACCACAGGACATAATGAGCAATGAACATAACTGACACCTCTTTGGACTGTGGGAGGAAATATGAGCACCTGGGGAAAGCATGCATTCCAAGGGGAGGATGTACAGACTCCCTGCAGAGGATGCCAGGATTGAACACTGAACTCCAACTGCCCTAACCTGTAATAGTGTTGTGCTAACCGCTGCACTACCATGACATCTTGTTCTTCATCTCTCGTTCCTGGGGTGAGTGGCTTACTTAGGTATTTCAGACTGAGCTATTACTTATTTTGCCAGCCCCTGTGTGCTGAAAAACTGCTGGAAAAAATCAGAAGTAAAATTTCTTCACAGGATCCTTCTTTATTTTTTGTTTCCACCACTCCTTGTGGTAACAAGGACTGTATTCTAAATATTCATTTGATTTTGCATGTTATGTTCACCAATGAAGCTCAAAACTATTAATGCAAGTGCTAATTTCCCCTCCCTCCAATTTCTTATTCTGACTTCTCCCCTTTCTTTCCCAATCCTGATGAAGGTTCTTGGTCTGAAGAAGCATTGTCTGTTTATTCCTCTCCGTAGATACTGCTTGACCTGCTGAGTTCCTTCAGCACTGTGTGTGTGTGTTGCTTTGGATTTCCAGCATCTGCTGAATCTCCAGTGCTTTTGATAGCCATTATTAAAACTCAGTGATAACAATATAAACCAATAGCACTAGAAACTGTTGAATGTGGACCAGTTGTTCTCCTGGATGATAAAGGAGTACAGAAAGGCCATGTCTGAGATTCAACATACAGTATTTTTTCTGAATATGTGTATAATAAGCATAAGGTAAATAAGAAATGGAGGTAAATCTCAGACAATGAAACATTTGAGTATTTTAACTTTGACTGATCTCCCTCTTGTCAGAATTTTCAAAGTTTATCATTTGTTCTATTTCCTTTGGAGAATTTGTGATAAAATTCAAGAACATACATGTTTGCAAATCTGAAGACAGAGATGTAAAAAAAAATCTGTGTGTGACATGCAAAATGAGAGGTGCATTGCAAATAATGGCTCAGAACTGAGAATTTTAAGCTGATCTATCTGTTCCTCTGCCTCAGTTCTGGATGTTCCTTCATTTGGAGTCTGCAAACTGTCATTCTTGAAAGCATTTATGAGCAAAGATGATGTTCACTTAGCATCTCTCTCATCTCTAGAGCACATTATTTCAAATGAAATTTAAAAATGTTATTTCGTTTAATATTCTCCTAAATTAATCTGAAGTACAACTCCTGGATACCAGGCAATTTTGATGTCTTCACCTTTAATGTGTGAGTTGATACAGTCAGTGCCAACAGCTAATTATTTTTAACCTCTCATACCTGAACCCAGTTCCATTGTTACTTATACACAGTTGAATGAATAAATAGCAACAGTTGATGTTTCAGGCCGATACCCTTCACCAGGACTCTTGAATCATGCTGAAGGGTCTCGGCCCAAAACATCGTCTGTATTCTTTTCCATAGATGCTGCCTGGCCTGCTGAGTTCCTCCAACATTTTGTATATGTTACTTGGATTTCCAACATCTGCAAATTTTCTCTTGTTTGAATGAATAAATAGGTAACTTTCATTAAATTCTTAGTTTATTTTTACTGTCGTCTTAGCTTCAGGTTTCACAGACAATTTCATTGCTTCTGATTCCACCTGGCAGAAATCAGTTAATTCAACACAGACTGATGTTTGACCTCAAGGCTTTCCCATCCTCTTCGCTTCAGCAACACATAATACAACCTGCTTAGTAACAAAGCCATCAACTTGTGTGTATGTTAATTGTCTGCAGGGACAGGGTAAATTGAATTTGTCTGTCCAGAGTCTTGTGGCCAAGCAGTTCACCAACTGGTGTTGTCTAGTGGGATATTTATGTATTTTTGTTCAGCATTTGTTTTTCATCTACTGCACAGACTTGTGTTTGGCAAACTGTGATCATTTTTGTCTTTGCAAATGCATCTAAAAGCAGTCTGGCTATGTATATGAGGCAACATGAGATTTTCCAGATTGACATTTAGTTGGAATTCCAAAGGAACCAAGCATTTTTAGGTCCCATCAAAGGCACCAGATCCTGGAAGTCTGAAATAAAAGCAGAAAATGATGGAAATACTTAGCATCTTTGGAGAGAGAAACTGATTTATTGTTTCAGGTTGATGAGATTTCATCAGAACAGAGAATAGTTAGAAAATAAGCATGAGAAATGGAGTGGGGGTGTAGAGAGAATAAAAGGAACCCTGTAAAAATGTAGAGATTGACGCAAGTGTTTCTGGAGAGAATGGTGAAGACTTGCTAACCACAGCTGATTTGTCCAGAGGGGATGTGTGTAAAAGAACAAAAGACGATAACAAGTATAAGAAATTATAGGCCATTTAGCCACTCAAGCCTTCTTTGCTGTTCAACAAGATCATGGAAAGACTTCAACTCAACACCATTGATCAATCATTACACACTAAATTTTTATGTCTCCATGTAAGACATTGGTGAGGCTACACTTGAAGTACTGTATACCATTTTGGTCACTCTCTTATAAGGAAGATGTTTCTAAGCTGGAAAGGGTGCAGAAAAAAATGACCAGAATGTTGCCTGGATTTAGGAGCCTGAGATACAAAAGAGGTTTTGTAGACTAGGACTTTATTCCCTGGAATATAAGAGATTGAGGAAGTGAACCTGACAGAGGTGTATAATGTCTTGAGTGGCATAAAAGAAGACCGCCATATCAAGCGGGCGGCGGGGTGAGAGGGCTTTGGCTCAACGGGCTTCGGTGGTAACGAGGCGTGGTGGGTTTACCTGTGTTATTGCGGAAAGGAAGTATGTGTGTGAGGCCGGTATTCTGTGCTTGGTGTCAGATGTGGGAAGTCCTGGAGTCTCCCAGCCTCCCGGACAGCCATATCTGCACCCAGTGTGTCGGCTGCAGCTCCTAAGGGACCGTGTTAAGGAACTGGTTTTGTAGCTCGATGATCTTTGATCAGGGAGAGAGAGGAGGTGATAGAAAGGAGTTATAGGGAGGTGGTCACACCAGGGCCACGGGAGACAGACAAGTGGGTAACAGTCAAGAGAGGGAAGGGGAAGAGTCAGGTACTAGAGAGTATCCCTGTGGCTGTCCCCTGAACAATAAGTACTCCTGTTTGAGTACTGTTGGGGGGGGACAGCCTACCTGGGGGAAGCAACAGTGGCCACGGCAGAAGGGTAGGGAAAGGAAGAGAAAGGCAGTAGTAATAGGGGACTCTATAGTTAGGGGGTCAGACAGGCGATATCCTGCAGTGGGAGGGAGAATAGCCAGAGGTCATGGTACATATTGGTACCAATGACATAAGCAGGAAAAGGGAAGAGGTCCTGAAAACAGACTATAGGGAGTTAGGAAGGAAGTTGAAAAGCAGGACCGCCAAAGTAGTAATCTCGGGATTACTGCCTGTGACACGCGACAGTGAGTATAGGAGTAGAATGAGGTGGAGGATAAATGTGTGGCTGAGGAATTGGAGCAGGGGGCAGGGATTCAGATTTCTGGATCATTGGGACCTCTTTTGGGGCAGGTGTGACTTGTACAAAAAGGACGGGTTGCACTTGAATCCCAGGGGGACCAATATCCTGGTGGGGAGGTTTGCTAAGGCTACTGGGCAGAGTTTAAACTAGAATTGTTGGGAGGTGGGAACCAAACTGAAGAGACTGGGGAAGAGGAGGTTGGCTCACAAATAGAGAAAGCTTGGAGACAGTATGAGAGGGAGGATAGGCAGGTGATAAAGAAGGGATGCAGTCAGATCAATGGTTTGAGATGTGTCTATTTTAATGCAAGGAGTATTGTGAACAAAGCGGATGAGCTTAGATCGTGGATCAGTACTTGGAGCTATGGCGTGGTGGCCATTACGGAGACTTGGATGGCTCAGGGACAGGAAAGGTTACTTCAAGTGCCGGGTTTTAGATGCTTCAGAAAGGACAGGGAGGGAGGCAGAAGAGGTGGGGGCATGGTACTGTTGATCAGAGATAATGTCACGGCTGCAGAAAAGGTGGACGTCATGGAGGGATTATCTACAGTGTCTCTGTGGGTGGAAATAAGGAACAGTAAGGGGTCAATAACTGTACTGGGTGTTTTTTATAGGCCACCCAATAGTAACAGAGATATCGGGGAGCAGATAGGGAAACAGATCCTGGAAAGGTGTAATAATAACAGAGTTGTCATGGTGGGAGATATTAATTTCCCAAATATCGATTGGCATCTCCCTGGAGCAAGGGGTTTAGATGGGGTGGAGTTTGCTAGGTGTGTTCAGGAGGTTTCTTGACACAATATGTAGATAAGCCTACAAGCGGAGAGGCTGTACTTGATTTGGTGTTGGGAAATGAACCTGGCCAAGTGTCAGATCTCTCAGTGGGAGAGCATTTTGGAGATAGTGATCAAAATTCTATCTCCTTTACAATAGCATTGGAGAGAGATAGGAACAGACAAGTTAGAAAAGTGTTTAATTGGAGTAAGGGGAATTATGAGGCTATCAGGCAGGATCTTGGAAGCTTAAATTGGGAACAGATGATCTCAGGGAAAGGTACGGAAGAAATGTGGCAAATGTTCAGGGGAAACTGTAAGGAAGATATTGATCCAGTTTTTCTGATTTTTGGCCTTGCGTTGGTTCAATATTTGTGTGGCATCTCTCATTATTATAAAATTGCATTGCATTTCTCAAGTTAGAAATGTCAGAGAGGGTATTTCAAGATGCCAGAGAGAGTATCTTGTTCCAATTTTTATTGAGTTATGCAAAGACACACATAGCTCCTCCACTATGTATGGATGCCTGAATTTGGTGGCAAATGTGGACCTTTTTTGGTGATTTTCCAGGACAAAAATCAACTGAACCTGCACCTAAGTTAATAAGACCACAAGACATAGGAGAAGAATTATGCCATTCAGCCCATCAAATCTCCTTCTTCATTCAATCATGGCTGATTTATTTTCCCTTCGAAACACATTCACCTGGTCTGAGACAGGGACTTCAGAGTGCTTTGACATTGCTCTATATAGTTCAAACGTAACTTTTCTAACATGCCTCGCTGAAGTCCATGTAAACAACATCCACTGCCTTACCTTCATCAAATTTCCTGGTAACTTCCTTGAAAAACTCTATAAGATTGGTTAGACACAATCTACCATACATGAAGCCATGCTGACCATCCTAATCAGACCATGTCTATCCAAATTTTCGTATATCTGTTCCCTTTGAATACTCTTCACTAACTTTCCCACAGCTGATATCAGGCTCACCAGTCTATAATTTTCTAGTTTATTCTTAGAGCCTTTCTTAAACAGTGGAACAATATTAGCTATACTCCAATCCTCCGGTACCTCAGCTGTCACAAAGAATGATTTAAATATCTCTGCTAGGACCCCTGCAATTTCTGCACCTGCCTTCCACAGGGTTGAGGGAACACCTTGTCACGCCCTGGGGATTTATCCACCCTAATTTGCCTCAAGTCAGCAAACACATCCTCTACTGTAATCTATATAGGGCCAGTGAAGCCAGTGTTGCTTTGCCTCACTTCTATAGACTCTGTGTCTGTCTCCTGAGTAAATAGAAATGCAAAGAAATCCATTTAAGATCTCCCCCATCCCCTTTGCCTCCACACATAGATTACAATGATGATCTTCCAGAGGATCAATTTTGTTCTTTGCAATCCTTTTGCTCTTAACATATCATTGGGATTCATTGGGATTCTCCTTCACCTTGTCTGCTAAGGCAACCTCATGCCTTCTTTTAGCCCTCCTGATTTCTTTCTTAAGTGTCCTCATACATTTCTTATACTCCTCAAGTACCTCATTTGTTCCTGCCTGCCTGTACTGCTATGCATCTCCTTTCTTCTTAACCAGGACCTCAACACCTCTGGAAAAGAAAGGTTCCCTAAACTGTTTTTCTTTATCTTTTATTCTGACAGGCACATGCAAGCTTTGTACTCTCAGAATTTCACTTTTGAAAGCCTCTCACTTACCAAGTACCCCTTTGCCAGAAAACAACCTGTCCCGATCCACGCTTGCCAGATCCTTTCAGATACCATCAAAATTGTCCTTTCTCCAATTTGGAATCTCAATTCATGGAACAGGCCAATCTTTTTCCATATTTACTATGAAACTGCTGGCATTATGATCACTAGATGCAAAGTGTATTCAACAAACTTTGTGTACCTACACAAACTTCTGTCACCTGTTCTGACTCATTAATAGCAGATCAAATATTGCACTTCTACGTACTAATTGTGAAAACTTTCCTGGACACATTTGACAGACTCAATTCCACCTAGTCCTTTTACAGTATGGGACTCCCAGCCAATATGCAGAAAGTTAAAATCACCTCCAATAACAACCTTATGTTCCTTGCAGCAGTCTGATCTTTGTACAAATTTGCTCCTTGAAATCCTGCGGACTGTTGGATGGGCTGTAACATATCCCCATTAATGTGGTCATACTTTTCTTATTCCACCATTCCACTCATAATAGGAATGTAATATTTAGGAGCAGAATTAGACCATTCGGCCCATCGAACCTGCTCCGCCATTTCACACTCAGCCTCAGTCTCTTGCCTTCTCCTCATATTCCTTCATGCCCTGACTAATCAAGAATATAGCAACCTTTGCCTTAAATATAACCAATGGCTTGGCCTCCACAGCTGCCAGTGGCAAAGAATTCTGCAGATTCACCACTCTTTGGCGAAAGAAATTCCTCCTCATCTCCATTCTAAAAGCACGTCCATCTATTCTGACGCTGTATCCTCTGATCTTAGACTCTCCTACATAGGAAACATCCTCTCCACATCCACTCTGTCAAAACCTGTCACCATTTGATAGGTTTCAATGAGATCACCTCTCATTCTTCTCAATTCTGGCGAGTTACAGGCCCAGAGCCATTGAACGGTCCTCATATGACAGGCCTTTTAATCCCAGAATCATCGTGAACCTCCTATGAACACTCTCCAATGTCAGCAATCCTTTCTTAGATAAGGGGCCCAAAACTGCTCACAGTGCTGCAAATGAGGCCTCACTAGTGCTTTACAAAGCCTTAAGATTATATCTTTTATATTCTAGGCCTCTCAAAATGAATGCTAACATTTGAGTTGTCTTCCTTGTAACTGCAAATTAACCTTTAGGGAATTCTGCACGAGGACTCCCGAGTCCCTTTGCACCTCAGAATTTTTAAATTTTCTGCACTTAGAAAATAGTCTGCACTCTTATTTCTTCTACTAAAATGCATGACCATATACTTTCCAACATTCTATTCCATCTGTCACTTCTTTGCCCATTCTCCTAATCTGTCTAAGTCCTTCTGTAGCCTCTCTGCTTCCTCAAAACTACTTGTCCCCCTCCCTGTCTTTGTATTGTCCACAAACTTGGCCACAAAGCCATCAATTCTTTCATCCAAATCATTGACATATAAAGAAGTGGCTCTAACACAAAACCCCTGTGGAGCACCACTAGTCACTGGCAGCCAACCAGAAAAGACTGCCTTCATTCCCTCTCTGCCTCCAACCAATCAGCCAATGCTCCATCCATGCGAGTATCTTTTCTGTAATACCATTGACTCTTAACTTGTTAAACAGTCTTGTGTGTGGAACCTTGTCAAAAGCCTACTGAAAATCCACTGATTCTCCTTTGTTTATCCTGCTTGTATTTTTCTTCAAAGAATTCCAACAGATTTCTCAGGCAGGGTGTTCCCTTTAGGAAACCAGGCTAGCTATGACCTAATTTTATCAGATGCCACCAAGTTCCCCGAAACCACATCTTTAACAATCAACTCCAATGTCTTCCCAATCATTGAGGTCAGACTAACTGGTCTATATTTCCTTTTCCTGTGCCTCTCTCGCCTCTTGAAGAGTGGAGTGATATTTGCAATTTTCCAGTCCTCTGGAACAATGCAAGAATCAAGTGATTCTTGAAAGATCATTATTGCTGCCTTCACAAACTCTTCACCCACCTCCTTCAGAATCCTGGGGTGTAGACCGTCTGCTCCAGCTGACTTAGCTCACTTCAAAACTTTCAGTTTCCCAAGAAACTTCTCCCTAGTAATGGTAACTTCATACACTTCTGCCCCCTGACACCCTTGATCTTTCGGCATATTGCTAGTGTCTATCAAAGTGAAGAATGATGCAAAATACTTATTCAGTTCGTCCTCCATTTCCTTGTCTGCCATTACTACCTCTCCAGCATCATTTTCCAGTGGTCCGATATCTACTCTCACCTCTCTTTTACACTTAATACATCTGAAGAGATCTCTTGCATCCTCTTTTATATTATTGACTAGCTTACCTTCATATTCCATCTTTTCCTTCTTTATGACTTTTTTAGTTGCCTTCTGTTGGTTTTTAAAAGCTTCCCAATCCTCAAACTCCCTGCTAGTTTTTGCTCTATTAGGTGCTGTCTTTTTGGCTTTTATGTTGGCTTTGGCTTCTGTTGTTAGCCACGATTGTGTCATCTTGCTTTAGAATACCACTTCTTCTTTGGGATATATGTATCCTGCACCTTCCAAATTGCTCCCAGAAATTCCAGCATTACTGTTCTGCCATCATCCCTGCTGGTGTTCCTTTCCAATCAATTTTGGCCAGCTCCTTACTGATGCCTTTCTAATTCCTTTTATTCCACTGTAATGCTGATACATCAGAGTTCAGCTGTTCCTTCTCAAAGTTCAGGTGAATTTTATCATATTATCATGTACCCCTAAGGATTCCTTTATCTTAAACTTTCTAATCAATTCTGGTTCATTGCACAGCACCAACCCAGAACAGCTGATCCCCTAGTGGGCTTAACTATAAGCTGGTCTAAAAAGCCTTCTTATGGACGTTCTAGAAATTCTTCCTCTTGGGATCCAGCACCATCCAGATTTTCCCAATTTACCTGCATATTGAAATCCCCCATGACCATTGTAGCATTGCCTTTTTGCCAGTTTCTATCTCCTATTGTAATAGGTAGATCACATCTTCACTACTGTTTGGTGAGTGGGGGGGGGGGGTGTCTGTATATAACTCCCATCAGGGTCTTTTTACTCTTGCAGTTCCTTAGCTCTATCCACAGCGATTCTATACCTTTTGATTCTATGTCACCTCTTTCTAACGATTTGATTTCATTTTTATCAACAGAGCCATGCCACTCCTCTGCTTCCTGCCTGTCCTTTCGATACAATGTTAACCTTTGATGTTAAGCTCCCAGCTATAATCTTCTTTCAGCTGCAAGTCAGTGACACTCGGAACGTTGTACATGCTAATGTGTATCTGTGCTACGTTTATCTACCCTATTCTGTATACTGCGCACATTCAAATGTAACACCTTCAGTCCTGTATTCGCCCTTTTCAATTTTTTCTGCCTTTTACATTGCAACTGGCCTTGTTAACTGTTGTTCTGCCCTATCGTCAGCCTCTCCTTGGGAGCAGTCTCACTACACATTGTCACTGTTTGTAAACCAACTACCCCATTCTCAGCACCGCCACTCTGGTTCCCATGCCCTGCCAGATTAGTTTAGACCCTTCCCAACAGCTCTAGCAAACCTGCTTGCAAGGATATTGGTCCCGCTTGGGTTCAGGCGTAACCCGTCCCCTTTGTACAGGTCATACCTTCCCCAGAAGAGATCCCATTGATCCACGAACCCTACCACCTGCACCAGTTCCTCAGCCAAGCATTCACCTGCCAAATTATCCTATTCTTACCTTCTCTGGCATGTGGCACAGGCAGCAATTCAGAGATTACGACCGTGGAAGTCCTGTTTTTCAGCTTTTTACTTAGCTCCCTAAAATTTCCCTTCAGGACTTCCTCACCTTGTCTACCTATGTCATTGATGCCAATACGTACCAGGACTTCTGGCAACTCCTCCTCCCGTTTTAGAATGCTGTGGGCCCGATCCGAGACATCCCTGACCATAACACCGAGGAGGCAACGTACCATCCGGGTATACTTTATACTTCATACTGGATATCTGTATCACACCCACAGAATCTGTTCTCTATTCCTCTGACTGTGGAATCTCATATCACCAATGCAGTCCTCTTCACCTCTGTTCTCTTCTAAGCCATAACACTAGAGTCGGTGCCAGAGACCCATTCACTGTGGCTCCCCCTCAACAGTGTCCAACGTACTATACTTATTATTGAGGGGTATGAACTTGGGGATATTCTGCACTGGCTGCCCAATTTCTTTCCCTCTCCTGACTGTTACCCTGTTACCTACCTCCTGTGACCTAGAGGTGACTACCTCCCCATAGCTCTTATCTATCACTTCCTCAGTCTCCTGTATGAGGCAAAGGTTATTGAGCTGCAGCTCCAGTTTCTTAATGCATTCTCAGAGGAGCTGCAGCTCGGTGCACCTAGTACAAATGTGGTTATCTGGGAGGCTGGAGGTCTCCCAGAATTCCCACATCTCACACACACACACAACAAGACACAGCCCCTGGAGCTGTTCTCACTGCACTAACTGTACCTTAACAGACAAGGAATGAAAAAAAAAAAAGAAGAAAAGGAAACTTACCAGATATCTACCTCACTCAAGTCTGATCTTGCCGAAGCCTGATGAGTCAAGGCCTCTCTAACACTGGACCACTCACACAATGGCTGCTCCGCTTGCGCCTGCCTTATTTTAATCGCCCTTTCTAATGAATCCTGCTCAGTATTTGGCTGCAGTCCAACTCTGAGAACTGTCTTGAGACGCTGCCTTTTTTCAGCTTCACTGGACAAGTGCATGACCATGCTGCACTGTAGGCACCAGATAATGTCTCACTGGCTGAGCACTGCCATGACATTTTTCCTGAGTAGTAACACCACTCCCCCTCCTTTAATCCCTCCCACTCTGTTGTGTCTAAGAGAACAGCATCCCCCAGAATATTGAGCTGCCAGTCCTGCCCCTTCTGCAACCAAGTCACACTAATGGCTACAACATCATAATTCCATGTGTCCTAAACTCATGTGCCTTTCCTACAACACTTCTTGCATTGAAATATCAATAGCTCGGGACATTAGTTGCACCATGCTCAACTTTTTGAATCCTGACTTTGTCTGTGGTCCTAACAACATCTGTCTCCACAATCTTTCCACTGTCTGTTCTGGCAGTCTGGTTCCCATTCCCATTAAACTCTTGTTTAAACCCTCCCAATGCAGCACTAATAAACCTTCCTGCTAGGATATTAGTCCCCATTCAGTTCGGTGCAAATTGTCTCTTCTATACAGGTCCCATCTTCCATGGACGAGAGCTCACTGATCCGAAAATCTGTTGCCCTCCATCCGACACCAACACCTCAGTCACATGTTAAACTGTATAATCCTCCTACTTCTGATCTCACCAGCAGGTGGCATGGGTAACAGTACTGAGACCACAACCCAGGAGATCCTGTCATTTACTTTCGCACCTAACTCACTTTGCAGAGAGCCTTGTCACTCTTTTGTCACTCTTCCTCCACAGTCATTGGTAACTACATAGACCACAACCTCTGGCTGTTCCCTTTTCCACTTAAGTGCGCTGAGGACTTGATGTGTCATGTCCCAGACCCTGGCACCTGAGAAGCAACATATCATCCGGGAATCTTGTTCTGGTTCACAGAGCTTCCTTTCTGTTCTCCTAACTAAGGAATCCCCTATCACTACAGCTTGCCTCTTTTTGCCCCTTCTCTTCTGAGTCACAGAGCCAGAATCAGTGCTAGAGATCTGATCACTGTTACTTTGCTCTGCTAGGTCATCTCCCCTAATAGTATCCAAAGTACTATACCTGTTGTTGAGGGGGATGGCCACGGGGTGCTCTGTACAGCCTGTTTGATCTCTTTGCCCTTCTTGACTGTCACCCCGTTTCCTGTATCCTGCACCTTGGGTGTAACTACCTCTCTATTTGTTCTATCTGTCACTCCCTTGGCATCCCAAATAATCTGGAGTTCATCCAGTTCCAGCTCCAACTCCTTCAATGCAGTGTGTTAGAAGCTGCAACTAGCTGCACTTCTCACAGGTGTGGTCATCAGGGACACTGGAGGTCTTCCCTGTCTTCCTGCATCACACAAGAGGAGCATTCAACTATCCTGCCTGGCATCCCTACTGTTCCAACTGAGCAAATATAAAGAAGGAAAAACAATAAATAAATTGTGGGAAAATAAAGAGAGCTTTTTGCTCTTTCACTCACTCAAGCCTGTCCTCACTCAAGCCTCGAAGAGCTGAGGCCTCAAAATCCCCACTCTAGCACTGTCCACTACAATGATGCCTGCTCCACTTGCCCCTGCATTATTTTAATTAGGTCTTGCCAATCAATCCCGATTGCTAATTGGCTGCTGCTCAAAGCACCAAATTGCCCTGAGTCAGTTGCCCTGCCGTATGTACTCATTTGGCAAACTTGAGTGAGCTATGTCATTTCGTGCTTCAGGTTGCCGATTGGCCACTGTTCAAAGCACCAAACTGCTGCAAGTTGACGCCTCATGCTTCGATCTCTCATTGGTCACTGCTCAAAATTTCTCAAGACTTTTTTTTATTTATAAAACACATACAGTTGGCATACAGGTACAGAAAATAATGAAGACAGCAAATTACTCTTTGGCACTTTACCAGGCAGTTAGAATTTGAAAATAGTGAAGTACTGCTATAATTGTACAGGGGCTTGTTGATAATGTACCAGATGTCACAGTGAGTAAAATTATTAAGGCTCTCCCTTATTAATATAAAGCATTAAATTAATTGGAGATGTGGGACATCGGGGTTTTGTCAAGAAAGTATTTTGGATGAGGACACAGAGAAAAGTCAACAACCCACTTTTCCTTCTCATTAATCTTAATCATAACTGCTCAGAGTGTAACCGACTGAATACTGTACAATATGCTGTTCCAGCTAATGCTGTGCAATGATTTCATCAGTCATTATATTCATTTTTTTTTAAATGATCAATGCAATAAGAAACTTAAAATGTGAATGTGTAACATGTATGTTAACTCTTCCTTAAATTGAACAAAATATTTTCTCAACAGGTGGCTAACAATATGATTGAGTTCAACTTGAAATTTGATGGGGAGAAAGTAAAGTCTGACATAGCAGTGTTTCTGCGGAATAAAGGAAATTACAGTGATATGTTAGAGGAGTTAGCCAGAGCAGAAAAGGCGTGAGTTTCTGGGGAAAATGAAGAAGGTAGAAACATGGAAAACCTACAGCACAATACAGGCCTTTCGGCCCACAAAGCTGTGCCAAACATGTCCTTACCTTAGAAATTAACTAGGGTTACCCATAGCCCTCTATCTTTCTGAGCTCCATGTACCTGTCTTGGAATCTCTTAAAAGACCCTGTCATATCTGCCTCCACCACCGTCGCCAGCAGCCCATTCCATGCGCTCAGCACTCTCTGCGTAAAAAAACTTACCCCTGATTTCTCCTCTGTATCTACTTCCAATCACCTTAAAACTGTGCCCTCTTGTGCTAGCCATTCCAGCCCTGGAAAATGCCTTTGACTATCCACACGATCAATGCCTCTCATCATCTTATACACCTCTATCAGGTCACCTCTCATCCTCTGTCGCTCCAAGGAAAAAAGGCCGCGTTCACTCAACCTATTCTCATAAGGCATATTCCCCAATCCAGGCAACATCCTTGTAAATCTCCTCTGCACTTTTTCTATGGTTTCCACATCCTTCCTATAGTGAGGCGACCAGAACTGAGCACGGTACTCCAAGTAGGGTCTGACCAGGGTATTATATAGCTGCGACATTACATCTCAGCTCTGAAACTCAATTATACGACTAATGAAGGCCAATGCATCGTACACTTTCTTAACCACAGAGTCAACCTGTGCAGCAGCTTTGAGTGTCCTATAGATTTGGACCCCAAGATCCCTCTGATCCTCTATACTGCCAAGAGTCTTACCATTAATACTATATTCTGTCATCATATTTGACCTACCAAAATGAACCACCTCACACTTATCTGGGTTGAACTCCATCTGCCACTTCTCAGCCCAGTTTTGCATCCTATCAATGTCCCGCTGTAACCTCTGACAGCCCTCCACACTATCCACGACACTCCCAACCTTTGTGTCATCAGCAAATTTACTAACCCATCCCTCCACTTCTTTATGTAGGTCATTTATAGAAATCACAAAGAGCAGGTCACTGAGGCACACCACTGGTGACTGACCTCCATGCCAAATATGACCCGTCTACAACCACTCTTTGCCTTCTGTGGGCAAGCCAGTTCTGAATCCACAAACCAATGTCCCCTTGGAAGCCATGCCTCCTTACTTTCTCAATAAGCCTTGCATGGGGTAACTTGTCAAAAGCCTTGCTGAAATCCATATACACTACATCTACTGTTCTACCTTCATCAATGTGTTTAGTCACATCCTCAAAAAATTCAATCAGGCTCGTAAGACATGACCTGCCTTTGACAAAGCCATTCTGACTGTTCCTAATCATATTATACCTCTCCAAATGTTCATAAATCCTGCCTCTCAGGATCTTCTCCATCAACTTACCAACTACTGAATTAAGACTCACTGGTCTATAATTTCCTGAGCTATCTCTACTCCCTTTCTTGAATAATGGAACAACATCTGCAACCCTCCAATCCTCGAATCTCTCCCGTCCCCATTGATGATGCAAAGATCATTGCCAGAGGCTGAGCAATTTTCTCCCTCGCCTCCCACAGTAGCCTGGTGTACATCTCGTCTGGTCCCGGTGACTTATCCAACTTGATGCTTTCCAAAAACTCCAGCACATTCTCTTTCTTAATATCTACATTTTCAGTCCACTGTAAGTCATCCCTACAATTGCCAAGATCCTTTTCAGTAGTGAATACTGAAGCAAAGTATTCATTAAGAACCTCTGCTATCTCCTCTGGTTCCATACACACTTTTCCACTGTCACACTTGGTTGGTGCTATTCTCTCACATCTTTTGCTCTTCACATACCTGTAAAATGCCTTGGGGTTTTCCTTAATCCTTTCCGCCAAGGCCTTCTCATGGCCCTTTCTAGCTCTCCTAATTTCTTTCTTGAGCTCCTTCCTCTGGCCTTATAATCTTCTGGATCTCTATCATTACCTAGTTTTTTGAACCTTTTGTTAGCTCTTCTTTTCTTCTTGACTAGATTTACAACAGCCTTTGTACACCATGGTTCCTGTACCCTACCATCCTTTCCCTGTTCATTGGAACGTAGCTATGCAGAACTCCACGCAAATATCCCCTGAACATTTGCCACATTTCTTCCGTACATTTCCCTGAGAACATCTGTTCCCAATTTATGCTTTCAAGTTCCTGCCTGATAGCCTCATATTTCCCCTTACTCCAATTAAATGCTTTCCTAACTTGACTGTTCCTATCCCTCTCAATGCTATGGTAAAGGAGATAGAACTGTGATCACTACCTCCAAATTGCTCTCCCTCTGAGAGATCTGACACCTGACCAGGTTCATTTCCCAATACCAGATCAAGTACAGCCTCTCCTCTTGTAGGCTTATCTACATATTGTTTCAGGAAACCCAGTAGAGTTATTGACCCCCTTCCTGTTCCTAACTTCCACCCACAGAGACTCCGTAGACAATCCTTCCATGTCTTCCTCCTTTTCTGCAGCCGTGACATTATCTCTGATCAACAGTGCTATGCCCTCACCTCGTTTGGCTCCCTCCATGTCCTTTATGAAACATCTAAAGCCTGGCACTTGAAGTAACTATTCCTGCCCCTTTGCCATCCAAGGCTCTGTAATGGCCACAACATCATAGCTCCAAGTACTGATCCACGCTCTAAGCTCATCTGCTTTGTTTATAATACTCCTTGCATTAAAATAGACACATCTCAAACCATCGGTCTGAGCGCGTCCCTTCTCTATCAGCTACCTATCCTCCCTCTTGCACTGTCTCCAAGCTTTCTCTATTTGTGAGCCAAATATTCTCTATTTGTGAGGTCTAGGATAATGTATTCCAAAAACGAAGAAATACTCAATGGCAAACTAGTACAACTGTACTACTGACAAGGGAACTCAAATCTAGTGTAAAAGCAAAGAAGAGGTCATACAACAAAGCTAAAATTAGCGGGAAGTTAGAGGATTGGGAAGCTTTTAAATACCTACAGAGAGCAACAGAATCATTAAGAAAGAAAAGATGAAATATGAACGCAAGCTAGCAAACAATATCAAAGTGGATAGTAAAAGCTTTTTCAAGTATATAAAAAATAAAAGCGAGATAAGAGTGGATACAGGACCACTAGAAAATAAGACAGGAGAAATAATAACAGGAAACAAGGAGATGGCAGATGAACTGAATGAATATTTTGCATTAGTCTTCTTTGTGGAATACACTAACGGTGTGCCGGATTCTGAAGAGTGTGAGGGAAGATAAGTGAGTGCAGTTACTAATACAAGGGAGATGGTGCTCAAAAAGCTCAAAGTCCTAAAGGTGCATAAGTCACCCAGACCAGAAAAACTGCACCCTTGGGTTCTGAAAGAGGTAGCAGTAGAGATTGTGGAGGCATTAGAAATGATCTTTCAAAACTCATTGGACTCTGGCGTGGCGCCAGAGGACTGGAAAATTGCAAATGTCACTCCACTCTTTAAGAAAGGAGGAAGGCAGCAGAAAGGAAAATATAGACAGACCAGTTAGCCTGACCTCAGTGGTTGGGAAGATGTTGGAGTCAATTGTTAAGGAAGAGGTTATGGAGTACTTGGTGACACAGGACAAGTTAGGACAAAGTCAGCATTGTTTCCTTACCGGAAAATCTTGCCTGACAGATCTGTTGGAATTCTTTGAGGAGATGACAAGTACAATAGATAAAGGGATGTAGTGGATGTTGTATACAGTATTTGGACTTCTGAAGGCCTTTGACAAGGTGCCATAGATGAGGCTGCTTACCAAGTTAAGACCCCATGGTATTACAGGAAAGTTACTGGCACCTTTAGAGCATTGGCTGATTAGTAGGTGGCAGCGAGTGGGGATAAAAAAAAACCTTTTCTGGTTGGCTGCCAGATATTAGTGGTGTTCCACAGGGGTCAGTGTTGGGACTGCTTCTTTTTTGCTGTATATCAATGATTTAGATGATGGAATAGATTACTTTGTTGCTAAGTTTACAGATGATATGAAGGTTGGTGGACGGGTATGTAGTGTTGAAGAAACAGGTAGGCTGCAGAAGGACTTGGACAGGTTAGGAGAATGGGCAAGAGAGTGGTAACTTAAATACAACATTGGAAAATGCATGGTCATGCACTTTAGTAGTAGAAATAAATGTGCAGACTATTTTCTAAATGGAGAGAAAATCCAAAAATTTGAGATGCAAAGGAACTTGGGAGTCCATGTGCCAAACACCCTAAAGGTTAACTTGCGGGTAGAGTCGTTGGTAAGGAAGGCAAATGCAATGTTAGCATTCATTTCAAGAGATCTAGAATACAAGAGCAGGGATGTAAATCTGGGGCTTTATAAGGCACTGCTGAGGCCTCATCTCTGGTGTTGTGAACAGTTTTGGGCTTAGAAAAGATGTACTGGCATTGGAGAGGGTTCAGAGGAGGTTCACAAGGAATGAAAGGGTTATCATATGATGAGCGTTTGATGGCTCTGGGTCTGTACTCGCTGGAATTTAAAAGGATGAGGGGGGAATCCCATTGAAACCTTTCAAATGTTGAAAGGCCTAGCCAGAGTAGATGTGGAAAGGATGTTTCCCATGGTGAGAGAGTCTTGGACAAGAGGGCACAGCCTCAGGATAGAGGGACGTCCATTTAATACAGAGCTGTGGAGAAATTTCTTTAGCCTGAAGGTAGTCATTTTGTGGAATTTGTTGCCAGAGGCAGATGTGGAGGCCAGTTCATTGAGTGTATTTAAAGCAGAGCATGATCGGTTCTGGATTGGACACGGCATCAAAGGTTACAGGAAGAAGGCCAGGTCGTGGAGCTGAGGAGGGGAAAAAAATGATCAGGCATGATTGAATGGTGGAGCAGATTTAATGGGCCAAATGGCCTAATTCTGCTCCTGTGTCTTTTGGTCCTATGTTCTTAATATGATCAGTTCAATCTATTTGTAATGAAAACAGATCCTTAACATGAAATTGATACTCAGCACCTCAGGCAGGTTCTCTTTTCATTTCTGGTTTTCAACAAATCAGTTTTTTTTTGCTTTTAAGACCCATTTTAGGGCTAAGGCATGGCGAACAAAAATTATAATTATATCTGAAATACACCTGTTTAAAAATGTCAAATATATAGAGTGGCATTGTTTAGTCATATTTTTATCTATGGTTACACCTTGCATTTTTATTTTATGTTTTATTACTTAATTGATCTTTCTTGCAAGAGTTAATCTGGTATTTAATAACAGACTGTCTCAACACAAAATAATTTATTATAAATGTTCATTATTCAGCCAAATACAACAAGGAGCAATGAAAACCTGAAATATAGAAAAATACTGCCAATGGTCAGCATAATGGCAGCATCTATGAAGAGATAAACATTCAGTATTTCAAACCTGTGACTTTAGTATTTTTTAGTTTTCTCTTAGGAGGTGTAGATGTAGCTGGCAAGGCATTGAGCTGTTGTCCTAAACCACTAATATGTGTGGCAACTGTATTCGCACAGTAAGGAGTTCCAGAATTTTAACCTTTGATGATGATAATAAGGCTGACAAAGGGTTATCAACCTGTGTCTCTCTGCAAATGCTGCTTGGCCTCCTGACTGTTTCAAGCATTTTCTTTTTAATGATGCTTTTGAATTCCCTGTATGTCTATTAAAAATAGATCTTCAGCTTTCCCATTTCTGACCTCTTTCAAACAGAACTCATTTGAAATACAGGACGTATGATATATATCAGCAGTCTTTTCAATAATTCATTGTTCAACTAACTTTATCCCATTTTGACTATATTTATTAACTTGCTGTTGTGGGAAATGAGGTTTGCGGGTTCGGTGAGTGGTGACAGAAGAGACTCACAACCAGTCAGTAGATTAACTATTTATTTACAAGACAAAACAAATACTAAACATTCAGTAAACCCTTCAAGCTAAACTTGGTTACAAATACTTATCTAAACTGGGTGTCCGAAATAGCAAGACAAAACAGACACTGAACATATTATACACACAGTGGCAAATACTTATCTAAAGTGTGTGCGCTGTAGCACACCCCCTCTGTGTACCATTTCCGTGACACCCTCGTTCATCTACCTGGTCCATGGTGACCCGAGAGGAAAAGAGATTACCTGGTTACCATGAGCTAGATTTAAACCCCACCGCAACATGATGTCATCAGCTAAATGGAAGCTAGTGGGAGGGACTGCAATGCTCCTTACATGAGCCAGTCCCTGCCTCCCGTAGAGGTGTAGCTTTCAATAAGCAAGTAAGTTAAGGGACTTCCTGCGACATTCTGCTCCTCAAAAGCCATGATACTGTGATACTTGGCCTGCAGGCTAGTATAACCCGTACGGACACCCCATTATACAATACATAATACAATAATACCTACCCAGATTTGTCAACCCACCAGTTACTACCCAGTGTGTTACAGCGACCCACCAGCTTCTCAGCGACCTTAAAGACCACCAACTCCACCTCTCCTCCCAGGGTATAATAGTTATGGAGCTGGCTCCCTACTTTCCTGATCTTATTTGCTAACTGCTGTATATGATCAGACCAGGTGAATAATGTTCCCCGACTCTTCAGGGATAAAGATGAAGCATTCCTGCCATCAGGAAGAAGGTACAGGAGCCTCAGTACTCACACCATTCAGTTCAGGAACAGCTGTTACTCCTCAACTGTCAGACTCTTGAATCAGTGGGGATAACTTCACTTCTGACCAATCACAGCACAAGTGCCACCTTTCTCCGCATGTCATTAGTATCAGTTCCCAGAACAATCTGGCTGTATCATACAGGGGAAAGGCTGTCATCCAGAAAATTTTTGCTCTGTAGTACGCCTCTTGTGTTGACCTTCATGCGCAGGGTGCACATCCAGGCTATGAACGCAGAGTATGTATGGTACCACATATCCCAGACAGCAGCAGCTGTACCATCTTGCAAGAAGTCATGGGTAGGCCTGGGTGCTGCATATCCAGTAAGTAAAGTTTAGCATGCATGGACTGCCCATCTTCTTGGAACCATTTGGTGTTGACACAGTCGTCCCAGGATAGCCCTTCCTTACACATTCACTTGTGCCCCACTGACTGGTTGGACTTGTGCCCATCGTACCACTAGCACCAACACTCCTTCCCCTTCCCTGTTGGCAGAAGGATTACTCTCTGAGTCAGGACCTTGGGATTAGACAAATTGTGCACTGGGAAGTAAAACACTTACTCCATTGGAGGTCACTGATATTTTTGTTGGAAACTGATTGTAACAAAGTATTTCCATATTATTCTGTGTTGTAACTAAATGCAGCTACTTCACTTCTGTTGTCGAACCCCCTCTAAATAAACCCCAGCCAAATGTTTTACTGCTAACTAAAGCCAGTCTTTGGGGGTAAAACTCTGGACAATTCTTTTTAATATGTGAATGTTTTGAAAGAAATGTTTGAATATCAAACTGGCTTTCTTGGTGTCTGGTTCGGAGGTACAAATGAGTAACCAAAAGAATGCCTGCTGTGCATGTACAAATTGTGCCATCCTGGTCAATGCATTAGCATGCATGCAGCTGACATCTGTTGAAAGTATGCAGAACAGGCAGATTATGATGTCAATCAGCTTGCAGTGCAGAAATGAAGCCATTCTGGAGCTGAATCCATTAGCCAACTCCTTTCCTTAACTTCACATATGAGATCTAAATTCAAATGCTCCTGATAACCGTCCGAACACTCTTTTCTTAATGTATAACTGATAAAGCTATTTGTACGGAGTGGAATTTCATGCTCATTAATTGACCATTCAGAAGTTTTATTTTAGCTTCTGCCATTTATTAATGATCTGAATAATCTGCAGAAACTGATGTACAAGTTGGCAGCTGGCTGGGGTACAGAAGCAATTTTGCTTATTTCTATATTTACAGGCTCATGATACTACCATCTCTTTTCAAGTATACATTTGAACTGTGTTTTCAAGGATTATAATTAATCACAGCATTCATTTCAAATAGTGAACAAAGGAATTCACTGACCTTGTGGATTTCATCACTGGAATTTAGTGGCACTAAAAATAATCTTTTGTATTCTGAAGAACACATTGATGCAATCACGAAGAGCACATGCTACCAGCTATACCTCATTAGAAATTTGAGGAGATTTGGTATGTTACCAAAGACTAGCAAATTTGTATAGATGTACAATGTAGAGCATTCTGACTGGTTGTATCACAGCCTGGAATGGAGGCTCCAATGTGCAGGATGGAAAGAGGCTGCAGAGGGTGAGGGTGGCAGACTCAGCCTGTTCCATCACGAGCACCATCAGACGGTAGTGATTCAAGAAGGCATCCCTGAGAACCCTCATCATCCGGGACATGCACTATATTCATTGCTGCTTTGGAGAAGAGTACAGGAGTCCAAAGATACGCACTAAACATTTTAGGAACAGTTTCTTTCCTTCCACCATTAGATTTCGGAATAGTCCATGGACCTATAAACACTACCTCACTATTCCTTTATTGCACCATTTATTTATTTACTATGATTTATTGTAAATTTTATGTCTTGCACTGTAGTACTACCACAACCATCAAATTTCATGACCTATGTCAGTGATAATAAACCTGATTCTGATTCTATGTGAACATTAACAGCAAATCAGAATCTCTATTCCAAAAAAAAAGGCACATTTCATTAAGATTTAACTTTAGCAGAAACCAAAGTAAGAGGAAGCTGTTCTTTAGTCTGTGTTGCACCCGTCTTTCTGTTCTATGTCACGGTCCTTTAAGTACTTTGGTGCAGCATACATTAGTGTGATTGGAACAATTGTACGGTCTGTGTCTTTTGAAATAGCTACAGGGGAGGCAGATCAGGGAATAAAATGTTCTCCAGCTGTGTTCATTAAAATCTCATCAAATCACTCCAGTCACACCATTTCAATGAAATGTACAGTTAGCTTTGAAATATTGATCACTGCCTGGTATAAGCTTTTTTTTTATGCATTGTATCGAAAGCAGACACATTGTGTGCAGATGAGAGAAGAACATTGACACTTCATAAAAGGTAGAACAGTACAATACAGTACAGGTCCTTTGGTTCATGATGTTGTGCCAGCTTTTTAACCTACTCCAAGATCAATCTAATGCTTCCTTCCCACATAGGCCTACATTTTTCTTTCATCCATATAACTATTTCTTAAATATCCCTTCACCTATCACCTTATAGCTGGTTCTCATTCCCCTTCCCCACCATTTTATTCTGGCATCTTCTCCTTTCCTTTCCCGTCCTCAAGAAGAGTCTCGGCCTAAAACAGCGACTGTTTATTCACTTTCATAGATGCCGCATAATCTGCTGAGTTCCCCAACATTTTGTGTGTATGTGCCTAATGTATCTGACTCGGCCATCACTCCTGGCAGTGTAAAAAATTTACATCTGACATCCCCTCTATACTTTAATCAGCTTAAAATTATGTCCACAAGAGTTACAGTGGGATGGGAACCAGGGTGCCAGAACAGATAGTGGAGATATCATTGAGTCAGACCTCAGACAGAGCCAGGAATTAAAAGGTTGAGCATGGTGCGACTAATCTGCTGAGCTGTGTGTGTTTCGATGAAGAAGTATTGTAGGAAAGGCAGATGAGCTCAGAGCATCAATCAACACATGGAATTCTGATATTGTAGCCATTAGTGAGACTTGGTTGTAGGAGGGGCAGGACTGGCAGCTCAGTGTTCTGAAGCTCCATTGTTTTAAATAAGACAGATCATGAGGGAGTAAAGGTAGAAGTGTGGTGTTGCTAGTCAGGGAAAATGTAATGACAATGCTTATCTGGGCCAGACTGGAGAAATTGTCTAGTGAGGCTTTTGGTGCAACTGAGGAATAAGAAAGATATGACCACGTTAATGGGGCTATATTATAGACTCTTCAACAATCCACAGGATTTGGAGGCACAAGTTTGTAGAGAGATCGCAGACTGTTGCAAGAAACATAAGGCTGTCATATTAGGTGATTTTAACTTTCCACATATTGACTGGGAATCCCATACTGTAAAAAGGCCAGATGGGATTGAGTTTATCAGGTGTATTCAAGAAAGTTTCAGCACATAGAAGTCCCAACAAGAAAGTGTGCAATACTTGATCTGCTATTAGGGAATGAGACAGAGCAGGTGACAGAAGCTTGTGTAGGGGAACACTTTCCAGCTAGTGATCATAATGCCATTAGTTTCAAAGTAAATATGGAAAAAGATAGGTCTGGTCTGCAGGTTGAGATTCTAAATTGGAGAAAGGCCACTATTGATGGTATCCGAAAAGAACTGGCAAATGTGGATTGGGACAGCCTGTTTTCTGGTAAAAGTGCACTTGATAAATGGGAGGCCTTCAAAAGTGAAATTCTGAGAGTACAAAGTCTGTCTGTGACTGTCAGAATAAAAGGTAAAGATAACAAGTTTAGGGAACTTTGGTTTTCAAAAGCTATTGAGGCCCTGGTTAAGAATAGACAGGTGGTGTATATAGGAGGTAGGGTCAAATGAGGTACTTATTGAGTATAAGAAATACAAGAGAACACTTAAGGAAGAAATCAGGTGGGCTAAAAGGAAGCATGAAGTTGCCCTAACAGATAAAGTGAAGGCAAATCCTAAGGGATTGTACAAAGGATTGCAAAGGACAAAATTGCTGTTCTGGAAGATCAGAATGGTAATCTGTGTGTGGAGCCAAAAGAGATGGGGAGATCTTAAATGATTTTTGTTTTTGCATCTGTATTTATTCAGGAGGTGGACACAGAATCTATAGAAGTGAGACAAAGCAGCAGCAAGGTCATGGACTCTATATAGATTACAAAGGAGGTGTTTGCTAACTTGAGACAAATTCGGGTGGATTAATCCCCAGGACCTGACAAGGTGTTCCCTTGGATCCTGTGGGAAACTAGTGCAGAAATTTCAGGGCTTTAGCAGAGATACTTAAATCATCCTTAGCAATAGGTGAGGTATTGGAGGATTGGTGGATAGCTATTGTTGTTTCACTGTTCAAGAGAGGCACTAGAAATAAACCAGGAAATTATAGGTTGGTGAGCCTGACATCAGTAGTGGAAAAGTTATTGAAAGGTGAAAAAGGATCTAGTGCTTCGTATCATCCATGAAGAAGATAGCAGAGTTTGCCATCGAAACATTGGTTATAATCGATACCTGTACCTGGCTGGAAGTCCAAAAAGTGCTTATTCATTATTAGAAGGTATTCTAAGGGACCGGATATATGAGTACTTAGACCATAAGATCATAAGACAAAGGAGCAGAAGTCGGCCATTCGGCCCATCGAGTCTGCTCCGCCATTTTATCATGAGCTGATCCATTCTCCCATTTAGTCCCACTCCCTCGCCTTCTCACCATAACCTTTGATGCCCTGGCTACTCAGATACCTATCAATCTCTGCCTTAAATACACCCAATGACTTGGCCTCCACTGCTGCCCGTGGCAACAAATTCCATAGATTCACCACCCTCTGGCTAAAAAAGTTCCTTTGCATCTCTGTTCTGAATGGGCCCCCTTCAATCCTTAAGTCATGCCCTCTCGTACTAGACTCCCCCATCATGGGAAACAACTTTGCCAGATCCACTCCATCCATGCCTTTCAATATTCGAAATGTTTCTATGAGGTCTCCCCTCATTCTTCTAAACTCCAAGGAATACAGTCCAAGAGCGGACAAACGTTCCTCATATGTTAACCCTCTCATTTAGATAGATAGGAACTGATTAGGGATAGTCAGCCTGACTTTGTGTGTGGTAGGTTGCGTCTAACCAATCTTCTAGAGTTACCAGGAAAGTTGATTAAGACAAGGCAGTGGATGTTGTCTACGTGGACTGTAGCAAGGCATTTGATAAGGTTCCGCGTGGGAGGTTGTTCGAGAAGGTTCAGTCGCTTGGCATTCAAATGAGGCAATAAATTGGATTAGACATTGACTTTGTGGGAGAAGTCAGAGTGCGGTAATAGATGGTCATCTCTCTGACTGGAGACCTGAGACTACTGTAGTGCTGCAGGGATCAGTGCTGTTTGTCATCTGTATTGATGATCTGGATGATAATGTGGTTAATTGGATCAGCAAATTTGTGGAATGACACCAAGATTGTGGGTGTAGTAAACAGCGAGGAAGAGTATCTGAGCTTCCAACAGGATCTGGATCAACTGGAAAAATGGGCTGAAAAATGTCAGATGGAATTTAATGCAGACAAGTCAGTGTTGTCGTACTTCGGTAGGACCAAACTGGGTAGGCCTTACACAGAGAATGGTAGGGTAGTGAGGAGTGCAGTAAAGCAAAGAGATCTTGAAATAGAGGTCCATAATGCATTGAAAGTGGCAGCACAGGTAAATAGGGTTGTAAAGAAAGTTTTTGGTGTATTGGCCTTCATAAATTGAGTACAGGAGATGGGATGTTATGTCAAAGTTGTATAAGACTTTGATGAGGCCTAATTTGGATATTGTGTGCAGTTTTGGTCACTCACCTACAGGAAAGATGTAAATAAGGATGAAAAAGTACAGAGAAAATTTACAAGGATGTTGCTGGGACTGGAGGACCTGAGTTACAAGGAAAGATTGAATAGGTTAGGACTTTATTCGCTGGAACATGGAGGACTGAGGAGAGATTTGAATGATGTATACAAAACTATGAGGGGTCTAGATAGGGTAAATGCAAGCAGGCTTTTTCCAGTGAGATTGGGTGAGACTACAACAAGAGGTCATAGGTTAAGGGTGAAAGGTGAAATGTTTAAGGGGGAACATGAAGGGAAATTTCTTCACTGAGAGAGTTGTGAGAGTTTAGAATGAGCTGCCAGTGCAAGTTGTGCATTGAAGCTCAATTCCAACGTTTAAGAGAAGTTTCGATAGGGAGTTGAACATGAAGGGTATGGAGGGCTATGGTCCACGTGTACATCTATGGGACTAGACCGTTTAAACAGTTTGGCACAGGCTAGATGGGCCGAAGGGCCTGTATCTGTGCTGTAATTTTCTATGACTCCATGACTCTAAGGAGATTTCTGTCAGTATGGAGATGAATCTACTATAGAGGTGATCAGTTTTCTGGCAAGTGTGTGTGCAGTGAACAGTGCCAGGGTCTATTGCCTTGGGAATTCAGAAGCTGCAAGCAACTGAGCAAGAAATATCAGCAGATATTCAAGTAACTGATGATGTTTGGGTGCTGATGCAGACCAACCATCTGCTTCCACAGAAGCTGGTGCCTATCTAAGAATTTCTTAAATGTCCTTAATGTCTCTGTCTCTACCACCACCACCACTGGCAGTGTGCTCCATGCACTTAGCACACTCTGTGTAAAAAAAAATCAACTTCTGACATACCCCTATACTTTCCTCCAATTGCCTTAAAATTATGTCCGCAAGAAGATGGAGTTGCTATACAGGTGGTCAGTTTCAGGCGAGTAGGTGTGCAATGAACAGTGCCAGGGACCGTTCTCTTGGGAATCCAGAAACTGCAGACAACTGAGGAAGAAACATCAGCAATTGCTCAAGTAACTGATGAAATTTGGATTGAAATCGTGAAACCCTCTGCTTCCTCAGATGTTGCCTCACCCACTGCATTTCTTCAGCAGCTTGTTGGTTTTTGCTTCCTTTCTCAGCATCTGCAATGTGTCTTGTATCTCAACTGTCCAAAGACGTACTGATTGGTAGGTTAATGGGTCATTGTAAATTGGCCTGTGATCAGGCCAAGGTTAAGTTGGGGGACTGTTGGGCTGCATGGCTTGAAGGGCCAAAAGGCATCATGGTAAGAGAGGAACATGAGTGAATGTGATTCTGAGATTCTGAACTTTATTTATATTTTTGCTGAGTTATATCCTGCCTCTGGATTGATGATTCCTACTGACATAAACACCAACAGTCAGTCCCAACATAACTTGATTATGCATCTACTCTTCGTATGTCTGTCTAGAAAGTGTTTGACCTAGGCCATTTGACTATTGATACCTTCACTGAAGAACTGCATTTAGTTCATCATTCACTTCCCAGTAGAAATAATCACTAGATAGGCAACTCTCAACAGAAAACTTGACCTATCGTATGGCACACACGATAGCAAACAGCGTTGCAATGTTGTAGTATTTATTGCACAGTCGTGCTCTAAATTGTCCACTCAAATCTCTTTCAATTCTTCTTCATCTCTTCTCATCAACATATTTATTTTCTCCTTTGTTTCCTTTAAGTGCTACTCATTTCAATCTTTTCATGCGAGACATTTTATTGGATTTATTATTCTAGTTTAGCCACAATCATTTGAGTTGAGATCATCTTGCTGAGCACACCTATCATTGTGCTCTGCTTTTCATCTGTAGTTACTCGATAATGCACTACACCTGGGAATGTAGCCAGTTCTTTCTCAGTTTAAGTTGGACACAGAATCTAGCTGCAGTATTGCTGTCATCATCCATCTGAGACTGGCTGCCTCAGTAAAAAGCAAGTACTGCAAGAAGAATTTTTCTAATTCATGTACCCCACCACTTTGTGTATAAAGTTACTAGATTACAGATGGGATTCTAAAACTGACTTTCTGATTGAGAATTCATATGAGACATAGTTTTAAAATAGTAGGACAAAAATAACATGGTTTCTGTAGCAAAAGCACAGCAAAGCAGTTCTCTCATGGGTTCTGTTTCATCAAAGTGGACCCTCATCATTTTTCATGGGAGGGAGTGATTTGCAGAGTTATTGTGGATAAGTTGAATCTTTCCAACACCTACGCCAGCAGTGCACGGAACAGTTGTAGGAATGATCATGTGAGGTTCTTCATATGCTCAAAGCTGCACTTTGATCTTGGTGACAGCGGACTCAATGACTTCATCCCCAGCTCATGTAAATGAAATTGATGTGGGTTATGTCCTGAACTGAACCCGCAGGGGGGATTTGTCTGCACTGTGTACTCACAGGAATATTAAGAAACTTTGTATTTTAAGAATTTTGGAAATCAGCAGCCAGAATAAATGTATAAATGTTAGCATCTAATTTGAAGAATTGTTGCTATCATTTTTTGAAGGAGGGAGTTAGTGAAGAAGTAAACAAATCATTTAGTTTTCTCGTCCTTCTCTATGCTTATGTAATAAAATTATCTATATATGTCACCCCCATGTCCACCATTAAACTGCAGTGAAAAGAAGAGCTCATCTTGTATTAATGTTTTAAGATGTCAGTACCTTTGTGCCTGTGATTAATTAGGTTATAAATACACAGAATGCTTTGGTTAAATACTGTTCTGAGCCCTCTGTACCAGAGATTTAAGATTTAAAACAGCTTATTTTATGTTTTTTTAAGTTACATTTTTAAAATAATGACATTATTAACTATTTAATATTGATAACCTAGTGAAGAACTATAAAGGTAAAGAATAGAGCTGCAAAGTAATTTGAAAGATAACTGGAAAATAGCTAAAAGTTTAAGATACTGGGTGAGTGATTGAAATTCAGTATTTTGCCTAAGCAGAATTAATTAGCAGCTCCTGAATATGACCTACATATTTTAAGGCTAATTTGAATCAGTACCTTTTTGATCCTTAATTTGTAAAATCTTAGATAATTACATGATGGCAAAAAGTTGCCTTTTGAACTCAATAGTTGTATTGCATCAGTACTTAATCTGTGAAATTAATGTATTTGCATTTACTATAAAAAGCAGCTTTTAAATAATAGTGACTTAAAACAACAGGTACGGCATTGTTGGCAATGCTTTTGAGGGAAATGTTGATGTGTACCATGTCATTGTTTAGTTGTGTGCATAATTCTATATTTTGATCTTTTTTTAAATGTCAAACATATTCCCATAAAGAACCTGTTTTTTTAAAACAATAAAATACTTAGGAAGGTCTTGATTTTAAAAAAAGTCTAAAGTAATTTTTCTGTATGGACGTTATGCCCCGGTGAGCCATGACGAAATGTAGCCTTCCACAGTAGTGATATAAGATAACTAGGTCTCTGGGACATAAGTCAACCATTTTAATCACTTTATATTATAAATATATAATATAAATCGTGAAATTTTAAAATTGTAATATAGCACACAAGAAAGAAAGCAATGATTGAGCTACATAAATATTGATTTTTGCCATACTTTTGGCATGGTAGAAAAATATGAAGGCAGAGCCATGACAGGATAGATTCACCAAAATTAGACAGAAGACCACAGAGTTTCCCTGAGATGATGCCAAAGATAGAAAGTTGTGAAGAGTGACTTGAGATATTGACACCTTCCAATTGATCAGAATCAGGTTTATTATCACCAGCATGTGACGTGAAATTTGTTAACTTAGCAGCAGCAGTTCAATGCAGTACATAATCTAGCAGAGAAAGAAGAAAAAAGAAATAATAATAATAATAAAATAAAACATAATAAATAAACAAGTAAATCAATCGCGTATATTGAATAGATTTTTAAAACTGTGCAAAAACAGAATACTATATATTTTAAAAAGTGTGGTAGTGCTCAAAGCTTCAATGTCCATTTAGGAATTGGATGGCAGAAGGGAAGAGGCTGTTCCTGAATCACTGAGTGCGTGCCTTCAGGCTTCTGTACCTCCTACCTGATGGTAACAGTGAGAAAAGGGCATGCCCTGGGTGCTGGAGATCCTTAGTAATGGACACTGCCTTTCTGAGACACCGCACCCTAAAGGCGTCCTGGGTACTTTGTAGATAGTGCCCAAGATGGAGCTGACTAGATTTACAACCTTCTGCAGCTTCTTTTGGTCCTGTGCAGTAGCCCCTCCGTACCAGACAGTGATGCAGCCTATCCATGGTACAGCTATAGAAGCTTTTGAGTGTATTTGTTGACATGCCATGTCTCTTCAAACTCCTAATAAAGTATAGCTGCTGTCTTGCCTTCTTTATAACTACATCAATATGTTGGAACCAGGTTAGATCCTCAGAGATCTTGACACCCAGGAGCTTGAAGCTGCTCACTCTCTCCACTTCTGATCCTTCTATGAGGATTGGTATGTGCTCCTTCGTCTTACACTTCCTGAAGTCCACAATCAGCTCTTTCATCTTACTGATATTGAGTGCCAGGTTGTTGCTGCGGCACCATTCCACTAGATGGCATATCTCACTCCTGTACACACTCTTGTCACCACCTGCGATTCTACCAACAATGGTTGTATCATCAACAAATTTATAGATGGTATTCAGGGAAGATTGAAGACATTTAATGGATTTTTTGATACTATAAGGGGATGTGTTGGAGTAAACAAAAAACTAATGGAATTAGGAAGTCAGTGATAAGGAACCAATTTCTAAAAAATTGAAATACAGTAGACCATTTAATTGGGCCATTGGTTAATTGGGACAGCCGCTTATTTGAGACAACTCTTAAAGAATGAAAACTAATGGAGAAAATAGCCAAGATTCCCTTCATTTATTTGGAACACTATGCCACTTAAGTGGGCCAGGAGACTGTTGCTGAACAGTTCCTAATTAGCATCTGAAGTGTGCACTTGTGTTGCCATTAGACACTATACCATGCATAGAGCAAATATTTTTTAAATAGTATCAGTTACATACACTTGTGTTCAAAAAACAGTGATATTTGTCAGTGATAGTTGGCGAGAAATAAGCAGTAAGACAATTCAAAACTGTTTTGCTCACTGCAGCTTCAAGCATTGAGGCTTGCGGATGCCAGAAATGGCCAAGAGTGAAAACAAAACTATTTCACTACTTTAACAAGTTAGGAGCTATGAAGGATTTGAAGGTATCAACAATCATCTTGAATGTTGCAATGAAAATGAAGATTTGGAGGATGTAATCGTTGATAACATTGTGTGAAGGGACTCCAGTATCTTTACTAGGTCTCTGTGCTGATTTTGTTCACTTACGGTCAAGCTAAAGAATGCGTACACTGGATGAATTCCTCCACTGGTAACTACTAGGAACTGATACAAAATTTTATAGTATTGTAGTAGTGTTGATAATGCTCTAATATATTCTGTGTTTCACTTACAAACATCATTTGTTACTTAGTTAAATGGTAGTTTTTTTTATATCTTTTAACTACTTCCACTTAATTGGGTCAAAATAATTATAATAATTATAATA
This sequence comes from Mobula hypostoma, assembly GCF_963921235.1. Classification (NCBI taxonomy): domain Eukaryota; kingdom Metazoa; phylum Chordata; class Chondrichthyes; order Myliobatiformes; family Myliobatidae; genus Mobula; species Mobula hypostoma. Next base: position 174,666,614 of record NC_086097.1, read on the forward strand.
ACATTATTTATAGAGCACTTTTGATACAAATGGTGTAGTTCAAATTCCTTTACAATGAAAATAAAATAATAAATATAAATATAACAATAAACATCAAAATAAAAGACAAAAAGATGTTAATTAAAAACAGGGTTAATAAATAGGTTTGGAGCTGGCATTTAAAAATTTCATCAGAGTCTGCATCCCTTGTGGTTTTGGGTATTGAATTCTACAGTTTAGGAGCATGGTTCAAAATACGTGTCCTGCCAGTTATGTTTTGAAGGAGATTGTTTAAACTTAAGAGACCGGCAGAAGAAGACCTTAGAGCTCGAACAGGCTAATAAAACGAAAATGATTCTGTGCTGTAGTCTGGTCCCAGACCTTTTAAAAGCTTTAAAAGCAAGTAAGAGAACTTTAAAATCCATACTAGAAGATATAGGAAGCCAATGTGGAGTAGCTAGTACAGGAGTGATATGCTCCCTCATCCTGGTTTTAGTTAAAAGTCTAGCAGCAGTGGTCTGAATGAGCTGAAGTTTGGGAATAGATTGCTTTGGAAGGCTGGTAAAAAGTTTATTGCGCTATTCTAGTCTATTTGATTTAAAGGCATGAATTAATTTTTCAGCATCAGTATGTTGCAGAAACAGACGTACCTTTGGAATATTTCTTAACTATAAAAATGCTGCTCTTGTCACTTTCTGGATGTGGGATTTAAAATTCAAATCTGAATCAAGGATAATACCCAGGCCTGTTACTTCTGATTTTACAAGGAGAGCCGTTCCTAAGTTTATCAAGTTCATCTCTTTCGGTATTGGGACCAACCAAAATTATTTCGGTTTTATCTTCATTTATAGTTTAGGGACCCGGCTGGTGGCGTAGTGGCATCAGCGCCGGACTTCGGGACGAAAGGTCCCGAGTTCGAATCCAGCCAGCTCTACTGCACGCCTTACATCTGTGCTGGGTTACGAGTTGGTGATCTCTTTGGAAACTCACCTGACAGAAGGCAATGGCAAACCACTGCTGTAACCTGCCTCGTATGCGGATCCCCACTGCGTCAGAGAGGCGTGGAGGGAAATTGTCCGCTAACCAGAGAAACTCTGGATGTGACGTAGCTTTCCTTTTATAGTTTAGGAAATTATTGATCATTGACTTGTTTATTGCAGCCATACTGGAAGTCGGAGAAGGTAGGGTGTTATCATCATCAGGCTTATTTAGATATACATTTGTGTGTCATCTACATAACTGTGGAAATCAAGTTTATATTTTCTAATGATATTTTCTAAGGGGAGCATATATACGGAGATGAGTGGGGGACCAAGGCAGCTTCCCTGAGCAACACCAAAAGGTAACATTGTATCTCTTAGAAAATTTAGTCTCCAACAAACAAAATATTTTCTCTCTAAGATATATGAACAAAACCAATTAAGGACACTACCAGAGAGGCCAACCCAGTTCTTAAGGTAATCTAGGAGAATGTTGTGGTTAATTGTGTCAAAGGCAGCATTTAGAGCTAGAAGCTTTAGAACTGCGACTCTATTGGCATTAGTACTGAGTCGAAGGTCACTGACAATTTTGGGAAGGACTGTCTCTGTGCTGAGGTTTCCTCTAAAACTTGACTGAAACTTTTCTAGAAAGTGTTTGAGTTGTTTGAAAAGGACTGTCTCAAGAGTCTTGCACAGGATGGAAACATTTGATTTGATAATCGGCCTGTACTTAGTACCTCACTATCAAGGTTTGGTTTTTTAAGTAGGAGTTTGACAGTCGCAATTTTAAAGGCATCTGGAAAAACTCCAGTTTCAAGGGTTGTGTTAATAATTTTCCCAACAGAATTGAGAACTCCATTTAAGGAGTCTTTAGAATGTACTGTCCCTGATTAACCGGAATGCACTGTAATGACAAAGTGAGCAAGGACAAAAGTTAGGGTAAGTTTATTTGCTGGGGCACAAGACAGCTTTGCTACTGTGAGTAGCTAAGGTGATGAACATTGTATCTTTTAAACACAATAAAAGTGTTAGATGAAGCAAATATAGTCAATGGGATTACTGAAGCATAGAACTTAACAAAATGATGGTGTGGCTTTGTGCTTATGAATGAACTATTCTAAATTCCATTTTAAGTGTTCTGAGCAGGCAGTGGAGTGAGAGGGTAGCAGAGTGGGAGGGCTTTGGCTCAAATGGGGCTTCGGCTAAGAAGGGTCAAGGCGAAGAACTGATTCGCAGAGACTCACAGATAACAGTCTTCGACTTCCCCAGTGGGCTCTTCCCGTAGTCCTCTTCCGCGAGCATCCGTTGCTGTGACATGGCAGGTGAGCTCAGACCCGTGCCATGCCCTCCTGTGCCATGTGGGAACTCAGGAAGGTTGACAGTGTCTCTGAAGACCACGGGTGAAGGAAGTGTGTCCAGCTGCAGCTCCTGATAGACTGCATGGCAGCACTGGAGCTGTGCATGGACTCCCTTTGGAGCATCCGAGATGCTAAGAATGTTGTGGATAGCACATTTAGTGAGTTGGTCACACCGCAGTTTAAGGATCTAAGGAAAGATAGGGAATGAGTGACCAACAGGAAGAATAGTAGCAGGAAGATAGTACAGGAGTCTCCTGCGGTCATCTCCCTTCAAGGCAGATATATGGCTTTGGAGTCTGTTGGGGGAGATGGCTCATCAGGTGAAGGCAGCAGTAGCCAGGATCATGACACCGTGGGTGGCTCTGCTGTGCATGAGGGCAAGAAAAAGAGCGACGGAGCTATTGTGGGAGGGGATTCCATGGTAAGGGAAATAGAGAGGAGCTTCTGTGGCCGCAAACGGGACTCCCGTGTGTTGTCTCCCGGGTGCAAGGGTCAGAGATGTCTCGGAGAGGCTGCAGGGCATTCTGAAAGGGGAGGGTGAGCAGCCAGCTGTCGTGGTGCATGTAGGTACTAACGATATAGGAAGAAAGTGGGATGAGATCCTCCAAGCTGAATTTGGGGAGCTAGGAGATAAAGAGTAAGATCTCAAAGGTAATCATCTCAGGATTATTACCAGTGCCACGTGCTAGCCAGAGTTGGATTAGCAGGATGGCTAGAATGAATATGTGGCTTGAGCGGTGGTACAGGAGGGAGGGTTTCAGATTCTTGGGGCATTGGAACCGCTTCTGGGGGAGGTGGGACCAGTACTGTCCAGACAGTCAACATCTGGGCAGGGCCGGGATCAATGTCCTAGGGAAATTGTTTGCTAGAGATGTTGGAGAAGCTATAAACTAATATGGCAGGGGGATGGGAAGCCACACAGAAAAGAAGAGGGAAGCGATGAAGAGAGCAAAGCTAGAGTTAGTAAAGAAAAAAGTAAGAGTAGAGTGCATAAAAGTAAAAAGCAAAAATTGCATAGGTCACTAGATTCTAAAAGGACAATGAGTATAAGGGCACTTTATCTAAATGCCCGTAGTATTAGAAACAAGGTTAGTGAACTACAAAAACAATATAGAAACCTGGTTGCAAGGTGGAGATGACTGGGAATTAAATATCCAAGGGTATCAGGTAATACGGAAAGATAGGCAGGAAAGCAGAGGAGGTGGGGTGGCACTCTTGATTAAGAATGAGATCAGGGCGATTGTGAGAGACGATATAAGATCTACGGAGCAGAATGTTGAGTCCATCTGGGTAGAGATTAAGAATAGTAAAGGGGAAAAAAAAATCACTGGTGGGTGTTGTCTATAGGCCACCTAATAAAAATATTGCAGTGGCAGAGGCGATTAACCAAGAAATAACTGAGGTTTGTAAGAACGGAACGGCAGTTGTCATGGGGGATTTTAACTTCCACATAGATTGGGTGAATCAGGTTGGTCAAGGAAGTCTTGAGGAGGACTTCATAGAATACATCCATGATGGCTTTCTGGAGCAGCATATTCGTGAACCTGCAAGGGAAAATACTATCTTAGATCTAGTCCTGTGCAATGAGACAGGTAAGATTAACGATCTTGTAGTCAGGGATCCTCTTGGAAAGAGTGATCATTGTATGATTGAATTTCGCATACAGGTGGAGGATGAAATAGATCTAAAACTAGTGTATTATGCTTGAACAAGGGAGACTACAACGGGATGAGGGAGGAGTTGGCTAATGTGGATTGGGAGCTCAGGCTATTTGGTAGGACAGTTGAGGAACAGTGGAATACTTTCAAAGAGATTTTTCACAGTGCTGAACAATAGTATATTCCAGTCAAAAGTATGGACAGTAAGTATGGGGAGAGCCAGCCTTGGATAACTAAGGAAATAAAAGATAGTATCAAATTAAAAGCTCATGTGTACAAAGTCACAAAGAGTAGTGGGAGACTGGAGGATTGAGAAGACTTTAAAAAGCAACAGAGAACAACTAAACAAGAAATAAGGAAAGGGAAGATGGAGTATGAAAGTAAATTAGCACAAAATATAAAAACAGAGAGTAAAAGTTTTTATAAATATATAAAGCGAAAGAGGGTGGCTAAAGTCAACGTAGGTCCTTTGAAAGACGAGAAGGGGAAATTGATATTGGGTGATAAGGAAATGGCTGAGGCATTGAACGACTATTTTGTGTCGGTCTTCACAGTGGAGGACATGTCTAATAGATAGATAGATAAATAGATATACTTTATTGATCCCGAGGGAAATTGGGTTTCATTACAGCCGCACCAACCAAGAATAGAGCATTAATATAGCGATACAAAAACCACAAACAATCAAACAACAATATGCAAACTATGCCAGATGGAAATAAGTCCAGGACCAACCTATTGGCTCAGGGTGTCTGACCCTCCACAGGAGGAGCTGCAAAGTTCGATGGCCACAGGCAGGAAGAACCTTCCTTGACGCCCAGTGTTGTGTCTCGGTGGAATATGGCCGAAGTCCAACAGTAAAAAGTTCAGTATCCGGTCTACAAACACGTTCCTCGATCGTAATATGACCAGGATTGCACCATCTGTTGTTAACCAGGACAGCAAGCCCCCAACTCCTTTACGATTACCGCTCTCAGTGCACTTCCAGTCAGCCCAAACAGTCTGGAAGCCATCCATGGAGAAGTTTTGATCGGGTATGTCCTCGTGCAACCCCGTTTCAGTAAAACACATAACACTGCTCTCCCGAAATGTTCTCTGACTCCTGGCTATTGCCATCAACTCGACCATCTTATTACCCACCAAACTCCTCTTCTCCATAAGTCTCTATTGTCTCGACCCGGTCCTCTTTCCTCGCCTTTGTGATCCCCCTCTGCATCCTCTGTGTGTTTTCCTCCAGATTTCAGCAGGGGTGTCCGCTGCTCTGTTTGCTAAACCGGCCGGCATAAGCGCAATCAGCTGGTCCCTGGAATAAACAATGCGACTATACTGCTGCCCTGCTAATGAGATGTGTCTGAATGTAACTATTTCCAGCGCTAAAAACCTAAATAAAACTCTGTCCACCAGCATGTTAGAGAGGGTGCAGCTTCAACGTGTTGCTGTGAAAAAAAATACAACAAATAACGCAAGTTAAAAAAGTAAGAAAATTAGTTGGAACGGTTGTAACAGGCTGCATGCACGACCGGCGCATGCGCACTGTTTGCCAAATGCCAAAGAAGGATGTTATGGACGAAATGGGATGTGAAAGCCTTGATAAAATCACTGTCACTAAAGAGATATTGATGAGCAAACTATAAGGTAGATAAGTCTCCTGGTCCTGATTGGATGCATGCCAGGGTGCTGAGGGAATTGGCAGAGGTTATAGTAGACGCTTTGGTAATCATTTATCAAAACTCTCTAGACTCTGGGCGGGTCCCAGCAGATTGGAAGACAGCAAATGTCACGCCACTTTTTAAAATAGGATGTAGGCAAAAGACGGGCAACTATAGGCCAGTTAGCTTAACATCTGTAGTCGGGAAAATGCTTGAAGCTGTCATTAAGGAAGAAATAGCGAAACATTTAGAATGGAGTGATTCCGTTAGACAGACACAGCATGGATTCAGAAAGGGAAGGTCCTGTTTGACAAACTTACTGGAGTTCTTTGAGGATATAATGAGTGCATTGGATAGAGGGGAACAGGTGGATGTCGTATACTTGGATTTCCAGAAGGCATTTGATAAGTTGCCACTCAAGAGACTTATCAATAAGATACGGATGCATGGAATCGAAGGAAGTGTATTGGCATGGATAGTGGATTGGTTAGCCAATAGAAGGCAGAGAATTGGTATAAATGGGTGTTTCTCTGGTTGGCAGCCAGTGGTGAGTGGGGTGCCGCAGAGGTCGATGCTGGGCCCGCAGCTGTTTACCATTTACCTTGATGATTTGGAAGAGGGGACTGAGTGTAGCGTAGCAAAATTTGCTGATGACACTAAGCTGAGTGGAAAAGCAAATTGTACAGAGGATGTAGAGAGTCTGCAGAGGGATATAGATAGGTTAAGTGAATGGGCCAAGGTCTGGCAGATGGAATACAATGTTGGTAAATGTGAGATTATCCACTTTGGAAGGAATAATAGAAGAACAGATTACTATTTAAATGCTGAATGATTGCAGCATGCTGTTGTGCAGAGGGACTTGGGAGTGCTTGTTCATGAATCGCAAAAAGTTGGCTTGCAGGTACAACAGGTTATTAAGAAGGCAAATGGAATGTTGGCCTTCATTGCTAGAGGGATTGAATTCAAGAACAGGGAAGTCATGCTGCAACTATACAGGGTACTGGTGAGGCCGCACCTGGAGTACTATATGCAGTTCTGGTTTCCATACTTGAGGAAGGATATACTGGCTTTGGAGGCAGTGCAGAGGAGGTTCACCAGATTGATTCCAGGGATGAAGGGCTTAACCTATGAGGAGAGATTGAATCGCTTGGGACTATACTCTCTGGAGTTCAGAAGAATGAGAGGGGATCTTATAGAAAAGTACAAAATTTTGAAAGGGATAGATAAGATAGAAGTAGGACAGTTGTTTCCATTGGTAGGTGTGACTAGAATGAGGGGACATTGCCTCAAGATTCAGGGGAGAATATTTAGGATGGAGATGAGGAGAAACTGTTTTTTCCCAGAGAGTGGTGAATCTGTGGAATTCTCTGCCCAGGGAATCAGTTGAGGCTTCTTTACTAAATATATTTAAGACACAATTAGATAGGTTTTTACTTAGTAGGGGAATTAAGGGTTATGGGGGAAAGGCAGGTAAATGGAGCTGAGTTTATGGACAGATCAGCCATGATCTTATTGAATGGCGGGGCAGGCTCGATGGGCCAGATGGCCTACTCCTGCTCCTATTTCTTATGTTCTTATGTAAGTTTAAAATGTTAAATGGTAGACCACGTAAACATTATTTATTATTTACTAAGTAGTTAGTTGATCTATAGAACTAAAGAAAGCACAAATAATATAAGAAAATATGCAATGAGATTATGCCATTTGGTCTAATGAGTGTTTACCTCCATCGTGTTCTTAGGATTGAACAACAATTTCAACAGTGGTCTGGCTTCTGTGTAGTGTGTGACATTGATGATATCACAATGTAGTGCATATCTCTGAAAATGAGTGGATGATCAACACTTTTCCAGCTGGCTGCTGTGAACTATAGAAACATCAGCTTTCATCATTCTTACCAGTCTGACTGCAGTTTCTAAAATGCAGTTATACATTATCTACTGGACAGTCCTCAATCATTTCTTTGCCTCCTCAAAAGTTTTTTTCAAACGTATATATGATTAAGATAGAATTGTCACAATATATACTAATGTGATTTTCTGATAAAGCTGAAGTATTCTAATGTTAGATATGAAGTAATGCATTGTGGCCTTTTGGATAATATCTTGAAATGCTATTGCATAATAATAGTATTCATTGCTGCTTCATAATCGGCTATCGAATAATAGGATGCAGAAATTCTTATTGAAATACAGGAAACTTATCACTTCTGACTTTGACATAATTTCAAATTCTGATTTATGTTAAATATTATATTTTTCTTGAATTAAAAATATGATTCATTTAGAATATAAAATTCATTTCAGTGTGTAAGTAACTTTAAAATAGGTTAGAGATTAAAATAGTTGTTCATTACCAAATGGCTACTCTGTGAATTCATAATTTTATTTTAAAATCTCATAATATTACATTTACATTTGTTAAAGTCAAGATTTTATGTGGTTCATAATTGCTTGAAGTGCAAAAGTAAATAGGCTTTTTCGTGGCATACTAAAAGAAATTGGGACTCCAAGTGCCGTGCCAGGGAGAGTGGTTTTTAAGACCCCTTAGTTTTATATTATCAATAGCACTGGAATGAAGAACTGTGTGCAACTAAGGAGATTTTGGACTGCAGCTTTAATTTTGAGGTTAGTAAATTATTCAAATCACTTCAATGTCTCGAAGCAATAAAACAATGCCAGCTTTGCCTTTAGTGCATGAATAATCAACGATCTATATTTTAAACAAGTAGCAAATTCATGTTTTACTGAAAAGACAGTGTCCCAGTTATTACTCTGAGGATGTTAGGGTTATTTTAATAAATCTACTGGGACTTAACCTGCAAGTACCTGCTTCTGAGGACTAATATAGAGCATAAATTTCAATGTGAACATATAATTAGATATGAAAATAAGAAGGAACACAGTGGAACCAGCTTAGCCATTCAAACTTTGCTTCACAGGTGTGGACTCAGTAATTTCCTATGTTGATACTGCATAGATAATTTCACATCCTTTTCATTAAAAGTAATTTTTGTATAAATATATGCAAATTCTTTTGTAAACTCTTGTTCAGTCTTATGTTATTAACTGCACTGCATCTAATTTACAGAGCAGTAATTTTCTGCATGAAGAATACGTTTTGCTGCAGTTCGTGGACTAGTTGGGTTTGCTAGCCTATCCATTATTTCTGTGCTTTTTCTTCAGCCACTTTCCTCAGTCTTCTTGATTTCTGTTTTTTATTCATGGCAGGGATAGTGATCCAAAAGATCAAAGTTCAAAGTAAAATTTATACCAGAGTGCATACGTGTCACCACATACAACCCTGAAATTCTTTTTCCGTAGGCATACTTAGCAAATCTACAGAACAGTAACTGTAAACAAGATCAATGGACAACAAACTCTGCAAATACAGATATAAATAAATAGTAATAAATAATTAGCATGAAATAATAACATAAAAGAGTCCTTAAATAAATGTAGTTATCCTCTTTTGTTCAAGAGCCTGATGACTGGGGGTTATTAACTGTTCTTGAACCTGGTGGTGTGAGCTCTGAGGCACTTGTACCTTCTACCTGAATGCAACAGCGAGAAAAGAGCATGGCCTGGTGGGTGAGGATCTCTCATGATGGATGCTGCTTTTCTATGGCACCGTTTCATGTAGATATGCTCAATGGTTAGTTGGGCTTTACCCGTGATATACTGTGCTGAATCCACTACCTTTTGTAGAATTTTCCACTCAAAAGGCATTTGAGTGGAATACCAGGCCATAATGCAGACAGTCAGCAGATGGGCCTCTGGTTTACCTTTCCTGAAGACTACAATCAGTTCTTTGGTTTTATTGACATTACACAGAGGTTGTTGTTATTACACAGTTCAGCCAAGTTTTCAATCTTGTTTGATAACGTTGAATAGATTGCCCTGATTTAAGATGTGGAAGAGGAGATCATGGGGGTGGGGGTGGGGGAGGGGGAAGTTGGACCAGGGAAGGGATGTGTAACACCTGAGGTATTGTCCACAGATTTCAGGATCCCAATATATATACCTATACATAATAGAAGAAATCTGGTTTTGTTACTTAAGATTTGTTTGGGTTCTATAATCAGTATGTGTGCTTAGTTCCCTGCTCTACGTGCTTTACAATTATAACTGTGAGGCTAAGCATAGCTTCAGTGCTATATTTAAGTTTGCTGACAACACCACTGTTGTTGGCCAAATCAAGGGTGGTGACGAATCAGTGTTTTGGAGGGAAATCTGGCTGAGCAGTGCCACAAAAACAACTTCTCACTCAATGTCAGGAAGACCAAAGTGCTGATTATTGACTACACGGGAAGGAAACTGGAGGTCCATGAGCCAGTCCTCATTGGAGGATCAGAGGTGGAGAGGGTCAGCAAATTTAAATTCTTCAGTGTTACCATTTCTGAGGATCTGTCTGGGGTCCAGCACACAAGTGCCATTACAAAGAAAGCACGGCACTGCCTTTACTTAGAAGGTTGTGAAGATTCAGCATGTCATCCAGAACTTTGACAAACTTCTTCAGATGTGTGGTGGAGAGTATATTGACTGGTTTCATCACAGTCTGGTATGGGAACACCAATCCCTTGAATGGAAAATCCTACAAAATGTAATTGATACAGCCCATTCCATCATAGGTAAAACCTTCCCCACTATTGAATACATCTACATGGAATGCTGTTGCAGTAAAGCAACATCCATATCAGGGCCCCCACCATCCAGGTTGTGTTCTCTTCCCACTGCTGCCATAAGGAAGAAGGTACAGGAGCCTTAGGATCCACACCACCAGGTTCAGGAGCAGCTATTATCCTCAACCATCAGGTTCTTGAACCAGAGGGAATAACTTCCCTCAGCTTCACTCACCCCAGCAATGAACTGTTCTCACAACCTATGGACTCACTTTCAAGGACTCTTCATCTTATGTTCTCGATATTTATTGCTTGCTTACTTGCTTGTTTGTTTGTTTGTTTATTTATTATTTTTTATTTTACATTTGCACCATTGGTTGTCTTTTGCACAGTGTCTGTTTGTCTTGTCTGTGGTCTTTCATTGATTCTGTTGAGTTTCTTTGTATTCACCACTTGTGAATGCCTGCAAGAAAATGAATCTCAGGGTTGTATATGGTGACATATATGTACTTTGATAATACATTTACTTGGAACTTTGACGGGATGACTTACAAACAGTATTCAGAGCAGGGAAACCCGTTCTCATTTAGCTGTAAGTATCACAGTTAAAAGTATTCTAACATTTACACATTGATAATTAGCGTCAAATCTGAATCTGCTGTTCAAACAATTTAGCAAAATGTTGAGAAGGTTGCTTCTACGAGTCACCAAGCTATGCGGTCAAGAAACAAATACATGAGAAGGGAAGCAATTTTTGAATGAACGTGAATTAAGAAATGTCATGAATAAAAATATTATAGCAAATTGCAAGCGTGTTTCTAACTCCCTTAAGGAATGAGATGCTACCAGTAAGATCACTTTGAATGATACGGAACAGGAACAATCCATGTCAGGGCTGTGTAACAAGAATTACCTTTTAATCAGGAGGGCGATTGAGATTTTAAAGGCAGAGTTTCACCCCAGTCTCTCTTGAGTTGAGGAGTGACCGATCAGTAAGAGGGATTCATTAGAAAGGGCCAATAAAAATAATTCAAGTGTAAGTGGAGCGGCCATTCTTTTGCAGTGTGTCAGTGTTCAGAGTGGTTTTGGCTCATCAGGCTTTGATGAGATCAGGTTTGGGCGAGGTACATTGCAGACATCCCACCCTGCAAAAACTCATTTCAGGGAGGTAGCACCATCAATTTTCGGGAGACTCCCGGAACTTCTGGGAGAGGTGGGATGTCTGCTGTAGAGTAGCTCCTTAGCAGCTAGCCAGCTAGTTTAAATAACGTTAGCTATGCTAATGAACGAATGACACCTGCTAAACTCACCTCAACATGTCTTTTACAGTCTTAACCCACCATGGGCAATAGAAAAGTCACTGTTGCAAACAGTGCAGCAAGCAACACTGTCATTATTTTTGATCCCTATTAGGCAGGGGTACACTTTAGGGTAGTCTGGGGTGACGTACGTTTTATATTTTCTTTTTTTGGAACACTCTCCCATGGCGCGCACTCGTTCTCTCTCTCTCGCGTGCTCTCTCGCTCGCTCGCTCTCAAAAAAAATGATTTCTGGGATATTGTATATAATTTGCGGGCATCAGGGAGCCACTATTAATATGCGGGGACTCCCGGAACTTCCGGGAGAGGTGGGATATCTGACATTGTCTTGCAAGTTACTCTCTCTCTGTCCTTATTTGTTCATTCCTCATCTGTTAGGACATGATAGATTAGTGAGAATGACTTCAGCGACAGTGTTTTGTATTCTCATGTGGGATGTGGGAAGTCTGGGAGACCTCCAGTCTCTCAGATAAACACATCTGTACCGGGTGCACCGAGTTGCAGCTCCTGAGAGAATGTATGCAGGTAATGGAGCAGCAACTTGATGACCTTTGACTCATACAGGAGAAGGAGGAGGTGATAGACAAAAACTACAGGGAGGTAGTCACCCCTAGGTTACAGAAGACAGGTAACTGGGTAATCATCAGGAGAAGGAGGGTAAATGCACAGCCAGTGCAGAGTACACTTGTGGCTGTTCACAGTGACCGGTTCTTTGTCACTGAGTTTTGTGCTGTGGCTAAGAGAGCAGAGAGGTGAAGAGGACCGCAGTGTTGATAGGAGATTCCTTATTCAGAGGAATGTAGGTGAGGTTCTGTGGGTGTGATAGAGACACCTGGAAAGTATGTTGCTTCCCTCATGCCAGGATCAGGGATGTCTTGATCGTGTCCATGGCATTCTCAAGGGCAAGGGTGAGCAGCCAGAATTCTCGGTGTATATTGTCACCAGTGACATAGGTAGACAAGGTAAGGAGGTCCTGAAGAGATATTTTACAGAGTTAGGTCGAGAGTTGCCCACGGAAGGCTGCTGGACCAGACAATATTCCTGGCAGAGTGCTTAGAGGATGTGCAGACCAGCTAGCAGAGAAAGAGATTCTCACTGACATCTTCAACATCTCCCTGAGCAGCGCCGTCATTCCTACATGCTTCAAGGCCACCACCATCATCCCGAAGAAGTCTTCAGTGTCCTGCCTCAATGAGTACCGCCCTGTTGCACTCACATCCACCATCATGAAGTGTTTCAAGAGGCTCGTCATGAGGTACGTCAAGACCCTGCTGCCCCCCTCACTGGACCCCCTGCAGTTCGCGTACCGTCCCAACCGTTCAACAGATGATGCCATTACCATCACCCTCCACCTGGACAAAAAAAGACACGTACTTTCGAATGCTGTTCATAGACTTCAGTTCAGCATTCAACACAATCATTCCTCAGAAACTGATTGGAAAGCTGAGCCTACTGGGCCCGAACACCTCCGTCTGCATCTGGATCCTAGACTTCCTGACTGGGAGATCTCAGTCAGTCGGGATCGGAAGTAGCATCTCCAACACTATCACACTGAGCATGGGGCCCCCCAGGGCTGTGTGCTCAGTCCACTGCTGTTCACTGTGCTGACCCACAACTGTGCTGCAACACACAGCTCGAACCACATCAAGTTCACCAATGACACGACCATGGTGGGTCTCATCAGCAAGAATGATGAGTCAGCATACAGAGAGGAGGTGCAGCGGCTAACGGACTGGTGCAGAGCCAACAACCTGTCTCTGAATGTGAACAAAACAAAAGAGATGGTTGTTGACTTCAGGAGGACACGAAGCAACCACTCTCTGCTGAACATCGATGACTCCTCCGTAGAGATCGTTAGGATCACCAGATTTCTTGGTGTTCACCTGGCGGAGAATCTCACCTGTTCTCTCAACACCAGCTCCATAGCAAAGAAAGCCCAGTTGCGCCTCTACTTACTGCGAAGGCTGAGAAAAGTGCATCTCCCACCCCCCCATCCTCACCACATTCTACAGAGGTTGTATCGAGAGCATCCTGAGCAGCTGCATCACTGCCTGGTTCGGAAATTGCACCAACTCGGATCGCAAGACCCTGCAGCAGATACTGAAGTCAGCTGAGAAGATCATCGGGGTCTCTCTTCCCGACATTACAAACATTTACACCACACACTGCATCTACAAAGCAAACAGCATTATGAAGGACCCCACGCACCCCTCATACAAACTCTTCTCCCTCCTGCCATCTGGCAAAAGGCACCGAAGCATTTGGGCTCTCATGACCAGACTATGTAACAGTTTCTTCCCCCCAAGCCATCAGACTTGTCAATACCCAGAGCCCAGACTGACACCAACCTACTGCCCTCTACTGTGCCTATTGTCTTGTTTATTATTTATGGTAATGCCTACACGGTTTTGTGCACTTTATGCAGTCCTGGATAGGTCTGTAGTCTGGTGTAGTTTTTATGTTGTTTTATGTAGTTCAGTGTATTTTTTGTATTGTCTCATGTAGCACCATGGTCCTGAGAAATGTTGTCTCGTTTTTACTGTGTACTGTACCAGCAGTTATGGTTGAAATGACAATAAAAAGTGACTTGGCTTGACTTGACTTGACTTGACTTGAGAGTTGAGAAATAGGACCTCAAGGATAGCTGCCTGTGCCATGTGCCAGTGACGGTAAAAATAGAATGATTTAGCATGTGAATATGTGGCTGAGGAGGTTGTGCAGGGGGTAGAGGTTCAGATTTATGGATCATTGGATCTCTTCCAGGAAAGGTTATGACCTGTACAAAAGGGATAGGTTACAACTGGACTGGAGGAATCCAATATCCTTGTGGGCAGATTGGCTAGAGTTGTTCAAGTGGGTTTAAACTAATTTGGCAGGGGAAAGGGAACTGGAGTGACAGTGCGGAGGATGAGGTAGTTGGTTTACAAACAGAAGCAATGTGTAGTGGGACTTCTAGCAAGGAGAGGCTGATGACTGGGCAAAATTGCAGGCAACAGGATGAGTTGCAACATTAAAGGTGGACAAAATCGAAAAGCGTGAATACAGGACTGAAGATGTTATATTTAGTTGCCTGCTGTATATGGAATAAGGTCGATGAACTTGTAGTACACAGTTACAGATTGGCAGCTATGATGTTGTAGACATGACTGAATCATGGCTGAAAGAAGATTATAGCTGGGAGCTTAATGTCCAAGGATACACATTGTCCTGAAAGGAGAGGCAGGAAGGCAGAGGGGGCGACATTGCTCTGTAGGTAAAAGATGAAATCAAATCATGAGAAAGAAGTGACTTAGAGTCAGAAGGTATTGAATCAATGTGTATAGAGTTAAGGAACTGCAAGGGTAAAAAGACCCTGATGGGACCTCCAAACAGTAGTAAGGATGTGGTTTACAAATTACAGTGGGAGATAGAAAATGCATGCCAAAAGGGCAATGTTACAATAGTCATGGGGGATTTCGATATGCAGGTAGATTGTGAAAATCAGGTTGGTGCTGGATTCCATCTGGGGGAATTTCGAGAATGTGTACAAGATAGCTTTTTAGAGAAGCTAATGTTTGATCCCACTAGGGAATTAGCTATTCTTGATTGGATGTTGTTACAATGAACCGGAATTGATTAGTGAGCTTAAGGTAAAAGAACCCTTAAGGGAAAGTGATCATAATATGATCAAATTCACCCTGAATTTTGAGAAGGGGGAAGCTAAAGTCAGATGTATCAGTATTACAGTGGAGTAAAGGGAATTACATTGGCATGAGAGAGAAGCTCGCCAGAATTGATTGGAAAAGAACACTGGCAGGGATGATGGCAAAGCAGCAATGGCTGGAATTTCTGGAAGCAATTTGGAAGGCACAGGATATATACATCTCAAAGAGGTAGAAGTATTCTAAAGGGAAGAACTGTGGCTGACAAGAGAAGTCAAAGCCAGCATAAAAGCCAAAGAGAGGCATATAATAGGGCAAAAATTAGTGGGAAGTTAGAGGATTGGGAACCTTTCAAATACTATCAAAAGGCAACTAAGATATCAAAAGTTTTTTCAGATACAGAGTAAAATAGAGGTAAGAGTGGATATCGGACCACTGGAAAATGATGCTGGAGAGCTAGTAATGGGGGACAAGGAAATGGCGGATGAACTGAATAAGTATTTTGCATCAACCTTCACTGTGGAAGACACTCGCAGTATGGTGGGAGTTCCAGGTGTCAGGGGGCATGAAGTGTGTGAAGTTACCATAACTAAAGAGAAGGTTCTTGGGGAACTGAAAGGTCTGAAGTTAGACAGGTCACCTGGGCTGGAGAGATTGTGGAGGCTTTATTAATGATGTTTCAAGAATTACTAGATTCTGGAAAGGGTCTGGAAGACTGGAAGATTGAAAATGTCACTCCAAGAAGGGAGAGAGGCAGAAGAAAGGCAATTATAGGCTATAGTGGGAGAGTCTAAGACCAGAGGACACAGCCTCAGAATAGAGGGGTGGAAGACGAGGAGGAATTTCTTCAGCCAGAGTGGTGAATCTGTAGATTCCCTGAACATTCACGTGCTTACCTAAAAGCCTCTTGAACACCACTATCATATCTCCTTCAACCAGCATCCCGGCAGTGTGCTTAGGTACCTACCACTCTGTGCAAATAAAAAAAGCTTGCCTTACACATTCTATTTAAACTTTCCCCCTTTCACCTTAAAGCTATGCTCTTTAGTAATCAAAATTTCCACCTGGGAAGAATATTTCTACTCCATTTGCTAGGATGCCTACAATTTCTACACTAGTTTCCCATATGGTCCAAGGGAACACCTTATCAGGCCCTAGGGATTTATCCATCCTAATTTGCCTTAAAACAGTAAGCACCTCCTCCTCTGTAATCTGTATATAGCCCATGATCTTACAGCTATTTTGCCTCAGTTCTATAGACTTTCCATCTTATCTGCCAAGTAAATTGAGATGCAAAAACCCATATATGATCTCCCTCATCTCTCTTAGCTCCATGCATAGATGGCCATGCTGATCTTTAGATGGTATTTAAAATGTCCTTAGCTACAGGTGAGGTGTCAGAGAGTTTGAGGACAGCTAATGTTGTTCCTTAGTTTGGTCTAAGAATAAGCTGGGAAATTATCAGCCGGTAAGCCTGATATCAGTAGCAGGTAAGTTATTGGCAGGTACTCTAAGGGACCAGATATATAAGTTTTTTGGTAGTCTGGATCTGACTATCTAACCAATCTTACAATGTTTTTCAAGTAAGGTCGCTTGCAGTCCATGCCCTTCTCTTTTGTCACAATGAGTCATACTCAGGCTGGAGGAGCAGCATCTCATATTCTGTCTAGGTAGCCTCCAACCTGATGGCATGAATATTGATTTCTCCTTCTGGTAATTTTTTTCCTTCCCCCTTCCTCCTCCTTCTGTTCTCCACTATGGCCTCTGACTACTACTCCTCACCTGCGTATCACCTCCCCCTAGTGTCCCTCCTTCCCTTTTCCTCTCCTATCAGAATCCTCCTTCTCCAACCCTTTACCTTTCCTACCACCAGGCTTCACCTATCACCTTCTGGTTAGTCCTCCTTTCCCTCCCCCCACCTTTTTATTCTGGCATCTTTCTCCTTCCTTTCCTGTCCTGCAGAAAGGTCTTGGCCTGAAATGACAACTGTTTATTCATTTCTATAGATGCTGCATGACCTGCTGTGTTCCTCCAGCATTTTGTGTGTGTTGAACCTGAAAAGGCAGCTTTTATTCCCACTCTTTGCCTCATGCCAGTCAGACAGTCTTCTGTCCTTCATTCTTTGGTTGAATAGTTTAGAACTTTACTCTCTGGAGCACAGGAAAATGAGGGTTGATTTGATAGAGATATACAAAATTATGAGGTGTATAGATAGGGTAAATGCAAGCATGTTTTTTCTGTTGAGGTTGTTTGAGAATAGAACTAGAAGTGATGGATTATGGATTAAAGGTGGAAAGTTTAAGGGGAACATGAAGGAAGACATCTTCACTCAGAGACAATTGAATGTCTGAAACGAGCTGCCAGTGGAAATGGTGGATGGGGGTTTGATTTCAACATTTAAGGGAAGTTTGGATAAGTATATAGAGGGGTATGGAGAGCTAATGTCCAAGTGCAGGTTAATGATATAGGCAGAATAATAGTTTAGCATGGACTAGATGGGATGAAAGACCTGTTTTTGTGCTGTAGTGCTCTATGACTATGTGGCTTTGAGGGAAATTTTCAAAGAAGCCCTGATGTGTAATTGCAGGACATTTTGTAAATAGAATACAGAGCCAGTATTAAGTGTTTATATGCACACTCTTTTATGTCTTGAATATGGGAGAGCCCACATTCAGTACAATTCCAAAAGGAGTCGCTGCAAATGCATAGAAAACCTTCAATAAATAGGAAGCTTTGTTAGCACATGAGCAAGTCCAAGAAATAACATTTTATTATATCCTTGTATTATTTCATTCTTACTATATGGACATCAATGGTAATGCTGGCATTTGTTGTCCATCTGTAATTGCCCCCGAACTGAACAACAAATTAAGAGTTAATCATAACAGTGGGTCGGGAGTCACATATACAGTAAAGACCGTTGATTCTGTTCTGTGGTCTATGTGTCTTATGGTTACTGTTGCTTAGTGAGCATTTTTTTAAATCCAAATTTATTTATATTTGTATCTTAAGTCCCTGTCACTCAAGTGGGATTTATATTCATATCTCCAGATCAATAGACTGGAACTCCAGGTGCCTACTAGAGTAATTTGGAAACATTCATGTCAGCATTATTAATGTTTTAAAAGTCATAGCTTCTTGACAAGTTATTCATATCAAATAGTGTATGCATATTCTATTCAAAGATTTTTCAAAGTTCAGTATAAATTTATTATCGAAGTACATACATGTCACCATATAGAACTCTGAGATTTATTTTCTTACAGGCATACTCAATAAATCCATAATAGTTTAATAACTATGTTAGAATCATTGAAAGACCAAATGAACTTGGGCATTCAACCAGTGTGCAAAAGATACAAAATGCAAATACAAAAAGAAAGAAATAATAATAATAAATAAGGAATAAATATAGAAAACATGAGATGAAGAGTCCTGGAAAGTGAGTCCATAGGTTGTGGGAACATTTCAATGATGAGGCTAATGAAGTTGAGTGAAGTTAACGTCTTTGGTTCAAGAGCCTGGTGGCTAAGGGGTAATAACTATTCCTGAACCTGGTCATATGAGGGCTCCTGTCCTTCTTCCTGATGGCAGCAGCGAGAAGAGAACATGTCCTGCATGGTGGGGTTCCCTGAGGATAGATGTTGCCTTCCTGCGACATTTCATATAGATTCACTCAATTGTGGGTGAGAGCTTTACCTGTGATGGACTAGACCATATCCACTATTTTTGTAGGAGTTTCCATTCAACAGCATTGGTGTTTTCATATCAGATGGTGATGGCACCAGTCAATATACTCTACACTTCACATCTATAGACGTTTGTCATAGTTTTAGATGTCATGGCAAATATATGGGCACTGCGATTATTCCTAAATAAGAGAGACCAAAAGCAAAATATTGTCGATGCTGGAAACTTGAAATAAAACAGAAGATACTGGAAATGCTCATCAAGCTTGACAGCATCTTAAGAGATAATATTTCAGGCTGGTGATATTTTATCAAAACTGGATGGGCCTGATGCAGGATTTCGACCTGAAACATCGACAGTTCCTTTCCTTTCACAGACGCTACTCGACCTGCTAAGTTCCTTCTGTGGATTGTTTGTTGCTCCAGATTCCAGCATCTGCAATCTCTTGTGACTCCACACTTAATAGGAATTATTGTGTAAAATTGCATTCTTTTAAAAATAGTTTTCCCACCATGGCTCTTTTTATTTTGCAGCTGAAAAATCTGAGCTTTGAAGAACTACAGATGCGATTGAGTGCACTGGATCCAATGATGGAGCGAGAAATTGAGGAACTGCGTCAAAGATATCAGGCTAAACGACAGCCCATTCTAGATGCCATGGATGCAAAGAAACGGAGACAGCAGAACTTCTAGTTGAACTTCTTATCCATCTAAACCTACCCACACTATCCAGGGTAGTACGTCTTTATCTATAAAATGTAGTGTCAGAACAGTAACAGCAAAAGTAATTAAACACTGGTCGAATAACATTAATTATAATCTGCAATCTTTCCTACAGGCAATGAAGCAAACAGTTTTAGCAGCAATGTATTGTTCATTTCTTGGCAACTTTTGTTTCACCACAGCTTCAAACCATGTAATGAAGCTATAATTCAGTTTGAAACATGCTGTGTTGAGTGAGGCAGCATCAACAATCTGGAGTGTCCTTAACGTGGTAAGACATCCAAGCAGCTTTGCAGAAATGTTACCCCACTAAATTTGATTCTGTAAAAGAACTTCAGGAGATCCTAGGGCAGAGGACCAAAACCTTGGGGAAGAGGTAGGTTTTAAGGAATGTCTGAAAAGCAGTCACTGAGGTAGGTGGGCAGGCTTGAGGAAGGAATTCCAGAGCTCAGGACTTTAGCAGTTGAAGGCACAGCCACCGTTAGTGGTGTGAGTAAACTTTGGAATGCTCATGAGTCCAGATTAGAGAACCACGCAGTATCCCGTCCAGAAAATATATCACCATTCTTTCATTGTAACTGGGTCTAAGTTATGACACGCATTGGCCAATGGCACAGCAAATGAATGCTTCACAAGAAAGCTTGCAGTGTGTCGATATGCACCTTACCACCTCCACCGCCACCTCCAGCTGAAGAGCCAATACGATGGGGAATAAGTAATAATAGTGACCACATGGTGTAAGCTCATTTAAAAATAGTTTGGCTCCTCAATTCAAACTATACCCAATATCTGTCACGATTTACATTATAATTATTCTTGACATGTAAATACTGGCCAGCTCTTTTTATACTTCCCCGATGCACAATGAGCTGAAGCAACTGCCACCTTGTTAGTTGCCTTCAAGACTGCCAATGGCAACTCTGAAGTGTCCAAATGTAGAAGTACACTTGTGGCAGTGGGTAAGAATTGAAAAGCAACTTTAAAACTTCTGCCTCTAGACACCTGGAAAACTTTCATGGGAAATACCTCACAGCAAAGGCAGACGTCATGATATAAGAACCACAAGTCCCTTTTGCATGAGCTATGTTCCGGACCCATGCAGGTAAAAATTGTGTTTTACCATGCAGGTAAAAATACAATGTGTTGGTATGCATCTTCAGACACAGATGGTATCTGTATGCTTAATGAGGTGATGCTTTTCCTTCAGTGGCCCAGAGGCAAATCATCGTTTAGAAATGGACCTGAAAATAACTTGTGCCAGTTGTTTGTACAAGTACAGAGATTCAAGTCTGCTACTGGCGTTTGTATGGTGATAAAATAAACACATTGTTCCCGCTGTAGCTTGGTAGCCCTGCTCTGTGGTATAACGATGCACTGGAAAACTCATTTGTGGACTTTACTTTGACCACAAATTCTTCAACACTAATTAATGTACAGAAATTGATGTTTCATCAAGGACTACCACTGATTTTATACAGGATTAAAGTGAATGCTTCATTGCCTGTGAAGGTGTTCATCAACCAGAATGCCAGAGTGCACATAACTGCGATAAAGATTGTAGTTAATTTATTTCAATGTAAATACTGATTTTATTGATTCATACAAGGATTTAATGGTATCAGCAGGCATCAGTTTTATATTTGCTTCTGCTCTACCATGATGCCAACAGAAAGTGTCTATTTTCTAAATGATTACTTTCATGCTCAACTAAGTGACTATTGTTACAGATGCTGCAGGCTGTATTTACTGTAAGTTCATGAAAGAGGCTTCCAGTGTTGCAAATACCCCAAAGAAACACATTATTTATTGTATTCCAACAAAACTCCTGATTTTTCTTGCTAAGTATTTTCATAGACATTGATGCCCTCATGGTTGGTGGTGACATTTGAAAATGATATTCTGCAGGGCTTTCTTTTTACCCCAAACAACCTTACATGAACACAATTTGATTGCATCCCCTACTCCCTTAAAATTCTGACTCCCACTTGAGAACTGGACCTTATTCAGTTAAGCTCATTTATAACTGCTGTAAATTAAAAGAGCTCAGAAGTTATTGTGCATTTGTGTTTAATTTGTTACACATGTTATTCATCCAGTCCCAACACAAAGCATCACTTGCTGGGGTTGGGGGGAGGGGGGCGTGTGCACTGGATATGTAACACCTTAACTCAATTCAGTGTGACTTAATGGACTTTTCATGATATTGGAAATGAAACAATGACTCCTGAGGTACAGTACTCTGCTAGGCATATGCTGCAGCTACTGTTTATATTGGTCTGTAAATGCACCCAAAACATGACCTTGCTTAAGGAGAAATTTAAATGACACTGGTAGGTAACAAGGGTGACATTCATTTATCAGTTGTCAAATTAGATTAATGTTAGAATATCTTTAAAAAATAACCAAGTTGCCCTCTATACTGTGTTGACATTAGAATCTGTAGTATTTAAAATGTTTTGTACTTATAGGTGAACTTCTGTGTGGTAACTTGTTCAATCAAGACACTGATGATAAACAGTTAATTGGAAGGCTCTATGCAAGATGTCTATACTGACCCAATTACCCCAATCTTATTTCTCTTTTAAAATGGGGAAGTCTCTTGCTCATTGGGTTCATCCTTCCTCCCTACAGAGCAATCGCAACAGCCAAGGTCTTCCTTTTCATATTTAACTGTAGCCCTGCAACTTGTTCTCTCTAATGAATCCTTTACCTGCACTAGTGGTAGTTTATGCCAGTTAACTTAGCCTTGGGATGCAGCAGGAAATAAGAGAGCTAGGGTGGGAGAGTGGAACCATTCAGTCATGGGGAGACCATGCAAACTCAATGCAGAGAACACCCACGATCAGGACTGAAGGAGGTGTGAGGCAGTACTCCAAGTGCTGCATTATTGTGCACGGTGAGACAGTTTCGCTGAGCAACTGCACCATGTCATACCATACGCTTTGATCTTCCCTTCAGGACTGATTCTCCCTCCACCACATTTAGGGTCTGACAGTGTATTCAAACACACTTTTAGCTAAATCTGGAGTTAAAACATCTCATGTAAGTAGGAGTGTTGTGCCTTGACAGAAAAGGGCTACACAAGTTTCCTGGGATTGGTGTGGACAGTGCTGAATGAACTACCAGAAATGGATGCTTCTGTTTGTGCTCAAGGAAAAGTGGAATGTGTATATACTGTCTTATAAGTAATTTATTATTCTAGTAATTAAAAGCAGATTATAGTTTAAATCTTTAAATCTCTATCCATCTAAAAACTTAAATAATGACTGGATTCCAAAAATCACTGCAAGTTGCCAAATTGGAATAGTTTCAGTGCCTTTTAAATATATTCACTTGATTA
Source organism: Mobula hypostoma (assembly GCF_963921235.1). Lineage (NCBI taxonomy): Eukaryota > Metazoa > Chordata > Chondrichthyes > Myliobatiformes > Myliobatidae > Mobula > Mobula hypostoma. The sequence continues at coordinate 174,689,571 of NC_086097.1, forward strand.
ATGTGAACATTTCAAGTTAGAATGAGTTGATAAAGTGAGATGCTGCTCAAATTCTTTCTCTTGTAACAGGACATGCACTGAACAAATATGAGTTTATCCTCTATTTCCTTAAGTGAACCTTTGTGTGCATACTCAACGGGAAAAGCCACACTGTAAGAAGTAATGATTCACTGTAATCAGCCCACAGTGGATTACATGAAGGTTAAGGCTTAGCTTGCATAAAGCCATGTCTGCTTTATTTAACTACATCCCACAAGGCAATATTAGCAATAATAGGTGACAGTCTTACCCTACAATAATAGTGTTCCAGTATAGTGGTCTCAATATGTGTTAAACTTGGAGATTTGAAAGATTTGGCTCCACATAAACTTCTGAAGACCATTCTTAAGCTCTGTTTGCATTCAAAATAATATTTTCTTCAAAACTAAAGTTTTGCCCATGTGCTTGTACTGTGGTGTTCTTTTTTTTGGAAATGTGCTGCTTTCTTATGAACACCAATAATAAATAACAAAGATCAGGTGAATGTGTAATGCTTTTAACTAAATAGTATCATGGTGGGACTTCTAGCGATAGTGAGGCAGTAATCATGAGCAGTCAACTTTGTGTATCGCAGTGTTTAACTGTTGACGTATGCTGAGATTCTTTGCTTAAAGGGAGAGTTGACTCAACATGTGCCAAACAAGAATGGTAGGAAAGGAAAACGAAGTAAGGTGTGAAGAGGTTGTGTAGAACATAACTGCCACCCTGTGCTCTAAATTTAATGTAATTACTTTCATTTCTATAAAACTGATAACCATCTCAATGAAGAGTTAATTATATCAGTTGTACATTGATGCTGGTCTAAAACTGCCTGATTCTCGGTAAATCCTTGAGAAAATATTATATTATTAATCAGTAATTCAAACAGCATTTACAGAGCATTATCATCTCAGGAAAACTTCCCAAAAGAGCTTCACAGAAGCATAACCAAAAAGAGTTGTGCTGGCAAGAAAACAGAAGCTATGCTAGCAATAAAGCAGCACTTGTGTTGGCATCAGCATAACTCCTGTCCACACACATACCTTCTCTACTTCAGGGCTATCTGCTTTGCTTTCCTCAGACTTAAAACAGCTGGAGTGTAAACTATAATGGAAGATAACTTGTATTCCAAATACAGCACCTCAAATGAATGCAGATAATTAGAGTTCCAAATGGAGAAAATATTACTTGTCCCAACATCTGCAGATTTAGAGTTAATTTCTCCCAGTGCTGGTGTGTTTCTCTTAGTGCATGAGAATTTTATAACTCAATTTGCTTTAAACAAATTATGGCCTATTGTCACCACTTTTCAGCAACTCCTACTGACTTGAATTGGTAAGTGTATTTATCAGTGATGTTGTTAATCTTTCTTTGACTTGTTGGATTATTTAAAATTTTAATCTTTGGGTATAGCTGGTTGTTGTTAACAAGAAAATCTATATATTTTGGATTTCATATGTTCATTTTCTTAACATGGAACACTAACTTATTTTACGATGTGCCTTCTGCTGTATCCCACAATAAAGAAAGTTAATATCTATAGCATTTGGGGTGTTTAGTGATTAATATTTATGTTTTAAGTGTTTTCCAAATAGCAGTGTATGCCTTACAAGCTTGCAATTCTGTGGCTGTGATTCACATCAGTGCCAAGAAATATATCAATTTTCACAAGCCCAGTTTCCATAAACCCAGATGTCTGCAAACATGCATGGGAATCAAACTAAGCTTCATGTTCCAGGTTAGCATATAATTTGGACATTTGCTGGTCACTGCCTTTGGAGTATACGAGATACAGATGGAACCAAAATTTTTATTATTTTGCTTCTCATCTAATTTTACTCAATGTATCCCCCTTTTTCTTCTGCTTGCTACAGTTATTTTCGGTTGTTCAACTATACACTGTTAATACTGACTTTGAAGGTCTTAATCAGTGCTCAATCATGTGCTTACATTTCACTAGAATTACTTCCGGGAACTTAATTTTTAAGTTCTCTTGTAATAAGAATTCCAAGACCAGAGACTGATTAGAGAGAAATATAGAAAAAAGTGTAGCTGAAAATCATTTATCTAACCATTTAGTAATGGTCAGAATTTAGTAATTCATATCTGGAAACTGATGAACCAAGTTAAATTGTACTGGTTTTAATTATAAACAGGGTTCTGATCCCAATGTAGCTGAGGTGTACTTCCCATTCTGTCCTGGGAATGCAATCTCAAAGGTGCCTTTGGCAGTGTTGAGTGGGTCTTTAGGCTGCTGTACCTCACCTCTGATTGGAAAAATGAGAAGAGGGCGTATGCTGCATGGTGAGGGTCCTTAGTGATGGATGTGCATTCCTGAGGTGCACCGCCTCTTGAAGCTTTCCTTGATGTTTGGATGGGTTGTGCCTATGAGGGAACTGGCTGCGTCTTCAACCCTCTGTAGTCTCCTGCAATCCTGTGCATTGGAGCCTCCATACCAGGCTACGATGCAACCAGTCAGGATGCTCTCATGTTCCATCTATAGAAAATTGCAAGATTTTGGTTGCATACCAGATCTCCTCAGACTCCTAATGAATGTCCTAGCAACATGCTTTCCCACTTCACCACCAGAAATTCTGCAGCTGTTTGAAATCAGAATGCTAGAGGAACTCAACAAGTCAGGCAGCATCTGTGGAGGAGAATTGAATTGAATTGACTTTATTACTTACATGTTTCATGTACAAGAGGAGTAAAAATCTTTACATTACGTCTCCGTCTAGATGGGCAATGTGCAATTATAGTAATTTATAATAAATATTATGTACAACAGGATAGTCAATATAACATAGAAATACAGCCGCATCAGCATGAATTAAGCAGTCTGATGGCATGGTGGAAGAAGCTGTCCAGAATGGTAGTAGCTGGAACAGTAATAGTTGGGGTGACTCAGGTCTCCAATGATCCTTCGGGCCCTTTTTACATACCTGTCTTTGTAAATGTCCCTGGGAAGTTCACAACTACAGATGCGCCGGACTGTCCACACCACTCTCTGTAGAGTGCTGCGATTGAGGGAGGTACAGTTCCCCTACCAGGCAGTGATGCAGCCAGTCAGGATGCTCTCAACTGTGCCCCTATAGAAAGTTCTTAGAATTTGGGGGGCCATACCAAACTTCTTCAACCATCTGAGGTGAAAGAAGCGCTGTTGTGTCTTTTTCACCACACGGCCAGTATGTACAGACCACGTGAGATCCTCGGTGATGTGTATGCCAAGGAACTTAAAGCTATTCACCCTCTCAACCCCAGATCCATTGATGTAAATAGTGGTTAGCCTGTCTCCATTCCTCCTGTAGTCCACAACCAGCTCCTTTGTTTTTGCGACATTGAGGGAGAAATTGTTTCCTTGACACCACTGTGTCAGGGTGATGACTTCTTGAACCTGATGGCATGAATATTGATTCTTCCAACTTCCAGTAGTTTCTTCTCCCCCCCCGCCCCCGTTATCCACTACGCATTCTGGTTGCCCTCTCGCTCTCTCCTCACCTGTTCATCACTTCCCTCTGGTTCCTTCCCTCCTTATTTTTCTTCCATGCTCCACTGTCTTCAGTCCTTTACCTCTTCTACCTGGTAGGGGAACTGTACCTCCCTCAATCGCAGCAATCTGCAGAGAGTGGTGCAGACAGTCCAGCGCATCTGTAGATGTGGACATGGAGAAGGATTACAGATTCCTGGGGATATGAATTGACAATAAACTGGACTGGTCAAAGAACATTGAGGCTGTCTACAAGAAGGGTCAGAGCCGTCTCTATTTCCTGAGGAGACTGAGGTCCTTTAACATCTGTCGGACGATGCTGAGGATGTTCTACGAGTCTGTGGTGGCCATTGCTATCATGTTTGCTGTTGTGTGCTGGGGCAGCAGGCTGAGGGTAGCAGACACCAACAGAATCAACAAACTCATTCGTAAGGCCAGTGATGTTGTGGGAATGGAACTGGACTCTCTCACGGTGGTGTCTGAAAAGAGGATGCTGTCCAAGTTGCATGCCATCTTGGACAATGTCTCCCATCCACTACATAATGTACTGGGTGGGCACAGGAGTACATTCAGCCAGAGACTCATTCCACCGAGATGCAGCACAGAGTGTCATAGAAAGCCATTCCTGCCTGTAGCCATCAAACTTTACAACTCCTCCCTTGGAGGGTCAGACACCCTGAGCCAATAAGCTGGTCCTGGACTTATTTCCTGGCATAATTTACATATTACTATTTAATTATTTATGGTTTTATTACTATTTAATTAATCATGGTGCAACTGTAACGAAAACCAATTTCCCTTGGGATCAATAAAGTATGACTATGACTATGACTACCTTCTCACTTTGTCCCCCATCCCCAACACACCCATCTACCCCCTTAACTGGTCTCATATATCACCTAATAGCTCGTAAACCTCCCCTTTTCCTCACCTTATTTGATTTCTATCACCTTTCTTTCCAATCCTGATAAAGGGTCTTGGCCCATGATGTTGACTGTTTATTTCCTCTATAGATGCTGCCTGACTTGCTGAGTTCCTCCAGCATTTTGTGTGTGTTGCTCATGTTTTCTCACTTATCTTTGTACCGTCAACAATTTTGTTACAATCCACTGGGTCCGCTTGGCTAAACCATTAATATAGATCCCTGTGGTACACCACTAGTTAACATTTGCCAGCCTGAAAATGAAGCCATCTATCCTGACTATAGTTACCCAGCCCTCTTTCCATGAAAATTTGATACTCCAATACCATGAGCTCTTAACATTTGCATAGGGCATCTTATGAAATGATTCCAATAAGTTGAAATATCTTACATCTATTGGTTCCCCTTCATTCACACAGCTTATTATAACCTTAAAGCATGTGAGGATGTCAAGCATGATCTCTTTCATAAACCATGGTAAGTCTTCTTGATTCCATTGTTTTTCTAAATGGATTTATCAAATAGCAATTAGACTAAATGGCCTACAATTTCCTGCATTCTGCTTCCCTCCTTTCTTAATAGAGATATAATATTCATGTTTTTCCAATCTGCTGCTGGAGAGACGTTGGAAGAACATAACTAATGCACCAACGACCTCTGCAGTCACTTTTAAAATGGAGAATTCCCTTTCAACAAGGGATTTTAAGCCAAAATATTTTGAACTGAGAAGGTATCACAGGTTTTGCCACGGTCATTATAAATGTCTTATGAGTTACTATTGAATTCACTGAACAGCATAATTCATTGAAATCATTAATAGATACTGACCAACTACAAAGCAAATAAAACTCCCAGAACAATACATGCCAGAAATCAGAAAACTGCTCCCACATTTTCTCTGACAAGAGAAAATCTGCAGATGCTGAAATGCTGAAGGAACTCAGCAGGCCAGGCAGAACCTATTGAAAAGAGTACAGTTGAAATGTCGACTGTACTCTTTTCCATATTCCGTAGATGCTGCCTGGCATTAAGCATTTTGTGTGTGTGTAGCCTGAATTTTCTCTTTTTGTTCTCATAACAAAGTAGGGTCTTCCTTTCTGTTTTATTTCCCTTGCACAAGATTTCTGTAAATATTTTGTCAAAGTTGCATCCGAGGATTGGAGCAGGCGTGGCGATCTGTTACCTCACGCAATTTTGTTTTGGAAATTACATTCACAAGTAGTACATGAGTATCAGCACAGGGAATCTTTCTCACTTTTTTTTTTAACATGATGAAAGATGCCTTAGTTACTTCAGTAGAACCAAGCTTGGACTACGTTTACCTCCTCTGTAACTGCCGAGAAGCTCAACTCTAATGTGAGGATGTGAAAACAGAAAAGTACTAAATTTTCTCATGGATTTAGGTGATGGACATCAACCTTCACGGAACGTGGGCCAGGTTAGATGTGGCACAGTTTCAACGGCTGCAACCATTCTGATGGAGACAAAATGTAGAGAAGGAGAGAGTTAAGTTTAAGGTAAGTTGCGTTTATTTGATTTAATTGAATTAAATGAATGGAGTTTTGACATTAAATTTTAAAATAATTTTAAAATTTTAATAGTATGATTAATTTTTAGTAGCTATAGAACATTTGAATGTCAGAGCTATTCACAAACATTTAGATTATTTGATGCCAGGACTCAAGGGACTAAGAAAAGGTCAAACAGGCTGGGATGTCTTTCCTTGGAGCATAGCAGATTGAGAGGTGATCCAAGGTGTATAAAATCATGAGGGGCACAGATAGGGAGAGTACACTCAGTCTTTTTCCAGGGAATCAAGCACTAGAGGAAGCGGTTGAATTAGGTATAATAACAACCTTTAAAATACAGTTGGATAGGTACATGGATATGAAAGGTTTAGAAGGTTATGGGCCAAATGCTGACAAATGGGGCATCTTGATGTCAACATGGGTTAGATGGATCGAACATCCTGTTTCTATGCTGTCTGACTCTAGCTTTGCTGAGCCATTAAGCTGCAAAGAGTGCAGAGGACATACACAAAGATGTTGCCGGGACAGAATTTAACACATTTGACAGTTGGTTAAACCAGAGTGGACATTGGCTGCAGGTCTCAGCTGAGCATCAAAGTTGATCTGTGAGCAAGACTTCTTTGGGCCCTGTAACTGATGATGATAAGCCCACAGTGAAGTAGCCTTTGTGGTTGAAGTATTGTATAAACTCATGGCTGAGTTTGAGAACAGGCTGGAGGTGGCTCACTGCTACCTGGAATTGCTTCATATTTATGTGCAGAGAATGCTTTTTGCCCTGTTTAAAATTAACTTGAAAAGTTAGTGTAAATTATAACAATATACCTGGCTCTAAGGTTGTTGTCCATCTAAGTGTGCAGGTTAATAAACAAATAAAACTCTTCAATGAAATTCCCAGAACTCTGAAACTCCTATAACAACTACTCAATCAATACCTTTCACAAAGTTTTTGTAAAGGACTCCATTAAGGCTTAAAAAGAGAAAAATATTTCTCAGCAAATTCCGAAGTGCCATTCAAGTTTAAAAAAATGTATTTGACGTTTAGTCCTTGAGGTAGTGCAGCAATCAATTGACAGTTCTTGCATTCCCAAGGCCAACAATGAGTATGGACAGATTATCTTTAACAGTGTTAATTTGATGATAAACTTGATTAATATTCTTCCCACTTTCAATTACTCCCAATCCTACCAACAATTTTAAAATGCCCCAAATTGCCTTATGTAACATGTAACATTCTCAATGAAGATTGTTTCTATTATACCTATTGAAGTGAGTTGTGATGCTAGTAAAATTTTCTACAGGGCTTTGGAGCAGTAACAAAAGAACTAAACTTGTATTTGTGTTATATTGGAAAACCTAACACACTTAGAGCAGCTTTTTAATCAAAGTTGAAGGAGATAGTCAAAAGTTGGCCTAAGAACTGGATGTGTGATTTAAGTATAGATTAAGTATCTCATTAGTTTTATCTTTTAAGATTTGGGTTTTAAAATTTAAAATTTGTTTACTTTCTTTTACCCTTTATTTTAATCTCCTTAAATTTTGTCAATATTTTACCCTTTGGCAGGCGAAGTCAGTGATTTGGATTATAGAATTGATGGCTTTGTGGCCAAGTTGCAGACTATGCAAAGATACTGTAGGTGGTGGAGCAGGTAGTGTTGAGGAAGCAGGGAGTCTGCAGAAGGATTTAGACTGATTAGATGAATGGCCAGAGAAGTGGCCGATGGAATATATTGTAAGGAAGTGCATGGGCATGCACTTTGGTAGAAGGAATACAAGCATAGACTATTTTCTAAATAGGGAGGAAATTCAGAAATGAGAGTTGCAAAGGGACTTGGGAGTCCTCATGCAGAATTCCCTGAAGGTTAACTTACAGGTTGAATCGATGGTGAGGAAGACAAAGGCAATGTTAACAATCATTTTGAGAGGGCTGGAATATGAAAACAAGGATGTAATGCAGAAGCATTATAAGGCATTGGTCAGACCACACTTGGAATATTGTTGAGCAATTTTGGGCCCATGATCTAAGAAAGAATGTGCTGGAGAGCGTCTGGAGAATGATCTCAGGAATTAAAATGTGCGGAATGTTTGTGGCTCTGTACTTACTGGAGTTTAGAAGAATGAGGTGATTTCATTGAAACCTAACAAATATTGAAAGGCCGAGATAGAATGGATATGGGGAGGATGTTTCCTGTAGTGGAAGAGTCTAGGAGCAGAGGGCACAGCCTCGGAATAGAAGGATGCCCCTTTAGAACAGCCTTGCAATATAAAAATGCCCCTTTAGAACAGAGCTGAGCAGCAACACACACTCCAAGCAGGGATGTCAGTGGAACGACAATGGCAGGTATTTCTGGGAATAACACAGAAGGTGCAGGATCAGTTCATTCCAAAGAGGAAGAAAGATTCTAAGGGGAGTAAGGGCTGACAAGGGAAGTCAAGGACAGTAGAAAAATAAAAGAGAAGAAGTATAACAGCAAAGTTGAGCGGGAAGCCAGAGGATTGGGAAACTTTTAAAGAGCAACAGAGGATAACTAAAAAGGCAATACGGGGAGAAAAAATGAGATATGAAGGCAAGCTAGCCAAGAATATAAAGGAGGATAGTAAAAGCTTCTTTAGGTATGTGAAGAGGAAAAAATTAGTTAAGACCAAAGTTGGGCCCCTGAAGACAGAAATGGGTAAATTTATTATGGGGAACAAGGAACTGGCAGGCGAGTTGAACAGGTACTTTGGATCTGTCTTCACTAGGGAAGACACAAATAATCTCCCAGATGTAATAGTGGCTGGAGGGCCTAGGGTAACGGAGGAACTGAAGGAGATTCACATTACTCAGAAAATGGTGTTGGATAGACTGATGGGACTGAAGGCTGATAAATCCCCAGGGCCTGATGGTCTGCACCCTAGGGTACTTAAGGAGGTGGCTCTAGAAATCATGGATGCATTGGTAATCATTTTCCAATGTTCTATAGATTCAGGATCAGTTCCTGAGGACTGGAGGATAGCTAATGTTATCCCACCTTTTAAGAAAGGAGGGAGAGAGAAAACAGGGAATTATAGACCAGTTAGCCTGACATCAGTGGTGGGGAAGATGCTGGAGTCAATTATAAAGGATGAAATAGCAGCACATTTGGATAGCAGTAACAGGATCGGTCCGAGTCAGCATGGATTTATGAAGGGGAAATCATGCTTGACTAATCTTCTGGAATTTTTTGAGGATGTAACTATGAAAATGGACAAGGGAGAGCCAGTGGATGTAATGTACCTGGACTTTCAGAAAGCCTTTGATAAGGTCCCACATAGGAGATTAGTGGGCAAAATTAGAGCACATGGTATTGGGGGTAAGGTATTGACATGGATAGAAAATTGGTTGGCAGACAGGAAACAAAGAGTAGGGATTAACAGGTCCCTTTCAGAATGGCAGGCAGTGACTAGTGGGGTACCGCAAGGCTCGGTGCTGAGACCGCAGCTATTTACAATATACATTAATGATTTAGATGAAGGGATTAAAAATAACATCAGCAAATTTGCAGATGACACAAAGCTGGGTGGCAGTGTGAAATGTGCGGAGGATGTTGAGATAATGCAGGTTGACTTGGACAGGTTGGGTGAGTGGGTAGATGCATGGCAGATGCAGTTTAATGTGGATAAATGTGAGGTTATCCATTTTGCTGGCAAGAACAGGAAGGCAGATTACTATTTGAATGGTGTGAAGTTAAGAAAAGGGGAAGTATAACGAGATCTAGGTGTCCTTGTTCATCAGTCACTGAAAGTAAGCATGCAGTTACAGCAGGCAGTGAAGAAAGCTAATGGCATGTTGGCCTTCATAACAAGGGGAGTTAAGTATAGGAGCAAAGAGGTCCTTCTGCAGCTGTACAGGGCCCTGGTGAGACCACACCTGGAGTATTGTGTACAGTTTTGGTCTCCAAATTTGAGGAAGGACATTCTTGCTATTGAGGGAGTGCAGTGTAGGTTCACAAGGTTAATTCCCGGGATGGCGGGACTGTCATATGTTGAAAGATTGGAGCGACTGGGCTTGTATACACTGGAATTTAGAAGGATGAGAGGGGATCTGATTGAAACATATAAGATTATTAAGAGATTGGATACGCTAGAGGCAGGAAACATGTTCCCTATGTTGGGGGAGTCCAGAACCAGAGGTCACAATTTGAGAATAAGGGGTGGGCCACTTAGAACGGAGTTGAGGAAAAACTTTTTCACCCAGAGAGTTGTGAATCTGTGGAATGCTCTGCTTCAGAAGGCAGTGGTGGCCAATTCTCTGGATGCTTTCAAGAAAGAGTTAGATAGAGCTCGTAATGATAGTGGAGTCAAGGGATATGGGGAGAAGGCAGGAACAGGGTGCTGATTGTGGATGATCAGCCATGATCACAGTGAATGGCGGTGCTGGCTGGAAGGGCCGAATGGCCTACTCCTGCACCTATTGTCTAAATGCTGGAGGAACTCAGCTGGCCAAGCAGCATCTATGGAAAAGAGTAATCAGTTGATGTTTCAGACCAAGATCCTTCATCAGGACCGGGAAAAGAGTTGAAAAGTTAGAGTAAGTAGGTAGGGGGAGGGGAGGAGAGGAAGAAGTACAAGATGGTGAAACCGGGAGAGAGGGAGGGGGAGAAGTAAAGAGCTGAGAGGTTGATTGATGAAAGAGATAAAGGGCTGGAGGAGGGAGAATTTGATAGGAGAGGACAGAAGGCCATGGAAGAATGGAAAGGAGAGGTGATGGGCAGGTAAGGAGATAAGGTGAGGGAGGGAATCGGGAATGGTGAGGGGAGGGCAATTACCAGCTGTTTGAGATGTTCATGCCATCAGGTCAGAGTCTTCCCAGACGGAATATAAGATGTTGCTTCTCCAGTCTGAGTGTGGCCTCATCACAGCAGTAGAGGAGGCCGTGGACTGACATGTCAGAAGGGGAATGGGAAGTAGAATTGAAAAGGGTGGCTTCCGGGAGATCCCGCATTTTCCAGTGGACAAAGCCTAGGTGCTCATCGAAACATACTCCCAATCCACGTCAGCTCTCACCAACATACAGGAGGCCACACCAGGAGCACAGGATACAGTAGATGACCACAACAGACTCACAAGTGAAGTGTCACCTTACCTGGAAGGACTGTTTGGGGCCCTGAATGGTAGTGAGGGAAGAGGTGTAGGGGCAGGTGTGGCACTTGTTCTGCTTGCAAGCGTTAAGTACCAGGAGGGAGATCAGTGGGGAGGGATGAGTGGACAAGGGAGTCGCTTAGGGAGCGATCCCTGCAGAAAGCAGCAGGGAGGGAAGGATGTGCTTGGTGGAACGACCCCGTTGGAGATGGCAGAAGTTACTAAGAATTATGTGCTGGATGTGGAGGTTAGAAGGGTGGTAAATGTGGATAAGAGGAACTCTACCCTGGTGTGGCAGCGGGAGGATGGGGTGAGGCCTGACGTGTGTAAAATGGAAGAGGTGCAGGTGTGAGTGGTGTTGAAGGAAAACCCCTTGTTATGAAGAAGGAGGACACTTTGCATCATTTTGTGTGTGTTGCTTTGGATTTCCAGCACCTGCGGATTTTGTCGTGTTAGAGATGGGTAGGGATTTCTTTAGCTAGAAAGTGGTGAATCTGTGGAATTCATTGCCACAGACAGCCGTGGAGGCCAAGCTACCAGGTATATTTAAAATGGAGGTTGATAAGTTCTTGGTTAGTAAAGGTATCAAAGGTTACAAGGAGAAGGCAGAAGAACAGGGTTGAGACGGATAATAAATCAGCCATGATGAAATGGTGGAGCAGACTTGAAGGGTTGAATGGCCAAATTCTGCTCCTGTGTTTCATGGTATTTTTTTATTGGCACTTCATACATTATTTCAACCAGATATATTGTAAATGAAGGAGAAATGATTGGCCGAATTGCCTGGCTGTAGTTGTTATCTCTGAAGGGGAACCACAGGCATGCAACCACTTAAATGGGAGAAACGCCCAGACTGACCTGTGCATAAATCTGTCACAATGTTCCATCCTACACTCACCATTGAGTCCAATGAGGTTATTTGACCTTGCTCAGACTTTCCAGATTTATTCTAGAGCAAACTCCAAAACCCCAGTATTTATAATGAGGATAAGTTTTGCAGATTAGTAGGCTTTTCTGAAACAATATTGCCTTATTTTAAAAGTTCAAAATTCAAAGTAAATTTTTTTATCGGAGTACATGTCACCACATACAGCCCTGAGATTCTTTTTCTGCAGGCATACTTAACAAAGCCATAGAACAGTAACTAAACAGGATCAATGGACAGCAAACTGTGCAAATGGAAATATAAATAAATAGCAATAAATAACGAGCGTGAAGTAACAAGAGTCCTCGAATGAGTGTAGTTATCCTACTTTGTTCAAGAGCCTGCTGATTGAGGGGTAGTAACTGCTCTTGAAACTGGTGGTGTGAGTCCTGAGTCACCTGTACCTTCCACCTGTGGCTTCATTTTATGTAGATGTGCTCAATGGTTGGGAGGGTTTAACCCATGATGTACTGGGCTGAATCCGCTAACTTTTGTAAGATTTTCCACTCAAAAGTATTGGTGTTCCCATACCAGGCCATAATGCAGTCAGTCAGCACAGTTTCCACCACGCATCTGTGGAAGTTTGCGAAGGTTTTTGATGACATGCTGAATCTCCACAGACTCCTGAGGAAATAGAGGCACTGTCATGTTTTCTTTGTAAAAATATTTATATGATGGGTCCAGGACAGGTCCTCCAAGATAGTGATGGTTTCTGTCTCATGGACCTCTGGGTTTCCTCTCCACAAGTCTGCTGTCAATTCCTTGGTCTTATTGACATTGAGTGAGAGGTTGCTGTTATTACACCACTCAGACAAGTTTTCAGTCTCCCTCCTGTATGCTGACCCCTTTGATACAGCCCACAACAGTGGTGTCATCAGCAAACTTGTATATGGTTAAGGTTAATGTTTCTTTTCATTGTTTATATACTTTAATTCACTATGCAGTTTCATAGTTTAATTACGCATTTCAGTTTTAATAGATTTTATTTGCCTGTGCATGTCAACTGTTTAGGATCCACAACTCTGATTACTTGAACAAAAGGGAATAACTGCACTCATTCTTTTTCTGATGTTTCCACAACCAATGGTCTCACTTTAAGGACTCTTTATCTTGTTATTTCATGCTTGTTATTTATTAATATTTGCATTTGCACAGTTTGTTGTTCATTGATCCTGTTTACAGTTACTGTTCTATAGATTTGTTAAGTATGCCCACAGGAAAAAGAACCTCAGGAAAAAGGATTTGTGAATTCTAATCACCACCACAAAGTACTTTTTCTGAGCCACTGTTTGCACTACTAAGCTTCATTCCCTGAAACTAAACCCAGAATTTCCCCCACCTCTCTTGTTGGTCTTGGTACACCCTGGCTAAAAATAATCAGAATCAGAATCAGATTTATTATCACTGAAATGTGTTGTTCAGTGTAGCTGTACAGTGCAAGACATAAAAATGACTATAAGTTACAATAAATAAATAAATATTGCAAAAAGGACAAGCAAGGTAGTGTTCGTGGGTTCATAGATTATTCAGGAATCCGCATACAGTTTAGGATTTAAGTGCACACTGATGGAATCTGGACTGTGCTTTGGGGAGATCTTTGCTCACAGGGAGGAGATGGTTGAGGAGGACCATGGTAATAATGTTCCCTGTGGCAGACAGCAGAGAGACTCCACTCTTAGTTATCACAGTCAGACTGGTCTCTGAGGATGGGCACAATTACAGTACCCTACCCACCCCAGGCATTATCTCTTTCCCCCCTTCCATCAAGCAGGAGATACAAAAGCCTGAAAGCATGTACCACCAGACTGAAGGACAGCTTCTACTCTGCTGTTATAAGATTATTAAATAGTTTTCTTGTATGATAAGTTGGACTCTTGCCCTCACAATCTACCTCTTTATGACCATCCATCTTGCTGTCTACCTGCTCTGCACTTTCTGTTAGCTGTTACACATTTTTCTGCATTGTTATTGTTCTACCTTGTTCTAGCTCAATGATTCAATTTGTATGAACAGAATGCAAGCAAGTTTCTTGCTGTGTCTCAGTAGAAATGACAATTATAAACCAATACTGTTTGCATTCTAGCACCTCCTCTTTTTCAAATGTTAGTCTTTTCAGATTCCCCATTACACCATAATTTGCTAAGACTCCCGCAGCATCTTATTCCTGAGTGAAGACTGACGTAAGGCACTGGTTTAATACCTCAGCTGTGCCCTCTGCCCCCAAGACTTATCCATATTGGTCTTTGAATGACCCCATCTTACCAAAAGTACTGGAACTTTTTTGCGCTGTCATCATCTAGGACATGGTCTCTTCTCATTGCTACCATCAGGGAGGAGGTACTGTACAGGATTCTTAAGACCCACACCCAATGATTTAGAAACAACTTCTTCACCTCCGCCATCAGATTTCTGAACGGCCCATGAACACTACAAGATTTATTTAATCTTGCAATTTATGGTAATTTTGTGTTTTTGAACTGCACTGCTGCCACAAAACTAGAAATCTCATGTAATCTAAATCGGTGATAATACATCCAGTTCTGATATAAAAAATTATTACGAGCCAACAAATTAATGTAATGTATTTGGACTTTCAGAAGGCCTCTGATAAGGTGCCACACAAGGGATTATTAAACAAAATTAATATCTGTGGATGTATGGGTCTGTCTGTGAATTTCTGCATGTGCAACTTTACCAGACCACCACCTACAGTGATTTTGTTCTATTGCTCTTTTAAGATTTCCCATGCCTAATAACCCTTCAGTCCAAGAATGGTGTTAAATCTGATTTCTGATTCTCCAATCCCATCTGCAATAGCCTCTGGAATTTTTTGCAGATATTCCATACAGCAGTTCCTAGGAATCATATTCCACTTTCTTTTTAATAAAGGATGTACTGTGAAATAAATGAAAAACTACAAGGCTTTGCGTGTCATCGCATATCACTACTGCCAATGCTGTATCGTTGAAGGATGGTCATGTGTCACCTAAGATTAAGATAGGAAGCCACTTCTTTATCAGAACTAGTGGAGTTTTCTTCTGCGGAGGTGTGAGGATGCTCAGTCACCGTACTTGGTTAAGACTGAAGCCTGGGAAACCAGAGGAGGTAGAGGATCTGGGATGAACCTGTGCAATGTCAGACAGACAATTCATTTGCTCTCTTCAGTTTCTTGTTAAGTGAGCTAGGAAAATAAATGATCATTGAACAATAATGTGAAATAAGCTTAGCCAATTCAACAGAACTGAGTATATACCGGAATATGCTGACTGAAATAGCTGGATTTATGAATAATTCTTTGTCTTCCTTTGACTCTTGACATTTCTCCCTGCCTCAGTAAAGCAGCAATTACTTAAAAGACCCCACCCACCCTGTTCATTTTCTCTTCTCCCTTTAGGCAGAGAATACAGAAGCCTGAAAACACATACCACCAACTTCAAGGACAGCTTGTACTCCATTGTTATAAGATTATTGAATGGACCTCTTGCATGATATGATGGACATTTGACCTCACAATCTATCTCATTATGGCCTTGAACCTTATTGCCTGCCCGCATTGCACTTTCTCTGTAAGCATAATGCTTTATTCAGCATTGTTATTGCTTTTTTCTTGTTCTGATGTGATTAAATGATCTGTATGGATGGCATGCAGAATAACATTTTTCTCTGTACCTTAGTACATGTGACAATGATAAATGAACTTACCAAATTGTTAATATACAAGTTTCTTCTAGTTATCTCACTACATTGGTGTGCTCCATGAACTTGAAATATTTCAACTTTTATTAGTTTGTACAGGTTAAATTTTCCATAGTATATGTCTGAAATGTCCTTCTCATTGTTACTAAAATCATGAATAAATATAAACTTCCTGCTCGGAAGGCTTAATCCAAATCACACAGCAGGAAAAAATAAGCCGCATACTAAGATTTCAGTAATTTGTATCCTTTATTCTCATTCGTGTGGTAGAGCAGTTTTTCTCTGCCCTGTGAAGGCATAGCCAACTGTTCCAAAAAGAGAATCATCCAGACAGTCCTGGCTTAACATTCATAGCACAGATGTGTGGAATTTCCAGAAGCAATTCATGCAATTGAAAGATCAGACTTTGACATGCAGAGGTCCATTTATTTGCTCAGTCACCAATATATCAAACAACAAAACAAAAGCTACACTGAATACTCCTCAAGAATTTCTCTGCTTCATTGTGCAGGCTTTACCCATTCCCTGCTTCACACAAAATCTGCATGTAATTGTTTAATAGTATACATTATTTCTGTTACATTAGAATACAATTGTTGGCAGGGAAGCCATTTTACAGGGCACACAGAACACTGTACGTTGATACAGATGGTTCAGACTGGTATTCCAAAGTTCTGTACCAATTTTGTCATGGAAAGAGTGTAGTAGTGGATAGAGGAAAATAGTCAAGGATGTGCTTGAAGTCTCCTTGAAGAATTGCAGCATCCCTGCTGCTAGCTGGGAACCCCTGATCCATGACTAAAGTGGAGAAGGAGCAATTGTGAGCAAGAGTGAGCCACTGAGGACTTTGAGGCCAGGCATCAGGAAGACAGAAGCAGTGGGTAAGTGGTGGAAGGACTGGACCACTCACAAATCACACCTGTTGTTTGTCAGTGTTTATGTGTGGTTTTTCATAAATTCTATTGTATTACTCTATTTTGCTGTAAATGCCAGCAAGAAAATGAATCTCAAGGTGGTGTTGGTGACACATATATACTTTCATAATATATTGACTTTGACTAACTACCCAACGTCAGACACCAGCTGCCCCCACACCTTCTGTGTGAAAGGGCCTGGCCTCCTCAATCACCAAAGAATTCAGAGAACCAGAAAGGAAACAAGTCACCCTTCATTCGGGGTGTTGACTAAGAAGGAGCAGGAGGAGAAGAAGAAAGTTCAAGTCCTGGGCAGTTACATTTTAGGGAAGCGGACATGTAAAATGACACCACCTCCCTGGTCCTACACACACTTCTGGAGCATCTGAATAACAAAGACACCTAGGTCAAACTCGTATTTATTGACTACAGCCCATACGCAACTCACACCAAATTAATCTTGAAATTCCTAGACTTAGGACTCAGCACATCCCTTGATGGATTCTTGACTCCCTGACCAACATGCTGCAATAGTAAGGATAAGCAGCAACATCTCTGCCAAGATTATCCTCAACTTTGGTGCTCCATTGGCCCCCTCAGCCCCTCACACCCTATACACTTATGACTGTGTGGCTAGATGTTGCTCTAACTCGATCTAGAACTCTATAAGACCATAAAATATAGGTGCCTTTTAACATTCAGAATGTTTCTATGAGATTTCTCCTCCTTCTCCTGAACTCCAGGGAACACAGCCCAAGAGCTGCCAGACATTTCTCATACAGTAACCCTTTCATTCCTGGAATCATTCTCATGAATCTTCTCTGAACCCTCTCCAATGTCAGTATATCCTTTCTAAAATAAGGAGCCCAAAACTGCACACAATACTCCAAGTGTGGTTTTACGAGTGCCTTATAGAGCCTCAACAGATGATACCACTATAGTGGGCCAAATCTCAAGCAGTGACAGGATGGAGTACAGGAAGGAGATAACCCAATGACATGATGTCAAAAACAATTATTTCAGTTAATGCCAGAAAGCAATAGAGCTGGTCATTGACTTGTGGATCTGACATCACAAACAGGTCAGACCATTTAAAGGTAGCAGTTGCTTTCTTGATGGTTATTGATAGGTTTTAACAATTATCTGTTGATTTACTAATTACCATACTGAGAAGTGTTGACAGGGCGGATGTGGATGTTTCTTCTTGTGGGAGAATCTAACAATGAGAAATCCCATTTACAATTAGCAGTCACCTATTCAGACAGGAATGAGGCAAAATGGTTTCTCTCGGAAGCTTGTGGCTCTCTGGAAGGCTCTTCCCTGAAAGGCTGTGATGGAAGCAGAGTCTTTGAGTATTTTTAAAGCATAGCGATTGGAGATAAGGAGGGGGTGAATAGTTACTTTGGGTAGTTGGGACTGAAGTTTCAATCATTATTGTGTCAACTGACAGAACAGGCTTGAAGGAGCAAGTAGCCTACTCCTCCTCCTTTATACATTTGTATGTTTGTATGTTTTTTTTTCAATAAATCGCTTAAATTTAAATTCCCCATTTATCTTGGTGGGATTTGATCTAATGTCTCCAGATTTATGTTCTAGCCCTCAGGAAATTAGTCCAGTAATTTAACCACTCTGTTTTCAGTCCAGGGTGGAAATGTCAAATACTAGCTTTCTAGTGAGAGAGGGAAAGTGTAAAGGAGATGCGTGGAGCATGTTTGTTTACAGGGAGAGTGGTGGGCTGCCAGGAGAAGTGATGGAAGCAGATATGATAATAATAATAATAAGAGGCATTTGGACAGACATGTGAACTAGAGTTCATAGGTTTAGGGTGAAAAATGAAATATCTAGGGGAAACTGAGAGGGATCTTCACTCATAGGGTGGTACAAATGCGGAATGAGCTGCCAGCGGAACTGGTCGCTATGCATTTAATGGTAACATTTAAAAGAATTTTGGATAGGTATATGGATGAGAGGGGTATGGAGAGCTATAGTCCAGGTGCAGGTAGATGAGACTAGGCACAAGATCAGGTCAGCACAGACCAGATGGACTGAAGGGTTTGTTTCTGTGTTGTAGGGTTCTAATAAGCAGGGAATAGAGGGATATGGATTATGTGCAGCACATAGGTTTAGTTTAATTTCGCATCATGGTAGGAACAGACATTGATGGGCTGACAGTCCTGTTCTATGTTGTATTTCAGATTCTCAGCATTAAAAATATGATATGATGATGAACAATATGAACAATGGGGACTGGAAGAGGAGCACAGAATTAAAACATAAGTAAGGCCAATGTGTGCTGGGTATTTAACATTTCCGTTATATCTGAGTAATATTATAGTTTGATTAAGCGTTCTTTGTTTAAGTAATTCATTACCCCAGTTTTCCCATTCTTACCTGCTTCAGAATGAACTTGCTCTTGCCGAGGGAGTTGCCTTGTGTGGGGATTGAGGGTTGTTGTACCATCCAAGCTGAGCGCTGAAGTGTTGGAGAAGTTACATGCTGGTCATCTAGACATGGTCAAAGTTAAGGTGGTGGCTCGAAGCTTTTCCTGGGATAGATCAGCAGATCTAATTTGAGATGCATTCTATATTAAGTTGGAGTATATAGCTAAGCAGGGAGGAGTGTTGTGTACTTACTATTTCAGTAATATTTGAGTAATATTGTAAACATATTGTTTGATTAAGCATTCTTTGTTTAAATAAGTTATTACTGGTTATACGTAAAAGTATGTGAATGGCACACATCATCACGCCAATACATCATATATGCGTGCCTTGCTAAAGTAAAAATGAAACTAAGAGTACATGAGCTCCTGGTCTTCCTGTGTTTTTCATTCAATTAGTTCTATGTTTTGCAGTTACAACACACAACAACTTAGCCCATCAAGTCTTTGGTGACCCTGTAAAGGGCATTGCAGTGGTCCCACACACACTGGCCTTTCATCGTGGCTCTGCAGCTTTATCATTTTTGTGACAGGTAAGAGGAACATCTTGAAAAAAAGAGGTAATAATGGAGAAAAATCAATATTCCTAGGTATGCAACACATGAAGAAAATAAGGTGTCCCTCAGCCACGAAGAACAGCCCGCTGAAGCAATGTGACTTACTCCAGAGGGAAGATGGTTTGGGCTCAGGATTAACAGCAGAATAAGGCGGGAATATGAGGTGTGAGAGCCAGGATCAAGAGAGCTGGCTCCCTACTGATGGATGGTGGCAAAGGGTTGTGTGTGCAGACCTCCTGAGCTGTTTCAGTGCATCCAGTCAGTGGTGCTCATGGTGCTCACCACTGAACAGGACTGTTAGCCCCAGTGCCATGAACCTGACCTTACCAATTCTCTTCTAGTGATGAGAAGCAAATAGAATGAGTTGCTGCCATTCAAAAATGCGTATTTATATCTGAACCATATGGTGTAGGAAAGTGAATGGTGAAAGAATCAATGAGGAGACAACAAACAGTTCGGGTCTAGAATACAGTGTCTGAGTAGTTAGAGTCATAGAAACAGTCCCTCTGGCACATTACTTCTGCGACAACCTTTCAGCTCATTTACACCCATCCCACATTAGGACAATGCCCTACTATGCCATGCCTACTTAATTAGTTTCATTCATATATCTTAGAGAGAAGTTTTTTGTCTGTCTTGGAGAGCAGTTTACCAAGAGATACAATGCTGTTGCTGTTGCTCAGGGAAGATCTCTTAGTCCCCTACTCTTATCATTGTACGTGCTCCCCTTAGGATACATCGTTTCAGTGCATGAACTTGATTTCCACAGTTATGTAGATGACGCACAATTGTACATCCCAGTTGAGCTTGATAACGCCCATGCTGAGGCAGAGCTCTGCATGGATTCCTTAAAGGAAAATCCTGCCTGACATCTCTATTACAATTTTTTGAGGAAATTACCAGTAGGCTTGATGAGAGATGCAGTGGATGTTGTACATTTGGATTTTCAGAAGGCCTTTGACAAGGTGCCGCATATGAGGCTGCTAAACAAGATAAGAGCCCATGGAATTACAGGAAAGTTACATACATGGATAGAGTGTTGGCTGATTGGCAGGAAACAGAGAGTGGGAATAAAGGGATCCTATTCTGGTTGGCTGCCGGTTACCAGTGGCGTTCCACAGGGGTCTGTATTGGGGCCGTTTCTTTTTACATTGTACATCAACGATTTGGATTATGGAACAGATGGCTTTGTGGCTAAGTTTGCTGACGATACGAAGATAGGTGGGAGGGGCCAGTAGCGCTGAGGAAACAGAGAGTCTGCAGAGAGACTTGGATAGATTGGAAGAATAGGCAAAGAAGTGGCAAATTAAATACAATGTTGGAAAGTGTATGGTTATGCACTTTGGCAGAAGAAATAAACGGGCAGACTATTACTTAAATGGAGAAAGAATTCAAAGTTCAGAGATGCAACGGGACTTGGGTGTCCTCATACAGGATACGCTTAAGGTTAACCTCCAGGTTGAGTCAGTGGTGAAGAAGGTGAATGCAATGTTGGTATTCATTTCTAGAGGAATAGAGTATAGGAGCAGGGATGTGATGTTGAGGCTCTATAAGGCGCTGGTGAGACCTCACTTGGAGTACTGTGGGCAGTTTTGGTCTCCTTATTTAAGAAAGGATGTGCTGACGTTGGAGAGGGTACAGATAAGATTCACTAGAATGATTCCGGGAATGAGAGGGTTATATGAGAAACGTTTGTCCGCTCTTGGACTGTATTCCTTGGAGTTTAGAAGAATGAGGGGAGACCTCATAGAAACATTTTGAATGTTGAAAGGCATGGACAGAGTGGATGTGGCAAAGTTGTTTCCCATGATGGGGGAATCTAGTACGAGAGGGCATGACTTAAGGATTGAAGGGCGCCCATTCAGAACAGAAATGCAAAGAAATTTTTTTAGCCAGAGGGTGGTGAATCTATGGAATTTGTTGCCACGGGAGGCAGTGGAGGCCAAGTCATTGGGTGTATTTAAGGCAGAGATTGATAGGTATCTGAGTAGCCAGGGGATCAAAGGTTATGGTGAGAAGGCAGGGGAGTGAGACGAAATGGGAGAATGGATCAGCTCATAATAAAATGGCGGAGCAGACTCGATGGGCCGAATGGCCGGCTTCTGCTCCTTTGTCTTATGGTCTTATCTTCTCTGACATCAGGTATGGCTGCAATAAACAAATGCAATAATTTCTTAAAAGTAAATGAAGATAAAACTGCTATACTTTTGGTTGGTCCCAAAGCCAAAAGAGATAAACTTAGGAACTTTGCTCTTCTTGTAAAATCAGAAGTAACAGGCCTGGGTGTTATCCTTGATTCAGATTTGAATTTTAAATCCCACATAAAGAAAGTGACAAGAGCAGCATTTCTACACAAGAAATATTGCAAAGGTATCTCTGTTTCTGTCACGTAATGATGCTGAAAACTAATTCATGCCTTTAAATTGAATAGACTAGGTTACTGCAATACACTGTTTATTTGCTTTCCGAAGCAATCCATTGACAAGCTTCAATTCATTCTGAACATGGCTGCTAAATTTTTAACTAAAGCCAGGATGAGGGAGCATATCACTCCCATCCTGGCTACTCTGCATTAGCTTCCTGTATCTTTTAGAATTGATTTTAAATGTCTCATATTTACTTTTAAAGCTCTTAATGGCCTGAGACCAGACTACATCACAGAACCATTTTCGTTTTATAATCCTGCTCAAGCTCTCAGATCTTCATCTGCTGGTCTCTTAAATTTAAATTTAAACAATCTCCCTCAAAAGATAATTGGAAGGTCAGCTTTTTTTTGAACCATACTCCTGAAGTGTGGAATTCAATCCTTAAAACTATGAGGGATACAGACTCAGCTAACACTATTAAACACCAGCTAAAGACCTTGCTTTTAATTAGTATCTTCTTGTCTTTTATTTTTTTTTCCATGGTTGTACTTTTAGCCCATTGTAAAGCACTTTGAGCTGCATCATCTGTTTGAAAAGTGCTCTATAAATAAAAGTCTTTGTGAGTATTACTTTAGTGCCTATATAACTGCTTCTTCACTGACTGTATCTAACTTCATCATCTCGTCTAACAACATATTCCAAAAACCAGTACTCCCTGTGTCAAACTGATCTCATTGCAATCTCCCAAGCACCTACACCCATTTGTTCTTAATACCCCAGCCATGCGAAGAAGATTCTATCTACCCTCTTTATGCCACTCATTAGGTCGCTCATCAGCCTCGCTCGCTCCAGGGAAAACAAGCCCAACCTCTGCAATTTCTCCCTGTATCTAAAGTCTTCTACGCCAATCAACAACACACATCAAAATTGCTGGTGAACGCAGCAGGCCAAGCAGCATCTATAGGAAGAGGCGCAGTCGACGTTTCAGGCCGAGACCCTCCTGACGAAGGGTCTCAGCCTGAAACGTCGACTGTGCCGCTTCCTATAGATGCTGCTTGGCCTGCTGCGTTCACCAGCAACTTTGATGTGTGTTGCTTGAATTTCCAGCATCTGCAGAATTCCTGTTGTTTACGCCAATCAACATCCTGGTGTACCTCCTCCACCCTCTCCCCAAAGCAGTAATGTGCAGGCAGATTCAATTGTGGTGTTAAAAGGGGAATTGTATGAAAAGGATTTGCAGGGGTAATGAGGAGGAGTGTAGTGAAGTGGGATCGATTAGATTACTCTTGCATCAAGCTGGCATGAATTAAATGAGTTGGATGTTCTCCTTCCATGCTGTAACCTCTGTAATGTGTACAGCTTTGCCCTTCTCTCTGCACATTAAATTTATTCTTCTGTTTCTCAGAGTATCATATACCAATCAAATGAGGTCCCCTTTCAGTGTTGTGGCTTCAGTGGTAAGAAAATCTGCGTGACTTATACTTGGGTTTCTTCCACTTTAGGGAGGGTCTTTGCCAAACTTTTAACATGGATAAGCCACGTAGAAACTTGGAACTTGCACAATTGTAACTATGGAATTTATAGACGGGACGATTCTAATTATTACCACTTTGGTACACATAAAATGTTTTATTATATTTTACAATGAATTATATTTTAGTATGGTCCTAATTATACATTCTATTAGTCTCTGGGTAATGGTTTCTCCAGCCTAAAGTGGTTTGATCTCCAGTAAAAATAAATAGACTAGTAATTAATAGTTCCTGTGCAAATTAGTGTCAGTTTAAGAACAAGGTTGAACCATTGGATGGTAGTCTTAAAAAAAAGGCCAGTATTTAAAATTCTCTCCTCTGTGTTCAAAGCATCTATTGTCTCATTGGGACGTAACTTCCTCTTATTCTCTGAGGCTCATCCTTGAATTTGTTGTGATTGCCACTGGCAGCAAAGCTTGAGCAGTCTGATCCCGAGGCTCTGGAATTCTCTTCCCAAACTCACCATTTCTCTCTCTCTCTCTCTCTCTGTTAAAGTGTTTCTAAAAATGATTCCTCTTCCATTCTTGTACTGCTCAGACTTAGTTTGCATCAGAATTATCTTGGAAACGTCTTACAATGTTAAAACTGCAATATAATTGGAGGTTCATGTGTGGTGAACAAGGTAATGGCTCGTCACTGTATACATTAACTGGGTTTGAAACACTGGTTGGTGGATAGTTGTTTCCACATGCTTTAGATCCACAATATCTAATGGTTTGGGTTGTGATTACGTGCTATATCATGATGACTACATTCAGGGTGGATTCAGTGCACTGAATTGTTCATACTGTGCTCAGTGGAGGACCCTCTGCTCATGTTGTTCAGGCTAACCATCAGTGACTTCATCCTGTCTGCATAATAGTCGCGCAGGTTAAGCAGGGGTAATTCAGCCAGACCCTCATCAAACTCACAGCTCCTCATGGCATTTTCCAAGTTCTTTTGACGCCGGTAGAAGTGGGAGAACTTATTGAAGATGAGTGTGATCGGGAGCACCACCACCAGGATCCCAGCCAGAATGCAGGCGGAGGCTGTTAATTTACCCCCGATGCTGATGGGGACCACATCTCCGTATCCCACTGTGGTCATACTGACAGTGGCCCACCACCAGCAGGAGGGGATGGTGGTCAGCCCGGAGTCCTCCTCCTTCTCGATGGTGTAGGCCACCACGGAGAAAACAGACACCCCGACCGACAGGTAGAGGAGGAGAAGCCCCACCTCCCTGTAGCTGTGTTTCAAGGTGGCCCCCAGTGACCTCAGGCCCGTGGAATGGCGGGCAAGCTTCAGGATGCGGAAGATCCTCATCAGCCTGAGGACCTGCAGCATCCGGCCGAGATTAGGCAGGGCGGGGCTGCTGTCGACGGCTAGGTTCACCAGCAGCGTCAGGTAAAAGGGTAAGATGGACATCAGGTCAATGACGTTCAGTGGGAGCCTGAAGAATTGCAGCAGGCTTGGTGAAGCAAACATCCTGGCCAGAAGCTCAAGGGTAAACCAGCCTATGCAGAAATGCTCAACAATCTCAAATCGGGGATCGTCTCTGTTGTTTCCCTGTTGATCCACCAGCTGGAACTCAGCCATGCTGTTCAGACACATGGTGGCTATGGATCCCAAAACCATCATTATTGACAGCACACTGTAAATCCTGCTAATGATGTTGTAACCGGGGTTTTCCAGCATTAACCACAGCCGCCGCCGGCAGTTCCCAAAGACCTGGCTGTCATACTTTGATGCATCCTTGAAGAAGGTTAGGACCTCGTCGAGGGATGAGGTGGTGCTGCCTCGATCACTGGCCGTTTCCTCGCCTTCGTCCAGATCAGTTGCAATGCTGTGGCCCTGGTGATCGGGGCTGCAGCAGGGTGGATCGATAAAGAACTCCTCAATGCCCCAGTACTCAATTTCCTGCATGAAGATGCATGCTTTGCCCGTGGTCCTGAGTCTGCCCGTATGGTAGAAGTTCAGCACCAGAGGGAAGAGGGCAGGGTTTCTGTCAAAGTAAAATTCCTTCTCCTCCTCGTCGTAGTCATCGCACAACTCGAGGACAGATTCTGTGGAGCAGCAGCGAAGAAGTCGGCCCAGCCTGGTCTCCGGGAACCTTGCTAAGGTTCGGTAGCTTAGTTTCTTCTTCAAACCCCCAACATTGATGCTGATCTCCCCATCATACTCAGCCACGAGGGCATTCCCAAGTGGAGCGGCCATGGGTGGAGGGAGGGGTGTGAGAGGGCCTGAAACAAAGCAGGAATGGCATGTTATAGTCTGACAGTCCATAAAACCATAAGGTATTGGAGGAACATTAAACAGTACAGTACAATCCTTTCAATGCAAACAACTCAGTCAAAATAAACCAATGGAATTTGATGAATCATCACTTTTGTATCCAGCCAAATAATACTCCAAGGTGTTTATTAAGACCATAATTTCAGCCAGTTCTTAGTACAGTGTCATAGCAGCTAAACTGCTTGATTGATTCACTGAAGTCTGAGCTGTTGATCTGGTGATTGGTTCAAATTCCACCATGATGAGTTGGGAATCAGAATTCTATTTTTTTGAGTAAATTCTGGAATCAGTAAAGAAGAATCTCACAGCAAACTCAATGGGCTGAATAGCCTAATTCTGCTCCTTTGTTTTATGTCTTATGGTCTTAATGACAGCTGGAAGACAACCACACTGTTGTAAAGTGCAACTTTGGGAAGGATATGGAATGTGGAACATAGAATATTACAGCACTCAATCCAAGATCAATCTAACACCTCCTTCCCACATAGCCCTCCATTTTCTTTTCATCCATGTGCCTATCGAAGAGTGTCTTAAATGTCCCAAATGTATCTGCCTCTGCCACAACTCCTGGCAGCACATACCATGCTGTTACTGCTCTCTGTGTAAAAAATATATTACTGATGTTCTCCCCTCCATACTTTCCTCCAATCACCTTAAAGGTATGTCTTCTAGTATAAAACATTGCCACCCTGGGGAAAAAGGTGCTGGCCGTTCACTCTGTCTATGCCTCTTATCATCTTATACATCTCTATCAAGTCTCCTCTCATTCTCCTTTTCTCTAGAGAAAAGACTTCGATTACTCAACCTTTCCCCACAAAACCTTCTCTAATCTAGGATGCCTCTTGGTAAATCTCCTCTGCACAATCTCTAAAGCTTCCACGTCTTTCCTATAATGAGGTGACCAGAACTAAATGCAAGAAGAATTAGGCCATTTGGCCCATCGTGACTGCTTCATCATTCAATCATGGCTGAAATTCTTTTTCATTTCTATTCTGCTCATAACCCTTAACCAAACAAAAATCTATCAATCTTTTTCTAAAATACACCCAATGACTTGGCCTCCATAGCCTTCTGTGGTGACAAATTCCACAGATTCACACCCTCTGGATGAAGAAACCTCTTCTCATCTCAGTTCTAAAGGGACATTCCTTGGAACCTCAACTCTCCTATTGATGGAGACATCCTCTCCATGTCCACTCTATCCAGGCATCTCAGGATTTGGTAGGTTTCACTAAAATCCCCTCTCCTGCTGAACTCCATAAAATACAGGCCAAGAGGCATCAAATGCTCCTCATATGTTCATCGTTTCATTCCGAAGATCAATTCAGTTCAAGGCTTGGGGGTGGTGAGGAGGGGGCGACTGTGGAAGGAGAAGCAGGGGTTGGTTAACTGGGGACTGGATGTGGCCAGGTTGCAGGTGGGACAGGGTGGTGATGGAGGGGTAGCTGTGGGAGGGTAGGACAGCAATGTGCAGGAAGTGGGGTTTAATATAAATTTTTAAATAAATTTCTAACTAACAACTCACAAAAAGCTGGAGGAAATTGCTGGGTCATCTACAGAGGGAAGTACCAATGGAACAGTTTTTTTTAAAATCACCTTCAATTATTAAAATCAAGAAATGGAAGGATTCAAGAAATAAGGAAAGAAAAAGTAACTTGCTTTCATGCCCCAGTGAGCTTTCTCTAAGGTGTCAATCCCAGATAGTTATGGGAAAACACACACACACACACACACGCATACACATCTCTCTCTCACACACACACATCTCACACACACACACTCACACACATACACACACACACCTGTTAAAATCAACCCAACATCCATCACACTCTAAAACAACAGAACCCAGAACATTGAACTGCCAGTCCTGCCCCTCCTGAAACCAAGTCTCTCTTTCTCCACAACCACTCCACTGTCTGTTTTGGCTTTCTGGTTCCCATCCCCCTGCAACTCTAGTTGAAACCCCCTACCCCCATGTAGTACTAAAAAACCTTCAGGTTAGGGTATTAGTTCCACTCCACCCCCCCTCCAGTTCAGGAGCAAACCATCCCTTCTATATAGGTCCCACCTTCCCTGTAAGAGAGCCCAAAGATCCAAAAATCTGAAGCCTTCCCTCGTGCATCAACTTCTTACCCATGTGTTAAACTTTATGAGCTTCCTTTTTCTGGCCTCCCACTGGTAGCAATTCTGAGATCACAACCCTGGAGGTTCTGCCCTTTAATTTAGCACCTAACCCCCTGAGCTCACTTTATAATGGCATTCTTATTAACCATCCTTGGTGTAGTAGTTCTACTAACTTTTCCTTGGTTCTCTGGGAGTCTTTAACTGTTCACTAAATTCTCAGTTAACTTTACTCCAGCTCAATTATCCTTCAAGGACACTGCCTTCCTCCAGTTCTGTCTTTCAACACATCTTGACTTACTTTGTCACCTTACGAGTAGGTGGATCTTCATATCCACAGCACCACCCCCCCCCAAGTTTTCTCCATCCTGTTTCAGATTGTACTAA
Organism: Mobula hypostoma; assembly: GCF_963921235.1. Lineage (NCBI taxonomy): Eukaryota > Metazoa > Chordata > Chondrichthyes > Myliobatiformes > Myliobatidae > Mobula > Mobula hypostoma. The sequence goes on from NC_086097.1 coordinate 174,717,836, forward strand.
ACCAAGTTTTCTTTTTCTGTTTTGATCTGTGATAACTCTTTGTAGCCAATTCCCTAGTTGCTGAGAGGAATTCCCTAAGGTTGGTGAACCTACAACTTAAAGCAGGATCCAGGACAAGGGTTCTTGCCCTTAGGACTGAGATGAGGAGTTCAGAAAGTTCTCTCTGAGAATTCTCTCTTCCAGATGTTCAGTCATTAGGCATGTTCAAGCTGAGATCAACAATTTTTGCAAAATAAAGAAGGGAAATGGAGGAAACAGGTGGAAAATGAAGTAAAGACATAGAATTGGTCAGGATGTTGAGTCTGGTTAAGGGCCAAAGGACTTACTTTCTGCTGCTCCTTAATTCCAGTACAAAGATTCACCTGGTACCATTCTTGTTGCGTACCTAGCACCTTTCCTTTGCCAAGTACCTTTGCTATTTCCTTCTTCATAGTCATAGAGAGATAAAGTACTGAAACAGGTCCTTCAACCCACTAAGTCTGTGCCAACCATTAATTACACACTTACATTCATCTGAAATTAATCAAATCCCATTTTATTCTTCCCACATTCTCATCAACTGCCTCCAGAGTCTACCATCCATCCACACACTGGGAACAATCTGCAGTGGTCAATCGGGCTAGATAGAGTCTCTGTGCAGAGGATGTTTCCTATAGTGGGTGAGTCCAGAACCAAAGGGCACAGGCTCAGAATAGAGGGATGTTCATTTAGAACAGAGATGAGGAGTAATTTCTTTAGCTAGAGGATGGTGAATCTGTGGAATTCATTGCCACAGACAGCTGTGGAGACCAGGTCATTAGGTATATTTAAAACGGAAGTTGAAAGGTTCTTGATTAATCAGGGCATCCAAGGTTAAGGGGAGAAGCAGGAGAATGGGGTTGAGAGGGATAATCAGTCAGCATGGATGAACTGGGCGAGCAGACTCGACAGGCTGAATACCCTAATTCTGCTATTATATCCTATGGTCTTATTGCCTTAACCTCCCGACCTGCACGGCTTTGGAATGTTGGGAGGAAACTGGAGCAGCCGAGAGTAAGCCACGGAAGTCACAGGGAGAGCGTGCAAATTTCACACAGGCAACACCGGAAGGCAGGATTGAACCTGGGGCTCTGGCGCTGTGCAACGGCAGATATACCAGATGCAGTACTGTACTGTGTCTGTATTGGATACAAATGGTGAGAGAAAGACCATCCACAGTATAAATCCTTCCCACACGAGCAGACTGTCAGTGTAGGATACTGGTCTGTGTGCACTGGAATTAGAATGGACAGAGAAGAATAGAAAGTAAAATCCCACAGAATAATTCCATCCCAGTGTCTGTATTCTGGAATTGTAAGTGTACTCTGTACTCTTGAATCATTACGGGTAGACAGATATTGACCATGAGACCATAAGACATAGAATAAAGCCATTGAGTCTGCTCCACCATTCCACCATGGCTGATTTTTTTTTATCCCTCTCAACCTTATTTTTCCACCTTTTTCCTTTAACCTTTCAAGTAACCTTTGACACCCTTACTAATTAAAAACCTATCAACCTCTGCTTGAAATATACCCAATTGCCTCTGCAGCTGTCTGAGGCATTGAATTCCACAGACTCACCCCCCACTGACTAAAGAAATTCCTCCTCATCTCTGTTCACTCTCCCACTGTTGGAAACATCCTCCCCACACCCACTCTTATCTAGACCTTTCAACATTCAGTAGTTTTCAATGAGATCTCCTCTCATTCTTCTGAACTCCAAGGAGTATATGCCCAAAGTGAAATACTTCATTTATTAACCCTTTCATTCCCAAGCTAATTCCCACGAAATTCTTCTGGACCCTCTCCAATACCAGCATATTTTTTTTTATAGATTTGGGGCCCAAAACTGCTCACAACACTGCAGCTGCAGTCTGACCAATGCCTTATAAAGACTTAGCATTACAACTTTGTTTTTATATTGTAGTCTTCTCAAAATAAATGCTAACACTGCATATGTCTTCCTTACCATCGACTCAAACTACAAGTTAACCTCTAGGGAATCCTGCATGAGGACTCCCAAGTCCCTTTGCACCTCTGATTTCTGAATTTTCTCCCCACTTAAAAAATAACCTGTGCCTTTATTCATTCTATCAAAGTGCATGACTATATATTTCCCTAAACTATATTCCATCTGTCACTTCTTTGTCAATTTCCCTAATCTAAGTCCCTCTGCAGACTTCCTGTTTCCTCAACACTACTTGCCCCTCCACCTATCTTCATATCATCCACAAACTTGACCACAAGGCCACCAATTCTATCATTCAAATCATTGACATATAATGTGAAAAGGAGCTGTCCTAATACCAACCCCTGCAAAGGCTACTAGTCACTGGCAGCTAACCAGAATAGACCCTCTTTATTTCCACTCTTTGCCTCCTGCCAGTCATCCAATCTTCTATTCACGCTAGCATCTTTCCTGTAATATCATGGGCTCTTAGCTCATTTTGCAGCCTCGTAAGTGGCACCTTGTCAAAGGCCTCCTGAAAATCCAAGTAAACTACATCCACATTGTCTATCCTGTCTGTTATTTCTGCAAAGAATTCTAACAGATTTGTCAGGCAAATTTTCCCCTTAAGGAGAAAATGCTGACTTTGGAGTATTTTACCATGCACCTCCAAGTACTCCAAAACATCATCCTTAATAATGGATTCCAACATCTTACAGACTACTGAAATCAGGCTAACTGGCCTATAATTTCCTGTCTTTTGCCTCCTTCCCTTTTTAAAAAGTGCAGTGATATTTGCAATTTTCCAGTCCTCTGGAACCATTCCAGAGATCCTTGAAAGATCATTACTAATGCCTTCACAATCTCTTCAGTTACTTCTTTCAAATGCTGGGCTGTAGTCCATCTGGTCCAGGTGACTTATCTACCTTCAGATCTTTCAGTTTCCCAAGAACTTTCTCCTTAATATAGCAACTACACTCAGTTCTGCCCCCTGATACCCTGATACCCTTGAACTTCTGGCATACTGCAGGCATCTTCCACAGCAAAGACATAACACAGAATATTTATTGAGTTTGTTTGCCATTTCTTTGTCCCTATTACTGCCTATCCAGCATCATCTTCCAGTGGTCCGATATGAACTTGTGCCTCTCTTTTACTCTTCATACATCTGAAAAAACATTTGGTATCCTCTTTTATACTCTGGCTCTCTTACCTTAATATTTCATGGTTTCTCTCCTTCTCATTTTTTAAAAGTTTCCAATCCTCTTGTTTCTCACTAATTTTATACTATATTGCTTTTATGCTGTCTTTGACTTCCCTTGTCAGCCAGGATGTCTTATCCTCCCTTTAGAATACCTATTCTTTGGGATGTATCCATCCTGAACCTTCCAAATTGCTCTTAGAAATTCCAGTTGTTGTGCTGTCATCTCTGCGAGTGTCTCCTTCCAAACAACTTAGGCTAGCTCCCCTCTCATGCCTCTGTAGTTGCCTTTATTCCATTGTAGGAGTAAACAAGACTGCAGATACTGGAATCATAAGTGAAAACCAAACTGCTGGTGGAACAGCAGTCAGAATCGAACCTTAGTTTCTGGTGCTGCGCAGTAACAGCCTGACACATTCTGAAGCTGTGCTTCTCATTTCCTAGATCAGTTTCAAGATTGTCCACCCAGGTAAAGCCACAAAGTTGACAAGACATCTCTCAATTGCTTGATAATTACTGCCAATGATCAGTGGATGCTTCGAAGAGAAATGTAGCTGGCCATTTTTATCATCTGAACCAGTTTCTCTTGGACTTCCACCTGCACAGCAGGGAATGCTTGGGGTTTCTACCACAGCTCTTATAATTTTGTTCTGTAATTTGAAGCTTTCAAGAAATTAAAACAGCATTCACAGAAATGGACCATTCAGCTGAACCAATACACAAAGCTTCCTTTTCTCACCCCCCTCCCCTCCCCCCGAGTTAGACCATAAGACCACGATATAAGAGCAGAATTAGGCCATTTGGCCCATCGAGACTGTTCCGCCATTTCATCATGGCTGATCCAATTTTCCTCTCAGTCCCAATCCCTTTCCTTCTCCCTGTATCCCTCAATGCCCTGAACAATCAAGAATCTATCAACCTCTCCCTTAAATATACACACAGACTTGGCCTCCACAGCTGCTTGTGGCAAAGAATTCTACGGATTCACCTCATCTTCGTTCTAGAAGGACTCCCTTCCATTCTGAGGCTTGATATCTGATCTTAGATCTCTCCACATCCTCTTCACATCCACTCTATCAAGGCCTTTCAGCATTTAATAGGTTTCAGTGAAGTCACCCCTCATACTTCTACATTGCAACGAATTCAGACCCAGAGCCATCAAATGCTCTTCATATGACAAGCCATCCAACCTGGAATCATTTTCATGTACCTGCTTTGAACCCTCTCCACTTTCAGTACATCCTTTCTATGATAAGGGGCCCATAACTTATCACAATACTCCAAGTGAGGCCTCACCGGTGCTTTATGAAGTCTTAACATTACATCCTTGCTTTTATATTTTAGTCCTCTTGAAATGAATGCTAACATTGCATTTGCCTTCCTCACTAGGGCCTCAATCTGCAAATTAACGTTACGAGAATTCTGCACAAGGACTCCCAAGTAGTAATACACCTCAGTTTTTTGTCCCATTTTCTCCCATTTAGAAAATAGTCAACCCTTTCATTTCCTGACACTGTATTCCATCTGCCATTTCTTTGCCTACTCTCCTAATCTGTCTGTCCTTCTGAAGCCTCTCTTCCTCCTACTATCCACTCCACCTACCTTCATATCGTCTGCAAACTTTCCAACAAAGCCATCAATTCCATCATCCAAATCATTGACATAGATTGTAAAAAGAATCAGTCCCAACACTGACTGCTGTGGAACACCACTAGTCACTGGGAGCCAGCCAGAAAAGGCTCCCTTTATCCCCACTCTTTGCCTCCTGCCGATCAGCCACAGCTTTATCCATGCTAGAATCTTTCCTGTAATACAAAAGACTCATACCTTGTTGAGCAGCCCCATGTGCGGCACCTTGTCAAAGGCCTTCTGAAAATCCAAGTTCACAACATCAACAGATTCTCCTTTGTCTATCCTGCTTGTTATTTCTTAGAACCATAGAACATTACAGCACAGAAACAGGCCTTTTGGCCCTTCTTGGCTGTGCCGAACTATTTTATGCCTAGTCCCACTGACCTGCACCTGGACCATATCCTTCCATACACCTCCCATCCATGTATCTGTCCAATTTTTTCTTAAATGTTAAAAGTGAGCCCACATTTACCACTTCATCTGGCAGTTCATTCCGCACTCCCACCACTCTCTGTGTGAAGAAGACCCCCCTAATATTCCCTTTAAACTTTTTCCCCTTCTCCCTTAACCCATGTCCTCTGGTTTTTTTCTCCCCTTGCCTCAGTGGAAAAAGCCTGCTTGCATTCACTCTATCTATACCCATCATAGTTTTATATACCTCTATTAAATCTTTCCTCATTCTTCTACACTCCAGGGAATAAAGTCCTAACCTATTCAACCTTTCTCTGTAACTCATTTTCTCAAGTCCTGGCAACGTCCTTGTAAACCTTCTCTGCACTCTTTCAACCTTATTAATATCCTTCCTGTAATTTGGTGACCAAAACTGCACACAATACTCCAGATTCGGCCTCACCAATGCCTTATACAACCTCACCATAACATTCCAACTCTTATACTCAATACTTTAATTTATAAAGGCCAATGTACCAAAAGCTCTCTTTATGACCCTATCTACCTGTGACACCACTTTTAGGGAATTTTGTATCTGTATTCCCAGATCCCTCTGTTCTACTGCACTCCTCAGTGCCCTACCATTTACCTTGTATGTTCTACCTTGGTTTGTCCTTCCAAAGTGCAATACCTCACAGTTGTCTGTATTAAACTCCATCTGCCATTTTTCAGCCCATTTTTCCAGCTGGTCCAAATCCCTCTGCAGGCTCTGAAAACCTTCTTCACTGTCCACTACACCTCCAATCTTTGTATATCAGCAAATTTGCTGATCCAGCTTACCACATTATCATCCAGATCATTGATATAGATGACAAATAACAATGTATACCTAGCGACTGAATCTTCCTAACTAACCTCCCATGCAGGACCTTGTCAAAGGCCTTACTGAAGTCCATGTAGACAACATCCACTGCCTTCCCTTCATCCACTTTCCTGGTAACCTCCTTGAAAAACTCTAGCAGATTTGTTAAACATGACCTACCACGTACATAGCCATGTTAACTCTCCCTAAAGTCCCTGTCTATCCAAATATTTGTAGATCCTATCTCTTAGTACTCCTTCCCATAATTTACCAGCCTATAATTTCCCGGATTACTTTTTGAGCCTTTTTTAAACAACAGAACTACATGAGCTATCCTCCAACCCTCCAGCATCTCACCCGTAGGTACCAACATTTTAAATATATCTGCCAAGGGCCCCTGCAATTTCAACACAGTCTCCTTCAAGGTCCGAGGGAATACCCTGTCAGGTCCTGGGGATTTATCTACTTTGATTTGCCTCAAGATAGCAAAGACCTCCTCCTCTTCAATTTGTATAGGTTCCATGACCTCACTAGTTGTTTGTCTTATTTCCATCGACTCAATGCCAATTTCCTTAGTAAATACAGACGCAAACAAAACATTTAAGATCGCCCCCATTTCTTTTGGTTCCATACATAGCTGAACACTCTGATCTTTAACAGGACCAATTTTATCCCTTACTAACCTTTTGCTCTTAATATACGTGTAGAAGCTCTTTGGATTATCCTTCACCTTGACTGCCAAAGCAACCTCATGTCTTCTTTTAGCCCTCCTGATTTCTTTCTTAAGTTTTTTTTTGCACTTTTTATACTCCTCAAGCAAATTATTTGCTCCCTGTTTCCTATATATGTCATACATCTCTCATTTCTTCTTTATCAGAGTTCCAATGTCCCTTGAGAACCAAGGTTCCTTATTCTTATTCATTTTGCCTTTAATCCTGACAGGAACTTACAAGCTCTGCACTCTAAAAATTTCTCCTTTGAAGGCTTCCCACTTACCAATCACATCTTTGCCAGAGAACAACCTGTCCCAATCCACACTTTTTAGATCCTTTCTCATTTCTTCAAATTTGGCCTTTTTCCAGTTTAGAACCTCAACCCGAAGACCAGATCTATCTTTATCCATGATAAGGTTGAAACTAATGGTGTTATGATCATTGGAACCAAAGTGTTCCCCTACACACACTTCCATCACCTTTCCTAACTCATTTCCTAATAGGAGATCTAATACTTTATACTTTATTGTCGCCAAACAATTGATACAAGAGTGTACAATCATCACAGCGATATTTGATTCTACTCTTCATGCTCCCTGGAGTACAAATCGATAGTAAATATTAAAAATTTAAATTATAAATCATAAATAGAAAATAGAAAAGGAAAAGTAAGGTAGTGCAAAAAAACTGAGAGGCAGGTCCGGATATTTGGAGGGTACGGCCCAGATCCAGGTCAGGATCTGTTCAGCAGTCTTATCACAGTTGGAAAGAAGCTGTTCCCAAATCTAGCCGTACAAATCTTCAAGCTCCTGAGCCTTCTCCCGGAGGGAAGAGGGACGAAAATTGCATCCTCTCTTGTTGGTACCTCTATATATTGATTTAGAAAACTTTCCTGAACACATGTTACAAACTCTAACCCGTCTAGACCTTTAACAGTATGGGAATCCCAATCAATATGTTGAAAATTAAAATCCCCTACTATCACAACTTTATGTTTCCTGCAGTTGTCTGCTATCTCTCTGCAGATTTGCTCCTCCAATTCTCGCTGAGTATTGGGTGGTCTATAATACAACCCCATTATTGTGGTCATACCTTTCCTGTTTCTCAGCTCCACCCATATGGCCTCGGTAGACAAGCCCTCTAATCTGTCCTGCCTGAGCACTGCAGTAACATTTTCCCTGACTAGCAATGCCACCCCCTACCCTTCGTTCCTCTGTCTCTATCACGTCTGAAACATCGGAACTCTGGAACATTAAGCTGCCAGTCCTGCCCCTACTGCAGCCAAGTTTCACTAATTGCTATAATGTCGTAATTCTATGTGTCAATCCATGTCCTCAGCTCATCAGCCTTCCCCACAATACTCCTTGCATTGAAATAGACACACTTCAGAAGATTATTACCACCACACACAACCCTTCTGTTTGTGAGTTTGCATGAACTTTTAACATCATTTATTTTCACCCCCGCTCCACTACAGTATCTGCTCTGACACTCCGGTTCCCATCCTCCCTGCAAATCTAGTTTAAACCCTCCCCATAAGCACTAACAAACCTCCCTGAAAGGATATTGGTCCCCTTATAGTTCAGGTGTAACCTGTCTCTCTTGTACAGGTCCAATCTGCACCAGAAGAGGTCCCAATGATCCTGAAATCTGAAACCCTGCCCCCTACACCAGTTCCTCAGCTATGAGTTCAGCCGTCAGAGCATCCTAATCTTACCCTCACTGGCACGTGGCACAGGCAGCAATCCTGAGATTACCACCCTCAAGGTCCTGCTTTTTAACGTTCTACCAAGCTCTCTATACTCACTCTCCAGGACCTCCTCACTCTTTCTTCCTACGTCATTGGTACCGATGTGTACCATGACATCTGGCTGATCACCCTCCCATTTCAGAATGCTGTGCATGCAATCAGAGACATCCCTGACCCTGGCACCTGGGAGGCAACAAACCATCCGGGATTCTCTGTCACGACCACAGAACCTCCTTTCTGTACCTCTAACTATTGGGTCCCCTATCACTACCGCTCTCCTCTTCTTCCACCCCCCCTTCGGCACTGCAGAACCAGACTCAGTACCAGAGATCCGGCTGCCATAGCTTGTCCCAGGTAGGTCATCCCCCCAACAGTATCCAAATCGGTATACTTGTTGTTGAGGGGAATGGCCACAGGGGGACCCTGCTCTGCCTGCCCTTGCCCCTTCCCTCGCCTGATGGTAACCCAGTTACCTGTGTGCTGCTCCTTTGGCGTAACTACTATCTATAAACACCTCATTCTCCCGAATGATCCGCAGGTCATCCAGCTCCTGCTCCAGTTCCCTAACGCGGTTTGTTAGGAGTTGCAGCTGGATGCACTTCTTGCAGGTGTCATTGTCAGGGACACCGGAGGTCTCCCTGAATTCCCACATCCTGCAAGAGGAGCACTCCAACATCCTGCCTGGCATTCTCTCTACTCTAAACAAACAAAACAAAACTTACCGGAACCTACCCTCGCCTCTGCCTGTTCACGCCGAAGCCTGTTGAGCCAAAGCCGTCCCATTCTGCTCCCTCTCACTCCGCTGCCCACTGTATATGGTAGTCTTTTTTAAAACCTTTGGCGCTCTACGTCACGTGCCTCCGCAGTCTAGCCTCTTTTCCCCGAGCAGCGTTAAAAAAAAGTCTTCTCTCCGAAATTCCTTACTCCTTCACTCTCGGCCTCCTGCTCCGATCTTCAAAGGATTCCAACAGATTTGTCGGGCAAAGTTTCCTGTAGAGACAGTTTTCTCTTGAAGAGACTTTGCTGACTGCAGCCTATTTTATCATGTGTCTCCAAGTACCCTGAGACCTCATCCTCAATAATCGACTCCAACATCTTCCTAACCACTGAGGTCAGACTAACTGGCCTATAGTTTCCTTTCTTCTTCCTCTCTCTCTTCTTGAAGAGTCGAGTGGCATTTGTAATTTTCTACTTTTCCAGGAACATTCCAGAATCTAGTGATTCTTGAAAGATCATTACTAATGCCTCCACAATTTCTTCAGCCACCTCTTTCAGTACTCTGGTGTGTACACTATCTGGCGCAGGTGAGTTATCTACCTTCAGACCCATCAGCTTCCCAAGAACCTTCTCTCTAGTTATGGTAACTTCACACATTTCATGCCCCCTGACAGCTAGAACTTCTACCATACTGCTAGTGTCTTCCACCATGAAGACTGATACAAGATACTTATTCAGTTCACTTGCCATTTCATTGCCCATTACTACCTCTCCAGCATCATTTTCCAGCAGTGTGATATCCAGTCTCGCCTCTCTTTTACACTTTTGTATCTGAAGAAACTTTTGGTATTCTGTTTAATATTACTAGATAGCTTACTTTCATTTTCCACTTTTATATTTTATTGACTTGTTTAATTGCCTTATGTTGGTTTTTAAATCCTTTCCAATCCTCTAACTTCCCACTATTTGTTGCTGTATTATATCCCCTCTCCTTGGCTTCTATGTTGACTTCAACTTCTTTTGTTAGCCACGGATCTGTCATCTTTCCTTTAGATTCTTCCTCTTTGGTATATGTATATCCTGTGCCTTCTGAATTACTTCCAGAAATTCCAGGCATTGCTGCTCTACCACCATCCCCGGCAGTGTTCTTTCCCTATCATTTCTGGCCAATTCCTCTCTCATGGCTCTGTAATTCTCTTTACTTCATTCTAATACTGATTCATCTGACTTTAGCTTCCCCTTCTCAAATTTCAGGGTGAATTGAATCATAATATGATTACTTGCCACAAAGGTCTTTAATCAATTCTGGTTCATTGCACAACACCCAATTCAGAATAGTTGATTCCCTATTATTCTCCCAAATAGAATAGTTGGGCTCAAATGCAAGCTGCTCTAAAAAGCCATCTCTTGGGCACTCTAAAAACTCTCTCTCCTGGAATCCAACACCAACCTGATTTTCCCAGTCTACCTTGGTATTGAAGTCCCCCATGACTATTGCCCTTTTGGATGCATTTTCTATCTCCCGCTGTAGTTTGTAGGCCACATCCTTACAACTGTTTTGGGATCTGTATACAATCCCATCAGGGTCTTTTTACCCTTGCAGTTCCTTAGCTCTATCCATAATAATTCAACACCTCTGACCCTATGTCACCTCTTTCTAATGACTTGATTTGATTTCATTTTTGTCCAACAAAGCAATGCCACCCCCTCTGCCTTCCTGCCTGTCCTTTTGATACTACATGTACACTTGGACATTAAATCTATCAACGTTACATTTTGTTCCCTTCTCCCACTTTGAGCTGTTATTTACCTTCACCAATCACTATGGGAGCTTCTACAACATCTGAAGTTCTCAACTGGATTTCTTGATAACAGAGGGTAACATATTCTACTTGTTAGTGAGGCAAGGGGGAAAGAATACGGAACATCAACTCAAAGTTGGAACCAGACTTTTCAGAAAACCCTCTCCAAGCAGCTGGCAATGGAAATTTACAACACCCTTCCACAAACAGGACAGATAGGAATGCTCCAAGAGCCAGTCTAGACTCGATGGGCCAAATCTTTTCCTTCTATGTTATAAGAAGATATGAAATATGAAGTATAATAATTACAATTAATTCTGGGTCAAGTGTCTATTTTAAATCCAAGAATCACATGTCATTAACCCATGGTATTAAAAGATATGAAGGAAAATTAACATGAGCTTAGGGCACGGAATAGCCATTAAGGTCCTATATTCCCTGATAAGTTGGATCACTTCAGCTCCTTGAATGGAAACAAGACACATTGACAGGAACTCCTGAGGGGTAACGGTAGGGTTGTGTAATGGAATTTCCCTGTTTAGAGAAGAACAAAAGTAAATAGGAGCAGGAGTAGGCTTTCGGCCCCTCAGTCCTGCCCCCTTCATTCAATACGTTCAAGGCTGGTCTATTCCAAGCTTTATCTCCTCTTTGTGCTTTCTGTATCCCTCAATTCACCCAATGATCTGGCCTCCACACAACCTGGTGGAAAGAACTCCAGAAATCCCCCACCATCTGTGAGCGGAAGTCCCTACAAACTTCAGCTTCAAATGACTATCCTCTGAAGTTGTACTATCATTTGATTTCTTTCTAACATTTTCACTATGGTATTGCAATTAAAATAAAGACCATTTTATAAACACTCACAGTAAGTCTTGAAGAAAAATTGTGTTACAGTTCTTGCCCAGTGTGCAGCTGTAACAGGTGTTAATGGTTTTTCCTTGATCAGGGCAGTGACAGGCAACACAAGATCACCACTGCAGTCATCTACAGATGGTCATCAAATGCATCCTTGACGGCACAACACACACCTTGAGGAAGAACATTTCAAAAGGAAGCTTTTACACCTTTGTACAATAAACGCATTTTCGTGTTATACCTGTCATGATGCAGCCTCTGCTCTCAATACTGAATTCAACTATTTCAGGTATCAGAACTGGCCAACCTTGCTGTTAAGGTCATCCACCTGTTTTATTAATTTAGTCGTTCCCTCTCCACACACATTGCCTGACGTGAGGCTTTTCCAACATTCTTCCTAAGATTTCAGCTTCTCCTCGCTGACAATCAACACAGATGCACCGTAAGACATTGCTCCCATTAGGGAGGAGGTACAGGATCCTAAAGGCACATACTCAACATTTTAGGAACAGCTTCTTCCTGTCTGCCATCATCACAATCCTTGGCTTTGCCCTAACAGAGACAATCCCTTCATGTTATCCCTCTTCCCTCACCCTAACAGAGATATTCCTTTAGTCCTGTCCCTCTTCCTTCACCCTATCAGAGACATTTCCTTATCCCTACCCTACTTTTCTCATCCTATCAAAGGCATTCCCTTATCCCTATCCCTTTCCCCTCACTCTATCAGAGACATTCCCTTAGTTTAACCTCACTCACCCTCTCTGCAAATTTAAACAGGCTTTTTTCCACTTTCTTCATTCTGAACAATGGTCTGTGACCTGAAACATCCACTCTGATTTTCTCCCCATAGAAGCTATCTGGGCTGTTGTGTCTTCTGTACTTTCTGTTTTTATTTTGGATGTCCAGTATCTACAGTTTTTTGATTTTCAACTACAACTATTGACAGTCTTCAATGTTATTGTGATGCAAGGAAATGCACCTAAAAAATAACATTTCTCTCTCACTGCAGATGCTGTGTTTTTCAGCACTCAGTAGTTATGACATGTGAAGGTCATTTGGACAGGTACATGTAGGGGTCACTGTTCTGGGTACGGGTACCTGTACCTCCTACCCAACAGAAATAATGGTAAAGAAATCTGATGGCAGAGGGGAAGAAGCTGTTTCTAAGATTCATTGTGTATACGGCCCAGACCATCATGAGTAACACCCTCCACACCAGTGGGCACATCTATACGAAGCACTATCGCAGGAAAGCAACACCCATCACCAAGGACCCCCTCCATCCCGGTCAGGCTTGCTTCTCGCTGCTGCCATCAGGAAGAAGGTACAAGAGGCTCAGGACCCACGCCACCAAGTTCAGGAACAGTTATTACCTCTCATCTATCAGGCTCTTGAACCAAAGTTCATGGTACATTTATTATCAAAGTAGATACAGTACACATTATACAATCTTGAGATTCATCTCCTAACAGGGTGTCAGGAAACAAACCTAAAAGAACCGATAAAAAAAAGACTGGCAAACACCCAATGTGCAAAGAGAAAAAAACAAACCATACAAACAATAAATGCAGGCAAATAGTGTTCAGAACTGAAGTCCACAGAGCGTTTGTCCACAAAGCCTTACTTTAGTGTAGGGCTGAGTAGACATCACAGAGCAGTGAGCTGAACTGGCCCGTCCCTCTCCTCGGGCCCCGACACCCCGAGCTTTCCAATCCGGCCTGGCACCTAAATATCATTCAAACATTGGGTTCAGTTGCTTCTATACCTTCTGGAGCCTGGACCCTGTCACCTCATTTCGGCCTGTACCCGACTTTTCTGATTCATCGTCCAAACATCGTGTTCAGACCAAAAAGATAACTTCACTCGCCTCCAGAACTGAACTGTTCCCACGAGCTACGGACTCACCTTCAAGGACTCCCCATCTTATGATCTCAATATTTATTGCTTGCTTGCTTATTTGTTTGTTTGTTTATTTATTTGTTATGTTTTTCTTCTCTTTTCGTATTTGCACAGTTTGTTGCATGTTTTATTTTGCACGTTGTTGACCAACCTGTTGGGACATTAATTCTATTTAGTTCCTAGTATTTACTGTGATTGCCCATAGGAAAATGAATCTCAGGATTGTATGCAGTGAGATATATAAACTTTGATAATAAATTTACTTTGAACTTCAAACTCTTGAAGTTTGCTTTCTGAACTCATGAACACGACCTTGTTTTCCCCTCTTGCACAATTTAATTTTGCAACTTTTAGTAATTTTTACGTTTTGCACTGTAACTACTGCCACCAAAGGACAAATGTCATGACATACAGTATGTCAGTGATGATAAACCTGATTCTGCTACTCATTCGAATGTCAGCTGGGGTGGGCGGTAAAGAGAGAAGCATGTCAATGCAAAGACACAGTAAATCAATGATAAATTGCACTTGTTTTGACAAGCTGCAACTTACAAGTGGTTCATCCATTGTTGTCGGAAGGAAGACTACAGGAGCTCAAGAGAATAGTTTCTTCCATGTTAAACAGCTTGTTTGTTTCCTTTTCATTAACCTGATCAAAAAGACTGTAAATGTTACTGATTTTCACCAAACTTCATTTGGAAGATATGTTGCCCATTTTATTGCACCAAGCAAAACCCTCCTACAGCAACAATTGTAATTAATTTAAACTCTTTGTTACAGCAAACAAAAATCACATGATTTTGCTAACAGGGAGATCTTAAATAGATCTAGAATAAAAAGTCAGTTTTGTTAATAGAGGCCACAGACCTACTGGGAGGTAAAAATACTTCGGTCCTGTCGGGAAGGAAGTTTGTTCCTATTCTGTCTGGTCTACAAGTAACAGTGTGGTTAGAAACGTAGAAAACCTACAGCACAATACAGGCCCTTCAGCCCACAAAGTTGTGCCGAACATGTCCCTACCTTAGAAATTACTAGGGTTACCCATAGCCCTCTATTTTTCTAAGCTCCATGTACCTATCCAAAAGTCTCTTAAAAGACCCTATCGTATCCGCCTCCACCACCGTTGCTGGCAGCCCATTCCACACACTCACTACTCTCTGCGTAAATAACTTACCCCTGACATCTCCTCTGTACTTACTCCCAAGCATCTTAAACCTGTGCCCTCCTGTGGCAGCCATTTCAGCCCTGGGAAAAAGCCTCTGACTATCCACACAATCAATGCCTCTCATTATCTTACACACCTCTATCAGGTCACCTCTCATCCTCCCGTCGCTCCAAGGAGTAAAGGCTGAATTCACTCAACCTGTTCTCATAAGGCATGCTCCCCAACCCAGCCAACATCCTTGTAAGTCTCCTCTGCACCCTTTCTATGGTTTCCACATCCTTCCTGTAGTGAGGCGACCAGAACTGAGCACAATACTCCAAGTGGGGTCTGACCAGAGTCCTATATAGCTGCAACATTACCCCTTGGCTCCTAAATTCAATTCCACGATTAATGAAGGCCAATACACCGTGTGCCTTCTTTACCACAGAGTCAACCTGCGCAGCTGCTTTGAGCGTCCTATGGACTTGGACTCCAAGATCCCTCTGATCCTCCATTCCTGCCAAGAGTCTTACCATTAATGCTATATTCTGCCATCATATTTGACCTACCACAATGAACCACTTCACACTTATCTGGGTTGAACTCCATCTGCCACTTCTCAGCCCAGTTTTGCATCCTATCAATGACTCGCTGTAACCGCTGACAGCCCTCCACACTATCCACAACGCCTCCAACCTTTGTATCATCAGCAAACTTACTAACCTATCCCTCCACTTCCCCATCCAGGTCATTTATAAAAATCATGAAGAGTAGGGGTCCCAGAACAGATCCCTGCGACACACCACTTGTCACCAACCTCCATGCAGAATATGACCTGTCTACAACCACTCTTTGCTTTCTGTGGGCAAGCCAGTTCTGGATCCACAAAGCAATGCCCCCTTGGATCCCATGCCTCCTTACTTTCTCAATAAGCCTTGCATGGGGTACCTTATCAAATGCCTTGCTGTAATCCATATGCACTACATCTTTTGCTCTTCCTTCATCAATGTGTTTAGTCACATCCTCAAAAAATTCAATCAAGCTCATAAGGCATGACCTGCCCTTGACAAAGCCATGCTGACTATTCCTAATCATATTAAACCTCTCCAAATGTTCATAAATCCTGCCTCTCAAGATCTTCTCCATCAACTTACCCACCACTGAAGTAAGACTCACTGGTCTATAATTTCCTGGGCTATCCCTACTCCCTTTCTTGAATAAAGGAACAACATCCGCAACCCTCCAATCCTCTGGAACCTCTCCCATCCCCACGTTGATGTTGCCTGGCCCTTGGAAAGGGTTTGCCATTTAATTAAAGGTAGATAATAAATGCAAACAATGTCCAAACCCAGTGAATGAATGTAAACAAAACATAGCAACAATCAGAAGTTATTTTAATTTATCACTCTTTCAGCAGCTGAACAGCACCTGAAATGCCAGCATTATTTGCCTCAGCACCAATTGTCTTTGAACACTACAGTAAAGTCCACAGCTTTGGTACCCTGTTGCAGGAAAGACATTATTCAGCTGGAAAGAGTGCAAAGAAGATTTATGTGAATATTGCCAGGACTTGAGAGCCTGAGTTATCGGGAATGGTTGGACAGGCTACCAAATTTGTTCCCTGCAGCATTGGAGATTTGGGGTAATCTCCTAGAGGTGTTGAAAATCATGATTGCCATGGATAAGGGGAATGCACACTGACTTTTTCCTAATGAACGTGAGAGAAAGAGAGTGTGAGTATGAGAGTGTTTGTGAGTGAGCTAGATAAGTAGATATAGATATCTGCAGATGCTGGAAATCCAAAGCAACACACATAAAATGCTGGAGGAACTCAGCAAGCCAGGAAGCATTTATGGAAAGGAGTAAATGGTCAATGTTTCGGCTGAGACCCTTCTTCAGGACGAGAAGCTGATTTCTTGGCCACCACTGACAGATTGAATATGGGGTGATCGAGAGATTGACATTGGCAAGCTATTGATGTCTCAAAGGGAGACAGCACTGGAGGAGTTCACAGAGAGCTGAAGGGCCGAATCTGTGCAATAATAAGTAAACCAGAAATTGTTGGCAAACTCAGCATTTCAGTCAGCATCTTTGGAATGCAAAAGAGTTCGCATTTCAAATCTGGAACCCTCCAGGTGTTTGTAGAGTACAGCAATGGTGGACCAAAGGGAATTCCTGTGACAGTGTAAAATAATCCAACTCTTCAATAGTCAATAGTCAATAGTCATACTTTATTGATCTCGGGGGAAATTGGTTTTCGTTATAGTTGCACCATAAATAATAAATAGTAATAGAAATAGTAATAGTAATATTACTATTAGTAAATAGTTATTAGTAATAGTCATAGAAATAATAATAGTAATAGAATAGTAATAGAAAATAGAAATAAATAGTTAAATAGTAATATGTAAATTATGCCAGTAAATTATGAAATAAATCCAGGACCAGCCTATCGGCTCAGGGTGTCTGACCCTCCAAGGGAGGAGTTGTAAAGTTTGATGGCCACAGGCAGGAATGACTTCCTATGATGCTCTGTGCTGCATCTCGGAGGAATGAGTCTCTGGCTGAATGTACTCCTGTACCCAACAAGTACATTACGTAGTGGATGGGAGACATTGACCAAGATGGCATGCAACTTAAGACAGCATCCTCTTTTCAGACACCACCGTCAGAGAGTCCAGTTCCATCCCCACAACATCACTGGCCTTAGGAATGAGTTTGTTGATTCTGTTGGTGTCTGCTACCCTCAGCCTGCTGCCCCAACACAGAACAGCAAACATGATCGCACTGGCCACCACAGACTCGTAGAACATCCTCAGCATCATCTGGCAGATGTTAAAGGACCTCAGTCTACTCAGGAAATAGAGATGGCTCCGACTCTTCTTGTAGACAGCCTCAGTGTTCTTTGACCAGTCCAGTTTATTGTCAATTCGTATCCCCAGGTATTTGTAATCCTCCACCATGTTCACATTGACCCCCTGGATGGAAACAGGGGTCACCGGTACCTTAGCTCTCCTCAGGTCTACCACCAGCTCCTTAATCTTTTTTCACATTAAGCTGCAGATAATTCTACTCACACCATGTGACAAAGTTTCCTACCGTAGCCCTGTACTCAACCTCATCTCCCTTGCTGATACATCCAACTATGGCAGAGTCATCAGAAAACTTCTGAAGATGACAAGACTCTGTGCAGTAGTTGAAGTCCGAGGTGTAAATGGTGAAGAGAAAGGGAGACAAGACAGTCCCCTGTGGAGCCCCAGTGCTGCTGATCACTCTGTCGGACACACAGTGTTGTGAGCACACGTACTGTGGTCTGCCAGTCAGGTAATCAAGAATCCATGATACCAGGGAAGCATTCACCTGCATCGCTGTCAGCTTCTCCCCCAGCAGAGCAGATGGCGTTGAATGCACTGGAGAAGTCAAAAAACATGACCCTCACAGTGCTCGCTGGCTTGTCCAGGTGGGCGTAGACACGGTTCAGCAGGTAGACGATGGCATCCTCAACTCCTAGTCGGGGCTGGTAGGCGAACTGGAGGGGATCTAAGTGTGGCCTGACCATAGGCCGGAGCAGTTCCAGAACAAGTCTCTCCAGGGTCTTCATGATGTGGGAGGTCAATGCCACCGGTCTGTAGTCATTGAGGCTGCTGGGGCGCGGCGTCTTCGGCACAGGGACGAGGCAGGACGTCTTCCACAATACAGGAACCCTCCGGAGCCTCAGGCTCAGGTTGAATACATGGTGAAGTACTCCACATAGCTGAGGGGCACAGGCTTTGAGCACCCTGATACTGACACCATCCGGTCCTGCAGCCTTGCTTGGGTTGAGACATTTCAGCTGTCTTCTCACCTGTTCAGCTGTGAAGCCCACCATGGTGGTTTTGTGTGGGGGAGGGGTATAGTCATGAGAGCAGGGTAGGGGACTGTGAGGAGGGGTAGGAGGGGAGAGTGGAATATGTGTTGGTTGGGGGCCGACAACAGATGGCTCATATGGGGGATGGGCAGGGGTCACAATGTCAAATCTGTTAACAAACAGGTTAAGTTCGTTGGCCCTGTCCACACTGTCTTCAGCTCCTCTGTTGCTAGTTTGCCGAAACCCTGTGATGGTCCTCATCCCCCTCCAGACCTCTCTCATGTTGTTCTGCTGGAGTTTCCACTCAAGCTTCCTCCTGTACCTGTCTTTAGCCTCCCTTATCCTGGCTTTCAGGTCCCTCAGTATTGCCCTCAGCTCCTCCCTATTTCCATCTCTATTCTTTCTTTTTAAATCTTTTTATTGAATAAGTATACAAAAAAGGTAAGCCATATAAACATTAATACAATGTTAAAGTATAATAAAATTCCAAAAGGTATCAATACCAAAAAAAAACTACAAACAATGTAATTTAAACATAAGAAACCAAGATAACATAATAGTATACTAAATTTTATATATATCAATGGAAAAAAAAAGAAAAAAAAACCCCAAAAAAAAACCCACCGTGCAACTAACTAAAAGCAAAGCAAAGCAATGGGCTAACTTGAAACCAAACAGAGTTAAACTTAAAATCACGTCCTCAATCCCGACCTCCATTAAAAACAGTGAAAAAAAAACAAGAAGGGTAAATATTACATTAAATGAAAATATCGAATAAAAGGTCCCCAAATCTGTTCAAATTTAAATGAAGAATCATAAAGGTTACTTCTAATTTTCTCCAAATTCAAACATAAAATCGTCTGAGAAAACCAAAAAAAGGTAGTTGGAGCATTAAGCTCTTTCCAATGTTGTAAAATACATCTTTTCGCCATTAAAGTAAGAAATGCAATCATTCTACGGGCTGAAGGGGAAAGATTACTAGAAATTTTAGGTAGTCCAAAGATAGCAGTAATAGGGTGAGGAGAGATATCTATATTTAATACCTTAGAAATAATATTAAAAATATCTCTCCAAAAAGTTTCCAAAGTAGGGCAAGACCAAAACATATGAGTTAAAGAGGCTATCTGCCCCGAACATCTATCACAGAAAGGATTAATATGCGAGTAAAAACGCGCTAACTTATCTTTGGACATATGTGCTCTATGAACCACTTTAAATTGAATTAGGGAATGTTTAGCACAAATAGAGGAAGTATTAACTAATTGTAAAATCTGCCCCCAATCATCCACAGAAATGGTAAGCCCCAATTCCTGTTCCCAATCTACCCTAATCTTATCAAATGGAGCTTTCCTAAGTTTCATAATAATATTATAAATCATAGCCGATGCATCTTTCTGACATGGATTGAGGTTAATTATCGAATCTAAAATATATGTAGGAGGAAGCATTGGAAAGGAAGAAAGTATAGTACTTAGGAAATTTCTAACTTGTAAATATCTAAAAAAGTGTATTCTTGATAAGTTATATTTATTAGATAATTGTTCAAAAGACATAAGGGAACCATCTAAAAATAAATCCAAAAACCGTAAAATACCCTTAGTCTTCCAAGTTTGAAAAGCGCGATCCGTAAAAGAGGGAGGAAAAAATATGTTACCTAAAATAGGAATCGCTAACCCGAATTGATTAAGATCAAAAAATTTTCTGAATTGAAACCAAATGCGCAAAGCATATTTAACTATCGGGTTAGAGACCTGCTTAAGGCGTTTCGAATCAAAAGGGAGAGAGGAGCCTAAAATAGAGCCAAGTGTATAACCCTGAACAGATTGTAGTTCCAATGCTACCCATTTAGGAATAGATAGTATGTCCTGATCAAGTAACCAAAATTTCATATGTCGAATATTAATAGCCCAATAATAGAATCTAAAGTTAGGTAATGCTAAACCTCCATCTCTCTTAGCTTTCTGTAAATGTATTTTACCCAGTCTCGGATTCTTATTCTGCCAAATAAATGAAGAAATTTTAGAGTCAACTTTATCAAAGAAAGATTTTGGAACAAAAATTGGTAATGCCTGAAACACATATAAAAATTTTGGCAAAAAAAACATCTTAACTGCATTAATACGACCAATCAAAGTTAAATATAAGGGAAACCATTTAGATGAAAGTTGAGTAATATGGTCTATTAATGGTAAAAAGTTAGTCTTAAACAAATCTTTGTATTTACAAGTAATTTTAATCCCAAAATATGAGAAATAATTATTAATCAATTTAAATGGAAATTTATAATATAAGGGAAGATGTTTATTAATCGGAAAAAGTTCACTCTTACTAAGATTTAATTTATAACCTGAAAAAAAACCAAATTGTGCTAATAACTCTAAAACAGCAGGAATGGATTTCTCAGGATTAGAAATATATAAAAGTAAATCATCAGCATAGAGTGATAATTTATGGGACTTTAATCCCCGAGTTATCCCAGTAATATTTGAAGATTCTCGAATAGCAATTGCAAGAGGTTCTAATGCAATATCAAATAATAGGGGACTAAGAGGACAGCCTTGTCGAGTACCTCGAAAGAGAGGAAAAAAAGGTGAGTTTAAAGAGTTAGTACGAACCGAGGCTACAGGGGAATGATATAACAGTTTAATCCAGGATATAAATTTCAAGCTAAAATTAAACATTTCAAGCACCTTAAATAAATAAGGCCATTCTACTCTATCAAAAGCTTTCTCGGCATCTAAAGAAATAACACACTCAGGAACATTTTGTGAGGGAGTATAAACGATATTTAACAATGTACGAATATTATAAAAAGAGTAACGACCTTTAATAAAACCCGTTTGGTCTTCCGAAATAATAGAAGGAAGTACTTTTTCTAGTCTATTTGCTAATAACTTAGAAAAAACTTTAGAGTCAACATTTAATAAAGATATTGGTCTATAAGATGCACATTGAGCAGGGTCTTTAACCTTCTTAAGTATTAGAGAAATTGATGCTCTATTAAAAGATTCAGGAAGTTTACCAAGTTTCAGAGAAGCCTCAAAAACCCTACAGAGCCAAGGGATCAATAAAGAAGCAAAACATTTATAAAATTCAACGGTAAACCCATCCGGGCCAGGAGCTTTCCCCAGATTCATAGAAAAAATAACATTCTTAATCTCATCCATTGTAATGGAAGTATCTAATAAAGAAGACATATCCTGTGAAATCTGAGGGAAGTCTAACTTATCTAAAAAATCATTCATATATTTAGAATCTCGAGGAGACTCTGATTGATATAAAGAAGAATAAAAATCACAAAAGGTTTGATTAATCCCCACATGATCCAGTATCAATCGATCATTTTGGTTATAAATCTGATTGATTTGAGATTTAACATAATTAGATTTCAATTGATTAGCCAGCAGCTTGCCAATTTTGTCACTGTGAACATAAAAGTCACTTCTTGTTTTCTTTAATTGGTTTACAATCAAGGACGAGAGTAGTAAACTGTGTTCCATTTGAAGTTCAGTTCTTTGTTTGTATAACTCCTCAGAAGGAGCCATAACATATTTCTTATCAATTTCTTTAATCTTGTCCACAATTGCCATCTCCTCCTGCTTCTGTTTCTTCCTCAAAGCAGCAGAATACGAAATAATCTGACCCCGAATATAGGCTTTAAAGGTGTCCCAAAGAGTGTTAACCGAAATATCCTCTGTATGGTTAATTGTAAAAAAAAGCTCAATCTGTTCATTCATAAAGTTAACAAAGTCCGAGTCCTGAAGCAACAGCGAATTGAAACGCCATTGTCTATTATTTGGTATATTGGCCATAATTTTAATAGAAAGCTTAAGTGGAGCATGATCCGAAATGGTTATAGAATCATAATCACATTTAATCACTGAAGGAATAAGACGAGAATCAATAAAAAAATAATCAATTCTTGAATAGGAATGATGAACATGTGAAAAGAAGGAAAAATCTTTTTCCTGAGGATGCAGAAAACGCCAAATGTCCGTCGACCCAGAATCAGAAAGGAAAAAATTAATCAAATTTGCAGATTTATTAGGTAAGGTCCGTAAAGGATATTTCCATCTCTAAACGCCCTCTTTTTAGCGTTCAGGATGTCCTTAATGTCCTTTGTCACCCATGGCTTGTTATTTGAATAACAAAAGTCAGTTCTTGTCGGAACATTGCAGTCCACACAGAAGTTAATGTAATCAGTGATGCATTCTGTGAGCCCATCAATATCCTCTCCATGTGGCTCACAGAGTGCCTGCCAGTTTGTCACCTCAAAACAACCCTGGAGTGCCTCATAAGCCTCCTCCGACCACTTCCTCACTGTCCTCGAGGTTGCAGGTTTACTCTTCACCAGAGGCACGTAGCAGGGTTTGAGATGCACCATGTTGTGATCTGACCTTCCCAGTGGGGGGAGGGGAGAAGAGCTGTATGCATCCTTAACATTAGCGTACATCAAATCCAGAGTCCTCTCCCCTCTGGTTGTACAGCTCACATACTATGTGAAGTCAAGGGGGCAGTTTGCTTTGTAATGTGTGTCTGTGTAAATGTTCAACAGACTGGTTAACTGGGACACTCCCAATAGGCCTGACAATACAAACAAAGAGGAGATGGTGGAAAAATGGCAGTTCTGGTACAGTTAAGACTTAAAATGAAGACTCTGCTTAACCAGAATCTAGTGAAAGGTCAACTATCCAAATCATTAACTTTGCTTTTCTTTTGTCTCCTCAGATGCTGCTTGGTCCTACTGAGTTTCAGTTTTTATTTCACTTTTCCTGCATCTGCAGTTTCGACAGTCCTTTGAAAGAGAAATCCATTTAGTCTGCGTGCTCTCCACTTTTTAAGGCATCCCTTTCCAAATGCAGATCCTACTACCGCATCTGCCTTTCTGACAAAGCATGTCAGTTCATAAACATTGTTTCTCACAATATTCTCTTTAATTACTCTAGTCTCTTTAGCAAATCACCTTCTCTAACTTGAGGTCCTTCCGGCAATTTTCCTTTACATCGTAAAGGCGCAGAAGAGGTTCACCAGGATATTGCCTGGATTGAAGAGCATTACCTGTAAGGAAAGCTTGGACAAACTTGGATTGTTTTATCTGGAGCATCAGAGACTTGATAGAGGTTTATAAAATTATGAGAAGCATAGACATGGTATTTAGAGCCTTTTTCCCCAGATGAAAATATCATATGCTGGAGGGCACAGCTTTAAGGTGAAAGGGCAGAGGAGAAAGATTAAAGGAGAATTACAAGGCATGCTTTTATTCAACAAGAAGAGTGGTAGGTGCCTGGAACTTACTGTCATAGAAACTGAGGGAAGCAGATATGAAAGCAATATTTCAGGGGCTCTAGACAGCCTCGTGAACAGGTAGGGAATGAAGGAATGTAGACCATGTGCAGGCAGAGATACAGTTTAAATTGTCATTATTGTTAGCACAGACATCATGGGCCAAAGGGCCTGCTTCTGTTTATACTGTTCTATATCCTCTTTTCTGAAAGACACTTCATATTGTTAATTTATGAATATAAATTTTCTCTCTCTAAAAGCAACATCAGTTTCTCCAGACGTTTTGTGTAACTGATGCTTCATCCCTGGGACCATTCTTGTGAGTTTCCTTTCTACCACGTGTGAACACTCCAGCTAGGACCTGAACTAATGCATCACTAGCAGAGTGTGTGCTGAAATCCATCCCTAAGACTAGAGCGTTTTGTACACAAACACAGCAGAGACTTCGCTGGATGTTAATGGAAATCTAGTGGCACAGATAGTAGAGCCGCTGCCCCTCAACATCAGAAACCCAGCTTCAATTCTGACTTCAGATGCTGTCTTCGTGGAGTTTGCATGTTCACTTTGTTACCACATGGGTTCCCTCAGGTGCTCCACTTTTCTCCCACATATTAATTGGCTTCTGTAAGTTGCTTTGGTGTGTAGCTGAGTGGCAGAACCTGAGGGAGTTGAGAATAAAAGATGGGATTGGTGCAGGATTAGTGTAAATGGGTGGTTGATAGTTCTCATATACTCATTGGAGTGAAGGGCTTGATTTAATGCTGTATTCCTCCAGGACTCTGAAAAATCATAAGTCTCAAAAATCACCACCAAATTCCTGCAAGCCGTTCATTGCCATGTTTTTGGAAAGA
Source organism: Mobula hypostoma (assembly GCF_963921235.1). Lineage (NCBI taxonomy): Eukaryota > Metazoa > Chordata > Chondrichthyes > Myliobatiformes > Myliobatidae > Mobula > Mobula hypostoma. Next base: position 174,742,750 of record NC_086097.1, read on the forward strand.
TTTTTTCCATCATTTGACAGGCAGGGAGAGATATTGGTCTGTGGTCACCAGCTGTAAACATCTGGGGGTGTTTCACTGCTGGGTGTATCACCTCCTAACATCTGGCTCCGATAACTTCAGTGGGATGGAATGTCAAGTCCAAGATATGACTGGTGACTGACTCCTCGTTTAGCCCTGGTAACCAAAGACTAGTTTTGCCCTGATAACTTTTTAAAATAGGGAAACATCTGCATAGGAAACACAAGGTCACTGAGGCAGCTCCACCAGCAAGGTCAAACTTGAAAACAGCTGCATGGGAAACGCAACCAATCTGGAATGCCTTCGGGTTGGGGCAAATTTGAGTTCCAAATCCCAGAGAAAGCTGAATCCCAGAAAATGAGGATAATAATCTGTGGACTAATTAGAATGCAGCACAGAGACCAAACAACTACATGCACAAGTTGCTCAAAAGTTTTCCTTCTAATGTATCCAAGAATTGGAGTAACCATTTAACAATGCAGAACATGTAAGTTACACCTTAATGCAATGTTAATTTCAACATACATTTCCAATGCCTTTTTGATGGGTGATGTTTAGTTAATTTTATCTCAAATACTTTCACTCCCTCACTATGAGGTTGCCTAACTAAAAAATTCCTTTGGAGTTGAGTAAAGCCTGGCATCCATTGTAATCATTTATCAGCCAGCTATCTTACACAATGGAACTGTAAACATTACAAAGTATAAACACATTGCATAGACATGGCCTCATCACACACAGCAGAAACATATGTGTCCTTCTGTGCCGTGTTACCAAGAAAAGCATGCCCCAAACAAACCCCCAACAAGACTAATGAGTTTGCTAATGCTGATAAAGGAATGAATTTTCACATGTTGTCTCAACAAGTCAGGACAGTAGAGATTTTAAGCAGTATCCTCTCAAACTAGAGAGATGAGGGGTCATTTTAACCTAATACACATCTTCAGAAAAGACCTGAAGTTCCATGAGGATGGGAAGATGTTTCAATAATTGTTCCGTTAGTGACTGGTATTGACCTGGTACACAGAATATTTTGGGATGTAACTCACCCTCCGGTGTCAAAATGGTTGTTGAGATGCATCTAGTGTGGTAGTGTAGTGGGTAGTGCTTGTCATTCTCACTTTCAACTTCCACCGCTGGCTAGCAGTCTTGTGAAAAGGACAGCTGAATGTGTAAGTCTCTCCCTGCCAGTACATAGCCTCACCAACAGCAAGCCTCGTGTAGTGCCTCCTCGCTGGCGACACACAGAAACTGAATCCTTTCAGACTCAGGCTGAGGATGGGGAGGAGGTCTGGCCCCTCCATATGTAGCATGCAGGCCCACCGGCGTGTGGACATGCCCTGGTGCTCATGAATCAGATCCCCAGCTATGGGTTAATAGCCTCACTACCTTGTGGGCTGCCTCGGGAGAGACAAAGGCTACATGAGTAAACCCAGATACCAAGTCCAGAGTGGAGCCTCTAAAGCAGCTGGGAGTTATTGAACATCCTTCTGACAATTCGTGCAGCCAAGGTGGTGCCAAACACATTGCCTCCTAAGCTTTCCTTTGGACTACACTGGTGAGGTCGAGAGGGGGATCTTGACAACTGGGCATCTCAGGATCTCCATACCTTCCATCCAGGCTTGTGCTGATGGTGATGGTCACCTATTGTCCTTTGGGACAGATCCTGAGGTCTCACACCATCAAGTTTCAAGGATGTGGAGACTGTAGGTCTACCAGGGTGCTGCTTGGATTATAAAGCATGATCTATAAGGAAAAATTGAACACAGTTGGGCTGCTTTCAAACGTTTTTAGAGGCTGAAGGTGACCCGGTAGAAGTGTATAAAGTTATGAGTACTATAGATAAACATGTAAAATCTTTTTCTGAGGGTAGAACTGTCAAGTTCTAAGGACGTGTATTTAAGGTGAGGTGAGAGGGAACTTTAAAGGAGATGTGTGGGACAAGTTTACTTTACATAGAGTGATGGGTGCCTGGTACAGGCTGCCCTGGTGTAGTGATAGAGGCAAATATGGCAGTTGCATTTAAGAGTTTGTTAGACACATGAATATGCAGGGATTGGAAGGATAAGGATCACCTACAGGCAGAAGAGATTTAATTTAATTCAATTCAGCATCATGTTCAGTACAGACATCATGGGCCAAAATGCCTATTTCTTTGCTGAACTGTTCTATGTTCTGAATCTTTCTCAAGAAATTGTCCTTTCAAAAAAAACATTGAAGACATTGCATGAGTTTAATTTGTTGAACTTTATAGAGACTTCTGTTAAGTAGATTCTGTGAACTGTTTATTGCTGTGTCCCATTTAAATAAGTGTTTGTTTAGAAAGTCAATGAATGTCATTATAAAACAGAATGCAGTAAATTGTTTTGTTGATTTCAGACATGGACTTAGAACCAAGAAACTACAGCACAGAAACAGGCCCTTTGGCCCTTCTTGGCTGTGCCGAACCATTTTCTGCCTAGTCCCACTGACCTGCACATGGACCATATCCCTCCATACACCTCCCATCCGTGTATCTGTCCAATTTATTCTTAAATGTTAAAAAAGAACCCGCATTCACCACCTCATCTGGCAGCTCATTCCATACTCCCACCACTCTCTGTGTGGAGAAGCCCCCCCTAATGTTCCCTTTAAACTTTTCCCCCCTCACCCTTAACCCATGTCCTCTGGTTTTTTTCTCCCCTTGCCTCAGTGGAAAAAGCCTGCTTGCATTCACTCTATCTATACCCATCATAATTTTATATACCTCTATCAAATCTCCCCTCATTCTTCTATACTCCAGGGAATAAAGTCCTAACCTATTCGACCTTTCTCTGTAACTGAGTTTCTCAAGTCCCGGCAACATCCTTGTAAACCTTCTCTGCACTCTTTCAACCTTATTTATATCCTTCCTGTAATTTGGTGATCAAAACTGAACACAATACTCCAGATTCGGCCTCACCAATGCCTTATACAACCTCATCATAACATTCCAGCTCTTATACTCAATACTTCGATTAATAAAGGCCAATGTACCAAAAGCTCTCTTTACGACCCTATCTACCTGTGACGACACTTTTAGGGAATTTTGTATCTGTATTCCCAGATCCCTCTGTTCCACTGCACTCCTCAGTGCCTTACCATTAACCTTGTATGTTCTATGTTGGTTTGTCCTTCCAACGTGCAATACCTCACACTTGTCAGTATTAAACTCCATCTGCCATTTTTCAGCCCATTTTTCCAGATGGTCCAAGTCCCTCTGCAGGCTCTGAAAACCTTCCTCACTGTCTATTACACCTCCAATCTTTGTATCATCAGCAAACTTGCTGATCCAATTTACCACATTATCATCCAGATCATTGATATAGATGACAAATAACAATGGACCCAGCACTAATCCCGTGGCACACCACTAGTCACAGGCCTCCACTCAGAGAAGCAATTTTCTACCACCACTCTCTGGCTTCTTCCATCGAGCCAATGTCCAATCCAATTTACCACCTCTCCATGAATACCTAGTGACTGAATTTTCCTAACTAACCTCCCATGCGGGACCTTGTCAAAGGCCTTACTGAAGTCCATGTAGACAATGTCCACTGCCTTCCCTTCATCCACTTTCCTGGTAACGTCCTCGAAAAACTCCAATAGATTGGTCAAACATGACCTACCACGCACAAAGCCATGTTGACTCTCCCTAATAAGCCCCTGTCTATCCAAATGCTTGTAGATTCTGTCTCTTAGTACTCCCTCCAATAACTTACCTACTACTGACGTTAAACTCACTGGCCTATAATTTCCCGGATTACTTTTCGATCCTTTTTTAAACAACGGAACAACATGAGCCACTCTCCAATCCTCCGGCACTTCACCCGTAGACAGCGACATTTTAAATATTTCTGCCAGGGCCCCCGCAATTTCAACACTAGTCTCCTTCAAGGTCCGAGGGAACACTCTGTCAGGTCCCGGGGATTTATCCACTTTAATTTTCCTCAAGACAGCAAGCGTCTCCTCCTTTTCGATCTGTACAGTTTCCATGGTCTCACTACTTGTTTCCCTCAATTCCATAGATTTCATGCCAGCTTCCTTAGTAAATACAGACGCAAAAAACCTATTTAAGATCTCCCCCATTTCCTTTGGTTCCGCACAAAGCCGACCACTCTGATCTTCAAGAGGACCAATTTTATCCCTTACAATCCTTTTGCTCTTAATATACTTGTAAAAGCTCTTTGGATTATCCTTCACTTTGACTGCCAAGGCAACCTCATGTCTTCTTTTTGCCCTCCTGATTTCTTTCTTAAGTATTTTCTTACACTTCTTATACTCCTCAAGCACCTGATTTACCCCCGTTTCCTATACATTTCATACAAATCCCTCTTCTTCTTTATCAGAGTTGCAATATCCCTTGAGAACCAAGGTTCCTTATTCCTATTCAATTTGCCTTTAATCCTGACAGGAACATACAAACTCTGCACTCTCAAAATTTCCCCTTTGAAGGCTTCCCACCTACCAATCACATCTTTGCCAGACTTCTCTGGCAAAACTGGCTAAAAGTCACTGCATCATGGGGATGAGTCACATATCAGCTAACCCAGAGTTAACGCACACAAAATGCTGGAGGAACTCAGCAGGTCAGGCAGTATCTATGGACAGGAATAAACTATCAACATATCAGACCAAGACTCTTCGGCAGTGTCCTGGGGAAAATAAAATGGGGTAGGGAAGGATTAGTTATTGGTTCAGACTCAGTGGGTTGAAGAATCCGTTTCTGTGCTGTACTCTCTCTGCCATCATCTTTCAACACTTATCTGAGCTTTATTCATGTTCTTGTCCTGGAGCTGGCAGGGACTTCAGTCAGAGACCAGCACATTCATGTACATTTCATAGTTGAGAGAGCATTTGGGTTGGGATCTCTGGAGGACTGTCCATTCCTGATTTAGCAACTATGCCTCCAGCTCAGCCTACTTCCCTCTATGCAACATGAGCCAATACCAAAGCTTGTATATGATATCTTTACATAGCACCAATTCTCCAAGGTTGGTCCCTCTCTAGACAGACTTGCATGCCATCTGTACAAATCATTTCATTACATCAGAGCACTGAGGTAGTGCATGGGAAAATGATAACAGAATGCAAAATAAAGTGTTACAGCTGCAGAGCAAGTGCAGTGCAGGTAGACGATAAGGTGCAAGACCATAATGAGGTAGATTGTGAGGTCAAGAGTCTATCTTATCATACCAGAAGCCTTCAATAATCTGATAACAGTGGGGTAGAATCGGTCCTTTAGCCTGGTGTCATGTGCTTTTAGGCTTTTGCATGATGGAAAGGAGAGAAGACCATGGTGGATGGGCTCTTTGATTATGTTGGTTGATTTACAGAGGCAGTGAGAAATATAGACAGAGTTCATCGAGGGGAAGCTGGTTTCAGTGATGTACAGAGCTGTGACCTCAACTCTTGGCAGTTTCTTGTGGCCACAGGCAGGGCAGTAGCCATACCAATTCATGATCTTGGTTGGGTTTGGAGATTCTGACTGGAAAACTTCTGAACATCCATCATGGACTGCCGAACACAGAAATTCAAGGCTTACTGAGTGAGAGAATGAGCTACAATCGTCACAGTGACTCCCCACTGCTACCAACTGCCACAGACACTTCACTCTACCTAGCTTTGGAGAGAGCACATTGCTACTGGCACCAAAATAAACTGATATTGTGACCCATGCAAGTTTCCTAGCATCAGTCTAAATCAGTGAGATTTTCAAACCATTCCCTGTTAATTGTGGCTGAAATCCCCACACCACACAGGGAAATAAAAGTGAATGTTCAGAGAGTTCCAAATTCCCAGAGAAAATCTGTATTGAAATTTCAGTGTTTTTAATTAATTTTGCATGTATTTGTTTCAGTTAGATTTTTTAAAAACGTCTAAAAATGATGATGCTTACTGAAGTACTCATGGCATCCGTTAGTCTTGCGAGACTATGGATATGTGCCTGGAAAGTCTTCACTCTCCCGGGCGCAGGCCTGGGCAAGGTTGTATGGAAAACCGGCAGTTGCCCATGCTGCAAGTCTTCCCTCTCCACGACACCGATGTTGTGCAAGGGAAGGGCAAGGGCTGATACAGCTTGGTACCAGTGTTGTTGCAGAGCACTGTGTGGTTAAGTGCCTTGCTCAAGGACACAACATGCTGCCTCAGCTGGGGCTCGAACTCACAACCTTCAGATCACTAGTCAAATGCCTTAACCACTTGGCCACATGCCAACGTTAAAGATAAAAGGAAACGTTTTTAAACAGATATTACTTTGGATACTGGTATTGCTTGCTGTTTAGTGACTGCAGCTTGCTGCTTACACTGATTCAGGCCCCACAAATGGTGCTGGGAGCCCTTATCCCAGTGGTAGAGCCCGGCAGGGGTCCAGGCAGGAACCAACGGCGCAGCCCAGGAGCCATTTCAGAGCACTGGCACATTTGCCTCAGTTATCAAAAGTACAGCAAATCTTTGGCAAGGCTAACACGACATCTCTCTTCATTGCTATGGGAACTGTATACAGAAGTAGGGATGATATATAGGGCCCATCAGGAGCACTGTATACAGTGTTGTACAGATGGGAGGGGGGAGAAGAGTCACAAAAGGCACCGATAAGTGGCAACTCTTTAGGTACAGCTATATTGGGAATCATCAGATATTCCTGTTTAGGACTACTACAGCTGAAATCCACAGTCATTGTCATGAGTACTTCAGTAAGCAACATCATTTTTAGACGTTTTTAAAAAATCTATCAATCCTCAAAATGGGATGGCAGATTTCGGGCACACGTGCAGTTCCTATTAAAGAAAATGGAAGCGGCAAAGGCCCACAGATCTACAGGCTCAATTGAAACACACAAGCTTAGGAACTTTTCCCCCCAAAACCCACCTCCCCCACCACCACCACTAATGTACAGTCACTGGAAAATGAAGCTGAAGATCTCAGAGCAAGATTGCAGCACCAGAGGGACATCAGGGACTGCTGTATACTTTACCTTATTGAAACATGGCTCACCCCTGCCATCTTGGGCGTAGCACTGCAGCCTGATGACTTCACCATTCTTCACAAAGACGGGTCAGTTGAGGCTTTTAAAAGTAGAAGGGGGGAGTGTGCTTCATGATAAACTCATCACTGTGCACATGATGGTTTTGTCTCGGTCCTGCTCACTCAACCTGGAACATCCAGCAGTCAAGAGTCATCCATTTTATCTGCCGAGGGAATTTTCCACCATCGTCCTGGTAGCAGTGTATGTTCCACCTCAGGCCAGTGCCATGCAGCACTGGAGGAGCTGAGTAACGTGATCAGCAGTCATGGAAGTGTTTGAGTAGACTTGGTATTTCACCAAAGATTCTCACAAATTTTTACATAGGTACTGTGGAAAACATCTGGCCAGGAGGGGTAATTTCATGGGATTGGAAAAAGCTGAAGGAAGTCACAAACTCAACCAGCACTAGTCTCCCCGGCATCAAGGACATCGTCAAAAAGCGATGCCTCAGAATGGCGACATCCATCATTAAAGGCCCACATCGCCCAGGACGTATCCTCTTCTCAGTGCAACCATCCAGGAGGTACAGAAGCCTGAAGATGCACAGTCAACATTTTAGGACAGCTTCTTCCCCACCACCATCAGCTTTCTGAATGGACAATGAACCTATGAACACCACCTCCCTATCTTTTTCTTCTTTTTTTGCTCTCTTTTTGCACAACACACTTAATTTTTAAATATCTATTTCTTATTATAATTTATAGTTTTTAATGTATTGCAATGCACTGCTGCAGCAAAACAGCATACTCCATGACATATGCCAGAGACGCTAAACTTCATTCTGGCTCTGACAAGATAATGTCCGGGGTGGGTGGGGCCTTTGATTATGCTGATTGCTTTTCTGAGGCAGTATGAGGTACAGCCAGAATCCATAGAAAGGAAGCTGATTTTCATGATGTGGATGTCAGTGGTAATACCACTGATTAACTGATTTTGAACAACCGCAATGGCTGGTCTGGAGTCCTCTCAAGGCCTGACAGTTTTAAGGAGAGTGGAACTCCCTCCATAAAGGGCATTTGTGTACAGACACACTGTTACAACAATCCAGTAGGTTTGAGGTCACCGTGACTAAGAAAGATTTCATTTGAGATTTAGTTATTTAATTGAATTTAAGAAGTTCTTGTCTCTAGATCAATGGGCCAATCTTTAGCTGCAGGTCCAGTTATTTAACAACTACAAAGACACCAGATGCAAAGATCTGGAGCAACAAACAAACTGCTGGAGGGGCTCAATGAGTTAAGCATCTATGGGAGGAAAGGAATTCCTGAGGCAGGGTTTCAGATCAAATCATCAACAAACCTTTCCTCCCACAGATGCTGGTCAACCCACTGAGCTCCTCTAGTAGTTTGTTACACTGAACCACGACAGTTCCTTAAGCTATTTTGCACACAGTTCAAAATGTAGACTGAAGAGCCACACTGGTCTCCAAACTAATCTTCTCCATGTAAGAATAAGGTTAGGAAGAGGTCATTCATTCCCTTGGATCTACTCCATCATTCAAAAGATCATGGCTAACCTTCTAGCTGACCCTAACCACTTAGAACACAGTACAGCACAGCTTTGGACAGGCTATTTGGCCCAAAATGCTGTGCCAATGTTGACGCCGATATACACGAACTGTCCTCCGCTCGTGTATCCATATCCCTCCATTCCTTCATATTCATGTCAATCAAAAAGCCTCTTAAACTCTACCAAACTGTTTGTTTCCACAACTATCCCGATAAATCATTTCAGGTACCTATTCCACTCTGCATTAAATATTGTCCCCCATGTTGTCTTAAATATCCCCCTCTAACATTTAAAGCCTTCCTTTAGAATTTGACAATTCTATCCTGGGCTAACGGATCTGACTGTATACCCTATCTATGTCTCCCCTCAGCCTCTGACACTCTAGGGAGAGCAATCCAGGTTTGTACAACCTTGCCTTAGAGCTGATCTCCTCTAAACCAGGCAGCATCATGGTGAAACTCTTCTTTAGCTATTCCTTGGATCCCCATGCCCACCATCCCAATATCACTCAATTGCCAATATATACTTGTCAGGTATATTGTGATGAGTATATTCTTGCTGTCTGGATATTTAATGATGGTAAGTCTTGGCAAAGAAACTTTCCCAACTCTAAAAACACTTTTCCTCATCACTCCTTGTAACTTCTCCAAGCAAGAAACTGCAGGGAGTTTTGCACACGGCTTACCACATCATGGAAACTGGCCTATTTTCCATGCACTAGGTCTACATTTCTCACTGTCTCAGTAAAAAAGCCAGAACAATTAAAGGCCTCACCCATGCAGGTCATATTCTCTTATCCCCTCTTGTATTAGGCAGGATATACAAAACCCTGGAAGCACATAGGACCAGGCTCAAGGAAAGCTTTGACTCCACTGTTGTAAGACGATTAAATGGTTCTTGATCTCAGAATCTACTTCCTTATGATATTTCATCATACTGTTTACCTGCACTGCACATTCACTGTGGCCGTTACACTTTATTCTGCATTCTGTTACTGTTTTACCTTGTTCTACTTCGATGCACTGTAATGATTTGATCAGTATGCAAGACAAGCTTTCCACTGTTTTTTGGCATTTGTAACAAAAATAAACCAATTCAAATCCCAGATGACACAAAAGCCTGAAAGCACACACCACCAGGCTTGAGGACAGCTTCTACACCACTGTTATAAAACCACTGAACAGAACCCTGGTACAATAAGAAAGACTCTTAACCTCACTATCTATCATGTGTGGCCTTGTACCTTGCGGTCTACCTGCACTGCACCTTCTCTGTAGCTGTTGCACTTTATTCTGCATTCTATTATTGTTTTACCTTGTACTATGTTATTACACAGCTATAATGAAATGATTTGTGTCAGGAGTATGTAAGAGAAGTTTTTCACTGTACTTCGGTGTATGTGATGATCATAATAAACCAATTACCTTGTCTGCTTCCCAATTGTAGACCAGTTTTGGGCTTTGTACAAGTATCCTATCTTTACCTTTACTCTTCTCCCACAAACAGAAAGAAAGAATCTGAACCCTATGGCATTTTACATAGTAATCTCTTACTAGCTCTTCTTTCAGTTGGTCCTGACAAAGGGTCTCCGCCCGAAACGTCGACTGTACCTCTTCCTAGAGATGCTGCCTGGCCTGCTGCGCTCACCAGCAACTTTGATGTGTGTTGCTTGAATTTCCAGCATCTGCAGAATTCCTCGTGTTCGCCTGTTGCATTTTAGATGGCACAAATTTAAGGAGAATGACAATGGGCTGGATGTGAAATGCAGAATGTAATTATGTTGTTGTGATCTTGATTGGTGCTGCAAAAGGGAAAATTAATTTTCCAATAGCAAACTGGATAAATAAGAAAAAATATGCAAAAAGTATGTCAATGGAGAAAGAGCATTGATTAGAGTGGTTCCTTTAAGAAATTTGCAGATAGAAACGATAGGCTGTTCTCCTCATAGCTAAAGTAGCTGCGAAGTGATCCTTTAAGATCAAGAGGTGAGTAGAAAGGACTGATCGGGGGAGTTGTGGACATTTAGAACATCAGTCTCCCCTCCACGGATCCAGTCTGTGCTTCTCGCTGCCTTGGAGAAGCAGCCAACCTAATCAAAGACCCCTCCCACCTTGGACATTTTCTCTTCTCCCCTTTCACATCAGGCAGAAGATCCAAGAACCAGGCTCAAGGACAGCTTTTATCTTGCTGCTCTGAGACTGTTAAACAGGTCTCTTGTATGATAAAATGGACTCCTGACCTGACAATTACTTTGTCACGGCCTTGCGCCTTATTTGTCTGCCTGCACTGTACATTCTCTGCAACTGTAACATTATATTCTGCATTTGTTACTGATTTACCCTGCACGACCTTGAAGTACTAATATAGTGAAATGAACAAACAACAATGTTTTTCAATGTAGCTCAGTACATGTGACAGTTATCAACCAATTACCAAAGGGCTGATTAGAACTGGGCACTAATTTAAGGTGAACGGAAGGAGTTTAGAGAAAAAGCTACTCAGCGAGTGGTGTTCAGGGTCGGTGTCTACTGCCTGTAGGGTGGTGAAAATTGATTCAACAGCAGTGTTCAAAGGAGCTATCAGGAAAAACACTGACCATTGGGAACAAGCAGAACTGCCAACCTAACTAAACTGCTCTTTCAAAGGGTGATTACAGAGGGGATGGGCCAAATGGCCTTACTTTGCTGTACCATTCTATGATTCTGTGATAGTTGTAGATGGGTGAAGTTCCTTACTCAACTCTTAATTATGTTCTCAGAAATTACCTATTAATGTTGAAACACAGATCAGCTTCTGATCTCTCATCTTTTTATTTGGGGTCCTGTGCCAGAGCTGTTTAATCAATTGCAATTTTCAAAGGCAATAACAAGGCTAATTATGGTCATGAGAGGAATCAGTAACCTTTTTCAGCTGTGGGCAATAACAAACTCCCAGCTGAGAAAATTCCATGTCCAACCTCCATAAATAACATTATTACACCAGGGAGGGGGTTTGATTTGCTTCGTATTTGGCACTCAACCCCCAGAGGAGCAAGGAAGCATCTCTTCTTCAGCAAGCATCCAAACCACATGAAATTTGGCTTCATGTAATTTGGAAAAAAAAAGTATCAAAAGAAGTTGGATCATTGTTGCTTTAATCTCATAATCCTGCCAAGTGTTCCCATGTGGATATGGAGGGCAGGGATGTGGGAGGAGGGGTGGGGACGGGGTAAAACGGTGGAATAATATGCCTAAGATTTACAAGGGAAGGAATGATTAAGCTTTCAGAGGAGACATTCACCCTGTTTTTTGTCTTTCAGAAAGCCTGTTGCATTAAGTGTGTGGCCATCTGCTGTATAACAGTGCTCACCCTGACATGAAGTTGGACTGATTTCTGTACAAGCTGACATAATCAAGCAACCCTCTAGGATCATTTTAACAATAAATATTTCTTCTTCAGCCTGCAGTTTTATAAGTTTCCTCTTTCTGGGAATATACCGAATACTGAAATTCAAAATGACTCCAAACTCCAAGGCAGAGCTTGGAAATGGAAATAGACAGTTTGGAAAAGTCATCTTGCACAATTTCAGGAGGTCCCAAAGAAAGTATTAAAGCCAATTATTTTGTTGAGACGGTAGCGTGGTGGTGAAGTTACTGGACCAGCAGCCAGAGTTCTGGACCATTGGCTCGGAGGCATGAGTTCAAATCCTACCATGATAGCTGGGGAATTTAAATTCTGGTAATTAAATAAGTCTGGAATAGAAAAACATAGAAAACCTACAGCACAATACAGGCCCTTTGGCCTACAATGCTGTGCCGAACATGTACTTACCTCAGAAATTACCCAGGGTTGCCCATAGCCCTCTATTTTTCTAAGCTCCATGTACCTATTCAGGAGTCTCTTAAAAGACCCTATCGTATCTGCCTCCACCACCGTTGCTGGCAGCCCATTCCACGCACTCATCACTCTCTGCGTAAAAAATTGCCCCTGACATCTCCTCTGTACCTGCTTCCAAGCACCTTAAAACTCTACCCTCTTGTGCTAGCCACTTCAGCCCTGGGGAAAAGCCTCTGACTCTCCACACGATCAATGCCTCTCACATCGTATACACCTCCATCAGGTCACCTCTCATACTCCATTGCTCCAAGGAGAAAAAGCCGAGTTCACTCAACCTATTCTCATAAGGCATGCTCCCCAATCCAGGCAACATTCTTGTAAATCTCCTCTGCACCCTTTCTATGGTTTCCACATCCTTCCTATAGTGAGGCAACCAGAACTGAGCACAGTACTCCAAGTGGGGTCTGACCAGGGTCCTATATAGCTGTAACATTACCTCTCGGCTCTTAAAAACAATCCCATGGTTGATGAAGGCCAATGCACCATATGCCTTCTTAACCACAGAGTCAACCTGCACAGCAGCTTTGAGTGTCCTCTGGACTTGGACCCCAAGATCTCTTTGATCCTCCATACTGCCAAGCGTCTTACCATTAATACTATATTGTCATCATATTTGACCTACCAAAACGACCCACCTCGCACTTATCTGGGTTGAACTTCATCTGCTACTTCTCAGCCCAGTTTTGCATCCTATAGATGTCCCGCTGTAACCTCTGACAGCCCTCCACACTATCCACAACACCACTAACCTTTGTGTCATCAGCAAATTTACTAACCCATCCCTCCACTTCCTCATCAAGGTCATTTATAAAAATCACGAAGAGAAGGGGTCCCAGAACAGATCCCTGAGGCTCACCACTGGTCACCGACCTCCATGCAGAATATGACCTGTCTACAACCACTCTTTGCCTTCTGTAAGCAAGCCAAATCTGGATCCACAAAGCAAGGTCCCCTTGGATCCCATGCCTCCTTACTTTCTCAATAGGCCTTGCATGGAGTACCTTATCAAATGCCTTGCTGAAATCCATATACACTACATCTACTGCTCTACCTTCATAAATATGTTTAGTCACATCCTCAAAAAATTCAATCAGACTCATAAGGCACGACTTGCCTTTGACAAAGCCATGCTGACTATTCCTAATCATATTAAGTCTCTCCAAATGTTCATAATTCCTGCCTCTCAGGATCTTTTCCATCAACTTACCAACCACAGAAGTCTCACTGGTCTATAATTTCCTAGGCTATCTCTACTCCTTTTCTTGAATAATAATGATAAGGAAAATTTTGAAATGGTAACCATGTAACTTCTAGACTAGTGACGAAACTACTATTATTCAGGGAAAGTAACCTGCTGTCTTTATTACTCTGGATGACATGTGAATCCACCAATGTTAATTACAGTCATTAAGTTATAAAGCACAGAAACATGTCCTTTGACACACTGGCTGCCAAATACCGATCTATACTAATCCCATTCACCAGCACCGGGTCAGTAGGCTTGATGATTCAAGTGCTTGTCTATGGTTGACTCTTTACTGTCTCCTTAGGGGCTGCTAGGGATGGATAGTAAATCCTAGTGTTTGCACTACATCTAAAGTTCAAATAAGTTTATTATCAAAGTACATACATGTCACCATATACAACCCTGAGATTCATTTTCTTGCAGGCATTCACATTAAGTACAAAGAAGCACAATATAATCGATGAAAGACCACACACAAGATGAATAAACAATCAATGTGCAAGATACAACAAACTATGCAAATACAAGAAGATGATAATGACCTTCAGTTCATTTTTGTTCCATCTACTTTCTAGTAAAGAATTGTGATAATTTATTCTCAAGTTCTGGTTTTTGTGAATGTTGTCTATGTGCTTGTGGTGCTGCTGTCAGTAAACTTTTCATTGCACCTGTACATGCATGTACTCATGCAGATGACAATGAACTCAACCTTGACTAATAACGGTTTAACCGAATTCTTTATCACCCACGTGCAATTCTCCTGTTCTTTTATCAATGTGCCTATCACATAAGTTTTAATTGGATTATTTTTAGTCATCTTCAACTGCTTACGATATTAATGGATTATCTTTATTTTTCCTTCTTGCTCCATTACTTCCACCATATGCACAGCCTGGTATGAGAACTCTTGGGAATTTCAGCAACCCAAATGGCAGATACTAATTTGTCCATGTTTAACTGCTATTTGATATACACACAAAGGCTCTGTTGCTACTGTTGCCTTCCAAACAGCGGGTTTTCTTTTAAATTATTCCATCCAAAATACAGCAAGTCTCAGCTGGATCAAGCTCAGATAACCCATTTTCTTTTTAACCTGTCCAGGAGAACTCAAAGTACAGGAGCAGAATTAGGCCATTTGGCCCAATGAATATGTTCTACCATTCAATTGTGGCTGATTTAAAAAAAAAAATTCTCTTGCCATAATCCCACAGAAAACACTGCATAGAAACAGGCCCTTCAGCTGAATGACTCTGTCAACTGCCATATTCACGGATGCTGCATTTGTCCCATCTTTACTCTTCCCACGTCCCCATCAACTTCCCCAGAACCCAAATTCTATAATTTACCCACACACTAGGGACAACTTACAGTGGCCAATTAACCTGACAACCTGCATGCCTTTGGACTGAGAGAGGAAACAGGACCACTCATGGGGAAACCACATAGTCACAGGGAAAAACATGCAAACTCCACATAGACAGCACCAGATTCAGGATTGAACCTGGGCCTCTGGCACTGTGTGACAGTGGTTTCAACAGCTTATCGTAGCACTGTGTCAGTATTGGCAGAGAAGGTGAGAGAGGAACCATCCACAGCATAAACCTTTCCCACACTAACACATTGTCAGTGTTGGATATTGGGCTGTGTATACAGGTATTATAATGGACTGAGAGGATTGGAAAAGTAAAATCCTACAGGGTACTTCCATCTCAGTGTATGTAATGGGAGATGGTCACTGTTTTATAATGGGTATACAGACACAGGAGTCACACAAGACTAGATGCTGGAATGTAGAGTAATAATTAGTCTGCTGGAGGAACTCAATGGATGAAGTCGCATCCCTATAGGAAAATGGGCAGGTGAGATTTCCGATCAAGACCTTTTAACTGCACCTTATAAGGATTTTGACCTAAAGTATCAACTGCCCATTTCCCTGCACAGATGGTGCTTGGGCTATTGAGTTCCTCCAGCACTTTGTTTTTGTTGCAGACAGCCCATAGGGCCCTGGATTCTGGAGGAACAACAAATGCAAGTGGTGAAGCCACTATATTTGTGATCATCAAGAGGCCAGAATTAGAGCAGCTTGGATAGGTCAGCGGTGAAACTAATGGAGAGAAATCGAGCAATAGAAAGAAGAAACCTTTTACTCTCAGTAGTATATGACATCCTCTCTCCATCCTGCTTCCATCTGAGAGAATATATAAAAGCCAGAAAGCACATTACTACAATGCTCCAGTACAGTTTCTGTCCCACAAATTCAGACTCTCGATTGGACCTGTTGTACAATAAGATGGACTCTTGACCTCACAATCCGCTTTGTTTTCATCTCGTACTTTATCGCTTATCTGCACTACACTTTCTCTGTAGCTTTTACATTTTATTCTGCGTTGCTATTGTTTTACCTTGTTCTACTTCAATGCACTGTGTAATGAATTAGGCCACAAGACCATAAGACATAGGAGCAGAATTAGGCCATCTGGCCCATCGAGTCTGCTCTGCCATTCAATCATAGCCAATCTTTTTTTTCTATCTTCCTCAACCCCAGTTCCCGGCCTTCCCCCCGTAACCTTTGATGCCATATCCAATCAAGAACCTATCAATCTCTGCCTTAAATATGCCCAGTGACCTGGCCTCCACAGCTGCATGTGCAACAAATTCCACAAATATACCACACTTTGGCTAAAGAAATTTCTCCGCATCTCTGCTTTGAAAGGGCCCCCTCTATCCTGAGGCTGTGTCCTCTTGTCCTAGACTCTCCCAGCATGGGAAACATCATCCAGGTGACTTATCTACCTTTAGGTCTTTCTGCTTTTTGAGCACCTTCTCTCTTGTAACAGTAACCGCACCCACTTTTCTTCCTTCACAAACTACAACATCAGGCATACTGCTAGTGTCTTCCACAGAGAAGAACGACGCAAAATGCTCAATTAGTTCATCAGCCATCACCTTGTTCCCCGTTATTATTTCTCCTGCCTCATTTTCTAGCGGTCCTATATCCACTCTCATTTCTCTTTTATTTTTAATATACTTGGAAAGACTTTTACTACCCACTTTGATATTATTTATTAGCTTGCTTTCATATTTCATCTTTTCCCTTCAAATGATTTTTTTAGTTGCTCTCTGTAGGTTTTTTTAAAAACTTCCCAAACCTCTATCTTCCCACTAATTTTTGTTTTGTTGCATGCCCTCTCTTTTGTTTTTACAATAGCTTTGACTTCCCTTGATCTGAAACAAGTATGTATTTTGGCTCATGGGACAATAATAAAGCAAAATGAATACCAATACAATGAGCTGTCTCACGCTCCTACATCCTGTCACTCAACATTTCTGAGATACCCTGTGCAAACTTATCTTTTTCCAAAGCTGGGCAGTATACCAGAAAGACAATTGACTTCAGCTGCCCTTTAAAGAAGTCAAATAGTTTCACGAGATTGGACTTCAATTTCCTGGAAGCTATGCAGAGAATCCACAATAAGCAGCCCTTCCTCAAAGCTAGCATAAATCAGATCCCAAATAATGCTTTCCAAAGAATTCCCTATAGTACCATAAACCTCACTAGTCTGTAGCTCCCATGGTCCAATACATTCTCCTTCATTAATATGGAAAATAATATCGTAGCTCTTCTAACTCTTTGGAAGCAGCCCAGAGGTCAATGAATTATTGAATCTGTGCATGCTATTTCACGATAACATCCTATCTCTCTTTCAGCATATTATGGTAAACAGCAACGTATTTCAGTGTGGTAATTCTCCCAATTCTTGCTGATAGCTACAACTATTCCCAGCCAAGGTTCTTCAGTCACACATCATTTCAGTACATGGCACCATCTCCTTCAGAAGTGAAGGCAAACCCAAATGTAAGTGAGTCCCGGGTTCACACAGGATCAAAACGTACCTCTTGCTGATTTAGATTCAATGCACATCTGCTTGTTGGGTTCTGCTTCCAAACTTTGGTTCAATTGAAGTTGTGACAATTAAACTTAGAGTGTAGTTGTTTCTGTACAGTAATTTATGTTGGGTAGAGTGACTAGCAAAGCAGCTACCTCCAGTGTCCCAGTTTTGATCCTGACTACCAGCGCCCTCTGCAGAGATTTTGGATGTGACCAGATGCAGTTTCCTCTCATGGCCTAAAATATGGGCAGTTGCTGGGTTAATTGGCCACTGTGAAATACCCCAGGTGCATAGGGTAGAATTTAGGTGAAACTGATGGGAATGTATGAGGGTAGGGTAGGATTAATGCTAAAATGGGTGTTAGGTGATTTATACAGACTCGGTGAGACAAATGGCCTGTTCCTGTGCTATATCTGTGACAATAAGTACAAGGTAACAAGAGTGATTTTCGATTCTTATGGCATAAACCAAGTCCACTCTGCCCATTGTTTCTGTGCTAGCTCCTGGAAACTCTGTTTAGTTTGCTGTTGGAACCCTTTCCTGGTGAATCTGCTTCCAGCTCCCAGCAGATTCGTGATCATAGCTCCCTGAGTAAATAGAATTCTCGTCCCTTGTTTTTCATTTGTCAATTACCTTAAGTGTGTATCCCCAGTCACTGACTCCGCTGCAGGAAAACAGGTTCTTCTTATCTGGTTTTCCAAAGCCCTTCACCTTATCTCCCTACCTAAGCTCTACTGTTACGTGTGTTTTATGATTGCTTCCTGAATTCTAACGATGCATAGCATTGCCCATTGCCTCTCGAGGGTTTCTAACATCTTTCCCTTTATCTTAAATGGCTTCAGTTAATTTTTATTTATATCCTTTCCCCATCTATGCATAATGGAATCTTAGATTAATTTATTACTAAAGCAATGATTTGCCTCATTGACTGGAATTTGATGATACAAATGATAGTCTTTCGAACTGGGAGGCTCATTATCAGATGTTTTAATGGATAGATTGTTCAGATCTCCATGGTAACTGCAGCACATTGCAGCTGTAAATGATTTACTCATATGACCAACTTTCATAATCAAAATCCTTTGGACACCTTTGTGCTCTCTAATATCCTGCTCATTAACAGTGAGAAATAAGATAGATAGGTAGATAGATAATTTATTGATCCCAAAGGAAATTACAGTGTCACAGTAGCATTACATATGCCCAGAAATACAAATAGTAGAAGAGAAGTAAGAAAGAAAAAAAAAATTAGTTACCTCAAACAGTCTAACCGAAGAGGGTCATCACTTCCCCGGCTACAGGTTGACTCATTATAGAATCTAATGGCTGAGGGTAAGAACGACCTCATATAGCACTCTTTGGATCAGCACAGTTGTCTTAGTCTATTTCTGAAAGTGCTCTTCTGTTCAGTCAAGGTGGCATGCAAAGGTTGAGAAACATTGTGCAAAACTGCCAGGATTTTCCGGAGGGTTCTTTGTTCTACCACAGCCTCTAGTGTGTCCCATTTGACTCCAATAACAGAGCCAGCCTTTCTAATCAGTTTATTGAGCCTGTTGGCATCATCCATGTTGGTGTCATTGCCCCAGCACACCACCACATAGAAGATTATATTGGCAACAACAGACTGATAGAACATGTGAAGGAGAGGCCTACATACTCCAAAGAACCTCAGTCTCCTCAGGAAGCAGATGTGACTCCAGCCCTTCTTGTACACAGCCTCTCTGTTGGTGCTCCACTCAAGTCTGTCATCCAGGTGCACCCCCAGGTACACTTGTAGGTCCTCACCATTAATAGTAACAGGGAGCAATGCAGGCTTAGTCTTCCTAAAGTCCATCACCATCTTCTTTGTCTTACTGATGTTGAGCTGCAGATGATGCAGCTTGCACCATTTGACAAAGTTCTCCACCAGGGCCCTGTATTCATCCTCCCATCCTCCCTTTATATACCCAACTGTTGCTGAGTCAATAGAGAATTTCTGCAGATGACATGACTCAGTGTTGTATCTAAGCTCCGAGTTATACAGCATAAATAGGATGGGAGTCAATCTGTGGCAGCATAAACCAAACGATGCTGAGCAGAGAGACTGTCAGAATACCCTAGGGAGATAGAATCTCTTTCCCCAAAAGCAAGAGAGGAAAGAGTTTTAAAGGGGATATGAAAAGTAAGGTTTTTTTTATATACAGAGGGCTTTTGAAGTCTAGAGGATGTTGGCAGAGGAGATGCCAAATCAGATGCCATCACTACAGTTCAGGAACTTTCACACAGATTCTTGAATAGGCAAGGCATTGAATATGGACCTAATGCAGGGCAAATGGGCAAAAAGGTCAGCATTGATGTGGCCTGTTGCTGTGCTGTATGACTCTACGACTCTCTATTGTTCGGTCTCTTGAGCCTGTCAATTTCCTTAGTGGCTGAAAATTCAGCATTCCCTTTGATGAGTACATAGATTGGAGGGATTTAGTGGGATGTGGGCCGATCACAGGCAAATGGTTCCAATACAATTGTCAGCAGGAACAAGTTGGGTCGAAGTACATGTTTCCATTTAATATTAGTCTATGATGCTGATCTGAATTCATAACAAAAGATCTCCAGTTCAAATCCCCAGGGACTGTGTAGCTTTCAAAGTACAGATGTACTTGGATTGTAGATATGGATCTTTGCCAGCCTGTAACATTGACATTTATGTGTATGTATTGTAATTTTAAAATATTATTTGTATGTAATCACTGAGTTTTTGTGTAAAGACATTGGCATCTTTTCTGGTATGTACAATACATAATCCAACAGCACATAAAAACTGAGTTCATGAACTATTCGGGGAATCTCAAATGTCTAAGCAATTGGGCTTTGGGTGTATTCAGACAGTTGATATTGAGATTGGATAATTACAACGTTCAAAAGATATCTAGTCAGGCATGTGGACGGAAAAGGTTTAGAGGGATAAAGCTGGCAAATTGCTTTATTATTGTTACATTTACCAAGGCACAGTGAAAAACCGTGTTGCGTACAGATCACACACATCACGACAACACTGCAATGAGGCGGTGCTGAAAGAGGACAGCTCTGGTGGAAGTCAGGTCAGAGGTAGCATAGTCTAGGGGTTTGAGTGGGTTGAAGACCGGCTAGGGAAGTGCTGGAAAGGGAGAGTGTGGAAGAGCTAAAGATTTGCTTTATTTGTTTCAAGTACATCAAAACATACAGTGAAAAGTGTCTACTGCGTCAATGACCAACAGAGCATGAGGATGTGCTGGGGGCAACCATCATTCCGGCGTCTAGCACCATCATTGCATGCCCACAGCTTGCTAATCCGTACATCTTTGAAATGTGTGAGAAACATAGCGCCTACAGAACACACATGCAGTCCCCGGGAAAACATACAAACTTTTTACAGAGAGCTGTGTGAAATGAATCCAAATTGCTGGTGCTGCTAAGCACTACACCAACAGTTCTGCTACCATGCTGCAAGATGGATGCAGTAGGCCACTGTGACAATGAGGTTTTGTGGTGAAGTGACAGGATCCATTCTAATCAAATCTTCATCAAACAAAACATGCAATAAAGAGATTCAAAACAAACAAATGGCTTCAGCTGTCCTGCACTGCAACGTGATCTCATCTTATCCTTCCAGCTGGAACCGTGCTTTTGATCCCTTGCTCATTTGGCTCTATGGTTAGTTATGGCAAGTCTGAGGCTAGCCAACTGGACGATACAAGTGTAAACCCTCTGGACCACATGCTCCAAATCCGGTGCTACTCTCAAACCCTGCAATCATGGAAAAATGTGGTGTTGCTCCAGTTCTAGCCTCTTCTGCATTTGCATTTTCTATCACTTCAGCCAGCAATGATACCAACCTGGTCGATGACCAAGAGGTAGGTACAAGGATTTGGATTTTAGCCCATAGATGGCAGTGGTGATATGGTGTTACCTTGGGGTATTTTTAATACTGATATAGTAACATACAAGGATTTCTTATCTTTTTCATGGGGCACAGTTGGTGGCAAGCCCAACACTTACGGCCTGTCCCTTTCCCTGAAGGCTTGCTGAGCCATTCTAGAGAACAAATGAAAATATGAGCAGAGTAACCCCTCAATCCTGCCCCGCCATTCCATACAATAGTGGCTGATACTGGTTTCAACTCTTCTTATGCGCCAATTCCCTGTAACCCTCTGTTCCTCAATATTAACTGCTTTTGATATTCCAGCTTCCACAACCCTTTGAAATATACAATTCTAGATATTCATCACACTCTGTGAAAAGTATCCATCTGCATTTTAAGTGACTGAACCCTTGTCTTGTAACTATGTCCTCTATGAAACTCTTACTCTCGTGAAAACATCTCAATGTTTACCTGTTGCACACCTCAGAATCTTATATGTCTCAATGAGGCAATTCCTCATTATTCTAAATTTCAATGAACATAAAGCCAAAATGCTTATGATCTCAAAGGGAACTAACTCACAAGACAATGGCACTGGAGCCAGATACATCATGGGCACATCCCTCCTCACTACCAATGGTATCTACATGAGGCACTGGCTCAACGAATTAACATCTATCACCAAAGGTTCTCGGGCAGGAGGGACAAAAGCCAGAAGTCCCACAACTCCAGGTTCAAGAAAGCTATTTCCCTTCAATCATTTAGTTCTTGAACCCACCTGCACAATCCTAATCACTACCGCAGTATAGCAACACTATGGCCATTTTGCACTAAACTGGACTTCCTATTTTTGTTCCAATTGTGTTCTTTCTTGTAGAATTTTTGTATAATTTAATTCTAATTTATGTTTTTCTTGTGAATGTTATGTATCTGATGCTACATGCCTGTGCATACATATATTCGCACTTATGGCAATACGCTCAATTTTCAACTCTGACATACAAGCCAGACTTCCTGCAAAGCAGGACATTAATTAGCCTTTAGTTCTTTCCAGACCTCTAGCCCAGGCCTTTAAATTAGCAGTACGTATTCTGCAGTAACAACTCCCGACTGAGTAAGCAGAAGGATTAAACCTATTGATTGATAACCTAGACACCAGTTAGGAACCAGACAGCAGAACAAGGGAAAAAATAGAAACCTCAAATATTTATCATTGAACTGTTAGGTATCAATGCACTGAATTTGTTATGAGACAATTTACCAAGCAAAGATCTACAGGGAGCATGTAAGGTTAGATCTACAAAAGACAAGACATATGGCTTCCCCTCCCACTACATAATGAGGACACTTCAGAAGTGGTTCATTGCCTGCAAATGTTCAGGGACATTTTAAAGGTCATAGTATTCAGACAAATCTGCCTTTTCTCTGTGAGGGGGACTACACAGCGGACGCATCTTTGATCTAAGATATCTATTGTGTTTATCAAAATGTTGTTATGACTGTATTTGTTTATTTTCATGCTCTCACTACTAACATTTTCAAAATTTAATGCAAATAGGAGAATTTCATGAGTTACAGAATTATGCGGAAACAAGCCCAACTTATTCAGGCCAAGTGAGTTGCATATCTAAGCTAGCCCCGTTAGCCTGTGTTTGGCTCATATCCCTCTAAACCTTTCCCAACCAAGTCAGAATGCCCTTTAAGTGTTATTGGACTGGCCCCAACCACTTCCTTTTAAGTCCCAGAGAATAAAGTGGGTGAAGTGTTTGAAAGGTGAGCGCATCGCTGGCAGCTATTGTGGAAGGCTTCCTCCAAACAAAACTACTCCTACTTGCCTCCCCAATTGAAGAGTGGAGAGTATCCTAACTGACTGCATCACAGCCTGGTATGGAACTACCAATGCCCAGGTACAGAAAGATCTACAGAAAGCCCAGTTCATCAAGGCACCATTGAGCACATTTCTATGGAATGCTGCCACAAAATAGCAACATCCACCATCAATAACCCCACCATCCAGGCCACGCTCTCTTCCCACTATTACTATTGGGCAGGAGGTACAGAAGCCTGAGGTCCCACGGCACCACGTTCAGGGGTATCTTGGTATATGTGACAATAATAAATCAAAACAGATCAGCGCCATCAAAAAAATCACTCCATCTAACTCCACTTTCCAGCACCACTCTATAATCCTTATAGGTCATAGTTCTGCAGCCACATATCCAAGTACAATTTAAACATGAGATGAGGGTTTCCGCCTCTCCCCTCCTTTCTGACAGTGAGCTTGAGACCCTACACCATCCGGGTGAAAATACTTTCCTCATCTCTTCTATAATTCTAGCAGTAATTTTAAATCTGTCCCCCCTGGGTTGTTGACCCTTGTGCTAAGGGAAATCGCTCTTTCTTATTCACTATATAATTGAATATGCTATTCTTATACACTGTACTTAGTAAACCAACTCCCATTTCTGATATTTTTAGAACTTTTCAAATAGAAATATTCAAAGAAAATGAATCGCTGATGCTTAGATATTTTCAGATCTTAAAAGACGCATTGAACAGGGCATGTGGGGATGGCCCACACCAGTTATATGCTCTGCCATCCTATCCGAGTGTTTTAGCACAGGCAAGGCCCCAAATCCCATCAGATGGGTCTATTGAGGAATATAGGGTAGCAAGAAAGGAGCTTAAGAAGGGGCTGAGGAGAGCAAGAAGGGGGCATGAGAAGGGCTTGGTGAGTAGGATAAAGGAAAACCCCAAGGCATTTTTTAATTACATGAAGAACAAAAGGATGACAGGAGTGAAGGTAGGACCAATTAGAGATAAAGGTGAGAAGATGTGCCAGGAGGCTGTGGAAGTGAGCGAGGTCCTCAATAAATACTTCTCTTCGGTATTCACCAATGAGAGGGAACTTGATGACAATGAGGACAATATGAGTGAGGTTGATGTTCTGGAGCATGTTGATATTAAAGGAAAGGAGGTGTTGGACTTGTTAAAATACATTAGGACAGATAAGTCCCCAGGGCCTGACAGAATATGCCCCAGGCTGCTCCATGAGGCAAGGGAAGAGATTGCTGAGTCCCTGGCTAGGATCTTTATGTCCTCGTTGTCCACAGGAATGGTACTGGAGGACTGGAGGGAACCTTTCCTATCCATGTATAAGTCCACCCACCTCTACCACTTCCTTTGGCAGCTTACTCCATGTACACACTATCCTCTGTGTGAATAACTTTTCTCACAGTTCCTGTTCAGGTTTTTATTTGTTAACTAATAACCCTGCTGACTTTTATTTTGAAATTCAGTTGGACCACAAGAAGGCAGCCATTTTTATTATTAGTAGAGTTTTTCAGTCAGACTGAAGCATACGTACACAATCCTTCCTTATGTTTGTGCCATCAAAATCATTGATTGTAAGTGTTGTTTTAGTGCATTAAGCAGAACACTATCTGAGCAGCTTTTTGTGTTAGTATTATGTAAAAGTTTATTCCTGATGATCAGCCTTGGTAATTTAAAGAAAAGCTTACATGATATTAATCTTGTGTACATAAAAGCTTTCTTTACACATGTTGTGTATAATTTTTGGACATTTTACATGTAAGTCTAGCTTCATATATTCCTAATTTCTTATGAAATGTGTGTGACTTAATTGTCGTAAGTTTGAAGCATTAAGTACTTATGGTACTTTTCTGTTTCTTTACTCTTGTTCGTTTGTATATATGAGTGCTGCCCAAGAAAGCATGAGGAGCTTGGATGCTGTATTGGTAGATAGATAAATACTTTATTGATCCCAAAGGAAATTACAGTGTCACTGTAGTATTACATGTGCACAGATAAACAAATAATAGAAGAGAAGTAAAAAAAGAAAAAAAAGTTACATCAAACAGTCAAACAGGAGGGGGTCATCACTTCCCCGGCTATAAGTTGACTCATTATAGAGCCTAATGGCTGAGCGCATCCTGACTCCTGTGTTTAATTGAGTGGAGTTCGACTTACTGCTGAATTCTGTACTTCTGACCACGTGCGGACACACGACTACACTACCAGATCCAGTCCAAACCAAATCACCAAGTTTGCTGATGACAGAACAGTGGCTGGCCTTATTAACGATGATGACGAGGTGTACAGAGAGGAGATAGAGCAGCTGGTAGAATGGTGCGACCACAACCACTTGGACATGGACAAGACCAGAGAGATGATTGTGATGCAGGCTGACCACTCCTCACTCCACATACACGGCTCCTGCATGGAGAGGATTGGCAGCACCAGGTATCTGGGAGTGCACATAGTGGATGATCTCACCTGGCCCATCAACACCATCTCTTTGGTCAAGAAATCACAGCAGCATCTCCACTTCTCTAAGAGATTGAGGTGAACGAGGCTCCCTCATCCCCCCCATTCTAACCAATTTTTACAGGAGCACCATCGAGTGTGTCCTGACCAGCTGTATCACCATCTGGTACGGGAATTGCTTGGCATCTGACTGAAAGTCCCTGCAAAAAACTGCGAGGACTGCAGAGAGGATCATCGTGGTCTCTCTTGCACCCATCAGAGATACTTATCAGGGTGTCGAGGACGCAAGGCCTTAGCTTTGTCAATGATCCCTCTCATCCATCCAACAATCTCTTTGAACCCCCACCATCATGCAAAAGGCACCATAGCATTAGGACAAGAACTGTAAGGATGGGAAACAGCTTCTTTCCCCAGGCTGTAAGACTACTGAACTCCCTGCCACTACCCAGGTCTTATCACACATGAAGCACCAGTAGCATTATACTGCCTACTTTTTAAATTTGTGTTGTAAATGTACCTTATTATCTGTTACTTTACCAAAGGCAATATTAGGTTGTGTGTAACAGGTCTTGCGAAAGTATTCAGCCCTCAAGCCCTTGTTCACCTAAATGAGTATTACAACCAGGGATTTTTGATCAATTTAACTGAGAAATTTTAAGTCACGAATCACATGCTCCTTTGTCCATAGTACAGCCCCCTCCCAAAAAAAAACAGGGAAAATTTGTAAAGCATGAAAAACAAAAAATTCAAAAAAACTGAAATGGCAGTAGTTCAAAAGTATTCACCCCCATTGCTCAGGACTATTTTGAATAAGTCTCAATTAGCTTTGCACAATGTCGTGGAGCAAAATTTGCCCATTCCTCCTTGCAAAATTGCTTCAGCTGTGCCAGGTCAGTTGGGGAGTGGTGGTAGACAGCAATCGGTTGGGTTAAGGGCTGAACTTTGCCTAGCCCACTCAAGGACATCAATTTTCTTCATTTGAAGCCACTCCATCATTGTTCTGGCAGTGTGCTTTGGGTCATTGTCCTGCTGAAAGACGAACTTTGTCCCCAGGTGAAGCTTTGTGGGAGAGGCTAGCAGGATTTTGTCCCAGATCTCTCCGTATTTACCACCATTCATCTTCCCATCAATCCGGGCCAGATTTCTAGTCCCTGCTGATGAAAGGTATCCCCATTGCATGATGCTATCTCTGCAGTGTTAGATTTACACCACACATAATGCTCAGTGTCGAGGCCAAAATATTCCACTTTAGTCTCATCCAACCACAAGACCTTCTTCCACATCTTTGTGGTATCTACTAAGTGACACTTATACAGTATGTGCTCTACAGTGCCTTGTAAAAGCATTCATTAGCTCAACTCTTTGTTCACATAAATGAGTATTACAACCAGGGATTTTGATCAATTTAACTGAGAATTTTTATGTTACATGCTCATTTTTTACAGTAGAGCCCAATAACAGGGAATATTGTAAAGCATGAAAAATCAGAAATTCAAAAACTGAAATGTCAGCAGTTCAAAAGTATTCACTCCCTTTGCTCAGTACTTCGTTAAACCACCTCTCGTAGCTTTTACAGACAGTCGTCTTTTTGCATAAGTCTCTGTTAGCTTTGCACAACTTGATGAAGCAAGATTTTCCCATTCCCCCTTGCAAATTGGCTCAAGCTGTGCCAGGTTAGTTGGGGAGCAGCACAGGATAGCAACCTTGCGGCCTTGCCAGAGACGTTTGATTGGAATAAGGTCAGGACTCTGACTGAGCCACTCTAGGACATCAATTTGCTTCATTTGAAGCCACTCCATGGCTGCTCTGGCATTGATCTTAGGGTTGTTGTCTGTTGAAAATTGGACCCTCCCCATTTGAAGTTTTCTAGCAGAGACTAGCAGGTTTTTATCCCAGATCACTCTGTATTTATCAGCATTTGTCTTCCCCTCAATCCTGAGTAGATTTCCAGTCCCTGCTGCTGAAAAGTTTCCCTGTAACATGATGCTCCTTCCACCATCCTTGCTTTTATATTCTAGTTCTCTTGAAATGAATGCTAACATTGCATTTGTCTTCCTCACCATAGTCTCAACCTGCAAAGGAACCTTTAGGGAATCCTGCAAAGGACTCCCAAGTCCCTTTGCACCTCAGCTTTTTGTATTTTCTCTCCATTTAGAAAATCGTCAACCCTTTCATTTCTACTATCAAAGTGCATGACCATACATTTCCTAACACCGTATTCTATCTGCTATTTCTTTGCCTAATCTCCAAATCTGTCCAAGTCCTTCTGTAGCCTCTCTACTTCCTCGAAACTACCTGACTCTCCATCTGTCTTCATATCATCTGCAAACTTTCCAACAAAGCCATCAATTCCATCATCCAAATCATTGACATATAATGTAACAAAGAACTTGTCCCAAATCAGACCCCTGTGGAACACCACTAGCAACTGGCAGCCAGTCAGAAAAGGCTCCCTTTATTCCCACTCTTTGTCCCCTGCCAAATAGCCACTGCTTTGTCCATGTGAGAATCTTGCTAAGTAGCCTCATGTGTGGCACCTTGTCAAAGGCCTTCTGAAAATCCAAATACACAACATCAGCTGATTCTCCTTTATCTATCTTGCTTGTTACTTCTTCAAAGAATTCCAACAGGTTTATCAGGCAAGAATTTCCCTTGAGGAAACCCTACTGACTACAGCTTATTTTATTAGGTGCCTCAAAGTACCCTGAGACCTCATCCCTAATAATAGACTCCAACATTTTCCCAACAACTGAGATCAGACCAACTGGCCTATAGTTTCCTTCCTTCTGCCTTTCTCCCTTCTTGAAGAGTGGAGCAACATTTGCAATTTTCCATTCTCCTGGAACCATTCCGGAATCTAGCCATTCATAAAAGATCATTACTAATGCCTCCACAATCTCTTCAGCCACCTCTTTCAGAACCCTGGGATGTACACCGTCTAGTCCAGGTGACTGATCTACCTTCAGATTTTTCAGTTTACCAAGAACCTTCTCTCTAGTTATGGTAACTTCACACACTTTATGACCCCTGACACCTGGAACTACCACCACACAGTTTTCCACCATGAAGACTGATGCAAAATACTCATTCAGTCCGCCTGCCATTTCATTGTCCATTACTACTTCTCCAGTATCCTTTTCCAGTGGTCCAATATCCACTCTCGCCTCCCTTTGACACTTCATGCACTTTCGTTACCTTCTTAATGACTTACTTAGTTGTCTTCTGTTGTTTTTAAAAGCTTCCCAATCCTCTAACTTCCCACTAATCTCTGCTCTATTATATGCCCTCTCTTTGGCTTTTATATTGGCTTTGACTTCTCTAATTAGCCATGGTTGTGTCATCTTTTCTTGAGAACATTTTTTCCTCTTTTGAATGAATACATCCTGTGCCTTCCAAATTGCTTCCAGAAATTCCAGCTACTGCTGCTCTACCGTCATCCCTACCAGTGCTCTTTTCCATTCAATTCTGGGAACTCCTCTCTCATGCCTCTGTGATTCACTTTACTTTTCTGTAATAATGAGACCTCTAACTTTGGCTTCTCCTTCTCAAATTTCAGGGTGAATTTGATCATATCATGATCACTTTCCCCTAAGAGTTCTTTTACCTTAAGCTCTTTAATCAATTCTGGTTCATTGCACAAAATCCAATCTAGAATAGCTGATCCTGTAGTGGGCTAAACCAGGTGCTGCTCTAAAAAGCCATCTTGTAACCACTCTAGAAAATGCCCTTCCTGTAATCCAGCACCAACCTGATTTTCCAAATTTATCTGAATATTGAAATCTCCTATGATTAACATTTCCCTTTTGGCATGCATTTTTTAGCTCACGTTGTAATTTGTAGGCCACAGCCTTACTACTGTTTGGAGGGGTTCTGCATACAACTCCCATCAGGTTCTTTTTACCCTTGCAGTTCCTTACCTCTATCCACAATGATTCAACACCTTCTGACCCTATGTCATCTGTTTCTAATGATTTGATTTCATTTTTTTTTTTACAAACAGGGCAATGACAGCCCCTCTCCCTTCCTATTTTTTTCGATACAATGTGTCTTAGACATTAAGCTCCCAGATATAATCTTTCAGCCATGATTCTGTGATGCCTGCAACATCATATCTGCCAATCTGCAACCGTTCATCTACCTTATTCCATATACCGCATGCATTCAAATACAACACCTTCAGCCCTGTATTCACCCTTTTCGATTTTTTTCACACAACTTTTTGGTTCCTAACTTTGTGTGAGGTGTTACCGACATCTGCCTCCACAACCTCTCCTCTCACTGTTCTGGCACTCTGGTTCCCATTCCCCTACAACTCTAGTTTAAACCCCACCATGCAGCATTAACAAACCTTCCCATTAGGATATTAGCCCCCCCTCCAGTACAGGTGCAAATCATCCCTTCTATATAAGTCCCACCTTCCCTGGAAGAGAGCCCAATGATCCAAAAATCTTACGCTCTCCCTCCTACACTTCTTAGCCCCATATTAAACTGTGTAACCTTCCTAGTTGTAGCCTCACTGGGATGTGGCAGGGGGAGTAATTCTGAGATCACAACTCTGGAAGTCTTGCACTTTAACTTAGCACCTAACTTCCTGAACTCACCGTGCAGAACCTCATCACTCGTCCTACTCATGGTACCTACCTGCATCATGACCTCTGGCTGTTCACCCTCCCACTTAAGAATGCTGAGGACTCGATCTGAGATATCCTGGACCCTGGCACCCAGGAGGCAACATATCATCTGGGAATCTCTTTCTCGCCCACAGTATCTCCTGTCCAAGCCCCTAACTAATGAATTTCCTACAACCACAGCATCCCTCTTCTTCCCCCTTCCCTTCTGCGTCACAGAGGCAGACTCAGTGCCAGAGACCCAGCCACTGTGACTTTCTTCTGTTAGGTCATCCTCCCCAACAGAATCCAAAATGATATACCTGTGGAAGACCTTTTTCCACATCTTTACAGTATCTTCTAAGTGATGCTTTGCAAAGACTTTAGGGTCAAGGATATGCATTTCTTTTTAGCTAGAGCTTCTTCCTTGCCATTCTTCCATAAATACCCTTTTTGTGCAAGGTTTTAGAGTTTGTGGAGCCATGAACTTCATCTCCAGTTGCAGCCACTGACCTCTGCAGGTCACTCAGAGTGACTGTTGGCATCATAGTCACCTCTCTTACAAGCACCATTCTGCAGTGACTAAGTTTAGAGGGTGGTGTGACCGAGGCAGTGTGACTGTGGTTTCATATTTTTTCCACTTTTCCACGATGGACTGCACTGAGCTCCAAGGTATGTTCGGTGCCTTTGAAATGGTCTTGTACCCTTTCCCAGATTTGTGCTTCTCTATTATAATTTCCCTGACTTGTTTTGAATGCTGTGTTGTCTTCATTTTGGGTTGGTCTGTTGAAAACCTACTATACTGTTGGACCTTACAGAGAGAGGGAGTACTTATTCAGGTGATCTACGTCAACAAATTAGGTGAGTTGGTAAGGTAATATTGCACCTGAGGAAAGTTAACATTGTAATTACAAAGGGTATGAATACTTTTTCAACCTCATAATTTTGGTTTTTAATTTTTCATAAACTTTTGCCAGATTTTGGAATTTTTCTTTTGATTTGGCATGATGCACAGTATTTTGTAAATTAATAAATTCTTCATGGGTTTCCAGCCGGGTACAGGCATCAAGTACAATCAATGCTTTGATGACAAGCTCAGCCATCTTTATCGGGGATGATGCCTGGGCATGTCTAGTCCGGTGGTATTTATACCCTGTAGTCCAACCCTCCTGACGAGTTAATCCTCAACCAATCAGGTTTCCGGTCTCCCACCTTGTTTACAATCAAATTCCAGTTCTTACTCCGAGTGGGACCTTAGTCTTTGTTAAAATTATTTTTGTCTAGTTTTACTTCAATGGCTTCCTTTAGCAGGTGGTCCCAAAAGCCATTGGCGTGGCACAGTAGTTTTCTGCCGTTACAGTCAGTCCTATGGCCATTGCGAATGCAGTGTTCTGCTACCGCCGATTTCTCCGGGTAACCTAAATGGTACCTCTTGTGCCCCATTAATGCGGGTTTCTACTGTGCGTCCCAATCTGGTCGATATACACTGCTCCACATTCACAGGGAGTCCTGTAAACGCCAGCCGACCAGAGTCCCAGGTCATCTTTGACCCACATAAACTGTGGTTTGAGATTCCTTATGGGTTTGTGGATGGTACCGATCCAGTATTTCTTCGAGATCCTGGCAATCCTTCCAGAAACCATGGAAATATCCTTCTAAAAACCTGTGAATGCGGATCAGTGTATATCGGCCAGATGGGACGCATAGTGGAAAGGTGCACAGGAGGTGTAAACATTTGGGTTACCCTGAGAAACCAACAATAGCAAAACACTGCATTCGCAATGGCCATAGGAATCACTTCGATGTCACAGCACTACTGTGCCATGCCAATGGCTTTTGGGACCCCCTGGTAAAGGAAGCCATTGAAATAAAACTACAGCAAAAGAATTTTAACAAAGACAAAGGTCTCGTTCCAAGTAAGAACCGGAATTCGACTGTAGAGCGGAAACCTGATTGGATGAGGACTAACCAATCAGGAGGAATGGACTGGGGGGGGGGGTATAACACCATTGGATTAGACAGGCCCAGGCATCATCCCTGATGAAGATGGCAGAGTCTTTCACCAAAACATCAGTTATAATCAATACCTGTACCTGGCTGGAAGCCCAAGAGTTTATTCATCGTACATGCCGGGAAATCACTTGATCCTTTTTTGTAGATTAGTTTAAAAGACTTACTTCAATATATTTTAAATTTAGAAAATGAAACAGTAAAATGTGAAAATAGTTATGGGGGCTGAAAAGTTTTTCAATGCACTGTACGTGTGTGAGTTATAGGTACTGTGTTTTGCACCTTCGTCCGGTGGAAAGCTGTTTTGTTTGGCAGTATATACCTATACAGTTGAATGAAAATAAACTGAACTTGAACTTCCTACTTCACACACAAAGAGAGCAGTACAGTAAAACGACGGGAATACAGCTGGCCGTACAGCATATGAACAGTCAATGGCAGTAAACAACAAGCATCATGGGTGAGAGGTAGTCAAAACAGACAACACCACAAGAAAGACAAAGTGATGAGACAGTCCTCATCACAGTTCACTGCGATCATCCAGATCATCAGTGGGTGCAGCAGCAGCACCAGCTAGGGCAAAGTCTACATGAGCACGTGTTACATTTGCAGGGAGGGAGATTGCCATTAAAATAGACAAAGCTCAGTTAGAGGCTAATTTGGAAGGTCTGCACCTTGAAAAAGAAGCTGCAGCTGCTATCGCCCAGGCAGAGGTATTGGAAGCAGCAAGAGGAAGAGAGTGAGGAGCTTTACAGTTAAAAAATGTACCCAGCAATAGTATAGGACACACACGAGTGTGTGACTGATTATATCAAGGACCAGGCCTAACTTCTTAGCCAACAGTCTGAATCTCCCTGTAGCACAACGCAGGATGAGAAGTCACGACTCTCCATTCAATTTTACCTCTCACACTTTACATAACTCTCGTAAAAGACAGCAATCGATGCACTGTAGCCAATGGTTGCCCTGCAGTAGGTTGCTTACAGCAAAGCTCAGAAATACTTAATCCTTCACATACAGTATATTACATAACTTACTTACCTGTCCAGCACCAAATAAGGAATTCCCCTACTGTTAAACCAGAGGAGATAATGCTAAGATTTGACAGCAATGATCCACATTAACAGCCAAGGTCTAACAAGCCTCAGTACACAGGTAGATTACCAGTAGGCTATCCAGTCTTCGGTTATATGGATATGGCAAAGTATCTGGCACGCAAAGAGCTTGTGAGCACTGGCCTGTCACACTTTAATGACTGTCCAGAAAACTATAGAGAATGGAAGTTCTCCTTTATTAATACGATCAAAGACCTGGATCTCACTGCTGGTGAGGAGTTGGACTTGCTGTCAAAATGGCTGGTGAGGAATCCTCAGACTGCCCAGAAAAACAACCCGGCTGCAGCTTTAAGAATGACCTAGGGTAGGCTTAATGGAAGTTACAGTGTGCCGGAGGTAATAGAAAGTGCACTTTTCAAGAAGCTGGAAAGCTTTCCAAAGATTGCAAATAAGGATAACTGTAAGTTGAGAGAACTCGAGGATCTGTTATGGGAGCTGCTTTCAGCAGAGGAAAATGGTTGTCTGACTGGCTTAGGTTTAGACATTGCCCGTGGCATTAGTCCTATTGTTGAAAAGCTGCCACATTCTTTGCAAGAGAAATGGATTTCTCGAGGTTCGAAGTTCAAAGAGGAGAATGGAGTCACATCTCCCCCCTTTTTCCTGCTTCAATTATTTTGTCTGCCATCAAGCTAAAACAGGAAATAACCCCAGCTTTGCTGTTTCCAGCCACCAGCTCATCTTGGAGTGAAAAACCTCCTCTAAAGCACACAAACATTAGGACTCCATTGTCAGCCCAGCTCAGAATAAAAGATGACGCAGCAAAAGATTGCCCCATCCATAATACACCTCAACCAATGCGAACGTGTCGTGGCTTTTGGTTAAAAACCATTGAGGAACGAAAGGGATTTCTTCAGATGCTGTTATTCATCATTACATCCCACAGAACTGCAAGGCCACATTAAACTGTAATGAATGCAATGACAACAGTCTTATATCCTGGTCCTCCTCCGTGGGCATCAAAGGTTTTAGATTGCACTTCAGAAAACGGCAGGGAGGAAGAGGAAAAAACTTTGCCATCTATGAACTCTTTATGCACAGATGTTTGTAACAGCAATCTAGTTATTGAGCACAGTTCCAAGATATGCTTAGTTAAAGTGTATCCTAAAGGGCAACGAGAACATGTTTTCAAGAGGTACGTCATGTTTGATAACCAGTGCAACAAATCCTTAGCCCAGTCGGACTTCTTTGATCTGCTTGGCATCCATGGCGATACATCATCCCACATCTTGAAGACCATAAGAAAATAAAGACACAGGAGCAGAATTAAGTCATCTGGCCCATCTGCTCCACCATACCATTATGGCTGGTTATTTTATCCCTCTCAATGGCATTCTCCCACCTTCTCCTTGTATCGTTTGATGCCCTGACTAATCGAGAAGCTATCAAACTCAGCTGTAAATATATTTAACGTCTTGGCTACCCACAGCTGTCTGCAGCAATGAAATCCACAGGTTCAACCACAAGTGACAAGCTGTGCCATTTACCCCAGGAAGGTTTGAAAAATACTCTACCTGGAACTCCTCGCAAAGAGCACTGATTCACATTGCGCACGCTTTTCAAGTTTACCTCACAGCTCCCTACCAAGTGCCAAGGTTGTCATAAATGTTTGCCACCCCACACTGCCAGCATACAGTCCAAGGCAATGAACACAATAATCCACTCCGTGTAGACGGCCACCTTCCCTGATCAATTAGACATTCATTCTAAGGTAGGAAACCTCCGTAGGAACAAGATACTCACTAAATCCGGGCTTCTCGACCAGGCTCCCTCGGAACCCTAGGGTTCTGTGAGAGGTCGCAAGGGGTTCCGCGTGAGGTCGTGATTTAAAAAAAACCCTCATTTTTTTGAACTTCATGCAACATGCAATGCTGGTGCTCGCAGTGGTGGGCAATGACCGAGCAGCCCCGTTAGCAATCTCGTTAGTGGTCTCTCAGCCCAATATGACAGTGCGCAGTACGACTGTGTTTACTTGGTTGAGTCCATTCTCAGTTTTTGACACGAGATGGGGAGGCCATTGATAATTGGTGAGTGCTATATTTTACAGAGCGGAGGATGGTAGGCTGATGGAGAGCGTGAAGTGTGTTTTCTGTTGATGGGGAGGCCGCTGATAATTGGTGAGTGCTATATTTTACAGAGTGGTGGGCTGATGGAGAGCGTGAAGTGTGTTTTCTGAGCTTTGAATGGACTTGCCCAACTGGTGCTGTGATGTCTGCCTCTCCCTCCCAAATTATCTCCCCCAACGTCCCCTTAAGTGCTGCTGACTGACTTATGAGAGTGAACGAACTCTACTGGTGTAGTAGAAAATTGGAGGGAAATTTTCATTCTAAAGAAGGAATTCATACACACCACGACTCAGCTGCTGGTCTGCCTGAAAAATGAAATCTTGAATTTTTTCCACTGTTGCTTGGGCTTGAGAGTAAGGAAGGATATCAGAAAGTCTCGAGACTTATTGAAAACCACCTCGAAGATCTGCAGGACAAAATTGAACAGCATTTTGTCCCCTTTCAACACAAGTGTATGGCTGGGTGAGGGACCCTTTCTCTAAAACTTCTGCTCAGCCTGAGAACTTGACTTTGAGAGAAGAGGAAGAACTTTTGTGAGCTGCAGTCTGATCGTGCACTCAAGATGAGATTTACTGACCTGCCCCTGAACAAGTTCTGACTTCTGTGAAAAAAGAGTATTCTGCCATTCATAGGAAAGAAATGAACATTTTGCTGCAGTTTTCAACTTCTTACATGTGTGAGCAAGCTTTTTCTTGTTTAACAAGCATAGAAGGATAGAAAGAGCAAGGATAGAATTCATCTCATTTCAGTTGAAGGTGGAATCTGTGGTGTCTAGAAGTGACCCAGAATTAAGTACTGGTATTTGTGCTGCAAAAAACACGCACAAACAAACCTTTTTTTTTCCAAGAAAGGTTGGCTAAAAAATTAATTCTCTACTCAAAAGACCATTGACAATTATTTTTGGATTATTTTATCTACAATTTACTAATCACACTAATGTACCATGAGCTGTAGATATAATAATTTTTACACGGAGGTTCCCTGAGACCTGAAAATTATTTCAAGGGTTCCTCAAGGGCAAAAAGGATGAGAAAGGCTGGACTAAATTGAATCTAACCATGGGCAAATCGGCCTGCTCAGAGTTGGAGAAGATTAAAGCAGCTCAGGCAGGAGCCCCATTATTTTGCCTGGCAAGCATCCACATTGCTCAGATGCCAGTATCATGATCAGCTGGAGTTTCAGGGACACACGTTCATGGAAGGAGACATTAGGGCTGCTGGTATATGACAGATTGGTGGTAAGAGGTGCATGAGTAGCATTATACATGACTGTATCACTTTTCGCAAGCTGTAGGGTAAAATGGAAAAGCAAATGATTTCAGAGTTGCCAGATGCACAACGAAACACCTCTCCACCCATCACATACACTGGTCTGTATGCCTTTGGTCCTTAGACTATGCTTAGTAGATGTACAAGGGGAGGTCTGGCTCACTGTAGGCAATGGGCGATGATCTTCTGTCTGTCTGTATCTTGTTTTACGGCGGTTGGCATCCAGCTTAATGGTGCATTACCACCACCCTCTGCTCCAGAATGTGCACTAGACATACATTCTAAATCCCTTCACCCAATCACGTGCGCGTATATAAATATACATACATATACATATGTATATATACATACACACACACAAACCTACACTTCACCCTCCCATCTTTGACCATCCTAGTATCCTATTCCTGTTTATTCGTCATATTCTATAAAAAAACCAGACTTGTGCTCTCTCACCCATGCCCAGCAACCCTTTTAATGTGAATTCCTGCATCCCCAACTCCCTTAATTTATTTCTCATCATCTCTCTCATACTTCCTGCAACACAAAACTACATGTTCTACTGACTCCTCTTCCTGACATTCCTCACACAATCCTGTCTGGTGTTTCTCTATCATTTTCAATGTTTTGTTTAATGCACAATGCCCCAGCCTTAACCTAGTCCACACAATTTCCTCTCTTCTGTTTCCATTACCTACCCTAGTAACTGCAACACTCTTTTGTATTTGATATAAATGCCTCCCTTTCCCCTCCCTGTCCCATCTTTCTTGCCACATTCGGTTGACTTTTTCCCAGATTACACACTTAACCTCTGCTTTACTGATACTAATGTGCATTTCCACATTTTCTTTCTTTAACGCCCTCTTTGCCAACTCATCCACCCTCTCATTCCCCTTCACCCCTACATGTGCTGGAACCCATAGAAATTTTACCTGACCTCCCTGATTTGCAATTCTTGTAACTAACTGAAGGACTTCGTAAAGTACATCTTGCAGACTGTTTGTGTGAAAAGACCTTAAACTTGCTAGAACTGAGGACGAATCTGAACATATCAATGCTTTGGCTTGTCTGGCTTTCTGCACCCATTGCAACGCAACCAACACTGCCAGCATCTCCACTGTAAACACCCCTAACTTATTAGATGTTCTTCTGCTGATTCCAATTTCTTTTGCTGGTATTACCACCCCAAACCCTGTCACTCCTGTTTCAGGTTCCTTCGCACCATCCATATAAATGTGAGTATAATCACTATACTTTTCCATCACATGACAGTTAAATGCATTTACCAAATCTGTTTTATATCTTTCTTTCCTTTTTACCTCTAACAAATGCCAGTCTATGTCAGGCCATACAAGCTTCCATGGAGCTACAACTGGATAAACTACTGAAGGACTTATCCTCAGATCAAACACTCCACATTCTTTCGCGATATCATTCCCTACCCGACTAAAGGTATCCCTCTGAAACCTCCCATTTTCCCAGCACTGCTGCAACACTCCTTTAGTAGGGTGAGAATCATTGTGCCCCTGCAAGAATCCCGGCGATGATCTTTACGTGCCTGAGTACTCGAGCTGTTCACTTAGGAGTGATTGAGTTCATGGATGCATTTAGCTGCACTAATGCACTGAGAAGACTCTTTGTCTGTGGTCCCTTTACAAGGCTATACTCTGACTGTGGTATGAATTTTGTTGGTACTTGCCATGAACCTGAGATCCAGAAAGTGATGGAAGACTCTAAGGTGCAGAGGTATATTAACACCCCAGGCTCCACTAGGGACTTTAATCCACCACACTCCTCACACATGGGCAGGGCATGGGAGCACATGATCGAGGTGTCGTGGAGAATCTTGGACTTTCTGCTGATGTACATATGATTTTCCAGCTTGAGTCCTGAGGTCTGTGCACTCTCATGGCAGAAGTAATGACTATTATCAACTGGGGGCCATTGGTTCCAGTCTCTGCAGATGCAGACTCACCTTTGATTCTCACTCCTGCAATGCCTCTCATACAGAAGCACAGTGCACCCATCCCCAAATAGAAACTTTAAAGAAAGGGACCTCTATACACAGCACTGGCATTGAGTGCAGAATTTACTGATCAATTCTGGAGGCAATAGAAACAAGAACATCTGTAGACACTGCATGTTCACCACAAATGGCAAGAGTCATGATCTAACGTTGAAGGTGATGTCATGCTTCTGAAAGACAGCAGTGGAACCCAAAATGACTGGCCCATGGCATTAGTAACATGCACCTTTCCAAGTGAAGATGGAAGAGTTTGCAAAGTAGACAAGGCAGAGGTCAAGCAAGAAGCTCTTCAGGCCTATGTCGGAGATTGTTCTCCCTCTGAAAAAGTAGGACTGAACTTTGTAACTTGTTCCATTAACTGTTTGTAGTATCTTTATAGATGTCAGGTGGGGAGTGTTCAAGCTTACTTGTTAACTAATAATACTGTGGATTTTATTTTGAAATTCCATTGGACCACAACAGGAAGGTAGCCATTTTTGTTTATAGTAGTGTTTTTCAGTCGACTGAAGCACACGTACTCAAATCGGTGCTGCCTTTCTTTTGTCTGTGCCCTCGAAATCATCATCTGCAGGTGTTGTTTTAGTTCATAAACGAAAACACCATCTGAGCAATATGTTGTATTAAAATTACATAAAAGTTTATTCCTGATTGTTAGCATAGTGTTTGACCAGCCTTGGTAACTTAAAGAAATGTTTACATGATATTAATCTCCTTGCATACTTTAAAACTTTCTTTATTCACATTGCATATAATTCTTGGATATTTTACATTAGTTTAGCTTCATATATTCCTAATTTCTTCGGAATGTGTGCTTAATTGTCATAAGTTTGCTGCATTAAGTGCCCATGGTACTTTTCTGTTTCTCATTCAGTTTTACTCCTATTCAATTGTATATGTAAGTACTGCCCAATAAAGCACATGGAGCTTGGAGCAATATCCTGACTCCTGTATTCAACTGAGTAGAGTTTGGCTTGCTGCTGAATTGTGTACTTCCTACTTCACACACAAAGAGAGCAGTACAGTTCCACTTTAAATCTTTCCCCTCTCAACTTAAACCAATGCTCTCTAGTTTTAGACTCCCCTACTTTGGGGAAAAAAGTTTGTGTCCACCTACCCAGCTATGCTGCTCATTATTTTATAAACTTATAAATAGAGCTCTCTGCCCTAATGAAGGGAATAAACGTCGACTGCTTATTTCCTTCCGTAGACAGTGCCTTACCTGTTGATTTACTGCACCCATTTTGTGTGTGTGCTCTGGATTTCCAGCATTTGCAGAATCTCCTTGTGTTTCTAATTGTTAGCATTCTGTTATTGCTTTCTCCTCTTGCATTACCTCAATATACTTGCGTATGGAATGATGTATCTGGATAGTGCTCAAAAAGAGAACTTTTCACCGCATCTTGGTGCATGTGACAATAATATCATCATGATCTGAGTTTACAATAGACCATGGCTGATCTGACTGTAACCTCAACTCCATGTTTTAATTTATGCTGGTAACCTTTCACACTCCTTGCTAAAGAAAATCTAAACCTTACAGACTTTAAGGATCTCAACTGGTCCCTTTTTAACATGAACAATAAAAAATACACAGCACTACTTCAAATTACAGCACAAACATAGGTGGTTTGGTGGGACTAATGATCTACTGTGGCCTTGATCTATCCTTCCCCAGCGAACTCTCCTGGCAAACTTGCTCTTTTCTTTGTTCTCACACATGCTCCATTTTCTTCCTAAATACTTCTATGCTCTTCTTTCCAGTCTACTGTTGCGAGATTTTAGCTTCGGTGGTAGATCTGGGAAGCTGCTCTGCTTGGAGTAAAGGGGTCAAAAATGGACAGTGGAAATGGACAAGATCATGATTAGTTTAGACAGGGTTTAGGAAGCCATCCTCATTAGAGTCATAGTTATAGTCACAGAGCACCACAGAATCAGGCCCTTCTGCCCATCCAGTCCACACCAACCTGGTTTTCTGCCAAGTCCCATCTACCTGCACCCAGACCATAGCCCTTCATATCTCTTCCATCTATGTACTTATCCAAACGTCTCTTAGATGTTGCAAACAAACCCATATCCATCACTTCTAGTGGAAGCTTGTTCCATACTCACACCAACCTCTGAGAGAAGAAGTCTCTCCTCAGGTTCCTCTTAAGTATTTCACCTTTCATCCTGAACCTATGACATCTAGTTCATACAGTTTGAGAGAAAAGAGCCTGTGTGTATTTAAGCATCTATATACCCCTCATAATACTGTATCCTTCTATAAGATCTCCCCACGTTCTCCTGTGCTCCAGGGAAGCAAGTCCCAACCTATTCAACAACTTCCTATAACTCAAGTCCTCAATTCCTGGCAAAATCCTTATAAATGTTCTCTATGCTCTGTTGAGTTTGGTAGATGGATTATGGACCAGGACATGGATTTAACCATTTGGACAAAAGAAAGAAGAGGAATGTGAGAAAAAAAAACTTCTGTTTAGACTTCATCATTCCAAACTTTCCAAATCACTGCTTGTGATGGAAACCAAATCCACTTGGGCTTTTGAAAGGAAATCCAACATGCACTTAATATATAAAAAATCGTAGGGGAAGGGCAGGGATTGGCACAGAAAGATTTTGATGGACTAAATTTTTTCTTCTGTACAAATTTTGATACTCCCACAAATGGAGACAGTCAGAGAGAGAAATTGATGCTTGGTTGAAAAGGCAGTCATCTGTACTCCCCAACGTATTGGAGTCCTTTTGGATCAGAATGTGTGGGGTAAGTTAGTCCACAACAAATACCTGAGCACATGTTTAGCACCAGAAGCCAGAAAATCAAAACATTTTCTACACTCAGTACGAGCAGTACCTCAACATTGGAAGCTGCAAGAGGTCACATGACTGCTCAAGTGATCCAGAGAAATGGCTCATCAAAAGGAATAGGAACAAGTTACACAATAAAAGCTGGGAAATTGAAATTTACTTAACTAGACTTGGGTCTATTGTTGATTTTTAAATTCATTCACGGGATGTAAATAAATCTAAGATATTCATTGTCCATTTCCCACAGCCTTTGTGGGGCCATTTCTGGGTCAACCATTTGGTGGGTCTAGAGTCACGTAAAAGCCAAAGTTTTCTTGATAGACATGGTTTAACTAATTACATGAATATTTACCCCCTTCTACCCTGGTTGAGTTTGAACTCTCATCCTTGAGCGAGCATGCAAACATGAAGATATGTCAAGTAACTTAACCATTCAGGGAATGTATTCTGACAAAGGGTGTGAAATGTTAACTCTTATTTCTCTTCCCAGAGATGCTAACTGACTTGCTGAGTTTTTCTGTCATTTTCTATTTGTCTAACATGAAAACCTATCAGATTTACCAGCTGAAACAAAAGCTGCCATCCTTACCCAATCTGGTCCATATGTGACAACATACAGCAATGTGTTTGAGACTCAAGAGCAGTTAGAATTGTGCAGTTAATGGTGATTTTGCCATATCTGTAGAGGAATAAAAAATATCTACTTGAGAAGATGGGGAGTCAGTTTGCCTTTTAGTTATTAAACTTTTCAAACTAATTTCTACCAGGACCACATTGCACATTAATGTTCTATGGATCTTCTTCAGTAAAGCTAGTGCCTTGTACAGTAATATAATTTAAGAATGGGTCAATTAGTTTAATGTTCCACTGTTGAAGTATTATTCAATACTGGGTCCAGTTAAACCATTCATAAGGATAAAGAATGAGATTGCCTTATAGGTCAGACTGAGGGGGAGAGATTCCTCAGGGATGCCCACAATTAAACCCACAATTATAAATTACTATGTTTGCACATTTAGATGGAGATGTAATGTAAAGATTTTTACTCCTCGTGTATATGAGGAATGTAAGAAATAAAGTTAATTCAATTCAATTAGCTTACTGAAAAATTTATGGTGGCCTTAATTTTCCTTCATTCACTTGTTTCTCTGGAGAGGAATAATCAAATAAACTTTAGAACAAAAAAAGGTTTACAAGGATGTTGCCAGGCCTTGAGCAACTGGGTTAAAGAGAAAGGTTTGGACAGGCTAGGACCTTATCTCTTGGAGCATAGGGGAATGACAGGTGATCTTAGAGAGGTGTATAAAATCATGAGGGGCATAGATAACGTGAATGCACACAGTTTTTCCCCCAG
Organism: Mobula hypostoma; assembly: GCF_963921235.1. Classification (NCBI taxonomy): domain Eukaryota; kingdom Metazoa; phylum Chordata; class Chondrichthyes; order Myliobatiformes; family Myliobatidae; genus Mobula; species Mobula hypostoma. The sequence goes on from NC_086097.1 coordinate 174,785,743, forward strand.
GGTTGGGAAAATTAAGAACTATATGGCATAAGTTTAAAGTGAAAGGGGAGAGATTTAGTAAGAAGAAGAGGAGCAATTCTATCTGCCGGGGAGGGGCAAGGATAGATATTGGATAGGTAAAGTGACATACTTGTTCAACACAATCAAAATGCTAGAGGACCTCAGTAGGTCAGGCAGCATCTATGGATTAAGGATTAAAGATTACTTCTATTTGTTACATGTACTGTACATCAAAATATTGAAAGGTATAGTGAAATATACGTGTGTGTCAACAACCAACACATTCCGAGGATGTGCTGGTTGCAGCCACAAGTGTTACCATGCACCCTGCACCAAAATGACATGTCCACAACTTACTAACCCTCACCCATGTCTTTGGAACATGGGAGGAAACCAGAGCACTCGGAGGAAATCCACAGGGTCATGGGGAGAACCCACAAGTTCCTTACAGACAGCGGTAGAAACTGAACCCTGGTCACTGCCTCTGAAAAGCATTATGCTCACTGCTGCATTTTAGTGACGTTCAGGGGAATAAACAAGTGACGCTTTGAGCCGAGACCCTTCACCGGGACTGGAAAGGAAGAAGTCAGAATAAGAAGGTGGGGGGAGGGGAAGGTGGGGAACACAAGCTGGCAGGTGAGAACAAGTGAGAGGGAAGGTGGGTGGGTGGGGGAGGAGGATGGTGTGAGAAGCTGTGAGGTGATAGATGGATGAGGTGGTAGGCTGAGGAAGGAGGAATCTGATAGGAGAGCACAGTGGAGTGAAGGGAAGGAAATGGGGAACTGGAGGGAGGTGAAAGGCAACATGCACAAAATGCTGGAGAAACTCAGCAAGGCAGGCACTATCAATGGCAGGGAATAAATAGTCAACATTTTGGTCCGAGACCCATCATCAACAACCACAGCTACAGAATTGCTTGCATTTATGAGGGTGATGGGCAGGTCATGGGACGGACGAGAAGAGTAGGGGTGAAAGGGTCACAAGCAGGAAAAACACAAAGAGGGTGGGGAGAAAGCAGGGTGATATCCTGTACTGACTGCCTATTTCCTTTACCTCCCCGATGGGCACCAAGCTACCTGCATCCTGCTACTTAGGTTTGACTGCTTCCCTGTAACACCTGTAATTGTACTCTCATCTATGCTGCTTTCTCCTCCAAGAGGACCACAACCCTGTCAAGGTTTGGAGGCTTGTGTGACTCAACGACCCAGAGAGCTCTGCTGGCTGGAGTCAGGGCTTTATGCTTTGGCTCTTGATAGGGTCACCAATGCCAAACAGGTCAAAGGGTAGAGGACAGACTAAGAATGGTCCACCGGTCTCCCAGGTTCAGGGTTCAGCTCAGGGTTAACAACCCTGACCGGTAAAACAAAATGGTTACGGAAACAGCAATGAAGAATCCTTCCACATCTGAGTTTGATGGTATTCCTGCGTCTCCACCCAGGACTTGAATGACTGACAGTAGTAGTGAAAAACCGAGGGGAACCTACTGACATGATGAAGGAAGCCGTGAACACTGCCAGAGATGGAGGACTCTAATTGCTGCCCTAAACTCCAGTGCTGTAAGAGGCATTACTTACTGACTGTGCTGTTTTCTACTTTGATGTAACAGCACTCTGTAAAACCATTTCTTCACCAGTTGGCACTCTGTTACTGATTCATTAGCAAATGCGACCAATATGTCAGTACTCTTAACTAAGAAAACTCCCATCATCTTTACATATGTACATCTGTTTGGATAAATATGGAGAAACCAAATGCTTTGTTTCAGCAATAAACAACATGCTTTCTTTATTATCAGTGAAGTAAAATCTAAATTTAGCTCTTTAACGTGTAGTTTACAACACAGAAGGGTTATTTCACGGATATAGAGGCACTGTGTTGAGACATACATCTCAGCAATTTCTAAAAACAGGAAATTTTCAGATGCTGGAAATCGTGAGCAACACACACAAAATGCTGGGGGAAACCAGCTTATCAGGTAGCATCAACGGAGGGAAATAAACAGTCATAGTTTTGGGCCAAGACTCTTCATCAGGACTGGAAAGCGGACATCCCACCCTGCAAAAACTCATTTCAGGGAAGAAGCACCCCTACCCCCCACAACCCCATATTCCCCCTCCACCGGTTGACCTCCAAGGGTGTATGTAATACATTGTTGAGTGATTTTGTCTAATCTGTAAACCAAGTTGGGTATATGCAGAAAATGTGACATTAAAATATGTACTTATGTTATATTATATTATCATGTTTATTCTATTACAACTTTAAGCAAATCTACAGGGAGTTTGGCCTCATCACGTAGGACATCAATTGAGTAGCTCCTTAGCAGCCAGCCAGCTAGTTTAAATAACGTTGGCTATGCTAATGAACAAATGACACCTGTTAAACTCACCTCAACATGTCTTTTACATTTTAACCCACCGTGGGCAATAGAAAAGTCACTGCTGCAAACAGTGCAGCGAGCAACACTGTTATTATTTTTGAGGTCGACTGTAAAGCCCGCCCACAGAGAAAACTGATAGGTCTACTTAGCACGAAGAGAGACCAATCAGGATGCTTGCTCTCCCTCTCAAAAAAATCGATTTCCGGGATATTGTATATAATTTCCGGGCATCAGGGAGCCACTATCAATATGCGGGAGACTCCCGGAACTTCTGGGAGAGGTGGGATGTCTGGGAAAGGAAGGGAGCAGAAGCCAGAGTATGAAGCTGGGGATAGTGGGAGGAGTACAAGCTGGCAGGTAATAGGTGAAACCAGAAGAGGGGGGAGAAGTGTATGGGTGGGGAGGGGGGGAGAAGTAAGAAGCTGGGAGGTGATAGGTGGAAGTCGCAAAGGGCTGAAGGAGGAGGAACCTGTTGGGAGAGTACAGCGGACTGTCCAGCTGGGAGATTTGAGCTGGGCCATCGAGCCGGTCCTTAGGCCGCAGGAGAAGCCAGATTGGGTTCAGAAGAGCTGACCTGGGCGGAGTCCATGCTGCCGCCTGTTACCTGGGGGCATGAAAGTGGTGTGAAACCATCTTGGATGTTCCTTTTGCGATCACCAGACCCTGTTGGACGCTGATTGCCGCAGGCCTGCTTCCCTTGCTTGGTGGGAAGGCGGGCGGCAAGGCAGCAGTGTTGCCTCAGTTGTAGATAGGACTAGGCCTCAGTCCTCCGGCTTGCAGTGTAGCGTGGGATCAAGGATTGGTTGTGGGTGCCTCTCCCATCGACGCTGCCCTCCAGTAGTGGATCAGTAGAATTACAGGCTCTTCTGCAGGGAACCATCACTTTGCAGGACTTGTTGCTCAGGAACTTGGCCTAATTTCTTACATGACTATGTTCTTTTTTTCCTTTCTCATTGCTTTGAATGCATGTGTATGTTTTTGCACCTTGGCCCAGAGGAATGCTGCCTCTCTCGGCTGTATCCATGTCCGGTTTGAATGACAATTAAACTTCATTTGATTTGATTTGAAATGGAAGGAGGTGTGGCACCAGCAAGTGAGAAGAAGAGAAGGGGTGAGAGGGGAAGTGCGAAAAATTACTGCAAGTTACTGTAGAGAAATTAATGTTCATATAACCATATAACGATTACAGCACGGAAACAGGCCATCTCGGCCCTTCTAGCCCGTGCCGAACTCTTACTCTCACCTAGTCCCACTGACCTGCACTCAGCCCATAACCCTCCATTCCTTTCCTGTCCATATATCTATCCAATTTAACTTTAAATGGCAACATCAAACCTGCCTCAACCACTTCTGCTGGAAGCTCGTTCCACACAGCCACCACTCTCTGAGTAAAGAAGTTCATCCTCATGTTACCCCTAAACTTTTGTCCTTTAACTCTCAACTCATGTCTTCATGTTTCAATCTTCCCCACTCTCAATGGAAAAAGCCTATCCACTTCAACTCTATCAATCCCCTTCATAATTTTAAATACCTCTATCAAGTCCCCCCTCAACCTTCTACGTACCAAAGAATAAAGACCTAACTTGTTCAACTTTTCTCTGTAACTTAGGAGATGAAACCCAGGCAACATTTCAGTAAATCTCCTCTGTACGCTCTCAATTTTATTGACATCTTTCATATAATTCGGTGACTAGACCTGTACACAATACTCCAGATTTGGCCTTACCAATGCCCTATACAATTTCAACATTACATCCTAACTCCTATACTCAATGCTCTGATTTATAAAGGCCAGCATACCAAAAGCTTTCTTCACCACCCTATCCACATGAGATTCCATCTTCAGGGAACTATGCACCATTATTCCTAGATCCCTCTGTTCTACTGCATTCTTCAATGCTCCACCATTTACCATGTATGTCCTATTTTGATTAGTCCTACCAAAATGTAGCACCTCACATTTTTCAGCATTAAACGCCATCTTTTAGTGCGCATGCGCCGGTCGTGCATGCAGCCTGTTACAGCCGCTCCGACTGGTTTTCTTATTTTTTTAACTTATGTTATTTGTTGTATTTTTTTTCCGCGGTAACACGTTGAAGCTGCACCCTCTCTAACATGCTGGTGGAGAGAGTTTTATTTGGGTTTTTAGTGCTGGAAATAGTTATATTCGGACACGTCTCATTAGCGGGGCAGAAGCATGGTTGCATTGTTTATTCCAGGGACCAGCTGTTTGCGCTTATGCCGGCCGGTTTAGCCAACGGAGTGGCGGACACCCCGGCTGAAATCTGGAGGAAAACACACAGAGGATGCAGAGGGGTGTCAAAAAGGCGAGGAAAGAGGACCGGGTCCAGACAACAAAGACTTATGGAGAAGAGGAGTTATAAGCCATGTCTTCCCTCTCTCATTATGGGCAATGTGAGATCGCTGGGTAATAAAATGGACGAGTTGATGGTGCTAGCCAGGAGTCAGAGAACATTTCAGGAGTGCAGTGCTATGTGTTCTACTGAAACGTGGCTGCACGAGGACATACCCGACCAAAATGTTTCCACAGAGGGCTTCCAGACTGTTTGGGCTGACCGGAAGTGCACTGAGAGCGGTATGCGTAAAGGAGAGGGGCTTGCTGTCCTGGTTAACAACAGAAGGTGCAATCCTGGTCAGATTATGATCAAGGAACGTGTTTGTAGCCCGGATATTGACCTTTTTGCTGTTGGACTCCTGCTATATTCCACCGAGATACAACACTGGGCATCACGGGAGGTTGTTCCTGCCTGTGGCCATCGAACTTTGCAGCTCGTCCCGTGGAGGGTCAGACACCCTGAGCCAATAGGCTGGTCCTGGATTTATTTCCATCTGGCATAGTTTGCATATTGTTGTTTGATTGTTTGTGGTTTTGTATTGCTATATTTATGCTCTATTCTTGGTTGGTGCAGCTGTAACGAAACCCAATTTCCCTCGGGATCAATAAAGTATATCTATCTATCTATCATCTGCCATCTTTCAGCCCACTCTTCTAACTGGCCTAAATCTCTCTGCAAGCTTTGAAAACCTACTTCATTATCCACAACGCCACCTATCTTAGTATCATCTGCATACTTACTCATCCAATTTACCAACCCATGATCCAGATCATTAATATATATGACAAACAACATTGGACCCAGTACAGATCCCTGAGGCACACCACTACACAACTGTCCTCTAATCTGACACACAGTTATCCACCACTACTCTCTGGCGTCTCCCATCCAGCCACTGCTGAATCTATTTTACTACTTCGATATTAATGCATAACAATTGAACCTTCCTAACTAACCTTCCGTGTGGAACCTTGTCAAAGGCCTTACTGAAGTCCATATAGACAACGTCCATCGCTTTACCCTCATCAACTTTCCTAGTAACCTCATTAAAAAATTCAATAAGATTTGTCAAACATGACCTTCCACGTGCAAATCCATGTTGACTGTTCCTAATCAGACTCTGTCTCTCCAGATAATTATATATACCATCTCTAAGAATACTTTCCATCAATTTACCCACCACTGACGTCAAACTCACAGGCCGATAATTGCTAGATTTACTCTTAGAACCAGGTTCATGTCATCAGGTTGGAGACTACCTAGTTAGAATATGAGGTATTGTTCCACCAACCTGATCGGTCTCATCGTTTCAGTAGAGGAGGTTATAACCAAAATCTTGGAATGGGAATGGGAAGTTGAATTGAAATGGGTGGCCACCAGAAAATCCCACCTTGTGTGGTGAACAGAGCAAATACAGTTGAAGTCAGAAGTTTACATACACCTTAGCCAAATACATTTAAACTCAGTTTTTCACAATTCCTGACATTTAATCCTAGAAAACATTCCCTGTCTTAGGTCAGTTAGGATCACTACTTTATTTTAAGTCTGTGAAATGTCAGAATAATAGTAGAGAGAATGATTTATTTCAGCTTTTATTTCTTTCCCAGTGGGTCAGAAGTTTACATACACTTTGTTAGTATTTGGTAGCATTGACTTTAAATTGTTTAACTTGGGTCAAACTTTTTGGATAGCCTTCCACAAGCTTCTCTCTTTTGCCGAACCAAGTTTCCAATATCCCTTGAAAACCATGGCTCTCTCAAACTTTTAACCTTTCCTTTCAACCTAACAGGAACATAAAGATTCTGTACCCTCAAAATTTCACCTTTAAATGACCTCCATTTTTCTATTACATCCTTCCCATAAAACAAATTGTCCCAATCCACTCCTTCTAAATCCTTTCGCATCTCCACAAAGTTAGCCTTTCTCCAATCAAACCTCTCAACCCTGGGTCAATCTATCCTTCTCCATAATTATATTGAAACTAATGGCATTGCGATCACTGGACCCGAAGTGCTCCCCAACACTAACCTCTGTCACCTGACCTATCTCATTCCCTAACAGGAGATCCAACACTGCCCCTTCTCTAGTTGGTACCACTATGTATTGCTGCAAAAACAAACTATCCTGCACACATTTTACAAATTCCAAACCATCCAGCCCTTTTACAGTACGGGCTTCCCAGTCTATGTGTGGAAAATTAAAATCTCCCACAATCACAACCTTGTGCTTACTACAAATATCTGCTATCTCCTTACAAATCTGCTCCTCCAATTCGACAAAATAAATATTAGAGCCCAAAATCTTGATCAGGGATATTATTCCTTGTGATAAAGGATAGCGACATTATAATGATGAGAAATGAAAAAATTTACAGAGTGTGGGCAGAAAATCAGAATCAATTGCATATAAACTCTAAAGTTTAATGAGTTTGAAAGGAATACAGTACTCAAAAGCCTCTCTCACAATGTACACTAATCTAACATTGCTGACTGGATCACTGCACTGCTTTTCCCAAATTACATTGAGTTCATTTCTTGCAGGATACAGTGTGCGGAATAAACTGCATAATACAACCTTGTTCATTATTGATGGTCTTCCTGACAACAAATGGGTAGCAATGTTTTACCCTAACACCACTTCATCATTACAACCCATGCAACCAGGCTATGACCAGAACATTCAAAGCTGACTGCCTACAGGTGGAATGAGACATTTCATTTCAAAATCAAGCAATAAAAAAACTCACCAGACAGATGGCTAAGATTATCATGATAACTATAGGTTACATCAGTCCTGAGATCACCTAACCCATGCGACAACGAGTAGTATTTGAAGAAGAGTACGACCAACATTGGTGCACAACTCCCTTGAGTTTACACACCTGAAAGGATGTTGTCAAGTTGTCAGATGAAGCTGGGTTTGTTGAAATAGTGGAAAAGTTAACAGAATTTCATGACAGATAGCTGACAAATGCCGATCACTTACAGCTACATAGAAACACCACACCACACTGAACAACCATTACCCATTTTCAAAGACAATGATGTTAGACCACAAGACATACGGTAAGACATAGGAGCAGAATCAGGCCATTTGGCCCATTGAGTCTGCACTGCCTTTCGATCATGGCCGACTTAATTTCCCTCTCAACCAGATTCTTCTACCTTCTACGTGTAACATTTGACACCTTTACTTGTTGAGTATTTATCAACATCCACTTTAAATATACCCAATGACTTGGTCTCCACAGGCATCTGTGACAGTGAATTCCACAGATCCAGCACCCTCTGGCTGAAGAAATTCCTCCTCATTTCTGTACTAAAGGGTCGTCCTTCTATTCTGAGGCTGTGCCCTCTGATCTGAGGCTCTCCCACTTTATTTAAATAAATAGTGCAGCATTAAATGTGAACACAGGATTTTTATTGATGCACCATAGAAAGGATTCTATCCGGGTGCATTATAACTTGGCATGGCAACTACTCTGCACGTGATTGCATGTAACTGCAGAGTGGTGTAGACATCAAGAAAACCAGCCTCTGCTCCTTGGACTCTGTCTGTACTTCTCACTGCCTCAGTAAAGCAGCCAGCATAATCAGACACCCCATCCACCCCAGACATTCTCTCTTTTCCCTTCTTTCATCTGCCAGAGAATACAAAAACCTGAAAGCAGGCCGATTTGGATTCAGGTGCAGGCTGAAATGTGGTGGCTAGGTCCAGGCCCAGAGTGAATCAAAGCGACAGGGCACGGTTCCCAGAGCAAAGAACGACCTGATGTTTGGACGATTTAAATGCCTGACCAGATTGAAAAGACAGGGCGTTGGGAACAGAGGTGAGGGTTAAGCTGGTTCTCCTAGTTGTTCCTTGATGTTTACTCAGCTCTGCACTGAACTGAGGCTGAAGCTGTGGCCTGCTCCAGGCTTTGTGTCTCTGAACACGATGTTTTACAGTCTTTTTTTAAAAAATGGGTATTTTTCGGCTTCTTTGTTTTGTGACTGCCTGCAAGGATACGAATCTCAAGGTTGTATAATGTATATATGCTTCGATAATAAACGGATTTTGAACTTTGAAATTGTCTTTGAGCCTAGTGGTACATGCTTTCAGACTGTTGTATCTTCTGCCCAGTGGGAGAGTGGAGAAGATTACAGATTGGCATGGTTGATTTTTAAGACTATTATAGTCCTACACTCTGATAGGACTACTTAATAGTATGCTAATACAGCCTCTACCTCGTTATGATCTTGACACTGGAAAACATGGATTCTTTCCCAAAACATGGATCTTTTCGGAGCCATCTCTCAGCAAAAGCTTTTATAGAGTTTTACAGCATGGAAGCATGCCCTTTGGCCAGTCTGAACCATGCTAATCTGTATCTTCTCCCCTCTCCCATTGGGCCAAAAATATAAAAGCCTGAAAGCTTTGTTATAAGACTATTAAATGGTTCCGTAATGTAATAAAATTGACTCTTGACCTTGCAGCCTACATTGTTACGATGTTGCACATTACTGTCTACTTGTATTGCAATTTCGCTGCATTCTGTTATTGTTTTACCTTGTTTTAGCTCAATGCACTGTGTAATGATTTGATGTGTATGAACATTATGCAAAACAAAGCTTTTACTCCCTTAACCTAATTATGCATGGCATGATTTGTTTGGATGACATGCAAAACAAAAGCTTTTCACTGTACTCACTCCAAGGTACAGTGAAAAGCATTTACTCCTGATGATAATAATAAACCAATACTAACGTTTTTTTTCCTCAGTAGTTACATCTTTTCAAAATAAATTCATAAGCTTTTACATTGAAGTACCACTTAAGAATTCTCATTTAAATCAACATTTTCTGAGGACGCATCCCTTTAATAAATGAAGAAATGACTGAATGGATCATTCATAGAGTCATTGATTTATACATTTGTGGAAATGGTTTCTTTTTGTGCAGTGAATTCCTTGTAACTTGTCCAACACTGATGACATTTCAGAGCAGCAGAGCTATCCTTACCTGTTTCATGGGTACTGACAAGCCCAAGCTCAAATGCTCCCTTGGTGGTGCAACATGAGTAACACAATCAAACCTGTCTTTGTTCAACAAGACAAGGAACAAAGCAGAATGAGTCGGACCTCCTGCTTCCCAAAGCCATAGTGCACATCAATTTATCAGTACATTTCCAGGTCCCTTTGGATTGTAAAATAGAGAACCAAACCTTCTCCTGTGAATAGTCTTATTTCACTGGAGGTGTTCTTTATTGATTCCTAGAATAATTGAATAAGAAAGCACAGGAGATAATTCATGATGGAACTCTTCTGATACTCCCTGTTTTCCTTGTAATCCCTCTTTCCCCTTGAAAAACTTAACGCTTCACTGCACATGCTTCACTTGAGACTCTTTTGCCAATTACCATAAATTTACTACTTTGCTTCTGGAAGCATTTCTTGATTAATTATACCATTAAAACTCCTGTGCAACTTACGAATTAAATCTCCTTTAGTTTCTTTTTTGTCAGCTTTTTCAATCTCCCCATGCAAAGCGAGGTTTGTCATCCATAGAACCAGTCCACATCCTCCCCAAGACCTTTAGTTCTTCCTAAAGAGCCCAAAGTTGAACTCAATCCTCAAACTGGGGTGCAGTCAACATTTGATAAAGATTTGGGCCAGTTACAAAATCCATTCCTTTTACATGACTAGGATATTCCAACTAAACATGCGATACTTCAACCAGTAAGAATGAACAACTGTGAAACCCCAAACTCCTGACTTGGAAAACCTTAAAAAAGAGGTTTTCACAGGGTCCAAATCTTTAAACTTCTTATTTGGCAGTGCCCTTGTGTGAACCATAATCTGAAGATCTGTGGCATATCAGGTGTTTAGTTTATCACTGCCTTCTCAAAGGTGATTAACTCTCCATTTGAAGTTAAGCACAGTCGTGGAGAGATAAAGCTCTGTAATAGACTTTTTCACTCTCTAAATCGCTGCCAACCATTTACTGTCTATTTTTACATTAACCCTATCCTAACCCACTCTATTCTCCCCAATTTCACATTAACTGCCTTCACATCTACTCCCTACTGCCCATCCCTCAGATTCTACCATTCACCTACATAAAGGGGCAAGTTACAGTGGCCAATTATCCCACTAACCCACAGGCCTTTGGGATGTCGGTGGAAACCAGAAACCTGAAGGAAATCCTCACAGTCACAGGAGAACATGCAAACTCCACTCAGACAACACTGATAGAACCGGAGTGCCTGGAGACTGGGGCAATAGCTCCAACTCTTGGCACTGTCCTGTTATACTCAGCCGAGTCACAGGAGAATGAACAGCTCTTCCATCCTGGCAGACTGATCAAATACACAAACAGCTGGCAGGAGTATATGGCTTAGCCCCTCCTAGCAACATCTCTGAACAACCTCGGCCTCTCCAATACAGCCTTGCAGCCCAAATCCTTCATCTTTGGAACCAGTCTTGGAAATTTTATTATACCGTCATTCATCCTAAGATGGGGTGACACAATATCCCAAGGTTCTTTATGTTTTACAAAATTCTTCACTACGTTCACTCCCTCTTGACCAAATATGTTTGCTATAAAATGCAAGGATTGGAACCAGCACCAGCTATCATGTGAGATGTAGACACAGAGACTTTCTCATTCTTGGTCCTGCCACCAATGTGTGCAGATTGACCTATCAACTTTGGAGAGTTGTACGCAGTTCAGGTCACCAAAAGAAGACATGGAGGAACAGGAGAGGGTGCAGTGAAAGTTTACAAGGACGAACACCAGAAATGCAAAGACATACATATCAAGGAAAGTAAACAGACTGGGTGGCCTATTTACATTCTGAAGAAAAGGAGAGGTAGGGATGACCAAAAGTCTTTAACACTTTGGATACTGCTGTGGGGGGGAAAGACCTAGCAGAGGATAGTCACAACATAGCAGTCAGGTCTCTGGCAATGAGTCTGCCTCTGTGACTCAGAAGGTAAGAGGGAGAAGAGACAAGCTCTGGTGTCAGGGAATTCATTAGTTAGGGGAACAGAAAGGAGGTTCTGTGGACAACAATAAGATTCCTGGATAGTACGTTGCCTCCCGGGTACCAAGGTCCAGAACACCTCCAACTGAGTACTCAGCGTTCTTAAGTGGGAGGGTGAGCAGCCAGAAGTCAAGGTCCAAGTAGGTACCAATGACAAGGATGGGAAGAGGGACGAGGTTCTGCAAAGTGAGTTCAGGATGTTAGGTCCAATCACAAGCGAAAATCTGCAGATACCGGAAATCCAAGCAACACACACAAAATATTGGAGCAACACAGCAGGCCAGGCAACATCTATGGGAAAGAGGACAGTCAACGTCTCGGCCTGGAATGTTGATTGTACTCTTTCCCATAGATACTGGCTGGCCTGCTGAGTTCCTCCAGCATTTTGTTTGTGTTGTCAAGTGTTAGGTGTTAAGGACAGAACCTCCAGAGATGTGATCTCAAGACTGTGATAACAGGTGATTTTAACTTTACACATATTGGCTGGGACTCCTATACTGTAAAAGCACAAGATGGGATAGAGTTTGTCAAATGTGCTCAGGAAAGTTTCCTTAATCAGTATGTAGAAGTCCCAATGAGAGCCTGTGCGATACTTGAATTGCTTATAGGAAATGAGATAGGGCAAGTGCCAGAAGTTTGTGTAGGTGGACACTTTGCACGTAGCGATCATAATGCCATTAGTTTCAATGTAGATATGGAAATGGATAGGTCTGGTCCACAGGTTGAGATTTTTAGTTGGAGAAAGGTCAATTTTGATGGAACACACATAAAAGTTGCTGGTGAACGCAGCAGGCCAGGCAGCATCTCTAGGAAGAGGTGCAGTCGACGTTTCAGGCCGAGACCCTTCGTCAGGACTGAGACAATGGCCTGGTGCTCGTTAGTGGGGTCACGATCGAGGGGTAAATAAGAGGAGGTATCCGTGAGTTGTCGCTGTGCCTCGGCAAGGTAGAGGTCAGTATGCCAGACTACAACAGCACCCCCCTTATCGGCGGGTTTAATAATAAGGTTAGGATTAGTGCGGAGGGAGTGGAGAGCAGAGCATTCCGAAGGAGTGAGGTTGGAATGGGGACAAGGTGCGGTGAAGTTGAGACAGTTGATGTCCCATCGGCAGTTAGCGATAAAGAGATCCAGAGCAGGCAGAAGACCAGAGCGGGGTGTCCATGAAGAAGAGGAGGGTTGAAGACGGGAGAAGGGGTCATCGGTGGGGGTGGAAGAGTCCTTGCCGAAGAAGTAGGCTCGGAGACGGATACGGCGGAAGAAAAGTTCCGCATCATGGCGAACACGGAACTCGCTGAGGTGTGGGCGAAGGGGGACAAAGGTGAGGCCCTTACCGAGGACAGAGCGTTCTGCCTCCGACAGTTGAAGGTCAGAGGGGATGGTAAATACCTGGTATGGATGAGAGCTGGGATCAGAGAGGGGAGGGGGGAGGCTGGGGGTGTCAATGGAGAGGGGAGGGTTGGGGTGAGAGGAAGATGGAGCCTCTGAGGACCCAGGAGCTGACGATGGGATCTGAAGGAGACGGGATTGCAGAGTATTGGTGGGGGAAGGGGAGACGGGAGTCACAATAGCAGCACATAAAGACCCAGCCTGGAGTTCAAGGCTGGAATCTTGAGAGCTGGGATCAGAGGCGGGAGGGGGGAGGCTGGGGGTGTCAGTGGAGAGCGGATGGTTGGGGTGAGAGGAAGATGGAGCCTCCGAGTACCCAGGAGCTGACGGTTGGATCTGAGGGAGACGGAGTTGCAGAGTGGTGGTGGGGGAAGGGGAGACGGGAGTTACAATAGCAGCACATAAAGACCCGGCCTGGAGTTCAAGGCTGGAGTCGCAGTTGGTGGTTGTGCAATCACTTTGAATGTCTCCATGGTCGTTGCTGGAGTCCGGGTTTTGAATATGCCCTGGAGTGTTGGAGCCGGTGAGATCAATGGCAGAGGCCGCAATCTGAAGTTCATGCCTGCTAGTTTTAGTGCCAGCAGGCTCTGGAGTCCGTAGATGTAGGATCTTGCGATCTTTGCCTAACATGACAAAGTCAAAAAAATGGCGATTGCAGGCGTGAATCCGACGGAGGATGAAATAACGGGTAGGACCATTACAGACGGCGAAGAAAATGTCCCGAAGGTGTGGAAGGGTCTGGGATAGGGACACCAAGTACCTCCTCATGGCGGAGAGAGTCGCCTTCAGAGCTTGACGGGAGAAGCGGTGAGAGGCAGAGTCAATAAAATGTGAGTACCTGGGATCCTCAGAAGGTCCAAATTGAGAGGCTCGAAAACGAATCCTGAAGCCAACTGGAGTAAGTTGGCGGCGGAGGCACGTTCCAAGAAAGGATATATGGCTGTGATAGCGAGTCTGAGTCAAAGTGTGGTCGAAAAGTTGAAGAGCCGAAGAAATTACAGATGGGGAGCAGTGAGAGATGGTTTCACTGAACTCCCGTTGAAGAGAGGATCTAAACTTCTTCGGTGTAGGCATCACCGGAAGAGGCTTCGCAGTAGTGAATTTAAAAACGCAAACAACAGGAATTCTGCAGATGCTGGAAATTCAAGCAACACACATAAAAGTTGCTGGTGAACGCAGCAGGCCAGGCAGCATCTCTAGGAAGAGGTGCAGTCGACGTTTCAGGCCGAGACCCTTCATCAATTTTGATGGTGTGGATTTGGACAGGTTGTTTACTGGCAAAGGTGTACTTGGTAAATGGGGAGTCTCCAAAAGTGAAATTTTGCGAGTACAAATCTTGTATGTGCCTGCCAGAATAAAAGGTAAAGATAACAGGTTTAGGGAACCTTGGTTTTCAAAAGATATTAAGGCCCTGGTTAAGCAAAAAAAAGGTTGGTGTATAGGGATACAATAGGGTCTTTTAAGAGCCTCTTAGATAGGTACATGGAGCTTTGAAAAAGAGAGGACTATGAACTAGGGAAGTTCTAGGCAGTCTCTAGAGCAGGTTACATGGTTCAGCCAACATTGTGGGCCCAAGGGCCTGTAATGTGCTGCAAATTTCTATGTTTGATGTTCTAAAAGGTGGAGGAGAATCCCAAGGGATTCTACAGATTTATTAAGAGCATAAGAATTGCAAGGGACATAATTGGTCCTCTGGAAGATCAGAATGGTAACCTATATTTGCAGCCAAAAGAGATGGGGAAGATCTTAAATGGATTTTTGGCAGCTGTATTTATTTGGGAGACAGACACAGAGTCTATAGAAGTGAGGCAAAGCAGCAATGAGGTTATGGACCCTACACAGATTATAGAGGAGGAGGTGTTTGGTGCCTTGACGCAAATCAGGGTGGATAAACCCCAAGGGCCTATTAAAGTGTTCCCTTGGGCCCTGTGGCAGGAAAAGGCAGAAGTTGCACAGATAGTTAAATCATCCTTAGCGACAATTGAAGTTACCAGAGGCTTGAAGGATAGCCAATATTGTTCTGTTGTTTAAGATAGGCTCTAAAAATAAGCCAGGAAATTATGGGCCTGAAAAGCGTGACATCAGTAGTGGGAAAGTTATTGGAAGGTATTCTAACTGACCGGATATATGAATATTTGGATATACATGGACTGATTGGGGATAGTCAGCTTGGCTTCGTGCGTGGTAGGTCATATCTAACCAATTTTGTAAATTTCTTAAGACCATAACAGACATGCCACCTCTCCCGGAAGTTCCAGGAGTCTCCTGCATATTAATAGTGGCTCTCTGATGCCCGCAAATTATATGCAATATACCAGAAATCAATCTTTTTGAGAGCGAGAGAGCGACCACAAGAGAGAGAGAGTGAGAGAGCAAGCACGAGAGCGACTACGAGAGAGAGAGAGAGCACGAGAGAGAGCGACAGCGAGAGAGCGTGCCATGGCAGAGTGTTACAAAAAAAGAAAATGTAAAACGTACGTCACCCCAGACTACTCTAAAGTGTACCCCTGCCTAATAGGGGTCAAAAATAATGACAGTGTTGCTCGCTGCACTGTTTGCAACAGTGACTTTTCTATTGCCTATGGTGGGTTAAGACTGTAAAAGACATGTTGAGGTGAGTTTAACAGGTGTCATTTGTTTATTAGCATAGCTAACGTTATTTAAACTAGCTGGCTAGCTGCTAAGGAACTACTCTATTGCAGACATCCCACCTCTCCTGGAAGTTCCAGGAGTCTCCTGCAAATTGATGGTGCTACCTCCCTGAAATGAGTTTTTGCAGGGTGGGATGTTTGCCATAAGACCATAAGATATAGGAGCAGAAGTAGGCCATTTGCCCATGGAGTCTGCTCTGCCATTCAATCATGTGCTGATCCAACTCTTCCAGTCGTCCCCACTCCCCTGCCTTCTCCCCATACCCTTTGATGGCCTGGCTAATCAAGAACCTATCTATCTCTGCCTTAAATGCACCTAATAACTTGGCTTCCACAGCCACTCATGGCAACAGATTTACCACCCTCTGACTAAAGTAATTTCTCCACATCTCTGTTTTAAATGGACATCCTTCAATCTTAAGTCATGTCCTCTTGTCCTAGACTCCTCTACCATGGGAAATAACTTTGCCATATCTAATCTGTTCAGACCTTTCTAAAATAAGGAGCCCAAAACTGCACACAATACTCCAAGTGTGGTCTCACGAGTGCCTTATAGAGCCTCAATATCACATCCCTGCTCTTGTATTCTATACCTCTAGAAATCAATGCCAACATTGTATTTGCCTTCTTCACCACCGACTCAACCTGGAGGTTAACCTTTAGGGTATCCTGCACACGGATTCCCAAATCCCTTTGCATCTCTGCATTTTGAATTCTCTCCCCATCTAAATAATAGTCTGCATGTTTATTTCTTCCACCAAAGTGCATGCTCATACACTTTCCAACATTGAATTTCATTTGCCACTTCTTTGCCCATTCCCCTCAACTATCTAAATCTCTCTGCAGGCTCTCTGTTTCCTCAACACTACCCACTCCTGCACCTATCTTTGTATCATCAGCAAATTTAGCTACAAATCCAAATCATTGACATACATCGTAAAAAGCAGCGGTCCCAAAACCAACCCCTATGGAACTCTACTGGTAACCGGCTGTCAGCCAGAATAGGATCCCTTTATTCCCACCCTCTGTTTTCTGCCAATCAGCCAATGTTCCACCCATGCTAGTAACTCTCTTGTAATTCTATGGGCTCTTATCTTGCTAAGCAGCCTCATTTGCAGCACCTTGTCAAAGGCCTTCTGAAAATCCAAGTACACCACATCTACTGTATCTCCTTTGTCTACCCTGCTTGTAATTTCCTCAAAGAATTGCAGTAGGTTAGTCAGGCAGGATTTTCCTTTAAGGGAACCATGCTGGCTTTGGCCTATCTTGTCATGTGCCTCCAGGTACTCCGTAATCTCATCCCTAACAATTGATTCCAATAACTTTCCAACCACTGACGTCAGGCTAACAGGTCTATAGTTTCCTTTCTGCTGCCTCCGACCCTTCTTAAATAGCGCAGTAACATTTGCAATTTTCCAGTTACCCGGTACAATGCCAGAATCTATCAATTCTTGAAATGTCATTGTTAGTGCCTCCGCAATCTCTCCAGCTACTTCCTTCAGAACCCAAGGGTGCATTCCATCAGATCCTGGAGATTTATCCACCCTCAGACAATTAAGCTTCCTGAGCACCTTCTCAGTTGTAATTTTCATTACACATACTTCACTTCCCTGACACTCTTGAATATCCAGTATACTACAGATGTCTTCCACTGTGAAGACCGATGCAAAATATGCATTCAGTTCCTCTGCCATCTCTGCGTCTCTCATTACAGTATCTCCAGCATCATTTTCTATTGGTCGTATATCTACCCTCAAATCTCTTTTCCCCTTTATGTACTTAAAAAAGCTTTTAGTATCTCTTCTTTGATATTAGTCATCAGCTTCCTTTCATAATTCATCTTTTCCTTCCTAATGACCTTCATAGTTTCCTTCTGCAAGTTTTTAAAAAGATTCCCAATCCTCTATCTCCCCACTAGCTTTGCCTCCCTTGTATGCCCTCTCTTTTGCTTTTACTTTGTCGCTGACAAGTGAAATCAGAAAAGTAAAAGCAAAAGAGAGAGCATACAAGGAAGGTACCAAGAAAGCTGACGAAGACAAGGCAGTGTCTACATGGACTTTAGAAAGGCATCTGACATGATCCCGCATGGGAGGTTGGTCAGGAAAATGCAGTCGCTTGGCATTCAGGATGAGGTAGTAAATTGGATTAGATACTGGCTTTGCAGGAGAACCCAGAGTGTGGTAGTAAAGGGTTGCCTCCCTAACAGGCGGCCTGTGACTTATTGAATGCAACTGGGATTGGTGTTGGGTCCATTGTTGTTTGTCATCTATATCAACGACTTGAATGATAAGTGGTTAACTGGATCAGAAAATTCGTGGATGACACCAAGATTGGGGTTGTAGTGATCATCGAGGAAGACTATCAGACGTGGCAATATGATCTAGACCAGCTAGAATAATGGGTTGAAAAATGCCAGATAGAATTTAATGCAGACAAGTGCGAATTGTTGCACTTCAGTAGGACCAACTAGGGTAGGTCTTACACAGTGAACACTAGGGCTCTGAGGATTGTGGTAGAACAAAGGGATCTGGGAATACAGGTACACAATTCAATGAAAGTGGCATCACAGGTGAAAAGGGTTGGAAAGAAATCTCTTGGCACATTAGCCTTCATAAAACAAAATATTGAGTGCAGGAGATGGGATGTTATGTTGAGGTTCAATGTCATTGCGATCACAGTCTGAATATCATTGTACACTCTGGGCAATAATTACAATGGCATTTTACTTCAAATGGCATGTTCTCATTTCTTAGAAGCATTGTGTATGCCTTACTACATTTCAGGTCTTGACCTAATGTAGCATGAATGTTACTTGCCATTATCAGCCCATGACTGAATGTTGTCTAGGTCTAGTACATGCAAGGGTGGGCTGCTTTATTTGTTAAGGAGTAGTGATTGGAACTGAAATTACACAAGATCTCTGCTTACAATCTAATGAAAAAAAGGCGGCCATCGATGAAGCAACTGAAGATGAATGGGTCTAGAACTCAGTCCTAAGAAGTTGCTATTAAAGGGTTGAGATAATTGATCTATAACAATCTTACGTAAGGCATAATTCCAATTAAATATTTTTACTCTGATGTCAAAGTGCCTTTATGCCGCACTTGCTCAATGTTGTCTTGATGTTAGAGGCGGTCACTTCCACTTTTCACTCCAGGACTCTGTTCTTTGGTCTACATGCGCAGGAGATGGAATGTTATGTAGAAGTTGTGTGAACCATTGGTGAGGCCTAATTTGGAGTATTGTGCGCAGTTTTGGTTATCTACCTACAGGAAATATGTAAATAAGGTTGAAAGAATACAGAGAAAATTTATGAGGACGTTGCCAGGACTGGAGGACCCTGAGTTTAGGGAAAACTGCATATGTTAGGACTTTATTCCTTGGAACGTAGAAAATTGAGAGGAGATTTGACAGAGGTATACAAAATTATGAGCGGTGTAGATAGGGTAAATGCAAGCAGGCTTTTTCCGCTGTGATTGGGTAGGACTACAAATGGAGATTAAAGGTGAAAGGTGAAAAGTTTAAGGGGAACATGAGGGGAACCTTCTTCACGCAGAGGATCATGAGAGTGTGGAACAAGCTGCCAGCGCAAGGGGTAATGTGAGCTTTTTGTCAATTTTTAAAGAGAAGTTTGGATAGTAGGGATATGGATGGCTATCAATGGAACTAGTTAGTTTAAATGGCTCAGCACAGACCAGATGGGCTGAAAGGCCTGTTTCTGTGCTGCACTTTTCTATGATTCTTTGACTCTACAACTCAATAGCAAAATTTTTCTATAAAGAGGATATTGAGAGAAGTTTTCTTCCTGTTGGGAAAACAATCAGCAGCCTACAATATAAGGGACTCACCAAGAAATCCTGTTGGTGTTCAGAAGAAACTTTTTTTTTAATTTAAAGACCCAAAATGTGCCTAAACAAATGTGGAATGAGCACTCACATGGAGTGATTCAGGTGTATTTGAGGGAGATTGGACAAGCAGAAGGGGAAAGAAGCAAATAGAGGGTTGTGCTGATAGCTTTAAATGACAAAGAAATGGAAGCAAACAAAATTGGGTATAAATGCCAGCATGCAGAGTTCAGACCAAATGGTCTACTTCTGTTCTGTATGTTCCACTTACAAACGTCCTTTGAACCAGAGATTGCTCCACAAAATGAATGCCTATTGAATGTGGAGTAACCCAGGGAACGCGACTGAGCTCCATCCCACATCTCACACAACAGTATTCTTTATGGATTGTTGGCAACAGATTCCTCCCTCTGAGCTCAGACCACGGAGCTTGTTCCCATAGAGAAAAAATGTACTTATGAATGTTGCTGCTTGCAACGTTCACCACTTATTCGTGCCCACTGAAAATGTTAATATGTAAAATCAAATTAAAATATGTAAAATACCATTAATCAGGAAGACTTCGTTAAATATTCAAATTCCCTGATATAAAAGCACATACTTACTCAAATAAACCATGGCCACACCTAGAAATTCAACAGCTGGCGAGATTCCAAGTTTACAGGCCTTCCCATTTACTTCTTTATGTCAGAGAAACACTTGGACTCAAGAGACTGACAGATATTGCAAACATAAAAACACAAGTGAACCAGTTAAAGACATCAAAATAGGTCAGCACTGAGATACACTGGCCAATATCATATAACCATAACAGCACGGAAACAGACCATCTCGGCCCTTCTAGTCCGTGCCGAACTCTTACTCTCACCTAGTCCAACCGACCTGCACTCAGCCCATAACCCTCCATATCTTTCCTGTCCATACCTTTCCTGTCCATATATCTATCCAATTTAACTTTAAACAACAACATAGAACCTGCCTCAACCACTTCTGCTGGAAGCTCGTTCCACACAGCTACCACTCTCTAAGTAAAGAAGTTCCCCCTCATGTTACCCCTAAACTTTTGTCCTTTAACTCTCAACTCATGTCCTCTTGTTTCAATCTTCCCCACTCTCAATGGAAAAAGCCTATCCACTTCAACTCTATCAATCCCCTTCATAATTTTAAACACCTCTCTCAAGTCCCCCCTCAACCTTCTACGCTCCAAAGAATAAAGACCTAACTTGTTCAACTTTTCTCTGTAACTTAGGAGATGAAACCCAGGCAACATTTCAGTAAACCTCCTCTGTACTCTCTCAATTTTATTGACATCTTTCCTATAATTCGGTGACCAGACCTGTACACAATATTCCAAATTTGGCCTTAGCAATGCCCTATACAATTTCAACATTACATCCTAACTCCTATACTTAATGCTTTGATTAATAAAGGCCAGCATACCAAAAGCTTTCTTCACCATCCTATCCACATGAGATTCCACCTTTAGGGAACTATGCACCATTATTCCTGTGCACCATAGATCCCTCTGTTCTACAGCATTCTTCAATGCCCTACCATTTACCATGTATGTCCTATTTTGATTAGTCCTACCAAAATGTAGCACCTCACATTTTTCAGCATTAAACTCCATCTGCCATCTTTCAACCTACTCTTCTAACTGTCCTAAATCTCTCTGCAAGCTTCGAAAACCTACCTCATCATCCACAACACCACCTATCTTAGTATCATCTGCATACTTACCAATCCAATTTACCATCCCATCATCCAGATCATTAATATATATCACAAACAACATTGGACCCAGTACAGATCCCTGAGGCACACCGCTACACACTGTCCTCCAATCTGACACACAGTTATCCACCACTACTCTCTGGCGTCTCCCATCTAGCCTAACGCAGTCTCTTAGGAGCTGCATCTGGACGCACCTGGCGCAGATGTGGATATCCGGGAGGCTGGGAGACTCCACTACCTCCCACATCTGGTACTGAGAACAACAAGCCGCCCTCACACTCATACCTCTCTTCAAATAACGGGAAAAAAATGAAAAATCAAACCCTCTTCGCCTCGCCTGTTTCTGCCTAAGCCCAATTAGCCAAAGCCCTTAAGCCTTCACTCTGCTCCCGGCTCACTCCGCAACCCGCAAACTACGCAAATATCTTCTCCTTCTTGATGGACTTAATTTTGGGATAGTAAACTAGACTTCAAATCCCAGCTGGGAATTTTAAATTCAGTTTATTAAGTAAGTCAGATAGTTTTTAAAAGACAGTTCTGACAACGGTGACCACAAAACCACAGGATAATCATTCTGACTGGTTACATCACAGCCTGGTAAGGAGGTTCCATTGCACAGGATCGGATCACAGGGCTCCCCACCATCAAGGACATCTTCAGGAGATGGTACCTCAAGAACACAGCATCCATCACTAAGGACCTCACTATCTGGGACATGTCTTTTTCTCATTGATTCTGCTGTCCTTAACCAGTCTGGCTTTTATGTTCAATATGTGCCCAAAACCGTCCCCTGAAATGGCCCAGCAAACTGGGTATATCTGCAAATAAGCAGCGGAACTGCCACAGCAGTTGAAGGAACTTCCTACTGCCTTCACGAGGGCAATTAGGGACGGGTACACCCTCACCCCCCTGGGAGTTAGGGATGTAAATGTGACTACATCACATGGGACGGATGGGCATTGCTGGTGTGATCACGTTCCAAGAGAATTTGAAGAGTAGAAGAGAATGGAAATAAGTGATTCAGTCCAACTGGTCCATACTGACTAATGTGCTCATCTAAATTAGACCCATTTCTCTGTCCGCCAAAGAAAGCAAGATCTCCCAGTGGCCACACATTTTAATTCCACATCCCATTCCCATTCTGATATGTCTATCCATGGCCTCCTCTACTGTAAATATGAAGCCACACTCAGGTTGGAGGAACAACACCTTATATTCCATCTGGGTAGCCTCCAATCTGATGGCATGAACATTGACCTCAAACTTCTACTAATGCCCCACCTCCCCCTCGTACCCCGTCTGTTATTTATTTATATACAAACATTCTGTTTCTCTCTCTCCTTTTTCTCCCTCTGTCCCTCTGACTATACCCCTTGCCCATCCTCTGGGCTTCCCCCTCCCTCTTTTCTTTCTCCCTGGGCCTCCTGTCCCATGATCCTCTCATATCCATTTTGCCAATCAACTGTCCAGCTCTTGGCTCCATTTTTCCTCCTCCTGTCTTCTCCTATCATTTTGGATCTCCCCCCCCCCCCGCCACTTTCAAATCTCTTACTAGCTCTTCTTTCAGTTAGTCCTGACGAAGGGTCTTGGCCTGAAACGTCGACTGTACCTCTTCCTATAGATGCTGCTTGGCCTGCTGCGTCCACCAGCAACTTTTATGTGTGTTGCTTGAAATTCCAGCATCTGCAGATTTCCTCGTGTTTCCATTTATCTGTGTTTGTCCTACATCCTAGTGGGAAGGTTTGCGAATGCTGCACAGGGGTGTTTAAACCAGAGTTGCAAGGAGATTGTTATTAGAGCACCAGAACAGATAGTGGAGTGATTATTGAGAAAGATGGTGTTAAGCCTACATACAAGGCCAGGAATCAAAAGGTTGAGCATGCTGAGACCAATGTTCAAACCTGTGCATATTTCAATGCAAGAAGAATCGCAGGAAAGTCAGATGAGCTTAGGGCATGGATTAGCAAGTGGAATTATGACATTGTAGCCATTAGTGAGACTTGGTTGCAGGACTGGCTGTTCAGTGTTCTGTGTTTCTGTTGTTTTAGTTATGACAGAACGGGAGGGATTAAAGGAGGAGGGTGGCGTCACTAGTTATGGAAAATGTCACGGCAGTGTTCAGTCAGGACAGACTGCAGAGCCTGGCTAGTGAGGCTTTATAGGTAGAAGAGAGGAATAAGAATAACAATCCGTGGGATTTGGAGGAGCAGATTTGTAGAGAGATCGCAGACTGTTACAAGAAACATAAGGGTGTGATAGTAGGTGATTTTAACTTTCCACATATTGACTGGAACTCCCATACTGTAAAAGGCCTGGATGGGAGTTTGTCAAATGTGTTCAGGAACATTTCCTTGATCGGTACATAGAAGTGCCAATGAGCGAGAATGCGATACTAGATGTGCTATTCCAGAATGAGAAAGACCGGGAGACAGAAGTTTGTGTAGGGGAACACTTTGCATCAGCTGATTATAATGATATTAGTTTCAAAGTAATTATGGAAAAGGATAGATCTGTTGCTTGGGTTGAGATTCTAAGATTGGAGAAAAGCCAATTTTGATGGTATCAGAATGGATCTGGCAAGTGTGGAATGGGACAGTTTGTTTTCTGGCAAAGATGTTTTTAGTAAATGGGAGGCCTTCAAAAGTGAAGTTTTGCGAGTAAAGTGTCTGTATGTCTCTGTCAGAATAAAAGGCAAGGTTTTCAAGAGCTATTGAGGCTGGAGTTGAGAAAAAGAAGGAGATGCATAGCAGGTAGAGGCAGGCAGGAACAAACAGGGCACCTGAGGAGTACAAGAAATATGAAAACACTGAAGGAAATCGTGGGCTGAAGGAAGACACAGTTGTTCTAGCAGACAAGGTGAAGGAGAATCCCGAGGAGTTATACAGATATATTAAGAGCAAAAGGATAGCAAGAGACAATATCGGTTCTCTGGATGATCAGAGTGGTAATCCACGCATGGAGCCAAGAGAGATGGGGGAGATCTTAAACTGATTTTTTTGCATCTGTATTCACTCAGAAGACAGACAGAGTCCGTAGATATGAGGCAATGCAGCAGTGAGGTCATGGACCCTCTGCAGAGGAGGAAGTGTTTGCTGTCTTGAAGCAAAATAGGGTGGATAAATCTCAGGACCTGACAAGGTGTTCCCTCGAACCCTGTATGAGGCCAGTGCAGAAATTGCAGGGGCCCTAACAGAGATATTTAAAACCTCCTTAGCCACCAGTGAGGTGCTGGAGGATTGGAGGATAGCGAATATTGTTCTGTAGTTTAAGAACAGCTCTAAGAATAAGCCAGGAAATTATAGGCCGGTGCGTCTGACATCAGTTGTGGGAAAGCTATTGGAAGGTATTCTAAGAAACCAGATATGTAACTATTTGGATAGACACGGACTGATTAGGGATAGTCAACATGGCTTTGTGCATGGTATTTCATGCCTAACTAATCTTGTAGAGTTTTTGGAGGAAATTAGCAGGAAAGCTGACAAAGGCAAAGCAGTGAAGATTATCTACGTGGACTCCAGCAAAGTCTTTGTCAAGGTCCGGCGTGGGAAGCTGGTCAAGAAGGTTCAGTCGCTTGGCATTCAAGATGAGGCTGTGCCAGAAGGATCATTGCTTGGTGCTGAGTTCATTATCATTTGTCATCCATATCAATGATCTGGATGATAATGTACTAAACTGGTTCAGCAAATTTGCAGATGGCATCAAGATTAGGGCTGTAGTGGATAGTGAGGAAAACTATCAAAGCTTGCAGTGGGATTTGAACTAGCTGGAAAAGTGGGCTAAAAAATGGCAGATGGAATTTAATACAGAAATGTGAGGTGTTGCACTTTGCGAAGTCCAACCAGGGTAGGTCTTACACAGTGAGTGGTAGGGCACTGGAAAGTGCAGTAGAACAGAGGGATCAGGGAATACAGGTCCATAATTCCTTGAAAGTAACATCACAGGTAGGTAGGGTCAGAAAGAAAGCTTTTGGCACATTGGCCTTTATAAATTAATCTATTGGGTACATGAGTTGCAATGTTATGTTGAAATTGTACTGTATTTTTGTGAGGCCAAATTTAGAGTATTGCGTGCAATTCTGGTCACCTACTTAGAGGAAAGATGTAAATAAGATTGAAAGGGTGCAGAGAAAATTTACAAGGATGTTGCCCAGACTTTAGGACCCGAGTTATGGAGAAAGGTTGAATAAGTTAGGATTTTGTTCCCTAGAACATAGAAGATCGAAGGGAGATTTGACAGAGGTATACAAAATTATGAGGGGCATAAATAGGGTAAATGCAAACAGGCTTTTTCCACTGAGGTTGAGTGAAACTACAATTAGATATCATGTTTTAAGGGAAGGGTGAAAGTTGAAAAGTTTAAAAGGAACATGAGGGGGAATTTCTTCACTCAGAAGGTGGTGAGAGTGTTGAATGAGCTGCCTGTGCAAGTGATGGATGCAGGGTTGATTTCAACATTTAAGAGAGATTTGTACAGGTACATGGATGGGAGAGGTATGCAGGGCAATGGTCCGGGTGCCTGATGGGACCGGGCAGATTAATGGTTCAGCACAGACTAAAGGGGCTGAAGGACCTACTTCAGTGCTGTAGTGTTGGATGATTTTATGACTTCTATTTGTCTAAACCTTTCCTGTCATTGTACCTGTCTGTCTACTGTATGTTTTATCATCATCAGTGTCCCTACTTCAATCACTGATTATTCCATATGCAGATCATTCCGTATAGATTCTATATGGACCACCTCCAGAGGAAAAGCTTGCCCCTCAGGCTCCTATTAAATCTCTCCCCTTATTGACTAAACCTATGCCCTCTAGTTCCTGATTCCCCACCCCTGGGCAAAAGATTCTGCACATTCTACACCCCTCATCATTTTGGGCATGTGTTCGACAGGAATCTGCAAAAAGCATCAAGACTGATGAATATTGGGAATTACCTGCAGTCAGTCACATGGTGGAGTGACGGCTCGGTTAAGGGTCAGAAGCAGCAAGATTGTCACCCACTTCTTTCCCGCTTTGGCAACAACACATGTTCTTCCTGTGATGTAGGTGTGTTTGATGTATTATAAACCTCCCCTCTCACCCCCTCCCAAGGGCAACTTCTGAAGCTTATCCACCACTTGTTCCGAAACAGAAGGGTCACCAAAATGCATGAAAGTGGGGGAGGAAGTGGGATGATTACAGATGAAGAGCTCACCACTTTAGCACCAGTTAAAAATTAGACACTACTGTAGTAAGTAAAAGCAGACCACACCAACACACTGCAGGTCGGGCAGCATCTATGAAGAGGGAAACAGCTATCGTTTAAGGTCAATGACCACAACCACCCCTCCCATCCCCTCCCCTCATCAGCATCAGGGACTTGAGATGCTATTTCCCTGGGTGTGACACAGCTGGTGTCTGCCTCGGTGTCTTCCCAGTTCACTGTGCTGAACGACATTAAAATGAAAAATATCTGCACCATACAGTTCCACACGAGACTCCTAAATTTGCTACAAATTAACAAATATTGTCATTTGCAAGGAATCATTTACAACGCCTGTTACCATGTGAGGTGCTGCAAGGCTTTGCAGACAGAGCAGCACACTATTTAATTGAAAAACACATCCCACTCACCGGCACGGAGCAGAGGTGTTGGGGTTTAGCGGAGGGCAGCGGTCTTTTCCCTGTGGTCGGCGACGATTTGTCTGCAGATGCCCGACAGCCGCACCTCATCCATCCCCCGGCTGAGCCGTGCGGGAAGTATCAGGAAGTTTCAGCGGCGGCGGCGGGGCGGTGCGTTGCTGCCTCGGTCTGTGCGGGAAGTGGAGGTTGAACGGGCATCAGCCCTGCCCACGTTAAAGAGAGAGAGAGAGAGCGCGGATGGCGAGTGCCAGCTCCGGGATCACGCTCCGGCCGTTTAGCAATGCCACCCAGCTACAGCTTGCCAAAAGCACTGTGCCTCCAACCTGGAGTGGCTTGCACCTTTACCAGGTGAGAGGGCTCCCTCTTTGCGCGGGTTTTCAACGGGGGAGGGCAGGGATGTATCCTTCTCCGTAGTGGGATTGCTACAGTTCGGTTGTGACTCTTAATGGGAAGCGTGGGTGGCAAAGACTTGCCCCCCCCCCCCCGGTTTTCTCTGTTTCATCATTGGGATGTGTTTTAAAGTCAGTCTTTAGTTTGGGAGGAGAGGTGGGGCCTCAGATGTTTCTAGTGTAACGAGGTACCCCAACCACCATGGGGTCTGTCCCCGAAGAGGTTACCACCCTGATAGATGGTGGGGTCTAACGTGTTAAAGTGCCCCCCCAACCCTTCCACAGAGCGGTAGGGCGTTGCCTCTCTGTTGGTGATGAATCAGCTGGTAACCGGAGCAAACAAAATGTCCTGCTAGGGCTGATTATGTCCTGCTTTGGGAACCTGGGTTGTTTTTCTCTCTGCATCTGTGTCTCAAATCTTTTGTGGGTTGAGGCTTACTTTGAAAGTGAATTCGTGCGTGATTTTTTTCCCCCCCAGAGATTTTGCTTCTGGTGGTAAAGGTAAAGGTGGTTAGGGGAAAGGGTGGGCTATTTTGTCAGAATCTGGGACCTGGGTGGTGACAGAAATATTCAGGGGTTCTCAGCAGAAGTCACTTGGTGCTGTTGAACTCTTGGAGGAGGGTTGATGAGGGAGAATATTGGATGTAGATCTTTAGCAAGGGCGTCCCATGTGGCAGGTGGATTGAGATAAAGCTCTTGGCATTCAAGGAATTAAAATTTGGCTCAGCGTTAAAAAGCAGTGGTTAATGGGGATGGCCATATTGGTGACAGGAGGGCTGTGTGTGGTGAGGTTTTTGCGGGGTCAGTATTGGGGCCCCTTGCTTTCTGTGGTTTAACTGAATGGTTTGGATTTAAATACAATAGCCAAGGAGTTGAATGGCATAGAAATAGGCCCTTCAGCCCATCTCATGCATGCTGTCCAACTCGGCTACCTGAGCCAGTACCATTTGCCTGCTTCGGGTCCATATCACTCTCAACCATTCCTATCCAAACATCTTTTAAGTGTTGTAATTGTATCCATCTCTAGCACTTCCTCTATCAGCTCGATCCATGTACCAACCACCCTCTTTGTGGAAAATGTTGTCCCATAGGTCCTCTTTCAATCGATCGCTCCTCACTTCAAGTAGAACATAGCACAGCAACAGGGCCTTCAGCTAACAACGTCTGTGCTGAATATGATACCAAATTAAAATAATTTGCTTCTGTCTGTACAGTATCCCTAGCCCTCCATTCCCTCCATATCCGTGTGTCTGCCTAACAGCCTCTTAAACACCTCTATTGTATTAGTTTTCAACACCACCGCTGACAGCATGTTCTGGGTACCCAGGACTCTGTGTGAATAAACATTTACCTGTACCCAGGACTCTGTTTGAATAAACATTTACCTGTACTTTCTCCTCTGAGCTTTCCCCCTTTCAACTTAAGTGCAGCTGCTCTCGGCTTTGACTTTTCTACCTTGGGAAAAAGATTCTGTTTACCCTATTTATGTCTGTCATAATTTTATAAACTTCTCTCAGGTCTCCCCTCAGCCGCTGAAGATCTGTAACACAGTCCTGTCTTGCTGTGTTACGTCCTGACCAGTTGACTTTGCAATGGTGCCAGTTTACAGTTGTCTGGGAGGCTCTTTTCTCCTCTGGCTCCCAGTCCACCCTCTGTAGGAAGATGCTTGTCACTCTGATGGTCTCCCTGCCCCTTGGCTGAGATCTGTCAGGGGTAGGCTGTCAGCTCTTGCAGGACTTGCAAATCTCCAGCTGCTTGTTTTGAAGATGGTACAGTCGGGAGAGTCACTCCCAGCGGCAGAGACGAAAGTTTAGTCCTGACCTCGGATGGGGTTTGCAGACTCCCCCCGTGACTGTGTGAGTTTCCTCCCATATCCCAAAGTCATGCAGAGCGGGAGGTTAGTTGGCTGCTGTAAATTGTCACTAGTGTGTAGCTGAGTGTTAGGATCTGGGGGAGTTGTTGGGAATATGGGGAAAATCAAAAATGGATTTGGTGTAAATTGTAAATAAGTGTAAATAAGTAGTTGAGTGGGGAGGAAATATAGGAGCCCGAAAATCCACACTCAACATTTTAAGAACAGCATTTTCCCCTCTGCCATCAGGTTTCTGAACGGTCTATGATACTACCTTATTATTGGTCTTTTGCACTATTCGTTTATTTTTGTAATTTAAAAATAAATTTTAAATTTTTTTGTAGAAAATGTTTATAATACAGAACACCACTTGCTGCTGGTTTATTATTGTTGTCACGAGTATGGAGATAAAATGCACCCAGACAGATCATTCCATACAGATGTACATTGAGGTAGTTAAAAGAAAACAATGCAGAATAGAGTGTTGCAGCCACAGAGAAAGTGAAATGCAGGTAGACAAATAAAGTGCAAGGGCCACAACGGAGTACACTGAGAGATCAAAGGTGATCTTTATCGGATGAGAGGTCCATACAGAAGTCTTTTATCAGCGGGATAAAAGCTATCCTTGAGCCTGGGTGTATGAGTTCTCAAAATTGTGTATCTTCTGTGTATGGGAGTGGGGGAAACTGAGGATGGTCAGGGTGCGAGGGGTCCTTGATTATTTTGGCTGCCTTCCTGAGGCAGTGGGAAGTGTAGGTTCAGTGGAGCACAGGCTGATTTGTATGATGGACTGGAACCATTTGGCCCATTGTGTTAGTGTTTGTCAAAGTTGAGTTAGCCCTCCCATCTTCCAGACCCAAGTCTATTCCCTTGCAAGGACTGTTATCTCAGGCACACATCCAAGCGCTGTTTAAATGAGTTCATTTATTGCCTCTGACACATCTCTCCTATGTTCTTTCACACCAGTCAACATCCTGCCATTTATTATGGAGTTTGCTGACTTGTTAAACCCTCCTGGATGTGTGATCATATGATAGTTGCCAACTAAATGTGATTGAGATTTTTCAGGTGGAAGTACATCTTGTGTTGGCTTTTCTCTATCTGATCTCCTCGACATTAATTAACTCAGTGATCCTCTCCCTCGTACAGCAAGCTTTCACTCTGTGACAGCCGCCTTGCTTTTGTGCCTTCACTCCGAGCTTTCCCTGATCTCTCTCTCCCTCTCAAAAACCATCATCTTATCTGACCATTCTCATACCAGAGCTCATTTTTAAAACCTTACAACCATCAGCCCCTCAACCTATCAGTGTAAATTCCCTTGAAAAGCTTTTCATATCATGGAAATTAAGAAAAATGAATGACTGCTTTAACAAGTTGCAGTCTATCACTCAGCATGAATTCTAACGCATTGACATATTACACTTAACATCCTGACCTTATGATTCCTGCACCTTGGAATATGACGGGACTCAAAATAGAGAGATCTTGGGATGGAGGCCAGTAGCTCCCTAAAAGTCGTGCACAAGTCATAGTTTGGTTTTTTTAAAAAGCATATTTATCTTTATTAGTTGAGGCACTGAGTTCAAGAGTCAATAAGTTATGTTGTAGCTGTATAAAGCTCTAGTTAGGCCACATCTGGAGTAGGGCTTTTGGCCTGGAGGGATGTGTGGGCTTTGAAGAGTGTGTGTAGGAGGTTCATTGGGATCAGAGGGCATTTGCTATAAAGTGAAGTTAGACAAACCTGGTTATTGTTTTCTGTAGAGAAGGAGAGGCTGCGGGGACACCTGACAGAGGTTTATAAAATTATGAGAAGCATTGACAGAACAGGCAGCCTGTATCTTTTTCCCAGTGTTGAAATGTCTGATATGAGAGGACATCAGTTTAAGAGGAGGGGGAATAAGTTCAGAGGAAATGTGTGTGGCAAGTTTTTGACACAGGGTGGTGGGTACCCAGAATGTGCTGCTGGGAATGCTTGGTGGAGGCAGACACAATTAACTTGTTTAAGAAACTCTTTGATAAACAAATGAATACGCAGGGATGAGAGGTGTTACACTCTGGTTCCGTGGGCTGTGTAAGTCTCGGCAAGACACCCTGCAGCCCCGCCAAACGTGGGAGATTGTAATGCAAGCCCCCCAAATCCTGCTGTTTGTGTAGATGCTGCGTGATTTGTTACCCTTTTACAAATCAGTACCACAAAATAACAGACAGTGCAGCACATACAATTAAATGATTTAGCTTTATAATTCTTAATTTGACTAAAGGGTTAGTAAAGAAAAAGCAAAAAAGAGAAAAGGCCCCATTTTAAATGAAGCAGTCTACCGTGCACAAGTTGGAGCTCACGGTTTCCCCTTCGCCAATCCTCCTTCGATCTCCCCAGGCTTCATCGAATCACAGCTCCACTCCGCGTCGAGTCCTCCAACTTCATCTCTCCAGCGTCTTCTCTCTTCTCCCCTCTCAAATGCCCCAAGCCCAACCTTAGTGTCCCTCACCAGAGAAACCTCCCCTGAATCCGTTCATCCCCATTGGATGGTGCACATTTCTCCTCACTCTTATCGTCAACAGTAACCCAAGCAAGCAGCTTACACAGAGAAGAGAAAAGCGTAACAGAGAAAAAGTATGAACCATGTGAGCCAGGGCATTACAGAGGCATAGGGTCTGTGCTGGCAGAAGAAATCAGATTTAATTAGGGGAAACACTATAGGCCAAAGGGCCTGTTCCTGTTCTCTACTGTTCTATATATTCTATTCAACATCCACTCTGTCTCTTTACCTGTATCTTGAAATATTCCAGTCAACATCAGGACTAGTAAGTTTCCGATAGACCAAGTGCATCTTTCACTAGGTCGATAATCTTCTGTGGTATTTGATATCTGTGTGAGTCCCTGGAACAGCCCAAGAGCTCACAGTCCTGTGTTACACAACTAATCAGAGTGAACCTTAACTAAAGCGACCACACCTCTTTCTGGATCTCCCTTCTCCAAAGTATATTCGAGGACCTTCTTGTTGTTGTGTCCCCAGCAAGACCATCTTGAAGGACTTCTGATGAGAGAACCCTTCCATCATCACCCAAGCAAGGTCTTGGTGCTTGCTTGTAAATTCTGGTAAAGAGGGTTTCTGCCAAGTGACTTTGTCTGCCTGACAAGGGCCACTAGCTCCCTGCATCATAGTGTTGTGTATTTAATATTTCAGTAATATTTGAGTAATGTTGTAAATATATTGTGAAGCATTCTTTGTTCATTTAAATAATTCATTACTGGTTATATGTAAAAGTATGTGAATGGCATACGTCATCATGCTACCATGTCATACGTGCACACCTTAAAGTAAAAAACAAAACTAAGACGTGCATTCTCGGCTCTGTGCTTCCTATCAATTAATTTTATGTTTTGGTGTTACAAAGCATAACAGTGCTGATGAGGAAGTTTTAAATGAACCCGAGATGACTACTTACCTGTTGAAGAACAGTGAGATGTTTTGAGTTTTTTAAAAAAAAAGCACAATGAGAAATGATTGAGTAAAAAAAACAGTGCAGCACCTGATTCCTTTGGAAAAGGAGACAGTCAAGTAAAAAAGGCAGAAAATGGACTAAATTCACACATTCATAAACAGTAAGTATCAGGTGATGAGCATAAATAAAAAGATAAAGCTGAAAAGGCTGGCTGCATCGGAAAGATGGGTATGTTTGATTACACAAGAGGTAATAGGAAAACCTACACTGAATGAATTGAATGATATTTTGAAGCAAATGAAATATTCAATGAGAAGTGAGTGCTAGCTTTGTTGAGTGCATTGTGTGGAAGAGCATAGAGTTTACTTAGAAGTTTAACTGCTCTAACCAAACCAACTGAAATGAGCTTTGCTGATGTCATGAAAGTAATGCAGGAATATTTAGAACCAAAACCGTTGTTGACTGCAGAATGCTTTAGGTTTTATAAGTGGAATCAAAAGGAAGAGGAGTCCATTTCAGCATACGTGGCTGAATTGAAGAAATTGTCTGAGTGTTGTCAGTTCTTTGATGAGCTTAGTGATCTTTTACTTTATGGAATCTTACATGAAAGTATTCAAAAACGGCTCCTAACTGAAGCACGGTTTACATTTAAAAGAGCAGTTGAAATTGCTGTACCAATGGAAATAGCAGACAGAGGTGCAATTGAGTTGCAGTTAGGAATGAAAGTGAGCACAAACAAAATTGTAACATCTAAGCAGAAAGTGGAAGGGCAGAGCAAATTGTGTTACCATTGTGGCAGTGGCTCACATTCAGCAGGCCAATGCAGGTTTAAAGGTGAAATCTGCAGAAAATGCAACAAAGTCAGATACATAAATAAGTAAATGGACTGCACAGGGAAAAAGATAACAACATCAAGTTCCAGTTTTAGAAAGAGATCTAACCTGCATGCTGTTGATTTAAAAACTTTGATAATGATGAGAGTGACTCAAGATTTGGTAGTCTTGAGCTTTATAATGTGAAAACTAACAATAGATGAGCAGTATAGCTTACACCAAAAGAGAATGGCATATTAATTTAAGTGGAATTGGACACTGTCTCGGCTCTCTCAGTCATTCCATAAAAAGAGTTTGAACAGCATTTCAAAGATACCGAACTGAAGCCTGCAGATATCCAACTAAGAACTTATACTGGCAAGAAAGATAACTCCTGTGGGAATGACATTCGTAATAGTGAAATACAACCACCAACAAGCCGCAATAGGAGTGCCAGCTTTGTGGGGGTGCAGTTGGTTGAGACATCTACGACTTGAGTGGAGATCCGTCCACCATTTTCATGCTACATCCTCTGCAGTAGAGTCAACAACGCGAATCAAGAAGGGTACTGGATAATGCCACAGCACTGGAAAACTCAAACATATCAGGGGTAAAGTCGTGTTAAATGAAACGGCCACACCCAAATTTTATAAAGCCTTGTACCATCGATGATAAAGTAGCTAGTGAGCTAGATTGCATGAAGGCTGAAGGAATTCTTTCTGAGGTTGAGTGGAGCTAAAGGGTAATGTCAGTAGTCCCAGTATGCAAGAAGAATGCGTCTGTCAGGATCTGTGGTGATTTTAAGGTCACCATCAGCCCAATGCTGAAAGTAGATCAATACTCTCTGCCCAGGACAGAGGACGTCTTTGCAAACCGCTATGTATGGAAACACTTCAGCAAAGTGGACATTGCTGAGGCTTACCTACAGATGGAGATGGAAGAAGAGTCCAAAGTGTTTCTCACCATAAGTGCCCACAAATAGCTTTATGACTGTCATGGGCTTATTTTTTGACTAGCATCTGCACCCGTACTCTGGCAGAAAGCGACAGATCAGTTGTTGCCAAGTACTCAGTGTTACCCGGATGACATCATTATTACTGGTAAGGATGTCAAGGAACATCTCCAAAATCTCAAGAGAGTA
This sequence comes from Mobula hypostoma, assembly GCF_963921235.1. Lineage (NCBI taxonomy): Eukaryota > Metazoa > Chordata > Chondrichthyes > Myliobatiformes > Myliobatidae > Mobula > Mobula hypostoma. The sequence goes on from NC_086097.1 coordinate 174,820,377, forward strand.
TTAAAAAGATTAGAAGAGTATGGTGCATCAAGTGCAAATTCTTTACTGTGAATTCTTCACTGACTGTGAAACACCATCAATGCACAAGGGTTACACAACTGTGCTGAGAAAATTCTAGTAGTGGTGGATTCTCCAAGGCCAAAGGACATTTCACAGTTGTTATTCTTTTTAGCATTTGTCAACTACTGTAATAGATTCCTGCCAAACCTGGCTACTGTGCTCCACCCCTTGAATTCATTACTATGGACCAGGAAGAAATGGCACTGGACAAGGCAATGTCAGGTTGCTTTCCAAAAGACGAAGGAAATGCTGACATCAGACACTGTATTCACACATTATGATCCACTGGTAAAACTAGTGGACCTTGCTTGTAAAATCCTGCCTTTTGGTTCAGGTGCAGTCATGTCACAGGTTATGAGTGATAGAAATGAACGCCCCATAGCCTTTGCATCGTGTTCCCTTGCCTCAGAGAAAAATTATGCACAGATTGAAAGAGAGGTCTTGAGTCTGGTTTGGGGTGTAAAACATTTCAACCAGTACTTGCGTGGGAGAGAAATTACTCTCATTACTGTTCATCAACCACTAGTGTCCATTTTCAATCCACTAAAAGCAGCAGCACGAGTGCAGAGATGGGCTTTGTTTCTTGGAGGACACAATTACTAGATCAGAGTCAAGAGGACAACTAATTGTGGAAATGTTGATGGATTGTCCCTTTTACCTTTGGAAAAGGAAATAACTGAAAATTTACAAAAGAGGGCATTCCTCTTGGCGGATTCTCCCTAATGCAAATCAGAGATCTCCCTTTTATGGCAGAGATGATCTAAAGGGAAATCGGAAAAGAACCTCACTATCCAGCTCTTCATGCCATCTCAAAATGGCTGGAATGTGCAGCAGGAACTCTTGTTCCCTCCCCACTTTTTTTTTAACCAATGCAGGGATGAACTTACCTTTGAAAGAAGTTGCCTTATGTGGGGATTGAGAGTTGTTGTACCATCGAAGCTGGGAGTTATAGTGTTGGAGGAGCTAGATGCTGGTCATCTAGGTGTGGTCCAAGTGAAAGTGTTGGCTTAAAGCTTTGTCTGGAGGCCTGAGATAGATCAGCAGATCGAGCAGCTTGTCATGAACTGTTCGAGATGCCAACACGTCCAGAAGAAAGGTGTCCAGAGCTGTCAGAACCACTTCCTGCAGTCCCAGAGTCAACTCCTACAACCATCACAGAGGAGGCCCCAGAACTTGAGATTGTTTCACAGCCACAAGTCTCACCTGCCAAAAAGAGTAACCCTCCTTGTCAGAAAAGATATTATCCCACAAAAGTAAGAAATCCTCCGCAGCGATTAAATCTATAGGTCTGAATGGAACAATCTAAAATTTACTCTGCTATTGATGTCTATATACGTAGTAGTTGTATTATATAGTATACTGTGTGTGTATAAAATAGTTGAGATGGATTCTATATTGAGGGAGTTCATAGCTAAGCAGGGAGGAGTGTCGTGTATTTAATACTTAAGTAATATTTGAGTAATATTGTAAATGTATTGTTTGGTTATGCATTCTTTACGGGTTATATGTAAATGTACATGACTGACATACAATATCATGCCACCATGTAATCTGTGCATGTCTCGCTAAAGTAAAAACAAAACTAAGACGCGCATTCCTGGCTGTGTTTCCTTTCAGATGCTTTTATGTTTCAGAGTTACAAATCATAACACACAGGGACTCACTGAGTACCCGTGTTAGGCAACCCTTACCTTACAATTTCTGTTTGCCCCATTACGGAAGGGTGTGGAGGCTTTGGAGAGTGTGCAGATGCAGGCTATCTGGATTGTGCTGTATTATCTTTTAAAAGAGAATGGGCAAACTTGGATTGTTCCTCTGGAGCATCAGAGGCTGAAAGGTGACCTGATAGAATGATATAAAATTATAAGAATCTTTTTAATTCCTGGGATAGAAATGTCAAGCACTAATGATGTGCAATTAAGGTGAAGGAGGGCAATTTTTTTATTCCTCAGAAAGTGGTGGGTGCCTGTAATGGGCTGCCAGGAGTGGTAATGAAAGCAAATATGACAGTGGCACTTAAGAGTCTGGCAGATACATGAACGTGCAGAGGATGGAGGGATATGGATCATGTATTGGCAGAAGTGCTTCAGTTTAATTCAGCATTGTGGCTAGCACAACATCGAGGACTGAATGGCCTGATCTTGTGCTGTACTGTTGTGTATTTGATGTGTTATGAGACTGATCCTGGAAATGCAAAGGTTGACATATGAGGAGCATTTGATGGCTTTTGGCCTTTACTTGCTAGAGTTTAGAAGAATGAGGGAAATCCCATTGAAACCTACCGAATACTGAAAGGCCTAGATAGACTAGACGTGGAGAGAATGTTTCCAGTAGTGGGGGAGTCTAGGAGCAGAGGGCTCAGCCTCAGAATAGAAGGATAACCCTTTAGAAGAGAGATGAGAAGGAATTTCTTTAGCCAAGGGTGGTGGATCTGTAAAATTTATTGACACAGATAGCTGTGGAGGTCAAGTCATTTGGTATATTTACAATGGAAGTTGATGGGTACTTAATTAGTAAGGATGTGAAAGGTTATAAATAGAAGGCAAGAGAATGGGGTTGAAAGTGTTAATAAATCACCCATGATTGAATGGTGGAGTAGACTCCATGAGTGAACGGCCTAATTCTGCTCCTATGTTTGTCCTATGGTCTTATGGTCTTTTACAACGGTTAATTTTCCACCTCTTCTTCCACACCAATCAAATCCTGTCATTTATGAGGGAGTTCTGTGCTTTGTTGAACCTCCTTGGATGTGTGATCATGTGACATTTGCTAAGTAAACCTGGTTCAGATGTTTGTAGTTGAAGCACAGCTTGCGCAAGTTTTCGGGTTGCTGTTTCTGGAAGTGTATCTCAGATGCTATTGTACCTCAGATATTTCAAAGTAGCTCACTGAGAGCAAAAAAATCAGCCAAGCTGGAGGAACTCAGCTGGCCAGGCACCATCTGTGGAGAGAAATGGGCAATGGATTGACCCCTTTACCTGTATTGAAAGACAAAGGGGAGGTGGCCAGCATAAAGAGTAGAGGGAGAAGTTATGGAGCTAGAGGTGGCAAGCTGATAGGTGGATCTAGGTGAGAAGGGGTGATAGGCAGATGGAGAAAAGGAGAATGAGAATAGTGACGGAGGCTGGGAGGTGATAGGTGGAGGTGACAAAGCTGCAGATGGTGGAATCTGATGGGAGAGGAAGGTGCATCTCCCTTAAGTAAGGGAGATGGGAAGGGCAGATGGGAATGGTAGGGGAGTGGATACTGCATGATGGGCAGATAGGGTGGGGAAAGGAGGGCAAAAGATCAGTGATAAGTGGCTGGGGGTGGGCTGGTGCAAAAGGGAAAGAGAAAAGGGTCAGGGGGCACAGGTCACCTCAATCTGAGAAATTCAATGTTGATGCAGTTGGGTTATAGCCTATCCAGGTGGAAGACAAGGTGCTGTTCCTCTCATTTGTGTCTGGCTTCACCCTGGCGGTGGAGGAGGCCAAATACAGATAGGTTGGTGTGGGAACGGAGAGTGAAATTACAATGGCAGGCAACAGGAGCTTTATTCAGCTGCGGTGGATAGAACAGTGATACTCAGAAGCTCACTGAGAAGCAGGTGAAAATGTTCCTCACAGGTGCCGTGGATGTTACATGGGTCACCTTATTAAGTTCAGGAATGGAACCCAGTATGATTTTCTGTAGCTGAGCCACTTCATCTATTTATCGTGTTGTATGTTCAGAGATGTTCTTTTGCACACCGCTTTGATAACACGTGATTATTTGAGTTACTGTCAACTTCTTGTCAGCTTGAACCAGTCTGGTCATTCTCCTCTGACCCCTCTGACCTCCCTCAGTAAAAAGGGCTTTCTGCCCACAGGACTGGATTTTTTTTTTGTTCTTTACACCATTCTCTTTAAACCCTGGAGTCTGTTATGCATGCAAATCCCAGGAGATCAGCAGTTTCTGAGGTATTCAAACCACCCAATTTGCACCAATAATCATTCCATGGTCAAAGTCACTTAGATCACATTTCTTCCCTATTCTAATGTTTGGTCTGAACACCAAACGGCAGTTGCTGCTACATGATTGGCTGATTAGATACTTGCATTAACAAGCAGGTGTACCTAATAAAATGACCACTGAGTGTATATGTCTTCCAATGTGTAAAGTTCGAATCAGATTCCAGATCATTTCTGGAGTATACATTCTCTGTGTGCTTCGTGTAAATCATCATATCATTGGCAATTACTGAGTAGAGAATAGAAATTGAAAGTGCTCTTTTCCATTCCATTGGTGGGACACCCATATCCCTGACAAGGCCAGACAATTAATACTTGTCTTCAGTTTTCCTTGAACTGAGCTGCTCATTAGGTCTGGGTTGTGGGTGTAGAGTCACATATAGTCCCAACTGGGTAATGGTGGCAGATTCTTGTGACAAAATGTGTTCGTTAAACAGGTTTTATCTTTGAGGTAACCTCTCATTGTTTACTGGTCCACCATTAATGACACTGCTGTTCCTCATGTGTTTTAATTAATCAAATTTAAATTCCTAAACTGCCTTGGTGGTGTTTGAGCTTGTGACTCTGTGTCTTTAGCCAGTGTTCTGGAATGGTGGCCTTGTGATTTAATATTGGTTAATTTAATCTGAAGATCTGCCTCCCTTCAAACCATTCTAGGTCAGGTAATTGGTAACTGGGTTATTGCATGTATTAAGGTACAGTGGAAGACTTTATTTTTCATGCTATCCATATAGATCCAATAGAAGCTCTTTTCCCATTACTATTGTTAAGGAATGGTACAGGAGCCTGAAGACACACACTCAAATGTTTTAGGAACAGTTTCCTCCCCTCTGCCATCAGATTCCTGAACTGTCCAGCTCATTGTTCCTCTGTAGCTATTAGCAATGTTTATGTCTTGCACTGTATTGCTGCCACAAAACAACACATTTCAGAACATATGTAAGGGATAATAAACTTAATTCTGATTCATTTCATGGCATACAGTGCAAATTACAAACTATAAAAAATGCAAATGAAGTTTAATAGTTACATAGGAATTGCAGTGCAACCAGACAATCAGGTGCAAGTGTCAGGATGAGGTAGGTGGTGAGGTCAGAAATTGATCTTTATTGTACAAGAGGACTATTCAGTAAAACAGTGAGTGGAAGCTGCCCTTGAGCCAGTCAGTGCATGGTTTCAAGTTTTTGTATCGTCTGACTAATGGGGGAAATAATTAAAAGTAAATTTTAATTTCAAAGTACATGTATGTCACCATGCACAACCCTGAGGGCATTCTCAATGAATTTATAGAACAGTAACTATAACAGGATCAGTGAATGACTTCCCAACTAGGGCACTCAACCAGAGTACAGAAGACAACAAGCTGCGCAAATGGAAATATAAATAAAAAGCAATAAATTACGCAAACATGAGGTGAAAAGTCCTTGACTGTGAGTCTTTTAGTTGTGGGAACATTTCAATGATGGGGAAGTGAAGTTAACCCCTTTTGTTCAAGAGCCTGATGGTTGAGGGGAAGTAACTGTTCTTAGTAGTGCAAGCCCTGAGGCTCTTGTACCTTCTACCTGAAGGCAGCAGCGAGAAGAGAGCATGACCTGTGTGGTGAGGATCTTTGATGATGGATGCTGCTTTCCTATGACATCATTTCATACAGATGTGCTCAACGGTTGGGAGGGCTTTACCCATGATGTACTGGGCCAAATCTAATACTTCTTGTAGAATTTTCCATTCAGGGGCATTGGTACTTCCATACCTGGCTGTGATGCAGCCAGTCAATATATTCTCCACCACACATCTACAAAAGATTGTCAAAGTTTCAAATGTCATACCAAATCACCGCAAACACCGAGGGAAGTTGAGGCACTGCCATGCTTCCTTTGCAGTTGCACATACAGGTCCTCTCAGACAGTAACACATTGGAATGGAAAGTTGCTAACCCTCTTCATCTCTGATCCTCTGATGAGGACTGGCTCATGGGCCTCCGGTTTCTCTCTCCTGAAGTCTATAACCAGCTCCTTGGTCTTGCTGACATTGAGTAAAAGGTTGTTGTGACACCACTCAGGTTTTCAATCTCCCTCCCACATGCTGATTCATCACCATCTTTTACTCGGCCAATGACAGTGGTGTCATCAGCAAACTTGAATATGGCATTGGAGGTGTGCTTAGCCGCACAGTGTAAAGCAGGAATGGGAAGGGGAGAAGTGAGAATGACTGGAGTGCATGGGTCCTTGATTATCTTGGTGGTTTCCTGATGCAGCAGGAAGTACAGACAGGGTTAAAGGGAGGGAGGCTGGTTTCGGTAATGGATTGAGTTGTGTCCACAACTAATAATTTCTTGTGGACGGAGTAGTTACTGTAGCAAGCTGTAATGCATCTGGATAGATGCTTTCTATGTTGCACTTGTAAAAATTGGTGAGGGTTAATGGTGATACGGTGAATTTCCTCGTGTACGGCTCTGCCTTTAATAAGGAGAAAATGTTGCCCCTCTGTTCCCTTGGCATCAGTGGAGAGATAAATGGATTTAATACTTAGAGCATTTAAGCTGCAAGGATGATAAGTGGTTTGGGAAGGAAATGAGGAACTAATATTGAGGACAACATCAGATCACCCATAATCCAGTTGAATGGCGGAGGAGGTTGGAGCAATCCACTATTGTTCCTTCATCTTGTATAACTTGGGAGAATGAGCATGCTTTAAACTGCAGGGAATGGGGAGCGGTGTAGGACTGGTGATGAGGTGGCAACTGCGAGAGACTGAATGGTATGATTAATGGTGATGCTGGCTGAGAGAGAGGAGAGTCTTGTTCATTTCAGATGAATTACAATTGGAATATAACTTAAAAGCTATTTGAAGGGGTACATGGATAGCAATGGTTTGGCGAGAGATGGGCAAAATGCAGACAAATGGGACTAGCTTGGATTAACAACTTGGTCACAGGGAGAAGTTGGGCTGAAGGTCCTGTTTTTGTGCTGTTATCCTCTGTGACTTGATGACCTGATGGGAGGAGATGTAAGTAGAAGAGATAATTGAGGATAAGAGAGAGAGATTTAAACACAAAATGTGCTAGAACTGACATATGAAGTAGAGTAGTTGTTGGGGGTAAAAGCCTGCTGGAAAAGTAGGAGCTAGAAGACCAGGTGATGCATCTCCTGTTGTTGAACTTAAGGCTTGGTGTTGAGGATCGTGGTTTGCACAGATGGAATATACAGTGCTGCTCCTCAAGCTTACATTGGACCAATGTACGGTAGGTGGGCAAAGACAGAGTGAAGTGGAGAATTAAAGTAACAGGTGACTGGAAGTGCAGGATCTCTCTCAGGAACTGAACTGGTAATTAGTGCTGGTTTATTATGAGTGCCAGTTGGACACATCGTAACTGCACCAAGGCAGTACAAAAGGAAAACAAAAGTTAATGCAAAATATACTGTTAGAGTTATAGACAAAGTGCAGTGCAGATGGACAATAAGGAGCAAGGGCCCCAATGAGGTAGACTGAGAGGTCAAGAGATAATTTTAAGAGGTCCATTCAAGTGTCTTATAACGGTGAGATAGAAACCGCCCTTAAGCTGGGTCGTGTGTGTTCTCGAGGTTTTGTATCATCTGCCCAATAGAAAGTGGAAGGAAAGAGAATGTCCTGGGTGGGAGAGGTCTGTGATTATGTTGACTGATGTCCTGAGGCAGCAGGAAGTGTAGACAGAGTCCATGGAGGGAAGGCTGGTTTATATAATGTACTGAGCTGTGTCCACAGCTCTCTGCAATTTCTTACCATCTTTGGCAGAGAAATTGTCCTATCAAACTGTGATGCATCTAGGTAGGTTGCTTTCTGTGATACGTCTAGAAATTCAGCGAGGTCAGCAGGGGCATACTAACTTCCTTTGGCTTCCTGAGGAAGTAGAGGTTAGTGCCTGTACTGGCACACTAAACATGGGAGCAGTCTCCACAATGCCTTGCACGTTATTGTTTACCTGCATCACATTTTCATTGTAAATGTAACACTATATTCTGCATGCTGTTATTGCTTTACCTTGTACTTGATCTATATGGATGGCATGCCAAAAACAAGTTTTTAATTTTACCTCAGTACGTGTGACAAAAATAAACCGATTACCAGTTGCAAGGCACTGATCTCCATGTAGCTCAACTCTCACCTAGCAGCACTCCTAACTCTGAAACAGATTGGGAATCAGATGCATCGGACAGTTGGAAACACCCTTTCAGTCCACGGAGTTCGTGCATCAGACACTTATTCACGCAAGTCCACCAATTACCTACTGATTCCGTCTCCCCTCTCCACCCTCGAGCCTGATACGGGGTTTTGACCTGAAACATTGGAAGTTCCTTTCCCCCGTTACAGATGTTGCTCCATCAGATTCTTTGTTGCTTTCCTATTCACACTATTTCGATTTATTCTCCCCACATTTCCATCAACCCACCCCCCCTTCCCAGATTCCGGCACTCACCCACACAATTCATTGTGGCTGATTAATCTACCAATCTGCACTTCTGCATGACATGGAGTGATGGAGTGTCTGGGGGGAACCCACACAGTCACAGAAAGGGCATGCAGCTTGCACACAGACAATAAGGAGGTCAGGATAGAACTTGGGTCCACAGAACTGTGGGTGTCTTCCCCTTCGGGTTCCCACTGAAGCCTCTTCACCTGAGACCCCTTCCTCCCAACTCATCCAGTGGTCTTGTTTACCACTTATCCGTGGCATATGTTGTGACAGATCGTTGCATAAAAAGATTATCAGCGATTTAAGCAGTGACTTTCTCACACACTGATTAAAGCAAACTGCAATTTCTAAGCTGCAGTCTCTTAAAGCACAGAGAAAATATAATAAATACAGATAAGATCGTTTTTAAACAGTCTTCTGCATGACTCACAATGCACACCTTCTTCACATTGACAAGTGCAAACACTTCCACTGTCAAAACCTAACACCATCAATGATTTAATTAAACTAGAACAGCTGGAACTCAGATTTTCATTCACTGTTTTAAACCAGAGGAATTTTTAACAACCCCAAAGCACAGCACTTAAAAGAGAATTAATCAAGTATTTAAGCAGAAATAGTATTTTATTAAAAATTAGGAAGAACCAGAGGAAAGATGAAATTCTATGTTGTTCACATAGTGCATTGCTGTGATTTGGGATCTGCTGCCAGGAAGGATAATGGATGTAAATTCAACAGGAAATTTCAAAGACATGATTGGAAAAGGGTTTTAAAAAAACGAGATGCTACATTGCCATGGAGACACAACAGACTGCAGATGCTGGAATCTGGAGCAACAAACAAAATGTTTGAGGAACTCGGCAGGTCAGGCAGCATCTGTGGGGAGAATATGGAAATTTAACATTTCTGGTTAAGACCTTCCTTGAGACCTCACTCTGAAGAGGTTTCCCTCTACTGCAAACTCAGTGAGTTTCATGAGACCCTTTCTCACTACAGTCCCTCTCTAATTTACACCTATCACTTGCCAGGCCTCGTTCTCTCTTCCCTCTCATCTTCGAATACTTTGGTTTGCGTGGAATAATGGGCCTTGGGGCATATTTTGTAATCTGTATGACTGTTTCAAAAAAAACGGGTGGTCAGAAACTAGTGAAACAGAGGTTTAAAGTGATTGGAGGATAGATTAGAGAGGGGTAATAAAATTATTTTCACCATAGGGTGGTGGGGATCTGGAACCCTCTGCTTGCAGGAGTGGAAGATGCAGAAACCCCTCACCACAATTGCCAAGTGCCTGGAGGACTGCAGTGAAAGTTGCTGATGTTAAGCAGGGTAGGCAGAATAAGTTGAATAGCCTCTGACATCTCAGTTTCTGTTTTCCTATGAGAGGGCGTAGATGGCTTAATGATCTTCTGTGCCCTGTCATCTTAAAACCACAGAGGTGGTGGACTGGTGGTGTAGTGGCATCAGTACTGGACTTTGAAGTGAGTGGTCGTGGGTTCGAATCCTGTTCCTTTCACCTTTCCAGCATGATGTGTGTGTTGAGGTGGTGGAAGATGGTGATTATGTATTGGATATACAGCGAGTCATACAGCATATTACCAAGCCCTTCGGCCCAACTGTTCCACGCCCACCAACATGCCCCATCCAAACCATTTGCCTACATTTGGCCCAGATCCCCTTGAACCGTTCCTAACTAAGTATATGACAAGTGCTTTTTAAATGTTGTTAATGTACCACCTTCAGCTACTTCCTCCGACAGCTCATTCCATATACAGACTGCACTCTGGATGAAAAAGTTGCCCCTCAATCCTACTCCTATTCAATCTCTCCCCTCTCACCTCAAACCCATGCCCCCGCGTTCTTCATTCCCCAATCCTGGGAACAAGACTGAGTGCATTCACCCGATCGACACCCCTCATGATTCTACTCTCAGCAGTAATTATTTTTCACAGAAGAGCTTTGAATATTAATAACCAACATTATACTTTGTAAAGCTGTTAAGCTGTTAGAGTAGATTGCTCCAACGTGTAAAGGTGTAGAATTTCATTAATTACAGATTTTGACAAGCATTTTATATTAAACACTGAAATAAAATCCTTCTGAAAATATTACATTACAATTCAGAATAAAGTATTGTAGGACATTACTGACCTGGAATTGTTGACGGGTTTGGGAACTTCTGGGAGATGTGATTCCCCCACCTCTCACCACTCTGACCAATTACACAGCCTCTTAATCTTCAGTATTTTAAACTGAGAAATGTAAGTGTTCAAGGAACAATTTCATTTTAATTATTCTTTTTCTCCCAGGAATTCAATGAGGTTAATCTTGCCTCCAAGCCTGTTCAGGGATAGTCAGTATCCCCATTCCCTCGCTGGTCTCTAATGCTCCAAGAAATGTAGAATCCAGTGTGGTTGTTTGGTGTGGTACATCATTTTTAATGATATTGAAAGGAAAAAAAGTTCAAGGTAAATTTATTATCAATATACATATATATATGTGTGTGTGTTTGTGTATGTGTGTGTATATATATTTGTGTGTGTGTATATATATATATATATATATATAGTATGTGTGTGTATGTGTATATGTATGTATATATATGTGTGTGTATATATACACACACAGGTATATGTATGTATATATATGTGTGTGTATATATACACACACACACAACCCTGAGATTTATTTTCTTGCGGGCGTTCAGAGTAAATACAAAGAAACATAATAGAATTAATGAAAAACCACACATAAAAAGATGGACGTAAGTGACCATTTCAGCCAGTTGATCAGCACAGGTCTTCTGTACTCAACCAGGTACCCTGTCTGGGCCAGGTGCTTTCCTGGTTTCCTAGTTCACCCTCCTGAAGGATCCTCTCACGTCATCCTCAGAGTTAAATCACAAGGTCGCTGGGGGCTGTGGGAGTTTAGGAATGTTCTTCCATGTTTTGCTCCATGTTTAAAAAAAACTTAGATAACGGATCTTGATATATCATCACCGAAATTTAAACAAAAACAGGGTTTTATTTTAATTCATCAACAAAGGCAGATAGGTGACATTTTAGGTTAAAAATTAATCCATTTTTGAATAGCAAAGCAAAATCGAGGACTGTGTTAACTGTGGCAGGGAGCTAGTTCAATAGTTCCACTTTACCTGGTGTTTACGGGTATTGTAGATCAGAACCAGAAGAAAACTAAAAGATAATCTGTTTCCTCCCTTTATCTGAGAATTTGAAAGATTCACTACCTTCTGAAAAAAGACATTTCTTCACATATGGTTCTAAATGACTAACCTCTACTTTTGGACTTTGACTCTTGTTTCTAGACTCCAAAGCAAAAGTAAATATTATCTCTGTCATGCACAGTAAAAATTTGTATTCTCCAATGAGATCATCTCCCTTTCCAAAGTAAATGGGCCCAGCCTACTTACTTTCTCTAAGTGTGTTCTTCCTGTGGTAGACACACCAGATATGTACACAATGTTCTGGCATCTTAGCAGCATTCAGTATAGTTACCCTGAGATGAAGTTCAAGTTTATTGTCATTCAACCAATCAGAATCAGGTTTAACTACCACCAGCATATGTTGTGAAATTTGTTAACATTGTGGCAGCAGTACAATGTAAAATATGGTAAACATAGAAAAAGAGTAAATAAGCCAATCAATTACAGTAAGTATGTGTATATATAAATATATATATATTAGTTAAAATAGTTCAAAAACAGAAAATATAAAATTGAGGTAGTATTTGTGGGTTCAATGTCCATTTAGGAATCAGATGGCGGAGGGGAAGCAGCTGTTCCTGAATCGTTGAGTGTGTGACTTCAGGCTTCTGTACCTCCTACCTTATGGTAACAGTGAGAAAAAGGGCATGTCCTGTATACAGTTAAACAAAATAATTTTCCTCGGGACCAAGGTCCAAAGCACAATACATATCACATAGAGCGTATCAAATAATACTAACACAGTAATATTAACATATATTTTAAAAAGCATTCTGTAGATGTACAAGTGAGATTAAGTGCATATACGGCATATAGATAAGTATACAAACGATATATAGCAGTTGTCTTGTACTGAGAGCTTGTATTTGACCATGAGATATCGGAGCAGAATTAGCCTCTTCAGTCCATTGAGTCTGCTCCACCATCTCAACATGGCTGATTTACCATCCCTCTCAACCCCAATCTCCTTTTAAACTACTGAATGACTTTGCCTCCATAGGCATCTGCAGAAGTGAATTCCAACTCATTCTAATGCTTCTCTGTTCTAAGTGGATGTCCCTCTATTCTGAGGCTGTGCCCTCTGGCCCTAGACTCCCTCACTATAGGAAATATCCTCTCTGTCTAGGCCTTTTAATATTCGATAAGCTTCAATGTGATCCCCCCTCATTCTTCTAAACTCCAGCAAGTACAGGCACAGAGCCATTGAATACTCCTCATTCATTAACCCTCTCATTCCCGGAGTCATTCATGTGAACCTCCTCTGGACCTTCTCCAATGCTAACACATCTTTTCTCAGATAAAGAGCCCAAAACTGTTCACGATACTCCTACTGTGATCTGACCGTTGCCATATAAAGCCTCAGCACTACATCCTTGCTTTTCTATTTTAGTCCTCTCAAAATAAATGTTCACTTTGCATTTGCCTTCCTCACCACTGACTCAATATATAAGCTAACCTGTAGGGAATCCTGCGTGAGGACTCCTAAGCCCCTTTGTATTTTTGTTCCTGTATAGAAAATAGCCTACACATTTATTGACATATAACATGAAAAGAATCAGTTCCAACAACAACCCCTGCGGAACGCCAACATCTTTCCAACCACTAAAGTCAGTCTAACTGGCCTTTTAATTTCCTTTCTTCTGCCTCCCTCCCTTTTTAAAGTGTGGACTGACATTTGCAATTTTCCAGTCCTCCAGAACCCATTTCAGAATATAGTGATTCTTGAAAGATAATTATTAGTGAGATTACACCTGAACCTGGGGGGGACCAACGTCCTTCTGGGCAGGTTTGCTAGAGCTGTTTGGGGGCAGGGTGGAGTTAAACCGATAACCTGTACCTCAAACAAGAGAAAACCTGCAGATGTTGGAAATCCAAGCAACACACACGCAATGCTGGAGGAGCTCAGCAGGCCAGGCAGCATCCATGGAAAAAGCTATCGTCGATGTTTTGGGCTGAGACCCTTCGGCAGGACTGGAGGGAAAAAAGATGAGTCAGAGTTAGAAGGTGGGGGGAAGGGAGCACAAGGTGGTAGGTGAAACTGGGAGAGGCAGAGGGGGTGAAGTAAAGAGTGGGGAAGTTGATTAGTGAAAGAGATGCAGGGCTGGAGAAGTGGGAGGCTGAAAGAAGAGGACACAAGGCTGTGGAAGAAAGAAAAGGGGGAAGAGTACTAGAAGGATGTGATGAGCTGGTAAGGAGATAGGTGAGAGAGGGAAAAGGGAATGGGGAATGGTAAGGGAGTTGTGGGGGGGTGCTTTACTGGAGGTTCAAGAAATCAATGTTCATGACATCAGATTGGAGGCTACCTGGATGGAATATAAGCTGTCACTCCTCCAACCTGAGTGTGGACTCACTCTGCCAACCTGTTACTTGTATTATACCTTTTCCGACCCTCTTACTTGTAAAAACGCTGTCCCCTTCTCTCAATTCCTCCATCTCCACTGCATCTGTTCTCAGGATGAGGTTTTTCATTCCAGAATGAAGGGATGTCCTCGTCCTTCAAAGAAAAGGGTTTCCTTCCTCCACCATCAACGCAGCCCTTAACTCCATCTCTTACAGTTCACGCACGTCTGCCCTCACCCCATCCTCTCACCATCCCACCATGGATAGGGTTCCTCCTGTCCTTACCTACCACCCTACTAGACTCCGCACCTAGCACATAATTCTCCATAAATTCTGCTATCTCCTATGGGATTCCACCACCAAGCACATCTCCCTCCCCCCGCCAAACATTCTGCTCACCGCAGGGATCGCTCCCTTCTCGACTCCCTTGTCCGTTTGTCCCTCCCTACTGGTGCCTCTGGCACTTATCCTTGCAAGCAGAACACGTGCTACACCTCCTCCCTCACTACTATTCAGGGCCCCAAACAGTCCTTCCAGATGAAGCAACACTTCACCTGTGAGTCTATTGGGGTTATCTACTATATCCGGTGCTGCCAGTGTGACCTCCTGTATATTCGTGAGACCTAATGTAGATTGGGAGACCGTTTCGCCAAGCACCTAAGCTCCGTCCACCAAAAAAAGCTGTATCTCCCAGTAGCCACCCATTTTAATTCCACTTCCCATTCCCATTCCAACATGTCAGTCCATGGTGTCTTCTACTGTTGTGATGAGGCCACACTCAGGTTGGAAAAGCAACACCTTATATTCTGTCTAGTAATCTGCAACCTGACAGCATGACCATTGTTTTCTCGAACTTCCAGTAATGCTTTCCACTCTCCATCAGCATCCCCCATTTCCTTTTCCCTCTCTCACCTTATCTCCTTACCTGCACATCACCTCCCTCAGTGCTCCTCCCCCTTTCCTTTCTTCCATGGCCTTCTGTCCTCTCTTATCAGATTCCTCCTTCTCCAGCCCTTTATCTCTTTCGTCAGTCAACTGCCCGGCTCTTCACTTCACCTCTTCCCCTTCCTCCTGTTTCACCTACCACCTTGTGTTTTTCCCTCCCTTCCCGCCCACCTTCTAACTCTGACTCCTCATCTCTTTTTCTCCAGGCCTGATGAAGGGTCTCGGCCCGAAACATCGACTATACTCTTCTCTATAGATGCTGCTGCCCTGCTGCGTTCCTCCAGCCTTTTGTGTGTGTTGCTCTTCTGTCTGATCTCTCCATTACACTAGCACAGGTCTTTTGGCAAGGGGATGGCAACTGGAGTGATAGGGTGATGGTGTGCAAGTTGCTTCAGTGTGTATTGAAACTTTGAGGAAGGATAGGTGACGAGATGGGGCAAAATTACTGTCAATGTGATGAGTTAAAGTGTAACATGAGAGCAAAATCAAAAAGGATGATGAATACAGGACTGAAGGTGTTATATTGGAATGCACTCAGTACACAGAATAAGGTAGCTGATCTTTTGGTGCAGTTAGAGATTGGCAGGTATGGCATTTTGGGCATCATTGAGCGTGACTGAAGGAAGATCATATTTGGGAGATTAACATCCAAAGTTACACATTGTATTGAAAGGACAGGCAGGTAAGCAGAGTGACTGGAGTGGTGCTGTTGGCAAAAAATCAAATCAAATCCTTAGAAAGAGGTGACATTGGGTTAGAAGATGCCAAATCATCATGAGTAGAGCTAAGAAACTACAAGGGTAGAAAGACCCTGGTGGGAGTTATAAACAGGGCACTGAATGGTAGCCAGGATATTGAATATAAACCTCAACAGGAAATAGAAAAGGAATGTGATAAGGGCAATATTACAATAGTCATGGGGTTTCAAATAAGCAGGAAGAGTGGGAATATCTGGTTGGTTCTGGATTTAAAAAGAGGGAATTTGTAGGATGCTGAAGAGATGGCTTTTTAGAGCAGCTTGTGTTTGAACCCACTAGAGGAAAGGCCAATATGGACTGGATGTTGTGTAATGAACCACTTTTGATTAGGGAGCTTAAGGCAAAGGTACCCTTGGGAGGCAGTGATCATAATCTGATAGAATTCAGTTTGAGAGGGAGAAGATAAAGTCTCATGTATCAGTATAACAGCAATGCAAAATGAATTGCAGAGGCAGGAGCTAGCCAAAGATGATTAGAAAGGGACGCTAACCGGGTTGATAGTAGAACAGGAATGGCTGTAGTTTACGGGGGCAGTTTAAAGGCATAGGTTAGATACTTATATTATTGTCACCAAACAATTGATACTAGAGTGTACAATCATCACAGCAATATTTGATTCTGCGCTTCCTGCTCCCTGGAGTACAAACCGATAGTAAATATTAAAAATTTAAATTATAAATCATAAACAGTAAAGAGAAAATTGAAAGTAAGGTAGTGCAAAAAAAAACGAGAGGCAGGTCCAGATATTTGGAGGGTACGTCCCAGATCCGGGTCAGGATCCGTTCAGCAGTTGGAAAGAAGCTGTTCCCAAATCTGGCCGTATGAGTCTTCAAGCTCCTGAGCCTTCTCCCGGAGGGAAGAGGGACAAAAAGTGTGTTGGCTGGTACATCCCAAAGATCAAAGAGTATTTTAGAGTGAGGAAGAGGCAAACATGGCTGATGAGAGGTCAGAGAAAGCATAAAAGCAAAAGAGAGGGCATATGATATGGCAAAAATTAGTGGGAAATTAGAGGATTGGGATGCTTTTTAAGGAGAGAAAAAGATGAAATATGAGGATAAACTGGACAGTAATATCAAAGAGGATACCAAATTTTTTTTCAGGTATAGTACTGTGCAAAAAACTTGGGCATCCTGGATATTGGGCCTCCAGAAAATGATGCTGGAGAGACCATTCGATATAGGAGCCACAGTTGGTCATTTGGCCCATCGAGTCTGCTCCACCATTTCATCATGGCTGATCCATTTCCTTTTCAGCCCCGAACTCCTGCCTTCTCCCTGTAATCCTTCATGCCTTGAGTAATCAAGAATCTATAAACCTCTGTCTTAAATATACCCCATGACTTGACCTCCATAGCAGCCTGTGGCAATGAATTCCACAAATTCACTACATTCTAGCTAAAGAAATTCCTGCTCATTGCTGTTCTAAATGGACGTCCCTCTATTATGAGGCTGCATCCTGTGGTCTTAGACTCCCCCACCACAGTAAGCATCCTCTTTACATCCACTCTATTGCAGTCTTTCAACGTTCGATCGGTTTCAATGAGAACCCCACCCTCCCTTTCTTCTGAATTCCAGAGAGTAGTAGTAGTAGTCATACTTTATTGATCCCGGGGGAAATTGGTTTTCGTTACAGTTGCACCATAAATAATAAATAGTAATAAAACAATAAATAGTTAAATAGTAATATGTAAATTATGCCAGGAAATAAGTCCAGGACCAGCCTATTGGCTCAGGGTGTCTGACCCTCCAAGGGAGGAGTTGTAAAGTTTGATGGCCACAGGCAGGAATGACTTCCTATGACGCTCTGTGGTTGCATCTCGGTGGAATGAGTCTCTGCTGTGCCCAACCAGTATGTTATGTAGTGGATGGGAGACATTATCCAAGATGGCATGCAACTTGGACAGCATCCTCTTTTCAGACACCACCGTCAGAGAGTCCAGTTCCATCCCCACAACATCACTGGCCTTGCTCTTTATATATTTGAAGAAACTTTTGGTATCCTCTTTAATATTATTGTTTGCTTATCTTCATATTCGATCTTTTCCTTCTGATGACTTTTCAGTTGCCTTCTGGTGGCTTTTAAAACTTCCCACTAATGTTTTCCTATTATATGCCCTCTCTTTGACTTCCCTTGTCAGCCACGATTGTGTCATCCTGACTTCAGAATATTTATTCTTCTTCTAGGTGGACATATATGTATCTATATGCTCCAGCCATTGCTGCTCTACCATCATCCCTTCTAGTGTGTTCTTCCAATCAACTTCGGCCAATTTCTCTCTCATGCCTCTGTAATTTCCTTTACTCCACTTTAATACTGACGCATCTGACTTTAGCTTCTCCCTTTCAAACTGCAAGGTGAATTCTATTATATTAAGATCACTGCTTCCTCAGGGTTCCTTTACCTTAAGCTCCCTAATCAAATCTGCTTCATTACACAACACCTAGTCCAAAATTGCCTTTTGCCGATTGAGTCAACCGCAAGCTGCACTAAAAAAATCATTTTGTAGGGATTCTACAAATTCTCTTCGCTTGGAATCCCGCACCAACCTGATTTTCCCAATCTACCTGCATTTTGAAATCCCGCATGACTATCATAACATTGCCCTTTTTACATGTCTTTTCTATCTCCTCTTGTAATTTGTACCCCACATCTTGACTACTGTTGGGGTCCTGTATATTCCTTCCATCAGGGTCTTTTTACCTTTGCATATTCTTAACTCTACCCACAATGATTTGGCATCTTCTGATCCAATGTCACCTCTTTCTAAGGATTTGATTTGATATTTTGCCAACAGAGCCACTCCAATCCCTCAGCTTACCTGCTTGCCTTTTCAATACAATGTGTTTCCTTGGATGTTGAGCTCTCAGCCATGATCTTCTTTCAGCCACGGCTCGGTGATGCCCACACATTCTACCTGCCAATCTCTAACTGTGCTACAAGATTGTCTACCTTATTCCATTTACTCCTTGCACCTTCATCACCCTTTTCAATTTTGCTGCATTGTTAACTTCAACTCCTCCTGCAGACTGCAATTTTGTTTAGTAATTAGCCTGTCGTTCTGCACAGTCTAACTGCTCACGACATCTAATTGTACACCTAACTGCCCCAACCTCCGTACTATCACTCTGGTTCCCATCCCCCGCCAAATTAGTTTATACCCTCCCAACAGCTCTAGCAAACCTGCCTACAAGGATATTGGTCTCCCTCGGTTTCAGGTGTAACTCGTCCTTTTTGTACATGTCGTACCTTCCCCTGAAGAGATCCCAATGATCCAAAAATATGAAACCCTGCTCCCTGTACCTGTTCCTCAGCCACATACTCATCTGCCAAATCCTCCTATTCTCACCCTCACCGACATATGGAACAGGCAGCAATCCAGAGATTATTACCCTGGAGTTCCTGCCTTTTACTTTCTACCTAGCCCTCTATATTCTCCCATCAGGAAATCCTCCCTTTTCCTGCCTGTGTTATTGATACCAATATGTACTACAACTTCCAGCTGCTCACTCTCCCCCATTGGAATTCTGTGGATCCAATCTGAGACATCCCTGACCCTGACACTGGGAGATAACATAGCATCTGGGAGTCTCTTTCACATCCACAGGATCTCCTCTCTGCTCCTCTAACCATGGAATCCCCTATCACTACTGCACTTCCCCCTCCACAATTGTGTTCAAAGTGATATACCTGTCATTGAGGGGAACAGCCACAGGGTACTCTGCACTGGCTGCTTATTGCTTTTTCCCCCTCTTGATGGTCACCCAGTTATCTGTGTCCTGCACCTTAGGTGTAACTACCTCCCTATATGTCCTGTTGACCAACCCCTTAGCCTCCCAAATGAGCCAGAGTTCATCCAGTTCCACTTCCAGTTCCTTAATGTGGTCTGAAAGAAGCTGCAGATGGATGCACTTG
The DNA here is from genome assembly GCF_963921235.1 of Mobula hypostoma. NCBI lineage: Eukaryota > Metazoa > Chordata > Chondrichthyes > Myliobatiformes > Myliobatidae > Mobula > Mobula hypostoma. The sequence continues at coordinate 174,840,051 of NC_086097.1, forward strand.
CAGGTATAGTCATCAGGGACACTGGAAGTCTCCCTGCCTTCCTACATCCTGAAAGAAGAGCATTCCACTATCCTATCTGACATACACTTAACTATGCAATAAGAAGAAAAGAAAGAAAAATTAAACAAAACATCTAACTACAACCTTCACCTCTCCTAAGCTTCAATGAGCCAAAACCTGAACTCTCCACTCTAACACTGGCCCACTCACACAATGAGTGCTCCTACAATGGTCACTTAAACCAAGTCTTTTTTTAATTGGCCCTTGCCAAGTGCCTGAACGTGCACAATCCAAATTCTCCTTGGGAACCCTGGTGTGCAGAAAGTCCCAACTTCCTCCAGTCACTTCTTTTGAACTCTCTCTTCTACTATGGAATCCAACATCTCCTCTGGAACTGTGGCACGCACTGAGGACTAATGGAATGGTATGGAGGACATGTATTATGAGGAAAGGTTGGTCAAGCTGGGGCTGCTTTATAGGCTGCTGAAGGGAGATTTGATAGAAATTTAGAAAATTATGCAAGGGTTCAATAAAATAGACAGCCAGTATCTTTTTCCCAGGATTAAATGTTTAGTTGTGGGGGGTTTGTAATTAAAATGAGGTGGGGGGAAGTACAAAGGATATGTGTGACTCTAGTATTTTACACAGAGAGTGGTGTTGCAATGCCAGGGTTGGTGGTGGAAGCAGGTGCAATAGAAATATTCAAGAATCTCCTGTACCAGCACATTTGTGTATCAAAAGGGGAGGAATGTAGTCAATGTGTGGGGAAGAGGGGTTAGATTAATTAGGAGTCATTGGTTTAATTAGTTTGGCGCAATGCCATAGATTGCAGGGCCTGCTTTCTGCTATAATGTTCTATGTTCTGTGTATGGTTTGCCTTCCAATTTATGGCTGTACCTGCCTGTTAACTTCCTATTATTTTCCTAGAAACACGTTCGGTTCCTCCTGAACACTAACAGCTTTTAGTTTCCTACCGTTTAAAAGATATTTCACTTTTCTATTTTTCCTACAAAAGTGTGTGACAAAACACTTCTCCACATTATTTTCTATTGGCCTGTCTGTGCCCATTCACTTAACCTATCTATATCCCCCTACAGCTCCTCTGTCTCCTCCACACAGCTCACACTGCCAGCTTCGTATTATCATTCCACCTGGGTGTATGACCCTTGGTTCTCTTCCTCTGACTGATGGGCAAAGGATGAAAGCAATCCCTACCTCACAGTGTCCGTGCTCAAAAATAAGCTGATTATTCACACTCTCGGATTCCTGACCATTAACCAATCCTCCGTCTGTGTCAACACACACACGAAATGCTGGAGGAACTCAGCTGGACAGGCAACACCCGGGGAGGAGAATAAACAATCAATGTTTTGGGCCAAAACCCTTCATTGGGTCTGGAAGGGAAGAGAACAGAAGCCAGAATAGAAAGGTTGGGGGAGGGGAGGAGTATAAGCGGACAGGTGATAGGTGAGACCAGGTGGGGTGGAGGGGATAAACGGGAATGATGTGAAATGCTGGGAGGTGGGCGGTGGATGAGAAGAGGCAAAGGGCTAAAGAAGATAATTGTGATTGGAGAGGACAGTGGATCATGGACAAAAGGGAAAGAGGGGAACCAGGAGGCGATTAGCAGACTGTGCAAATGGGTAGGGGAAAGGGAGAGGGATCCGTGCATGGGAATGGAGGAAAACAAAGGCGTAGGGGAATAGAAAACAGAGAGGAGGAATCAATGTTGATACCACCAAGTTGGAGATTACCCAGATGGAAAATGAGGCATTGTTCCTCTAAACATCAATGTGGCGTAGAGGAGGTCACAGGAAGAACGTGCAAACAAACACCCAAAGGCAGGAAGGAACCCACGTGGCTGGAGTATGAGGGAGTGCTGTGTTGCTGTTTGTTTAAATTACTAGATTAGTTGTCCGCAGTATATGAATTCACAGCTCTGGGATTCAAACTTCGGCAAGGTCGGTCACTCGAGGGCGTGGATCGAAGTGGGGGGGTTGGAGGGGACCTGAGTGGGAGAGGTCTGAAGCTCGCAGCCTGAGAGGCTGGTTGAGGGAGAAACCCTCACTATATTTAAAAAGTGCCTGGAGGTGTCCTTGATGTGCTGTGACTTACAGGGTCCAGTGCCAAGAGCTGGGAAATGAGAATATGCTAAAACACCTCTGTTACCAAAGACTCCAGCTATGCATGAATTTCTCTGATTATCTGTTTAGTATATGCGGAATGACCCGCAGATTATTTTTAAAATGCACAACAGTACAATACAAGATCAAGCCCTTCTGCCCACATTATTATGCCGGATTACTTAATGACGTACTAGTTAAATAAATCCCTTCTGCCGTATCTCTCCATTCTCTGCATATGCATGTGCCTATCTAAGAGCTCTTAGGTGCCTTGTAATTGCCTCCACCACCGCCTCTGGCAGTGTATTTCAGGCACCAACTGCTCTGCGTGTAAAAGAAAAACTTGCCTTGCACATCTCCTTTAAATTTTCCCTCTCACCTTAAACACATACCCTCTAGTGTTAGACAGTTAGACTCGGGGAAACAGATATCTACTGTTTATTCAAACTATGCCGCTCATAATTTTATAAAATTCTGGCAGGTATCCCCTTAGCTTCCACCCCTGCGGCACATTTTTGGCACCTAATTAAAGAAATCCCTATACCGCTGCCGTAACACAACAAAATTTCCAGTCATATGCCAATGATAACAAATCTGTTTCTGATATCCATATCTCTCTGTTCTCTATAACCTCAGCAGGAGTTCCATCACCTACCTCTTCTGATTGCTATGTGTGTAACTGTAAATTGAACGTAAAAACTGACTGTGGCTCCTACCATTTTACTGGTGTTGCATTCATCAGGAATGTGATCGAGTCATCACTCAAATCACACTCAGCTTACTCCAGATACTCTCCATTTACTGCTCCCTGGATTGTGTGAGAGTTGAGACGTAATCAGCGCCACTCAGTAGGAAATGGAGCCTGCTAATAGATGCTGACGGCAGAAACTGTGCTAATAGTGTTGCAGGTATCTGTAGCAAGGAAAATTATTAGGCAGGCATTCCAGGTAGTTACAGCTCGGGTTTCACTGTTGGGATTTGCAGAAACATGCAATAACTGCCCTGAGCAATTCATCCCTGGTCAACCGCTTCCACTTCAACTACCAGAGCTCAAGACGCTGTGTTTTAAAAAAAAATCTCTTCTCACCACCACCCTCCCCCCACTGGTTTTTCCAACCGTTATTGTCAATCTGTGCCCTCTGAGAGTTACTGACCTTCCTGGGAAAACACGCAAAAAGATGGGAGCAGGAGTACTGAAAAGTTGATTTTATTGTTGGATGCACAAGTGCAATGAAAAACTTATCGCAGCAGCTTCAGATTCAGATTTACTTCCACTGACTTAGATGATTTGTTGTTTTGTGCAGCTGCACAGTGCAAAGACATAAAGTTACTACAAATTACAAAAATTAAATAGTGCCAAATAAAGGAATTACATGGAGCCATCACAGGTACGTAGATATAGAGGCACAACATTCACATGAAAAACATAATTTAAAGATATACAAAATTATACAAGGTACGGCACAACATCGTGGGCTGAATGGCCTGTACTAAAGAACACAATTAGAAAAATAAATAAAGTCCATTTAGTGCCGTTGCGGTACTGAGGCAGTGATTAATGTTGTGCTGGTTGGTTCAAGGATCGAATAGTTGAAGGGAAATAGCTGTTCTTGAACCTGGGCAGGTGGGATTTCAGGTTTTTGTTCCTCCTGTCTGATGGTGCCTACATCTTGGGAGTAAGTTAAATGAACAACTACCCATCAACATTGCTCTTCAGCAACAGATAAGCATTTTTGTCATTGGTTGTAAAGTTTTAGAAGGTGCCAAGATAAGATCCAAAAAGGAAATTGTCAGATATTGGAAAGGTAAAAGTGGGTTTAGCATTGAAAGGGGTGTAGGACATATTGGAGAGTTCTTCCAGAGTGCTAGCATTGCCACATGGGCAGATTGGCCTCCTCTTGTCCTGCATCTCTTCATTGCTAGCAGTTGGAAGTGGGAGGGTGTATAGTCAGTATACAGTTAACAGCACCGATATACAGAAGGGGGATCTTGGTGTCCCAGTCCATGCCTCTCTGAGTAGAACAAAGCAAATAAATAGGGTGGTAAAGAAGGTGTATTTCATGCTTGCCTTTATCACTAGGGACATAGATTATAAAGGTCAAGAGGTCATGTTGCAGTTCTATAAATCTTTGGTTAGGTTGAACTTGCAGTATTATGTGCACTTCTGGTCACCCCATTACAGGAACGATGTAGAGGCTTTGAAGAGATTGCAGAAGAGGTTTACCAGATACTGCCTGGATTAGAAGGGATCAGCTATAAGGAGTGGTTGGACAAACTTTGGTTGTTTTCTTTGGCATCTTGGAGGCCGGGAGAGATCTAATAAATTAAACTAAGAATATATAAAATATAAATTGTGCAAAAAGAGAGCAAAAATAGTATTTCTGGGTTCATTGACCATTCTGAGATCTGATGGCAGAGGGGAAGAAGCTGTTCCTAAAACACTGAGTGTGCATCTTCAGGCAGTTGTACCTTCTCCTTGATGATAGTAATGAGAAGAGAACATGTCCTAGATGGTGAAGATGGTGGCTTCATGGGTTCGAAATAAATGTATTTTCACAGTACATATTGTCACTGTATACAACCTTGAGAATTGTTTTCTTGTGGGCATATTCAGTAAATCCAAGAACCGTAATAGAATCAATAAAAGATTGCACCTAGCAGGTGCAAACAACCAATGTGCAAAAGACAACGAACTGCAAATACAAAAGAGAAAAAAATAATGGAAACAATAAATAAATAAACAATAAATATCGAGAACATGAGATGAAGACTGCTTGAAAGTGAGTCCATAGGTTATGGAAACAGTTCAGTGATGGGGCAAGTGAAGCTGAATGAATTTATCCCCACTGGTTCAAGAGCCTTGGTGGTTATGGGGTAATAACTGTTCCTGAACCTGGTAGTGAGAGTCTTGAGGCTCCTGTACCTCTTCCTGATGACAGCAGTGAGGAGAGAGCATGACCTGGGTGGTGGAGGACCCTGGTGGTGGATGCTGTTTTCCTCTGACAGAGCTCTTGTGTAGATGTGCTCAATTGTGGGGAGGGCTTTACCCGTGATGGACTGGACTGTATCCATTACTTTTTGTGAAATTTTATGTTCAAGGGCATTGGTATTTCCGTACCAGATTGTGATGCAGGCGGTCAATATACTCTTCACCACACTTCAATAGAAGTTTGTCAAAGTTATAGATGCCATGCCGAGTCTTCGCAAACTTCTGAGGAAGTAGAGGTTCTGATGTGCTTTCTTCATAATTGCACTTACCAGGACAGGTCCTCTCAAGTGATAACATCGAGAAATTTAAAGTTGCTGGCCCTGTCCATCTTTGATCCGCTGATGGGGTCTGGCAGGGGTGAAGTACACAGCTTTGTGGTGCACCTGTGCTGATGGAGATTGTGGAGGAGAGGTTGTCGCCAATCCAAACTGATTGGGGTCTGCAAGCGAAGAAATCCAGGATCTAATTGCACAAGGAGGTATTGAGGCCAAAATTTTGAACCTTATTCATTTGTTTTGAAGGGCTGATAGTATTGAATGCTGAGCTGTAGTTTATAAAGAGCATCCTGATTTATGCATCTTTGCTCTCCAGATGTTCCAGGATTGAGTGAAGAGCCAGTGAAATGACATCTGCTCTGGACCTGTTGCGCTGATAGGCAAATTGGAGCAGGTCCAAGTCATTCTTGGGCAGGGGTTAATATGTTTCAACACCATCCTCTCAAAACACTTCGTCGCAGTGGATGTAAGTGCTACCAGATGACAGTCATCGAGGCATCACCAATTGTCGATGCCTTTGCTGGTGGGGCGGCTACTGCCCGTGCTGGAGTTGGCTGAGTTTACAACCCTCTGAACTTTTGTTTCTGATCCTGTGCATTGGAACCGTCATACCAGGTGGTGATGCAAGCACTCAGAACGTTCTCCATGGTACAGTACTCTGGTCACTAAGGATGAAGAAACTGCCATCATCTTCCCCTTCTTCGCTCAGCACCACTGAAGCACTTTGTGTGTTGCTTTTGTCATTCTTTTCAACATAGAACAGTACAGCACAAAACGGGCCTTTCAGCCCACAATGTCTGAACTGAATACAATGCCAAATTGAATTGAATTTCTTCTGTCTGCACATGATCCATATCCCTTTGTCCCTGCAGATTCATGTGCCTGTCTAACAGCCTTTAAATGCCTCTATTGTAACTGCCTCCACCGTCACCCTGACAGCGTGTTCCCAGCACCCCCCCACTCTCAATGGCAAAAAAAGAAACTTGATCCCTGTATTTCTTTTAAACGTTGCCCCTCTCACCTTAAATGCATTCTCTCTAGTAGTTGATATTTCTACCCTGTGAAAAAGAGACTGACTGTCCACCCTATCTATGCTTCTTATAATCATATAAACATCAATCAGATCTTCCCCTGCTTTTTTTTTCTTTCTGAGCAGTGTATTCACTGATGAAATTGCTTTAGGGAGAGTTTGGACAAACATTGTTTTCTCTGGAGCTGAGGGAAAACCTGACTGAAGTTCATAAAACTATCAGAGGCTTAGACAGGGCTAACAGCTTGTAGCTTTTTCCTGGGGTTGAAATGTCTAATACAAAAGGGCAAGCATTTAGGGTGAGAGGGGCAAAGTTCAAAGGAGTTGTGCTGGACAGGTTTTTTGACATAGAGCGGTGGATGCTGAGAATGTGTTGTCAGGACGGTGATAGAGTCAGGTGCAATAAAGGAATTTAAGAGGGTGTTAGATAAACCCATAAATGTGCAGAGAATAAAAGAATATGGATATTGTCTAGGTAGAAGGAGTAATTTGGATGTATTTAATTAATTTGGCACAACATCATGGGCTGAATGGCTTGTTCCTGGTGCTGTACTGTGCTGTGTTCTATATATTCCATGGGAAATCCTCGAATTGTCCTCGCATTTTTTTGGGATGTGTTAAAAATGATAAAGAAAGATGGACAATGTTACTCTTGACATTGAATACAACCAGTGGTTCAGAAACTAGCATTCGCTATTGGTATTAATTTCCAGTTCTGTTTCGAAGAAATGTTGAAACCTGTTGGGATCTGTATGGTGTAATACAGCACAACGTGTCTGTGTCAACCTCTTTCCCCATCTACACTCATCCTTCTTATCTGCATTGGAATGGTTTTCTTCTATGCCTTGGCATTATAAGTAACCGTATCTCACTCCACTGACCCTCCTGCCTCTGGAAGCAGCCAAGAATAGTGGTTGATGCAGGCACACTGGCAATATTTAGCATCCATCTAGATACCTACATATAAGACGGTTAGAGGACTATGGGCCACATGTGGGCAGATGGGACTTGCTTGCAGGGCAGTACTGTCGGCATTGACACATTGGTCTGAAGAGCCTGTCTCCATGCTACATGACTTTATGACTCTAAAGTATGGTAACTCTGACAGTTCTGAATTCCCTCGGTACTACAATGAAGTCGCAACCAAGGCTTTTGTGCTTGTCTCCCTGAATTGGGACTAGAACCCACCACCTCTGACTCAGAGAGAAGGCACTATGCTGTTTGGCTTGAATTAGTGTGCGATAGACAAGACAGGCCGGAGGACAGAAGGAACTGGTTGAAGTAAGGGCAGCAGTCTCCGAAACAAATGATGCAACTCTGCCCAAGATGATCAAATTAACAGGAGTGAGGGTGAGGAGCTGAGCAGGAGGCACTGTGGCCTGTGCCAGTTTGGGACAGCTGGTTTCACTCATCCTGGCATCAAGCGTGCTGTTAGCCTCTGCACAAAGGGCCTGTTGTGGTCTGATGAACAATGGGCGTCAGTGCAGAGAGCAGTTCATTCCTTGTGTTACTGGTGTGAACCATCACCAGTTTGCAGACAGAGGGAGGTTGTGTGAGATCTTCAACACGTGACCCAGAAGCAGGAATCTCATTCAAGTGTAAGATTCTGTAACAAGAGCTGTCTTCTTCCACCACTGAATGATGCTTCGACAGTGGATCCTGCCTATCTAATCCAACCCGACAGGACCATGGTGGCAGTGTAGGAATAGGTGTCTTGTTGGATAAAGCAGCGGGTCAGGCTATGCGGTATCAGCCCCAGTTTTAGTACTATATTTGGGTCAGGGTGATGCACTGGATGTAATCGCACCTGTTCTCCATCCTTGATAGACTCAGACATCACAGAAACAGGTTGGTCAGCCTAACTGATCCAGGCTGGCCGAGATACCCATCTAAGCCAGTCTCATTTGCCCTGTATGGCCTATATCCCTCTAAACCTTTCTTATTTATGTACCTGTCCAAGTACCTTTTTAAATGTTAACGTACCTAACTTAATCACTGCCAAAGGCAGCTCATTCCATATACTGATCACTATCCAAGTGAAAAGTTGCCCCTCAGGTTCTGATTAAATCTCTCCCCTTTCACTTTAAACCTATGCTCTCTAGTTCTTGATTCCCTGACACTAGGAAAAAGGACTGTGCCTTCACCCTATCTCTGCCCCTCGTGATTTTATGCACCTATATAAACTTGCCTCTCATTCTCCTGCGCACCATTGAAAGGTGTCCCAACCCGCTCAATCACAAACTGAGCAACATCTTTGTGAAGGATGATTGTGACATACATGTAATGGCCTGAATCCTCTGTTTACCTTTCATGCAAACACCTCCGTATGGTGTTGCATCAGGAAAATATCATAATCCTTCGGGTTTAAACTGGAGTTGCAGGAGGACGGGGACCAGAGTGCCAGAACAGGTAGTGGGGAGGCAGATGTTTGTAAGACCTCAGACAAAGTTAGGAACCAAAAGGTTGTGCATGGTGCAACAAAATCAAAAAGTGTGAATACAGTGTTGTACTTGAATGTGTGCAGTATACAGAATAAGATGGATGAATTTACACAGATTGGCAGGTATTATGTTGTAGGCATCATGGAATCATGGCTGAAAGATTATAGCTGTGAACTTAATGTCCCAGGATACACATTGTATTGAAAGGACAGGCAGGGAGGTAGAATGGGTGGCGTTGCTGTGTTGGTAAAAAAAAAATGAAATCAAGTCATTAAAAAGAGGTGACAGAGGGTCGGAAGACGTTAAATCATTGTGGATAGAGGTAAGGAACTGCAAGGGTTAAAAGACCCTGATGGGAGTTGTATACAGACCCCCAAACAGTGGTAAGGATGTGGCCTGCAAATTACAATGGGAGATAGAAAATGTATGCCAAAAGAGCATATAGTCATGGGGGATTTCAAAATGCAGGTAGATTGGGAAAATCAAGTTGGTGCTGGATTATAGGGGGGGAATTTCTAGAATGCCTATGAGATGGCTTTTTAGAGCAGCATGTGGTTGAGCCACTAAGGGATCAGCTGTTCTGGATTGGGTATTGTGCAATGAACCAGAATTGATTAGAGAGCTTCAGGTAAAAGAACCCTTGGGGCAAGTGATCATAATATGATCAAATTCACCCTGAAATTTGAGGAGAAGCTGAAGTCAGATGCCTCAGTATTACAATGGAGTAAAAGAAGTTAGAGGCATGAGAGAGGAGCTGGCCAGAATTGATTGGAAAAGAACACTGGTAGGGATGATGACAGATGCAGCAGTTCACGAAGGCAGCTCATCACCACCTTCTCCAGGGCAACTAGGGATGGGCAATAAATGCTGGCTTAGCTGGCGATGCCCTCATCCCGTAAATAAATACATTTTAAAAAGGAGAGCCACAAATGTCTGAATTTCTGGAAGTAATTCAAAAGGCACAGGATATATACATCTCAAAGGAAGAAATATACTAAAGGAAAGTTAACACAACCATGGCTAACTAGAGAAGTCAAAGTCAACATAAAAGCCATAGAGATGGCATATAATACAGCAAAGATGAGTGGGAAATTAGAGGATTGGGAAGCTTTTAAAAACCAATTGAAGGCAACTAAAAAAGTAATTAAGAATGTAAAGATGAAATACGAAAGTAAGCCAGCTAATAATATTAAAGAGGATACCAAAGGTTTCTTTAGATACATGAAATATAAAAAAGAGGTAAGAGTGGATATCGGACCGCTGGAAAACTATGGGGGAGAGATATTAATGGGGGACAATGAAATAGCAGACAAACTGACTAAGTATTTTGCATCAGCCTTCACTGTGGAAGACACTAGCAGTGTGGTGGAAGTTCTAGACGTCAGGGGGCATGAATGTGAAGTTACCATAACTAGAGTGAAGGTTCTTGGGAAAACTGAAAGTTCTGAAGGTAGTTAAGTCACCTGGACCAGTTGGTGAACACCCCAGGGTTCTGAAAGAGGTAGCTGAAGAGATCGTGGAGGCATTAGTAATGATCTTTCAACAATCATTAGATTCTGGAGTCGTTTCGGAAGGCTGGAAAATTGCAAATGTCACTCCGCTCTTCAAGAAGGGAGAGAGGCAGAAGAAAGGAAACAACAGGCCAATTGGCCTGACCTCAGTGGTTGGGAAGATGTTGGAGTTAATTATTAAGGATGAGGTCTCGGGGTACTTGGAGACACATGATAAAATAAGCATGGTTTCCTCAAGGGAAAATCTTGCCTGACAGATCTGTTGAAATTCTTTGAAGAAGTAACAAGCAGGATAGACGAAGGAGAATGGGTTGATGTTGTATACTTAGATTTCCAAAAGGCCTTTGACAAAGTGTCATACATGAGGCTGCTTAACAAGCTATGAGCCCATGGTTTTACAGGAAAGATTCTAGAATGGATAAACCAGTAGCAGATTGGCAGGAGGCAAAGAGTGGGAATAAAGGGAGCCTTGTTAGATGCCGGTGACTCGTGTTGTTCCACAGGGGTCTTTGTTGGGTCTGATTCTTTTTACATTATACGCGAATGATTTGAATGATAGAATTGATGGCTTTGTTGCAAACTTTGCAGACAATTTGAAGATGGGTGGTGGGGCAGGTAGTTTTGAGGAAGTAGAGAGGCTACAGAAGGAATTACAGTTTAGGAGAATGGGCAAAGTAATGACATATGGAATACAGTGTCAGGAAATGTATGGTCATGCACTTTGGTAGAAGGGTTGACTATTTTCTAAATGGAGGGAAAATATAAAAAAACTGAGGTGCAAAGAGTTTGGGAGAACTTGTACAGGATTCCCTAAAGTTAATTTGCATGTTGAGAGTGTGGTAAGGAAGGCAAATGCAATGTTCGCATTCATTTCAAGAGGACTGGAATATAAAAGCAAGGATGTAAATTTGAAGCTTTATAAAGCACTGGTAAGGCCTCACTTGGAGTATTGTGAGCAGTTTTGGGTCCCTTATCTTAGAAAGGATGTGCTGAAACTGGAGATGGTTCAAAGGAGGTTCACGAGAATGATTCCAGGATTGAACGGCTTGTCACATGAAGAGCATCTGATGGCTCTGGGCCATCGCGAAGGATGAGGAGTGACCTCATTGAAACCTATCAAATGGTGAAAAGCCTTTATACAGTGGATGTGGAGAGGATGTTTCCTATGGTGGGAGAGTCTAAGACCAGAGGACACAACCTCAGAATAGAGGGGCATCCTTTCAGAATGGAGATGAGGAGGAATTTCTTTAGCTAGAGAGTGGTGAATCTGTGGAATTCTTTGCCGCAGGCAGCTGTGGAGGCCATGTCTTTATGTATATTTAATGTTGATAGATTCTTGATAGGTCAGGGAATGAAGGGTTAGGGGGAGAAGGCAGGAGATTGGGGCTGAGAGGAAAGTTGGATCAGCTATGATGAAATGCCAGAGCAGGATCGGTGGGCAAAATGGCCTATTTCTGCTCCTATATCTTTTGGTCTTATGATGAGAATGCTAAATAAATTTGCAAATGGTAATTGGCTTTTTATTGTCACATACCAAGATAGAGTGAAAAACCTTTTTTTTTATATGCCATCCATGCAAATTATTCCATATATAAGTACATAGAGGTTATACAAAAGAAAAAAAATCAGATTGCAGAATCAGTTACAGTTATGCAAAGTGCCTACAAGCAAATAAAATGCAAGGTCATGACTAGGTAGATTGGAAGATCAAGAGTTTGTCTTTATTGTGTAAAAAAAATCAAAACGACAGTCTTATAACAGTGGGATAAAGCTGTCCTGATATGTGTTCTCAATATTTTGTATTTTCTACCCGATGGGAGGGGGAGAAGAGAGAATCACCAGGGTGGATTGTGCCTTGATTAGTTTGGTTGTTTTACCATGGCAGCAGGAATTGGTAAATTGGTTCATTACTGTCACATTTATTTTATTAATATTTTTAGAGGCCTAGCAGAGTTTATAGGCACTTCCAACACAAAAAGCCCCTGCTGCCCAATTATATCCATGTGACCAATTGACCTAATAACCCATATGTCTTTGAAATGTGGGAGGAAAATGTGGGAGTCAAGCTCCTTGTAGATAGTGGCGGAATTGAACCCCTATTACCGGTGCTGTAATAGCTAACCATTACACCACTGTGCTGCCCCTTGTAAACGTACCAAGGTACAGTGGAAAACATTGTTTTGCATGCCATCCATACAGGTAATAAAAGGGGAAACGGTAACAGAATGCAGAATATAGTGTTACAGTGACAGGATAGTGCAGGCATTTGGACAACAGAGTGCAAGGTAATTACGAGGTAAGTTGGTGTTTAGTGGTCAGGGTGTTCTAGATGGGTTGAAGGGCCTGTTTCTGTACTGTAAGGCAGGGGAGTGGGGATGACTGGAAGAACTGGATCAGCCCATGATTGAATGATGGAGCAGACTCGATGGGCCGAATGGCCTACTCCCGCTCCTATATTTTATGGTCTTGTGTTTAAAACATTTCCTAAACAACGGAACATTTGTTATCCTGCAATCCTCCAGCACCTCATCTGTGGCTAAGGATAATTTAAATCTCTGTTAAGGCCCTTGTAGTTTCTGCACCAGCCTCCCACGGAGTCCAAAGGAACACTTGTTAGGTACACTTGTTATCCACCCTAATTTGCCTCAGACAGCAAACACCTCCTCTTCAGTAATCTGTGTAGGGACCTCGTTGCTGCTTGTTTTACATCTTTAGGCTCTGTGTCAGTCTCCCGAGTAAATGCAGATGCAGAAAATCTATTTAAGATCATTCCCCCCATCTTTTTTGGCTTCACACATACAAACGGTAGATTACCACTTTGATCTTCCAGAGGATCAGTTTTGTCCCTTACTATCCTTTAGCTCTTAATACACCTGTAGAAGACATAGGATTCTCCTGCACCATGTCTGCTAGAGCAACCTCATGTCTTTTAGCCCTCCTGATTTCTTTTGTATGTGTTCTCTGGCATTTCTTATACTCAAGTACCTCATTTCTTCCTGAATCCCTATGCACCTCTGTTTTCTTAATCAGGGCCTCAATATTTCTCAAAAACCAAGGTTGCATAAACCTGTTAACCTTGCCTTTTATTCTGACAGAAACATACAAACTCTGTATTCTCAAAATTTCACTTTTGGAGGCCTCTCATTTACCAAGTACACCTTTGGCAGAAAACCGCCTGTCCCAATCCAGACTTGGCCAGATCCTTTCTGATACCATCAAAATTTGCTTTTCTTTAATTTAGAATCTGAACCCAAGGACCAGACCTATCCTCTTCCATAATTACTTTGAAACTAATGGCATTGTGATCACTAGATACGAAGTGTTCCCCTACACAAACTTCAATCATCTGCCTGTCTCATTCCCTCACAAGAGATCTAGTATTGCACTTCCTCTGCTTGGGACATCTATGTACTGATGAAGGAGACTTTCCTGAACACATTTGACAAATGCTTTCCCATCCAGCCCTTTTACACTAAGGGAGTCCCTGTCAATATGTGAAAAGTTAAAATCACCTGCTATTACAACCTCATGTTCTGGTAACAGTCTGCGATCTCTCTACATCTTTGCTACTCTAAATCCCACAGACTTGGTGGTCTATAATTTTATCATTAACATGGTCATACCTTTCCTGTTCCTCAGTTCTCCCTATAAAGTCTCATTAGACAAGCTTTCCAGTCTGTCCTGACTGAACCCTGGAACACTGAGCTGCCAGTCCTGCCCCTCCTGCAACCAAGTCTCACTAATGGATGCAATGCTGTAATTCCTTGTGCTGATCCATGCCCTAAACTCATCTGCCATTCCTACGATACTCCTTGCATTGAAATATATGTAGTTCAGAACAATAGTCCCACGATGCTCACCCTTTTGATTCATGACTTTGTTGGTAGATATAACGTCATTCTCCTCAACCACTTCACTAACTGTTCTGGTGCTTTGGTTCCCATCCCCCTGCAACTCTCGTTTGCTAGCAGACCTTTCCGCTAGGGTATTAGTCCCCTCTGCTTCAGGTGGAAACCTTCTCTTCTGTACAGGCCCCTCCTTCCCTGCAAGAGAGCCCAATAATTCAATAATCTGAAGCCTTCACTCCTGCACCAACTCCTTAGCCATATGTTACACTGTATAATCTTCCTATTTCTGGCCTCATAGTCATGTGACATGGGTAGTAATCCTGAGATCACCTCCCTGGGCGTCTTGACGTTTAACTTAGTACCTAACTCCCTGTACTCACTTCGCAGGACCTCGTCACCCATCCTATCCATGTTGTTAGTACCAACATGGACCACGACCTCTGGCTGTTCACCCTCCTGCTTAAGAATGCTGTGGACCCAATCAAGTTGTCTTAGACCCTGGCACCTGAACAGAAATCTAGTTCTTGTCCACAGAACCTCCATTCTGTTCCCTGAACCACCGAATCCCCTGTCACCACAGCACAGCTCTTCTCCCCCATTACCTTCTGAGCAACAGAGCCATACTCAGTGCCAGAGACCTGCTCGCTGCGACTTCTCCCTGGTAGGTCATTTCCCCTCTCAACAGTATCCAGAGTGGTATACTTATTATTGACGGGAATGACCACAGGAGCCGTTCTTTTTGCAAAGTTAGGAGAATTTTCTCAATAAACCAGACCTTCTATGTCTCAACACCAGGATGAGAGCGATTATATATTTTTTCATCTTTCTGTTGCCTAATCTTACATTCAGTTCACTAATGCCTTTTTCTTTTACCTTTCTCTAGACAACCATCCTGGGAACAATCTTAGCGATAACTGGGAATATCCTTATCAGTATATCCCTAAATATTCAGGTACTGTAACATTCACTGTCTCAGAATTGCTTTTATTTTCCTGAAATCTGGAAGTCAAATTGGTAAATCTGGTTTATTATTGTCACCTGTACTGAGGTACAGTAAGAAACTTTGTTTTGCATGCCATCCATAAGATTATCGGATCCAATTGAGCTCAAACCAGGGTAAAACAATAACAGATTGCAGACTAAAATGCTAAAGTTACAGAGAGATGATAACGTGTAAAGCTATGAAGTAGATTGCAAAGTCAAGAGTTCATTTTATTGTAATAGGGCATTGGTTCTCAATGTGGGCAATATGCTGGCTTTTATAGGAGTCACAAGTGAAGAACGAGAAACTGGGAGCCACAGGAGCTTCTGAATGGGACATGATAAGTTTACTGTTTGAATGAGATATTACTAAAATATGTAAATATAGAAGAAATGAACATTTCTCTGGAAGAAAGCAAAGTTGTTTTTAATTGGATTTCCCACTTCTTATCTGATTGAATGTGGTTTTAGTCTTGCCCTTCACCTGCTATCGAAAGCTCTTTACCATCTTGATGTTGTGAATAGAAGTTATCTTTGATTATCTTTAACCAAGTTTCAACCAGATATTCAAAAATCTACTTGTTTGCATCAGTCGAGCAGCTCTCCCAGAAAACCCAAAGTAACAATATAATGCACTTTTTCTTTGATGGTTGGAAGAATATTATATATATTATAAATAACTTATCCTATTCAGAGCTTTGAAATAGTTTTTATTATTTATTTACACCTGTGACATTACATTTAACATACAATACCTATAACCTGTTTAAGCATAATTATTGACTGTATTAGAATAATTAGTACAGTTGACCAATAAAAACTTTAGCAAGTAGCTTAGACTATGGAAGGTAGGGACAAAAGAGATATTTGAAAGTCACAAATGTGCCGCAAGCAAAAAAAAAGTTCAGAACCATGTTTACTGTGGATTGTTAGCTGGGAAAAAACTAGTCTATTAATCAGTGATTTCGAATGAATCAAGGACAATGGAAGTAGACAAACTCATCGTCTTTGTTCTTGCCTTGAGGTTGAAGGAGTGGAGACTGACATTTTAGGAAGCTGCTCTGTAATCTCTATTTTGTGAACTGTTTGAGAACTGATTCTTGCTCTGGGATAATCTAATCAGAGCAATTGAATATGGACACAAGGAGTTTGAGCTGCTAAACCTGAGATCATTCTCAGATAAACTGTGTAATGTGTACCATTGCAGGTCTACAGAAGTAATCCCATTATAAGACCATAAGACATAGGAGCAGAATTCAGCCATTTGGCCCATCGAGTATGTGCTGCTGCTCAATCATGGCTGATCCTTTTATTTCCCCTCCTCAACCCCATTTTACGGCCTTCTCCCCATAATCTTTGATGCCATGTCCAATCAAGAACCTATCAATCTCTGCCTTAAATACACCCAATAACCTGGCTTCCACAGCAGCACATGGCAACAAATTCCATAAATTCACCACCCTCTGCCTAAACAAAATTTCTCCGCATCTCTGTTTTGAATGGACAGCCCTCTATCCTGAGGCTGTGCCTTCTTGTCCTAGGCTCTCCCACCATGGGGAAACATCCTTTCCCACATCTACTCTGTCTAGGCCTTTCAATGTTCGAAAGGTTTCAATGAGATCCCCCCTCATCCTTCTAAATTCCAGCGAGTACAGACCCAGAGCCATCAAACATTCGTCGTATGATGACCCTCTCATTTCTGGAATCATCCTTGTGAATCTCCTCTGGACCATCTCCAATGCCAGCGCATATCTTCTAAGATGAGGAGCCCAAAACTGTATGTAATACTCGAGGTGAGGCCTCACCAGTGCCTTATAAAGCCTCAGCATCACATTCCTTCTCTTGTATTCTAGACCTCTTGAAATGAATACTAACATGGCATTTGCCTTCCTCACCATTGACTCTATCTGCAAGTTAACCTTTAGGGTGTTCTGCACAAGGACTCCCAAGTCCCTTTGCATCTCAGATTTTTGGATATTCTTCCTATTTAGAAAATAGTCCGTACATTTATTTCTGCCACTAAAGTACATGACCATGCATTTTCCAGCATTATATTTCACTTGCCATTTTATTGCCCATTCTACTAATCTGTCTTTGCATTCTACCTGTTTTCTCATCACTACCTGCCCCTCTACCAATCTTCATATTATCTGCAAACTTGGCAACAAAATCATCTATTCCATCATCTAAGTCATTTATATACAGCATAAAAAGAAGTGGTCCCAACACCGACCACTGCAGAACACCACAAGTCACTGGCAGCCAGCTAAACAAGGATCGCTACCTTCTTCCAATCAGCCAGTGCTCTAACCATGTTAGTAACTTTCCTGTAATACCATGGGCTCTTAACTTGGTGAGCAGCCTGATGTGTTATGTTGGTCTAATGTCTGAGTGGCCTGGTTTAACTGGTTTAAGGCATGAAGTTGCATAGCCCTTGGAACAGAGCCAATAAGAAGGTGGTGTAGGTCAGTCAGGTGACTTATAGCCAATAACACTGACAAGGCGACATTTGAACTGGTAAGGAATGAATGTAAATGCGAAGGTTTCAAATACAAGGTATACAAGATTAATCACCGCGGATACAAGTGGGAGTGACCCTACGTGAAACGTGTGGAGGGTTAATCAGGATTATGAGGAATGCTTGGCAATAGTAGATTCCTTTCCTCGGGTGTTCCCTTTTCTATTCTTCCACTATTCAGGAGAGTCAGGGAAAGCTAATGAGTGTGCACGCAGGTATTTATTAGGTTAGACAATAAAGGTACTTGTTGGTAATTGTAGATCCTTGCTGTGCTGCTCTGATCATTATTACTAAGGGTGGCCCTTGTAACAGCCCGATTCAATAGAAGCTGTCCTTGGGCCTAATGCTTTGCACTTTAAGGCTTTTTTAAAAACTCCTGCTCAATGGAAGGGGAAAGAAGAGAAAACGTCCAGAGCAGAAGGGAGTCTTTGACTATGTCTTCTCTCTTCTGAGCACCCCCTCCAGCGCAATAGGCACTGACGAGAGGCGATTCCTAACAGGAATATAGACATAGTTGAAAACTCTGTCTTCACGTTCCTTTCATTGGATCAATTCCCAGCCAATTGGAAAGAACACAGATAGTTCACTGGCCAGTTGGATTAAACTTCAAGAACAATTGAACAGCTGCACTCTTGAACCTGTTGCCAATATTTTGATACTCAACAAATAAGTGTTCACAGAAATTGAAAGACAATAATTTTTTATTGCCTATTGATTTTTCTCCAGGATTTACTGTGTTTTGGAGTTAATGTTCCATTATCAGACAAATCCAGAACGGAGCTGAGGAATTGGCAGCTTTACTGATTTGAGGGGACATGTGTCCTTTTTCATAGAAATCACTGAGTGTCTCAGTCAGACAGAAGAGAAACAGGCCTCTCACCCTTATTCCATCTGTGTCAGCCACACTGTCTGTCGGAGCTAGTCATGTTTGCTTGTGTTTGTCCTGCATCTGTCCAGGACTTGTCTCCCCATGCATCTGTCCAATTGTCTTTTAAGTGTAACTGACTCCACCTCTACAGCTGCTTCTGGGAACTCAATCCATAGACAATCACCAACACTGGACGAAAAAGTTGTCCCCTAAGTCCCTTTTAAATCATCCCCCTTTCATCTTAACCCAATGCTCTCTAGCTTTAGACTCCTGTAAACTGGGGGGGGGGGAACCCTATAACCCAATAACCCCTTAATTTACTACTGTCACGTGTACTGAGATAGAGTGAAACCTTTGTTTTACACTCCATGTATGCAGATCACTTGATCATAACAGTGCATTGAGGTAGTACAAGGGAAAACAATAACATATTGCAGAATGAAGTGTAACAGTTACAGAGAAAATGCAGTGTAAGTGGACAATAAGCTGTAAGATCATAATGAGGCAGAGTCCATAATTATCAAACTAAGGGGCTATTCACTGGTCTTTTTACTGTGGGATAGAAGCTGTCCTTGAGCCTGGAGATTGGTTTCTGTGGTTTGTTGAGCTGTGTCCACAACTCTGCAGGTTCTTGTGGTCTTGAGTTACCATACCAAACCATGGTGCATACAGATAGGATGTTTTCTGTAGTGGATCAGTAATGTAGAGGATCTGGTGAACTTTCTTGGCCGTGGCAGTTATGGTTGTACAGGACAGGCTAAAGGAGACTCCTATGCTCCAGCATACCCAGTCCATTCTCATAACTCAAGTTCTCCAGTCCTGGGAACATCTTTGTGAATGTTTCCGGCACCCTTTCCAGCTTAATGTCATCCTTCCTATAGCTGGAATGCACATGGTAATGGAACAGGGAGCATTTGCCATCATGGCCTAGGTTAATATTGCTTTCCCTGGGTTCTGATGTTCAAAGTTTAAGTTCTAAGAAAAATTATTATCAAAGTACATATATTTCAGTGTATATAGCTCTGAGATTTGTTTTCCTGCGGGCATACACAGTATTCAGATGACATCAGGCAGTTTGATCATTTGATCAGAATTCGGATACACAGTAGTGAGAAGCAGGAGCAGATCATTTGATCCCACAAGCTTGTGCTACCATTCCATACGGTTGCTGATTCTATACATTATCCTGCATGAATCCCCTGGTGTCCAGGGGATTGCTTTGGTCAATGAGCCACCCACAGTATGGCTTTGGAGAGTAACGTGCTACAGGCAGTGACTGCTATGTTAGTATCCAGCAAGGGTGAGGAACCAGCCCCTGGAACATCCTGATGCTTTTGTTAGGTGTGCACGTAATCATGGATTTATAAAACTGCACAACCCAGGAGGGAGGCATTATTCAGGGACACAGTAACAATGGTCTCATTACAGGAGGCCTATATAGAGATATTTCTATATATCCCTATATATAGAAATTCCACACCAGCCATCAGGGATCTTTAGCTAATTAAATAACTCCAGAATAAAGAGTGGACCCTGTAATGTTTAGAAAAGTCCCTGAGATTCCCATCTATATCCATATAGATGTCCATGTCTTTCAGAGAAGTAGATATGAATGGGCACAGTTTTTCCCCCCAAGGTTGGGGCATCAGGAAATAGAGGGTGCAGCTTTAAGGTGAGAGGAAAATGATGTAATGGGAACCTGAGGGGCAACTTTCCACCCAGAAGGTGGTTAGCATGTAGGAAGTGGCTGAGGCAGGTACACTGACAGCATTTTAAAGGCACTTGGACACGTACAGGGATAGGATAGGGATACAGGCCAAATATGAGGAAATGAGACTAACTTTGATGGGAATCTTGGTCGGCATGCACCAGCTGGGTCACAGGGCCTGATGCTATGCAGTGTGGCTCTCTGACTTTCTATGTGACTCCAGGCCCACAGCACGTAGACCCCCAACCGAAATGCCTGAGCTGGTCACTCCCCAACTCCCAGCTCTACATAGCTCTGGCAGTCCCAGAGGGTAGCTCACCATCACAGACTTGGTTCTGTCAATGACACACACTCCCCCTTGTTATACCTCAATTACTTATCCGTCAGTTATAATCGGCTTTCCTCCCTCGATCACAGTATGCAACCGATTTGTTGTCTCTGTGTGGTATTCTGAGAATGAGTGTTCCCCATGATAAAGATTTACTTTGAACTTTGAAACCGCTGTACGTTATTTGAATAAACAGCTGAGTGATTTTTTTCCTGAAGTGATGCAAGATACGTACGATCATTACCAAATGTCAATGAAAAATTTGAAACCAGCTTGAGACCCAACCAATCACTAATCGATTTCAAGTTGGATTGTATTGGTTACAACCTTTCCCACCTTATAGAAACTCCAAGTGCTATATCTATCAGTCATCTATTTGTCAGCCATGTTGTGCAGAGCACTGAGTTTTAGAATTCTTAATCACATTTACAAATCCTACCATGACCTTAGCTTACAGCCACCCTCCCCTTCTTGTTCTGGTCTAGTCCACTGTGAAAGGTGCTTTTGTGCTTTACAGCTAATTATATTCAAGAGTGCTCACAATTGCAGTGTAGCAACTTCCCACCAAGAGTGACCTTTTGTGTACACCTGACAGAACAGACAGATGAACATCTCTTTCAGTACCTCACAGTTCTCTCAACTGCAATGCCAGTTTAGTCATTTTCCACTTGTGCTCAACAGTGGGTTTTGAACCAACAACCTACTGACTTACAGCAGGCCGGAGAGCATTGGTGGAGGCAAATGGACAGTTGACATTCAATGTGTTGATCTGGAGTTACATTTGCTTTCTAGCAAAAATTGGAATGCTGAGAGAACTGAAATTAAAATGAGGACGTCTGTTTCTGATCCTGAAAGTGAAGAGGCCCCAAAGCCTGCTCAACTCCCTTGCTCTTCTCTGTCACACCCTTGTGTGTGAAACGACTGATAACAAGCAAATCACACAATATAGACAGCAGCAACTGGTAAATTGGTTTAGTATTGTACTGAGGTACAATGAAAAACTTTGTCATGCCATCCACACATATTTCATCACATCTGTACGTTGAGGTAGTACAGGGGAAAAACAATGACAGGATTGACAAATTCGTGTTAGTTTCAGAGAAAGTGCAGAGCAGGAAGACAACAAGCTACAAGGCAACAACAAGGTGGATTTTGAGTTCGAGTCCAGTTTATCAGATGAGAGATCCAGACTTTGAATATGTTGGCTGCTTTCCTGAGGCAGGGAGAAGTGTGTAGACAGGGTCCGTGGAGGAAAGATTGGTCAGATTGCCTGTGACCCAGGCAGTGGTCTCTAATTACTTATCCAAACAAAGATGACTCTTTCACCCTGAAATTTGAGAAAGAGAACCTGAAGTCAGACAGCAGAATAAAGAGAATTACAGAGGCATGGGAGAGGAGTTGGCCAGAATTGATTGGAAATGAACACCTGCAGGGATGACGGCAGAGCAGCAATAACTGGAATTTCTGGAAGTAATTCTGAAGGCACAGGATATATACATCCCAAAGAGGAAGAAGTATTCTAAAGGAAAGGTGACACAACTGTGGCTAAAAATTAGTGGGAAGTTAGAGGATTGGGAAGCTTTTAAAAACCAACAGAAGGCAATTTAAAAAAAGGCATTAAAAAGGTAAAGATGGAATGTTAGAGTAAGCTAGCCAATAACATCAAAGAAGATACCAAATATTTCTTCAGGTACATAAAGTGTAAAAGAGAGGCAAGAGTCGATATCAGACTGCTGGGAAATAATGCTGGAGAGATAGTAATGGGGGACAACAGAATGGAAGATGAACTGAATAAGAGTTTTGCATCAGTCTTCACAGTTAAAGACACTAGCAGTATGGTGGGAGTTCCAGCTGTCAGGGGGCATGAAGTATGTAAAGTTACCATAACTAGAGAGAAACTTCTTGGGAAATGGAAAGGTCTGAAGGTATATAAGTCACTGGACCAGATGTACACCCCAGAGTTCTGAAAGAGGTGGCAGAAGACATTGTGGATGCATTAGTAATGATCCTTAAAGAATCACGAGATTCTGAAATGGTTTCTGAAGACTAGAAAATTGCAAATGTCACTCAACTCTTCAAGAAGGGAGAGAGGCAGAAGAAGTGAAACTATAGGCCAGTTAGCCTGACATTAGTGGTTGGGAAGGTGTTAGAATCGATTATTAAGGATGAGTCACAGGGTACTTGGAGGCACATGATAAATAGGCTGTCGTCATCATGGTTTCGTCAAGGGAAAACCTTGCCTGACAAATCTGTTATAATTCTTTGAAGAAATAACAAGCAGGATAGACAATGGAGAATCGGTTGATGTTGTATACTTGTATTTTAAGAGAGCCTTTGACAATGTGCCACACATGAGGCTGCTTGTCATATGAAGAGTGTTCGATGGCACTAGAATTCTGAAGAATGAGGGGTGAGTTCATTTTAACCTATTGCATGGTGAGATGCCTTGATAGAGTGGATGTGGAGAGGATGTTTCCTATAGTGGGAGAGTCTAAGACCAGAGGACATGGCCTCAGAATAGAGGGGCGTCCTTTTAGAATGGAGATGAGGAGGAATTCCCTTAGCAAGAGAGTGGTGAATCAGTAGCATTCTTTGCCACAGGCAGCTGTGGAGACCAAGTCTTCATGTACAAACGTTTGTATATTTAAGGCACAAGTTGATAGATTCAACTAAGTTGAAGGGATATGGGGTGAAGACAGGGGACTGGGGCTGAGAGGAAAATTGGATCAGCTATGATGAGATAGTAGAGCAAACACGTTGGGCCAAATGGCCTAATTCTTCTTCTACATCTTGTCTGCGGCCTGTAAATATTATTTTCTGTTCTTTTGATTCTTCAATGGTAGTTAATTTACTCAGGGCTAAATAACCCAAAGATGGGTATAAACAGGCATATTACATCACAAGGGACGTAGATATGGTTCTTTTCCCAAAGTATGGGAGTCTGAACCAAGAGAGCATGGATTTAAGGTGAGGGGGGGAAAGATTTAAAGAACATGAGGAGCAACTTCTTTCCAGGGGGTTTTGAGTATACGGAACAAGCTACCTGAGGAAGTGGTAGAGGCAAGACAAATTACAACATTTATAAGATATTTGGACAAGTATATGGATCAGAAAGTTTTTGTGGGATATTGCCAAAACATAGACAAATGTGCCTAGTTCAGGTAGCACCTTGGTCAGTGTGGAGGAATTGGGCTGAAGGCCCTGTTTCTGAGCTGCTTAGCTCTATGAATCAGTGTTCTTGCAGTTGGAAGTAGTCTACCAGGTCATTATCCATCGTCTTTTCTATGGAAGAAGAACTCAGCAGCAAAGAAACAACATTTAACAGTCATATTGTCTCTTGCAATTCAAGCTGGGACAGGTCAAGTAATCAACTTCAATGATTGGTCAGATTTTAGCCAACTGTTTTGTAAATCTCACTGCAAGTTTTGTAACTCTTTAAGGTGGAATTCTCTTTCTGAGGGAATAATACATTCAGGAGGAATATTGTGAAAGGGCAAGTGAGGCTTTAGAGAAGGTGTAGAGAAAAAAAATACCAAGAGGGATGGTAGCAAAACCGGTTAAGAGTGGCCAATTGGAAAGGAGAAGATGGGGGAAAATCTGCCTTTCAGATTCTGAAAAGTATTGATGAAGCAGAAAGAGGAAGGTTACTTCCAAATAAGGGAGTCCAAAACTAGCTCGTTGGTGTGCCGATAACCTTTTTCCTTAGAAATGGAATTAGATTTTGTCTATTGTCACATGTGCCAAAATGCTTGTCTTGCATAGTGTTCATACAGATCAAATCATTATACAGTGTTTTGAGGTGGAACAAGGTAAAATAATAACCAAGCAGAATGCAGTCGTCACTGCCACTTCTGTCGACTCGACACCAACCATTGCCATGACTGAACGACAACTGGATTGTACTTGGGTTTGATGAGATGTCTTCCTCAGTACCTCAAGTACTGGGCCAGAGCCAGGTCTTTATCCAGCCTGATAATTAAATGCCCAGGTCTGTGCCGTCACTTGCAGACAGATCAAGCCAGTAAGCTCTGATAACTAATTTGGCAGAAGCTTTGAAGAAAAGACGGCAGTAACCTTATTGATTCTCAGCTAAATGATAAAAGCAAAGCGATGTCAGTTTCAATTACATTTGTTTTATTTTGATCTTTAATTTCTCTCTTTTTCCTGAACTATTCATTTAAAAGCCACTCTAACCCTGTCTGAATTGTATAAAATGCTGTGTTTTAGCTTGTAAAACCTACTTCAAATGATAAAAAAAAAGCTTATTTCACAATCCAACGTGAGGAACATTTACTAAAAGTTATTTTGTACTTTCTGTGATTCTTTGACACTCATTGGCCACTATATTAGGTACACCTGTTCACTTTGCTTCCTCATTAATTCAGACATCCCAGCCTGCAAAAACTCATTTCAGGGAGGTAGCACCATCAATTTGCAGGAGACTCCCAGAACTTCCGGGAAAGGTGGGATGTCTGCAATAGAGTAGCTCCTTAGCAACTAGCCAGCTAGTTTAAATAACGTTAGCTATGCTAATGAACGAATGACACCTGTTAAACTCACCTCAACATGTCTTTTACATTTTAACCCACCATGGGCAATAGAAAAGTCACTGTTGCAAACAGTGCAGCGAGCAACACCGTCATTATTTTGACCCCTATTAGGCAGGGGTACACTTTAGTGTAGTCTGGGGTGACCTACGTTTTATATTTTTTTGGAACACTCTGCCATGGCGCGCTCTCGCTTTCTCTCACGCTGTCTCTCTCGCTCGCGCTCTCGCTTGCTTTCTCCCTCACTCGCGCTCTCGCTTTCTCCCTCGCTCGCGCTCTCGCTTTCTCCCTCGCTCTCGCTTTCTCCCTCGCTCGCGCTCTCGCTTTCTCCCTCGCTCGCGCTCTCGCTCCCTCGCTCGCGCTCTCGCTTGCTTTCTCCCTCGCTCGCGCTCTCGCTTTCTCCCTCGCTCGCGCTCTTGCTTGCTTTCTCTCTCCCTTTCTCTGGCTCGCGCTCTCTCGCTCGTTCGCACTCTCGCTTTCTCGCTTTCTCGCGCTCTCTCGTGGTCGCTCTCGTGCTGTCTCGCTCACGCTCGGGCTTCTCTCTAGTGGTCGCTCTCGCTTTCTCTGGCTCGCGCTCTCTCGCTCGTTCGCGCTCTCGCTTGCTTTCTCCCTCACTCGCGCTCTCTCTCTCGCTCGTTCGCGCTCTCGCTTTCTCTTTCACTCGCACTCTTGCTTGCTTTCTCTCTCGCGCTCTCTCTCATGGTCGCTCTCGCACTCTGTCTCGCTCAAGCGCTCGCTCTCAAAAAAATTGATTTCCGTGATATTGTATATAATTTGCGGGCATCAGGGAGCTACTATTAATATGCGGGAGACTCCCAGAACTTCCGGGAGAGGTGGGATGTCTGTTAATTCATTGTGATGCACTGACCTGACGGTTCTGTCTCAGTCATCTGAAACACCTAGCTGTCAGATGTCGTCCATTTTATCTGCCGAGGAGTTTTCCACCATCATCCTGGTAGTGGTGTACATTCCACCTCAGGTCAATGTCAGACAGGCACTGGAGGAGCTAGTCACTGTGATCAGCAGTTACAAAACAGTGCTCCCTGATGCCTTCCCTATCATTACAGGGATTTTAACCAGACCAGCTTGAAGAAATCTTGAACAACTGCCACCAAAATATCACCTGTAGACACAGGACCCAACACACTTGGCCACTGCTATACCACCATCAAGAGCACTTACCATGCTATCCCACACCCCAATTTGGAAAGTTTGATCACTTCTATTCCTGGCGTATCGGCAGAGACTAAAGATTTCAGCACCAGTTGCGAGGAGCAAGAAGATATAGTCAAGGGAGATGGAAGGGCCCTTACAGGATTGCTTTGAGTTAGTGGATTGGACAATACTCAGGAGCTCATCTTTGGATCTGAATGAATATGCCACAGTTTTCATTGACTTCACCAAGACGAGTGCGTGCCTTCGAAAACATACCAGATAAAATCAAACTAAAAGCCACGGATGAATCAGGAGATTCATAGTCTGCTGAGGGGTAGATTTGTGGCATTCAAGGTGTCTGATCCAAGAAGTCCAAATGTGACCTATAGA
The DNA here is from genome assembly GCF_963921235.1 of Mobula hypostoma. Lineage (NCBI taxonomy): Eukaryota > Metazoa > Chordata > Chondrichthyes > Myliobatiformes > Myliobatidae > Mobula > Mobula hypostoma. The sequence goes on from NC_086097.1 coordinate 174,866,763, forward strand.
AGGATATTTTAAGAGAAAGAGGAAAAACCATCGAGATTGAAGTTAGAGACAGACTCGGCTGCACGTCAGCTCTGACAGTGTTTCGAGATGGTTGCTTCCTACATGGCGAAACCTTACATGATGAATGGCTGTGATGCTTCTCTGCCAGATGAGCTCATGCCTTTTATACATGCTTCGAAAGCTACACCCGTGCGAATCCCTGTAGCATCTGGTGACTGTGCAACCTCTGTCTCGGAGGTCAATGTCAGAACATCTCTCACGATGGTGAAAGCTGCCAGGTGTCGGGTGGTGTACCTGGTAGGCACTGAAAACCTGTGCCAGCCAACTGGTGGGGGACATCTTCAATCTCCCACTGCTGCAGTCAGAGGTTTACCCCTGCTTCAAAGTGGCAGCAATCTTACAGTGCCCAAGAAGAGCAGGATGACCTGCCACGACGACTGCCTCCCAGCTGCAGATAAAGTACTTTGAGGTTGGTCATGGCTAGAATCCTCTCCCGCCTCAGCGAGGATCTGGACTTGCTGCAATTTGCCTACTGCCTCAATAGATGTACAGTGGATGCAGTCTCACTAGCTGTCCGTTTGGCCTTGGATCACCTGGACAATAGCAATATGTACGTCAGCTGCTGTTTATTGATGACAGCTCAACGTTCAACACAATCATACCCTCAGTACAAATCAACAAGAAGCAAAACCTGGGCCCTTGCATCTTCCTCTCCTTGATGCCTCTTTGGGAGACTACAGTTAGTGCAGATCGGAAGTAACATCTCCTCCTCATTGACAGTCAACACTGGTGCACCTCAGGGGTGTGAGCTTGGCTCTACTCTCTACACCTATGACTCTAGGCACAGCTGAAATGCCAACTATAAATTTGCTGATGCCAAAGCTATTGTTGACAGAATCTCAGATGGTGGCGAGGAGGTAGATCAGCTGGTTGAGTGGTGTTGAAGGAACCTTGCACTCAGTGTCAGTAAGACCAAGGAATTGATTGTGGACTTCAGGATGGGGAAGTTGAGCGAACACATGCCAGTAATCATCGCGAGATCAGCAATAGAAAGGGTGAGCAGTTTCAAGTTCCTGAGTGTCTGCATCTCTAACCTGTGTGCAACATATTGATACAATTACAAATAAGACACCACAGTGGCTAATTTTCGTTCAAAGTTTGAGGAGACTTGGTATGTCACTAAGGTCTCTATATAGGTGTACCACGGAGACCATTCTAACTGGAGGGGCCACTGCACAGGAAAAAAGCTGCAGAAGTTTGCAAACTTAGTCAGAGGTGGCATTCATCATTAAGGACCCCCATCACCCAGCACATGCGCTCTTCTCATTGCTTCCATTAAGGAGGCGGAGGAGGCCTGAAGATACACCAGCAACGTTTAGGAACAGCTTCTTCTCCACCACTGTCAGATTTCTGAATGGACAATGAAACCTCATACGCTAATTCACTATTTTTTTCCTCTTTTTGCACTACTTCTTTAATTTAATGATATATGCTTCTTATTGTAATTTACAGTTATTGTGTATTGCAGTATACTAGTGCCACAAAATAACATATTTTATGACATATGCTGGTGATTTTTAACCTGATGTTGATTCTTCCAAAAATTTTTCAGTCCTTTAGTCACTTCATAAAAAAATCTAAGGAATTCCAGATGGTTGTAACGTTATGGAAGCTGTGTAGCAGAGCAAGTGATTCACTGAGAAATAATTGCCACAGTACAGAAATAACTGGGTTTGTTTGGGGAAATTGGTTTGAACCTGTGTGTGGGTGTGTCCACATTTAACCAGTCTGTTCATTTAAAGTGAATAAGCAGGCAGAGTAAGTTACATCTGACTACCCTTTCACCTGGACTCGCCTATCATTACAAAATAGTTTCTTTTGAGCATAAGGTATTCTAAGCCTGCTGTTGTTTTTCCGATTAGTATAAGATTCCACCTTCCCTGATCTCCTATTTATGTATGCAATCACCAAAAGGTTTAGGGTGCCAACCAATCATGAATATGTTGCCATGGGATACCTCCTCATTACATTCAGGTTCAGCAAACAGTTGGGAAGTACTTAGTTGCAAGAGGATTTAAATATTGGTACAGATACCTTGTTTCTGTTATAATGTGAAACTGGAATATTGTATGAAGGTCTGCATTCTATACTGAAGAATTGATCTACTTGGCATAGAAGGAATGTGGGGAAGGTTCATTAGATTAAGTGCTGGGGTGTTGGTTTGTTGCTTGGTCTTGGATGACATTACGAATGTAACGAGAGCCATGTTTTATTTTGCACTTGTACGTATTTCTTATGAATTAAGTTCATAGTTGAAAGTCAGTGCCACTTTTGCAGCCTTGACGGGGGAGTGTGAATCTGGGATCTGAACCTTGCAATAAAAGTCTTCTGTCTGGCAGACAGTTGAGAATAAATATGTTCATCTAGACACGGTGAGTCTTTGGAGTGCCATATTATCCGGGAGGTGTATAGGCGTAGTCGCTGAGAACACAAGGAATCTAGTTAAAGTCATGTTTATTGTCATAGGCATATGCAAGTGTAAATTGATTTGTTATTGTCATATGTACTGAAGTATTGTGAAAAATGTTGTCTTGCATGCCATCCATACAGATCATTTTGTCACATTAGCAATTGAAGTAGTACCAGGCAAAACGATAACAGAACATAGAATGAAGTGTTACAGTTATAGACAAAGTGCAGTGTAGGCAGATAATAATATGCAAGAACGTAATTAGCACCACACACAAAATGCTGGAGGAACTCAGCAGACCAGGCAGCATCTATGGAAAAGAAGTACAGTCGACATTTCGGGTCGAAACCCTTCATTAGGACACTGGGGAAAAGAAAGATGAGAAGTTAGAGCAAGAAGCTGGGGGAAGGGGAGGAAGAAGTACAAGGTGGTAGGTCATAGGTGAAACCGGGAGAGGGGGAGGGATGAAGTAAAGAGCTGGGAAGCTGATGGGTGAAAGAGATAAAGGGCTGGAGAAGGGGGAATCTGATAGGAGAGGGTAGAACATGGAAGAAAGGGAATGGGAAGGAGCAACAGTGGGAGGTGATGAGCAGGTAAGGAGATGAGGTGAGAGAGGAGAATGGGAATAGTGAAGGTGGGGGAGGGGCAAGCAATTACTGGAAATTCAAGAAACCGATGCTCATACCATCAGGTTAGAGGCTACCCAGACGGAATATAAGGTGCTGTTCCTCAACCTGGGAGTGGCCTCATTGCAGCAGTAGAGGAGGCCATGGAATGACATGTCAGAATGGGAATGGGAAGTGGAATTAAAATGGGGGGCCACTGGGAGATCCTGCTTTTTCTGGCGGATGGAGAGTAAGTGCTCGGTGAAGCTTTCTCCCAATCCATGTCAGGTTTCACTGATGTACAGGAGGGAACACCAGATACAGTAGATGACACCAACAGACTCACAGGTGAAATGTCGCCTCACCTGGAAGGACTGTTTGGGGCCCTGAATAGGAGTGAGGGAGGAAATGTAGGGGCAGGTGTAGTACTTGTTCCACTTGCAAGAATAAATACCAGGAGGGAGATCAGTGGGCAGAGATGAATAGAGTAGGGCGTCACCACTAAGCCTCCTCCTGGTACTTATCCTTATGAGCAGAACTCGTTTAACAGCAGGATAGATGCTGTCGTTGCGCCTGATGTAACATCTTTTCGGGCTTTTATACCTTCTGCCCAATGGGAGTGTGGATCAGTGCAAATGTCTCAGGTGGGAGGAGTCCTTGATTTTATTGGCTGACTTCCCAAAACAGCATGAAGTCCAGACAGAATGAAAAGTTTACTTGCAGTAGCATCACAGGCTTATGCCATTAGAGACATTGCATTCACAAGAAGGGCACAAATTAATTGTAACTTGTGCCAGAGGTATGTATTTACTGCCTGACGGTGATGCTACAACAGAATATCAGCATTGATTTTGTAGAATGGCAGAAACAGACATAAGGGGCAAATGGCCTGCTTCTGATCTGTTATGTTCTGAAGGGAGAATGAGGATCTGTTATTGCATTTAGTTGAGGAACAACAATAAGAGGCAGAGTGGAGTCAAAACACCAGTATGGACTGGCTGGGCCAAATGGCCCATTTCTACAATGCATATCTATCACTTTCCAAAGGATTCACTGAATTCACCATCCAGAAGACCAAAATATATGAAGAGAATGATAGCATGAATGTTGAGAATTTTCTATCAAGACCATGTTGGGACCGGAATTCAGCCATCAGCCCGTAACCTCTTCTCTGACGTTCGATCATGACTGATTTATTTTTCCTCTCAACCCCATTCTCCTGCCTTCTCCCTGTAACTTATGACATACTTGCTAATCAAGAATCTATCAAACTCCACTTTGGCCTCCACAGCCACCCGTGGCAATGAATTCTACAGATTTATCATCCTCTGGAACAGAAGTTCCTCCTCATTTCTGTTCCAAAGGTACATTCTTCTATTCTGAGGCTGTACCTCTGTTCTTAGACTTTCACTATTGGGATTATCCTCTCCATTAGGTGGGAGTATCTCAAACAATAGTTACCCTGGAGGTACAAGAGACTCCAGATGCTGAAATTTGGAGCAATACACGAGATGTTGGAGGAACTCAGTGGGCAAGGCAATACCTATCCAGATGAAGAATCTTAACCTGAAATGTTGACCCATTTCAGATGTTACCAGACTTAGTTAGAAAGTTAGGAGGGTGGTCATTTAAAACTGAGAAGCATAGAGGCTGGTAAATCTCTGGAATTCTCTGCCCTGGAATGTTGTGGAGACTAGAACAGGGAAAACCTAGATCAATGTTGCAAGAATGAGAGAATTAAGGACGATGTGGAACAGGTACAGAGGCGGAGGTGAGGCCTAGCGAAGGTCAGCTTTAGCAGGAAGGGTTGGAGAGACTATCCCTGCTGCTGTGTCATAGAGTCATAGAGCTCTACAGCACAGAAGCAGGTCCTTCAGCCCATCTAACCTTATCTCCTGTCTGGTACCTGGACCATACCCTCCAAATCCCTGTGATCCATGTTTCAGTCTGTGCCACCTTGGTCTTCTGCCTAGTTCCATATAGCTGCACCTAGACCACAGCCCTCCCGTTAATATACTTAATCAGACTTCTCTTAAATATTACAATTAAACCCACATCTGCCACTTCCACTGGCAGCTCATTCCACCCTCACACCATCTTCTAAGTGAAGAAGCCGCCCCTCAGATTCCGCTTGAATATTTCATCTTTCACTCTAAACTTATGATCTGTCCCTGACTGAAGGAAAGCAACTGTATCGTTTACCCTATCTGTACCCCTCAAAACTTTGTATACTTCTATAAGATCTTCTCTCATTCTCCTGTGCTCCAGGGATCAAAGTCCTAACCTATTTAGGCTTCCCCTATAACTTGGGTCCTCAAGTCCTGGCAACATCCTTGTCAATTTTCTCTGTCTTGTTAATATCTTTCCTGTAGGTAGGTGACCGGAAGTGTGCACATCCATCAAACTCAACCCCAAGATCGTCGTGTACACCTTTTGTACTCAATGATGGCCAATGTGTCTAAAAGCTCTCTTTACAACCCCGTAATATCTACTTGTGATAACACTTTCAAGAAGTTGTCAATCTGTATTCCCAGGTCCTTTTGTTACAATTGTTTACTTCGGTCTTTATGTACACATGACTATTCCAAAGTTCTGCAGGAGCCTTCAAATTCAAAGTTGAAAAGTTCGAAGTAGATTTATTATCAAAGTATACATACACTATGTCACCACATACAACCCTGAGATTAGTTTTCTTGTAGGCATACTCAATAAATCCAATATTTCATAACAGAATCAACTGGGTCTACAACCAGTGTGCAAAAGACTATAAACTCTGCAAATACAAAAAGAAAAATAATAATAATAAATAAACAATAAATATTGAAAACAGGAGATGGAAGAACTCTTGAAAGTGAGTCCATAGGTTGTGAGAACATTTCAGTGATGGGGCAAGTGAAACTGAGTGAAGTCATCCCCTCTGGTTCAGGAACCTGATGGTTGAGGGGTAGTACCTGTTCCAGAACCTGGTGGTGAATCCTGAGGCTCCTGTACCACCTTCCTGATGGCAGCAGCAAGAAGTGAGCATAGCCTGGGCGGTGAAGGCTGCCGATTTGCTGCATTTCCTGTGGATGTGTTCAATGGTGGGGAGGGCTTCACCTGTGATGATCTGGGCTGTATCCAGTACTTTTTGTAGGATTTTCTATTCAGGGGCGTTGATGTTTGCATATCAGCCTGTGATGCAGCCAGTCAGGATGCTGTCCACCACGCACCTATTCAGGCACTGTAGCACACCTGCTTCACATCTTCAGAAATTCCAGACTAACCCTGTTCTCCAGTGCTGCCTGTCTGGAGTTTTCACGTTCTTCCTGTGACGTACGTGGGCTCCCTGCAGGTGCTCCACTTTCCTCCCACATCTTAAACTGTGCAGGTTGGTGAGTTAATTGTCTTTCGTAAGTTGCTCTTCATGTGCAGGTAAGAAGTATAATCTGGGAATGAGGGAGGAATTGAGAGAAAAGTAGGGAAGTGGATTTCAAGGAAAAAAAATTGTGAGGAACAGGAGTGGCATGGACTCACTGACTGAATTTCTGCTTCTTAATCATAGTGAATGGTTTTGTCTCAGAGGTGAGCCTTGCATGAAGTCCACATCCTGGAGTATCTAACTCATGCGGGGAAGTCAGGTTATTAGTCAAAGACGCAAGCGATTCTGCAAATACTGGAAATCTTGAGCAACACCCACAAGATGCTGGAGGAACTCAGAAGTTCAAGCAGCATCTATGGAGGGGAATAAACAGTCAGTGTTTAAGCCAGAGGCCCTAACTTGAAATAACAGCTGTTCATCTCTCTCCAGAGATGCTGCCTGATCTGCTTGAGTTATTCCATCATTTTGTGCATGTAACACTGTATCTGGGATTTCACTGAAAGGAAGAAACACTTGCATTTCTATAGCATCTTTCACATTATTACAAAATGCTTTACAGCTGTTGGATTCTGATGCTTTTAATCCAGGGTTTGTTTCAAAGTCAGGAAAGAGGCACAAGACTTGTTGCTTCATGATCGTTTTACTAAGCTTTAATAGAATGAAGAAAATTGAAAAATGGATAATGGATAATGATACAGGTCTATTAAGTGAAGGGAGAGAGAAAATGAAAGATATCATAACCTCATGGTCAACTCTTTTTATACTCCATAGCTAAGAAATATTCAATTCAAATTTGAAGATAATAATTAACCAATCAGATTCAAATAATACAACACTGGAGAAGCTTCCAGAGCTTTCCAAAATACAAAGAACTGTAACCATTAGGGGACACACTGAACAACGACAGATACATATTGTGACCACTAGGAAACACACTAAACAATTACATGTATATAAGTGGTTATGTAAAATACAAACAGACTATTAATTGTTAAGATGCAAAGAAAATAACAAGTAAGCAGTCTAATCCAATAACTCCTCATTGATTCTAAATCACACATTTAGAATCACTACATCTGAAAATTCAGAGGCAGAAAGCTTGTGGTATCCTTAATAGGTGTAAAATAATCGAAAGCTTCTTAAATTAAGACCAGAGGCTATATATTCTTCATGGCATTCATAGGGTTATGTAACGGTTAGGCTGATTATTAGACACACTTACCTGAGTTTGAACTATTCTATTAATGCTCACTCTTATACAAGTAAAAAAATGTAAAATATGTTAAAGTATATTAGTACTCATTTTAAGTAGGCAAGAATTGGCAAAAAAATAACAACTAATATTAGAATAAACATAATATCCAATCGTTGTTGATTTGTTCAAAGTCTTCTGGCTGTTTAGGCACTGTGTGAGAGGTTGCTAGCACGTTAACCACAGCATTTGTTATCCTCATCTGGTTCCACTTTAGCTCGCTTGCAGTGACTGATGTGCATCCACTTATTTTTGCTTTCTACTTTGACAGCCAGGTTACTTAAGGGATTATGTCCTTCCCATCGAGCTCCCATTGGTTCCTTATACAGTGCTTAATCACCATTCACCAGGAATCAGGTCCTTCTGTTGGATCATGTCAAGTAGCAGAACCTGTTGAGAAGCAGACTGGACAGCTTGAGTTAATTTCACAGAATAGTTAACTAAACTATTTGCCGTAATGTGTACATCAGCCTCTCTGAGATTCATGGCTCGCAATGTTAACATCTCGAATGGATTTAGTTTCGTTTTCTTGTTTAAGGTTGCTCTGCTGCTACATAAGGCCTTGGGAAGAGCCGTAGGCCATGGTACACTTTCCTCATAATACTTAGTCATTGCTTGATGTCACATTCATTCATTCAACTTGTCCTGATGACTCTGGGTGATGTGGACGATGAAATAAACATTCAATGTTCATTAGTCTACTTAATTCCTGTCAAAGCTCCCAGTGAAATGTATTCCTTGGTCAGAGTTGATATGACACAGCCAGATGAAGACTTTTGAAGCATTGCTCATGGTGCAAGGAGCTCAACAGTCAATTTCCCCACAGTTATCTCTTCCAGCATTGTGACATAGCAGAGAATTCGTTTTATTGAGACACATGCAACAGATGCTGGAACCTGGAGCAGCAAACAGCCTCCAGCAGGTCGAGCAGCATTTGTAGAGGGGAAAGGAACCGTCAATCAGTGTAACTGATTGAAGGATCAACCAAGACACGAGAGAGAGCTCCTAGTCAGAACAGTGGGATGGTTTGTACCCACCTGAGATGTCAGAAAAAATCAGTACCCTTGAAAATGCAGCAGTCCTACAGTCTAGCACTGGACTTGTCAGCCTGTGCTCAAGATGGGACTTGAACCCACAGCCATCTAACTTGGATGCCAGTTTGGTACCAATTGAGCAACAGATGAGATGTCGGCAGAGTATACAGTCACTATTTTATGAGCCTAGTTATTCATAAGATGAACAAAATGGTGTATTAACATGTTAACTACATTCTCAATTCTCAGTTGGGAGGTTATGTGAATCACAGTGTGCTGTAACTGGGGCACATACATTCTATTACAAACATACTTAATCTTAGAACATAGAATGAACAGTACAGCACAGAAACAGTTTCCTGGGCCCACGATATATGTGCTGACCATGGCACCCAATTAAATCTCTTCTGCCTGCCCATATCCTTCCATTCCCTGCCTGTTCATGTGCCTCTTAATCACCACTATCATATCTGCTTCCACCACCATATCTCGCAGCTCATTCAGGAACTCACCCCTCTGTGTAATGAAAACTTGCCCCCACATCTCCTCTCCTCTTAAATGCATGTCCTAGCATTTGACATTTTTACCCTGGAGAAAAGATACCGGCTGTCTATGCCTCTCATAATTTTATAATCCTCACTCAGATCTTCCTTCAGTCTCTGATACTCCAGAGAAAACAACCTAAGTTTGTCCAACCTCTCTTCTTTAGTTAGTATTCCCTCATTCTGGCAGCATCCCCATGAACCGCTTTGACACCTTCTCCAGAGCCCCCGCATCCTTCCCGCAATGGGGTGACCAGAAATTGTGTGATACTCCAGAGAGCCAATGAAAGCAGTGGTTATGCTCAGGGAATGGAGTGATGTGGAGGACAGGGACATTGGGAAGGGGAGGGAGATGTGGTTGGGAAGCTAACTGTGTTTAGTACTCCTGTATCCCATGTGTACTGCTGTTGGAAAAAACCATGAAGTGCAATTACATTTTAAAACACTTCTTTAAAAATTTTAATGCATAAAGACATATTTATTGAATGTTTTCACCTGACAAAAAGAGTTTTTAATTTGCTGACAGACTTTTGATAGTGTCATTGTGTTTTCTTGCTCGTAATCCCACAATTTTTGTTTCCTCTGCCACAGAAATATACACACGTCCGATTATTATGTCAAGAAAGTCTAACACCTTATTACAAGAGCAAGCTATGGTGGTGTGGAATCTTCCTGATGGGATTGGGTGAACTGGGGAACTTTGCTGCCTATGGTTTTGCACCGGCTACTCTGGTTGCTCCTTTGGGATGCGTGTCCGTTATCGGTAAGGATGACCTGCTGTCTGAGGAACGACCAGGGCAGGGGAATCAGGAGCTATAGAGTAGGAACTGAAGGGCATCCTTGTAAAACCATGAGAGGCATAGACAGGTAAATACACACAGTTATAGAAAATACAGAACATTACAGCACAGTACAGGCCCTTCAGCCCATGGTGTTGTGCCAACCTTCTAACCTACTCTAAGATCAGTCTAACCTTTCCCGCCCACAGAGACCTTGATTTTCTATCTAAGAATGTCTTAGATATCTCTAATGTATATGCCTCTACCACCAACCCTAGCAGTGCATTCCACGCACCGTGTTTAAAAAATATCATACCTCTGGCATTGCTCTTATACTTTACTCCAATCTCCTTAAAATTATGTCCCCTCGTATCAGTCTTTACAACCCTGGGGAAAAGATGCTAGCTATCCACTCACTATATCTCTTCTCATTTTATACACCTCCATCAAGTCACCTCTCATCCTCCTTCACTCCAAACAGAAAAGCTAGAGAATATTCTCATTAATTATTTAATTTAAAACACACTGGATTTAGAAAGCTGGCCTCAGGAAAAGAATGATTGGATAGTCATCAAGAATAGCTGTGGTTCACTAAGACCCTAACATTTTCCAGGAAGAAGTAGGACACAGTGGTACAGTTAGTAGAGCCTCTTCCTCACAGCTTGAGTGACCGAGGTTCGACTCCAGCCTCCGGTGCTGTGTGTGTGTGGAGTTTACATGACAGTGTGGGTTTCCTCGGGGTGCTCTCATTTCCTCACATGAAGGTTGGTTAGTTATTTGGCTACTGTACTTATCACTTGAGTGAAGGTGAGTGGTAGAATCTGGGGAGAGTGAGGGGAGAATAAAATGGGATTAATGACTGATTAGTGTAAATGAGTGATTGATGTTCAGCACGGACACAGTGGGTTGAAGGGCCTGTTTTTACGCTGTATGACCATAGCAGTGAATATACCTGGTGTCCAAAGAGTGCAGGCACAGGTGCTGATGAGACCAAAACAGATGGACTGGGAGTCATACCATGCGGATGGATTTTAATTGCCCCCAACAACCTTCTGCAAGGCGACAACTGCCCCAAAGGCCTTCCTCTCCCCTCTTCAAGATGCCAATGTGGTAGGTCAGATTAAAAGTAAAAGCTTGCACTTAATGCACGCAAAATGTCCCAACCTTGGAATATTTGTAATCCTAAATTGACTTTGCCAGTTAAAGACACATGAAACCGAGACCTTGTGGGTGAAAAAGACCCCATTGTGAGATTTCACAGCAGTGTTCCTCCCTGTATTCTGGGAGTACTTTATTCTGTTGGACACTAAACTGCTAGTGGTGGCATTTTGGAGATTGTCAAAGGCATGGAACTGAATCACCCCCACCCCACTTCCCTCACACAGATAGGCCCCTGCTGGCTATTTACAAACTGGGATTGAAGCATGGCGCAGCTCTAGTGAAGGTAACTCCGCCCCAGGTAGTCTGCGTGGCCCCCAGAGCATTCAAACCATGGTTTTAATCAGTCCATTGCTTAAAAGACTGTTCCTAACCACTTATCCAAATTAAATTGAAAAACAGTTTCCTTCGATAAGTTGCTATGGTGATGAAGAATTTAGGAGATGAAGCCTGCATTTATACAGCAATGCCACATCATAGACTCCCTAATCTACATTGAAATTTTAATATTTATGTTATTTTTAGGTTTAGATTATCCAGGCGAGTTGGGAATGAGGTTGGGGATATTTTAGAGATTGTTACTAACTTTCAGCGAAATGGGAGAGCCTTCAGAGAGAGGGATGACACCTGGAAAGGAAGATGCCTTTGCATTGTACTGTACATTTCATGGTCTAAAGATGCTTCAAGATGATTTGGCTGATAAAGTTGTTTCAAAACAATGAAACAATAGACTTCTCTTGGTCCCTATCCTGTCACAGACTGTTCTCTTTACCATCCCTCTTCTCCTCTAGTTTGACTAGGTGAGGGGTCTCAGTCTGAAAGATTGACTGTTTATTCCCCTTCATAGATGCTGCCTGACTTGCTGAGTTCCTCCAGTATTTTCTGTATGTTGCTCAAGATTTGTGGCTACCACATAATCTCTTGTTTTCATGTTTGACTTCAAATTTTTGCAAAAGCTATTGACCCGAAGTATTAATACTGTTTCTTTCTCCAAACATGCTGCCTGGCCAGCTTTTTCTGTTTTGTTTAGGTTGTTTGGAAGTATTTCACAATGTGCAATGTCGGGTGTGGTCTGCAGATAAAGGATATGGTGCAGGAGCAGGGATTGGCCATTTAGATCCTGGTTCCTGCTAGGCCTTTCAATAAGGTGGGAGTGGTTCAAGCTAATATGGGAATGGTTTAAACTAATATGGCAGGGGAATAGTTCACAAGAGGCAGGATAAATATGTCCCACAGAGGAAGTAGTTTTCAAATGGCAGGATTGGTATCCATGGCTGACAAGGGAAGTTAAGGATTGCATAAAAGACAGAGAGGGCATGTAAGGTAGCAAAAGTGAGTGGGAGCTACACACATCAAAGTTGCTGGTGAACGCAGCAGGCCAGGCAGCATCTATGGGAAGAGGTGCAGTCGACGTTTCAGGCCGAGACCCTTCGTCAGGACTAACTGAAGGAAGAGTGAGTAAGGGATTTGAAAGTGGGAGGGGGAGGGGGAGATCCAAAATGATAGGAGAAGACAGGAGGGGGAGGGATAGAGCCAACAGCTGGACAGGTGATTGGCAAAAGGGGATATGAGAGGATCATGGGACAGGAGGTCCGGGGAGAAAGACACGGGTGGGGTGGAAAACCCAGAGGATGGGCAAGGAGTATAGTCAGAGGGACAGAGGGAGAAAAAGGAGAGTGAGAGAAAGAATGTGTGTATAAAAATAAATAACAAATGGGGTACGAGGAGGAAGTGGGGCATTAGCGGAAGTTAAGAGAAGTCAATGTTCATGCCATCAGATTGGAGGCTACCCAGACGGAATATAAGGTGTTGTTCCTCCAACCTGAGTGTGGCTTCATCTTCACAGTAGAGGAGGCCGTGGATAGACATATCAGAATGGGAATGGGAGGTGGAATTAAAATGTGTGGCCATTGGGAGATCCTGCTTTCTCTGGCGGACAGAGCGTAGGTATTCAGCAGGTGTTCACTGCTACCAACCTTATAGTTCCCGCACCCTGCACTTCCCATTTCTACCTCCTACCCAAGATCCACAAACCTGCCTGTCCAGGTAGACCCATTGTCTCAGCTTGCTCCTGCTCCACTGAACTCATTTCTGCATACCTCAACACTGTTTTATTCCCCCTTGTTCAATCCCTTCCTACCTATGTTCGTGACACTTCTCACGCTCTGAATTTTTTCAATGATTTTAAGTTCCCTGGCCCCCACCGCTTTATTTTCACCATGGATGTCCAGTCCCTATATACCTCCATCCCCCACCAGGAAGCTCTCAAAGCTCTCTGCTTCTTTTTGAATTCCAGACCTAATCAGTTCCCCTCTACCACCACTCTGCTCCATCTAGCGGATTAGTCCTTACTCTTAATAATTTCTCCTTTGGCTCCTCCCACTTCCTCCAAACTAAAGGTGTAGCTGTGGGCACCCGCATGGGTCCTAGCTATGCCTGCTTTTTTGTTGGCTTTGTGGAACAATCCATGTTCCAAGCCTATACTGGTATCTGCCCCCCACTTTTCCTCGCTACATTGACGACTGCATTGGTGCTGCTTCCTGCACAAATGCTGAGCTCATTGACTTCATTAACTTTGCCTCCAACTTTCACCCTGCCCTCAAGTTTACCTGGTCCATTTCTGACACCTCCCTCCCCTTTCCAGATCTTTCTGTCTCTATCTCTGGAGACAGCTTATCTACTGATGTCTACTATAAGCCTATGGACTCTCACAGCTATCTGGACTATTCCTCTTCTCACCCTGTCTCTTGCAAAAATGCCATCCCCTTCTCGCAATTCCTCCGTCTCCGCCGCATCTGCTCTCAGGATGAGGCTTTTCATTCCAGGACGAAGGAGATGTCCTCCTTTTTTAAAGAAAGGGGCTTCCCTTCCTCCACCATCAACTCTGCTCTCAAACGCATCTCTCCCATTTCACGCATACCTGCTCTCACCCCATCCTCCCGCCACCCCACTAGGAATAGGGTTCCCCTTGTCCTCACTTACCACCCCACCAGCCTCCGGGTCCAACATATCTCCGTAATTTCCGCCACCTCCAACGGGATCCCACCACTAAGCACATCTTTCCCTCCCCCCCCCCCCGCTTTCCGCAGGGATTGGTCCCTACGCGACTCCTTTGTCCATTCGTCCCCTCCATCACTTCCTACCGATCTCCCTCCTGGCACTTATCCTTGTAAGCGGAACAAGTGCTACATATGCCCTTACACTTCCTCCCTTACCACCATTCAGGGCCCCAGACAGTCGTTCCAGGTGAGGCAACACTTCACCTGTGAGTTGGCTGGGGTGATATACTGCGTCCAGTGTTCCCGATGTGGCCTTCTATATATTGGCGAGACCCGACACAGGCTGGGAGACCGTTTCGCTGAACACCTATGCTCTGTCTGCCAGAGAAAGCAGGATCTCCCAGTGGCCACACATTTTAATTCCACGTCCCATTCCCATTCTGATATGTCTATCCACGGCCTCCTCTACTGTCAAGATGAAGCCACACTCAGGTTGGAGGAACAACACCTTATATTCCGCCTGGGTAGCCTCCAACCGGATGGCATGAACATTGACTTCTCTAACTTCCATTAATCACCACCTCCCCTTCGTACCCCATATTATTATTTTTTCTCTCTCCTTTTTCTCCCTCTGTCCCTCTCACTATACTCCTTGCCCACCCTCTGGACTCTTTCCCCCCGCCCTTTTTTTCTCCCTAGGCCTTCCGTCCCATGATCCTCTCATATCCCTTTTGCCAATCAACTTTCCAGCTCTTAGCTCCATCCCCCCCCCCACTATCTTTTCCTATCATTTCGGATCTCCCCCTCCCCCTTTCAAATATCTTACTATCTCTTCTTTCAGTTAGTCCTGACGAAGGGTCTTGGCCCGAAATGTTGACTGTACCTCTTCCTAGAGATGCTGCCTTGCCTGCTGCGTTCACCAGCAACTTTTATGTGTGTTGCTTGAAATTCCAGCTTCTGCAAATTTCCTCATGTAAAAGTGAATGGGAAGTTGGAGGATTGGGAAGCTTTTAAAATCCAACAAAAGGCAACTAAAAAAAGCTATTAAGAAGAGAAAAGATGAAATATGAAGCAGATTAGCCAATAATATATAGCAGGGTACTAAAAGTTTTTTCAGTTATTTAAAGAGCAAAAGGGAGGTGAGAGTTGATACTGGACCACTGGATAATGATGCTGGTGAGGTAGTAATGGGGGACAAAGAAATGGCAGATGAACTTAATGGATACTTTGCATCTGTCTTCTCTGTGGAAGACACTAGCAGTGTGCTAGAAGTCCGTGAATGTCAGGGAGCAGGAGCAAGGCTGCTTAACAAAATTAAATCCTATGGTGTTTCAGAAAAGATGCTGTCATGGATAGAGGAATGGTTGACAGGCAAGAGACAGCAAGTGGAAATAAATGGTGCCTTTTCTAGTCGACTCCCAGTGACTAGTGGTGTTCCTCGGGGGTCAGTATTGAGACCACTACTTTTCACATTGTTTGTCAGTGATTTGGATAATGGAATTGATGGCTTTGTGGCAAAGTTTGCAGATGATACGAAGATAGGTGGAGGGGTAGGTAGTGCTGAGGAAGCAATGCAATTGCAGCAGGACTCAGACAAATTGGAAGAATGGGCAGAAAGGTGGCAGGTGGAATACAGTGATGGGAAATGTATGATAATGGATTTTGGTAAAAGGAATGATGGTACGGATTAAACATCAGAGGTGCAGAGGACTTTAGGAGTCCTCGTGCAAGCCTCCCAGAAGGTTAATTTACAGGTTGAGTCTGTGGTAAAGAAGGCAAATGCAATGTTGACATTTATTGCAAGGGGCATTTGGAGTATTGTAAACAGTTTTGAGCCCCTTATCTCAGAAAGGATGTGTTGTCATTGGAGAGAGTCCAGAGGAGATTCCCGAGGATGATTCTAGGAATGAAGGGGTTAACATATGAGGAGCATTTGGCAGCTTTGTGCCTGTACTCACTGGAATTAGAAGAATGCCAGGGGCTGAGAGGTGGTGGGGGGGATCTCATTGAAACCTACCAAATATTGACTGGACTAGATAAGGTGGATGTCGAGAGGATGTTTCCTATGGTGAGAGTATCTAGAACTGGGGGGCACAGCCTCAAAATTGAGGGGCAATCTTTTAGGACAGAACCTTTTTTAGCCAGAGAGTATTGAACATGTGGAATGCTCTGCAACAGACTGTGGTGGAAGCCAGATCTGTGGATATATTTAAGGCAGAAGTTGATAGTTTCTTGATTGGTCAGGGCATCAAAAGATGTGGCAAGGGGCAGGTGTGTGGAGTTGAGTGGGATCTGGTATAGAATGGTGGAGCAGACTCAATGGGCTGAATGGCCTAATTCTGCTCCAATGTCTTATGGTCTTAAGATCCAGGCTGGTTCTGTGCCTGAGGTCCACGTTCCTGTCCAATGCCCTTATTCTTTCAGTGTCCAGTTACTGAGCAACACACAAATGCTGGAGGAACTCAACAGGTCAGACAGCATCTCTGGAGGGAAATGAATGGTCAACGCTTTGGACCGAGAGTCTTCACCAGGACTCAAAAGGAAGAGAACAAACACCAAAATGGGAAGGTGGAGGGAGGGGAAGGAGATCAAGCTGGCAGTTAATAGGTGAGACCAGGTGAGGGGGAAGGTGGGTAGGTGGGACAGAGGAGATGATGGGGAAAGCTGGGAGGTGGTTCCCTACCTCCTCCCCTTTATTCAATGGATAGCCGTGCTCTATTAAATTCCATCAACTTCAGCCCTTTGACTTGATGTGCAGTTCTGTTGCCCCATTGGAGGAAGGATGTGGAGGCTTTGGAAAGGGTACAGAAAAGCTTTACCAGGATGAAGTCTGGATTAGAGGTCATGAGCTACAGGGAAAGATTGAATAAAGTCGTGTTATTTCTTTTCAGTAGTGTCAGAGACTAAAGGGAGACCTGATAGTAGGTTATAAAGAGTAGGGGACAGAGGGTCCAGTGAGATGGAGGAACTGAGCGAAATACTTGTTAGTAGGGAAGTGGTGTTAGGTAAATTGAAGGGATTGAAGGCAGATAAATCCCCAGGGCCAGATGGTCTGCATCCTAGAGTGCTTAAGGAAGTAGCCCAAGAAATAGTGGATGCATTAGTGATAATTTTTCAAAACTCGTTAGATTCTGGACTAGTTCCTGAGGATTGGAGGGTGGCTAATGTAACCCCACTTTTTAAAAAAGGAGGGAAAGAGAAACCGGGGAATTATGGACCAGTTAGCCTAACGTCGATGGTGGGGAAACTGCTGGAGTCAGTTATCAAAGATGTGATAACAGCACATTTGGAAAGCGGTGAAATCATCGGACAAAGTCAGCATGGATTTGTGAAAGGAAAATCATGTCTGACGAATCTCATAGAATTTTTTGAGGATGTAACCAGTAGAGTGGATAGGGGAGAACCAGTGGATGTGGTATATTTGGATTTTCAAAAGGCTTTTGACAAGGTCCCACACAGGAGATTAGTGTGCAAACTTAAAGCACACGGTATTGGGGGTAAGGTATTGATGTGGATGGAGAATTGGTTGGCAGACAGGAAGCAAAGAGTGGGAATAAACGGGACCTTTTCAGAAAGGCAGGCAGTGACTAGTGGGGTACCACAAGGCTCAGAGCTGGGACCCCAGTAGTTTACAATATATATTAATGACTTTGATGAGGGAATTAAATGCAGCATCTCCAAGTTTGCGGATGACACGAAGCTGGGCGGCAGTGTTAGCTGTGAGGAGGGCGGCAGTGTTAGCTGTGAGGAGGATGCTAAGAGGATGCAGAGTGACTTGGATAGGTTGGGTGAGTGGGCAAATTCATGGCAGATGCAATTTAATGTGGATAAATGTGAAGTTATCCACTTTGGTGGCAAAAATAGGAAAACAGATTATTATCTGAATGGTAGCCAATTAGGAAAAGGGGAGGTGCAACGAGACCTGGGTGTCATTATACACCAGTCATTGAAAGTGGGCATGCAGGTACAGCAGGCGGTGAAAAAGGCGAATGGTATGCTGGCATTTATAGCGAGAGGATTCGAGTACAGGAGCAGGGAAATACTACTGCAGTTGTACAAGGCCTTGGTGAGACCACACCTGGAGTATTGTGTGCAGTTTTGGTCCCCTAATCTGAGGAAAGACATCCTTGCCATAGAGGGAGTACAAAGAAGGTTCACCAGATTGATTCCTGGGATGGCAGGACTTTCATATGAAGAAAGACTGGATGAACTGGGCTTGTACTCGTTGGAATTTAGAAGATTGAGGGGGGATCTGATTGAAACATATAAAATCCTAAAGGGATTGGACAGGCTAGATGCAGGAAGATTGTTCCCGATGTTGGGGAAGTCCAGAACAAGGGGTCACAGTTTGAGGATAAAGGGGAAGCCTTTTAGGACCAAGATTAGGAAAAACTTCTTCACACAGAGAGTGGTGAATCTGTGGAATTCTCTGCCACAGGAAACAGTTGAGGCCAGTTCATTGGCTATATTTAAGAGGGAGTTAGATATGGCCCTTGTGGCTACGGGAATCAGGGGGTATGGAGGGAAGGCTGGGGCGGGGTTCTGAGTTGGATGATCAGCCATGATCATAATAAATGGCAGTGCAGGCTCGAAGGGCCGAATGGCCTACTCCTGCACCTATTTTCTATGTTTCTATAAAATTATGAGAATCATAGGTGGACAGTCAGAATATTTCTTCCAGGGTAGAAGTGGCAAGTACCAGAGGTCATTCATTAAGCAGAGAGGAGGAAAGTTCAAAGGAGATATGCATGGAAAGTTTTTTTTACAGAGAACGTGCTTGGTGCCTGGAATGGCTGCCAGGGGGTGGGTAGAAGCGGATACAATAGTGGTATTTAAGGGGCTGTTAGACACGTGAACACACAGTGAATTGAGGGATATGGATCATGTATAGGCAGAAGAGATTTAGTTTAATTGGGTGTAGTGGTTGGCACACACACACCATGGGCCAAAGAGCCTGTTCCTGTGCTGTACTGTTTCATAACGGGACCTTCAGTTTAATCTAGTAAAATAAATCTGTCAGTGCAGCACTCTCTCTGTATTGCATCTGGATATCAGTGTAGGTATTCTGTGCTAGCTTACACTGACTCTTTCATTAGCAATCAAGTTGACCCAACATGATCACAGTGTGAAGCTTCAAACAACTCCCTTGTTTCTATGGTTATCTGTGATAAAAACGATTACTGCTGTGCTGGGCTGGGTTGCTGAATTGAACTGCTGATCTGTGCAGCCAGTTCCTGAATAGGTATGAAGGTTCTCACTATTCGGAGTGTGAAACTGGATTCCAAGCTACACCAAGGGAGACTAGACCAGGTGGCCAGTCAAAGAGGGGAGGGTTTTTGGAGCATTGAAAGAAGAGAGAGACTTAAGGAGAGAATTCAGAGCTTGGCACAGCCACGACCGGTGGATTGATTAAACAAGATGGGGTGCCTACTATTTGGAATGTCACTCCTTCGTGCTGACTTGTTGCTGCCTATGGGTGGGGGAGTGCACAGGGACGGTGCTTGGCCTGTGAAGGCTGGGAGTTAAATTCTAGGCTGTAGAGGTCTGGCAGTTTTCCACAACAAGCATCAAAGAACAGAAAGTTACTCCCGTGTGTTCAACGTTCCCACCGCTGCCTGTAAGGCATTTGTATGCTGTTCCCGTGACCGTGTGGGTTTCCTCCAGGTGCTCTGGTTTCCTCCCACAGTCCAAAGACAAACCAGTTAATAGGTTTATATAGGCTATAAATAGGCTAGGATTAAATCAGGGGATTGCTAGGCAACGAGGCTTGAAGGGCCCAAAGAGCCTACTCCACATTGTATCTCAATAAATAAATAGATATAAATAAAGTACAGGCAACCTTGGAAAATCCTGAGTCTAACTGCTCTGTGGTCCAAAATGGGAAACAACAGCTCATAATATGGTGACACAGGTGCTGGAACATGAACAATAAACAATCTGCTGGAGGAATTCAGCATGGAGTATTACAATAAAGAAACAACCTTGGCCCAACACGTCTATTTTGACTAAGGTGTCAACCGTGCAGACACTGTGGGCTGAAGAACCTGTTCCTGTGCTGTACAATTCCACTCTATGTTTTAAGATGGGTAGAGCCTGTCTCATGCATGAGGTAGCAGGATAAAATTAGTTCTCAGCCATCTAACATGGGACGTTGAACAGGCCCTGTGGCTCACTGTGTCCTCACCGGCGTGACACCAAATTAATATAAATCTCTTCTGCCTGCTCATGATCCCTGTCCCTCCACTTATGGTGAATGCTCAGTAGACCACCAGCTGTGTGCTGTATTCCAAAATTTGGTTCTTTCAAACCAGTTGAGCTGGATTTCAGCAGTGTACAACACACAGCTGACAAAATATCATCCATTTACTGAGTGACTCTAGTGTACCTTGGCCTCAGCACCTTTAACAATCTGCTCGCGTGTCTGGAGTGAGATTTGAACCCACAGCCCAAGAGGTGGGAAGACCATCACTTCTGATTGTATACTTTCAGGAGAGCCTAACAAGACCTTTACTGCATCTGTTAAACTTCCTTCGGTGGGAGATGGTGATCCCAAATCAGTGAATTGTTGTTCCTTTTGATGTGATAGTGTGGGTACCCTGTACTAATACCAAAAAATATTGTTTTTCGTTCAGCAAGTGCAGCAATGTCGGTGGTGTTCCTGAAGGAAAAGCTGCGGTCTTCAGATATCTTGGGTAATTCATATTTTCTATATGAGTCTGTTGTTTAGATGATTACTGAAGATGACCAAAAATATTTCTCATAATGCTTTTACAACATAACAAGCCCTTTGGCCCATCAAATCCATTCCTGGTGTCAGAGTGATCCCATCAGTCCAATACCCCCACTTATTTCCCTGTAACCCACATGCCCCTCCTCCTCCCCTCCCACAGGTTTGTCTCCAGAAACCAGAAAATAAGAGCTGGATTATGCTACCAGACTTCTCCAGTCTGTCCCACCATTCAGTCTGACCCTGGCTGATCTCTGGAGGGAAATGGGCAGCTGATGTTTCAGATTGTAATCCTCGGGTTTTTTGTGTTGCTCTGCATTCCAGCATGGCAGTTTTTTGTCTCCCCACGGTTGATCTGTACTAGTACAGGAAAGGAGTGAGACAAGTTGTCCCATCACCCTTAATTCCCTAATCATTCCAATGTTTATCTGTCCTCTCCTTTAATATGTCCAATGATCTAACCCTGGGCCAGAGAATCCAGCGATTCACTACCATGTGAAAGATGTATGTTCTATGCATCTCAGTTTTAAATGACTAGTTTACTATTTTGTAGCTAAAATTGATAAATTGGTTTATTATTGTCACATGTACCAGGATATGGTGAAAATTTTGTTTTGCATGTCAACAAGACAGACCATTTCTCTACAAAACTACCTTGAGGTAAAACAAGAACACAATGCAGTGTTGTGTTACAATTACAAAGAAAGTAGCGGTTAGTGCATCGCTTTGCAGTGCCAGTGACCCGGGTTCAATTCCTGCCACTGCCTGTAAGGATTTTTTTTTGTTCTCCCTCCCTGTGATCACATGGGTTTCCTCTGGGTGTCCAAAGACGCACCCATTAGTCATTGTAAATTGTCCTGTGATTAGGGTAGTGTTAAAAAGATGGGTTGGATTAGGCTCATCGTGGCATTAGGCTATGGTGTAGTCATATAGCATGAAAACAGGTCCTTCGACCCAACTGGCGCAACCCAGCTAAGGTTTCCATTTAAGCTAGTCCCATTTGCCTGCATTTAATCTACATCCCTCTCTATTTTTCCTGTCCACTTACCTGTCCGAGTGCCTTTTAAATGTTAACAATCCTGCCTCAACCACTTCCTCTGGCTCATTCCATTATGGACCACCCTCTGGGTGGATAGTTACCCCTCAGGTTCCTATTAAATCTCTCCTCCCACCCTAAACTGGTGTCCTTCGGTTCTTGATTCCTCAACCGTGAGTGCATTCACCCTTTCTAAGCCCCTCTTGATTTTATTCACCTCTATACGATCACGATTCAATTTCCTGCACTTCAGTGAATAAAGTCTCAACTTGCTCAACATCTCCCTTTAACTCAATCCTGTAAGATCTTGGAGAACCCTGCACTGTTGTGGTGGATGTAGTGGCTCTTTCACTCCCATGCCCTTCCTGCACACTTTGGTGGCATGTTTTCAAAGTTGGAGCATTGCTGGCCAGGAGCTGAATGGACTGGATGGCCAGCAAGCACAAGCACAAGCCCAGTTGGACCTCAGGCTCTGTCTGGTTTGATAGAGGGGAAAGAGCTGTGCCTTGAAATGTTGGGGAGGTCGGAAATGGGTCACCACTTCACTTTGAGTCAGCAGTCAGGAGTGGGGTGTGTTCTGATTTAAGGAGGGGAAAGGAATGACAGCAGCAGATTGGAATTTGGGCTGATGAGCAGCAATGGTAATGAGCAAGGTCTCAGAGAAGGACTGCTGGAACTCAAGGTCAAATGCAAATGAACGAGCCTCTGTCTTGACTGATCTGAGAATCCAGCCTCGGGGGATGCAGGTTTGGGGAATTGGAGGGATTTGGCAGTGTGGAGTTCAAAATTCAAAATAAATTTATTATCAAAGTGCATGTATGTCACCATATACAACTCTGAGATTAATTTTCTTGTGGGCAGTCACAGTAAATACAAGAAGCACAATAGAATCGATGAAAGACAGCACACAACAGGACTGACAAACAACCAATGTGCAAAAAACAACAAACTGTAAATACAAATACAGAGAAAAAAATAATAATTAAGCATTAAATATTGAGAGCATAAGATGAAGAGTTCGTAGGTTGTGGGAACAGTTCAATGAAGAAGTGAGTGAAGTTGAGTGGTTATCATCTTTGAATCAAGAGCCTGATGGTTGAGGGTAATAACTGTTCCTGAACCTGGTGGTGTGAGTCCAGAGGCTGCTGTCCCTTCCTCCTGATTATTTATTTAGGGGTACAGCTTGGAACAGGCCCTGAGGGCCCAACAAGCTGCACCGCCCAGCAACCACCTATTTAACCCTAGCCTAGTTACGGGACAATTTACAATGACAGATTAACCTACTAACTGGTACGTCTTTGGACTGTGGATGGCAGCAGCGAGAAGAGAGCATAACCTGGATGATGGGGGTCCTGCTTTTCTGCATCAGTGCTCCTTGTAGATGTGCTCAACGCTGGAGAGGGCTTTACCTGTGATAGACTGGGTCATATCCACTACTTTTCATAGGATCTTCCATTCAAGAGCCTTGGGGTTTCCATATCAGGCCATAATGCCGCCAGTCAATATACTCTCCACTACACATCCAGAGAAGTTTGTCTAAGTTATAGATGATATGCCAGATCTTCACAAACTCTGAGAAAGTAGAGGCGCTGTGTGCTTTCTTTATAATGTCACTTACATGCTGGTCCCAGGATAGATCTTCTGAAATGATAACACTGAGGAATTTAAAGTTGTTTTTGCTCTCCACCTCTGATCCCCCAGTGAGGACTGGCTCATGGACGTCTGGTTTCCCCTTCCTGATATCAGTAATCATCTCCTTGGTCTTGCTGATATTGAGTGAGAGGTTGTCATGGCACCACTCAGCCAGATTTTCAAGCACCCTCCTACATGCTGACTCATCACCACCTTTGATTTGGCCTCTGACAGTGGTGTCAGCAGCAAACTTAAATATAGCATTGGAACTGTGCTTGGCCTCATAGTCATAAGTGTAAAGTGAGTAGAGCAGGGGGCTAAGCATGCAGCTTTGTGCACCTGTGCTGATGGGAATTGCGAAGGAGATTTTGTTGTCAATCCAAACTCACTGGAGTCTGCAAGTAAGGAAATCCAGGATCCAATTGCACAAGAAGGAACTGAGGCCTTGGACTTGAAGCTTATTGATTAGTTTTGAGGAGATGGTATTATTGAATGCCGAGTCAATGAGGAGCTTCCTGATGTATGTATCTTCACTGTCCAGATGTTCCAGGGTTGACTGAGGAGCTAATGAAATGGATTCTACTGTTGACCTGTTGTCAAATTGAAGCAGATCCAAGTTGCTTCTCAGGCAGGAGTTGATAGGTTTCATCACCAACCTCTTAAAGTACTCCATCACAGTGGATGTAAGTGCTACTGGAAAATAGTCATTCGGGCAGGTAACCATGTTTTTCTTGGTATAATTCAGCACAATTAAGCCTGCTTGAAGCAGGTGGGTATCTCAGACTGCTGAAATGACAGGTTAAAAATATCAGTGAACACTGCAGCCAGTTGATCGGACCAGGTCTTTCGTACCCGGCCAGGTACCCCTTGTGGGCCAGATGCTTTCGGTTGACTCCCCCTCCTACAAGGATGCTCTCACGTTGGCCTCAGAGACTGAAAGTACAGTGTCATCAAGAGCTGTCGGAGTTCATGAAGGTGTCTCTTGTCTTGATGGTTAAAGCAAGCATAAAAGGCATTCGACTCATCTGGGACTGGAGCTTTGTTGTTACTTATGTCACTTGGTTCATTTTCAAACATTTCAAAGGTACAATTTAATGTCAGGGAAATGTATGCGATATACATCCTGAGATGCTTTTTCTTCGCAACCATCCATAAAAACAGAGGAGTGCTCCCAAAGAATGAACAACAGTTAAATATTAGAACCCCAAGGTCCCCCCCCAGCTCCCCCCTCCCTCCTACGTGTAAGTGGCAGCAAGCAACGATCCCCCTCCCCCTCACCAGCAAAAAAAAAAGCATTGGCACCCGCCACCGAGCACTCAAGAGTGAGCAAAGCAACAGCAAAGACACAGACTTGCAGTTACTCCAAAGACTACTCGTTCACCCGGTATTCGACATGCCATAGGCTCTCTCTGTCCTTAATAAGAGGGAAAGAGGTGTCTCCGTTTCACAACGAGAGGGGAAACATAACAAACAATTTGCTGGTTTACGATGTTAATAGTCCATTGCATCACTTTTTCGGAGCTCTGTGCCCAAAGGTCTCAGGTCTCAGGTCTCTGGGCACACAGCCTTAGATCTCCCATCCCCCCCACGACACACCGATCTCCTGCCTGGACACCAACCTTCGATCCGCCTGTCTCCAGAGCCACGAGGTCTCAACCATCCGAAGGCAAGCTGAGCTCTTAGGCCACACCCTTGGAATGCCGAATAATGGCCAGTCGTGAAACCCCGAGAGTGGTCCCATTCCCGCAAAGAACCATAGTCAGCGTGTAAGAGGTGATAGCACTCAAGCCCTGTTGTCGAGTATCCTTCAGTGATTCAAGTTTGGTCCTGAATTGGCATTTCACATAGAGACCTCTTGTATTTAACTTGGTCGCCAGACTTTCTAATCAGTTTATTGAGCCTGTTGGCATCACTCGTGTTGATACCATTGCCCAGCACACCGTCACATAAAAGATTATACAACAGACTGGTCAAACATGTGAAGGAGAGGCCTGCATACTCCAAAGAACCTTCATCTCCTCAGGAAGTAGAGGTTACAGTGGCCCTTCTTGTACACAGCCTCTGTGTTGGTGCTCCACTCAAGTCTGACATCCAGGTGCAACCCCCAGGAACTTGTAGGTCCTCACCACATTAACATCCTCAACATCAATAGTAACATGGATCAATGCAGGCTTAGTCTTCCTAAAGTCCATCACCATCTCCTTTGTCTTACTGATGTTGAGCTGCAGATTATGCAGCTTGCACCTTTTGACAAAGTTCTCCACCAGGGCCCTGTATTCATCCTCCCTTTACACACCCAATTATTGCTGAGTGATCAGAGAATTTCTGCAGGTGACATGACTATGCATGGAACAGTAGGCACTCCTAATGATTGTGTAACAGTGGTTGAGTGTGTTGGGACCCCTGGTGCTGCAGATGATATATTGATAATTGGGAAGAGATTTCTTCAAACAAGCCTGATTGAAATCCCCAACAATGATTTGAAAGACCATTGGGATGGGCTGTTTCTTGTGTGCTGATCATGGCAATTAGTACCTTGAGTGTCTGCTTAATGTTGGCCTTTGACGATATGTAAACTGCGATCAGGATCACAGAGGTGAACTCTCTTGGTAAAGTAGAATGGTCTGCACTTAATTATTACATGTTCCAAGTTGGAGAGCAAGAGTGCGACAAGACCACTGCATTAGAGCGCTACTAAAAGTTTATCATTGAAACCTTTGCCTTCTCCGAATCAGCAGTCCGGTCCATTCAGTGTATTGAGAAGCCCTCAGGTTTTACCAACATATTCAGCGTGTCCGGAGTGAGCCATGTCTCCATGAAACAAAAAACACAGCTATTCCTCATTTCCCTCCAGAACAGCAATCTTGCCCTTAGGTCCTCAATCTTGTTCTCCAGCAACTGTACATTTGAAAACAAGATGCTGGATAGAGGGCATTTCAGTCTGACTAGGAGTCCTCCCCTTCTCCCTCTCTTTTGGCCCTGGTGATATACCTTCATTTGCCTAAAGGTGCCATGCCTGTGTGCTTCAGAGTTAGGTCTGCAATAGCATTCAGAAGAATGTGAAAGCGCTAGTTCATTAAGACGGTTCAAAAGTTTGTTACTTAAAAGGAAATTGCAGGCTGCAGATTGGAATGAGAGTAGTTCAGAAGTATCTTTGGAAGTTTTGTAAGAGAAAATGGGGTATGGAGAGGATGATTGTGAGGGTTATTGAGGCTTCGGGTGTAGCATAGATGGGTACCCACAAAGGACCAAAAATGCGTAACAGTCTGGGAAGATGTGGAGGTGTCCAGCAAAAGGGTCATTTCAGGAAAGCTTAGTCCAACCTCACATAGAGTGTTGTGAAAGCACAATGCACAGGGAATCCCAAAACACACAGACTGTTGGAGGAACTCAGCAAGTCTGCCAGCATCTATGGAGGGACATAAATAAGTCAATGTTTCAGGCTGAAACCTTTCATCAGGACTGGAAAGGAAGGGGGCAGGAACCAGAATAAGAAGGTGGGAGGGAAAGGAGTGCAAACTGGCAGCTGATGGGTGAGACCAGGTGAGGGGGAAGGTGGGTGGGTGGTGGAGGGGGGGGTGAAAGGGAATGATCTGAGAAGTTGGGAAGTGATGGGTGGAAAAAGTAAAGGGCTGAAGAAGGAGGAATATGATGGGAGAGGATAATGGACCATGGAATAACAGGAATGTATTGGAGAACCAGAGGACGTGATGGGCAAGTCATGAGAGTGGGGGAAAAGAAGAGAAGGGGAGAGAGGACCACAAGAAAGAGGGAAACCAAAGGTGGAGGGGAACAGAGAATGAATTAGAGAAATCGATGTTCATGCCATCATGTGGAATGATATCATCCCATGAGAGACTTTCATAGATATGAGGGATGCTAGGGAAACCCTTGACAGAAAGTGACTGGGTAAATTTACAGATTGACCCAATCCCACCTGCAATCATTCTTGCTGAACTTTACTCTGGGGTAGATAAACAGTTCCCCATTATGTGTTTAACATTGAGTGACGATGTAATACTGATTGGACTTGGTCTATTAAATATGTTAATGGTGGGTTGTGTTTGTTTTCTCTGCAGGGGGGTCACTGGCTGTTCTGGGAACCTACCTTCTTGTGACCTTTGCCATTAATGGACAGCAAGACATCACAGCCATTAAGATCCATAACTATATCGTCAGTTGGGAGTTCTTGGTTTACTTGGTAAGAGACCATATCATCCTTGGTAAGAGACCATATCATCTACAGTTGCTTCATCTTGTTAAAACTTGTACAGTAATTCAATGACAATTGGATACCATCCCTGAAAAATGAAGTGATTGGACAAAGAGTATGACCTTTGATTGTCTCACGAAGATCCCAACTTCCAGAGGGGAATTGGCTGCTGGTTCCAATGACCTGGGAGGTCAAAGTCGAGTTTGCACATGTGCAATGAAAAACTCACGTGCATCAGCACATAGTAGCATTCAGAAGAAAAGCATATACAGGTGTCCCCCACTTTTTGAACGTTTGCCTTACAAAACCTTACTGTTACGAAAGACCTACATTAGTTCCCTGTTTTTGCTAACAGAAGGTGTTTTCACTGTTATGAAAAAAGGCAGCGCACGGGAAAAGTAGCGTGCGAAAAAAGCAGCGCGCGCCCCAAGCAGCCGCTCTCCCCCGGATTCGGAACGGCATTCTCGCCGGCATTGCTTAAACACGTGCCTGTGAGCAGCCGTTAGCAAGATGCGTTCTAAGGTATCGGAAGAGCCTGAAAGAGCTGGTAAGGGTGTTACACTTAGTGTAAAATTAGACATAATTAAGCGTTTTGATCGTGGTGAACGAAGTAAGGACTAAGTGAGTTTGGCTTGTGCAAGTTGACGAAGATGATGTTGAAGAGGTTTTGGCATCCCATGACCAAGAACTGATAGATGAAGAGCTGATGCAATTGGAAGAGGAAAGGATAACAATCGAAACCGAATGCAGTAGCGAACGGACAGAAAGTGAAGTTGTCCAGGAACTGAACGTGAAGCAACTGCGTGAGATTTTCGCTGCAATGATAAAGTACGACTTTAATTTTGAAAGAGTGCATCGGTTTAGGGCATATTTGCATTCAGTGATGTGTTCAATTGGCCTTCCTGACCAGCTCTCTTCTAATGCTTAATGATGATCAAATCAGATTTTAATATCACTGACTTAAGATATGTGAAATTTATTCTTTTGAGACAGCAGTACATGTAAAGAGATTTAAAAAGTTGGAAATTACAAAAATAAAGTAGTGCAAAAAGAAGGAAAAAGGAATAATGATGTAGTTTTCAAAGCTCAAAGTAAATTTATTATCAAAGTACATGTATATTACCAAATACAATCTGAGATCGTTTTCTTGCGGGTATTTACAGTAAGTACAAGAAACACAATAGAACCAATTGAAGACTGTATCCAACAAGGTGGATAAACAACTTGCATGCAAAGGATAACAAACTGCAAATGTAAAAAGAAAAAAAGAAATAGTGCTAGTAGTAGTAATAATAATAAATTAGCAATAGATATCTATCATGAGACAAAGAGCCCTTGAAAGTAAATCCATAGATTGGTAGTTATCCCCTCTGGTTCTAGCCCTTGAAGGTTGAGGGGTAATAACTGTTCCTGAACCAGGTGATGTTGGCCCTGGTGCTCCTGTGCGGCCTTCCTGATTGCAGCAGTGAGAAGAGAGCATGGCCTGCATGGTGGAGGTCCTTGATGATGGATGATGCTTCCTTGCAACAGCATTACATATAGATGTGCTCAGTAGAGGGGAGGGCTTTACCCATGACGGACTGGGCTGTATCCACTACTTTTTGTAGGACTTTCCACTCAAGGGCATTGGTGTTTCCATAGCAGGCTGCGTTGCAACCTGTCAATATACTCTCTACCAGACATCTATAAAAGTTTGTCAAAGTCCTAGGTGACATGCAGAATCTTCACAAACTTCTAAGAAAGTGGAAGAGCTGCCATGCATTAAAGCTGCTGACCCTGTCCATCTCTGATCCCCCAATGAGGGCTGTCTCATGGACCTCCGGTTTCATCCTCATGAAGTCAATAATCTGCTGTCAGCTCCTTAATCTTGCTGTCATCGAGTTACCAGTGGTTGTTGTGCCACCACTCAGCTAGATTTTCAGTCACCCTCCTATTTGCTGATTCGTCATTACCTTCGATTCGGCCTTTGACAGTGGTGTCGTCGTCAAACATAAATATGGCATTGGAGCTGTGCTTAGCCCCTCGGTCATAAGTGTAGAGCGAGTAGAGCAGGGGGCTAAGCACACAGCCTTGTGGTGCACCTGTGCTGATGGAGATTGTGGAGGAGATATTGTTGCCAATCCAAATTGACTGGGGTCTGCAAGAGAGGATCCAGTTGCACAAGGAGGTGTTGATGTCAAGGTCCTTGAATCTTATTGATTAGATTTGAGGGGATGATGGTATTGAATGTCGAGCTGTAGTCAATGAAGAAGTTCATATAAGCGTCTTTAACCTGATGTGTTAGCTATATTCTTCCAGGATTTCTGGTTTTGTTGCTGAAATGGTTACTTATTTTATAAACAGCTTCACACACTTAATGTCAAAGTCACATCAAATTGCTTCTGGAGTATTGCATTCATTTCTGGTCATCCCATTGTAGGAAGGATATGGAGGCTTTGGAGAGGGTGCAGAAAAAGTTCACCAGGATGCCTGGATTAGAGGACAGATGCTACGAGGAGAAGTTGGACATACTTAGGTTGTTTTCTCTGGAGCAGTGGAGAATAGAGAACTTTAATAACCCTGATAAAAGTTTATAAGAATGTGAGTGACATAGATAGAGAGCCAATAATTTTTTCCCCATCGTTGAAATACCTAATGTTAGAGAGAGGGGGTAAGTTTAAAGGAGATGGTTGGGACAGGTTTTTTTTTTAAAAAAACAGTGTGGTAGGTCCCTGGTGTGATGGTGGTAAAAGTGGGGGTGGAGGTGAATATGATAGAAACATTTAAGAGGCTCCTGAACAGGCACGTGGCCATGAAAAAAATGGAGGGATATGGACCTTATGTAGATGGAAAGGATTAGTGTAGATGAGCATTGTTAGCTTGATTATTTTGTCGCAATGTTTTGGATTCATATGCTATACCCTGCCATGTTCTGTGTCTCTATGCAGTCTCAGTGATAGTTTCAAACCCTGAACCATGTTTCTGGATAATCTTTTTAACCATGGGAACTCCTTTACAGCATAACCACACAGTTTCCTTTCTGCTTCCTTGCAGACATTGGAGTTTGTATTGTTCTGTGTTTTGCTGTATCTCAATAAGAGAAGAGGCCTGAACCACATTGTAATCTTACTGCTGATGTCCTCAATACTTGGTAAGTACTCACAACTCCTTATTAATGATCTCTCCATGCCTTCTGCATTTCCTGATCCCTGCTACACTCCAGCCACGGTAGAGGAAGTGACACAGGGAGAACATGTAAACTCCACACAGACAGTATGATTGTATCCAGTTTCCTAGATCCTACCTTGGACTATATTTCCTTCAACTTGCACAAATGCCATTATGTCTATTTTTATTTATTTTGACGCAAATCATGTATTTATATGCATAATTTATGTTAATTTAAATTTGTAGTAACATATTTGTCATGACTGTGCCACTGCTGCTACAAACATCTCATTTTCATGGCATTTATAACCTGGGTTCAACCTAAACACAAAATAAAACAACAAAAATATAGTAGTCATAGTCATACCTTATTGATCCCGGGGGAAATTGGTTTTCGTTACAGTTGCACCATAAATAATTAAATAGTAATAAAACCATAAATAGTTAAATAGTAATATGTAAATTATGCCAGGAAATAAGTCCAGGACCAGCCTATCGGCTCAGGGTGTCTGACCCTCCAAGGGAGGAGTTGTGAAGTTTGATGGCCACAGGCAGGAATGACTTCCTGTGACGCTCTGTGCTGCATCTCGGTGGAATGAATCTCTGGCTGAATGTACTCCTGTGCCCAACCAATACATTATGTAGTGGATGGGAGACATTGACCAAGATGGCATGCAACTTGGACAGCATCCTCTTTTCAGACACCACCGTGAGAGAGTCCAGTTCCATCCCCACAACATCACTGGCCTTACGAATGAGTTTGTTGATTCTGTTGGTGTCTGCTACCCTCAGCCTGCTGCCCCAGCACACAACAGCAAACATGATAGCACTGGCCACCACAGACTTGTAGAACATCCTCAGCATCGTCCGGCGGGTGTTAAAGGACCTCAGTCTCCTCAGGAAATAGAGACGGCTCTGACCCTTCTTGTAGACAGCTTCAGTGTTCTTTGACCATTCCAGTTTATTGTCAATATATAAACTTGAATATAGCAGAACTATACCTAAACAGACAAAGACTGCCAAAACACCACTGTGCAAAAGAAGTCAGACTGTACAAATAAAAATAATACTGAGAGCACACATTGTCGAGGTCCCTTGAAGGTGGGTCTCTAGGTCATAGAATCAGTTTTGAGTTGTGGTGAATGATGTCATCCACCCCAGTCTATCCCATGACTTTGTCTGGTTCAGTTTTGCGGCTTCTCATCCAATACCCTTCTGGATGTGTGTTCCAGCCTCGCTGACAGTGATCTCTGTGAAGGCAGTGGCAGGAATGGTGACCACGTCAATCGAAGGCCAGCTTCAGCTCCAGTACCCCATCTTCTACGTGATGGTTGTCATTATGATCACGTCCTGCATTTTCCAAGTACAGTAAGTCTGGTCAGAAACATGCCAGAGGGGGGTTAATCTGAGTCTTTCAATCCAGCCTGTCTCTGTTACCCTGTCAGTTTGTGATTATCTCAACAGTGGCTTGTGCTCCACAATTAGATAAGTGACGAAATATCACCGTGCCGTGTCTGCCCTGTGAAAACTCACACTCATTCCTCAATCATACTTTGCTTTGCTTGTGCACAAGGAGAACAGCATGGCCCCTGTCACCCACACTGTTCTGATGGCAGAACAGAAAAATGCTACTTTTATACAGAATTGTCTAGCAGTTACAGATGTTGACCATTTGGCAAACTGTGTATGTTTGAATCTTTGACTTGGAAGATCAATCACCATTCACAGTACAGGTGTTAAAAGTCAATAGAAACTACAAGCTAACAAATGATGACACTTTGAAATTAGTAAACCAATTGTCCCTCAGTTGATGTGTGTAGTTTGCATCCTTTTGCTATATTCTTATCTTATCTCACATCTGCAGTGATGAAATGCTTGAGAGGTTGGTTATGGCTAGATCAATTTCTGCCTCAGCAAGGACCTGGACCCACTGCAATTTGCCTATCGCCACAAAATCTCAGTGGCTGTTCATGTGGCCTTAGATCACCTGGACTATACAAACACCTATGTCAGGATGCTGTTCCTTGGCTATAGTCAGCGTTTAGCACCATCATTCCCACAGAACTGATTGATAAGCTGCAGGTCCTGGGCCTCTGTACCTCCCTCTGCAATTGGATCCTTGACTTCTGACTGGAAGACCACAGTCTGTGCGGATTGGTGATAACATCTCCTCCTCGCTGATGGTCAACATCAGGGGTGCTGACCAGTGGTGCAGCTCAGGGGTGTGTGCGTAGCCCACTACTCTACTCTCTCTGTACCCATTGACTATGTGGCTAGGCACAGCTCAAGTACCATCTATAAATTTGCTGATGATACAATCATCGTTGGTAGAATGTCAGATGGAGATGAAAGGGCATACAGAGCAAAATATACCAACTATTGGAGTTATGTCCCAGCAATAAACTTGCACTCAATGTCAGTAAGATGAAAGACTTGATTGTGGGCTTCAGGAAGAGCAAGACGTGGGAACACAAACCAATCCTCAGAGGGATCAGAAGTGGAGAGAGTGAGCAATTTCTGTTTCCTGGTGGCGGGGCAGCGGTGGTTTGGCATGATCTCCGAGGATCCAACCTGGTCCCAACATATCAATGTAGCTATAAAGAAGGCAAGTCAGGAGCTACAGTGCCTATAAAAAGTATTCACCCCTCCCCTGCTTTCATGTTTTATTGTTGATACAACATTGAATAACAGTGGATTTAATTTAGCTCTTACAACACTGATCAACAAGAAAAGACTCTTTTGCGTCAAAGTGAAAACAAATTTCTACAAATTGGTTTAAATTTATTACAATTATTAAAGACAAAATAATTGAATGCCTGATTACTCACCCTCTTCAAGTGAGTATTTAGTAGATGCACCTTTGGCAGCAATTACAGCCTTGAGTCTGTGTGGATAGGTCTCTATCAGCTTTGCACATCTGGACTGCAAATTTTCCCCATTCTTCTTTACAAAACTGTCAGCTCTGTCAGATTGCGTGGGGATTATGATTGAACAGCCCTTTTCAAGTCCAGCCACAAATTCTCAATTGGATTGAGGTCTGGACTCTGACTTGGCCTCTCCTGGACATAAACTTTGTTGTTTTTAAGCCATTCCTGTGTAGCTTTGGCTTTATGCATGGGTCATTATCCATCTGGAAAACAAATCGTAGATCTCTTGCAGACCACATCAGGTTTTCCAGCAGGATTTCCCTGTATTTTGCTGCATTCATGTTACCCTCTATCTTCACAAACCTTCCAGGGCCTGCTGCAGTGAAGCATCCCCACAGTATGATGTAACCATCACCATCATTCACAGTAGCGATGGTGTGTTTTTGATGATGTGTGGTGTTCGGCTTACATCAAACATAGCATTTAGTCTGATGGCCAAAAAGCTCAATTTTAGTTCCTCCAGACCATAGAACTATCTTCCAGCCGACTTCAGAGTCTTCCACGTGCCTTCTGGCCAACTCTAGCTGAGATTTCATGTGAGTGTTTTCAACAGTAGCTTTCTCTTTGCCACTCTCCTGTAAAGCTGCAACTGGGAAAACGCCTGGGGGATTAAATACTTTTTGTAGGCACTGCATATTTCATTAGGAGTTTGAGGAGATTTGGTTTGTCATCTAAAACACTTGGAAAGTTCTTCAGATGCACTATGGAGTGTATTCTGACAGGCTGCATTACTGTCTGGTATGGGGGGTGGTGATACTGAACAGGATTGAAAGAAGCTACAGGAAGTTGTTAAATTAGCCAGCTCCATCTTGGGTACTAGACTCTATAGTATCCAACACATCTTCAAGGAACAGTGCCTCAGAAAAGTGGTGTCCATTATTAAGGACCCCCAACACTCAGCACATACCCTCTTCTCACTGTTACCATCAGGAAGGAGGTACAGAAGCCTGATGATAAAAAATTAGAAGCAGGAGCAGGCCGGATGATCCTAGATCAACTTTCTGAATGAAATGGAGGTTGGTGTGGCACTTGTTTAACTTCAGTTCCTTCAGAAAGTTGACCAAGTGCCACACTTTCTGATTCACTGAGTCAAAAAAACCCCAGCATTCTTTGATTGTGGTCCTATTCCTGTGCTGTACTCACCAATATTTTCTGTTCTAGATGTGTTGTGACTGGTCCCTCCTTGATCACTTCAAAGGTGGGCAGGGGAATAGCAGATGGAATTTAATCCTGATAAGTGTGAAGTGATGCATTTTCAGAGTAACACATGGTAAGACCCCAGAGAGTATCAAGGAACAGAGGGGCCTCGGTGTGTACGTCCAAGGATCTCAAAAGGCGGCAGAATGGGTTGAAAATATGATGAGAAAGGCACATGGGATAGTAACCTTCAGAAGCTGGGGCACAGAATAGAGCAGAGGGGTTAACATGCAACTTTATAAAGAAATTTGGTTAGGCCACAGTGGAAAACCATATGCATTTCTGGTCCTTAACCTATAGGAAAGTTGTAATTACAGAGAGGGTGCAGAGGAGATTTGCCGGGATGTTACCTGGGATGGAGCAGCTGAGTTATGAGGGGAGACAGGACAAGCCAGGCTTGATTGAGGAGGATAGGCCAGGTGTGAGCAGAGGAGCCTGACAGAGGTGTACAAAACCATGAGGGGCAAAGACAAATAAGGGTTGTAAGAAACTCTCCCTCATGACAGGTATCAAAACCGGAGGATTAAGGGTGAGAGTGGATCTGAGCGAGAACTTCCGCCACCCTGAAGATGTTGGAATATGGAATGCACTGAGCAAGATGGTGGTGGGGGCAGAGACTCTCGCCACCTTTGGCAAAGTATCTGAGCGAGAACTTGAATCACCAGGGTACAGAATTCTATGGATCCAGAGCTGGTAAATGAATTTAGTGCTGATGAGTAATTGATGATTGGCACGATCATGACGGGCTGCAGTCTGTTTCTGTGGGGGTTGACTCCAGGAGATCCTTCCTCAATTCTGTCCTACACAGCTGACCCCATTACCGTGAACCAATGACCCTTAGTGTGAGATGTTCCAGCCAGAGGAAGCAGCCTCTTGGCGGGAACCCTCCCAGCCACTGTTGTTCTGAATAAGATCAGCTCTCCCTGCAAATTGCCTCGGTTACAGGCCCATCCTTAGTTATGCCAGGCTTGTGGTGAATGAAGCTCTGTACTGAAATTCTCCGGGTCACCAAATCTGTGAGCAAAGTGTGGATCTCTCTGCTTTAACTAAGACAATGGTATTTCCTTGCAGGTTCTTGAACCAAGCCATGCGCCTATATAATGCAACAGAAGTGGTACCAATCAATTTCGTTTTCTTTACAACCAGTGCTATTATTGCAGGTAGGGTTCTGTCTGTATTTATTTATCTAACTGCTGAAGAATTGCCTACCATCTAGAAGAGGGTCGTAGCAGATCCATCACCCTCTGTGCTCTGCACTTGTCAGTTGAAAGTCAGGTTGCTATTTATTTGAGTATATGCAAGGAAGTTGCCCAAATTAAAAAATCCAGGGGTGGGTGGGGATTTAGCAATCTCAATCCTGACATGTGGCATGTCTCATATCACTGATAAGTATTTTCTTAACCCATGTTTAACAGTAAGCTATTATTCTTTGACCAATCTGAGAGAAGACCTCTTACCCTGGTCAGTATCCAATCATAACAAACTGTCTTTCAAACAATCAATGCAGAGAGCATTTGTATATTGAGAGCTATATTTCCTCCACTGTATATTTGTGTTCACAAGTCCAACATCTCTCCCTGAACTCCTAGATTCCCGGGACGATTATTGTTTTAGGAACAGCCTGTGAACCTCCTAGCGTCTTTTGTATCCGAGGGCTATTCCACATTCTACCACACCTGTAATGGTTATGGAGTATGAATTTACATTTTGCTGAAATTTCTAAAAAGAAGATTTGTTCTGTAAATTTACATCAGTTTTTCATCCACTGTGCATGGCATCCCAGTAGAGAGTTCTGTCTCTTCCAGTTTTGAATTATGAATATTTCTGATGAGAGGATCCTGGTTAGATGACACAATAATCGAGAGATAATTAGTTTGGTAAATAATGGCCTAAAAAGGATGGCAGAGGTTTGGTCGGACATTATGACAGAGGAGTTCAAGTCCAAGTTTATTGTTGTCATATGTAGGGTGCATACTGGCAGGAGTGTAGAAACCTGCTGTCACCTGCTGGATGGTGGGACATACCCAGAATTAAAGCGTTATACAGCACAAAAATAGGCCCTTCAGCCCATCGTGTCCATGTCAACCTCCTTACCTACTACACTGCTCCCATTTGCCTGCATTGGGACTGTATCCTTCAATGCCTTGCCTATATAAGCATCTGTCTAACTGCCTCTTAAGTGTATCTCCCTCCTTTATCAGTTAAACCTCCTGCCTGTGGAGATGCTTTATTTCTTTATTACCCTCGATATCTCTCTCAGAGCATCCCAAAAGAGCCAGTGAGGTCCATTGAAGTGGGAAATATAGGCCAATATGAAGAGCAAATTAAAATTCATTGTCATGGGCAAATATACCCTGCATACAAATGCCATGAAAATTAGCTTTTTACAGCCGCAGCAGCACTGTGCATTACAAGATGAGGACAAGGATATCTTAAATTTAAATTAACATAAATTATATATAAATTACAGACGTGCAAATTAGTAACAACGCTGGTGCAGGAATTTCTCTCTGCTGGTGTGGTACTGTGACACCACAAAGCACTGCTGCATCGCAGCTCGGGCTGTGACCCTGATCTCGGCTGCTGTCTGTGAAGAGTTTGTGCATTATCCCTGTGACCCCGTGGGTTTCCCCAGGCGCTACTGTTCTTCCCACAACCCCAAGGTGTGCCGATAGGTTAACTAACTGCTGTAAGTTGTCCCAGGTGTAGGCCAAGGGCAAGGAGAATCAAAGGGGGAGTTAATGAGCATGTCAGATAAAATAATGTGCAGGGGAGGACGAGGAATATTGAGAACTCGGGGCTGAATGGTCTCCTTTTTGTAATAATAAGTAAGCAAGCTGGTCCCTATAAGTTAGTGCATCCTGGAATATCAGCTGCTGTTTATACTGATCTTATCCCACTGGCGTCTGTACCACTGTGCTAAACACAGGCAAATGGGATTGGCATGGATAGGCACCATGGACAAATTGGACCGAAGGGCCTGTTTACATATTGTATAACGCTATGGCTAAATCAAAGCCTCGAGGCTAACAATCAAAAGATCAAATCCTGCCACAGCTTCGGTAAATTTGGATTTAAATACTTCATCTCAGTAGTAGTGACAATGTAGTAGTAACTAGATTGTCTTGTCATAAAACCCAGAAGCATCTTCCACATCTGCAAGTCCAGCTTTGTTAACTTGGTGTGGTCTACATCTGACTCCAAGGTGTTTGATTCTTAACTGTCTCAGCCTGCAGTTTGACTCAGTTAAAGTGAAATTAGGGGTGCTAACAGGGCCAGAGGAGTCTGCATGAACAGATTTTTTAAAGGAGTGCGAAGAAGTATAGTCAGCTCAAACATGCTTTTACTGCTGGTGCTCAGAGGTAAATTTCAGTGAGGGCAGTTTCAGTGGTTGAGAAGGGAAGCCTCAAGCATGGCAAAATCTGCCTTTAGCTGTAAGTGAATAAATACTTCAGAATAAACAAGTTAACAGATACATTAATCAAGGTGCTAGTTTTGATAATGTTTCGAGCGAGTATTAACGAATGTAGTGGAAAGGGATATTCTTGTTGAACCATGGGTCTGCTGGAACTGGTGGATTACTCTCCAAGAACTCGTAACTGGCAATTATTTTATTATTGCCACATGTACGAAGTACAGTGAAGATTTTCAGCCTAATTTCTAACAGCCTGAAGTGCAAATATACTATTTGCTGTGTTAATTGCTTTATTGCATCTGTACATTCACATTAATTGGCTTATTAAAGTTACATATGTTGAGATACAGTGAAAAGCTTTGTTTGCATGCTATCAGATAGGTTAGTAGTACAAAAGGAAAAGCAGTAACGGAATGCAGAACAGATATCCAGAGTTCTTCTTTATCCTTCAAAACGGCCATTCAAGAGTCAAATAACTGCAGGAATGAAACTGTTTTTGATGTGTAAGAATATGTTTAGAGATTTTTAAAAATCTGTTTAATTGTAGGAGTGATATTTTATCAGGAGTTCTATGGTGCTGCTTTACTCAATATCTTCATGTTCCTGTTTGGGTAAGTGATGAAGCCAACCAAATGCCTCACTTCTCCAGTGTGAATTGGGATTTGTGCTGGGGCATAGTTTATGGGTGACTTACCCGCCCCCCCCTGCCCCCGTATCATGGAGGGGTTGTGTTCCCATCTAACACAAATAGAGTAAGGTTGGGATTGCTGGGATATTTTCCTTGGAGTGTAGGGGACTGAGGAATGACCTTATAGAGGTGTATAAAATTATGAGGGCATAAGACAGAGTGAATGCACAGAAGGTTTGAAGAATCAAGAGCTGGACTGCACACGATTAAAGTGAGAGGGGAGAGGTGTCATAGGAAGCGGAGTGGCAACATTATTTGCACAGAGGGGCAACTTTATTTGCACGGAGAGCCATGGGTTTATGGAATGAGCCGCCAGAGGAAGTATTTGAGGCCGGTACAATAACAATATTTAAAAGACAAGTGCATGGATGAGGAAAGTTTAGAGGGATATAGGCCAAAAGTGGGCACATTAGATTAGCTTGCACGGGTATCTTCATCCACTTGGGTTGAAGAGTCTGTTTCTGTGCTATATAATATTTGTAACAAATCCACGTTATCTGCGTGTACATCGAGAAAAGAGAGCTGAAAATAATTTTTTTTTAAAATCCATTGAAGTAAATTGTTCTGCTGTGTCTCAGATAATTTGTGATCTCCATAAAGCAAGTTTCCATTCCCCGAGCTTCTGTAACACCAAGGTTGCCTGTAACATGGCTTATTATATCAGAGTGTGGGTTTTGTGAAGTGGCTTTCTGTTGAGTACATTCTCAGAGTGTGACTGCATCTGTGAACAGCTTTTGCAAGCTAGAACCATTGGAGAATTGTGTGAGAAGTCAGGATCCAGATGGAGTGCATGTTTTGTCTTCACAGGTGCTGTAGTATCTTGTTTGAATATTTCTAGGTGTATGCTGTCATTCCTCGGTGTTTTCCTGATCGCCAAGAACAGGGAGAAGCGGACAGCTGACATCCGATATATTGATTTGGGCACCATTCCAAGTATGAATCTTTTATTATGTTCATCAATTTTCGTTATTTTATAAAATATTGTTGGAGAAGTAAAACAAAATCTGGCAGCAATTAGGTCCGCAAAGCCTTATAGGACCTAGAAACATGGAGAAGTGTCAAATAAAACTAGACTTTGGTGACCTTTGTTTAGCTTGGAGAGTTGGCAAAAGTGGCAGGGGTAAAGTTGACGAAGAGTGCAATTCTTTCTGGACTGTGACGAAGCAGACTGCCAATTTCACAGTAAGATCTTGCAAAGGTGGGGATGCAAAGAATGAGTTAATGGTTGGTGACATCTTCACTGCTCCCACTCCACGTGTAGAATGTGACTTTGGAGATCTGCTGTCAAGCCTGTTTTTAGTGAACAAACTAAGGGTTCCTTTAATAAAATATAAATATTGACCAGTTATCCTGTTTTCCTATAACATAATTCTGTCAGCCTATAAGTTTACAACCTCATTGCTATAAATCCTTTTATCAATAGCATTTAAAACTCAGAACACCAAACAGAACATTACAGCACAGTATTGGCATTTCAGCCCATGATGTTATGCCAACCTTTTAACCTACTCAAACTAACTCTTTCCGTGTACATAACCCTTCATTTTTCTGTCATCCATGTGCCAACCCAAGAGTTCTTCACTGCTACCATCAGGGAGGAAGTACCGGAGCCTGAAGACCCACATTCAGTGTTTTAGGAACAGTTTCCTCTCCTCTGCCATCAGATTCCTGAATGGTCAATGAACCGTGAACACGATCTCACTATTCCTCCTTTGTACTAGGTATTTTAATTGTAACTTACAGTAATGTTTTTATTTATATATTGCTGTGTTGCTGCCACAAAACAACAAACTTCATGACATATGTCAGTGATAATAAACCTGAGTCTGATTTCAATCTTATCCTGAGACTGTAACCCCTTATTTCTAAACTCCTCAGCCAGGGAAAGACAGAATCTCATTTGTTGACCTTTCTGAGGTCATGCTTCTAAATTGTACAGATTGGGGACTTATCTCCTGTATCATCCCTGCCTCAGCCTTCACACCCCCCTTTCCACACCGTACTCCATCTACCTCTCGTTTATTCCCCCTCTCTCTGTCTGCCTCCATCTCTCATTAACCTGACTCTGCCTCCCCTCTCCATCTCTGCTCTCCTCCACTACCTGAAGCCCTTCTCAATCCACCAATCTCTTGAGACTCCTGTTTCACCTATTCCCTTCTTTTCCTTATACCATTCTTCTCAACTCCCCACTCTCAGTCCCGATGCTGGGTTTTGACCCAAGACATTGACAGTTCCTTTCCTCCTGATTCTTTCTTCGCAAATGCTGCCATTTCTGATGAGTGTTTCCGACACTAGAATTTTACGTAGATTTACATTGCCAGGTTGTTTGCTGCTGATGAATTCTTGGTGCACTCTACCTGTGATAAAAAAATATTTAATAATTAGGTAAACATATCAAAGTTATACACAATGATCTGCGCACGTGTTCTCTCCATGGCTCTGTGTGTCTGTAATAGGGATCATGAAGCCAGTACAGGAGATGAACATGACATGTAGCCTATCCCCAAATGGTGATGAGTCTCTGAACTATTGAGCATTTCTTTCTTCAGTCTTTTATGGGGATCAATTACTGTGAGGAAGAGTCTTCATATTCTACTTGGCAAAGGCCACAGAATCGCAGGAGGGGGAAAAAAAATCTACCTGTAGTACAAGTGCTGATTACCAAGCACTTCAGGTCACAGATATTCAAAAATAAAACTCCGCAGATGCAGGATATCTGAAATAAAATTGCTCCTTTACAGGAAGCATGTTGGAGGCTTTGGAGAGGTTCCAGATTAGGTTTGCCAGGAAACTGCGTGGATAAGAGGAAAGGATGGACAAATGTGTGTTGTTTTCTCTGTGTCAGAGGCTGAGGGGTGATCTGACAGAAGCTTATACAGAGGAGGAGAATGGACAAACAAATGGCAGAAGGAATACAGTGTCAGGAAGTGTATGATCGTGCACTTTGGTAGAAGAAGTGAAAGAGTTGACTATGTTCTAAATGGAGAGAAAATACGAAAAACTGAGGTTCTTTACAGGATTCCCTAAGGTTAATTTGCAGGTTTTCAATGAGGTCACCCTCATTCTTCTGAATTCCAGTGAATACAGGCCCAGAGCCATCACATGCTCTTCATATGACAAGCCATTCAATCCTGGTATCATTTTCCTGAACCTGCTTTGAACTCTCTCCAGAGGAAGTGTGAGGAAGCCAAATGCGATGTCAGCATTCATTTCAAGAGGACTACAGTATAAAAGCATGGATGTAATGTTGAGAATTTATAAAGCCTTGGTGAGAGCTCACTTGGGGTATTGTGAGCAGTTTCAGGGCCCTTATCTTAGAAAGAATATGCAATAATTGGAGAGAGTTCAAAGCAGGTTCAGGAAAATGATACCAGGATTGAATGGCTTGTCATATGAAGAGCATGTGATGGCTCTGGGCCTGTATTCACTGGAATTCAGAAGAATGAGGGTGACCTCATTGAAAACCATCAAGTGGTGAAAGGCCTTGATAGAGTGGATGTGGAGAGGATGTTTCCTAGGGTGGAAGAGTCTAAGACCAGAGGACACAGCCTCAGAACAGAGGGGTGTCCTTTTAGATTGGAGATGATGAAGCATTTCTTTAGCCAGAGAGTGGTGAATCTGTGGAATTCTTTGTCACAGGCAGCTGTGGAGGCCAAGACTTCATGTATATTTAAGCTGAAGGTTGATGGATTCTTGATTGGTCAGGCATGAAGGGATACGGGGAGAAGGTAGGAGAATGGGGCTGAGAGGGACATTGGATCAATCATGATGAAATGGCAGAGCAGACTCAATGGGCCAAATGGCCTAATTCTGCTCCTATATCTTATGGTCTTGTATCAGACTGCTGGAAAATTATGCTGGAGAGGTAGCAATTGGGGACAAGGCAGACAAACTGAATAAGTATTTTAGACCATAAGACATGAGAGCAGAATTAGGCCTTTGGGCCCATCGAATCTGCTTTGCCATTCAATCATGGCTGATCCTTTTTTCCCCTCCTCTGGTCCACTGTCTGGCTTTCTCCCCATAACCTTTGATGTCGTGGGTAATCAAAAACCTATCAATCTCTGCCTTAAATACACCCAATGACATGGCCTCCACAGCTGCCTGTGGTAAATTCCACAAACTCACCACCCAATTTGTGGAAATTGCACAAAATTCACCACCAAAAAATTGCCCTGCGTGGTTTAAGTGGCCGTCCCTTTATCCTGAGGCTGTACTCGCTTGTTCTAGACTCCCGCACCATGGGAAACATCCTTTCCACATCCATTCTATCACATCAGTAGGCCACAACATCATACCAGACAATCTGTAATAGTGCAGCAAGGTCATCCATCTTATTTTTATACTCTGTGCATTGAGATATAACACCTTGAGTACAGTATTTGCTACCCTTTTTGATTCTGCATCCCTAATGCACTGATACTTACCCTGCTGGCTGCAATTTTGCCCTATCATCTGCCTACCCTTCCTGACAGTCTGATGGCATGCTATCTTTGCTTTTTAGCCATCTGTCCTATCCTGAGTCCCTTCACTCTGGTTCACATCCCCCTGCTAAATTAGTTTAAACCCTCCCTAACAACTCTAACAAACCTGCCTGCGAGAATATCGGTCCCCCTTAGGGTCAGGTGCAACACATCCTTTGTACAGATCATACCAACCCCAGAAGAGCTCCCAACCAGAAACCCCTGCTCCCTGCACCAGCTCCTCAGCCACACATTAATCTGCCAAATCATCCTGTTTCTACCCTTCTGGAAAGGAAAGGCTTATCCTGAGAACAGATGTGGCAGAGACAGAGGAACTGAGAAACGAAATGGCTTTTTTTTTCAAGTGACCGGGTAGGAAGAAAAAGTAGGAAGGAAGAGTCATTGGGCCTGGTTTGTTCTACACTGGCATGTTAAAGAACTGTTTCTGAATTGAAATTTCAGCTTATGGCTGGATTGGTTTATTTGGCCTTCCTTGATCCTGCCTGGAAGTTCTTGAATCTAAAATTGGATGATGCCTGTTTTATTTTTCAAGATGCAGCACAGTAACTGAGCCTACCAACTCAACACAACAAGCCTGCATTG
The DNA here is from genome assembly GCF_963921235.1 of Mobula hypostoma. Taxonomy (NCBI): domain Eukaryota; kingdom Metazoa; phylum Chordata; class Chondrichthyes; order Myliobatiformes; family Myliobatidae; genus Mobula; species Mobula hypostoma. The sequence goes on from NC_086097.1 coordinate 174,911,008, forward strand.
CACAATTACACCCATTTAACCAATTAACCTAATAACCAGTACGTCTTTGGAAAATGGGATAAAATCCATGTAATCACAGGGAGAATGTATAAACTCCTTACAGCGGTGGAATTGAATCTGGTTTGCTGGTGCCATTGTAGTGTAATGCTAACTAGTACTCTACCAGGGGCCTTTGTTGGCTCCCTATTAAAATATACTTGCAGAAATGCCCAGAAAAGCTATTTTAGAATGAAGCTGAGTGATTCTGTGCTTGGATGTTAAAAAAAATAGTTTTCCCTTCTTTCACTGAATGGTGTCATTTGCAGAGAAAGGAGCAAGTTAAGATCGAAAGTCTTGGAATGGTACAGCATAAAACAGCCTCTTCAACACAATATGCCTGTTTACATTGTGCCTATGTATACTAATCCCATATAACCACAAGAGGTCTATAGTCTTTTGTGATCAACAATGCAAGTACTTGTCTAGATGTTTCTTAAATACTTGGTGTGTTTGCCTCCACCACCTCTACAGGCAACATATTCTAAACTCCAGCCACCCTCTGCTGAGGAGAAATATTCATCTTCATCTACCCTCATGTGGTAACCCTTTCATTCATTTACCCTTTCTGATTTTACATCCCTCTTGCACTGATAGTCACCCTGCTGGCTGCAAGTTTGTCCTATCATCTGCCTGCCCTTCCTGACAGTTGATTGCACGCAGTCTTTGCTATTTTTTGATTTTTGCATCAGTCTTCACTGTGGTAGGCACTAACAATATGCCTGAAGTTGAAGAATATCCGTGGGAAAAAGTGAATAAAGTTGCCATTACCAGGGAGAAAGTGCTTGGGAAACTGAAAGGTTTGAAGGTAGAAAAATCAGTTGACCAGATGGTTTGCACCCCAGGGTTCTGAAGGAGGTGGCTGAACATGTCTTGGAGGCATTAGTAATGGTCTTTCAAGAATCAATAGATTCTGGCATAGTTGCAGAGGACTGAAAAATTGCAACTGTCACTTCACTCGTCAAGAAGGAAGAGAGAAGAAAGAAAATTACAGGCTAGTTAGTTTGACCTCAGTGGCTGGGAAATTTTTGGAGTTGATTGTTAAGGATGTGGTTTGGGGTACTTGGAGATACATGATAAAATAGGCTGAAGTCAGCATGGTTTCCTTAAGGGAAAATTTTGCCTGTTGGAATTCTTCGAAGAAATAGCAAACAGGATTCGCAAAGGAGAATCAATGGATGTTGTGTACTTGGATTTCCAGAAGGCCTTTGACAAGGTGCCGCACACGAGGCTGCTTAACAGGTTAGGAGCCGATGGTATTACAAGAAAGATACTAGCATGGATAGAGTGTTGGCTAATGGTCAGGAAGCAAAGATTGGGAATAAATGGATTATTTTCTGGTTGGCTGCCAGTGACTAGTGGTGTTCTGCAGTGGTCTGTGTTTGGACTGCTTTTTAAGTGACATGGCAATGACTTGGATGACAGAATTGATGGCTTTGTGGCCAAGTTTGCGGACTGTACAAAGATAGGTGGAGTGGCAAATAGTGTTGAAGAAAGAGGGAGGCTGCAGAAAGACAAACAGATCAGGAGAATGGGCAAAGAAGTGACAGATGGAATACAGTGTCGAGAAGTGTATGATCATGCACGTTGGTAGAAGAAATAAAAGTGTAGACTAATTTCTAAATAGAGAGAAAATTCTAAAAATCTGGGAGTCATCATGCAGGATTCTCTAGAGATTAACTTGCTGGTTGAGTCAGTGGTGAGCATGACAAATACAATATAAGCATTTATTTCAAAAGGATTAGAATATAAAAGCAAAGATGTAATGCTGAGGATTTATAAGGCACTAGCAAGGCCTCACCCTTGGAATAATGTGAGCAGTTCTGGGCCTTAATTAAGAAAGGATTTGCTGACTTTGGAGAGGGTTCAGAGGAGGTTCAAGAGAATGATTCTGGGAATGAAAAGGTTACCATATGAGGTCTGACTGATGGCTCTAAACCTATACTCACTGGAATTAAGAAGAATGAGGGGAGACCTCATTGAAACCTATCGAATGTTAAAAGGCCTTGATAGAGTGGATGTGGAGAGGATGTTTCCTATGGTGGGAGAGTCTAAGACCAGAGGACACAACCTCAGGGTAGAAGGGCATCCATTTAAAGTGGCAATGAGGAGGAATTTCTTTAGCCAGTGAGTGGAGAATCTCTGGAATTCGTTGCCACAGGCCAAGTGGAGGCCAAGTCATTGGGTACATTTTAAGGCAGAGTTAGGTCAGGGCATGTAGAGTTACGGAGAAAAGACAGGAGATTGGAGCTTAGAGGGAAATGGATCAGACTCGATGGGCCAAATGACTTAATTCTGCTTCTATACCTTATGGTCTTATGAAGAAGAAGAAGAAAGCCCTTAACTCCGAGTGGAGTCATCAGGACGCCATCATGACGGCGTTTTTTAAGTAGGCTTTCTTATTTTTACGAGCTCGACGCTTGACCCAGCACGGATGGAAAGCGTGCAAGGGAGCCGGCTGGATTCGAACTCGGGAGCCTTCGCTCTGATGTCCGGCACTGATGCCACTACGCCGCCAGCTGGCTTTGTGGTCTTATAGTCTTACGCATTTAGGGTCAGAGGAAGAAAGGTTTAAGGAGATGTGTGGTAAAAGTTTTTTTTCGCAAAAATGTGCTGGGTGCTTGGAACATGCCATTAGGGGTGGTGCTGGAAGCGGATATAGTGACACTTGAAAGGCTTTTTGGCAGGCATATGGATAAACGGAATGGAGGCATACGATCAAGTCAAGGCAGAAGACAATTAGTTTAATTTGGCATCATGTTCAGCGTAGCCATCGTGGTAAGAATGTTATACTGTTCTATGTTCTAAGAAGTGCTGGAATCTCTCAGCAGATAAAAACCATCTGTGGAGAGAGAAATAGGATTACCATTTCAGGGTGCTGACCTTTCATCAAGAAGGAGTCCACAGATGGAATGTGATGGGCTGAGCTGTGTCCACAACTCTGCTGTTTCTTGTGGTCACGTGCAGAGCAGATATCACGCCAAGCAGTGATACATCCAGACAGAACGCTTTCTACGGTGCTTTGATAAAAATTGGTGAGAGAATTGGGACATGCCAAATTTCTTTGGCCTTCTGAGGAAGTAGAGATGTTGGTGAGTTTTCTTAGCCATGGCTTCAACAGGTGACTCAATGTTTCAATTTAGCTTCTAACATACTTGGGTCAAAAGAAAGTTTTGTTTATAATATAATGGAGATTATTAGTGATTAATGTTGTGTTACCATTCCATTCTCTGTTTCAAGGGTGTCTTGGTCTTGTTAATGGATGACAGTGCTAACAATGTCACTGTCCTAAGAAGGGAAAACAAAGCCAGTCTCCATTTACTGCTGATCCCGAGAATCAGCGACACCTCCCTCCCCAAACCTCCCTGCAGCTTTCCTTTGTCTCTGTCCCAGTTCTGAACCCGAAACATTGGCTCTGTTTCCCCTCCCACAGATGGGTATTTGGTAATGCGAATTGCCCCTATTGTCGGAGGGTAGTGATGTGAAATGGTATTGTGAAAGAGAATAGGTTAATAACAGCTGGGAATCAAAATAATAACGTAACAGATGAGATCAAAAATGAGAGAGCATACGTTTAAGGTGAGAGGGGCAAGGTTTAAAGGGGACCTGAGAGGGAATATTTTTACAGAGAAACTGGTGGTTAGGTGCAAGAAGCTGCCAGGGGAAGTGATAGAAGAAGATACATCAACAACATTTAAAAGACACGTGGGCAGATACACAGATAGGAAAAGCTTAGGTGGATAGGGGCCAAAAGTGGGCAAACAGGACAACTGGGCCTTCATCCATGCCTTAATAAAAATACGAAAGATGAGCCAGAAAGCTCTGGAATGGAACCGTTCAGTACAGTACAGTCTCTTTGGTTCACAATGTTGTGCCAACCTGTCTAAACCTACTCCACAATCAATCTGACCCCTCCCTCCTACATAGTCCATAACCCTCCATATTTCCTAATCCATTTGCCTATCTAAAAGTCTCTTAAATGTCCCTTTTGTGCCAGTCTCTTCCACCATCCCCAGCAGTGTGTTCCAGGCACATGCCACTCCTTGTCATCTCCCCCAAGCTTTTCTCAACTCACCTTAAAAGGAAGGCCACTGGTACTGGCCGTTGCCATCCTGGAAAAAGGGCAATTACTGTCCAATATCATTCTATCCTAAAGGAAGAAAACGAACTTCCTTACGGAATAGAAAGCCACTCCACGTACTTAACTGGGCATTAATGAGTTCATTTCCTGTCAATTTCGACACTAAACACGATTAATGTCTTGTCGTTCAGCGGAGTCCAGTCTTGTACATATGTTGCTGTGTGAAGGGAAATTGGCACTGAGTGGGTAATTATATTTAATCAAACTGGTGCTTTTGCAGGAGTACTTGAAGTGATAGATTGCTCCGTATATACGTCCCTTATCCTCTTTACTCTCTTCACCACCAATGCTCAAAATTCAAAGTTCAAAGTAAATTTATTGTCAAAGTACATATTTATCACCATATACAATTGCAGACAGTCACAGTAAATACAAGAAACAATAGAATCAACAGAGGATCACACCATCAGGGCAGACAACAACCAATGTGCAAACAAAACAACAAACAGTGCAAATACAAAAAGAAAGATTAAAAAATTAGAAATACTAATAATAAATAAACAATAACTATCGAGAACGAAAGATGAAGAATTCTTGAAACAGTCCAGTTCAGTGGGAATAGTTCAGTGATCGGGCAAGTGAAGTTATCTCTTCTGGCTCAAGAGCCTGATCGTTGAGGGGTAATAACATTTCCTGAAATGGGTAGTGCAGGTCCTGAGGCTCCTGTACCTTCTTCCTGGTGGCAGCAGTGAGAAGAGAGCATGGCTTGGAAGGTGGGGGTTGTTGATGATGGATCCTGTTTTCCTGTGACAGTGCTCCATGTAGATGTACTCAATGGTGGGGAGGGCTTTAACCATGATGGACTGGGCTGTATCCACTACTGTTAGTAGAACTTTTCATGCAAGGGCATTGGTGTTTTCATTCCAGACCATAATAAACTCTCCGCTACACATCTATAGAAGTTTGTTCAAAGGTTTAGATGACATACTGAATCTTCACCAACTTCAGAGAAAGTGGAGGCGCTGCCATGCTTTTATTGTAATTGCACCTGCATACTGGACCTGGGCCAGGTCCTCGGAAACGATAACACCGAAGAATTTGAAGCTACTGACCCTCTCCACCCCTGATTCTCTGATGAGGACTGGCTCGTGGACCTTCAGTTCTTTCCTCCAGAAGTCAATAATCAGCTCCTTGGTCTCACCAGTGCTGAGTAAGAGGTTGTTGCCGTGCCACCACTCAGCCAGATTTTCCATCTCCCTCCTATATGCTGATTCATCATCTTTGATTCAGCCCCCGACAGTGATGTAGTCAGCAAACTGAGATATGGCATTAGCCTCATAGTCTTGAGGGTAGATCAAGAGGCCGCGCACACAGCTTTGTGATGCACCTGTGCTGATGGAGATTGTGGAGGAGATGTTATTCCGAATCTGAACTGACTGGGGTCTACAAGTAGGGAAATTTGGGATCCAGTTGCACAAGGAGGTACTGAGGCCTTGGACTTAAAGCTTATTGATTAGCTTTGAGGGGATAATAGCCAAGCCATAGTCAATTAATCGCTTCCTGATGTATCCACCTTCACTGTCCAGATGTTCCTGGGTTGAGTGAAGAGCCAGTGAATTGGTATCTGCTGTTGACCTGTGCAACAGTAGGCAAATTGGTATGGATCCAAGTTGCTTCTCAAGCAAGAGTTGATATGTTTTTCATCACCAGCCTCTCAAAGCACTTTGTCACGGTGGATGTAAGTGTACTGGACTATAGTTATTGAGCTGGGTTACCATGTTCTTCTCAAGCACCAGTATAATTGAAGCCTGATTGAAGCAGGTGGGTACTTCAGACTGCCAAAGCAAGAGGTTAAAGAAATCGGTGAACACTGCAGCCAGTTGACCAGCACCAGTCTTTAGTCCTTGACCAGGTGCTTTCCATGGGTTCACCCTCCTGAAAGATGCTCTGATGTTGGTCTCAGAGCCAATAGACTGTTCCTGGACTTATTTCCTGGCATAATTTACATATTACTATTTAACTATTTATGGTTTTATTACTATTATTATTTATGGTGCAACTGTAACGAAAACCAATTTCCCCCGGGATCAATAAAGTATGACTATGAGAATGAAATCACAGGGTCGTCAGGGGCTGTGGGAGTTTGTGAAGTTGTCCCCAGGCTTTGATGGTCAAAGAGAGCATAAAAGGCATTGAGCTCATCTGGAAGCGAAATCCTATTATTACCTATGTCACTTGTTTCAGTTTGGTCTAGAATTGCCACTTCTTTCGTGACATGGCTTTCTGGAGATTTGTTCCTGGACCTCTTGTATTTAATTTGGTTACTAGACCTGAATGCCACTGATCTGGCCCTCAGCAGATTGGTTAGTAAAGACTGAATGATTTTGTGGGGACACACTCCTCTACAACTGGTTTTATAGAGTCTGTAACAACCTTGTGTATTTGTACAGATCCTCTGATGAGTCCTTGAACACGGCCTAGTCTCCCAACTCGAAGCAATCCCATAGCCACTTCTCTGCCTTCTGCACCACCTCTATGTTGTCCGTGTCTCTGTAGCCAGCCTCTGTCTGTGTGCAGATAGGAGGAGGACTGCTAAGTGATCAGACTTCCCGAAATGCAGTCTCGGCATGGAACAGTAGGCATTCCTAATCGCGGGGTAACTGTGGTCGAATGTATAGGGACCCCTGGTGCTTCAGGTGATATGTTGATGAGAATTGTGCAGAATTTTCTGCAAACAAGCCTGATTGAAGTCCCCGACAATTATTTGAAAGGCATCAGGGGTAGGCTGTTTCTTGTCGACGAATTGTGGGATTCGATACATCAAGTGCTTGTTCAACATCTGCTTTTGGTGGGATGTAAACTACGGTCAGGATCACGGAGAAAACTCTTGGTAGGTAGAGCTCTGTTGGTCCTCAGTATTGCTCTCCAGTGACTGTACATTTTCTAACAAGATGCTGGGTAGAAGGAGCTTCATTCCTCTGCGTTTCAGCCTGGAGTGGAGTCCATTCCTCCTGCCATGGCGATGTACCTTTGTCTGTTCAGTGGTTCCATACCTGCATGCATCACATGCAGAGTGGCATTTAGAAACTTAGTCATGCAGCAGAGAGGCAGGCCGTTCAGCTATCATGCCCATACGGAATTTTCAGCCCATCTACACTAATCCCATTAACCCGCACTAGGACCGTATACCTCTAATGCCACTGAAACATAATAACTAGTTGGTTCCACCATCTCTTCTGGCATTGCATTCCAGATATCAACCACTTTCTGTGTAAAACAAAAGCTTAACCCTCAAATACCCTGTAAAATGCCTTAAATCTATGCCCTCTTGTTTTGATTCCTGAACCCTATCTGTGCTTCTTGTCTTATACACCTATATGTGTCACTCTCTAGTGAGCTTCATCACAAGGAAAACACACTCAGCCGATACAATCTCAGTCCATGGCCAAAGCCTTCCAATCTATTGAATCTCCTTTGCACTCTCTCCAATGCAGCCACATCTTTCCTCAGTAGGGTCCTGGCATTGCGGTTTCAACCCAAAATATTGACAATACCCCCTTGCCCAACAGATGTTGCTCAAACTGCTGAGTTCCTCCAGCAGGCTCTTTGTTGCTCTGGATTCCAGCATCTCCTGTGTCCACATCTTTCCCACAGTGTGGTGAGCAGTCTTGAACACCATACTCGTGTGGCCCAAGCACTGCTTTGTAAATCTTTGCAAAACTGTAATGTTTGATGGCACCTTTCAAACTATGAACCCTACTACTAAAAAGTCTGGGGTAGCTGGGAGCCCCACCGCCTCCGGGTTCCCTTGCAAGCTGCACGTCATCTTGACTTGGAAATGTGTCATTGCCAAGTCAAACTCCTGGATCTGCCTCCTCAGCAGCACCAAGGGAACACCAGAAGGACTGCAGTTGTTCATAGAGGTAGCTACCCAAGGAGCAGTTGGGGATGCGCAATAAGTGCCCACCTCTGTATCACTATTTTTGCCAAATATACCTTTGGAAAATCGGACTTCCGATTTCATCTTCATTGTGGCCACATTTCTGAAGTAGTTCATTGTAAATATATTGTCATTCACAACATTTCCTTAGATTTTACTTTTTATTTTTTATTTATTGAGATACAACCCTTCAGTCTGTGCTGTGCAGCAATGCCCCGACTTAATCCTAGCCCAGTCACAGGACAATTTACAATGAACAATTAAGCTACCAACCAGTACGTCCTGGGACTGTGGGAGGAAACTGGAACACTTGGTGCAAACCCACGTGGTCACGGGGAAATCGTACAGACTCCTTACAGGCAGTAGCGGGAATTAAACTGGGTCACTGGTAAAGCGTTGTGCTAACCACTATGCTACTCTGCCGCCCTCTTAAGAATGTTTAACTTAGAGCACTGTAAAGCGTTCCACTCCTTTGTGATATAGTGTGGTTACTCTCCTTGGCTTTTAGATTGCATGATGATAACTGACGGAGGTGTTTGGTCTGGCTGTTTAATTGTGATTTTCTATGAAGTTTAACAATTAATTGTCTGCTGTTTAATATGGCTCTTAGTGGTCATATGTAAATAGCAGCTGTTTAGGCAGCCCCCTAGAGGTTACATTTGTAGATTCTGGAAAGCTCTGGAGGCTTCTCTTGGTATTGAATTATTTGAATAGTGGCTTTTGGATTGTCAGACTTTTACCTGCAAATTTGAATGGAATGTTTCTTCCCTATGTGTATAAAAAGAGCTGACTACATAAAATCACTCCCGCCATGACTCCCTTGACCATTTGTCCCTCCCCACTGATCTCCCTCCTGGCACTTATCCTTGCAAGTGGAACAAGTACCATACCTGCCCCTGGACCTCCTCCCTCACCACAGGTCAGGGCCCCAAACAGTCCTATCAGGTGAGGTGAGTCTGCTGGGGTCATCTACTGTATCTGGTACTCCCAATGTGGCCTCTTGGATATCGGTAAGACCCAATGTACATTGGGAGACTGCTTCGCCGAGCACCTACACTCCATCTGCCAGAAAAGAGTAGGATCTCCCAGTGGCCACCCATTTTAATTCCACTTCCCATTCCCATTCCGATATGTCAATCCATGTCCTCCTCTACTGCTGCGATGAGGCCACACTCAGGTTGGAGGGGCAGCTCCTTGTATTCTGTCTGGATAGCCTCCAACCTGATGGCATGAATATCAATTTCTCAAACTTCCAGCAATGCCTCCCTCCCCCCACCCCCTTCACCATTCCCCATTCCCTTTTCCCTCTCACCTTATCTCCTTGCCTGCCCATCACCTCCCTCTGGTGCTCCTCCCCACTTTTCTTCTTTCCATGGCCTTCTGTCCTCTCCTGTTAGGATTCCACTCTTCTCTAGCCCTGTATCTCTTTCACCAATCAACTTCCCAGCCCTTTACTTCGCCCCTCCCCCTCCTCCTGGTTTCATCTATCACCTTGTGTTTGTTTCTTCCTTCCCTCCCCCAACCTTCTAACTCTGACTCCCATCTTTTTTTCTTCAGTCCCGACGAAGGGTCTCAGCCCAAAATGTTGACTGTTTAAAGATATTTTACAATGCAGAGTATTATTGCCTTCACTATCCCCTCCCCCGACATCATTAGCAACCCCAAACCACTTTACAGCCAGTGAAGTACTTTTGGGCTGTAAGCACTGTTAGGAACATGGCAAGCGATGTATGCACAGACAATGACATGGTTATTGATAGTTGACTGTTAGCCCAGGGCACAGGAGATAACTTCCCTCCTCTACTTCAGAATAGTGCCTTTGTAGCTTTACATATCTGACAGAAGCGAGATTAATGTTTCATTTGATGGTGAAGTACCAGTCGGAAGTGTGTGTGATAACAAGCCCCGAGTGACGCTCAGCTGAAATATATATCTGTATGTTAATGTGCGTAATACGTATAATGTGCACCTGTTTAGAGTGCCTTTTCCAAACAGTCACATTGAACTCCGGTGTTGGCCTAGAGTTTATGTTAACAGGCACAAGAGAGGATTTGAGCTCTGGGGACAATTGACCATTATCATATTGAATAGTGGGTAAGGACAACGTGACCACACACTATTTTTGTTTGTATTTTTGTGGATCTTGAGTGTATCCATAAACCTCCGAGCTCAGGAATGTACTCAGGGCCCCACAGCTGAGAGCGCCAAACGTTATTGGCTAGAGTCAACAACATCTTATAGTTTCGGCCTTGCCATCTCAAAGCTCCTGATTGCACTGGGTAGATTCAGACACATGACCACGTGTGGGGAAATTACAATTCGCACATTCCTAGTGGCTCTGACGGGTTTAACATTGACAAATTCCTTGCCACTAACGTGTCAGAGGATCTGTCCTGGGACCACCACATAGTGTCATCATGAAGGAGGCCCCTACTTTCTTAGAAGATGACATAGAATCAGCATGTCACCAAAAACTACGACAAGCCCCTATAACTGCAGAGTGGAGAGTATCCGAACTGGTTGCATCACAGTCTGGTATGGAAACACTGATGCCTGGGAATGGAAAAGACTGCAGAAAGTGGTGGACACTGCTAAGCCCATCACAGGCAAAGCTGGCCCCACCATTGAATATATTTACATGGAACACTGCCACAAGAAAGCAGCATCCATCATCACAGACCTCTACTAACCAGGCCATGCCCTCTTCTTGATACTAACATCAGGCAGGAAGTAGGTCTCACACCACCAGGTTCTGGACAAATCATTACCCTAAAACCATTGGGCTCCTCAACCAGCATGGATAATTTCAATCGCCACTACTCTGAACTGATCCTACATCCTACAGACTAACTTTCATGGACTCCTTGTAAATCATGTTTTCAGCATCTTTTTAATTTGCACAGCTTCTCTTCTTTTGCACATTGGTGGTTTTTGATCTTTGTTTATATATAGTTTTTGGTAATTGCTATTGAATTTATTTTTTCCCTATAAATGCCTGTAAGAAAATGAATCTCAAGGTAGTACGTGGTAACATATTCCATATTTTTACTTTGAACTTGGTTTATTATTGTCATAAGTACTGAGGTAAGTGAAAACTTTGTTTTGCATTCCATCCATACAGTTCATTTCATTACAACAGTGCATAGAGGCAGTACGAAGGAAAACAGTAACAGAATGCAGAATAAAATGTTACAGAAAATGTACTATTATCATACTAAGGGATCATTCAATAGATTTATAACAATAGGATAGAATTCTAAAGTAAGTACATGTTCGGCACAGCATTATGGCCAAAGGGCCTGTGTTGTGATGTAGGTTTTCTATGTTTCTAAGCTGCCCTTGGGCTTGGGGGCTTTTCATTTCAGGCTTTTGTAACCACTGCTCAAAGGGAGGGGGGAGAAGAGAGAATGTCTGGGGTAGGATAAGTCTTTGATTTTGTTTTTGATGGGGCAATAATAAGTGTAGATAGTCCATGGAAAGGAGATTGGTTTCTGTGGTGTGCTAAGCTGTATCCACAATTCTCTACAGTTTCTTCAGGTCTTGGGCAGAGCAAGCTATGATATATTTGTTTAGGTCAGTGATATTAATGCCATCTTAAGCAATTAAAAGAAAATATATTAACCATATTTTTCTGTTTATTTTTCAGAGCAGAAAAAGTCAGGAAAAATCCAGCCGGAACTCAACAATATCAGTTCTTACGGAACTGTATGGGATGGAGAACAGAACAATGATTCTGTGGGTGAAAATGCAAAGTAACCAGCAAATGGCAGATTGAAATGGATTTAATACTTGAACTAAGTATTAACTCAACCTTAACACCTCATCACGTTAGATGTTCTTGGTTTGGATTCTGGATTCATCCTACGTTGTACTGTTGAGGGGCTGTGGTCTAATCACACTTCAATGTTTACAGTGGAAAATGTCACTTCATCAGTCATGTGACTTCTAAAAAAGAAATTTATAAAGGGGCATTCTTTTGATTTTGGACTTTGAAATCCATTTGACAAACAAACATATTTATTCCAAGATTTAAGCAGAAAAGCAGGATGATAATTCTTTCTATAATTTATTTACAGTTTGCATTGTTGGAGGATGCTAACATTGAAGGGTAGAGGGAAAGTTACTAAGTGAGGCAACAGTTCCAGGTTAATAGAAGGTTGCCTGAAAAAACAAAGAATTTGTATATATCTAGCATCTTCAAGAGCTCAGGGTTTCCCTGCATGCCTTACTGCAGAAGATACCACTTCTGAACGTGGTAATGTTGTCGTATAGAAATTGCGGAATATCTCACAGGGCATGAACATTGATTTCTCTAACTACTGGCAGTTTCTCCCCACATCTTCCCTCCTCTCCTTTTCCATTCCCTATTCTGGTTCCCCTCATACCCTATTTCTTATCCTCATCTGCCCATCGTCCTTCTCTGGTTTCTCTCTTCCATGGTCACTCTCCTCACAGCTTCTTACTTCAACCCTCCTCTTCCCCCTCCCCATCCTTCATCCACTTGTACCCTCCCACCTTCTTATCCTGTCATCTACCCTCATTCTTTTCCAGTCCTGATGAAAGGTCTCGGCCCAAAATGTCAATTGTTCATGGCCCTGCATGGATGCTACCTGATCTGCTGAGTTCCTCCAGCATTTTGCATGTGTAGACCTCCTGCTGATAATGTTTTATTGACGTTGGTTGTAGGGGATTTATATTGGCCAGGGGAGTTGAGATATCTGACTGTCAGCAAAGTGATACGATAGGGTATTTTACATTCACTGGTGGAAAAGGACTGGACTTTCAACTATCATCTGACCCATGGCACTTCCAACAGTGCAGTACTCCTTCAGTAAGGCACTGGAGTGTCAGTGTGGACTGAATACCTGTGTCTCTGGTGTTGAACCCTATAAACCTTAAGTACTGTAATTACAAAGTTTAGCCGTTTATATTAATCAGCACAGTAGCATATTTAATTTTAGTTACTTTCCAGTATTTACTTAATATTTGATATTTTCAAGTTAAGTTCTTTTATCATTATGACTAAAATAGTTTCTTGTTTAAAATGTTCAATTAACTTGTCAACAAATGGAATAAAATGTTGTTTCCTGTAACGTTTCACATGAATGTTCTCTTGTTTGCTCCTGCTTCTCTCCATAATGCTGTCAGAGTCAGAGAGACATACAGCATGGAAACAGGCCCCTCCCTCATCTGAAACTGGTCCATGCTGACCAAGATGCTCATTTCAGCTCGTCCCATTTGCCCACATTTAGTTCACATCTCTTTAAGCCTTTCCTAACTATGTACCTTTCCAAGTGCCTTTTAAATGTTGTTAACATATCTGCAATTACCTCTTTCTCTGGCAGGTTGTTCCTTATATTGACCACCCGCTGCTTGGAGAAAATGCCCCCCCAGGTTCCTATTAAACCTCTCCTCTCTCACCTTGTGCCTTCTAGTGCTTGATTTCCCAACCCTAGTGTGTATATTAACTATATCTATAATCCTCATGGGGAAGTCAGAGGTAAGATTACTAGGGTGGTGAGTGCATGGGACACATTGCCATGGGTGGTCATAGAGGCTGCTGCAATAGGGACATTTCAGAGGCTCTTAGATAGGCATATGTGTGGAAGAAAAAATAGAGGGTTATAGGCAGTATAGGAGGGAAGTGTTAGATTGATTGTGAAATATGTTCATATTGGTCATAACATAGTGGGCTGAAGGGCTTGTACTGTTTATTCTTGTTCTCATTCCCCTATGCTCCAATGAATTAGATTAGATTATGAGGACACTCAGTCCTCGTTTATTGTCATTTAGTAATGCATGCATTAAGAAATGATACAATGTTCCTCCAGTATGATATCACAGAAACACAAGACAGACCAAGACTAAAACTGACAAAAACCACATAATTATAACATATAGTTACAACAGTGCAAAGCAATACCGTAATTTGATATAGAGCAGACCATGGGCACGGTTAAAAAAAAGTCTCAAAGTCCCGATAGCCCCATCATCTCACTCAGACGGTAAAAGGAAGAAACTCTCCCTGCCATGAACCTCCAGCACTGCAAACTTGCCGATGCAGCACCCTGGAAGCACCCAACCACAGCCGACTCCGAGTCTGTCCGAAAACTTCAAGCCTCTGACCAGCCCTCCGACACCGAGCACCGAGCACCATCTCTGTCGAGCGCTTCGACCCCGGCCCCGGCCACCAAGCAACAGGCAAAGCCGAGGATTCGAGGCCTTCCCCTCCGGAGATTCTGGATCACACAGTAGCAGAGACGGTGAAACAAGCATTTCAGAAGTTTCACCAGATGTTCTTCCGTGCTTCTCACGTCCATCTACATCAAATCAGGATTGTGCATGGTATCCTACTTGACAAATAACAGATATTCATCACCGGCGTGGCTGCTGCGTGCTGCATCGCGCCGCCATCTTCTCTTCTGAGATGGTTAAGTTCCAGGTTGCTTAACCTCTCTCCTTAACTCAGTCCCTTGAGTCCTTGGACAAATCATTGTAAATTTCTTTAACTCCATCATCTTTATCCTGATTCTTTAGTTGCAGGTGGGATGGGGATGGAATGGTTTTGACCGTGGGATGGGGATGGAATGGTTTTGTCTGTGGGATGGAGATGGAATGGTTTTGGCCGTGGGATGAGGATGGAATGGTTTTGACCATGGGATGGGGATGGAATGGTTTTGGGGATGGGATGGTTTTTGCCGTGGGTGAGGATGGAATGGTTTTGTCTGTGGGATGGGGATGGAATGGTTTTGACCGTGGATGGGGATGGGATGGTATTGACCGTGGGATGGGGATGAAATGCTTTTGGCCGTGGGATGGGGATGGGATGGTTTTGACCGTGGGATGGGGATGGAATGATTTTGGCCGTAGGATGGAATGGTTTTGACCGAGGGATGGGGCTGGAATGGTTTTGGCCGTGGGATGGGGATGAAATGCTTTTGGCCGTGGGATGGGGATGGGATGGTTTTGACCGTGGGCTGGGGATGGGGGGATGGAATGGATTTCGTATTTGACCGTGGGATGGGGATGGAACGGTTCTGACTGTGGGATGGGGATGGAATGGTTTTGGGGATTGGATGGTTTTGACCGTGGGATGGGGATGGAATGGTTTTGGCCATGGGCTGGGGATGGGGGGATGGAACGGGTTTCGGATTTGACCGTGGGATGGGGATGGAACAGATTTGCCTGTGGAATGGGGATGGAATGGTTTTGACGGTGGGATGGGGATAAAATGGTTTTGGCCGTGGGATGGGGATGGGATGGTTTTGACCGTGGGATGGGGATGGAATGGTTTTGGCCATGGGCTGGGGATGGGGAGATGGAACGGGTTTCGGATTTGACCGTGGGATGGGGATGGAATGGTTTTGACGGTGGGATGGGGATGGAATGGTTTTGACGGTGGGATGGGGATAAAATGGTTTTGGCCGTGGGATGGGGATGAAATGCTTTTGGCCGTGGGATGGGGATGGGATGGTTTTGACCGTGGGATGGGGATGGAATGGTTTTGGTCATGGGCTGGGGATGGGGGTATGGAATGGATTTCGTATTTGACCGTGGGATGGGGATGGAACGGTTCTGACTGTGGGATGGGGATGGAATGGTTTTGGGAATTGGATGGTTTTGACCGTGGGATGGGGATGGAATGGTTTTGGGAATTGGATGGTTTTGACCGTGGGATGGGGATGGAAAGGTTTTGGGGATGGAATGGTTTTGGCCATGGGCTGGGGATGGGGAGATGGAACGGGTTTCGGATTTGACCGTGGGATGGGGATGGAATGGTTTTGATGGTGGGATGGGGATGGAATGGTTTTGACGGTGGGATGGGGATAAAATGGTTTTGGCCGTGGGATGGGGATGAAATGCTTTTGGCCATGGGATGGGGATGGGATGGTTTTGACCGTGGGATGGGGATGGAATGGTTTTGGTCATGGGCTGGGGATGGGGGTATGGAATGGATTTCGTATTTGACCGTGGGATGGGGATGGAACGGTTCTGACTGTGGGATGGGGATGGAATGGTTTTGGGAATTGGATGGTTTTGACCGTGGGATGGGGATGGAAAGGTTTCGGGGATGGAATGGTTTTGGCCATGGGCTGGGGATGGGGAGATGGAACGGGTTTCGGATTTGACCGTGGGATGGGGATGGAATGGTTTTGACGGTGGGATGGGGATAAAATGGTTTTGGCCGTGGGATGGGGATGAAATGCTTTTGGCCGTGGGATGGGGATGGGATGGTTTTGACCGTGGGATGGGGATGGAATGGTTTTGGTCATGGGCTGGGGATGGGGGTATGGAATGGATTTCGTATTTGACCGTGGGATGGGGATGGAACGGTTCTGACTGTGGGATGGGGATGGAATGGTTTTGGGAATTGGATGGTTTTGACCGTGGGATGGGGATGGAAAGGTTTTGGGGATGGAAAGGTTTTGGCCATGGGCTGGGGATGGGGAGATGGAACGGGTTTCGGATTTGACCGTGGGATGGGGATGGAATGGTTTTGACGGTGGGATGGGGATAAAATGGTTTTGGCCGTGGGATGGGGATGAAATGCTTTTGGCCATGGGATGGGGATGGGATGGTATTGACCGTGGGATGGGGATGGAATGGTTTTGGCCGTGGATTGGGGATGGAATGGTTTTGGGGATGGGATGGTTTTGACCGTGGGATGGAGATGGAACAGTTCTGATTGTGGGATGGGGATGGAATGGTTTTGGGGATGGGATGATTTTGACCGTGGGATGCGGATGGAATGGTTTTGGCCGTGGGCTGGGGATGGGGGGGATGGAACGGGTTTCGGATTTGCCTGTGGGATGGGGATGGAATGGTTTTGACAGTGGGATGGGGATAAAATGGTTTTGGCCGTGGGATGGAATGGTTTTGGCCGTGGGATGGAATGGTTTTGGCCGTGGGATGGGGATGGAATGAATTTGGCTGTGGGATGGAGATGGAATGGTTTTGGCCGTGGGATGGAGATGGGATGGTATTGACCGTGGGATGGGGATGGAATGGTTTTGGCCGTGGATTGGGGATGGAATGGTTTTGACCCTGGGATGGGATGGAATGGTTTTGGCTGTGGGATGCGGATGGAATGGTTTTGACCATGGGATGGGGATGAAATGGTTTTGACCATGGGATGGGGATGGAATGGTTTTGACCATGGGATGGGAATGGAAAGGTTTTGGGGATGGGATGGTTTGGACTGGGATGGGGATGGAAAGGTTTTGGGGATAGAAAGGTTTTGGGGATGGAATGGTTTTGGCTGCGGGATGGGGATGGAATAGTTTTGGCCGTGGGATGGGGATGGAATGGTTTTGGCCGTGGGATGGAGATGGAATAGTTTTGGCCGTGGGATGGGGATGAAGTGGTTTTGACCGTGGGATGGGGATGGGATGGTTTTGACTGTGGGATGGGGATGGGGATGGAACGGATTTGACCGTGGGATGGGGATGGAACAGATTTGACTGTGTGATGGGGATGGAATGGTTTTGACCTTGGGATGGGGATAAAGTGTTTTCGGCTGTGGGATGGAGATGGAAAGATTTTGGGGATGGAATGGTTTTGGTCATGGGCTGGGGATGGGGGTATGGAATGGATTTCGTATTTGACCGTGGGATGGGGATGGAACGGTTCTGACTGTGGGATGGGGATGGAATGTTTTTGGGAATTGGATGGTTTTGACCGTGGGATGGGGATGGAAAGGTTTTGGGGATGGAATGGTTTTGGCCATGGGCTGGGGATGGGGAGATGGAACGGGTTTCGGATTTGACCGTGGGATGGGGATGGAATGGTTTTGACGGTGGGATGGGGATAAAATGGTTTTGGCTGTGGGATGGGGATGAAATGCTTTTGGCCATGGGATGGGGATGGGATGGTTCTGACTGTGGGATGGGGATGGAATGGTTTTGGGGATGGGATGGTTTTGACCGTGGGATGGAGATGGAACAGTTCTGATTGTGGGATGGGGATGGAATGGTTTTGGGGATGGAATGGTTTTGGCCGTGGGCTGGGGATGGGGGGGATGGAACGGGTTTCGGATTTGCCTGTGGGATGGGGATGGAATGGTTTTGACAGTGGGATGGTGATAAAATGGTTTTGGCCGTGGGATGGAATGGTTTTGGCCGTGGGATGGGGATGGAATGAATTTGGCCGTGGGATGGAGATGGAATGGTTTTGGCCGTGGGATGGAGATGGGATGGTATTGACCGTGGGATGGGGATGGAATGGTTTTGGCCGTGGATTGGGGATGGAATGGTTTTGACCCTGGGATGGGATGGAATGGTTTTGGCTGTGAGATGCGGATGGAATGGTTTTGACCATGGGATGGGGATGAAATGGTTTTGACCATGGGATGGGGATGGAATGGTTTTGACCATGGGATAGGAATGGAAAGGTTTTGGGGATGGGATGGTTTTGACTGGGATGGGGATGGAAAGGTTTTGGGGATAGAAAGGTTTTGGGGATGGAATGGTTTTGGCTGCGGGATGGGGATGGAACAGATTTGACTGTGGGATGGGGATGGAACGGTTTTGACCGTGGGATGGGGATGGAATAGTTTTGGCCGTGGGATGGAGATGGAATAGTTTTGGCCGTGGGATGGGGATGAAGTGGTTTTGACCGTGGGATGGGGATGGGATGGTTTTGACTGTGGGATGGGGATGGGGATGGAACGGATTTGACCGTGGGATGGGGATGGAACAGATTTGACTGTGTGATGGGGATGGAATGGTTTTGACCGTGGGATGGGGATAAAGTGTTTTCGGCTGTGGGATGGAGATGGAAAGATTTTGGGGATGGAATGGTTTTGGCCGTGGGATGGGGATGGAACGGTTTTGACCATGGGATGGGGATGGAATGGTTTTGACCGTGGGATTGGAATGAAATGGTTTTGGCCATGGGATGGGGATGGAATGGTTTTGGCCGTGGGATGAGGATGGAATGGTTTTGTCCGTGGAATGGTGATGGAATGGTTTTGACTGTGGGATGGGGATGGAATGGTTTTGGCCGTGGGATGGAGGTGGGATGGTATTGACCGTGGGATGGAGATGGAATGGTTTTGGCCGTGGGATGAGGATGGAATGGTTTTGTCCGTGGGATGGTGATGGAATGGTTTTGACTGTGGGATGGGGATGGAATGGTTTTGGCCGTGGGATGGAGGTGGGATGGTATTGACCGTGGGATGGAGATGGAATGGTTTTGGCCGTGGGATGGGGATGGAATGGTTCTGACCGTGGGATAGGGATGGAATGAACTTGGCCGTGGGATGGGGATGGAATGGTTTTGGCCGTGGGATGGAATGGTTTTGGCCGTGGGATGGGATGGTTTTGGCCGTGAGATGGGATGGTTTTGACCGTGAGATGGGATGGTTTTGACCGTGGGATTGGGATGGAATGGTTTTGACCGTGGGATGGGGATGGGATGATTTTGACCGTGGGATGGGGATGGAAAGGTTTTGGGGATGGAATGGTTTTGGCCGTGGGCTGGGGATGGGGGGATGGAACGGGTTTCGGATTTGACCGTGGGATGGGGATGGAACAGATTTGCCTGTGGGATGGGGATGGAATGGTTTTGACGGTGGGATGGGGATGAAATGCTTTTGGCCGTGGGATGGGGATTGGATGGTTTTGACCGTGGGATGGGGATGGAATGGTTTTGGCCGTGGGCTGGGGATGGGGGGGATGGAACGGATTTCGTATTTGACTGTGGGATGGGGATGGAACGGTTCTGACTGTGGGATGGGGATGGAATGGTTTTGGGAATTGGATGGTTTTGACCGTGGGATGGGGATGGAAAGGTTTCGGGGATGGAATGGTTTTGGCCATGGGCTGGGGATGGGGAGATGGAACGGGTTTCGGATTTGACCGTGGGATGGGGATGGAATGGTTTTGACGGTGGGATGGGGATAAAATGGTTTTGGCCGTGGGATGGGGATGAAATGCTTTTGGCCGTGGGATGGGGATGGGATGGTTTTGACCGTGGGATGGGGATGGAATGGTTTTGGTCATGGGCTGGGGATGGGGGTATGGAATGGATTTCGTATTTGACCGTGGGATGGGGATGGAACGGTTCTGACTGTGGGATGGGGATGGAATGGTTTTGGGAATTGGATGGTTTTGACCGTGGGATGGGGATGGAAAGGTTTTGGGGATGGAAAGGTTTTGGCCATGGGCTGGGGATGGGGAGATGGAACGGGTTTCGGATTTGACCGTGGGATGGGGATGGAATGGTTTTGACGGTGGGATGGGGATAAAATGGTTTTGGCCGTGGGATGGGGATGAAATGCTTTTGGCCATGGGATGGGGATGGGATGGTATTGACCGTGGGATGGGGATGGAATGGTTTTGGCCGTGGATTGGGGATGGAATGGTTTTGGGGATGGGATGGTTTTGACCGTGGGATGGAGATGGAACAGTTCTGATTGTGGGATGGGGATGGAATGGTTTTGGGGATGGGATGATTTTGACCGTGGGATGGGGATGGAATGGTTTTGGCCGTGGGCTGGGGATGGGGGAGATGGAACGGGTTTCGGATTTGCCTGTGGGATGGGGATGGAATGGTTTTGACAGTGGGATGGGGATAAAATGGTTTTGGCCGTGGGATGGAATGGTTTTGGCCGTGGGATGGGGATGGAATGAATTTGGCTGTGGGATGGAGATGGAATGGTTTTGGCCGTGGGATGGAGATGGGATGGTATTGACCGTGGGATGGGGATGGAATGGTTTTGGCCGTGGATTGGGGATGGAATGGTTTTGACCCTGGGATGGGATGGAATGGTTTTGGCTGTGGGATGCGGATGGAATGGTTTTGACCATGGGATGGGGATGAAATGGTTTTGACCATGGGATGGGGATGGAATGGTTTTGACCATGGGATGGGAATGGAAAGGTTTTGGGGATGGGATGGTTTGGACTGGGATGGGGATGGAAAGGTTTTGGGGATAGAAAGGTTTTGGGGATGGAATGGTTTTGGCTGCGGGATGGGGATGGAATAGTTTTGGCCGTGGGATGGGGATGGAATGGTTTTGGCCGTGGGATGGAGATGGAATAGTTTTGGCCGTGGGATGGGGATGAAGTGGTTTTGACCGTGGGATGGGGATGGGATGGTTTTGACTGTGGGATGGGGATGGGGATGGAACGGATTTGACCGTGGGATGGGGATGGAACAGATTTGACTGTGTGATGGGGATGGAATGGTTTTGACCGTGGGATGGGGATAAAGTGTTTTCGGCTGTGGGATGGAGATGGAAAGATTTTGGGGATGGAATGGTTTTGGTCATGGGCTGGGGATGGGGGTATGGAATGGATTTCGTATTTGACCGTGGGATGGGGATGGAACGGTTCTGACTGTGGGATGGGGATGGAATGTTTTTGGGAATTGGCTGGTTTTGACCGTGGGATGGGGATGGAAAGGTTTTGGGGATGGAATGGTTTTGGCCATGGGCTGGGGATGGGGAGATGGAACGGGTTTCGGATTTGACCGTGGGATGGGGATGGAATGGTTTTGACGGTGGGATGGGGATAAAATGGTTTTGGCTGTGGGATGGGGATGAAATGCTTTTGGCCATGGGATGGGGATGGGATGGTTCTGACTGTGGGATGGGGATGGAATGGTTTTGGGGATGGGATGGTTTTGACCGTGGGATGGAGATGGAACAGTTCTGATTGTGGGATGGGGATGGAATGGTTTTGGGGATGGAATGGTTTTGGCCGTGGGCTGGGGATGGGGGGGATGGAACGGGTTTCGGATTTGCCTGTGGGATGGGGATGGAATGGTTTTGACAGTGGGATGGTGATAAAATGGTTTTGGCCGTGGGATGGAATGGTTTTGGCCGTGGGATGGAATGGTTTTGGCCGTGGGATGGGGATGGAATGAATTTGGCCGTGGGATGGAGATGGAATGGTTTTGGCCGTGGGATGGAGATGGGATGGTATTGACCGTGGGATGGGGATGGAATGGTTTTGGCCGTGGATTGGGGATGGAATGGTTTTGACCCTGGGATGGGATGGAATGGTTTTGGCTGTGAGATGCGGATGGAATGGTTTTGACCATGGGATGGGGATGAAATGGTTTTGACCATGGGATGGGGATGGAATGGTTTTGACCATGGGATAGGAATGGAAAGGTTTTGGGGATGGGATGGTTTTGACTGGGATGGGGATGGAAAGGTTTTGGGGATAGAAAGGTTTTGGGGATGGAATGGTTTTGGCTGCGGGATGGGGATGGAACAGATTTGACTGTGGGATGGGGATGGAACGGTTTTGACCGTGGGATGGGGATGGAATAGTTTTGGCCGTGGGATGGAGATGGAATAGTTTTGGCCGTGGGATGGGGATGAAGTGGTTTTGACCGTGGGATGGGGATGGGATGGTTTTGACTGTGGGATGGGGATGGGGATGGAACGGATTTGACCGTGGGATGGGGATGGAACAGATTTGACTGTGTGATGGGGATGGAATGGTTTTGACCGTGGGATGGGGATAAAGTGTTTTCGGCTGTGGGATGGAGATGGAAAGATTTTGGGGATGGAATGGTTTTGGCCGTGGGATGGGGATGGAACGGTTTTGACCATGGGATGGGGATGGAATGGTTTTGACCGTGGGATTGGAATGAAATGGTTTTGGCCATGGGATGGGGATGGAATGGTTTTGACCGTGGGATGGGGATAAAGTGTTTTCGGCTGTGGGATGGAGATGGAAAGATTTTGGGGATGGAATGGTTTTGGTCATGGGCTGGGGATGGGGGTATGGAATGGATTTCGTATTTGACCGTGGGATGGGGATGGAACGGTTCTGACTGTGGGATGGGGATGGAATGTTTTTGGGAATTGGATGGTTTTGACCGTGGGATGGGGATGGAAAGGTTTTGGGGATGGAATGGTTTTGGCCATGGGCTGGGGATGGGGAGATGGAACGGGTTTCGGATTTGACCGTGGGATGGGGATGGAATGGTTTTGACGGTGGGATGGGGATAAAATGGTTTTGGCTGTGGGATGGGGATGAAATGCTTTTGGCCATGGGATGGGGATGGGATGGTTCTGACTGTGGGATGGGGATGGAATGGTTTTGGGGATGGGATGGTTTTGACCGTGGGATGGAGATGGAACAGTTCTGATTGTGGGATGGGGATGGAATGGTTTTGGGGATGGAATGGTTTTGGCCGTGGGCTGGGGATGGGGGGGATGGAACGGGTTTCGGATTTGCCTGTGGGATGGGGATGGAATGGTTTTGACAGTGGGATGGTGATAAAATGGTTTTGGCCGTGGGATGGAATGGTTTTGGCCGTGGGATGGAATGGTTTTGGCCGTGGGATGGGGATGGAATGAATTTGGCCGTGGGATGGAGATGGAATGGTTTTGGCCGTGGGATGGAGATGGGATGGTATTGACCGTGGGATGGGGATGGAATGGTTTTGGCCGTGGATTGGGGATGGAATGGTTTTGACCCTGGGATGGGATGGAATGGTTTTGGCTGTGAGATGCGGATGGAATGGTTTTGACCATGGGATGGGGATGAAATGGTTTTGACCATGGGATGGGGATGGAATGGTTTTGACCATGGGATAGGAATGGAAAGGTTTTGGGGATGGGATGGTTTTGACTGGGATGGGGATGGAAAGGTTTTGGGGATAGAAAGGTTTTGGGGATGGAATGGTTTTGGCTGCGGGATGGGGATGGAACAGATTTGACTGTGGGATGGGGATGGAACGGTTTTGACCGTGGGATGGGGATGGAATGGTTTTGGCCGTGGGATGGAGATGGAATAGTTTTGGCCGTGGGATGGGGATGAAGTGGTTTTGACCGTGGGATGGGGATGGGATGGTTTTGACTGTGGGATGGGGATGGGGATGGAACGGATTTGACCGTGGGATGGGGATGGAACAGATTTGACTGTGGGATGGGGATGGAATGGTTTTGACGGTGGGATGGGGATGAAATGGTTTTGGCTGTGGGATGGAGATGGAAAGATTTTGGGGATGGAATGGTTTTGGCCGTGGGATGGGGATGGAACGGTTTTGACCATGGGATGGGGATGGAATGGTTTTGACCGTGGGATTGGAATGAAATGGTTTTGGCCATGGGATGGGGATGGAATGGTTTTGGCCGTGGGATGAGGATGGAATGGTTTTGTCCGTGGAATGGTGATGGAATGGTTTTGACTGTGGGATGGGGATGGAATGGTTTTGGCCGTGGGATGGAGGTGGGATGGTATTGACCGTGGGATGGAGATGGAATGGTTTTGGCCGTGGGATGGGGATGGAATGGTTCTGACCGTGGGATAGGGATGGAATGAACTTGGCCGTGGGATGGGGATGGAATGGTTTTGGCCGTGGGATGGAATGGTTTTGGCTGTGAGATGCGGATGGAATGGTTTTGACCATGGGATGGGGATGAAATGGTTTTGACCATGGGATGGGGATGGAATGGTTTTGACCATGGGATAGGAATGGAAAGGTTTTGGGGATGGGATGGTTTTGACTGGGATGGGGATGGAAAGGTTTTGGGGATAGAAAGGTTTTGGGGATGGAATGGTTTTGGCTGCGGGATGGGGATGGAACAGATTTGACTGTGGGATGGGGATGGAACGGTTTTGACCGTGGGATGGGGATGGAATGGTTTTGGCCGTGGGATGGAGATGGAATAGTTTTGGCCGTGGGATGGGGATGAAGTGGTTTTGACCGTGGGATGGGGATGGGATGGTTTTGACCGTGGGATGGGGATGGGGATGGAACGGATTTGACCGTGGGATGGGGATGGAACGGATTTGACTGTGGGATACGGATGGAATGGTTTTGACCGTGGGATGGGGATAAAATGGTTTTGGCTGTGGGATGGAGATGGAAAGATTTTGGGGATGGAATGGTTTTGGCCGTGGGATGGGGATGGAACGGTTTTGACCATGGGATGGGGATGGAATGGTTTTGACCGTGGGATTGGAATGAAATGGTTTTGGCCATGGGATGGGGATGGAATGGTTTTGGCCGTGGGATGAGGATGGAATGGTTTTGTCCGTGGAATGGTGATGGAATGGTTTTGACTGTGGGATGGGGATGGAATGGTTTTGGCCGTGGGATGGAGGTGGGATGGTATTGACCGTGGGATGGAGATGGAATGGTTTTGGCCGTGGGATGAGGATGGAATGGTTTTGTCCGTGGGATGGTGATGGAATGGTTTTGACTGTGGGATGGGGATGGAATGGTTTTGGCCGTGGGATGGAGGTGGGATGGTATTGACCGTGGGATGGAGATGGAATGGTTTTGGCCGTGGGATGGGGATGGAATGGTTCTGACCGTGGGATAGGGATGGAATGAACTTGGCCGTGGGATGGGGATGGAATGGTTTTGGCCGTGGGATGGAATGGTTTTGGCCGTGGGATGGGATGGTTTTGGCCGTGAGATGGGATGGTTTTGACCGTGAGATGGGATGGTTTTGACCGTGGGATTGGGATGGAATGGTTTTGACCGTGGGATGGAGATGGGATGATTTTGACCGTGGGATGGGGATGGAAAGGTTTTGCGGATGGAATGGTTTTGGCCGTGGGCTGGGGATGGAATGGTTTTGGCCGTGGGATGGGGATGGAATGAACTTGGCCGTGGGATGGGGATGGAATGGTTTTGGCCGTGGGATGGGGATGGAACAGTTTTGACCATGGGATGGGGTTGGAATGGTTTTGGCTGTGGGATGGGTATGGAATGGTTTTGACTATGGGATGGGGATGGGGATAGAACGGATTTGACCGTGGGATGGGGATGGAATGGTTTTGGCCGTGGGATGGGGATGAAATGGTTTTGGCTGTGGGATGGGGATGAAATGGTTTTGGCCATGGGATGGGGATGGAATGGTTTTGGCCATGGGATGAGGATGGAATGGTTTTAGCCATGGGATGAGGATGGAATGGTTTTGTCCGTGGGATGGGGATGGAATGGTTTTGACTGTGGGATGGAGGTGGAAAGGTTTTGGGGATGGAATGGTTTTGGCCGTGGGCTGGGGATGGAATGGTTTTGGCCGTGGGATGGGGATGGAATGAATTTGGCCGTGGGATGGGGATGGAATGAACTTGGCCGTGGGATGGGGATGAGATGGTTTTGGCCATGGGATGGAATGGTTTTGACCGTGGGATTGGGATGGAACAGATTTGACCGTGGGCTTGGGATGGAACAGATTTGACCGTGGGATGGAACAGATTTGACCATGGGATGGGGATAGAAAGGTTTTGGGGATGGAATGGTTTTGGCCGTGGGATGGGGATGGAACAGTTTTGACCATGGGATGGGGTTGGAATGGTTTTGGCTGTGGGATGGGTATGGAATGGTTCTGACCGTGCGATGGTTTTGACCATGGGATGGGGATGGGACGGATTTGGCCGTGGGATGGGGATGGGACGGATTTGGCCGTGGGATGGGGATGGGATGGTTTTGACCGTGGGATGGAGATGAAATAGTTTTGGCTGTGGGATGGGGATGGAACGGATTTGACCATGGGATGGGGATGGAATGGTTTTGACTGTGGGTTGGGCATGGAATGGTTTTGACAGTGGGATGGGGATGGAACGGTTTTGTCCATGGGATGGGGATGGAATGGTTTTGACCGTTTGACCGTGGGATGGAGATGAAATAGTTTTGGCTGTGGGATGGGGATGGAACGGATTTGGCCATGGGATGGGGATGGAACGGATTTGACCGTGGGATGGGGATGGAACAGTTTTGACCGTGAGATGGGGATGAAACGGTTTTGGCCGTGGGATGGGAATGGAAAGGTTTTGGGGATGCAATGGTTTTGACTGTGGGTTGGGGATGGAAAGGTTTTGTCCGTGGGATGGGGATGGCAATGGTTTTGACCGTGGGATGGGGATGTAATGGTTTTGGCCGTGGGATGGAATGGTTTTGACTGTGGGTTGGGCATAGAATGGTTTTGACAGTGGGATGGGGATGGAACGGTTTTGTCCATGGGATGGGGATGGAATGGTTTTGACCGTTTGACCGTGGGATGGAGATGAAATAGTTTTGGCTGTGGGATGGGGATGGAACGGATTTGGCCATGGGATGGGGATGGAACGGATTTGACCGTGGGATGGGAATGGAACGGTTTTGACCGTGAGATGGGGATGAAACGGTTTTGGCCGTGGGATGGGAATGGAAAGGTTTTGGGGATGCAATGGTTTTGACTGTGGGTTGGGGATGGAAAGGTTTTGTCCGTGGGATGGGGATGGAAAGGTTTTGTCCGTGGGATGGGGATGGCAATGGTTTTGACCGTGGGATGTGGATGGAATGGTTTTGACCGTGGGATGTGGATGGAATGGTTTTGGTCGTGCAATGGGGATGGAATGGTTTTGACTGTGGGTTGGGCATGGAATGGTTTTGACAGTGGGATGGGGATGGAACGGTTTTGTCCGTGGGATGGGGATGGAATGGTTTTGACCGTGGAATGGGGATGGAATGGTTTTGTCCGTGGGATGGGGATGGAATGGTTTTGACCGTTGGTTAGAGAACAGAATTACTACCACTTCAGGCTTCATTTTTGTTTCAGTCACTGTATCACGGATGCACTGATTGCAAACTGGGGTGCATACATTGTCCATCAGTGGTTACATTGTTCATCAGCTTGTTTGAGCAGCTGGTACATTTCTGCCCCATGGAATCTTGCACTTATATGGATTCAAGGGCAAAACATACAGATGTTTAAGGGAATAAAAGATATCAATGATCAAGTATCAACTTTATTTTCCATATACGTTTACATGGATTAGGAATTTGCTGTGATGTGTTGCGCAACATGTAACAACAAATTCAACAATTATAAAGAATTGTGTAAAATAAAGTTAGAAGTATGGATATGGAATAAAATGTACATGAATACATAAATACCAGCATGCATTTACAATGTATACAGCATTATAAAAAATGGCTTAAAGTGTTTCCGTGCAGTGACTGATGTAATAGATAGAAGTGATATGGGAATAGTGTGGGATTGTGCTCTCAAGGCGGAGGGACAACCTTGCTTTTAAATGGCTTTGCAGATTGTAAGGACCTACTATGGTTCCTGGCAGCAAAATAAAATGCTAGTTCAGGCACAATGGGCCAAATGGCTTCAGCTACACCAATTTGAGTTAAGATAAAGGAAATCAGGAGGCTGAGAGTCGTCAGACATATCCACCCTGACTGGTGTAAGGTGAGATGAATCTGCTAGAGTCCAGGAGGTATAATGGAGACCAGAACCAGGTAGGCCATCTGATTTTCTTCTGTATTTTTCAGTTTTTATTCATCAAAATCTGGTCATTTTATTTGCTAAAATAAACCTAAGAGATGCATCAATTTTCATTCATCATAGTGCGCAATGCAATTGAGATTATCATATATACACTTGTATTAATAGTCATATTACTCATTAAAATGTGGCTAGATACACACAAGTGAACTGTGCATCTCTTATGCAGATGCATGGACGTTTTGAAAATCAGATCCAAATTTCTGAAAGCAAAATGAAAATGAAAATTTGGCATGGTCAATATTTATTTGCAGTGTAGAGTTTTACAGATGAAATAAAACTTCAAAGCCTTTGGGAGTTGCTTTTTATTGATTAAAACCAGAAATTTCTAGCTCTAGGGTGAAACAGCTCAACAATAATTCAAACTGGAGTAATTCTAAGTATACTTGTGGTATAGTGTTGCCTGTAGGAAACGAATTAAAAGACAATTAAGCAGGGCAAAGATTTAGTTGTGGAACTTTTATCCAAACCACTGATGTGTGTTTACTTAAATTCCAGAGAGTAAGTTAGCCTTCAGAAACCTGAACCCAATGAACCTCACTCCACTGGAGGCAGAAGCCATGAGGAATGCCCATACAATGATAAGTGATTTACAAATAAGCATCTTAATTCGATGCATGGCAAAACGTGTGTTCGTCCATCATCGACGTCGATGAGGACCTCGACACCATTATGATGGTGTCAAGACCAGCACGTGGTTTGGATTTAAGTGAGGGAGAGTTGCGCATAAAACATAATTATAATTGTCCTAATATACATGGGTTCAAATCTTGTCTCTCAGCTCATTAAAGAACTGAAAGTAATGTAAGAGCTCTACATTTTAAGATTGTTAAGAACAATCTTAAATCTAGGCTGAAAGGTTCCTTGTTGGACTTCAACCTGATTTAGTAGTTGATAAGTAAGCAGACATTTATATAGCACTTGCTATAACCAAAGAATCACGAGAAGAGCAATAATAACCAGAAGAGACACTACAGATGCTGGAAACTGGGGCAACATAAAAAGCACTGGAGAAACTCAATAGATCAGGTATCATTTCTGGAGGGAAATGGATAGTTTATGTTTTGGTTCGAGACCCTTCATCTCAGGTGAACAGTCTCGACCCAAAATGTCGACAGCCACTTCCCTCCAAAGATGATGCCTGCCCGCTGAGTTCTTCCAGTGTCTTTTGTGTTGCTAACAACTAACCAAGTTCCTTTTGAAGAGCAGTTGCTCCTCTAGAAAAGCAAAATTTCAGTGAATTGAAGGATAAATATTGGCCTGGACTTCAAACTGGGCTCATCTGCACACTTTGGTATATCTGAGAGTGAGTAGATGTTTGAACATTGGTCTCAGTAAGCCACAGTTGACTTCTGAAATCCTCATTAACTGGAGACTATCATTTGTCAGGATGCTCAACATAAATTCAAAACTGGAAGCAAGAATCCCATTCATCGTCTCCCAAAGCCCTGCATGATCACATAGCTGCAGAAGGGAAAGCCATGATAGAGGCCTAGAAAGCCAAAATAAACAAAAGCACTATGAAATTTGAGAACATCTGTGAATGTTCTAAGACAAAATCTTACAATCTGTGTAAACATGTTCTTCAATGTGTTACCAATTATTTCATTACATAGAGATCACTATCTTTATAGTTGTCATCATTTGCCAAGTCAAAAAGCTACATGTAGCCAAGATAAGTTGGAACATCGTTCATGTTCTGATGGTTCCATTGTTGCCGATGGCGTTTTAAAAACCTTTAATCGCTGATTCTACAGAAATAGATGGAAAACTCTCCAATGTGTCATGCCTCTTGAATCCCCAAATCTTTCCTTTTGCCCAGCTTGGGATGGAATCGCCTGCACATGTGTGGACAGGGTAATTGGGGTCGTTTATCAGAATGGAGGCCTGAGTCTAGCAGTGTGATATGGGGTTTGGTGCTAGAACATTTGCTGTAACTTGTATAAAAGATTTGGATGTGAATGTACATACAAGTTATGGCTAGTAAGTCTGTGGAGTCTGTCTTCACATGCTGGGATAGATAACTCCCTATCTCACCGAGGGTTTGAGACCCGTCGGCTGCCCTCACCTGGTTTAGCCGGCTTGTCAAAGCCGCTGCGCAGGGTTTGGCCACTGTCCCATGCAAACAGCTATGAGGAGCCACAGGTGAGAGCTGAGTGCCAGGCAGGGAACCAAAGGTGGACAAACCACCTGAAAAGGACACGGCATGTTCCCCCACCGAGTTGTTCCAGTCCTTTTGGAAGCAAGGATCCATTCCTCAGGATCTTAAAGATGCGCTCGTCTGGCATACGGATGACATGACCTGCCCTCAGGGGTAGACTGATGGTAGACTTGCTCTAAAGAGAACTTCAGTGTCTGGTACTTTGTCTTGCCATCTGATGCCTAATATTCTGCGAAGACAAGTCATGTGGAAATGGTTGAGCTGTCTTGCATGCCTTCTATACACAGTCCACGTTTCACAGGCATACAGGAGGGTAGTGAGTACCACGGCTCGGCTCTGTAGACCTTCAGTTTTGTTGCTGGACTGATCCCTTGACGTTCCCATACAGTGGAGCGCAGTCTACCGAAAGCAGAACTTGCTATTCTGCAGTTAACTTATGTAACAATAGTCACTGCTTGGGAGAAGGTGCTGCCAAGGTAAGTAAACTGGTCCACTGCCTGTAGTTTCTGTCCTTTGATTGTGATTTTGGGTTCTGTGTACGGTGCATGAGGAGCAGGCTGGTGCATGATTTCTGTCATTTTGATGTTGATGGTGAGTCCAAAGTTGTCACAAGCCACGAAGAATTTGTCCGTATTGACTTGCATCTCTGGCTCTGAACCAGTATTACTTTCAAATCTCTTACTATCGCTTTCTTCTGTTAGTCCTGATGAAGGGTTTCGACCCAAAACATTGACTGTACTTCTTCCAATAGATGCTGCCCGGCCTGCTGCGTTCCACCAGCATGTTGTGTGTTTTTCTATGACCATATGCCTTCCACACTATCCTCATGATGAATAATTACCAGTGAGGCTCAGACAGGACAGTGAGTACAGAGGTAACTGAAACATCTGGTTTATTACCAACCCTATACAGTCAAACCTTCATATTCTTAACTGCCTGAACAATCTATTAAAAATAATTCTTGTGACTTTACTATCACTGTGCTTAAAGGCAATATCCAAAAATAGCCATTACATCAAACATTTGGTTATGACAGCACAGTTTTATTTTTTTCTCTTCTAGTCACTTCACAGTCAGCCATGATTCAGTAGTAAAATCTTGACTCACCAAAGCCAGAAGGATGGAATTCCATCCTTAACTATCATTATGCCAGGCTGATAATCAAATCAAATTTAATGTCATGTGCACTGAGGTGCAGGTGCAATAAAATTCTTGCTTGAAGCAACAGCACAGACATATGGAATCAGACAAAACATGAATTGTACATAAACCAGATGAGACAGTGAAGAAAAATACTTTATAAAACAAGTCATTAGTGTGGAAACACTATCAGAGACAAATCCACGCAAGAGCAAGAGGTGGTCTATAGTATTTCATTGCTGAGATAGGGTTAGGTTTCTGCTGGTTGGTTCAAGAACTTGATGGTTGTAGGAAAGTAGCTATTCCTGAATCTGATGCTGTGGCTTTTGTACTTTCTGCTGAACTGTAACAGTGAGAAGAGAACATGAGCCAGATGGTGGGGATCATTGATGAAAGATGCCATCTTCTTGATGCAGTCCCTCATGTAGAAGCTGTGCCCACGATGGAACAGGCTGTGTCCACAACTCTTTGCATTGGTACTGACAACACGTGGCATTGCCTTCCCCTGTTGGTCTTTCAGTAAAAGATACCTATTGTAGGTGAGTGAATCTGGAGTAACACACACAAAATGCTGAAGGAACACAGCAGGTCAGTCTGGATCTTTGGAGGGAAATGAACAGTCGACGTTTTGAGCCAGAACACTTAATCAGGACTGGAAAGGAAGGGAGCAGAAGCCAGAATAAAAGGGTGGGGTAGGAGCAAGAACTGGCAGGTGATGGATGTTTCTGATCACGTCCAAGATATCCTGGTGGGAAGGAGAACAACCAGAGGTAGTGGTACATATTGGCAGGAAAAGGGAGGAGGTCCTGTAAGCAGACTACAGGGAGTTAGGTAAGAAGTTGAAAAGCAGGACCACAAAGTTAATCATCTCAGGATTACCGCCTGTGTCATGCGACAGTGAGTATAGGAATAGAATGAGATGGAGGATAAATGCGTGGGTGAGGGATTGGAGCAGGGGACAGGGATTCAGATTTCTGGATTATTGGGACCTCTTTTGGGGCAGGAATGACCTGTACAAAAAGGACAGGTTGCACTTGAATCCCGGGGGACCAATATGCTGTTGGGGAGGTTTGCTGAGGCTGTTGAGAGTTTAAACTAGGATTGCTGGGGGTGGAAACCAAACTGAAGAGACAGAGGAAGAGGCGGTTGGCTCACAAACAGAGAAAGCTTGGAGACAGTGTGAGAGGGAGGATAGGTAAGTGATCAAGAAGGGACAAACTCAGACCGATGGTTTGAAATGTGTCTATTTATAGACCACCCAATAGTAACAGGGACATCAAGGAGCAGATAGGAAGACAGGTTCTGGAAAGGTGTAATAATAACAGGGTTGCCATGGTGGGAGATTTTAATTTCCCAAATATTAATGGCATGTTCCTAGAGCAAGGGGTTTAGATGGGGTGGAATTTGTTGGGTGTGCTAAAGAAGGTTTCTTGACACAATATGTAGATAAGCCTACAAGAGAGGCTGTACTTGATCTGGTATTAGGAAATGAACCTGGTCAGGTGTCAGATCTCTCAGTGGGAGAGCATTTGTGTGGAGTTCTGCATAGGTACGTTCCAATGAGACAGGGAAGTTATGGTAGGGTACAGGAACCGTGGTGTACAAAGGCTGTTTTAAATCTAATCAAGAAGAAAAGAGCTTACGAAAGGTTCAAAAAGCAAGGTAATGACAGAGAGCTAGAAGATTATAAGGCTAGCAGGAAAGAGCTCAAGAAAGAAATTAGAAGATCCAGAAGGGGCCATGAGAAGGCCTTGGTGGACAGGATTAAGGAAAATCTTTTACTTTTACTTTACTTTATTGTTGCCAAACAATTGATACTAGAGCGCACAATCATCACAGCGATATTTGATTCTGCGCTTCACGCTCCTGGAGTACAAATCGATAGTAAATATTAAAACTTTAAATTATAAATCATAAATAGAAAATAGAAAAGGGAAAGTAAGGTAGTGCAAAAAAAATGAGAGGCAGGTCCGGATATTTGGAGGGCAGGGCCCAGATCTGGGTCAGGATCATTCAGCAGTCTTATCACAGTTGGAAAGAAGCTGTTCCCAAATCTGGCCGTATGAGTCTTCAAGCTCCTGAGCCTTCTCCTGGAGGGAAGAGGGACGAAAAGTGTGTTGGCTGGGTGGGTCATGTCCTTGATTATCCTGGCAGCACTGCTCCAACAGCGTGTGGTGTAAAGTGAATCCAAGGACAGAAGATTGGTTTGTGTGATGTGCTGCGCTGTGTTCACAATCTTCTGCAGCTTCTTCCGGTCTTGGCCAGGACAACTTCCATACCAGGTTGTGATGCACCCTAGAAGAAGGCTTTCTACGTTGCATCTATAAAATTAGTGAAGGTTTTAAGGGGACAGGCCAAATTTCTTCAGCATTCTCAGGAAGTAAAGGTGCTGGTGGGCCTTCTAAACCCCAAGATATTCTACAAGTATGTTAAGAGCAAGAGGATAAGATGTGAGAGAATAGGAGCAATCAAGTGTGACAGTCGAAAAGTGTATATGGAACCAGAGGAGATAGCAGAGGTACTTAATGAGTACTTTGCTTCAGTATTTACTACAGAAAAGGATCTTGGTGATTGTAGGGATGACTTACAGTGGACTGAAAAGCTTGAGCATGTAGATATTAAGAAAGAGGATGTGCAGGAGCTTTTGGAAAGCATCAAGTTGGCTAAGTCACCTGGACTGGACTAGATGTACCCCAGGCTACTGTGGGAGGTGAAGGAGGAGATTGCTGAGCCTCTGGCAATGATCTTTGCATCATCAATGGGGCCGGGAGAGGTTCTAGAGGATTGGAGGGTTGTGGATGTTGTTCCATTATTCAAGAAAGGGAGTAGAGATACCCAGGAAATTATAGACCAGTGAGTCTTACTTCATTGGTTGGTAAGTTGATGGAGAAGATCCTAAGAGGCAGGATTTATGAACAGCTGGAGAGGCATAATATGATTAGGAATAGTCAGTATGGCTTTGTGAAAGGCAGATCATGCCTTATGAGCCTGATTGAATTTTTTGAGGATGTGACTAAACACATTGAAGGTAGAGCAGTAGGTGGTGTATATGGATTTCAGCAAGGCATTTGACAAGGCACCCCATGCAAGGCTTATTGAGAAAGTAAGGAGGCAAGGGATCCAAGGGGACATTGCTTTGTGGATCCGGAACTGGCTTGCCCACAGAAGGCAAAGAGTGGTTGTAGATGGGTCATATTCTGCATGGAGATCAGTCACCAGTGGTGTACCTCAGGGATCTGTTCTGGGACCCCTACTCTTCATGATTTTTATATATGACCTGGATGAAGTAGTGGAGGGATGGGTTAGTAAATCTGATGATGACATAAATGTTGGAGGTGTTGTGGATAGGGTGGAGGGCTGTCAGAGGTTACAGCAGGACATTGATAGGATGCAAAACTGGGCTGAGAAGTGGTAGATGGAGTTCAACCCAGGTAAGTGTGAGGTGGTTCATTTTGGTAGGTCAAATATGATGACAGAAAATAGTATTAATGGTAAGACTCTTGGTAGCATGGAGGATCAGAGGGATCTTGGGGTCCAAGTTCATAGGACACTCAAGGCTGCTGTGCAGGTTGACTCTGTGGTTAAGAAAGCATACAGTGCATTGGCCTTCATCAATTGTGGGATTGAGTTTAGGAGCCGAAAGGTAATGTTGCATCTATATAGGACCCTGGTAAGACCCCACTTGGAGTACTGTGCTCAGTTCTGGTCGCCTCACTATAGGTAGGATGTGGAAACCATAGAAAGGGTGCAGAGGACATTTACAAGGATGTTGTCTGGATTGGAGAGTATGCCTTGTGAGAATAAGTTGAGTGAACTCGGCCTTTTCTCCTTGGAGCGATGGAGGATGAGAAGTGACCTGATAGAGGTGTATAAGATGATGCGAGGCATCGATCATGTGGATAATCAGAGACTTTTTCCCAGGGCGGAAATGGCTAGCACGAGAGGGTACAGTTTTACAGTGCTAGAAGTAGGTACAGAGGAGATATCGGGGTTAAGTTTTTTTTACGCAGAGAGTGGTGAGTGCGTGGAATGGGCTGCCGACAACAGTGGTGGAGATGGATACGATAGGGTCTTTTAAGAGACTCTTGGATAGGTATATGGAGCTCAGAAAAATAGAGGGCTATAGGTAACCCTAGTTAATTTCTCAGGACATTTTCTGCACAGCTTTGTAGGCCGAGGGGCCTGTATTGTGCTGTAGGTTTTCTATGTTTCTAATCCAGGTGAGAGGAGGTAGGTAGAAAGGAAGGGGAGAGAGGGGAGGTGGAAGGTGGAAGAAGGAAGAAGCAGAGTTGAACCTGATGTAATCTGGGACATCTGAGAATCTCACTCCCACCATACTTGCTTTGCACAGAGGGTAAGAATGGATATTTTAGATGCTATCTTCATAAATATGGTTCCTCTGTGTGAGACGACACTATTTCCTATGTCTGTAAGAATGTGCAAGCAAATGTTTTTCTATTTTAAGTATTCCAAATATTTCATTAAGAATTTGCAGCTTGTCATGACTGATGTTTTGCATATTAAGTGCTAATTTGAAGGGATTCAGCCTCATCATTGCAAAATAAATTGAGTATATTATCCTCAGAGTCTTGGCCAAAATGTATGGCTAAGAGCAACAGATTATCTGCTATCACTTTGCAGTTTTTTGGGAGATTCTCTTGTGCAAAAAATGGCTACCTTGCTTGTGATGGCTACCTCATTGTCACAAAGTGCATTTCAGCTACTGGCCAAGAAATACATTCAGATACAAAGGTTTGTGGTTTCTTGAGCTATCTGTACATTACCTCAGAATGGAAAAGATGTGACTTCTAAAGCAACATTGGAATAAATGACAGGGCAATTTTTAAAAACCTAAGAGCAATCTCTTTTCAATCCAGTATGTTTTTCCAAAATGAGGTCATGAAGAAACACTTTTAGATATTTCTAACTGGCGAGTGAAAATGTATGAGGAGAGTCAACATTTCGACCTGTGACCCGATGAAGAATTTCAGCCTGAAATGTTGACTGTTTGTTCCTCTTTATAGATGCTGCCCGACCTGCTGAGATCCTCCAGCATCTGTAGAATTTCTTTAAGATTGCAGAGTAGAGACATAATCTGGCTTTA
This sequence comes from Mobula hypostoma, assembly GCF_963921235.1. Classification (NCBI taxonomy): domain Eukaryota; kingdom Metazoa; phylum Chordata; class Chondrichthyes; order Myliobatiformes; family Myliobatidae; genus Mobula; species Mobula hypostoma. The sequence continues at coordinate 174,947,727 of NC_086097.1, forward strand.
AAATATCTAATTCTATTAAGTGACATGGTTTGATTGATCATTAAATTAATTTTGTTTTAATTGTTATTTTCAACTCTGGGCTGAACATTAATGGAGATAAGGGACACTGCATCAGAACTTCTAAAATTCCTGCCATTTCCCCACCCCACACCACCACGCGTGTACGCACAAGCAGCAACTGCTTGATCCACTGAGTTCCTCCTGCAGTTTAATTTTTGCTCTGGATTCTTATATCTGCAGTCTCTTATGTTATCGGTAGCGATTGGCTGTAAATGTTTCCCTGAAGTAACTATTGCTTTGCATATCAAGTGGTAACTTCAAGAAATTCCTCCTCACCATCACAAAGGACAAATGACTTTTCCTCAGCTCTTTGGCCAAAATGTGTCCCCTGGCTGTGAAAGGCACACAGCAAGTCTTTTAATCTATCCCTGGAATGGTGGAAAACTAGGTAGAGGAAAGCATTTTCTGAAGCTTTAGTGCCCTCTAAAGGGCTATATTTTATACACCAGCTCAAAATATTTAGAACTTGGTGTATTCAAAAATTTCTATTAATGTCCAGAAACAAATGCAGTTGTGCCAGGACAGTGTAAAGACACAGAATCACTATTAATTAATATTAATGGCTCCGTCTAAGTAGACAATGGATGTGCCCGGTTTAGGACTCAATTGGGTGTGGAACAGCGTCGGCTGTGGCTGAATAAGCCGATTCTTGAGCGGCAGTCTTTGGCACAGCTGCGGCACAGGAAGGCTGATGGCTGCGGCTGGGGAGTCACTGCCACAGCTTTCCTTCTCTCTCTTCTGTCCGACCACAGTCGAGGTCGTTTTTCCTCTGCATTGGTAATGCCTGTACGTACAGCCTGTCGCCAGGTACAGCGATTTGCAGCTGTCTCTTCCCAAGTGTCCACCCCGATATCAGACTTCAGGTCACGTTTACAGACATCCCTGTAACGCAGCAGTGGTCACCCTGTGGGCCGGGATCCTGTGGCGAGTTCTCCGTATAGGATGTCCTTGGGGATGCGGCCATCTTGCATGCGGCAGACGTGGCCAAGCCAGCGCAGTCATCGCTGTGTGAGAAGGACATACATGCTTGGCATGCTGGCCTGGTCCAGGATACCCTTGTTTGGCACGCGGTCTTTCCAGGAAATGCCCAGGAACTGATGCAAGCACCGTAGGTGGAAACCGTTGAGGTGGTGCTCTTGGTGCGCGTAGGTGGGCCAACTCTCGCTGCCGTAGAGAAGAGTACTCAGTACGCAGGCTCTGTACGCTGCAATCTTGGTGGCTGTGGTGAGTTTCTTGTTTCTCCACACTCCCTCTGACAGCTTGGCCATAGCAGCAGCGGCTTTCCCTATTCGCCTGTTGAGCTCTGGATAAATTACAAAAATAAGTAATGCAGTAAATAGAAATAGAGGTTGTGTTCATAGACCGTTAGAAAGTATGATGGCGAAGGGGAAGAAGCTGTTCCTGAATCATTGAGGGTGGGTTGTCAGGCACGTGTACCTCCTTCTCAATGGTGGTAACAAGAAGAGGGTATGGGTGGGTCCTCACTGAAAGATGCCACCTTCTTGGAGCATCGTCTTTTGAAGATCTCTCGATGGTGGGGAGGGTTGTGCCTGTGGTGGAGCTGGGTGAGTCTACAATCCTCTGCAACTTCTTTTCATCCTGCACATTGGGGACTCCATACTAGGAGGCAATGCAACTAGTCATAATGCTCTCCAAATTGCAACTGTATATCAGGGCAGCACTGGTAGCATTTTGTGTTCCTTCAGCAGTTGTCTCCAATCTTCATACTCCCTCCCCCATCTTGCATTGCTCTGATGCACTCTCCCATCTTCTGACAGCACCTTCCCTTGTAACTGAAGAAGCTACACCTGTTCTACCTCCTCCATTCTGCATTCTAAACAAGTTCCAGCTGAAGCAATGATTTACTTATACTTCTGTGTTCATAATCTGTGCTCATCTCTGAGGATACTTAACTGAGAATAGATCTGTTCAGTTATATATATTAACCAAGACTCCCAATACCTGAAATTTTAATTTCAGATTTTTGGTGCTTGTGTGTTTTTTTTTCCCATGTACATAAACTTTAAATTTCTAAAAAAAAGTTAACACAGGCATAAAACAAATAACATTTATCCCAGCAGTCTTATATAGTGATATAGTTTTCATAGTGATAAACTCAATTGCACTGACTTACTGTTTAATTCATTCTATGTGGGCTTAATCTCTCATAAATCCTCTGGATTCAAACACTGATTACAATTAAACAAACAAGAGTTCAGTTTAATGTCAGTAAAATATATTGCAGTCACAATGAATTTCAACTACGTGCAGATCAATGCAAGGCAATCTTGTCAGCACTGCATGGCTGGAAATAGCAAATAAGAAACAAATCTGTTCAGAGAGTTATCTTTGAGTCAATTAGCATCAGAATTCAAACTCAGCTTAACAGGATGTACCATTTAATTGAAGACAAGAGCTCTGGCCATTGGAGAGAGAATGTAAACAGTGAACTTCAGACAAGCTTTGAGATACCGCCTGAAACTTGCACAAGTATCTAGTAGCATCTTTTTAAACTTCAATATTTATTTTTGCGAGGCGATACTGCAGGGAAGCGGAATTCCTCACCAGTACCAAGCCACGCTTCTCTGCCGGTTGATTGGACAGCATATGCAAGAGTCCTAATAAGCTAACAAATGCCAAGGCTTCCCCACAGCCTACATTCAGTGAAAAATCCCCTTGGCTTACATATCCAATTGCAAGTCTGGAGCAGTGGGACATCACATCCTGTGGTGGATCAGGCCACAAGCCTAGAACTAAGTCCTTTTGATAATTTGAAACTGATTCGAAGTCCTGTCCTCCAGAGCCACTTTCTTGAACTTTTGACAAAGCTCCTTTCTTTTTCTTCAAGATTTTAATTTGCCGTTTGTAGGGGTCTCTGTGCTTTGGTTCTTGAGGAGCACATCTCTGAGGCTCAGAGGCTGCAAACTGGAGGTCTTCCTCAGAAGGAATACAAATTGTTGCATTGGCAATGGGACAGCCCTTTGTCAATGATGAGAGTCTGGCCCAGACAAGGAACCGGGGATAGGAGCACACAATGGAATTCACCACATCTGCAGCCATCTGCACTTGCAGGGACCCACGGGCGAGTTTAGCTTGCTGACCACGGCTTGATGTGGGGCGACACCATGCAGATAATTGCTTCAATAACTTTCTGCTCCTAGAACACAACAGAAACAACGATGACTACAATACCCTGCTAACTTATAGAATCACTTGAGCACAACCATGTTTTAAATTATGCTTTTCAGAGTACATTGGCACGAAGTTGGAGAACAGTTGGAAAGCAGTTACTGCAGTTTGAATTGAGTGCAGCACAAGAGGGATACAGATTTAAAACATTTAAAGAAAAACTTGGAACAAGTTTCGAAGTCTATAAAGTCAAATTTATTGTCATATGCACAAGTTTATGTCTGCACAGATGCAATGAAAATCTTGCTTGCAGGAGAATCTCAGGTATATAGCATATAAGCAGCATTCTTAAGATAAAAAATTTACAAGAAATAACACAATTATAACAAAAAGTGCACTAAAATAATTGTTCCAAGCAGACACAGTGCTCAGTATGCAAGATGGACAACCAGATCAGAACAAAACCCCCTAAAACATTATAAAAATAGATAGTGCACTTTGTCTTTCAGAATATGAAAACAATGAGCAGCTAGTTACAGACAGGGGTCTTGGGGGTCCATGTCCACAGCTCCCTGAAAATAGCTGGGCAAGTAAATTGGTGCTAAAGGTGGCATATTGCATGCTTACCCTTGTTCCTCATGGTATTGAACACAAGACTCAGTGCACCATATTGCAGCTATATAAAGCTTTGATTAGACTGAACTTAAGAGTAGTGTACAATTCTGGTTGACCCATTACAGAAGGATGCGGAGCCTTTGGAAAGGGTACAGAAGAGATTCACCAGGATGCTGCCTGGACTAAAAGGTATAAGAGTTTGGAAAAACTTGCATTGTTTTCTCTGGAGCATCAGAGGAAGGGGGGAAACCTTATATTAGTTTGTGAAAGGCATAGATAAGCAGAATCGTTTTCCCAGGGAAGAAATATCAAATACTAGAGGGCATGTATTAAGAGTGAAAAGATTAAAAGAGGTGTTCAGGGCAGAGAGTGGTAGAGACTGGAACAGGCTGCTGGGGTATTAGTAGATAAATGCCATTTAGATAAAAACATGAATATACGGGAAATTAAAGGGGATGGATCATGTGTAAGCAGAAGAGTTTCATTTAATCTGGATTATATTTAACGCAGACATTATGAGCTGAGGGGCCTGTTCCTGTGCTGTACTGTTCTATGGTCGTGATATAGCGCAACGTTATTACAGCTCGGGGCAATACAGTGTTTGGAGTTCAATTCTGGGTCCGTTATTTAAGGGTTCTCTGTATGTCCTCCCCATGGAATGCATGGGTTTTCTCTGGGTCCTCCATTTTCCTCCCACAGTCCAAAGGCGTATACGGTAGGTTAAACGGTCATTGGAAATGCTCCCATAATTAGGTTTGTCGGGGCCTGCTCTGCTCTGTTTTGCTAAGTATAAATAAAGTGCAGGAGATGCAGATTGCTTACTGTCCTTGCCTTAAAACATTGAAGCTATTTTATCAGTAATTAGAGACTGATAATGAAATCAAGATATCATCCTTTCTAATGCTTCTACTCAATAAAAAGAGGAATCCTTTCTCAGGCATACCTTCATTAGTAATATTGATAGACTTTGGAAAAAGACCAAGTGATATACAGACCTTAGTACAGAAACATGACCACTTTCTGCTGGAATGTCTTTAGTGCTTGAAATTGTTGGCCCAAGAACAACATTTTCAGAATCCTCTTCCATTTCCTCCCCAGGCTCAGGAGTTTTCTCGTTATTTGATGACTGTTTGGGCATTTTTCCTTCATCTACACAAACTGGACTATCCTTTGAGTTCTGCACTTCAGAAGTTAGCTCTGTTTCTTTGCCAAAGAGAGTAGGTTTGACACTGTTAGCTTTGCACTTTCCTTCCCATTCCTCTACAAGTTGCTGCCAAGGACAACGAAATGGAGTCATGGTGCCATAGTGGATATAGTTGGGTCTCTTGGCAGGTGGATATCTAAAGAGAAATATGGTTAGTCTGTAGAACAAATGGGTAAAACTTCAATATAATGTTATCAAGAGAATAATATACAAGCCTTCTAAGACAACTACAATAAACTATGATGAAGCCCAGGCTGGAATCTGGCGCAAAGAATAAACTGCTGGAGGAACTCAGCAGGTCAAATTGTGTGGGGGAAGCGGGGTGGTGAAAGAATTGTCAATGCTCCTGATTGTGATTATATATCAGAACTCAAATGTCTTGACTCTTACATTTTGTTCTGATCCTGACGTAGCATCTTAACAAAATATGTCAACAGTCCCTTTCCCTTCACAAAAGACAAAGCCCATGCTCATTTTTCAAAAATCTGCTAGTTTGCAATAAATTACATTAGTTCAGGTAGATCTTTAAATGGCACAAAAACACTCAGTAGCCACTTTATTAGGTACTTCCTAGTACAGGAGGTACTTACTAAAGTGGCCACTGAGTGTATTTCTGTATGTTCGTGGTCTTCTGCTGCTGCAGCCTATCCACTTCATGGTTCAACATGTGCGTTCAGAGATGCTCTTCTGCACACTACTGTTGTAACGTGGTTATTGGACTTCCTGTCGCCTTCCTGTCATCTGAACCAGTCTGGCCATTCTCCCCTGACCCCTCTCAATTAACAAGGTGTTTTGCTCACAGAACTGACACTTACGGGATGATTTTTTTTGTTTGTTTTTTGCACCATTCTCTGTACACTCCAGGGACAGTTACGCATGAAAATCCCAGGAGACCAGCAATTTCTGAGATAGTCAAACCACCCTATCTGGCACCAACCATCAGTCACTTTGATCACATTTCTTCCCCATTTTGATGCTTGGTTTAAACAACAACTGAACCTCTTGACCATACCTGCCCATGTTTTTATGTATTGAATTGCTGCCACATGATTGACTGATATTTGCATTAACATACAGATGTACCTAATAAAGTGGCCACTGAGTGTATATGTTGACATATCTCATTAAGATGCTACATCAGGATCAGAACAAAACGCAAGAGTCAAAACGTTTGAGTCATCCTTTTATTAGGTGATGTTCAGTGAAATTGATTCATTAATGTTTTAATTTTAAACTTCAAATGCAAATATTTAAGCTTTAGCTACAAGTGAACCAATACTGTAGTGGTTCAAAATGCTCAACTCCACAAATTAGCAGACAAAAATAACTAATTTTCAATAAGAAGGCAAAGCAGTATAGGATTAAATTACTATCCAGATGCCTAGACAAATAAACTGTTAGAAGAGTGTCACATTGGGCAGCACAGTGCTGCAATGACCATGAGCACAGAAACCTGGTGGAATCAAACCAGTTAGACATGGAACCATAATGAGTGAAGGTGTAAAGAAATGCATGATGTAATCTGCATAAAGCTTTTAAAGTCTTAATTAATTCAAATGGAAATAGAATTGTAAATGTAGCAAGTCAAATAAAAACAGTGCAGGCATATACTAAAAATCTCAAGCAGAAATACTTGATAAAGGTTTCCATTCATATTTCCACCCAATTACATTAACCCCAATACTGAAGAGTACCTCCGAAGTTAATTTGGCATCAAAAGGTCTCCGACAAAGGATGCAAAAAATTTTCCCAGAATGTTGACCCAAGTTTAAATCTTATGATATGATTTAAATGCTATGTACTTTTATTTTTATTCTGTTGTTAAATTCTTATAATGCTACCTGTAATAGGATTGCTGCTTACCTCTTGTATTTGTCCATTAGCTCTTTCTCAGTCTCCTCACTGTGCCGCATGCCAGCTGGACAGTCTGGAAAATCATCAGGGAAATGTGGGATTCCCTGATACTGAGAATGCTTAACTCCTTCTTGCAAACCTCCTGCTCGTATACCCCTATAGATCTGACATAATAGTCACAAAATTTCATACATGATTAAAACCTCAAAACATGGACATTTTACCTACTGGAAAGAAGGGAGGAATTCAAAGAAACAGAGTAGACAGCATCTTTAACTATTGGGTTAATTGAGGGAGGACATAGGAGTGGTACAGGTTAAACAGCTCTGGATAGGAGACTGGAGGTGATAGCGGATAAAGTAATGAGTCAGCCTCCCATTACAGCTAAAACAAGCTGCTGGAGGAACTCAGTGAGTCAGGCAGCACCTGTACAAGGAAATGGACAGTTGATTTCAGGTCGAGACCCTTCACTTGTACCAAAAGAGTACAGGGAAGATAGCTAGTGTAAAAGCTGGCATGAAATACCTAACATTAGAGGTGGGTAAGATTGCAAAAATGAAAATTAAATGTTCTTCATTTAAAAATATAATTAAAGACAGTCAGCATAGATTTGTACAAGTCATGTCTCATCTTATGAATTAGAGTTATTTGAGAAAGGATTTCAGTACATTGAAAAGAGAAAAGCATTCGATAAGATACTGCTTTGTGCATTAATGGCAAGTTCATAATATGCAGTATTAAAAGTATCAGCACTACAACAGGTAGTTGAAGATTTTTGGAGGACCAAGAACAATACCGACTAATCGACTTTTAATGACTTGAACAACGCTTGCCCCACTGTAAAACAACACAGGTGTCGATCTCAAAAGATAACTAAATAATCTGGCCTTGGTTTACAGGATACAATAGAAAAATGTACAGACAAAACAAAAAGACAAGCATGGTTAGCTGCCAGGAGGTCTGCAGACGAGTTAAGAGATTAAGTAGAATTAGAAGAGGTCAAGCAACACACACAAAATGCTGGAGGAACGCAGCAGGCCAGGCAGCATCTATGGAAAAGAGTACAACTGACATTTCCGGCCAAGGCCCTTCATAGGGACTAGTTTTTAGACGAGGTCAAGGCCACTTGGCCCAAGTAATCAAGTCAGTGTTTGTGATGCATTGGAGACTCCTCCAATCTCCCTTTTAAACACTTTGAAATAATTCCTTCTAGTTTTCACTGCGATAGTGAATTCTATATCCTGAGCACTCTCGAGGGAAAAGGGCTTACTCTGAATCCACTTCTGATTTCCTTCAAAATATCTCAAATTGAAAGCATATTTCCCATTATATGAGACACTTTCCTTGTGTGTACTCCATTGAAAGCCTCCATAACTTTGAAAATAATCTGGAGCCACTTTCAAGACACTGGGAAGATGACAAATGAAATTTAATGCTGGGAAATTAGAAGTTTTGGAACAAGGAACAAGAACATAAATCCAGTAAATGAAAAATCTTTAAAAGCAAGAAAAGCAGACGGATTGAAGGAATCCAGATAAGTCTTTACCAGTGACAAGTTGACAAGGCTATCTGATAAAGGAAAATAGAACTTAAGTTTTCAAACTGGATTCCAAATAAGGATAGTGCTGAAGTTAATTACTATATTACTGGCTCACACAAGATTACAAATGCCTGACTTATGTACAACCCTGTACATAATGACAAACATTTGGGAGACCAGGGGGATAATTTGTCAGCTGTTATGGGGCTGCAGGTACTGTATCCTCTGCCACTTGAGAACTCAGTTTGCACCAATATCATTGCAATTTGCAGAGAAATTCAAATGGTCGAGTTCAATACCCTGGCTTAACTACACAACACACAAGGTGTTGGAGGAATTTGGCCGATCAGGCAGCATCTTTGGAGGACAATGAACAGTTGATAGTTTGGGTTGAGGCCCTTCATCTGAACTGATACATTTAACTACACATTACTCTTGATTGATTTAGATTTGTATTTAAATACGCATATTGCCGGATAGCCACATTTCAAACTTGTGAATGCATAACAACGACAAAAACACCTTTGGCTCCCGAGAAGTTGTCACCTTCCCCACTTTGTTTTCTGTGCTGTGAAACAATTCTCAATATGCTCGCCTGTTCTCTATTCCTCAGTGTACGCCAATCTTGTTGACCAACTCCTGCATGGAGCCATACAAGAAGTGTTCAGTTAGGAGGGAAAACTTGGTAATTGGGGTTTCCTTTACCAGGGCATGGGTCAGACGACCTGACAGATGGTCTCTCTGACAAGGATTGTAAACTGGGTAAAGGTGGGACAAATAAAGGCAGGAGGTGAAAAGTCAAAGGAAATATGCAAAGAAACCTTTTTTTAAAAAAAGAGTAGGTGCCAGGAATCTGCTGTCAGGGGAGATGGTGGAGGCTGATACAATAGATATATTTAAGCACTTCTTAGGTAGGTGCATGAATATGCAGAGAATGGAGGGATATGGACCATGGGAAGGCAGAAGGGACAATTAGGTGTCATGAACTTAATTATTTCAGTACAATAACAAGGGCTGAAGGATTGTCCCCATGTTGGACTGTTCTATGTTCTTAAATTATTTTTGTTGATTGGTGAATTAAACCAGAGCAAATAATAGTAATGAATTTATCAATCAAATGAATGAGGTGGAAGAACACATTAAATATAGTCATAGAAAAATACAGCACAGAAGCGGGCCCTTCGGCCCATCTAGTCCATGCCAAAACCATTTAAACTGCCTACTCCCATCGACCTGCATGGGATCATTGACCTTCATACCCCTACTATCCGTGTACCTATCTAAAATTCACTTAAACAGTGAAATTTGAATTCATGTGCACCATTTGTGCTGGCAGCTCATTCTACACTCTTACGACCGTCTGAGTGAAGTTCCCCTTAAAACTTTTCACCTTTCACCCTCAATCCATGACCTCTGTTTGCAGTCCCACCCAACTTCAGTGGAAAAATCCTCCTTGCATTTACCCTGTCTATACCCCTCATACTTTTGTACACCTCTATCAAATCTCTTCTCAATCTTCTACGTTCTAAGGAATAAATTCCTAACCAATTCAACCTTTCCTTATAACTCAAGTCCTCCAAACTCAGCAGCATCCTTGTACATTTTCTCTGTACTCTTTTTACATCTTTCCTGTAGGTAGGTGGCCAAAACTGCACACAATACTCCATATCAGGCCTCACCAATGTCTTATACAACTAACATAATATCCCATCTCCTGTACTCAACACTTAGATTTATGAAGGCCAATCTGCCAAAGGCTTTCTTTACAACCCTATCAACCTGTGATGCCACTTTCAATGAATTATGGAGCTGTATTTCCAGATCCCTTTGTTCTACCACACTCCTCGGTGCCCTACTGTTCACTGTGCTACCAGAGTACAACACTTCGCACGTAGCAGCACTAAATTCCATCTGCCATTCTTCAGCCCATTTCCCAGCTGATCCAAATCCCTCTGCAAACCATGATAGCCTTCCTCACTGTCCACTGCAACCCCAATCTTGGTGTCATCCACAAATTTGCTGATCTAGATAACTGTATTATCATCCAGATCATTGATATAGATGACAAACAGCCAACCCAACACTGATCGGTGTGGCACACCACTAGTCACAGGCCTCTAGTTACAGAGGTGACCATCTACTACCACACTCTGGGTTCCCCCACATAGACAATGTCTAATCCAATTTACCTCATCTTGAATACAGAGCAACTGAACCTTCTTGATCAACCTCCCCTGCGGGACCTTGTCAAATGTCCATGTAGACAACATCAATTGGCTTGCCTTCATTCACTTTTCTGGAACCTCCTTGAAAAAATCTATAGGGTTTGTTAGACATGACCAACAACGCACAATTCCATGCTGACTATCCTTTATCAGTCCATGTCTATCCAGATACTTATATTCGGTCCCTTAGAATACCTTCTAATAATTTTCCCACAACTGATGTCAGACTCATCAGCCTATAATTTTCTTGTTTATGCTTGGAGCCTTTCTTAAACAGCAGAACAACATTAGCTATCCTCCAATCCTCCACTACCTCATCTATTGGTCGTCGTTAGGTCACATCTGGAATTTCCAGTTGGCGGATGATTTCCCTCCACACCGCTGTCCCAACAATTGTCCACAACATCCTTAGTCTTGTCCAGCTTGGTCCAATCCTTGATGTTATCCAGCCACGTTGTTCTTTGCCTTCCTCTTCATTTCTTTCCCTCCACCTTTCCATTTAGCAAGTCCAAGATGTTATCTCTCTGCGTAATTTGTCCACAGTAAGCAACTTTTAACTTCATAATCTTCTCCAGCAATATCCGTGGTCTATCAACTTCGGACAAAACCCTCTCATTTGAAACTTTCTCTACCCAGCTGATCTTCAATATTCGTCGATAGCACCACATTTCAAAAGCATTAATTTGTTTCATGTCATCCTTCTTCAGGGTCCATGTTTCTGATCCATACCTCCGTAATGACCATACGTAACACTCGAGGCAGCGGATTCTACTTTGGATGTCTACCTTCCGATTGTATCGTAGATCTTTTAGCTTCATGAACTGGGTCTTACCCATACCTATTCTCCTTCTGATCTCAACTTCACATCTCCCGTCACTGCCAAGATATTCAAACTTTCGCACCTGTTTAATGTCTTGTCCATTCACTTGTAACGATACTATCATGAATGAGTCTTTAGTGTTTATTTTGCTTACCACCATCGATTTTGTTTTCTTAGGGCTGATTTAAGTCCGTAGTCAAGACTTTTCTTATTCACTTTATTCAGCATAATTTGCAGTTCGCATTCGCTGTCAGCTAACAACATGGTGTCGTCCGCGTACCTGATGTTATCCACCTTCCTGCCTCCGCTTGGAATACCTATTCCTAAGGATGATATAAATATCTCTGCTAAGGCCCCTGGCACCTCCCACAGGGTCCGAGGGAACAACTTGTCAACCCTGGGAATGTATCCATCCTTATTTGCCTCCAAGACAACAAACACCTCCTCCTCTGTAATCTATATAGGGTCCACAAATCAATGCTGCTTTGCTTCACTGCAATTGACCCCATGTCCATCTCCTGAGTAAATACAAATACAGAACACTTATTTAAGGTTGCCCCAATTTATTTTCGTTCCTCACATAGATTACCATTCTGATCTTCCAGAGGACGAGAGGACCAATTTTGTCTTTTGCAATCATTTTCCTCTTAACGAATCTGTAGATGCCATCAGGATTCTCCTTCACCACGTCTTCTAGGGCAACTTTATGTCTTCTTTTAGCCCTCCTGATTTCATTACTAAGCGTTCTCTTGCATTTCTTATACTCCATAAGCACCTCATTTGTTTCTACCTGCCCATGCACCTCATTTTTTTCTCTTAACCAGGACCTCAATATCTCCTGAAAACTGAAGTTCCTTACACTTGTTATCTTTACCTTTTATTCTGACAGGCACATACAAACTGTGCACTCTCAAAATTTCATTTTTGAAAGCCTCCCTCTTACCAAGCACACCTTTGCCAGAAAACAGCCTGTTTCAATCCACATGCCAGATCATTTCTGATACCATCAAAATTGGCCTTTCTCCAACTTAGAATCTCAACCCATGGACCAGACCGATCTATTTGCATATTCATTTTGAAACTAATGGCATTGTGATCACAGATGTAAAATGCTCCCCTACACAAACTTCTGTCACCTGCCCTGTCTCATTCCCTAAAAGCAGATCACACATTCTCTCGTTGGACTTCTGAATTAAACCGACGTTGTTACTTACATCCTTCACATGCACGAGGAGTAAAAATATTTACGTTACATCTCTAAATGAGCAATGTGCAATTTATAGTAATTTGTAATTAGTAGTGTATACAATGGGACAGTTAATATAACAGAGAAAAACAATTGTATCAGCGCGAATTAATCAGTCTGATGGCCTAGTGGAAGAAGCTGTCCCGGGCCCTGTTGGTCCTGGTTTTTATTCTGTGGTACCATTTCCCAAATGGTAGCAGCTGGAACAGTTTGTGGTTAGGGTGAGTCAGGTCCCCAATGATCCTTCAGGCCCTTTTTACACACCTGTCTTTGTAAATATCCTGAATAGTCAGAAGTTCACAACTACAGATGAGCTAAGCTGTCCACACCACTCTCTGCAGAATTTTGCGATTGAGGGAATTACAGTTCCCATACCAGGCGGTGATGCAGCCAGTCAGGATGCTCTCAATTGTGCCCCTTTAGAAAGTCCTTAGGATTTGGGGGCTCAAACCAAACTTCTTCAACCGTCTGAGGTGAAAGAGGCACTATTGTGCTTTTTTTCTACCACAGCCGGTATGCAAATTCTATCCCATCTAGTTCTTTTACAGTATGAGAGTCCCAGTCAATATGTGAAAAGTTGAAATCACCTACTATAACAAAACTATGTTTCTTGCAACAGTCTGCCACCTCTCTATAAATTTGTTCCTCTAAATCCCTTGGGCTTTTCGGTGGTCTGTAATATAGCCCCATTAACGTGGTCATACCTTTATTATGTCTCAGTTCCACTCATAACGCCTCACTAGGTGAGTTTGCGAATCTATCCTGACGGAGCACACAGTGACATTTTCCCTCACTAGTACCATCACCCCTCCTCCTTTAATCCCTCTCACTCTGTCACATCTAAAACAACAGAACCCCGGACTATTGAGCTGCCATCCTGTCCCTCCTGCAACCGTCTCACTAATAGCTTCAATATCATAATTCCAGGTGTTGATCCACGCCCTGAGCTCATCTGCCTATACATATTTTAAATATCCATATATTACATATATTTGCTGTGTTCTGGCCATCATCTGTACTTTTGAGAAAACAAAATGGATCGCTATGTAAAAAGCAAAGAATCAAGGAGCCAACAATCCAATAGAACCTTTGCAGACAATCATCACAGTGAAATTGGGCGCCATGGTAGTGTAGTAGCTAGCGCGATGCTATTACAACTTGGGCTGTTGGAGTCTGGAATTCAATTTGACGTCCTTGGTGAGGAGTCTGTATGTCCTCCCTGTGGAATGCATCAGTTTCCCCTGGGTATACCCATTTTCTCCTACAGTTCAAAGACATACCAGGTTGGTGAATTATTCATTGTAAAATGTCCCGCGGGTCAAATTGGGGTTGTTAGAGTTTGCTGCTGAAAGGGCCAGAAGGCCTACTCCGCACTGTATCATTAAGTAATAAATAACCTCCTGTGTGGCACAGTTTTGCAACTAGCACCATTAGGAAAGGAAAACTCAACCTAAGTTTTGAACTACAACCAAGAACAATACACAAGACATGCAGACAGATCTAAAGTTCAATAATACTTCACACAACATTACCAGAGGAATCCAGAATGCCATTCCCCATCCTTTTGGGAATAGGATATCCCAGCCACTCCCCCAACCGATGTGCTCCTTTCCAGCCACTTTCCCCGGTTGCTGCACCAGCAGGATGGGAATCTTAGATTCCCGTAGCCCCAGATTCAGCTGAGATCCAGGGACTAAGAGCTTGCTTTTCATCTGATTTAGCTCCTGGAACACAAGAAAAATAACAGCATCTTTAACTTGATAACAAGGCATGAGTTGAATACCACTTCAGTTTATTTTGGAATAACTATTAAAACATTGAAAACTTTGCTGCAAATACGTTTTACTGAAAAAAATTTACAGTACAGTTGGAACCTACTTTCCACATAATTTCATTATCAGTGTCTTGCTAGAGTAATCCATGACTAATACCTGTCCCACTTTCTCTATTGCCCCTCCCTTTCAATGTTTTCCTGCTGCAAACATTTATTTGCTCTTCCGTTGAGAGATGCAACAGTTTCTGCCTTAGCTGCTCCCTACTGAACACTTCAAACATCAAGAACAGATAAAGGTATTAATCATGTTTCCACAGTTTCATACTGCACAGAACTGCTGTATTACAGTACAAGTACGAGATCATTTCTTGTGAGAGACGAGAAGAAATTGATTTCTGTATTCCTCATTTCCTCACTACCCATTTACCAGGAGCAATGTATAACAGAGATGCAAAGTGCACCAGGTAACAGAAAACAGACAACTTTTTCCAATAAGGTTGTGTGAGACTAGAACTGAAGGTCATAGGTTAAGGATGAAAGATGAAATATTAAGGGGAAACTTCTTCACTCAGAGGGTGGCGTGAGTGTGGAACGAGCTGCCACCAAAGTGGTGGATGCGGGTTTGATTTCAACATTTAAGAGAAGTTTGAATAGGTACATAAATGGGAGAGGTATGGAGGACTATAGCACAGGTATGGGTTGATGGGACTAGGCAGAATAACGGTTCAGCACAGGCTAGATGGGCTGAAGGGCCTGCTTTTGTGCCGCAGTGCTATGACTTTTTAACAATTGTGGGAGACAATGGAAGACTGATTGGTATCCAGGGATTGGGAGTGATTGACCGGTGGTTGAAGAATATCCGGAGGTTGAGGCCCAAAGTTCGAAACACTTGGGTTGGTATGTCCAGAGGTTGGAGGACTGAGTCCGGGCCAGGGACTGGAGGTTGAAAGCCCAATATCTGTATCTGAGAGCCCAAGGCCAAGGACTGGTGGTCAGAGGCCTGCAGACAGCCTTTCATAGCCATAGTCATACTTTATTGATCCCGAGGGAAATTGGGTTTCGTTACAGTTGCACCAACCAAGAATAGAGTATAAATATAGCAATATAAAACCATAAAAAATTAAATAATATGTAAATTATGCCAGGAAATAAGTCCAGGACCAGCCTATTGGCTCAGGGTGTCTGACCCTCCAAGGGAGGAGTTGTAAAGTTTGATGGCCACAGGCAGGAATGACTTCCTATGACGCTCAGTGCTGCATCTCGGAGGAATGAGTCTCTGGCTGAATGTACTCCTGTGCCCACACAGTACATTATGTAGCGGATGGGAGACATTGTCCAAGATGGCATGCAACTTGGACAGCATCCTCTTTTCAGACACCACCGCGAGAGAGTCCAGTTCCATCCCCACAACATCACTGGCCTTACGAATGAGTTTGTTGATTCTGTTGGTGTCTGCTACCCTCAACCTGCTGCCCCAGCACACAACAGCAAACATGATAGCACTGGCCACCACGGACTCGTAGAACATCCTCAGCATCGCCCGACAGATGTCAAAGGACCTCAGTCTCCTCAGGATATAGAGATGGCTCTGACCCTTCTTGTAGACAGCCTCAGTGTTCTTTGACCAGTCCAGTTTATTGTCAATTCGTATCCCCAGGTATTTGTAATCCTCCACCATGTCCACACTGACCCCCTGGATGGAAACAGGGGTCACCGGTGCCTTAGCCCTCCTCAAGTCCACCATCAGCTCCTTAGACTTTTTCACATTAAGCTGCAGAAAATTCTGCTCACATCATGTGACAAAGTTTCCTACCGTAGCCCTGTACTCAGCCTCATCTCCCTCGCTGATGCATCCAATTATGGCAGAGTCATCAGAAAACTTCTGAAGATGGCAAGACTTTCCTGGGTATGCAGGCCTATCTGTGTGTGAGAGTAGGGAAAAAGAGCTTGTTTGCTGTAGTATCGTTATCCGTGTGGGTGAGTGGGAGGGAGGAAAAGGGCTTGTTTTGCTGTTGTTGTTTTGTTGCTTATTGTGTTCTGTGTTGTTCTGCTGAACATTGTGGGAATATGTGGCGATACTTGTGGACTACCCCCAGCACATCCTTAGGTTGTGCTGGTTATTAACACAAACACCACAGTATGTTTTGATGTACATGTGACATAAATAAATGAATCTGATTTGGTATCACTAGAGCCACTAAATTTTTTTTGAGTTCGCGGTAGCCAGCCATGGGATCTTTTTCCAAGGGTAAGAGGGCAGAAAGAACCATATCCAAGAGACCTCATCCCTAGCAGCGCAGTGCTTACTTGGTTTTGGAGAGTCAGCCTAGATTCCTGGCTCATCACTCTGCAGTAGGAATTAAACACACAAACCTTCTGATTCAGAGGCAAGTGTGATAACAAAGACAAGCTGAAAGAAGCAACAAATCCATAAAGCAGGACCAACCAATCATCCAAGAGTTGGAGCAAAGGGAAAACAAAGAGTGAAGAAAAAAAAATCAACTCTGTATGATATTTTTTCTATTGCAAATATTTTGTCCTTTCACTGTAGTCAAATTACCTGTTCGGAAATTTTAGTTTCTGTAACAAAATTGCGAATGTTCCGATCCCAGATCTGACTCTGAGCACATTCTGCCGGAAGTCCTTTAAGAGACAGCTCCTTTTCTTTTTCCAGATCTGCAATGCAAGGGGAAGATCACTGCAGTAAACATGTGTTAGTCACATAATCGGAATGCACACAGTTCCCACACCTTGTAGATTTACATTATTTTCTAGAATCGGGTAGCAAAGCCATGGGGATACAAAACTGAAAGTTGGGGAAGGGAAGAGTGGGAAGCCAAAAAAAAGAGTAGCAAGATGATTTGTAGTTGCTTTGTTTCCTAAGTAAAGCAGTATAGAGAATGTTGTAACAGGATTATCTAAAATTGTGCTTATCTTGCACTTTGTTTTCTCCCTGGAAACAAAGACATTTTTAATTTCTTATGAACAACCACAAATACACTTCATCTGCAGCAGAATGAGGGAATTCCTACAGCAGTCATAAAAGAGAACAAAAACACAAATCAAAGTTAACAATCTAGCAAGAAATCACAACTCAAAACCACTAAATGTAACAAATAAACAGGTCCTACAGAAACAATTAGTGTCAGTAAACACAGGATTACACAGGAATCCATAAAGCACTGAGGTCACCTCTGCTGTTAGGAAAGGAATTCAGAAATTTTCTATAGGTGGTTGGAAGCATCTTCATAAATTCGACAGGTACTTGTGTTGTCCACTGAACTCAACCCCTGCTCACTGCCCCATCTGATAAGTTTTTTTTAAATATAGGAAGGATTCTAAAGCAAAGGCTCAAACCCAAAGATCCACAATCTCCTATTCAAGTTTAAGACAAGTGCTTGCTGCTCTGGCAAATTTTTACATCATTATGGTTTAGTTAACATATGGGTACATTTGAAGAAGAGGGTGTTGCCTATTTTTTTTTACCCCCAGGCTAAATGAAGTCAGATAAACAAAATAGAAAGATATCAAATATTGCAAGTATGACTGCTCAAGATTTTGGAGTCAAATGCTAGTTATAAATCAAATTGAGGTAAGTCAACTAGAACAGTAACTGATTTGTTTACTACAGGCATAATCTGACCCACTCACTGTTTCCAGCATTTTCAGTTTCTATATCAAAAATCAGTAAATGTGGCATGTTTGACCTTACCTTTTCATAGGTCCTGCACACATCAATGCGAAACAAAATGATAAGAATGAAAACGAGATAGAATTGCACAGCACTAATAAAGCAGAAAATATGTCCAAAACATTTGCTCCAATGACATAGCTGGATAAAATTTGATGACAAACAAAATTCTGATATTAGAAGGGGTGATAAAAAGACTGGTCAAAGATGCATGTTTTAAAGATAACATAAGGAGAGAAGTGTAAATCTAGGTTTTCCTTAATAAATTCAAAAGTACTGCATTATCTTCCCTGATTATAATGAACATTTCAAAAGCACTCCATCTGAGATAACAGCTGAGGTTATTAGTACAGTTTGCGTGTGTGCCGCATGCATAGATGTGCAAAGGAAAAGTGAAAAGTCCTTTGTGGATTTCTGCTGCAAAGCTGCCAGAAAAGCTGTGTGTAATGAAAAACACTTTACAAATATCCACATTTTGCTTTGCTGAAATTTTCCTGTGTTGCTATGGCAGAACCAAAATATCATTCGGGGTATTTAAATTAAGTGCTCATGGCTGATTTTTTTTTAAGGGTTGCAAAATATTTAACCAAATAAAAAGTGGAAAAATCAGGGCAAGGATATAAAGGAACACCACAACTTCAACAATTAAAATTACTAATGTCCTAAGCAGCTCATCTGGCAAAAAGCAACCAATTAAATATGGAATACATACACTAAAACTGTGCGCTCTGCAGGGAAGTTTAACATCACGTTATGTGGATATTCTGACGCCAGTTTAGATCTATGCAACATGTTAATCGTTGCAAATTTCTTGTTGCAAATACTGTTCTGCACCAAGATGGCCTTGCCAGGATTCAAACCTGGAACATCTGTATGAAGAACAGAGGCTCTCACTGAGCACAAGACCAGCAAAATGTGCCTAAGTATTTGCTGTTACTGAGATCATAATAATCTAAGACCAAAGGACAGAATCAGGTTTATTATCACCAGCATGTAACGTGAAATTTGTTAACTTAGCAGCAGCAGTTCAATGCAATCCATAATCTAGCAGAGACACAAAAAAAAAGTAAATTAATTACATATATTGAATAGATTTTTTAAAATGTCCAAAAACAGAAATACTGTATATTAAAAAAAAGTGAGGTAGTGTCCAAAGATTCAATGTCCATTTAGGAATTGGATGGCAGAGGGGAAGAAGCTGTTCCTGAATCACTGAGTGCGTGCCTTCAGGTTTCTGTACCTCCTACCTGATGGTAACAGCGAGAAAAGGGCATGCCCTGGGTGCTGGAGGTCCTTAATAATGGATGGGGCCTTTATGAGACACCGCTCCCTAAAGATGTCCTGAGTACTTTGTAAGCTAGTGCTCAAGATGGAGCTGACTAGATTTACAACCTTCTGCAGCTTCTTTTGGTCCTGTGAAGTAGCCCCTCCACACCAGACAGTGATGCAGCTTGTCAGAATTGTCTCCACAGTACAACTAAAGAAGTTTTTGAGTGTATTTGTTGACATGCAAAATCGCTTCAAACTCCTAACAAAGTATAGCTGCTGTCTTGCCTTCTTTATAATTACTTCAATATTTTAGGACCAGGTTAGATCCTCAGAGATCTTGACACCTAGGAAATTGAAGCTGCTCACTCTCTCCACTTCCGTTCCCTCTATGAGGATTGGTATGTGTTCCTTCGTCTTATCCTTCCTGAAGTCCACAATCAGCTCTTTCGTCTTACTGAGTAGAGTGCCATGTTGTTGCTGTGGCACCATTCCACTAGTTGCATTATCTCACTCCCGTATGCCCTCTCGTCACCACCTGAGATTCTACCAACAATAGTTATCAGCAAATTTATAGATGGTATTTGAGCTCTGCCTAGCCACATAGTCATATATAGAGAGTAGAACAGTGGGCTAAGCACACACCCGAGGTGCACCAGTGTTGATCGTCAGCTAGGAGGATATGTTATCACCAATCCGCAGATTGTGGTCTTCCAGTTAGGAAGTCGAGGATCCAACTGCAGAGGGAGGTATAGAGGCCCAGGTTCTGCAACTTCTCAATCGAGATTCTGGGAATGATGGTATTAAATGCTGAGCTACAGGCGATGAACAGCATCCTGACATAGGTGTGTGTTGACTAGGTGGTCTAAAGCCGTGTGGAGAGCCATTGAAGTTGCATCTGCAGTTGACCTATTGTGGCGATGGGCAAATTGCAATGGATACAGCTCCTTATCCATTGACAATGAACTGGACTGGTCAAAGAATACTGAGGCTGTCTACAAGAAGGGTCAGAGCCATCTCTATTTCCTGAGGAGACTGAGGTCCTTTAACATCTGCCGGACGATGCTGAGGATGTTCTAAGAGTCTGTGGTGGGCAGTGCGATCATGTTTGCTGTTGTGTGCTGGGGCAGCGGGCTGAGGGTAGCAGACACCAACAGAATCAACAAACTCACTCATAAGGCCAGTGATGTTGTGGGGATGGAACTAGACTCTCACTGTAGTGTCTGAAAAGAGGATGCTGTCTAAGTTGCATGCCATCTTGGTCAATGTCTCCCATCCACTACATAATGTACTGGGTGGGCACAGGAGTACATTCAGCCAGAGACTCATTCCTCCGAGATGCAGCACAGAGCGTCATAGGAAGCCATTCCCGCCTGTGGCCATCAAATTTTACAACTCCAGAACCCTGAGTCGATAGGCTGGTCCTGGATTTACTTCATAATTTACTGGCATAATTTACATATTACTATTTAACTATTTATGGTTCTATTACTATTTATTATTTATAGTGCAACTGTAACGAAAACCAATTTCCCTCGGGATCAATAAAGTATGACTATGACTTTGCTGAGGCAGGAGTTCAGTCTAGTCATGACCAATCTCTTAAAGCATTTCATCACTGTCGATGTGAGTGCTACCGGGCGATAGTCATTAAGGCAGCCCACATTATTCTTCTTAGGCACTGGTATAATTGTTGCTTTTTTGAAGCAAGTGGGAACTTCTGCCCGTAGAAGTGAGAGGTTGAAAATGTCCTTGAATACTCCCGCTAGTTGGTTGGCACAGGTTTTCAGAGCCTTACCAGGTACTCCATCGGGACCTTCCACCTTGCGAGGGTTCACTCTCTTTAAAGACAGCCTAACATCGGCTTCTGAGATGGAGATCAAAGGGTCATCAGGTGCAGCAGGGATCTTCACAACTGTAGTTGTGTTCTCCCTTTGAAAGCATGCATAGAAGGCATTGAGTTCATCTGGTAGTGAAGCATCGCTGCCATTCATGCTATTGGGTTTTGCTTTGTAGGAAGTAATGTCTTGCAGACCCTGCCAGAGTTGCTGTGCATCCAATGTCACCTTCAACCTCGCTCGAAATTGTCTCTTCACCCTTGAAATAGCCCTCCCCATATCATAACTGGTTTTCTGGTACAGGCCTGGGTCACCAGACTTGAACGCCACAGATCTAGCCTTCAGCAGATGACACATCTCCTGGTTCATACACGGCTTTTGGTCTGGGAATATACAGCAAGTCTTTGTGGGCACACATTCATCCACACAGGTTTTAATGAAGTTGGTAACAACTGCAGCATACTCATCCAGGTTCGAAGATGAATCCCTGAATACAGTCCAGTACACGATTCAAAGAAGAGCTGTAGGTACTCCTGTGCTTCCCTTGTCCATACCTTTTTGGTCCTCACTACTGGTGCTGCAGTCTTCAGTCTCTGCCTATACTCAGGGAGTAGAAGTACAGCTAAATGATCAGACTTCCCGTAGTGAGGGCATGGAACAGCACGGTAGGCATTCTTGATGGTGGTGTAGCAATGGTCCAGTGTGTTGTTTCCTCTGGTATTGCAAGTGATCTGTTGATGATATTTGCTTAGTGATTTTTTCAGATTGTCCTGGTTAAAATCTACCAAAATGATGGTGATGGTGTTAGGGTGCGCTGTTTCGTGCATGTTGATCCCACTACTAAGGTCATCTAAAGCCTGCTTGACATTGGCCTGAGGTGGAATGTAAACTGCTACCAAAGTGACCCCAGAGAACTCCCGTGGTAGGTAAAAAGGATGGCACTTTACTGCTAGACATTCCAGGTCTGGTGAGCAGAATTGGGACAGCACTGATATATTTGTGCACCAAGAAGAGTTGATCATGAGGCATACTCCTCCACCTCGCTTTTGAGAGACTCTATAGATCTATCCTAACAGTGTATAGTAAACCTGTCTATCTGGATCACTGCATCCGGTACGGAAGGGATTAACCAGGATTCTGTGAAACAAAGGACACACACAGTCCTAATGTCCCTCTAATTCAGCACCCTAGCTCTGAGATCATTGATTTTATTCACTAGAAACTGCACGTTCGCCAGTAAGATAGTCGGTATAGGGAGTTTAAAACCCCGTTTCCTTAAACACACTTGTAACCCCGATCTGCACCCGCACTTCCTGTGAGGGCGCTTCCGACCACAATCGGTGTTGTTTCCGTCGGTTTTAAGCAGCGATGAATCGTTTGAATGCAGTAAGACATCTTTGTTAACTGTGCTGACCTTGGAAGCAGATGTGAATTTTAGCTCTATCAGGTTGAAACAGGAATATTTAATCATATCCATTGAGAGTACTGCTGCTACTTGAGTTGCGCCTAGGCGCCCCGGAAGTAAAAACGTGAGTAAAAAGCACATTTACGTAATGCTTTTAGCATTTCTCCAAGTAGCAACTTCCCAAACTAATTCGACATACAAGCATATGAACATCACTGGCAGCAAATGACTAGTCTAACTACCCATCTCAAACAAACCTGGAAACCTACCCATGTACAATGTGAGTTCCACTATAGCCAGAAACTTCACATTGTCTCTTTAAGGAGTATCGCAAACTATCACTCGTTGCCTGAGCCGGCAGGCAACAGTCTCTGTGAAGTCTGGCTTGGCATCTAACCAAGTTCAGCATTTGTAAAGCTTCTAAGCTTGATTCCTGATATTCCTTCAAATATTTTGTTTAAATAGCTGATCTGCAGAAATGTAACCTCATTTCCATTATTATAAATCTTGAACATGTTGCTCCAAGTCTAAGCTCCTCTAAACTTAAAAGAACCTAACTTGTTGACCCTGAGAGGAAATGGTCGCAGATACAATTACAACATTTGAGAGACACTAGTATAGATACATGGAGGTGAGGGGCTTGAAGTGTTCTGTGCTGGATGCTGACAATTGGGACTAGCAGGGAGGATACTGTAATTGGCATGGATCAGTTCGGCCATTTCCATGCTGCATAACTCTTTGATTCCTCCTGGGTCACTAAACTAATCTCATGCCCTGCCATTCACAGAATCATTGACGTATTCAGCTTGAAGCAGGTCATTCAATCATACTAACCAGTGGGCACCCATTGAAAGCTGGAAGTGATCCTATCTTCCAGCATTTGGCTCATACTCTTCCATGCACAAATGATATATATGTTCGTTTCTTAAACGTTGTCGCGACCCAACCTGAACCACTCTCTCAGACAATGCATTCCAGGTACTCTCACCCCTCTGTGTGTAAAGGGCCCTGTGTAGATTCCATCTAAATCTTTTACCCCTTCCAGAAATCCATGTCTTCTAGTTTCATTTCACATGGAACATCGAACATTACAGCACAAGATCAGACCCTTGTGCCCACAAATGTTATGCCGAACCACCTAAAAAGCAAAATGAAAACACCCAAACCCTAATCCCTCCTACCTAAACAATATCCATAATCCCTCCACCTTCCTCACATTCATGTGCCTATCTGAATATCTCTTAAAAGCCTCTAATGTATTTGCCTCCATTACTCTGAGTAAAAAACTTGTCCCTCACGTCCCCTTTGAACCTACCCTCTCTCACCTTTAATGCATGCCCTATGGTATTAGACATTTCCATCCTGGGAAACAGACACCCCCTGTCTTCTCTATCTATGCCTCTCATAATCTTATCAATCTCTATCAGATCGCCCCCTCTACCTCTGCAAGTCCAAAGAAATAACCCAAGTTTATCCAGCCTCTCATGATAGCACATGCCCTCTAAACAGGCAGGATCCTGGTAAACCTCTTCTGCACCCTCTCCACAAAGCCTCAACATCCTTTCTATAATGAGGCGACCAGAACTGTATGTATTACTCCACATATGGCATAACCAGAGTTCTATAAAGTTGCACATAACCTCTTGACTTTTGAACTCAATGCTTCGACTAAGAGAAGCAAGCATTCCATAAGCCTTCTTAACCACCTTAATGACCTGTGCAGCCACTTTCAAGAAGCTATGAACTTGGATTCCAAGGTCTCTCTGCTCAGCAACACTGTTAAGGATCTTGCCCTCAACAGTGTACTGTCTCCTTGCATTTGCCCTACCAAGGTGCAACACCTCACATTTATTTGGTTTAAGCTCCATCCACCATTTCTCTTCCTATATCTGCAACAGATCTACATTGTGCTAATTTCTTTGCCAGTTTTCTACACTATCCACAACTCCACCAATCTTGATATCATCCACAAACTTATTAACCCACACATCTACATTTTCATCATTTATATACATCACAAACGGGAGAGGTCCCAGCATAGATCCTTGTGGAACACCACTAATTACAAACCTCCAGTCTGAACAAGTCCCTTCAACCACTACCCTCTGTCTTCTACGTGCAAGCCAGTTCTGAATCCAAACAGCCAATCCACCATGGACCTCAAGCATCTTAATCTTCTGGATTAGCTTCCTATGAGGGACTTCATCAAATGCCTTAATAAAATCCATGTAAACAACATCCACTGCTCTACCCTCATCAATCTCTCTCATCACCACGTCAAAAAACTCAATCGAGTTGGTAAGACACGACCTGCTCCACACAAAGCCGTGCTGGTTCTCTCTAATAAGGCCATGGGTTTTCAAATATTCGTATATCCTATCCCTAAGAATTTTCTTCACCAATTTCCCCACACCTGACGTGAGACTCACTGGCCCATAGTTCCCAGGATTTTCCCTAGTTCCCTTCTTAGAGGCACAAAATTAGACACTCACTAGCCCCCGGGACTTCGCCTGTGCCTAGAGAAAACACAATGATACTAGTCAAAAGAATCTCATCTTTTGCCTCCTTCATTAACTTGGGGTAAATCCCATTAGGCCCGGGAGACTTAACAGCTTAATACTCATTAGGAGAGCGAACACTTCCTCCTCCTTGACTTCTAAACACCCTAAAGTATTTATACACTCATCACCGATCTCCTGGTCTTCCACATCCTTTTCCTTGGTAAATACTGATGCAAGTACTCAGTAAGTATCTCACACACATTCTCTGCATCTAAGCAAATCTCTCTCACTTTATCTTTCAGTGGTCCTGCCCTCTCCCTAGTTTCCTTCTTGCTTTTGACATATGTATAGAATGCCTTGGTATTCACCTTAATCCTATTTGCCGAGAATTTTTCCTGGCCCCTCCTGGCTTTCCTAATTCCCTTCTTTAGTTCTTTTTTGGGTTCTTTATACTCCTCATGTGCTTTGTTTGATCCTTACATACTTATCCTTTTCCTTCTTGACTAAATTCATCACCTCTCTGGACAGCCAAGGTTCTCTTATCTTTCCATCTCTGTCCTTTCTTCTAACAACAACATTCCTTTCCTGCACTCTGTCCCAGTGGCTATTAGAGGGTCTGTAGTACAATCCCATCAGTGTGATTGCAGCGTTCCTGTTCCCGAGTTCCACCCAAATGGACTTGGTGTCTGAACCTTCCATTATGTCTCCTGTGAGTGCAGCTGTGATACTGTTCCTGATTAGTAGAGCAACTCTTCCCCCCCACCTTCCTTTTACCTCCTTTTCTATCTTTCCTAATGCTTTGAAAACCTGGTACATTAATCACCATTCCTGTCCCTTGCTCAGCGTTTCAGTGATAGTCACAAAATCATAGTTCCATGTACTGACTGAAGATCTGTGCTCTAAGTCCATCACCTTTACCCATAATACTCCTAGCATTAAAATATACACACTTCAAACTATCTGACCCATTATCCCTGTTATTTTGATTATTATACCTGTTATTTTGATTTTGCCTTTCCATGCTTTCCCTGGCATCTACCTTCCAGTCCGATCCTTCTCTTACTGACACAGTGCTCCAGTTCCCAGCCCCTACAAAACTAGTTTAAACTCTCCTGAGTAGCATTAGCAAAGCCTCCTGGCCAGGATATTGGTTCCCTCCAGTTCAGGTGTAACCCATCCCTCTTATACAGGGATTCCCCTTCCCTAGAAAAGGTTCCAATGATCCAAGAACTTGAAACCCTGTCCCCTGCACCATCTCCTCAGCCACTCATTCATCTGTGTTATCACCCCATTCCTACCTGCACTAGCCTGTGGTAATGGGAGTAACCCAGAGGTTACTACCTTGGAGGTCTTTCTCTTCGGTCTCTTTCCTAACTCTATACACTCACTGTATAGCAACTCTTCCCCTTTTCTGCTTATGTATTTACCACGACCTCTGGCCATTTACCCTCCCCCTTGAGAATATCCTGCAGCAGCTCCAATACATCCTGGACCCTAGCAGCCAGGAGGCAACACACCACCCTGGTGTCTCTTTTCTGGCCACAGAACCTCTTTTCTGTCCCCCTTAACTATCAAGTCCCCTATAACTACTATGGGGAAGTTTCCTGTAGTGTACCCTATCTAGCCCTCAGAAATTTTATTTACATCAGTCATGTCCCTCTTAACAATCTCCACCCCAGGAGAACAGAACCAGCATCTCCAGTCTCTCCTTCTGGGTGAGCTGCTCCATCTAAGGAGACATTCTGATGAATTCCTATGTACCCTCGCCAACACCTTCACATCCTCCACTCCCCTCTCTGAAACCATTCCAAAGCCTCACAATAACTTTTTTGCTGAATCTGCCACATCCATCTATTAAAGATCACTCCTCAATTTAAAATAACCTTGTAAAATTAATTTTATTCATTTGTTTGTGATGTTTTTCCATGTTTATAAGATTATGAAAGGCATAGACAGACAGCTGGTATCTTTCCTTCAGAGTCAAAATGTCTGAGACTAGAAGACATGCATTCCAAGTCATCATCTTGTATGTTTCTGTCAAGTCTCCTCTCACGTCTCTGAAATAGCAGAAATACGGCTAGCCTGAACAACCTTTCCTCAATAAGTCTAGTAAAACTTTGTTTGTGCTCATATTTACTTGCTGCACATTCATATTAGCCTTCTCACCACTGAAATAATATTTTTCTTTACTTCTTCTGCCAAACTGGATAATTTCACATTTTCCTGCATTATATTTAGTTGATAAATCTTCACCCACTTATTAACATACTTCCACTCCACCATCAAATTTCTAACAATCCATGAATACTAACTTGTTATTCCTTCTTTATGCATTATTTGTTTTTATAAGTTATGGTAATTTTATGTCTGCTGCTATAAATTAACACATTTTGCATCATTTACTGTATAGCAGTGATAACAAATTGGATTCTTATCTGTGTTCTTTTGTAGCCTCCTACCTTTGTGAAATCAGCGAATTCAACAACTAGAACTGGTAACCCAATTACTTCCATTCTAAACAAAACTAGAGTAGTTGTTGTTGTCATCACTAAACAGCCATGACTTTGTGTAATGAACAGCTGACTTTTCCAAACAAAACTAATATGTGCTTTAGCTAAGGGTGAAAGGGAAGAATTGAATTTTAAAAATTCTGTTGAAAGCATTGATTTATGTCGTGCTAATCAATGGATAAAGCACCTCACAAAACCATTCTTGCAATGGTCTTCATTTCTTTGAAAGATTGAATAGAGAAATTCCATGAAACACATACTTCTAATTTTTTTTATCTAACCAATGGAAGAAAGCAAATATATACACTATGCAAAATAAGCATGTTCACCACTGACCCGATCACCATAACCATCTATTCCTATCTCTCTAGTATTTACCCAGCTTCCCTCAGATAAATCCATGTAGAAGTCTTTTCTATTCCTTGTGGAAATGAATTTCACAGTTGTTATAATGACTGAAAACTGAAAAGTATTCTGAATGACTTGAGATTTGCTCTGCGGTGTTACCATGGGTGCTACCTTTAAACTTTGATGGGTCAGGCAGTGCTGTGGTTCTTTTCTCGGGTATGTTTAGTCGAGGATCCCTCACAGTAAGTCCAAGTACAGACCCTGCTGAAATTTCTGCTGGTGAAGTAATACCTTAAAAACATAAAAAAAAGCACAAAATCGTGGAAGCACTGGTTACTGACAAGAATCACGTTACAGAATAGTGGTAGGAAAGAAGTTGATGCCCTCAGACGTAACTTAGAAATTTTCAAGGTGACAATCAGATAACCTAAAAGATTTCATGTTCAATTAACACCGAGAGATACAAGTCCAAAAAGAGTAAAATCTAAAGATGCCAATAGCTAGGTTCAGTGCCTGTGAAAAGTATTCACCCCACCTTCCCCCCACCCCCCCGGAGGTTTTCAGTTTTATTGTTTTATAACATTGAGTCACAGTGGATTTAATTTGGCTTTTTTGACCAGTCAATAGAAAAATATTCTTTCGTGTCAAAGTGAAAACAGATCTCTACAAAGTGATCTAAATTAATTACAAATATAAAACACAAAATACTTGATTGCAGAAGTATTCACTCCCTTTTATTATGACACTAAATCATCACATGAACAGACAATTGGTTTTAGAATTAGTTAACTTGAGACCTGTTTTTGGAGACCTGTGTGCAGTCAAGATGTTTAAACTGACTGTTGTAAAAATACACCTATATCTGGAAGGTCCCAGAGCTGGTAAGTCAGTATCCTAGCAAAATCTGCACCACGAAGACAAAAGAACACACCAAGCAACTCCACAAAAAGGTTATTGAAAAGTATGAGTCAGGAGATGGATACAGGAAAAATTTCAAGTCACTGAATATCCCTCGGAGTACAGTTAATTCAATCATCAAGGAAAGGAGATGGCATAACTGTACATCTGTCTAGAACAGTCCATTCTCAAAAACTGGGTGACTGTGCAAGAAGGGGACTAGTGAGGGAGGCCACAAAGAGACCTATGACAACTGTGGAGGAGGTACAAGCTTCAGTGGCTGAGATAGGAGAGACTGTGCAGACAACAACTGTTGCCCAGGTGCTTCACCAGTCACAGCTTCATGGGAGAGTGGCAAAGAGGAAGCCAGTATTGAAAAAGACTCACATAAAATCTTGGCCGGAGTTTACCAGAAGGCACATGGAAGACTCTGAAGTCAACTGGAAGAAGGTTCTACGGTCTGATGAGACCAAAATTTTTGGCTATCAGACCAAATGCTACGTTTGGCATAAGCCAAACACCACACACCATCGAAGCGTAGTGGTGGCTGTATCATGCTGTGGAATGTTTCACTGCAGCAGACCTTGAAAGGCTTGTGAAGGTAGAGAGTAAAATGAATACAGCAAAATACAGGGAAATCATGGAGGAAAACCTGATGCAGTCTGCAAGAGAACTGCAACTTGGGAAAAGATTTGTTTTCCAGCAGGACAATGACCCCAAGTATAAAGCCAAAGCTACACAGGATGGGCTTAAAAACAACAAAGTTTATGTCCTGGAATGGCCAAGTCAGAGTTCAGACCTCAATCCAATTGAGAATTTGTAGCTGTACTTGAAAAGGGCTGTACATTCATGATCCCCATGGAATCTAACAGAGCTTGAGCAGTTTGGTAAAGAAGAATGGGAAAAAATTGCAGTGTCCAGATGTGCAAAGCTGATAGAGACGTATCCATACAGACTCAAGGCTGTAATTGTCGTCAAAGGTGCATCTACTAAATACTGACATGAAGGGGGTGAATACTGATGCAATCAATGATTTTGTGTTTTACATTTGTAATTAATTTAGATCACTTTGTAGAGATCTGCTTTTACTTTGACACGAAAGAGTCTTTTTCTATTGATCAGTATCAAAAAAAGCCAAATTAAATCCAATGTGATTCAATGCTGTAAAACAATAAAGCATAAAAACTTCCAACAGGCGGTGAATACTTTTTAGAGGCACTGCATGTAACTATAAATACAATGATTTGCTTCAGTGATATTATTACCTTGCCTTTTGTTATAAACTAGCCTAACAACTTTTTGATGCAAAGCCTAGAATCATATTCTAATTTTAATGTTAAATTAGCAAGAAGATGCTCACTAGCAGCAAAGACAAACTCAAATCTAAAATTATCATTGCCTAATTCACACAAATGTCACTGGCTTGATGCTAAGTCACCCACCAGAAAGTAATTGAAGGAAATCCCCTTGACGATTATGAAGAGCCACATCCTCAGAATTCCTGCAATATTGTGACCACCAGCAGGGCAAAGCTCTTGTTTCTGTCGCTTCTGTCACTTCAGAGT
Organism: Mobula hypostoma; assembly: GCF_963921235.1. NCBI lineage: Eukaryota > Metazoa > Chordata > Chondrichthyes > Myliobatiformes > Myliobatidae > Mobula > Mobula hypostoma. The sequence continues at coordinate 174,978,215 of NC_086097.1, forward strand.
TCTAAGGACAGTTTCAAGACAAGATCATTTTAGTTAATGAAAACAAAACAGTAACACGAGTATAGCAAACAATACCAGAAGAACAAACTATTAGAAGTAGTCCCAAATAAAATTTCACAGTGACAACCATCATGCCTACTTCAAGAAAAATAACATATCTTTTATCACATCAGCTGCTCCCCTAAACATTACAAAATGTTGCAAGGTACCTCTAAAGAACATTACCAAACAATATTTGACAACTAACCACAAAAGTTATTAGAATATGTGCAAAGCAATGTCTTAAAGCAGAAAAAAAAGAGGGGTATTGTATCCAGAGAGCCGTGCCTGACATGGCTCAGCACTGCCCTCTATCTGGTCAGAAGGCACACAACATGCCGGTCAACATTTCACCCCTCTCAACTAATCAATGCACACTTAACCATTGGCCACCTTAATTGGATTAACCTGTCTAGCACCAAGCCGTTGGCCCCCTGGTGAATCACCTGGGCTGGACCCTCCAGCCCCCTGACCTATAAAGGATGCTACATGTGCTTGGCTCACTATTCTAAGCACGTTTGTGCGAATATTGTAGCCACTTGTGTTGTCCCAAAGCACTTCTCCCCTTGTAAATAAACTTATTGTTGAAACTGTGTGTCCAGATTCCTTGCCTGAGACCCAAAGAATCTGTCTCATTTCCAACACAACAGGTATGAAAAGAAATTCTGGAGTTTTGCTGCAGTAATTCAATTCATGAACACAAGTAGAAGTGATGAGATCCTGTAAGTTAATTTTTATTAGTTTAAAACAGATTAAGTAGCACTTCAACAGATAGTGGTGAAAAAAAAGGGTAAAATTTTAAAAATTAAGTTGTTGTTTAACTGGGGAAAGTGCAACCTAGCAAGTACATAGGGACAACAGGCAAGAGAAAAGCAAGGACAAGAGAATTTTTCCAGTTATCTTCCCTCCAGTATTAGTCCTAATGCAAGGGCTTGACTAAAAGCATCAATTTCTCATTTTCTACCCCTTACACAATCCCCACCTCCACCACCACACAAATACACTATAGATGCAGTTCCACCTGCAAAGCTCCCCCAGCAACAGTTTGCTTTTTTGCTTTGGATTCCAGCATCTGCAATTTCTTGTATCTACATACAAATGGAAATTGTCAATTCTCTCACACAATGCAGTGAGGATAGCATTTAATATTAAAGGAAGAAAGATCATCAAATCTCACAGATAGTGAGAGAACCAAAAGATTCATGAGGAAATCAGTTTTACACAGCAAGTGTTTAGGATCTGAAGTGCTCTTCTCTGGAGTCAGATTCAATTGCACTACTCTAAAGGAATCTGGTTAAGTAGGTGAGGAAAGAATATGCAAGTCCTTTGGAGAAAGCAAGAAGCTGGTACTGAGTGGAAATGGAAACCAGAGGTCTATGAGCTGGTCCTCACCAGGGGATCAGAGGCGGAGAAAGTCAGCAACTTTAAAATCAGAATCAAAATCAGGTTTATTATCACCAACACGTGACGTAAAAATTGTTAACTTAGCAGCAGCAGTTCAATGCAATACATAATCTAGCAGAGAAAAAAAAATAAAGCATAATAATAAATAAACAAGTAAATCAATTATGTATATTGAATAGATTTTAAAAAGTGCAAAAACAGAAATACTATATATTTAAAAAAAAGTGAAGTAGTGTTCAAAGCTTCAATGTCCATTTAGGAATCAGATGGCAGAGGGGAAGAAGCTGTTCCTGAATTGCTGACTGTGTGCCTTCAGGTTTCTGGACCTCCTACCTGATGGTAACAATGAGAAAAGGGCATGCCCTGGGTACTGGAGGTCCTTAATGAGCGCTGCCTTTCTGAGACTTTGTGGTACCTGGGTACTTTGTAGGCTAGTGACCAAGATGGAGCAGAATAGAAATTTATAACTTCTGCAGCTTCTTTCGGTCCTGTGCAGTAGCCCTTCTATACCAGACAGTGATGCAGCCTGTCAGAACGCTCTCCACGGTACAACTATAGAAGTTTTTGAGTGTATTTGTTGACATGCCAAATCTCTTCAAACGCCTAACAAAGTATAGCTGCTGTCTTGCCTTCTTTCTAACTACATCGATATGTTGGGACCAGGTTAGATCCTCAGAGATCTTGACACCTAGGAACTTGAAGATGCTCACTCTCTCCACTTCTGATCCCTCTATGAGGATTGGTATGTGTTCCTTCCTCTTACCCTTCCTGAAGTCCACAATCGGCTCTTTCGTCTTACTGACGTCGAGTGCCAGGTTGTTGCTGTGGCACCATTCCACTAGTTGCATTATCTCACTCCTGTACGCCCTCTCATCACCACCTGAGGTTCTACCAACAATAGTTATCAGCAAATTTATAGATGGTATTTGAGCTCTGCCTAGCCACATAGTCCTATATAGAGAGTAGAACAGTGGGCTAAGCACACACCCGAGGTGCACCAGTGTTGATCGTCAGCTAGGAGGATATGTTATCACCAATCTGCACAGATTGTGGTCTTCCAGTTAGGAAGTCGAGGATCCAATTGCAGAGGGAGGTACAGAGGCCCAGGTTCTGCAACTTCTCAATCAAGATTGTGGGAATGACGGTATTAAATGCTGAGCTATAGTCAATGAACAGCATCCTGATGTATGTGTTTGTGCTGGTCTAAAGCCATGTGGAGAGCCATTGAGATTGCGTCTGCCGTTGACCTATTGTGGCGATAGGCAAATTGCAATGGGTCCAGGTCCCTGCTGAGGCAAGAGCTCAGTCTAGTCATGACCAACCACTCAAAGCATTTCATCACTGTCGATGTGAGCGCTACCGGGTGATAGTCATTAAGGCAGCTCACATTTCACTGTCGATGTGAGTGCTACCGGGCGATAATCATTAAGGCAGCTCACATTAAATTACTCGGTGTTAGCATTTCAGAGGACCTCTCCTGGGCACAGTGCACAAGTACAGTTATGAAGAGAGCACAGCAGCACCTCTACTCCCTTAGGAGTTTGCGAAGATTCAGCATGACATTTAAAACATTGACAAACTTCTATAGATGACTGGTGGAGAGTGTATTAACTGGTTTCATCACTGCCTGATATGGAAGCACCATTGCCCTTGAATGGGAAGTCCGACAAAAAGTTGTGGGTATGGCTAAGTCCATCATGGGTAAAGCCCTCCTCACCATTGAGCACATCTACATGGAGTGTTGCTGCAGGAAAACAGAATCCATTATCAGGGATCCTCACCGCCCAGATCATGCTCTATTCTCACTGCTGCCACCAGGAGGGTGGTACAGAAGCCTCAGGACTCACAGCACCAGGTTCAGGAAAGGTTAGTACCCCTCAATCATCAGGCTCCTGAACCAGAGGGGATAAGTGAAGATAACTTCACTTGCCCCATCAATGATTTGTTCCCACGACCCATGGACTCACTTTCAAGGATTGTTGGTCATGGTCTCGACATTTATTGCTAATTAATTGATTTATTTATTATTTCTTCTTTCCCTCTTTCTTTTTGTATTTGCACATTGTTGTCTTTCACTGATTCTATTATGATTATTGGATTTATTGAGTATGCCCACAAGAAAATGGATTTCAGGGTTGTACAGTATATAGTGACATACATATACTTTGATAATAAATTTACTTTGAACTTTGAGTGGACTGCCCTAAGATGGACCTTCAAAGGACCCTATAACCACCTTCAGAGATGTAACTGCTTTGATTCTCAGGACTTGAAATCCTTAAGGTTAATGGTTAAACGATCATACTAAAATTTGAGTGGGCAGAAGTGGGGCTTAATTACAGTATGGCCAGATTAAAAATCACTGCTAAGGAACAGTGAATTTATTTTATAGGACAGAATTAGTCAATTTTGATAATAGTGGGATAGAAATGCCACTGTGCAGCTGTTGGCAATGTACAGTAAAAAGGTCAGTGCACATTTTTACCAAAGTTTACACTACTGGAAATGACGACTGGAATTCATTACATGATTCTTACTGATTATGATGTGAATCATCAATGCTAGAAATTTATAATAAACGCAGAAAATGCTGGAAATGCTCAGAAAGTCAGGTCAGGTCTGTGAGAAGACCTATAACATTAACTCTTTTTCTTCTCACAATTGCTGGAAGATCAGCTAAGTATTTCCAGTATTCTTGTACTTATGTGAATAATGTTTTGACTTCTTTGGTCAGTGAGTTTCTTTCTCATGAACACTATTAGTGCCAGAAGTAGAAATTAGTCTTTGAAAGGCATTGCACAGGAATTTGGCCCTCAGGACAGGACTGTCCTCATGGAATATTTTCCAAATGTTATCTATACAATAGGGCTACCTTATATTCTACAATTCATACAATTCAAAATATTCATGGAAATACTTTAAGTAGACATCTCCATTTCATATTTGAGTGACAAGTAAACAGGTGGCTAAAGCTGCAAGGACGCATTTGCCTATTTTCTAATTACATAGGTGGATATTTGACCCACTAAACACACACCACCTTTCAGAGCAATCTCATCAACTCACTCACCATCTATTTCCTTGTAATTCTCTCTTACATGTTAATTAACTACCCACTGATTACCCCACCACTCACCTCTACTAGGGATAACTTAGAGTAATCAATTAACCTACCAACTAGCAGGTCTTTGGATATGGGAGGAATTTGGGGCACCAAGGGGGTCAAGGAACATAAGACTGTAAGACACAGGAGCAGAATTAGGCCACCTTGCCCATCGAGTCTGCTCCGCCATTCAATCATGGCTGATCCTTTTTTCTATCTCTTCCTCAACCCCAGTTCCTGGCCTTCTCCCCATAACCTTTGATGACGTGTCCAATCAAGAACCTATCAATCTCTGCCTTAAATACATCCAAGGACCTGGCCTCCACAGGTGCATGTGGCAACAAATTCCACAAATTCACTACCAACTGGCTAAAAAAATTTCTACATCTCTGTTTTGAAGGGGCGCCTCTCTATCCTGAGGCTCTGCCCTCTTGTCCTATCTCCCACCATGGGAAACATCCTTTCCACATCTACTCTGATGCAGACAGCACTGGAGGTCAGCATTGACCACGGGTCACATAAGCTGTGAGATGTCACTCCAACTTGCTGCATTGCTGTGCCACACACTGGAGCAAGTGGTAGCAATACAAACTGGTTTCTGGGACTAACATCATGAAATGAAAGTTAATCTCACAAAAATTAGGTAGTTATTACTTTAAACAAATAATTAATCAATTAAACAAACTACATTTGAGATGATATGGGATAAGTTATTACCACCCTTAGTTAAATGCACAGATCAGGATACCGGATGCATCTCTAAAAAAAATGACAGAGTTACCATAGGAATGCATGATATCCAAGCCACAAATGAATGGCAATATGCATAGGAAATGACCAATCAGGGAAATGAAGCTACAAATTGAACATGCAAATATAATGATGCTCTGCCTTAGTTCTTCATACCCCAATGTATCTTTAATGACAAGGTAACTAAATGACTCAAAGACTTACTTCCATGACAACAGCAGGTTGCAAAACTTCAGCTATCACAGAATGAGATAGGGGTCCAATCAGTCGATACCTCAGAATTTCCATTGTCAGATCTCTGAAAAATAATCCCGCAGATTCTCCATTAAACAGGACAAATCAGACCAGAAACTGATATTGATGCTGTAAAGCTCACCTTCCACAATAAAACTATCATTTATGAGAGAGAAGTAAAGGATAGATAGCTGAGGAAGTCAAGCATCCATATGCCTTTTCACTACCCTCTCTACCCATACAACTGCTTTGAGGGATCTACGGATTTATATATTCCAAGCACTATTTGGTCATCCACACTCTCAAGGGTCCTGCCCTTATTTGTTCTTCCAAAGTGTAGGAGTAGAAACAAAAACCTTTACACAGTACTACCTTACTTTTGTTAAAATATTAGAGCAGTTGACAGCATCAAAAGATTCCATTTCCAATTATCAACAGCTCAACAGACTTTTGGCACTAATGACAAACTTTGGGGAACCAAATGGCAAAGTGGATTGATATACTATACAGTCAACGAATATTTCTGGATTTCAATATACCTAGGCTGTTTCACTATACTGTCACACATCTACATTTCTTTAAATAATCATATTAGGACATTTTTACTCGATAAAACACTAAGCAAGTTTTCATCACTGGATATTGCTTCCATTCAACTTTCAACCAATTAAAATGGCAGCCATTAATGTATAACAATGGAGTCATTCAAGAAATAATGGTTTGATCTGACAGAAAAATGTAGTACCAATTTTCAGAGCCTAGCTTTTATTAAAACCACACTAGCACTCTCATGGAAAGTTAATTATCTCATAAGATTTTTAGAAATTATCTTATTCTGTTCACGTGTGAATTGACTGGTTTGGAGTTTGAGTTCAGCCTGCTAAACTCAGCAGTATTATTTTGCTTTTATAATTATGGCTTGAATTTCTCAATTTTAATGCACAACCTCCCTACCAAAAAAAAATTCCTAAGTGCCTCCATAGAAAAGCATTTTACTGTGCTGGCAATAAATATCCAGTCATTCAGAATTAACATTTTTTAATAAGCACAATGCCTGTAGTTTTCAGAATTATTGTAGTGACTACTACGTAATTAACTTGTGAAGTGAAAAGCAAAATACTGTAGACACTAGAAATCCAAAATTAAAGCACAGTGCTGGAAATACATAATAGGTTAGGTCTTAAATGAGAAATGTCAAAAAGGAAGAGTAACTTAAACTGCAGAGAGAAAGTGGGAAGGACAGAATGTACTTTGATTGTATGGAGTCTTCGACGCCCAGGATCACAAGAGGCTGCAGAGGGTGACAGACCGTCATGGGCACAACCCTCCAGCCATTGAGGATGTCTTCAAGAGGTGGTACCTCAAGAAGATGACATCCATCACCAAGGACTCTCACTATCTAGGACATGCTCTCTTCTCATTATAACCATCAGGAAAGAGGTACAGGAAACTGAAGACTTACACTCAGCAATTACCCTGTTATCCTTTTTTGTACTATTTTTGTAATTTATAGTAATTTTGTATTTTCAATATACTGCTGCTGAAACACAACAAATTCCACATCATAAACCAGTGAAAATAAAATCATAATCAGATTTATTAATGCTGAAAATACCCAACTTCGAACTAATTTACTGAAAAAAAGGAAAACCCTTCTGAATAACAAAATGATGAATTATAAAAGCTACATTCCAACCCTAATTTTAATCGCTCCTCAAGAAGTAGATAAGCAGAAAAAAAAGTCACAGTAATTCAAAATAGGGAACCAGAAAAATAGTACACCTAGCAATAAGTAGTCAGCAGTGGCCAGTTCCGGTAACATCCATGATACTACCCTTTCACATTTAAGCTAACACAAAGGTTTCTGCACATACTCACTCTATTATAATGCCAGTAGTTAATGATGTCCAAGACACCGGTGTCAAGGGATCTCTGGTACTATTGCCTATTACTTTTTTCTTGGGTATGACCTCCTCTCCGTGTTTATCCTGCAGCTTTCTTTTCAAACCAGCTCCCTGCCGTGTTGAAGTGCTGTGTTCACTAGGATCTGGTTCAGGTAAAGAACCATCTAAACATTGGCAGGCCAACTGAAGCTCAGTTAATATATCCTAATAAAAAATACAAAATACGATAAGAAATGCATACTGTGGACTCAACAATTATGTTCACATCCACAAAGTTACCACTTCACAAAATGAGATTTGAGATTCATGAGAATCATTCCTGGTTACAAGGAGAATCAAGACAAATCTTTCAGTGGAAAATCAAAACAAAAATGCTGGAAAGCTACTGAATCTGAGAGTCTCCTACCTGAAATGTTGCCTCTGTTTCACTTCCCACAGACACAACCTCAACTACTGAATATTTTCAGCACCTTTTTGTTTTAGATTTAAACCACAAGTTTCATCCCTTGTCCCAAGCCCCTACTCTACTCACTTTACACCTATGACTGTGAGGCTAAGTACAGCTCCAACACCATATACAAGTTTGCTGATGACACCACTGCTATGGGCTGTATCAAAGGGGGTGATGAATCAGCATACAGGAGGGAGATGGAAAATTTGTCTGAGTGGTGTAATAACGGCAACCTCTCACTCAATGTCAGTAAGACCAAGGAACTGATTGTAGGCTTCGGGAGAAGGAAACCAGAGGTCCATGAGCCAGTAAGCATTGGAGGATCAGAGGATCAGTAACTTTGAATTCCTGCATGTCACTATCTCAAAGAAAGCACAACAGCACCTCTGAGTCTGTGGGACTGTGGCACCTCTGGAGTCTGTGGAGATTCGGCATGTCATTAAAATCCCTGGCAAATTTTTGTAGATGTGTGGTGGAAAGTGTGCTAACTGCATTACAGCCTGATATAGGAACATTGGGTTGCCAACTGTCCCGTATTAGCCAGGACATCCCGTATATTGGGCTAAATTGGTTTGTCCCATACAGGACCGCCCTTGTCCCATATTTCCCCCGGCTAAGGTAGAGCGTTCCTATGAAACCGTTCGTAAGCTGAAATGGCGTAAAGCGAAGCAATTACCATTAATTTATATGGGAAAAATTTTTGCGCGTTCCCAGACCCAAAAAATAACCTACCAAATCATACCAAATAACACAAAACCTAAAATAACACTGACATATAGTAAAAGCAGGAATGATATGATAAATACACAGCCTATATAAAGTAGAAATAATGTATGTACAGTGTATCAGAATCGGGAAGATTAAGCCAAAACTGATTTGTAGAAGAAAAAAAATCAGCACGTACGCGCACATCATGCACGCACACACAGGTGCCCGCACAAGGCTTCATGGTCATGGTAGTCTTTCTCGGGGTAAACACAAGTGACCCATATTTGACTGCTACTTTTGTCCCCTATTTGGGAGTGAGGAAGTTGGCAACCCTAATAGGAACACCAATGCCTTTGAGCAAAAAATCTTACTAAAGGTAGTGGATTCAGCCCGGTACATCATGGGTTAAACCCTCCCAAATATTGAGCACATTTACATGAAACATTGTAGAAAAGAAGCATCTATCATCAATGATCCTCACTATCCAGGCAATGCTCTTTTCTCACTGCTGCCATCAGGTAGAAGGTACAAGTGCCTCAGGACTCACACCACCAGGTTCAAGAACAGTTGCTGCTAGGGTTGCCAACTTTCTCACTCACAAATAAGGGACAAAAGTAGCAGTCATATACGGGACATTTGTGTTTACCTCGAGAAAGACTACCACGACCATGAAGCCTTGTGCGGGCACCTGTGTGCGCATGCGTGTAGTGCCGATTTTTTTCCTACAAATCGGTTTGGCTTAATCTTCCCAATTCTGATACACTGTACATACATTATTTCTACTTTATATAGGCTGTGTACTTATCATATCATTCCTGCTTTTACTATATGTTAGTGTTATTTTAGGTTTTATGTGTTATTTGATATGATTTGGTAGGTTTTTTTTGGGTCTGGGAACGCGGAAAAATTTTTCCCATATGAATTAATGGTAATTGCTTCTTCGCTTCACGCTATTTCGGCATGAAAGGTTTCATAGGAACGCTCTACCTTAACGGGGAAAATACGGGACAAGGGCAGTCCTGTATGGGACAAACCAATTTTGCCCAATATACTGGATGTCCCGGCAAACACGGGACAGTTGGCAACCCTAGTTGCTGCCCCTCAACCATCAGGATCTTGAACAAGGGGATAACTACACTAAGTTAAGGACTCTTATCTTGTTATTTCATGCTCATTATTTATTGTTATTTATTTATTACCTGCATTTGCACAGTTTGTTTACAGTTCCTGATGTTTACAGATACTGTTTACAGTTACTGTTCTATAGATTTGCTAAGAATACCTGCAAAAAACAATCTCAGGTGGTGTGGTGACATGTATGTACTCTGATAATAAATTTTACTTTGAACTTTAACACTTAGTTCTTTAAACTTTCTACCCGCGTAAATGTTTTTTTTCCCTGTCTTGGTTGATTTGCTCTTGAAAAGACAATGTGCCACAGTGATTAACACAGCTCTATTTCATTGATGTAATCGTTTACATTATAGAGAATGACTTGAACTTGTGACTTTCCAACTGCTTCTACTGAGTCAAGGTGCTATTACAAGGCCATTCACAACTTGTACCAGAAATAGTTACAAGTGCAAGTATAAGACAATAAATAACAAGTATTGCCCGTTTAGTTCCTCACAATAGCTCCATCATTCATTAAAATCACAGCTAACATTTTATTTTAAATGTTATCTTCCTGCATCAATCCCACATCTTGCATTCTATTAAAATCAATCACTATTTGTTCATATTGAGAATTTAAAACAAAAATCACTGGCTAATGAGGCAAAATTTCTTCTCACATCTGCTCCAAGTGTACAATCCTTTACTTTGAAGGCCATGACACATGTTTGCAGACACTCCAGCATCTTGCCTACTCAATACAGAAACAGTCAATGGTGTGTATGTTTGACAGGAGTTTGTTTTCAGATGTCTTTGTTGAGCTGTCCCCTTGCATACCTATACCTCTTACTATTTTGTACATCCTTCCATCACATTTTCCTTTAGGTGCTTACCCAGATTATCCTTAAACATGTGTCTGCTATTTATCTCAGCCATACCTTATCTGAAACTAGGTTCACACTGACGGTTTACATCTTTCTAAGTTTAACCCAAGTCTACATGGATCACTTCCCGGTGATGTGACTTGCTTCCAATAGATAAAACATTCCTAAAGTGCTTTCTAAACATAAGGAGGACAAAAAGAAAGGATTTTTGAACAAAAATTAACTTTAGAAATATACAGAGGGGATGTTAGTGATGTGACGAGAATACACATAAAATTAAGATGTTTGCTGGTCTGGGTTAGCATCAGTGACATCAGCAAGTGGTCTGTCACCTGCCCTCAGGGGAAGGAGAGATAAGAAACAATGGAGCAGTGTCTGGAGATGTGTAATGAAGGGACGGGGGAGAGAGAGCTGTCTGGAGCGGCTCCCCCCTTTGAACCTTGAACTGTTTGAAGTGATGGACAGGCGATACCCCAGCAGGGGGATAAAAAGGGACCGGTTTGCTAAGGCAGCACACACACGCCACCCGAGGTAACGAGACCCTGGAAGTGGTACGCTTCTCACGAGTCGGTGAGAAGTACCAGACAACGGCCAGGGTGGAAAGGTACTATCAGCGGGAACCCGGTGTGTGTCCGCCCTTGCTTGGGTGCCGGGTTCACTGCAGAGGATCGACCGCATCTGGAGGAGGGGTCACAGTCGGTGACCTCAGGTGACATCACCAAGGACCCGCCCAAAAGTTGCTTGTGAGCCATCTCGCCGGTCTGTGAGTGAAGCCGTGTCTGAATGATCAGTTGTTCCTGTTCCCTCTCTCTCTCCCCCCACGTTGTCCATCGCCATGGCAACGATTACTGCGAACTGAACTACTAAACTGGACTGAACTTTGAGTCACTTTGAAATTTGGTCATTTACCCCTAGACAACGATAGAGCTTGATTGATGCTGTTATCTTAATTCTGTGCACATGTGTGTTTATCATTGCTGAACTGTTGCATTTATTATCCTTTCGATTACTGTGTTGCTTATTTCTTTAATAAAACTTCCTTAGTTCTAGTACTCCAGACTCCAACTGAGTGATCCATTTCTGCTGGTTTGGCAACCCAGTTACGGGGTACGTAACACTGAGAAACGGCAAGGAGGTGGAAAAGCAGAAAAGGGATTCTCAACTAGTCTAAATTGGTCAAACCCCTGCTAAAAGTGAGCACAAGATCACACACAATCAACAAATTTAAAGCTATGATCTATTCTTACCATTTCCTTCACTCTTATACAGAATAGCCTGCAGCATATAATGCTCTTCTAAACTATAGCAATTAAGTAAAGTCATGACTGGTTACAACTATATTTTAAAAGTAATTTTATTAGTCACATGTTGCAAATCTCCACCTAATGAAATAACCAAATAGAAATTAGTTACCATTTTAAGTACTGGATGCGCCCAAATCCACAGCTGCCTGTTTTCAAAGTGGTTTTCAGGTTCTGCTTTGGACCGCCATAAGAACGTAATGGGACCCAGTGGCTTCTCAGGATATTGCTCAGCCTTGTAGAGAACCAATGACCCTTGCCGTTTTCCTGACAAACAGTCCACAGAGGCAAATGTTGTACCTACAGCACCACAAGAATTATCTGGGTTAATGTTCATAAGCCCTTTAAAGGCATGCATAAATGTGCCAAAGCATTATGTACAATAGAGAGGCAACACATAAACATGCTTATTCCTTTCATTATCATGTGCAATTGTCAAATAATCCCAATCATGTGATATTCTAAATGGTAAGTCAAAAAAGCAGAGTTATTTGGGTAAAACAGGAAATGAAGTATCATTAAGGACCCTCAAATTTAGGACGCAGCCCGTTCACGTTACTCACATTGGGGAGAAAGCATAGGAACTTGAAGAACCTGAAGACCCGTACTCGACAATTAAGGAACAGCTCCTTCCCCTCCATCAGGTTTCTGAACGTTTCATGAACATTACCTCATTATTCCTTAATTTAGCATTATTTACTTTCTAATTCATAAGAATGTTATGTCTTTACACTGTCCTGCTGCCACAAAACAAAATTCACATCATATAAAAACAGTGAAATGTTATTCTGCAAACTTGATTCGGATTAATGGAGAGGAGTGGAACTGAAGTTACACAGATGCAGCAAGATACACGGCCAGGTATAAAATTGAGGTCACAAAGGCATTCAGTACAAATAAACCCATTCATTTAAGGGCATTACACTTTTTACTTTAAGGCAAATGCTTCTGACCAGGGAGGTAGAGCAGTTGGAATGTCGCTCCAAATTTCAGTAAAAGATGGTACAGACCATTTAACCACCTCGAGTGTACAAGTGAGGGAGAAAGAGAAAATCAAGAAATCAGGCATTGCGAGTAGAGGTGCAGCAATTCAAACTATTCATTTCCTTGTAGAGACTTTTTCCCCTCATGATCAGACTAGGTCAAAGGCTTAGGGTGAAAGGTGAAATATTTAAGGGGAATCTAGAACAGTGGTCCCCAACCACCGGGCCGCAAAGCCATGTGCTACCGGGCCACGAGGAAACGATATGAGACAGCTGCACCTTTCCTCATTCCGTCACGACCACTGTTGAACTTGAACGCACGCGAGGTCATCAGTGACCCAAGACGTGCAAAGGAATGGGTCCGTGACCCATTTGTGAATGTCCCCGGTGAATCATCCATGTCAGCGTGGGAAAAAGATCAACTCCTCGATCTTGCAAATGATGGTGGGCTGAAAAGTATGTTTGACATAACATCTCTGCCGGCATTCTGGATCAAAGTCAAGGCTGAATATCCCAAGATAGCCACAAAAGCACTGAAAACATTCCTTCCATTTCCAACATCATATCGCTGCGAAGCCGAGTTTTCTGCAATGAATGCAACGAAAACTAAACTGCGGAATAGACTGGATATAAGGAACCCCGATCGAGTATCACTGTCTCCCATTACCCCTCGATGGGACTGTCTTGTTGCAGGGAAACAAGCCCAGGGCTCCCACTGATTCAGCAATATTGGTGTGTTGCAATGATCTTATATGTTCATATGAGGAAAATATGCACTGTATGTTTAATATCCAAACGTTACTTAAAATGTTATGATGCTATTGACTTATAAGTGACTTGTCTAATTGACTTATCACTATATTCATGCAAGGAAAATATGTGCTGTGCGTTTAATATTAAATTCATTACATAAACCCTTTTAGAAACTAAATTGAGTGTATTAGCCACTTATAAGTGACTTATAGTTGACTTATCACCTATATTCCGGTTGTGATTAACACCCCTCCCCGCCCCCGTCCGTAAGAATATTGTCAATATTAAACCGGTCCGCGGAGCAAAAAAGGATGGGGACCCCTGATCTAGAACATACAAGAATACAGCACAGGAACAGGCCCTTTGGCCCACAATGTTGTAATAAACCAATTAAATCACTAATCAAATGGCTAACTAATCTCTTCTGACTGCCCAGTGTCCATATCCTTCCATATTCCTCACATTCATGTGTCTATCTAAATGTCTCTTAGAAGTCTCTAATGCTTCTGCCTCTACCACCACCACCACAGGCAGTGCACTCCATGCCCCTAACATCTTCTTTGAAATTAGACATTACCTGTCTACTCTATCTATGCATCTCAATCTTATAAACCTCTATCAGATCTCTCCTTAGCCTATGCTGCTCCAGGGAAAACAACCAAAGATTGTTGAACCTCTTGATATAGCACATGCCCTCTAATCCAGGCAACATCCTGGTAAACCTCTTCTGCATCCTCTCCAAAGCCTTGACATTCTTCCTATAATGGGGCGACCAGAACTGTATGCAATTATAAGGCTACAACATAACTTCCTCACTTTTGAACTCAGTGCCTCAACTAATAAAGGCAAGAGGCAAGCATGTCATATGCCTTCTTAACCACCCTATAAACCTGTGTGGCCAATTTCAGAGAGCTATGAACTTGGACCCCAAGATCCCTGTGCTCATCACACTGTTGCACCTTCCAAGGTGCAACACGTCACATTTGGCCAAGTTAAACTCCATCTGCCATTTCTGCACCCATATCTGCAACTGGCCTATATCTCATTGCATTATTTGCCAAGCTATCACACTATTCACAAGCCAACCAATCTTCATATTGTCTGCAAACTTACTAACCCACCCATCTACATTTTCATCCAGGTCATTTACATATATCACATAGAACAGACATCCCAGTACAGATCTCTGTGGAGCACTACCAATGACAAATCTGCAGCCAGAATAAGTCCCTTTGACCACTACCCTCTGTCTTCTATGGACAAACCAGTTCTGAATCCAAATGGCCAATTCACCATGGATCCCATACATCTTAATCTGCTGGATGAGCCTCCCATGAGGGACCTTGTCAAATGCCTTACTAAACTCCATGCAGACAACATCTACGACTGTACCTTCATCAATCACCCTTGTCACATTGTCAAAAACTCCATCACGTTAGTAAGACATTTCTCACTCGCACAAAGCCATGCTGTCTCTCCCTAATTAGGCCATGGTTGTCTAAATGCTCATAAACTACTGATGTGATCTATAGTTTCCAGGATTATCCTTGGTTCCCTTCTTGAATAATGGAACAACATTAGCTATTTGCAAGTCCTCCATGACCTTGCTTGTGGCAAGAGACGACATGAAGATATTGGTCAAGGTCCCAGAAATCTCTTCTATTGCCTCTCTCAATAACATGGTGTATATCCCATCAGGGCTTGAGGACTTATCCACCTTAATGCTCTTTAACAGGTCCTCCTTCTTTACTTCAAAATGCCCTAGCATATCAATACCCTCAGCACTGACCATCCTCCTCCTTGGGAAATACTGATGTACAGTACTCATTAAGGACCTCACACACATCCTCTGCATCCAAGGAAATGTTTCCTTTATCTTTGAGCGGTCCCACCCTCTCCCTAGTTTTCTACTTGCCCTACATGTATGTATAGAATATCTTGGGATTCTCTTTAATCCTACTTGCCGAGGACTTTGCATGGCCATTCCTGGCTTTCCCAATTCTCTCGAGTTACTTTCTGGCTTATTTATAATCCTCAAGGATTGCTTGATTCAAGACTCCTAAACTTTGCATAGTTTCCCTTTTTCTTCTTGACTAAATTCATCACTTCTGTCGACATCCAATGTTCTCTTACCTTGTCATCATTGTCCTTTCTTCTGACTGCAAGATACCGCTCCTGTACACTGTGCAGTCCGACTTTAAAAACCCTCCACGTCAGATGTGGCCTTGCCCAAAAGCAGCTGTTTCCAATTAACCCTCCCTAGTTCCTACCTAATGCTCTAATAACTTACCCTCCCTTTAATACCCTCCCACAAAGTCCATAGTGACCCTTATCTATAGCTTTCTTAAAACTTAAGCAGTTGGGCTTACTGTTCCCTCACTGTTCACCCAGAGAAAGGATGGTCACCATGCCAGGCTTATTGCCCAAAAACAGGTCCAGCAGAGCCCCTCCTTTTGTTGGACTATCTACATACTGATTTAAGAAATCCTTCTGGATGCACTGAACAAACTCTGCCCCATCTAAAACTCTTGTACAAATGAGGTCCCAGTTTATACTCAGGAAGTTGAAATTCCCCATGCAACAAACCTATTGTTTTAACACTTTTCCCTAATCTGCCTGCATATCTGTTCCTCGATGTCCTGGTGATTAGTGTTCTGTAATACAATCCCATCAGTGGTTGCGCCTTTCCTATTTTTGAGTTCTAACCTTATATTTAAGCCCTCCATTATGTATCCTCTGGGTGCAGCTGTGATATTGCCCCGATTAGTAATGCAGCTCTCCCCCTCACCCCTTTACCTCTCTCTTTTCTAAAACACCCATCCCTATCCCTCTCTCAATCAAGTCTCTGCAATAACAACATCATAGTTCCATGTACTGATCCATGCTCTAAAAGGTTTAAAATTTCATTTATTATCAAAGCATGTATCCCTATACAACTCTGAAATCCGCCTTTTCCAGATAGCCACGAAGCAAAGAAAGAACATAAAAGTAATTCAGAGAGAAACATACCCCCCTCCCCATATACACACAAACAAAAGACCAAACCACTAAAATCCCTCCTTTCACACAAAACGGAATAGGAACATCAACCCCTCCCCTGCAAAAAAAACCTATAAAACATCAACCCCCAAATACCCTCTCCTCATGCAACAAAATGGAAAAGGAACGGGTGATAAAAAACACAACATAAAAACCATAAGCCCGAAAAAGTCCATAATCTCAGTTCATTATCTTAAACCATAATACTCTCAACATTGCAATACACACACTTCAAACTATCTGTCCCTTGCCTGGAGAGTCTCAGGTCTGGCCACAGTGCCGCTGGCCTGGCTGCTGCTGCTGTTCCTTGATAGGTCATTTCCCCCTAGCATTATCCAAAAGGGTATAGTTGATGCTGAAGGAAATGGCCACAGGGGAACCCTGTACTGACTGCTTTCTTCCCTTACTTCTCCTCCTGGTCACTTACCCACTGTCTGAAGCCTGCACTGTGGGCGTGACCACCTCAGTAAATGTCTCATTTGAGATGTTTTCAGTCTCCTGTTTGGTCCTGAATACACTCAGCTCCAGTTCATTGACCTTGTCAGTCAGGAGCCAAAGTTGGATGCACTTCCCAACCTGCGGAAAAACTTCTTTACTCAAAAGTGATACAAATCTTTGGATTTGATAGACGATGGCTCAGCTGCAACAGTTAGAAGTTTAGATAGGTACAGTACATGGATGGAATGGGTTTAGAAGGATATGGTTTGGGTGCAAGTAAATGGAACTAGGCAGAGAATCAGGTCAGCATGGACTAAATGTTCTAAAGGGCCGGTTTCTGTGTTGTGATGTTCTATGAGTCTACAAGCACCTTAAACTCACTTTGCTCTGGCATATGGCAAAAGACACCATTTATTTAAACTGACGTTCATTTGTGGCAAAAACAGTATTAACAAGGACAAAAAAAAATTTGTATTATTAATCAAAAACTACGTGGATTCAGTTATGATTGATAGAATTCCTACATCTTTAATGAGACACCCAAAGCTACCAGCTGCTACCCATAAACTATGGAGCCTGTCATACATATACTGCAAAGTATATCTGCTAACAACTGTGTCAAAACAAAAACATTTGAAAGACTGGAGGCATTTTGCAAGGCCATCATCACTCAAGGAACTAAAGAACAAAAGAAAAAGAATGTCTGAAATTTTAATTTGGATTTAAGAATAGTGATAAAAATACCCGCTTCTCTGCCGCTCAAAGGTGCCAAAGCTTTCAAGAGATTGTCCTGTGTTCCATTCAGTTCCAAACAGCAATAGTAAGACAAATCCTGTAAGACAAATATACAAAATATATGAATATGTTTAAATAAAGCAGAATACGCTGATAACACTCAGATCAGAAAACATCTGTAGAAATAGAAATGAGTAACATTTCAGAACTGGGAGACAAATTAGTTTTAGATAGCAGAAAGGAGCTGAGTGGAGCAAAGAAATTTACTCTGATAGGCTGAGAAAGAACATAAGAACTAAGAGCAGAGTGGACCATCTGGCCCATTGAACCTGCTCTGCCATTCAATAAGATCAAGGCTAATCTGGCCATGGACTCATCTCCACCTACCTGCCTTTACCCCATAACCCTTAGTTCACCAACTACGCAAAAATCCATCCAACCTTGTCTTAAATATATTTACTGAGGTAGCCTCCACAGCTTCATTGGGCAGAGAATTCCACAGATTAACCACTCTCTAGGAAAAACAGTTCCTCCTCATCTCCATCCCAAATCTACTCCCCTGAATCTTGAGGCTATGTCCCCTAGTTCTAGCCTCACCTACCAGTGGAAACAACTTTCCTGCCTCCATCTTATCTATCCCTTTCATAATTTTATATGTTTCTATAAGATCTCCTCTCATTCTTCTGAATTCCAGCGAGAACAGTACCAGGCAACTCAATCTCTCCTCAGAGTCTAACACCCTCATCTCTGGAATCAACCTGGTGAATCCCTTCTGCACTGCCTCCAAAGCCAGTATATCCTTCCTCAAGAAAGCCTGAGACCAGAACTGCACGCTGTACTCAAGGTGCGGCCTCATTAGTATCCTGTACAGTTGCAGTGCAAACTCCCTGCTCTTAAATTCAATCCCTCCAGCAACGAAGGGCAATATTCCATTTTCCTTCTTGACAGCCTTGTAAACCAACCTTCAGTGATTCATGCTGCAATTTTATACCATTTAAATAATAACCTGCTCTTTCATTTTTGCTTCGAAAGTGGATGACCTCGCATTTACCAACATTGTACTCCATCTGCCAGACCCTTGCCCGCTCACTTAACCTATCTAGAAGACTATCTAGAAGACTCCCCATATCTTCAGCACAATTGTTTTTCCACTCAATTTAGTATCATCAGCAAACTTAGATACACTACATTCATCTCCTCTTCCAGATTGTTAATGTATATCATGAACAGTTGCGGGCCCATCATTGACCCCTGAGGCACACTGCTCACTGCTGACTGCTCACCAACTCGCTGCTTTCTATTGGTTAACCAATCCTCTATCCATGCTAGCACATCACCTCCAACTCTATGCATCCTCATCTTATGGATAAGTCTTTTATGCACACCTTATTGAATGCCTTCTGGAAATCCCAGTAAATAACGTCCATCTGTTCCCCTCTATCCACTGCATCTGATTCAAAGGATGACTAATATGGGAATTAAGGGGCAGTTAAAATCAAATTAATCTTCTTTGTGCTCTGTTAATATTAAGGCTTGTGACATGCACAAGTCAGGCAATACCAAAGGAAAATAATGGACAAGCTGAACCAAATTAATGATAGACAAAAATGAATAGTTCTCATAAAAAGTTAACTAAAGTTGAAGAATTTGATATTGAGTCCTGTAGGTTGCAACATGCCTAAATGAAAGTTGAGATGCTGTTCCTCAAAATTGTCTTGGGCTTTGTTGTAACAGCACAGGATGTCATCAACAGAAATGTCAGAATAGAAGCAGGATGATAAATGAACATGGCAGGCAGATGAAAGCTTAATGGTGCTGGTGTTCTGCAAAATAATTACCCAGCTTATGCTTTGTTTTTCCAATGTAGAGGCCACATTGTGAACACTGTATGCAGTACAGTAGATTGGAGAAAGTGCAAGTGATTTGCTGCTTTACTTGGAAGAACAGTTTAGATGTTGAGATGGTGGGGGGAAAGAGCTGAAAGAATTGGCGTTGCCCCTCCTACACTTGGATGGGAAAGTGATTTGGTGGTGGATCCTTGTTGGGTCTAGCAGGACTTGTGACGGATGATTTGCTGAATGTCAATTTTGATTTTCATACAAATATGCTAAGGCTCCGAGTGAAAACTATGACCAAAAGCTCCCAGTACATGAAGCTTTAAACAACATGTTGACCAGTTCGAAGTTATTCTTTGAACTAAAATATACAATAATAAAATGATACTGATCTGGTATATCTATAACTCTTTAGCATAGTTTCATTTTTAATAAGAAATTTAAGTTAAATTAGAAAAATATAGTGCAAAAGTCTTAGGCACATAAGATAGCTAGGGGTGTCTAAGACTTGCATAGTACTGTATTTCTCAATGTGGAGCAGAGAGCCAGTTTGTAAATCTGGCAGGAGCAAAGGATGTTTGGGGTGGTGAGGATGGAGCACTGCGGGAGGGGTGTGGGACAAGTGGTAGAGAAAGAGTGCCAGTGGTGTGAGTGCAGCCACACTCAACCCTGAAACACCAGGCAAGGTAACTTGATTCCAAACAATTGGTTTATTGATCATTACAGAATGTCTCTCAGGTGCTTCCCGCTCCCTCTCCTCTCCCTTTTCCCAACCATGATTCCCTTCTCCCTGCCCCCTTCCAACTCTAAGTCTACAATAGAGGCCCATATGAGAATTAGACTAAGACTCTTGCATAGTTCTATACTTCTAAAATAAGAAAGAAAAGTCCAAGCAATTTAATTAGTGACAAAAATTCCCTCTTAATTGAATCATAGTACACAATCACAAATTAGCCACATTACCTAACTGGCAACAGTATGATTAAAAAAGAAAATTTACTCTGGTCTCAGACAGTGCATCTTTTTTGGACAAAACAGCAATGGACAATCTCCAAATGTAGTCTCTAATAGAATTAATCAATCAGGGGGGACTTCCGGGGTCGAGTATGGAGTGAGTTGGTGCGTGTGAGTGTGGCTCCCGATTTTTATTGAAAATCTACCTGTTTATCTTTGCCGTATGCTCGAGATAACTGGATATTTACCATTGTGAACAACGCGGGACATAGCTGGACATTGAAATGGCAAGTAGAATGTACCTTCGAAGTAAAACTGGGGAAAAAGATAGCGAAGCCTCGAGCAAGAAGGCGGATGTTACAGTAATGGCGCCATCGCACGCTGCTGGAGCTGGACCCGGACCTGCGCTACCCGATGACTTAGAGAGGCTTCGTTTAGTACTTATTACTGACATGACGCAAGCGGTGCATTTTGCCCTAAAAAGAGAACTTGAAGATGCTTTATCACCAGTGACTGCTACCATGGAACAAATTATGTCTGCTTACGAGACACACGACAAACGCATTCGTGGGGTTGAAGACGGCCTAAATGATTACAGTGACCGACTGGTGAGTGCCGAAGCCGCCATTGCAGCGTTGCAGAGCGAAAACGCATTTCTGAAGGGAAAGCTAGATGACCTCGAAAATCGGTCGCGGAGATCCAATTTGAGAGTGGTCGGCATTCCTGAAAATTTGGAAGGTTCGGACCCTGTTAAATTTATGACCGAGTTTTTTGACGAAGTGCTGGGGACAGATTTTTTCCCAAGTCCTCTCGTACTTTCGCGTGCTCACCGAGTCGGACGTAAACCATCCGGTGTCTCTGGAGCCAAGCAAACGAGACCAAGAATGTTCCTGGTTTGCTTTCACTCCTTTCAAGATAAGCAACGCATCATCAACAGACGGAAGCAGGAGCTGTATTTCCGCGGACACCGCGTTTTTTTATGAAGATTTTAGTGCGGAGCTGGGTAAAAAACGAGCAGCTTTCAAGGAGGTGAAATCCCTGCTTTACGGGAAAGTGGTCAGGTTTGGCCTCTTGTATCCTGCCCAGCTCTGGGTCATGCATGAAGGTAAAAAGCATTATTTCAATACACCAGAGGCGGCCAAAGAGTTTTACCATTCGCGCTGGGGAGAAGAAGAACGAGAAGAGCAATAACTTTTTTTTAAGGTTATTCATGCAGCATTGAAGGGGTCTCATGCCGAAGCAAACGGTTAATTTTCACAATCCACTTCTTTGTTCATTTTTTCCAGTTTAATTTGTGGAACGCGATCGGGTCGAACTGCTATGCTGCCGAAACTGATTAACAAAAACTTTCAACCAGCAAAATGTAAATATTTGGGATTTATATCTCGGGTGTTTAACTTGCCCAGTGTGTTTTTTTTTGTTTTTAATGCTTAGCTTGACCTGTGTTATCTTTAGCCTATATGTTATATTAAAGGTAGTATAAGTGATAGGATAAATTTTAAGGAGGGGAGCCACCCTAGATTAGATTGAAAGTTGGGTTGTATGGGGAATGCCTTGGAAGTTTTTTGTTGGGTACTGCCTGCGATCATCCTCAATTGGGGAGGTAGATCTAGGTTTCGGGGGTTAATTGGGTTTTTTTGTTTGTGTAAAGGGGTGGGGGGAGTGTTTTGGGGGATTACCATGGCAGTTTATTCTTTTGTGTGTTACGGATTGATCAGACTTTCTTTTCATTGTGCGTTATTGTGTGCAACTTATTTCCTCACACTGTTTTGGATTGTAGGCCCTGTGTGTCTTTTGATATGGTTAACGTGAGTGCTGCTGATGGTGGCCACCCCGTGAGGTTTATTTCTTGGAATGTAAAGGGGCTCAATGGTCCGGTTAAAAGAGCTAAAGTTTTCTCTCATCTGAAACAATTAAAAGCAGATATACTATTTCTACAAGAGACTCATTTAAGAGTGGAGGACCATAATAGACTTCGTAAAGCATGGATTAGTCAGGTTTTTCATTCCAGATTTAATAGTAGGTCCGGGGGGTGGCAATATTAATCACCAAAAGAATGCAGTTCATACCATCTGATGTAATCAGTGACCCTAATGGTCGCTTTATTATAGTCTCTGGCTCTCTCTTTCAGATACCTGTTATTTTGGTAAATGTTTATGCTCCTAATCGGGACAATGTCCAATTTGCAAATAAGGTTTTGTCATTAATACCGAACCTGAATACACATAAGCTAATCTTTTCCGGAGATTTGAACTGTGCTATTGACCCACTGCTTGATAGGTCTTGCCCTAGGGAAACATTTTCTGGTATGGCAAAGGCCTTCTCGATGTTTATGCAACAAAATGGTTATATGGATCCTTGGAGATTTTTGAATCCATCAGTTAGGCAATTCTCTTTCTTCTCTTGTGTTCACCACTCTTATTCCAGGCTAGACTATTTCTTTATAGATAATTCCTTGATACCTATGATTAGACAAATTGAATACACTGCTATAGTTATATCTGATCACTCGCCCGTGAAACTGGACCTATGTTTTCCTTTAAACGTTAGAGAACGGCCTCTGTGGAGACTTAACCCCCTTTTGCTTTCTAATGAGAAATTTTGTAGTTATATATCGGCTAACATTGACGCATTCTTCGAGACTAACAAAACTGAGTCGGTATCGTACTCTTTACTTTGGGAAACTAAAAGCTTACTTGAGGGGTCAAATAATATCTTATACTTCACATGCCAATAAAGAGCGTAGGAAGGAAATGCAAGTGTTATTGAAATCTATTTGGGACCTGGATAGAAAATACTCTGAGGCACCCACTGCGGAATTATATAAAAGCCGGGTTGATTTGCAAGCAAAGTTTAATCTTCTATCTACAAACCTATCAGAACAATTAATCCTTAAGACACGTGGCCTCTATTATGAATATGGTGACAAGGCGAACCGGCTTATGACTCATCAGTTGAAACATCAAGCTGCATCACGACTTATTCCTCAGGTAAGAGACATGCACCAGAACTTGACAAGCAATCCAAAAGAGATTAATAACATCTTTGCAACTTTTTATTCCTCTCTGTATGCCTCAGAGTTCCTCTCAGATAAAACAAATATGGAACGTTTTTTTAGAGAATTTGGAAATACCAACTCTTGAACCAGAGGAAGTGGAGAACCTAGATCGGGCTCTTGGGCAGGAAGAGATTAATAATGCCATTATGGCTATGCAGAGTGGTAAGTCCCCAGGTCCTGATGGTTATCCAATAGAATTTTATAAGAAATTTAAGGATAAGCTCACACCGGTCCTTCTAAAAGTGTTTCAGGAATCTTTGGAGAATGGCTCCTTACCCCCTTCTCTTTCATACGCAGCTATTTCACTACTTCTTAAAAAGGACAAGGACCCGACTCAATGTGGATCATATCGCCCCATCTCACTTTTGAATGTAGATGTGAAAATTTTGGCTAAAGTGCTTGCATGTTGTTTAGAACGGCCCCTTCCCAAGATAATTTCAGATGATCAAACAGGTTTTATTAAAAATCGCTATTCTTTTTTTAATATCCGTCGACTGGCTGATGTGGTTTATTCACCGAGTGATTCTCCAAGTCCAGAGGTTGTTATCACCTTGCACCTCGGAGAAGGCATTTGATAGGGTGGAATGGGTATACTTATTTAGTGTTTTGGAGAAATTTGGATTTGGCAGAATATTTATAGCTTGGGTTAAGCTATTATACCACTTGCCTTTAGCGTGTATACAGAAATTATTTTCGATCTGACTATTTCCCATTAACACGTGGCACTCGCCAAGGCTGCCCACTGTCCCCTCTTCTTTTTGCAATTGCAATTGAGCCTCTTTCTATTGCAATTAAGTCAACTACATTATTTCAAGGTGTTAGAAGAGGAGACATGGAACACCGTGTTTCCCTATATGCTGATGACCTCTTACTTTATGTTAGCGACCCTATAGGTAGTAGTCCTGCTATTGTGTCATTATTAGGTCAATTTGGAGCCTTCTCTGGCTATAAACTGAACTTTCAAAAAAGCAAATGCTTTCCCATTAATAACTTGGCCCTACAGATCCGACAGGAATCCTTGCCCTTACCTTTATCTCAAGATGATTTTGTATACCTAGGAATACATATTACTCGCTCTTTTACATCTCTGTTTGAAGCTAACTACAGGCCTCAGGTTAGCCAAATGAAGGCTGATTTCGAGAGATGGCGCAGTTTACCCCTTACTATAGCTGGGAGAATTCAGTCAGTGAAGATGACTATACTTCCTAGATTTCTCTATTTGTTTCAGTGTTTGCCAGTTTTCTTACCCAAGTTATTTTTTAAATCAGTTGATCAAGCTATAACCTCCTTTATTTGGGAAAATAAGGTCCCAAGGGTTAATAAGCGCATTCTTCAAAGAGGTTGTGACGTAGGTGGAATGGGTCTTCCCAGCTTTATTCATTATTACTGGGCATCGAACATTCAAAAAGTATTATTTTGGCTTCACCGGCCAGATATAATCTGGTGCCTGCTTGAGTCACGATCTTGCCACTCCTCATCTCTCCCAGCTTTGGTGTATTCTTCCTTACCATTGAAATCTTCTCAATTCACATCTAACCCAGTCGTGCTCGCCACCCTCAAAATTTTTAATCAATTTCGCTGCCACTATAAGTTCATATCAGCTTCAGTTTTGGGCCCCATTCATAAAAACCATTTATTTCCTCCCTCCACATTCGATTCAGCTTTTAGACAATGGGGTTTGAACGATCTTATGCGCATTAAGGATTTGTATACTGATAACATATTTGATAGTTTTGATAACCTGCGTGGTAAGTATGGCCTTCCGCATAATCTTTTTTTAAAATACCTGCAGATTTGCCACTTTGTCAAGGAAAAATTTCCCTCTTTTCCTGTTCTACCACCTGCTATGTTATGGGAAAAATTCACTCTTAGCTTTAGCAATAAGGGGCTGATTTCTGAACTATACTCTCAGCTGATGTCTTTGGGAGTTCAAGATCTAAACAAAACTAAGAGTAGGTGGGAGGACGACCTCGGTATGGGCCTTGCGGAAGAATATTGGGCAAAAGTGTTGAATAGGGTTCATTTCTCATCATCATGTGCTAGACTGGGGCTCATACAATTTAAAGTTTTACACAGAGCACATTTAAGTAAAGCCAGACTTGCAGACATATACCCTGGGACAGACGCTGGCTGTGACAGGTGTTCCTTCTCTCCGGCTGGTTTAGTACATGCATTTTGGTCATGCCCTCGGCTTGATGACTATTGGGCACGGGTTTTTAAAATTATCAGTGAGGTTTTGGGGGTGACACTGAGACCTTGCCCGCTTATAGCTGTATTTGGTGTGGCAGATGATGATTTGGGTTTAAATGCAAGCCAGTCGGATATCATTGCATTTACATCGCTACTGACTAGTAGGAGAATTTTGCTGGTTTGGAAATCTGCCACTCCCCAACTGCTGCTGCTTGGTTAGAAGATGTAATGGTTTTTCTGAAATTAGAAAAGATTAAATTCACTTTGAGGGGGTCTGTGAAAAAGTTCTATTTGAAATGGGGACCTTTCTTATCATATTTTGGGAGTCTTAAGGAATTACCTACCAGTTGAGGGCATTTGATTGTACTTAGGAAGTTGCCTCCCATTTAACACACTTATAATTTAACTCACAGGGTGGTTGATGAATTGTAAATATGATTGTATTTTGGATCATCTGACATGTTGCAGATGTGTATGAGCTGTCGTATTGAAGTAGTGTGGGGGTACGGTTGTGAAATGTCCGTACTGGTATTTGTGAATTGTTGTGTTGTAGATATATTAGCTGCCATGATATGTTCGGGGAGGGCGGGTGGGGGGGAGGTTTGTTTTGGAGGTACGATACTAAAGCAAAATGGAGGAAAATGTAATCCATTATATATTCTGTATTGTGTCATTCCTTCAATAAAAATAAAAACTAAAAAAAAGAATTAATCAATCATTTTGGAGCAGAATTGAACATGGTTCACAAACCTATCAAAATAGAATAAATGAATTATAACACATTATGTTGTGAGCTATTACTAAATTCATTTATCGCGTGCACTCAGCTTTCTACATTCTAAACTGAATAGCTTTCAAGGCCATTGCTGGATTATACAAGTTATGTAAAAAATCACAATGATTAAGAGATTAGGGTCAGTTGAGAAGCAGGAAGAAATAAATTTTGACATTGTCCAGACGTTCCAATTATGACATTGAACAGTCAACTGTGCAATGCTGGCACTCATTCAAGATTCAGTAAAAATTCTCCAACCCATACATCACTGAAAGAGACTTTCCTTTGATTTAAAATGGTCATAGGTGGAAGAAGCTGATGAATAAGCAGGGTATTAGAATAGCTAAACAGTATTCATAGTGGAAGTCAAATTTTAAATTATTCATTAAAAAGGACTTTGAAACACACTTATTGTATACAGTGTAATTCTTAACAAAATAATTGAAAGGTACCTGAAGTAGGCACTGGTGTGTCATAGCACGATAGCACGCTCTATAACTTTTAATAGTTGGTTTATTGGCCAAACAGTATCCCCACTTTTTGACCATATGGAATCTTTTTGCATGCCATATGTGAGTTTCCAGCCAAATGTTTTTTCTTTGTCTTCGGTTAAATTCCAGTAACAAATTCCCATGTCGTCGACGGGCTTTGCGAGACTTGCTCTTTGATTGTTCTTTTTTCAAGTGGGCAATCTTTTCCATCTGTAGAAAATCACTGGTTAGTAAGTTATTTGATTAGGGTTTTCAGAAAGCATTTTAAAGTTGTCTTAAAAAATATCTGTACCATCAACATTTGAACAGTTTGTTTTGGAGTAATGGTCTCACTGTGGTTTCAAACCAGTTACAAAGTAAAACAATGGTGATACAGCACAAAGAGTGATACAGCACAGAAATGGGCCCTTAGTCCACTATATCCATACTGACCCTCAAATATCCATCTATATTAATCTCATTTACTCATACTTAGTCATTTGCCTTTGTCTTGGCAATTAAGTGCTCACCCAGATACTCCTTTAATATTGTGATAGCACCTGCTGAAGTATTTTCTCATATAGTGCATTCCAAACTGCAACTATCTTTGAAAGTTGAGTCTGACCCTGTGGCACTGAGTCTGACCCTGTGGTGCAGAAGGATGGGACAGAGAAGAGGAGAGCTGTCGTCATTGGAGACTCTGTAGTCAGGGGAGCAGACAGGAGATTTTGCAGACGTGAGAAGGACACCCGCATGGTTTATTGCCTCCCGGGTGCCAGGGTCCGGGGATGTCTCTGACTGGGTGCACGACATCCTGATACGAGAGGGAAAGCAACCAGAAGTCGTGATACATGTTGGTACCAACGGCATAGGCAAGAAGAGGAATGAGGTCCTGAAGTGTGAGTTTCGGGAATTAGGCAGAAGGCTGAAGAACAGGACCTTAAGGGTGACGTCCTCAGGATCGCTGCCAGTGCTACGTGACAGAGATGGTAAAAATTGGAGGAGATGGCAGTTGAATGCGTAGCTGAGGAGTTGGTGCAGGGAGCAAGGTTTTAGATTTTTAGATCATTGGGATCTCTTCTGGGAAAGGTGGGACCTGTACACATTGGATGGGTTGCACCTGAACTCGAGGGGGAGCAATATCCTTGCAGGTAGGTTTGCTAGCATGGTTCGGGAGGGTTTAAACTAATTTGCGAGGGGGATGGGACCCAGAGCGATAGAGCAGTGAAAGAAGTGCATGAAGTAAAGCCAGATCTAACATACAGAGAGGCTTTGAGGAAAGAGAAGCAGAATAAACGGTGTAAAGACAGTAAGGTAGAAGGGCTGAAATGTGTGTTCCTCAATGCAAGAAGCATCAGGAACAAAGGTGATGAACTGAGAGCTTGGATACATACATGGAATTATGATGTAGTGGCCATTACAGAGATTTGGCTGGCACCAGGGCAGGAATGGATTCTCAATATTCCTGGATTTCAGTGCTTTAAAAGGGATAGAGAGGGCGGAAAAAGGGGAGGTGGGGTGGCATTACTGGTCAGGGATACTATTACAGCTACAGAAAGGGTGGGTAATGTAGCAGGATCCTCTTTTGAGTCAATATGGGTGGAAGTCAGGAACAGGAAGGGAGCAGTTACTCTACTGGGGGTATTCTATAGGCCCCCTGGTAGTAGCAGAGATACAGAGGAGCAGATTGGGAGGCCGATTTTGGAAAGGTGCAAAAATAACAGGGTTGTTATCATGGGTGACTTTAACCTCCCTAATATTGATTGGCACCTGATTAGTTCCAAGGGTTTAGATGGGGCAGAATTTGTTAAGTGTGTCCAGGACGGATTCCTGTCACAGTATGTGGACAGGCCAACCAGGGGGAATGCCATACTAGATCTAGTACTAGGTAATGAACCGGGTCAGGTCACAGATCTCTCAGTGGGTGAGCATCTGGGGGACAGTGACCACCGCTCCCTGGCCTTTATAATTATCATGGAAAAGGACAGAATCAAAGAGGACAGGAAAATTTTTAATTGGAGAAAGGCAAATTATGAGGCCATAAGGCTAGAACTTGTGGGTGTGAATTGGGATGATGTTTTTGCAGGGAAATGTACTATGGACATGTGGTCGATGTTTAGAGATCTCTTGCGGGATGTAAGGGATAAACTTGTCCCGGTGAGGAAGATAAGAATGGTAGGGTGAAGGAACCATGGGTGACAAGTGAGGTGGAAAATCTAGTCAGGAGGAAGAAGGCAGCATACATGAGGTTTAGGAAGCAAGGATCAGATGGGTCTATTGAGGAATATAGGGAAGCAAGAACGGAGCTTAAGAAGGGGGCATGAGAAGGCCTTGGCGAGTAGGGTAAAGGAAAACCCCAAGGCATTCTTCAATTACGTGAAGAAAAAAAGGATGACAGGAGTGAAGGTAGGACCGATTAGAGATAAAGGTGGGAAGATGTGCCTGGAGGCTGTGGAAGTGAGTGAGGTCCTCAATGAATACTTCTCTTCGGTATTCACCAATGAGGGGGAACTTGATGATGGTGAGGACAATATGAGTGAGGTTGATGTTCTGGAGCATGCTGATATTAAGGGAGAGGAGGTGTTGGAGTTGTTAAAATACATTAGGACAGATAAGTCCCCGGGGCCTGATGGAATATTCCCCAGGCTGCTCCACGAGGCGAGAGAAGAGATTGCTGAGCCTCTGGCTAGGATCTTTATGTCCTCGTTGTCCACGGGAATGGTACCGGAGGATTGGAGGGAGGTGAATGTTGTTCCCTTGTTCAAAAAAGGTAGCAGGGATAGTCCGGGTAATTATAGACCAGTGAGCCTTACGTCTGTGGTGGGAAAGCTGTTGGAAAAGATTCTTAGAGATAGGATCTATAGGCATTTAGAGAATCATGGTCTGATCAGGGACAGTCAGCATGGCTTTGTGAAGGGCAGATCGTGTCTAACAAGCCTGATAGAGTTCTTTGAGGAGGTGACCAGGCATATAGATGAGGGTAGTGCAGTGGATGTGATCTATATGGATTTTAGTAAGGCATTTGACAAGGTTCCACACGGTAGGCTTATTCAGAAAGTTAGAAGGCATGGGATCCAGGGAAGTTTGGCCAGGTGGATTCAGAATTGGCTTGCCTGCAGAAGGCAGAGGGTGGTGGTGGAGAGAGTACATTCAGGTTGGAGGATTGTGACTAGTGGTGTCCCACAAGGATCTGTTCTGGGACCTCTACTTTTCCTGATTTTTATTAACGACCTGGATGTGGGGGTAGAAGGGTGGGTTGGCAAGTTTGCAGACGACACAAAGGTTGGTGGTGTTGTAGATAGTGTAGAGGATTGTCAAAGATTGCAGAGAGACATTGATAGGATGCAGAAGTGGGCTGAGAAGTGGCAGATGGAGTTCAACCTGGAGAAGTGTGAGGTGGTACACTTTGGAAGGACAAACTCCAAGGCAGAGTACAAAGTAAATGGCAGGATACTTGGTAGTGTGGAGGAGCAGAGGGATCTCGGGGTACATGTCCACAGATCCCTGAAAGTTGCCTCACAGGTGGATAGGGTAGTTAAGAAAGCTTATGGGGTGTTAGCTTTCATAAGTCGAGGGATAGAGTTTAAGAGTCGCGATGTAATGATACAGCTCTATAAAACTCTGGTTAGGCCACACTTGCAGTATTGTGTCCAGTTCTGGTCACCTCACTATAGGAAGGATGTGGAAGCATTGAAAAGGGTACAGAGGAGATTTACCAGGATGCTGCTTGGTTTAGACAGTATGCATTATGATCAGAGATTAAGGGAGCTAGGGCTTTACTCTTTGGAGAGAAGCAGGATGAGAGGAGACATGATAGAGGTGTACAAGATAGTAAGAGGAATAGAGTCGATAGCCAGCGCCTCTTCCCCAAGGCACCACTGCTCAATACAAGAGAACATGGCTTTAAGGTAAGGGGTGGGAAGTTCAAGGGGGATATTAGAGGAAGGTTTTTTTACTCAGAGAGTGGTTGGTGCATGGAATGCACTGCCTGAGTCAGTGGTGGAGGCAGATACACTCGTGAAGTTTAAGAGACTACTAGACAGGTATATGGAGGAACCTAAGGTGGGGGCTTATATGGGAGGCAGGGTTTGAGGGTAAGCACAACATTGTGGGCCGAAGGGCCTGTACTGTGCTGTACTATTCTATGTTCTATGTAAATAAAATATCTCTAACCTTCTTAATTTTCACATTAAACCCATGTTCCCTAGTTTTAGATATTCCCATAATGAGAAGAATTTCTCATTTTCTACCTCTTCTACTACTTTTATAATTTTATATGCCTCTGCCAGCTACCTCCTTACTCCTCTCCACCCCAAGGAAAACAAACCCAGTTTATGCAGCCTCTCCTCATAACTAAAAAGCTCTGCCCCAGGTAGCATGCTAAAAATTCTCCTCTGCCTCGAGCTTGACCCTTGCTCTCGTGAAATGACCAGAAATACACACAATACTCCGGCCATACCCAAGTGAAGCTTCACGGATTTGAGCTATGACTTCCATTCTCTTGTACTCTGTACCAGGCTAATGAAGGCCACCATCCCATGCCTTCTTCATCACCTTATCTATTTGGAGTCTATGAATTTGCACAAGGTCCGTCCTCTGATCCCCAATACTCCCTGAAGTCCTACCATTCATGGTGTATCTTCTACTATTAGTACGAACCGTGGCTGACAAGGGATGTCAAAGCTCATGTAAAAGCAAAAGAGAGGGCATACAACAAAGCAAAAATTAGTGGGAAGACAGAAGATTGGGAAGCTTCTAAAACCCTACAGAATGCAACTAAAAGAATCATTAGGAGGAAAAAGATGAAATATAAAAGCTAGCAAACAATATCAAAATGGATAGTAATATAAGATTTTTCAAATATGCAAAAAATAAAAGAGAGACGTGGATATAGGACCGCTAGAAAATGAGTTCAGAGGAGTAATAACGGGGGACAAGAAGATGGTAGATGAACTAAATGGGTATTTTGTATCAGTTTTCACTGTGGAAGAGAGTAGCAGTTTGCCAGTTGTTGAAGGGTGCGAGGGAAGAGGAGTGAATGCAGTTACTATTACAAGGGAAAAGATGCTCAAAATGCTCTAAAACCTAAGGGTACATAAGTTACTAGACGAGATAAACTGCACCCTACAGTTCTGAAAGAGGTAGGGATTATGGAGACATTAGTAATGATTTTTCAAAAATTACTGGATCCTGGCATGGTGCAAGAGGACTGGAAAATTGC
Source organism: Mobula hypostoma (assembly GCF_963921235.1). Lineage (NCBI taxonomy): Eukaryota > Metazoa > Chordata > Chondrichthyes > Myliobatiformes > Myliobatidae > Mobula > Mobula hypostoma. Next base: position 175,010,557 of record NC_086097.1, read on the forward strand.
AAATATCACTTCATTCTTTAAGGAGAAAGGCAGCAGAAAAAAAAATTATAGAGCAGTTATCCTGACCTTAGTGGTTGAGAAGATATTGTAGTCAATTTAAGGATGAGGTTAGGGAGTACTTGGTGACACAGGAGAAGGTAGGACAAAGTCAACATAGTTTCCTTAAGGGAAAATCTTGCGGGACAGATCTGTTGGAATTCTTTGAAGAGATTGTAAGTAGAATAGATAAAAGGGATACAATGGATGTTGCATATTTGGACTTTCAGAAGGCTTTTGACAAAGTGCCACATATGAGGATGCTTACCAAGTTAAGAGCCCATGGCATTACAGGAAAGTTACTAGCATGGTTAAAGCAATGGCTGATTGGTAGGAGGCAGTGAGTGGGAATAAAAGAATCCTTTTCTGGTTGGCTGCCAGTGACTAGTGGTGTTCCGCAGGGGCTGGTATTGGGACCACTTTTTTAACGCTGTATATCAATGACTTGTTGGCGCGTGGCCAAGTGGTTAAGGCATTCGTCTAGTGATCTGAAGGTCACTAGTTCGAGCCTTGGCAGAGGCAGCATTTGTCCTTGAGCAAAGCAGTTAACCACACATTGCTCTGCGACAACACCGGTGCCAAGCTGTATGGGTCCTAATGCCCTTCCCTTGGACAACATTGGTGGCATGGAGAGGGGAGACTTGCAGCATGAGCAACTGCCGGTCTTCCATACAACCTTGCCCAGGCCTGCGCCCTGGAAACTTTCCAAGGTGCAAATCCATGGTCTCATGAGACTAACGGATGCCTTAAAAAATCAATGACTTAAGATGATGGAATAGATGGCTTTGTTGCCAAGTTTGCAGGTGAAATAAAGATTGGTGGAGGGGCAGATAGTGTTGAGGAAACAGGAAGGCTGCAGAAGGACTTAGACAGATTAAGAGAATGAGCAAGAGAGTGGCAAATGAAATACAATGTTGGAAAATGCATGATCATGCACTTTGGAAGTAGAAATAAATGTGCAGACTATTTTCTAAACGGGGAGAAAATCCAGAAATCTGAGTTTCAAAGGGATTTAAGAGTCTTTGAGCCAAACACCCTAAAGGTTAACTTGCAGGTAGAATCGGTGGTGAGGAAGGCAAATACAATGTTAGCATTCATTTCAAGAAGTCTAGAATACAAGAGCAGGGATATGATGCTGAGACTTTAAGGCACTGTGGAGGTCTCACCTTGAATATTGTGAACAGTTTTGGGCTCCTCGTTTAAGAGAAGGTGTGCTGGCATTGGAGAGGGTTCATAAGGGTGATTCCGTGAATGAAAGGGTTATCATACGAGGAATATTTATAGCTCTAGGTCTGTACTCGCTGGAATTTATAAGGATGGGGGGGGGGGAATCCCATTGAAACCTTTTGAATGTTGAAAGGCCTAGGCAGAGTAGATGTGGAAAGGATGTTTCTCGTGGTTGGGGAGTCTTGGACAACAGGGCACAGCCTCAGGATAGAAGAGCTTCCATTTAAAACAGATGCAGAGAAATTTCTTTAGCCAGAGGGTGGTGAATTTGTGGAATTTATTACCACAGGCAGCTGCGGAGATCAGGTCGTTGGGTGTATGTAAGGCAGAGCTTGATAGGTTCTTGACTGAACACGGCATCAAAAGTTACAGGGAGAGGGCTGGGCAGTGGGGCTGAGGAGAGGAAGAAAGGATCAGCCATGATTGAATGGCAGAGCAGACTCAATAGGCCAAATGGCCTAATTCTGCTATGTCTTAGGTCTTATTATTTGAACACTAAAGATGTATTACCTCACATTTATGGCATTAAAATTCCATCTGATAATGCTCTGCCAGATTTACCAGCTGATCAAAATCACTCTAAAGCCCAGACCAGTCTTTTCACTGCCAGCACTGATAACTATAATTTTTTTAAAAATCAGATTAAAGTGATAATGAATGATAAACTACCAAACTGTATAGCATGCAAAATATGAAACATGTTAGCATGGGATCAGATGCAGAGGTAATGCTGAGAGCTGTTCGGCTATAAATCGCATGAAGTAAATGGCAATTATATACATGAGGAGTTTCAAAAGCCTAATGCAGTGTTGCTATTAAATGTTAAATTTACTGATTCAGTAAAATTTTGCAGGCTTGTCAGTGTATTACTTATATAAACAGAATTTTTTTTTACAGTTGCATTCAACCAAAGTCCTACCTTACACATTAAAACAAAAACCACATCTTAGCAATTAACTAACCAAGTGACTTCAGAGGTTTTTGTCTTCATTCCAAACTAAAGACCATTTAAGACTATCACAAGATTACTAAACATTAGTAATCTTGTGATAGTACAGAGTGGCCTCTTGACCTCATAATCTACTTTGTTATGGCGTTGCACCTTATCATCTGCCTGCACTACATTTTCTCTGTAACCCTAACACCTTATTCTGCATTATTGTTCTCCCTTGAACCACTTTAATGCACTGTGTAATGAAATGATCTGTATGGATGACATGCAAAACAGTTTTTCAGTCTACTTCTATACGTCTGATAATAATGAACCAATTTTCCAATTTATAATTTCAAAGTCATAATTTTGATTCATTTAAAATAAACTGACCTCTTTCTTTGCAATTTCTCTGAGCCTTCGAGGAAGACGTTTAACATTATCACTCATTGCTCTTCTGCGCAAATGTGGTGGTAGGGACTGCAGAAACTGAGAGTTTGATTTGTGTGCTACTGCTTTTAACATGGCACTGATTTCTGCTGCACGGTACTGAGCAAAGTCTTTTGCTGCAAAATGAAAAATAAATGTTAAAGGCATCATTTTCCTTTTACCAACTTTATGCTAGGTTTCTTCCTCCTTGGATATTTACTCTTGAAGTTGCTGAATGTTCACGTTGATCATTCACATTGACCACCCGCATCAACATTCGAACACAGATTACTTTAATTCTCAACAACACCCGACAAAATAACTCAAAGACACATTTGTCTGTGGCATTTCCATATCACTGTATTAAGTCATTACTGCAAATGCATGACATAAAATGGCCCAACCACCACTGCTTAAGTTGCATGTCCATTATCTCATATAGACGGGAGAACATCAATCACTTTGAAACGCTGTAGGACATCTATGGATTGCTTCATTTGAATATGGAATTTAAGTAGCTACACTCTGCACTTACTAATCTTCTTGGGAAAGAATAAACTACAGTGTCATAGTATGTTAACAGACTACATAGAAAGGACAAGCAGAGAACATACTGTACATCCTCTGGATAGCTAACTTCCCCAAATGAATAAATAGAAAGTTTAAAAAATATATAAATAGGAAATACAATTCATTTCACTCTCATTCATCAGTTGTCTTTAATTTAAAAACTTTCCTGTTTAAATTAGGAATAACACTCCATCCATGGATGAGATTTTTAATTCACAGAAAGTATAATGAATACAGTTTCTCAAAGGTGTTCTATATATCATTAAGATGACTTTTGGGTGCTCTAGCTCAATACGTAAGGCTGGAGAAATTGTTCTGTAGTGATATCTATTGGTTACTTTATGGAAGATCTAAATGAGGATCAATTGTACTTCTTTTCTGTTTCTACCAGTGTTCTATTTATAAATTCAGCATTTTCAACCTATGAATCTCTGTCAGGGATTTGAAGGAGGCTGCGATGGTAGAGTAATCCAAACTTCAATGGACTTCTGTGTATTAAAAAAAATCATGTGTTATAAACTTTACTCCAATATTGTTATCAATCTGCCAGGAAGTCATGGAGATGATCAGGGTATAATGCAACAGCTATTACACAGAAAAAAATTATGAAGCATGGTAAGGCTATGAACACACGAATTAAAATCCTGCTATTCCCTACCTCCAACTTCTTTGAACACTTCTACACTGCAATATTTTAATCACTTCTTAACTCAATACTCATTATTTATCCTGATGGCTTCACTATTGTCAGCTGTGCTAAGAGCACAAAGTCTGGAACTCTTTCCTTAAACCTTTCTTTCTCTACATTAAGAGCTCTTTAAAACCTACATTCTGTGCCCTAATATTTCAAGTTGTGATTGATATTGCTCCTGTAACAATACAACAAGTTACTACATTCAAATTTCCATAAAAACAGAAGCTGTTGCTGTCCAGTGCAGATGACTTACTTACCAAATAAGAATTTGGGAACATTTTGAAGATGTTTACGATCAGTTCCTTGGCTTCTGTGGCAATATCCTCCATGTGACCCTCTCTGCTGTTCTCTATAGTTGATATCTGAATTGCAAAGTGAAAACCACAAGTGACTGATAGAAAATAGTTCTTTACAAAACGAAGAGCTAATAATTCAAAAATATATCTTTCTGATATAAAGTGCTCTGATACAACATTCCTATATCCTAATTCCCTTTAAGCACACCGTTAAAAACTTACTTATTTTATATGCTCCATTGGTGTGTCAGAGTCCTACAGTATGAAATTAAGAACTTCAGCCAGCCAAGTCCAAACTCATTCCATTTGATTCTCTGCACATTCCCATCAACTCTCCTCAGATTCTACCACTCAGCTATAAATAGAGGACAGCCAGGGTTGACTTATGCTTTTGAGATGTGAGAGAAAACAAGCATCTGATGAAAACCCATGCAGTCACAGACAGAATTGTTAGAGTGGGTTTCGGGGTAGATGATTCATTTACACTTAAATGACTCTGGCCACCAGTCTTCTGTTTGACAAAGTACTGTGGCTTGAGTTCACAACACTGCATTTCCTAAAAGCTGTGAACATCGGAATACTAGCCAGATGCTGCAGATGGAAGTGTGAAGTTTACAGGTAGTTTCAAAGACAGCCTTATCTATACTTTATAAATACTAATTGTCCTCTATGTTAGCACATAAAATACCAAATAAATGTATTGTGGATTTGACTTGCACTCCTAAAGGCTGTGAGTACCAACCCAAACATGTTGGCGTCAGGAGGAAAGGATGAAGTCAGAAGGTGTGATGTTTTGTATGTAGCTTCAAAAGGAAGCATTGTCTATAACTTTGTAAATAGCGATTGCCCTTTGTGTTTAGCATATAAATAACGAGCCCACATTGGGCTAGCAGACCTTTCTACCGAAAGCGTCTCCATCCGTATGATGCCTGCTGTACCTTGTTGTGTCAAATAAAGAAGCTGCTTTGTATCTACCAGTGGCTCTGTCTCTCCGGTGATTTCCACCACCCCACAAACACCACATATATAGCACCAGAGGTTGAAATGAACCGGGATGCTAAAGCTGCGAGGCTATAGTTCTGCTAGTTGCTCCATAAGGTACCCTCCCCTATCCCACCCTGACAGGACCCTCTACTCCCTTTGCCGTTCTAGATCTCTGTTATCCTTTAGCTGAAGAGGCAGATAAACAGAGAATGCTTTTCCTCAACATTTGTTCAGCCAGAACCCTAAGAATTACAAATCCTTCTGATACAAACCAAATAGAAAGTTTCCAGCTTATAATTACAGATACAGATCTTGCCACACTAACGGCTGCTTTACAGACCTGCAGTTGTACAGCTCTGAGCACTGCACCACAACGGTTAACATCCAATACAAAATAATGAGGCTACTGCAAGTCACAACTAGAAACAGCTTACCAATGAGTGACCACAACCTGGTATAAGTTAATATACAGGCAGCAGCATTTTAGATGAGCTCACGTTTGAGGAGACTGGAAAATTAAGGGGGTGAGGTGAATAGCCATGAGACTTTTCCATTTTCAGCAGTAATAACTAATACTCTTAAACCAGGCTCAAGAACAGCTTCTATCCCACTGTTGAAAATAACTGTTGTACAATAAAGATAAACTCTTAATCTCACAACTGATCTCCTCGTGGCCTTTGCACCTCATCAGCCTACCTGCACTGCACTTTTTCTGTAACTATAACACTATATTCTGCACCCTTGTTATTGTTTTTCCTTCTTTACTACCTCAACGTACTTGTGTATGGAATGATCTGTCTGGACTGCATGCAAAACAAAGCTTTTCACTGTGTCTCAGTATGTGACAATAAATAACCAATGAATACTGACTGAAAATCAAGCAGCTTAAATTAAAGCACAACACCTAGACAAGAACAGCAAAGTGAACAGAGCCTCGAACAATGTATGCTTTACAGAAGTGGAGCAAAGTTTTTACTTTACACTCTTAGTACAAATATTATCAAACCTCAGATTATTCAAACACTGTACACCTCCTCAAAGCTCTGTAAAGTCATTTTTTTTTAAGTACCTGACTGAGATTCAACTGACTCTATTCCAGATCTACCAGCCCCTGGACCATACGAAGAAAAGGTGACATTGCTAGGTTGGTTTCTCATCTTCTTAGCATATTTCTTTTCTTTGCGATTGATTCCAGACATGACTGTGGGGAAAAAAAAATCTCAAAAGTCAGTCAAATTTATTGTCATATGAAACATAGTAACAGCACAAGCACATATTATCGGATGAGCAACACTCACAGGTATTAAATTATACACAAATATAAATTAAACAAATTATACACTTTTCCTACAAGAAAGAACACAATTAAAACAAAAAAAACACCCGTTTTGCTGCAAAGTGATCAAAGTGGCCCTAGCATTGCTATACTATCCTGATTATAGTTTCGCTTGTTGATTCGAAAACCAGATAGTTGAAATGAATTAGCATGTTCGTGAACCTACTGGTGTGAGACTTCAGAATTTTGTACCTCCTGCCCAATGGTAGCTGAAGATGACATGGCCTGGATAGTGAAGATCTTTGATGAGGATGTTACTTTAATGAGGCAGTACCTCATGTAGATATTATCAATGAAAGGGAGGAATGTGCCCATGATGTAGTTTGTTGAGTCCACTACTCTCTGCAGCTTCTTACATTCTTGCACATTTGAACTATTGTACCAGGCCACAATGCAACCTCTAGGATATTTTCTACAGTACATCTGTAGAAGTTTGTTAGAGCATTCAATGATATACCGAACCTCCTAAGGAAGTAAAGACACACTGGCACACCATCCTTGTGACTGCATCTATGTGCTGAGCCCAGGACAGGACACTAAAGAAATTTAATAAATTTTACACAAATCAAGTAAAAACTTCAACTGCTGCAAGAGAATACAATAAATAATAAAATCCATCAAACCTGCTCTGCCATTTAACGGACCATAACTAGCCTCATCATGGCTTCGACTCCACTTTCTTGATTGGTGTCCATAAACACTAAACTGTCGATCTCTAATATAGATAATGACTCGGCATCTACAAGTCTCTGGGGTACCTAATTCCAAATAGTCACAACACTCAGGACATAAATTCCTTCGCTTAAACAGGTGACATTTTATCCTTAGCTTGACACTCCCCAACCAGCAAAAATACTTTCATACCATCTATCCTTACAAACAAATTGCCTCCACAGATCTGCCTGACACAATGAAGTCGTCCAGCAAAGTGCAGATTCTAGTAACTGCAGTCTCTTGTATATCCATCTATGCTGTCACATCTCTTAGAATCCTACAACATTATCTCCCATTCTTCAATCCAGAACGTCCTTGCCAAATCTAACCAATTGTTCCTCATATGACTACCCCTTCAACTTCAAAATCAATCTCGTGGACTTTTCCCCCCACGCTGCACCCTAGACAAGTATATATCTGTTCAAATGATGGAAAAAGAGTATGTGGTGTTCCACGTGCACAATCAGCAAAGTCCCATACAGTAGTAGCGTGATTTCCCTTCTTCTGTACGCTATACTGCTTCATCTGTGATCAATGACCACAATTAAGTCACATATGCAGTTATAAGGGGAAAAAAAATCAGAATCCAATTATTATCACAGTCTTGCGTTATGATATTTGTTGTTTTGTGGCAGTACAGTGCAAAACATTAAAGATTGCTATCTGTTGCAGTAAAAAAAACACAGCGTAAACATTTTAAGGCACCTCTTGCACCTAATAAAGTGGCCACTGAGTGTATGTTTATCGTCTTTTGCTGCTGTGACCCAACCACTTGGTTCAACATGCTGTGCGTTCAGAGCTGAGTGGTTATTTGAGTTACTGTCGCCTTCCTGTTAGCTTGAACCAGTCTGGCCATTCTCCTCTGACCTCTCTCATTAACAAAGCATTCACTGGATTTTTTTTTGTTTTTCATACCATTCTCTAAATTTGAGAGACTGTTGTGCATGAAATTGCCAGAAGATTAACAGTTTGAGATAATAAAACCACCCCATCTGGTACTAACAAACATTCCTCAGTCAAAGTCATTAGATTTCATTTCTTCCCCATTCTGATGCTTGGTCTGAACAACTGAACTTCTTGACCACATTGGCATTAGTTGCTGCCGTATGATTGGCTGATTAGGAATATGCATTCACGAACAGCTGTACCTAAGAGTGGTCACTGAGTGTAAATAATGAGTGCAAAAGATAAATACTGAGGTACTGTTCACGGAGCATTCGGAAGCTAATGGAGGAGGGAAAAAACATTTGAGTGTGCACCTTGAGGCTCCTGTACCATCCTCCTGTGATAGTAATGAGAAGAGGGTATGTTCCAGATGGTGAGGGCCCTTAACAATGGATGTCGTCCTATTGAAACGCCCTTATATATAGATGCCTTTGACAACCTAACTTCAAAAGTTTATTATACCTACCAACAGGTATTACTTAGGGATGGATTAAACCTACCATACTTACCTGGTCTTAATTATGTGCCTCCAGGTTCTATACCGAAATCAAAGCTAAACACAGTGAACATCCAAGAGACAGAGAGACAAACAGTGACTGTGGAGACAGAATAAGTTAATATTTCAGGTTGTTCAGCTATCATTAGAACCCATCACCAGCTTGTACAGAACTAATAAATGCCTGCTTTGTAAGCAAGACCCAGAACCCAAAAAAAAAGGAAAACAAATCTTGAAACAGATGGATGCTTGTGTATGAAGACATTCTGGCTCATTAACAAAACAAATTCAAACAAATCAAGGATGTTACACAGGATATCAGCAAATCTAATATAGGCTTTTTTTCTGAGGATATTCAAGATTCAGGTTTCAAGATTGTTTAATGTAATTTCCAGTACACAAGTATAAAGGTGATTGAAATAATTGCTACTCCAGATTCTATGCAGCGCAAGATAAAGAACACAATAATAAAAAAAACACAATAAATAAAAATACAGAAAATAATTTATATGTGTAGATGAATTAAGTACACAATATACCGAGTCTCCTGGGAGGGCAGGATGAGCAATTCAATAGGACAGATACGAACAGCAATGGCCAGGACTGGAAATACGATAACAAGAAGGCTAAAGCAAACAATACTGACCAGGGAGGCAGTCGTTGCAAAGTGCTATTGCAGCAAAATCTGCAAAAACAAAGGCCTCAAGATACACCAAAGGAAACACCCCACAGAGCTGAAGATCTCTCTGCACCTGAGCCATCCCAGTGCCAGAGTGCCCCCACCCCCGATTCCCTAATCCATTCATCAAAAAAAAAGGATCAGATGGCCTAGATCATCAGCTAATGTATCTTGGAAGCAGTTTGATGATGACCTGGATTGCATCTTGGAAGCTACATTGGCAGGACCTGTCTACAGGGAAATCAGCCATTATGTTCAATTTAGCTAAAGAATAATTGGCCCAATTGAGAAGAAAGGGGATCTTAAAACCATCACAGCAACCACAAAGGAGAGAAAAGGAAATTTGCCACCTGACAAGCAAGATAAAGACCCTGAACAAACAATTCAAAAACAGTTCACTTGATGAAGAAGGTGTCAAAGATCTAAACAGCAAACTGCAGAAGCAGCTGCGCAAGCTCATGAGGATGGAGCAGCTGCGAAAGCAAAGGGAGAAAGAGAGAAGGAGAGCGCAGTTTGTTAAAAACCCATTCAGGTTCACAGGGCTCTTCGCACAGCAAAAAAATTCTGGGACCCTAACTAGATTAGCTGGCTGGTGGCGTAGTGGCATCAGTGCTGGACTTCGGAGCGAAGGCTCCTGAGTTCGAATCCAGCTGGCTCCCTTGCACACTCTCCATCCGTGCTGGGTTGAGCATCGAGCTAGCAACTTGGCCTCGTAAAAATAAGAAAGCCTGCTAAAAAAAACGCCGTCACAATGGCGTCCCGATGACTCCACCCCGAGTTAAGGGCTTTCTTCTTCTCCTAACCAGATTAAAGCAGGAGGAGGAAGAGTTTCTGTGGGAATCACACAGCGATCCCCGTAGGAATCAGAGACTAGAATTCAATCCAAAAGTCCCTAAACAAGAACCCTAGCTGAATGTGGCAGAGCCCAGTTGGAAGGAAGTCTAGGATATCAGCAAGAGAGCAAAATCATCTGCTGCCCCAGGACCATGTGGTATACCCTGCAAGGTGTGTAAGCAATGCCAAAAACTCCTCCAGAGGTTGTGGAAGATAATAAGGAAGATTTGGACCAAAGGCTCTGTCCCTCAAGCTGGAAACTGGCTAAAGGATGCTTTGTTCCCAACAAAGATGATTCCTCCACAATCACCCAGTTTAGGACAATCTCCCTCCCTAGCATAGAGTGCAAGATATTCTTCTTGGTGCTTGAGAGAAGGTAGACCTCTTTACTTAATGGAGAGCCACTTTATCAACTCATCCATCCAGAAAGGTGACATCCCAAGTTTCTCAGGGTGCCTCGAACACACGTCAATAATCAGGCAATTGATCTGCAAGGCCAGGCAGAAGAAAAGCGACCTAATAGTTGTCTGGTTAGACTCAGCCAATGTCTACAGATCAATTCCACAAGTCCTCATCCCGGCTGGCCTGCATCACTATACCCCACCAATTGATGCAAGACATGATCACCAACTACCGAGGAGGATTCAATTTACGCTTCAAAAGACCTTTATCGGAAGTTTCCTATAAATGGAGTTAGTGTGCAAAATTAAAGCACATGAGATTGAGGGCAATATGCTGGCATGGTCCAAAAACTGATTGAAAAAATGAACAATTGGAATATACAAGATGGTAGCAAGCTGTGACCATAGGGGAACTGCAGGGATCAGTGCTTCAGCACCAGATATCCATCAATGATTTGGATGAAGGAACTAGATGCAATATTTCCAAGCTTGCTGACACTACAAAGCTGGGGAAGATTGTGAGTTGTGACAGCAATGCAGAAGATTAAAGGCTTTTCATACACTGAGCGAGTGAGAAGTGTCGAGTCCCCAAAGCTGTACCTGCCTGGTAGGAAAATGAGATGCTGTTCCTGAACCTTCATTTAAAAGGATCAGAGTGGGGAGCAGGTGAAAGGTCAAAGTTTAGGACCCCACACTTACTCCAACACCATCATTTTTGAATGAAGCTTGAGGAAAAACATCTCATCTTCCAGCTACTGTGAACTGAGTGGAACAGAAGCATTTAGCAAAGCGGTAACCTAATTCACATCTGGTATGTCAATGTGAGATTAGATGCAATGCACTAATTTGTAAGTGGTACAAGCAAAGCTTTGCTACACCCGGGAGGGATGTTTGGGTTGCTGCAGGGTAAGATGGGAAGAGATAAAAAGGCAAGTGTTACACCTCTTGTAGTTGCATGAAAAGGTGCCATTAGGAGAAATCTTTAGATGGAATAGTAAGACAATGTATCATGAAGAGGATGGATTTTTTGGAAAACAAAGAAGTAAACAAAGGGGAAGATATGCCTCACATTAGTCTCATATTGAAGCATACCTATTTCTGTCCATTTATATGAACAGATCTGCTGAACTGCAGAAATGTGTAAGCTTCTCAACAATCTGCAGGATTGTCACTTCAACACTGGAACTTTTGAAAAATCGAGCATGAAAGAATGACAATTTTGTATCAAGAAATGTATGCCTGTTTAGGAGTTCCAAGTTTCCTTATGTTGGTGAGTATCAGCAGGTCCAATCTGAACCATGAACATTTCACAGGAAAATGCAAGCTAATGAAAATCAATACTGCAGATGCCGGTACTGTATTCAGATCTGTAGAGTGAAAAGCACAGTTAGCATTTCAGGTTGAAGGTACTTAATCAAAACTGATTCCATATAGATGCAAACACGAGGAATTCTGCAGATGCTGGAATTTCAAGCAACACACATAAAAGTTGCTGGTGAACGCAGCAGGCCAGGCAGCATCTCTAGGAAGAGGTACAGCCGACGTTTCGGGCCGAGACCCTTCGTCAGGACCCGATATAGATGTCATATAGATGTTGCCCACCTGCCACGCTAAATGTCCTTCTCTCCATAGATGCTGCCAGACCCTTTCAGTTTTTTTTTCCAGCATTGCCTGATTTTAATGCTATCAGCCAATATTTAATGGAGACATTTTAACGTTTAGATCAGCTTCTTTTACACCCACTTCAACACATTTCGTGGAAGTGGGTATGCATCAAGGAGCCTCAAAGCCTTCCCCAGAATAACTACCACATACACTGTCACTGACCATTCAGTACCAGATTCACATTGACCAAAGGAACCAAACTGTCATTAGTAAATCTTACCACTAGTATGGGGGAAAACGTCAGCCAACAGTTAGCCCCCTTGTCTGCAACAGCGTGGGTGCATCCCCCCAAACGGCACAACTACGCATGAGGACCTGCCGGTCTAGGACAACTGCGCATGTGCAACAATTGGACCGGCGCAACTGCGCACGCGTGACTCGGCTACCGGCCCCCATGCTGAATCCATGCTGTCCTCCTCAATTTACTGTGAGGATAATTTACCCCTTCCCTACAAAAGACGAGATGTTCTGCGTTTTCTTTATAAAATCTAAATAAAACGACTCAGTCAGGGATGCGAACTTACCGATCCTCAGGCGAAGCAGGGCTGTGCTCTGAGGCAACGAACCAACCAATGAAATTTGCCTACTCATCGGAGGGTGGAACTACCACTGCATCCTGGGAGTCGAGAAGCCAAGAGCGCATTGAGACTACAACTCCCGTGGTACATCACGAAGGATAGGGTTATTGCGCATGCGCACTGTGGAAGTGTGCCTAGTTGAACTTTGCCCATTAGAATGGCAGCACTCGTGAGACGTATTATTAGTACTGCCAAGGCACCGGGAGCAATCGGTCCCTACAGGTAAAGTTAGCTTGCATTGGTGGGAGCGATATTGATTGGAAATAGATCGACGTTATTTAATTCATAATTACATGTAAATGGTAAGATGTACCATACCTAGTATCCTATCTGGATGTATCACAACTTGGTGTGGCGACTGCTGTCCGCATTGCAACACTGACTATGCTTTAAAACTGCTTGTCTACCCATAAAAACATTAGGATATCCCGACAACGCAATTGTCTACTTGCACTGTAGCAGGTACATTTTGTTCTACATTCTGATGTTGTTTTAACTTGTACTACCTGTAATGTATTGATCTGTATGTGCAGTATGTTAGGTATGCTTTTCATTCTATCTCAATACATGTGACAATGATAAACCAATTCCAAAGCACGTTGCAAGTACAAGCTATTGGTTCCAACTAACTTCATGCATAGTAATGGTAATTGGTTTATCATTGTTATACACAGTGAAAAAACTTTATTTTGCATGCCAGCTGTACAGATCTGTCAGTGTATAAGTACATTGGGGTAGTATGAACGAAAAAGCATTTAACCGAATGTAGTATTCAGAATCAAGGTTATTATCACTGACACATAAAATTTGTTTTTACTGTAGTAGTACAGTGCAAGACTTAAATTACTATAAATTACAAAATAATGTAAATATAGGAATAGTGAAGTGGTATTACTGCAGTGGTCCCCAACCACTGGGCCGCAAAGCATGTGCTACCGGGCTGCGAGGAAACCGATTTGGCGATATGAAACGATATGAGTCAGCTGCACCTTTCCTCATTCCCTGTTATGCGCTGTTGAACTTGAACACCCCCCCCCCCGGTCGACCGGTCTTCAAGAATATTGTCAATATTAAACCAGTCCACGGTGCAAAAAAAGTTGGGGACCCCTGTATTAATGGGTTCATCTACCATTCAGAAATTTGATGATGGAGGGGAAGAAACTTATTCTTAAGTTGTTGAGTATGGGTCTTCAGACTCCTTAATGGTAGTGATGAGGAGAGAGCATGTCCCAGATGCTGAGGTTCCTTAGTGATGGATGCCATCTTCTTCAAGTGCTGCCTGCTGAAGGTGTCATTGAGGATGGGGAAGGAGCCTGTGATGGAGCTGGCTGTGTCTACAGCCTTTTGAAAACTTCCTTTGATCCTGGTCCATTGAACCCTTCATAACAGGTTGGGATACAACCAGTCAGAATGCTCTCCTTCGGATGTATCAAATCCCATCAAACTCCTAACAAAGTAGAGCTGCTGGCATGCCTTTTTTGTGAGCACAGTTTTTCTTTGTGGAAGTGCAGTGCAGGTAGGCAAATGAAGTGTAAGGAGCAAGCAAACTGAGAGATCAAAATTCGATCTTTACCATATAAGTGGTCTGTTCAACAGTCTATCCTTAAACATACTGCTGTGTGTTTTCAAGCCTTTGTATCTTCTGCCTGATTGAAGAGTGTAAAGGGAGAATGACTGAAGTGGTAGGGGCCTTCGATTATGTTGGCTGCTTCACTGAGTCAGCGGCAAGTGTGGGCAGTCAATGGCTGGTGAAAGAAGAGGGAGTTGGGTTTTCATGATAGACTGGGCTTTGTCCATAACTCTCTTGCACTGTTTGGCAGAAAAATTGTGATACCAAACTGTGATGCATCTGGATAGGATTTTTTCTATGGTGTCCCTTTTCAAAAAAATTGGCTTTTTAGTACTTGCATTCTATATTAATGACTTGGGTAACAGAATTGGGTGTGTACTGTAAAAGACTGCTGATAATTCAGCTTGTAACTGTGATGAGGGCACAATAGCATGCAAAAAATTAAGTGAGTGAGCAAGAAATTGGTATGTAGAAAGTTTTGAGGTTATTCACTTTGACAGAAGGAATGGGAAAGCAATTTATTATTTAAATGGAGTGCATTTGCAAAGTGTTGTGGTATTCAGTGTTCTAGAGTCCCTTCATGGAACACAAAGGTCTGGCAGGTAGATGCAACAAGTAATTAGGATGGCTGATGGAATGTTGGCCTTAATTGCAAAGGACTTTAAGTACAGAAGAGGGAAATAGTCATAGTCATACTTTATTGATCCTGGGGGAAATTGGTTTTCGTTACAGTTGCACCATAAATAATAGTAATAAAACCATAAATAATTAAATATGAATGTAGACTTGTGAAACAGTTGTGAAACTACACATGGATGAGTGCATACAGTTTTGCTTACCTTGTTTAAGGAGGGAGATAGAAAAGGTTGACAGATGGACGGTATTCTCATTGGACTTAGAAAGAGAACCTTATTGGCGCAAATGCTGGAAATCAGAAAATGCTGGATGAACTCTAAGCCAGGCAGCATCTATGGAGGGGAATAAATAGTCACCGTCTTGGGCCAAGCTGTCTGACTTGCTGAGTTCCTCCAGCATTTTGAAAGAGTTTTGCTGAAATACGTAGGATTCTTTGGGGAATGCAAGGTGAATGCTGGAGGTTGGGGGTGGGTGGGTAGGGAAGCTTCTACTGGGGATACCTAAAACATGAGAAAATCTCCAGATGCTAGAAATCTTTATACTTTATTGTTGCCAAACAATTGATACTAGAACATACAATCAACACAGCGATATTTCATTCTGTGCTTCCCGCTCCCTGGATTACAAATCGATAGTAAATATCCATCAGCTAAGGAAGTGTATGCAAGAGTTAACCTTATACAGGCGTTACAGTTTATCAGTGATAACAGCAAGACAATTCGGAGCAACATGCACAAGATGCTTTTGGAACTCAACAGGTCAGGTAGCATCTATGGAAAAGAGTAAACAGGCGACATAATGGGCCAAGACCCTTCTTCAGGATTAAGAGGGAAGGGGCAAAATGCCTGAATTAAAAGGTGGGGGGAGGAGGGAAGAGGCTAGCTGGAAGGTGAAAAGTGAAGCCAGGTGGGTGGGAAAGGTCAAGGGCTGTAGAAGAAAGAATCTGATAGGAGGGGAGACTGGACAATAGCAGGAAGGGAAGAGGAGGGGACCCAAAGGGAAGTAATAGGTAGGTGATATGAAGTAAAAGCTCTGAGTGTGAAATAAAGAGGGTACGGTTTGTTCACTGGAAGGAGAAATTGATATTCATGCCATCAGGTCGGAGGGAACCCAAATGGTGGCCTCATCTTGGCACAAGGAGGCCATAAATTGACATGTTAATGGGAATGGTAATTAGTATATTTGGCCACCAGGAAGGCCCGTCTGTGGTAGCTGGTGATCAGAATTAAATGATATCTAGGGGGATATATCCTCAAATATACTTGGGGGTTGTCTAGAACTAGTTTCAGAATAGAGTCCACTATTTAAGACAGATAGGGAGGCTGTGCCTCTGGAATTTGCTACTCAGAAAAAGGTATTGAGACAAAATAAGTCATTATATTCAAAGTGGTGATTGACAGTTCTTTAAACATTAACAAAGAAGAGTTCGGGAAAGTGGTACTGAAGAAAAAGTTTGATTCAGTCATGACTATATTGAATGGTACAGCAAGCTATTTTTCCTACTCCTCTAAGTTTTTATAACAGCTAAATCAACTCACATGGAAAATAAAGATGGAGAGATAAAGCAAGGACTGGTTTCACCAAGTGTTTGATAGTGCTCCTCAGGAGCACTTCAGAAAGTTTTGATGTTAAAAGGTGAATTGCTATTATTGCTGTAAGAGGCAAGGGATAAATAAAATGATTTTGAAACTTTAAAAAAATTTCTTTAGGGGCCGGTTGGTGGCGCAATGACATCGGCACCGGGCCCGGGAGTGGACGTTCCCGGGTTCGAAGGCAGTCAGGTCCGCTCCCGAGTACACTTTCCATCCATGCTGGGTTGAGTGTCGAGATCGCAACTCGACCTCGTAAAATAAAGGGAAAAATACTGAGAAATGTCTGTGTGAGGAGTGGTGTGACACACAGTCTCTCGGTCGCTCCACGCCTTGTAAAATCCATGAAAAGGACATCATCACGGATGCACGCATGCAGACACGCACACTCATCACCATTGTTGTATGTTAGTAACTGTTGCCAATGTTCTTTCAACCAGTATGTTCCAAAGGTCACACTATTACTTAATTATTAATCGGTCTGAGGAACTGTAAGCAGATGCAAAATCAACCATGGCTACGACACGAGCTCTCGTTTATTCTCCTAAAGCCCCCATTAAACTTGGAATTTACAGGTATTAAAACCATGAGCTTCTCCAGTGTGCTGGCCATATTGAGTTATTGGTATATTTGCTGTAATGTTATTAAAAGGGAGGGAGCAGATTTCATTGTTGTTAAAACCTGGTAATTTTGTTTACTGCTCTGATTTAAACATTGTGGGTTCAGTAATCTATGAAATTAAAGTGCTCTTCAGTTAATGATTGATTGCTATAAAGTTATCTTCAATTTCCGAAAAGTCAAAGTTTTGCAGAGCTTTCTGTCATTCTGTAATGTTAGAATAATATCTGCCTTGAATGAAAGGTTCCTTGCATTGCAGGATTTAGCATTGAAGCTTACTGAATATTGAAAAGC
Organism: Mobula hypostoma; assembly: GCF_963921235.1. Taxonomy (NCBI): domain Eukaryota; kingdom Metazoa; phylum Chordata; class Chondrichthyes; order Myliobatiformes; family Myliobatidae; genus Mobula; species Mobula hypostoma. The sequence continues at coordinate 175,028,079 of NC_086097.1, forward strand.
TTGGACGTGGAGCTGATATTTCCAATAGTGGGGAAATCTAGGTCTGGGGGCACAGCCTTAAGATAAAAGGACGTCTCTTTCGAACAGAGATGAGGAGGAATTTCTTTAATTTCTGTGGGATTCATTGCCGTAGACAGTTGTGGGAATCAAGCCATTGGATATATTTAAAGTAGAAGTACAAAGGCCCTTGATTATTAAGGACATCAAAGGTTATATAGGGAGAAGGCAGGAGAATGAAGTTGAGATGGGAAATAAATCTGCAATGATTGAATGCTGGAGACCCACTGGTCTGAATAACCTAATTCTGCTCCTATGTCTTATGGACCTGAGTTTCTTAGCAGAATTGGAGCCCGTGGAATAAAGGAGGCAGTGTGGATAAAAGTATTTGAGAAGACATGGAAAGCAAAAGGTGAAACAGTTCAAAATCTACCACTCTTGAGGTTTGTTAGAGTTGGTGGATTCAGCAAGTGAAATTCACTGTGGAGAAGTCTGAAGTGATGAATTTTGGAAATAGTAAGACCATAATTGGAAAAATGACATTAAGGAGAGTGCTGGGGGTATTTCAACTGAAAACCATGGAAGCTAGCAAGAGAAGACAATGTAACAATTAATAACGAATTTTATTGTTAAGTTGATTATAAAAGAATGAGGGGGATCTCTTTGAAACCTGTTGAATATTGAAAGACTAAGAGTGGATGTGGAGAGAATGTTTCCAATTGGAGGGGGGGGTGAATCTCGAACCAAAAGGCACAGCCTCAGAATAGAGGGACATCCATTTAGAACAGAGATGAGAAGGAATTTCTTTATCTGAGGGTGGTGAATCTGTGGAATTCATTGCCATGGATGGCTGTGGATGTCAAGTCATGGAGTGTATTTAAAGCACAGTTTGATGGGTTTTTGGATAGTCAGAAGGTCAAAGATTTCAGGGTAGAAGGCAGGAGAATAGAGTTGAGAGGAGTAATAAGTCAGGCAAGATGGAATGACGGAGAAGACTTGATGAACTGAGTGGCATAGTTCTGCTGTAATGTCTTAGCATCTTATTTATTTATGTAATTTATAGAGTCTGTCACGTGCACTTGTATGGCCTTTAGACGTTACACCATGCCTAGAACAAACAGTTGCGTGTGCTTGTGTTATTTTTATCCATTTGGGCTGAAAGACTCATTCATGAAAATAATAATGTTTGATAATTTTATTTTTTTTATTTTTACTTTTAAATAAAATTGAGACCCTTGCCAAGATGCCACAAAAAGATTTGACACTAGCCAAAAAAAAAACCTACTGGATCAAATTAAAAGCCATCTGCCTAACACCACTGATTGTCAGCTAGCGGAGCCCAAAACGTCAACGGTACTTTTTTCTCAGCATTTTGTGTGTGTTGCAGAGATAACTGGAGTGCTGAAATCTATAATTACACACTTGATACATCTGTAAGAAGAATGGGCATTGCACAAGGGACCATGGGAAGTATCCTATATTTATGTTTAATTTTATTTTCTTGTAGTTGCTGCTTATTGGACAATGGGCCTGTGATGTTGCTGCAAGTACTGTGTCTCTGAAAAGTATTCACCCCCTTGGAAGTTTTCATGTTTTATTGTTTTACAACATTGAATCACAGTGGATTTAATTTGGCTTTTTTTTTACACTGAACAACAGAAAACAACTCTTTCATGTGAAAGTGAAAACAGATCTCTACAAAGATATCTAAATTATTTACAAATGTAAAATGCAAAATAATCGATTGCATAAGTATTCACCCCTTTCAAGTCGATATTTAATAGATGCACCTTTGGCAGCAAATATAGCCCTGAGTCTGTGTGTAGGTCATTATCAGCTTTGCACATCTGGACACTGGAATTTTTCCCCTAAATTTTAATTGGGGAAAATTTTAATTTTGAGGTCTGGACACTGACTTGGCACCCCAGGACATTAACTTTGTTGTTCAGCCATTCCTGTGTTTGGGGCCATTGTCTTACTGGAAAACAAATCTCCCAAGTCGCAGTTCTCTTGCAGACTACGTCAGGTTTTCCCTGTATTTTGCTGCATTCATCTTACCCTCTACCTTCACAAGCCTTCCAGGGCCTGCTGGAGTGAAGCATCCCCACAACATAATGCAGCCAGCACCATGCTTCACGTTAGGGATGGTGTGTTTTTGATGATGTGCAGTGTAGTGTTTAGTCTGATGGCCAAAAAGCTCAATTTTGATTTCATGAGATCATTGAATCTTCCGGCTGACTTCAGAGTCTCCCACATGCCTTTTTGCAAACTCTAGCTGAGATTTCATGTGAGAATTTTTCAACAGTGGCTTTCTTTTTTCCACTGTCCCATAAAACTTCGACTGGTCAAACACACGGACAACAGTTGTTGTATGTGTAGTCACTCCCATCTCTGCCACTGAATCTTGTAAGTCCTCCAGAGTTGTCATGGGTCTCTTGGTGGCCTCCATCACTAGTTCCCTTGCGTGGTCACTCAGAGTTTAAGGACAGCTTGCTCCGAGCAGATTTGCAGCTGTGCCGTATTCTTTCCATTTCTTGATAATTGACTTAACTGTACTCCAAGGGATAGTCAGTGACTTGGAAATGTTCATGTATCCATCTCCTGACTTGTGCTTTTCAATAACCCTTTCATGGAGTTGCTTGGAATGTTCTTTTGTCTTCATGGTGTAGTTTTTGGCAAGATACTGACTCAACAGTAGTTGGACTTTCCAGATGCAGGTGTATTTTACTACAATCAATTGAAACACCTTGACTACGCACAGGTCACTAAAAACAGATCTCAATTTAACTAACTATGTGACTTCTAATGAGTGGTGATTTGGTGTATCATATTAAAGGTGGAGATGGGTACTTACGCAATCCATTATTTTGTGTTTTATATTTAAATTATTTTAGATCACTTTCTGGAGATCTGTTTTCACTTTGACACGAAAGAGTCTTTTTCTGTTGATCAGTGTCAAAAAAGCCAAATTAAATCCACTGTGATTCAATGTTGTGAAACAATAAAACATGAAAACTTCCAAGGGAGGTGCATACTTTTTATAGGCACCTTTTCATTGCACCTGTATGTTACTGTGCATAATGACAGTAAACTCAACTTTGACCTACATTCCAGTTTTTTGATGTAACTTTTTCATGTTTTTTTCCCCCTGGCTCTAGGTTATGAGATCTTCCATTTATTCTGAGATAAGTTTGAGGGTCACATTAGGAAAATGTCACCTCTCATCTTTTGGCTCAAATCTTGCAGATGGCAGTGAAGGAAATGAATTTGTCATTCATTTTGTTGATGGCTGTCCACAATTTGTTTTCGGATTCAGAGCAGAAATTCATCTGACACAGTATTTGATGTAACACAGTCCCTGATGCAGGGTAATCATCTGTGCAGCTTCAGACTGGGACAATCAATAATGAGACTCTTCAACCAACCAGATTGAAGAGTAATGCTCTAGAGAAGGTGTAGAGGAGATTCACCAGAATGTTCTGTCATCAATTTTCAGATCAAAATCTTGCAATTCCTGAATTTTTCGAGCAGATTAATTGCCAAACATGGAGCATTACAGTATAAAGGAAAGATTGGATAGGCTGAGTTTGTTTTCCATGGAACAGAGGAGGCTGAGGTGACTTGATAGTTATATAAAATTATGAGATTATAATACAATTATAGGTATATAGTTGAAGTATTTTTCACATGGTAGGGTGTCAGTGAAAAGGGACACATAGGTTTAAGTGAGAAGAAAAGATTTAGAGTAAGTAACAGAGGTTGGTTTCAGACTGGAATGTGCTGCTTTAAGAGGCAATGGATACAGGTATTCACAACATTTAAGAAACATCCAGACAAGTACTTGAATGACCAAGGCATAGAAACCAACAGACCTAACGTGTAAATGGAGGTCGTATAGGTAGGTACAAGAGGTGGCATGGATGTGATGGACCAAATGGCCTCCTTCTGTACTGTACGACTCTGACTCCAAATCAGAAGTAAAGAGTATCCACATTCATGATTTTTTTTGAGGGCCAGACAAATCCTGTTATTTAATATTGCAGCATCCCTAACTTTTTCTGCATGCTTGTTAAGAACCTGATAGACAAGTTTTCTCTAACCTACTTCTACTCTTTCTTTCTGGGACTTCATTTGAGTAAAACATCTTGTGGCCCTTCATGGGATCGCAAGTGAGCAAAATTTTGCCTACTTGGGTCCCAGAGTCTCATAGCATGAAAACAGGCCCTTCGACCCAATTTATCCACGGCAACTGTGTTGCCCAATGAGATAGTCCCAGTCAAAAACTTGGCAAATATTCAAGTTTTAAGGAGCATTTTAAGAGATGAGAGATGTGGAAGGAATTCCAGAATTGGGGTTGCTGCTGTTTTGTCATGTCTTATTGGCCTGTGACACATGTATGCCTTGTAACTATATTTTGTAGCCAAGCTGTAGTGGTGGACCGAACCATGTACATTTCTGGACAGTTGGGACTAGACCCTGCAACTGGGCAACTTGTACCTGGAGGAACATCACAGGAAGCCAAGCAGGTAATACGTTCATAAAACAAGTGCATTGATTCTCAGAATGTTAACACTTCCCTCTTCCCACATTCTTTCAATAAATAATATGACTTTAATTGTTCTTCACTTCTTGATGTTAACCTTGTCTTTCCTCTTGCTTTAACACATCTACATGGTGCCTTTCTCCATACTCAGAATCTGTGAAGTCTGAGTATTTACCATTTGAAGTGTAGTCAATGCACAGTAATGTATGCAAACCTTAAATCCTTGCACTCTTTAGCCTTGCCTTTCCTTTCATTCTGTAATCCAAAATTGGCCACGCTAATTTTGAATCCAATCTGCCAAGTCTCTGTTGTTCCCATGTGCCATAACCTTCTAGATCAGCTTACCATGAGGGATCTTGGTGAAAGCTCCAACTATACACCTTCTCATCAATCATCTTTGTCACCACCTCAAAAATGTGACTTCTGCACAAAACCATGTTGACTATCCCTAATAACACCATGCTCTTCCAGATCCAAGTAGTTCTTATCCTTAAGAAAAGTCTCCAATAATTTCTCTACTGCCAATGTAAAGTTTAATAGGTTGTAATATTGTAGTTTGTCCCTTTTGCTCTTCTGAAGCAGAGGGGGACAACACTGGCTTTTGCCTAGACCTCTATATCTTGGTTACTTATTGTTTTTCCCCCATTGGGGAAGGAGGATCAGTGGAGGCAGTGGGATGGGTGTGTGAAGGGATTAAGTGTCACATTTGTTTTAATTTATAATGCATGAACTAATTTTTGCAATTATTTTGACAGGCTCTAATCAACATGGGAGAGATCCTCAAAGCTGCAAACTGTGACTATGATAATGGTATGAGGATTACTTATAGCTTTTTCTTTTTGGTGCAGCTACAGCCAATAACAGGAGAGCTTTTACTCATGAATTAAGGCAAATGAGATGAAATAACCAAAGAAAAATAAAGAATTTCAAGCAACACACATCAAAGTTGCTGGTGAACACAGCAGGCCAGGCAGCATCTCTAGGAAGAGGTGCAGTCGACGTTTCGGGCCGAGACCCTTTGTCAGGACTAACTGAAAGAAGAGATAGCAAAAGATTTGAAAGTGGGAAGGGGAGGGGGAAATCCGAAATGATAGGAGAAAACAGGAGGGGAAGGGATAGAGCTAAGAGCTAGACAAGTGATTGGCAAAGGGGATATGAAAGGATCATGGTATGAGAGGATCATGGGACAGGAGGCCCAGGGAGAAGGAAAAGGTCGGGGGGGAGCCCAGAGGATGGGCAAGGGGTCTTGTGAGGGGGACAGAGGGAGAAAAAGGAGAGAGAGAAAAAGAATGTGTGTGTATAAATAAATAACGGATGGGTTACGAGGGGGAGGTGGGGCATTAGCAGAAATTTGAGAAGTCAATGTTCATGCCATCAGGTTGGAGGCTACCCAGATGGAATATAAGGTGTTGTTCCATCATGAACATTGACTTCTCTATCTTCCGCTAATGCCTCACCTCCCCCTCATATCCCATCCATTATTTATTTATATACACACATTCTTTCTCTCTGTCTCCTTTTTCTCCCTCTGTCCCTCTCACTATACCCTTTGCCCATCCTCCGGGTTTTTTCTCCTCCTCCCCCTTTTCTTTCTCCCTAAGCCTCCTGTCCCATGATCCTCTCATATCCCTTTTGCCAATCAACTGTCCAGCTCTTGGCTCCATCCCTCCCCCTCCTGTCTTCTATCATTTTGGATCTCCCCCTCCCCCTACCATTTTCAAATCTCTTACTAGCTCTTCCTTCAGTTAGTCCTGACGAAGGGTCTCAGCCCGAAACGTCGACTGTACCTCTTCCTGGAGATGCTGCCTGGCCTGCTGCGTTCACCAGCAACTTTGATGTGTGTTGTTTAAAGAAGTTTAATGATCCTTTTAAGGAGAATACTGTCAGAATTTACTTTGGTTAGAATTTGTGAGTTTAAAACAACAGCGAAATACTTTGGATGATGACAATCAGAGACAAGAAATGAAAAATCCAAGGGATAGTTGGATTTTTTTTTAAGAGAAAACGTGACTTGGTGGTTTACCTTGCCAATCTTTTGTTTCTGAATGAGAATGTCTCTGACCTGAAACATAGCAAAAGCCATATATAGGTTAGGTGACCACTTCGTGGACACCTATGATCAGTTTGCAGTGTGACTCTAAATTTTCTATTGTGAACACTTTCATTCACTGTCCTGGTCACACACTGACCTCTCCATCTGTCACCTCCTGCACTGTTACAACTTGCCCAATATAAGTTTGAGGAGCAACGTCTTGTCTTCCGCCTGGACACGTTTCAGCCTTTCAAGTTTGACATTGAATTCTCCAACTTTAGGTAATTGTTTTTTTTTCTTCTGTTTGAATTGGAACTGGCCACTTCTGCCAATAATCATTTGGGCTCAGTTTTTCTTATTCTATTTATAGAGTCTAGCCTACTGGAAATGTTCCATAGCCTGTTATACAGACAAAATGCGTAATGTGCTTTTAACTGTATCTATTAACTTTTTTGGTCTTATCCTATCAGAGATATTTCTTTTGTTCTTCTTTCTCAATCTTTTTATTAATTTTTTGAGAAGTACATGTATACAGACAAGAGGATTATCTCTGATACCTATATCGATAACAATACATATAAAAGGTAAAATAAACATTATCAAGATCATACATATCATACATAGTATTAATCTAATAGTATATAATAAAAATCAAATACTCCTGTTATCATTTCATAGAGAGAAAAAAGATAAAGAAACTTTTATAATTTTTATATATAGGAAAAAACCCACTATTCTCTATATATTTTTTTTTAAAAAATGAAAAATAATTTAAAAAAAAAGAGGGACCGGCCAGCCCACGTTGAGAGTAAAGCAAGAAAAAAGAAAAACTTTCTGATCAAATCCAAAGTTTCGAGAGAGTAACTGGGAGAGCAATAAATCAAACCATATGAAAATATTGAATAAAAGGTCACCAGGTCTCTTCAAATTTAAAGGCTGTATCAAATGTCTGACTTCTTATTTTCTTTAAACTTAAACAGAACATAATGGAGGAAAGCCAAAAGAAAACAGTAGGTGGATTAGAGTCCTTCCATTTAAGCAAAATGGCTCTCCTAGCCAATAAAGTTGTAAATGCTATCATCCGTTGAGCAGAAACAGGAACATATCTTGCTTCCGGTGGAATGATCCCAAAAATTGCTGTAAATAAATTCGGTTGTAGGTCCAAATTCAAAACTTTTGATAACTTTTGGAAAGATGTCTTTAAAACTTTATCTATCTTGATACAAGACCAAAACGTATGAGTTAAAATAGCCACCTCAATGTTACATCTGTCTGAAATAGGATTAATATTAGGAAAAATATGGGCTAATTTATCCTTTGACATAGGTGCCCGGTGTACTAACTTGAACTGTATCAAGGAATGATGGGCACAAATGGATGAGGTATTTACCAAATGAAAAATTTTATCCCATTGATTATCTGAAAGTGACTCTCGAAATTCCAATTCCCACGCACCTTTAATTTTATCATTAGATACCTTTTGCAAATTCAATAACCATTTATAAATTATAGCTATCAGTCAATGTTCCCTCTAATTTTTAGTAGTCAGTGTGCGCAAAAATCTTCTATTGTGCAAGTTTTTTTCCTGTGACAAAAGTACGTGCGCACTGAATGCACACATGGGACAGTTTATGTAGGTTTACAAAATATTTGACATAAAACTGTACAGAATAACAACAAAATAACATACATATTTAAGTCACACACACAAAAAATGCTGGTGAACACAGCAGGCCAGGCAGCATCTATAGGAAGAGGTACAGTCGACGTTTCGAGCCGAGACCCTTCGTCAGGACTAGCTGAAAGAAGAAATAGTAAGAGATTTGAAAGTGGGAGGGGGAGGGGGAAATCCGAAATGATAGAAGACAGGAGGGGGAGGGATGGAGCTAAGAGCTGGAAAGTTGATTGGCAAAAGGGATACGAGGCTGGAGAAGGGAGAGGATCATGGGACAGAAGGCCTAGAGAGAAAGAAGGGGGGGGAGCCCAGAGGATGGGCAAGGGGTATAGTGAGAGGGACAGAGAGAGGGAAAAAAAGGGGGAAAATCATAATAATGATAATAAGAAATAAGGGATGAGGTATGAAGGGGAGGGGGGCATTAGCAGAAGTTAGAGAAGTCAAGTTCATGCCATCAGGTTGGAGATATTTAATTTTTATCATATTTAAGTCACTCAGTTATTTTTTCTCTCTCCTGTCTTCGGCATTTACCCATTCTTTGTAAACGCTATCTCGACTAATAGAACTTCCATCCCATTGATATCTTTTGATTCTCATTAACATATCCAAATGACATTCACCTAAACAGTTTCTCAGCTTGGTTTTGAGTTGATTCATTAGGCTAAAACCTCGCTCACAGTACGCACTAGACACAAGAAAGGTTCCCCCAATGTCCATCAACTGTGCAAGGTCGCAAAACTGTTCATTTTGAAGTACAGATGCCACCATTTGAGCAAAGTTTGAAATTGGTTTGGATTTAATTTTTTCTTGAAATCATTAAACTGTCTAACTATTACAATATTTTCAGCTAGAAAATCATGATATTTTAGACATAAGGCATTAACTTGTTCATCGCCAAATGTGAAGTCACAATCTGCAATGACGGAAAAATCAAAAGTTGACCATTCTTGTACCTCAACTTTGATCTCCTCTGGGTTTGATCGTCTTCACTCTCGCTCATCTGCACTCAACCGTAACATACGTGGCACTCCTGTAACGCAGGGGTCCCCAACCTTTTTTGCACCACGGACCGTTTTAATATTGACAATATTCTTGCGGACCGGCCAACCGGCGGGGGGGGGGTTCAAGTGGGGTTAAACTTACCTCAACGTGTCTTTTACAGTTAGGGTTGCCAACTTTCTCACTCCCAAATAAGGGACAAAAGTAGCAGTCAAATCCCAGGACACTTTACCCCAGGAAAGACTACCATGACAGTGAAGCCTTGCGCGGTCACCTGTGTGCGCATGCGTGACGTGCGTATGTGATGTGCGCATGCATGTACGTGCCAATTTTTTTCCCCACAAATTGATTTCCCCTTCATCTTCCCGACTATACTGTAAATACATTATTTCTACTTTATATAGGCTGTGTATTTATCATATCATTCCTGCTTTTACTATATGTTAGTGTTATTTATTTTCAGTTTTGTGTGTTATTTGGTATGATTTGTTAAGTTATCTTTTGGGTCTGGGAACGCTCAAAAATTTTTCCCATATAAATTAATGGTAATTGCTTCTTCACTTCATGCCATTTCGGCACAAAAGTTTTCATAGGAACGCTCTACCATAGCTGGAGAAATACGGGACAAGGGCGATCCTGTATGGTACAAACCAATTTAGCCCAATATACGGGATGTCCCGGCAAATACGGAACAGTTGGCAACCCTATGTTCAAGTTCAACAGTGCGTAACAGGGAATGAGGAGAGGCGCAGCTGACTGATATTGTTTCCTCGCGGCCCGGTAGCACATGCTTTGCGGCCCGGTACCGGTCCGTGGCCTGGTGGTTGGGGACCGCTGCTGTAACGGGTAATGATGGGTTCTGTTGCCTGAGCTTTTGTACACCATCCAAATGCGATTTACTTGCCAAATGACACTTCAAAAAGTCAAGTTTCCAAATATCATCCCACTTCTTTCCACTAGCAAATTCTCCAGCAACTTTCACATCACAATACAAACAGATAACTCCATTTTCTGAATCGTACATAAATATTTCTCGTAGCTGAACGTTCATGACCTCATGAGCTTTCAGTGTAACAGTTTCTACTATTTTGTTAAGCCATTCAACTTAATAAATTTGCAGTTCTTTTGCGCTTCACGCCCTTCGCTTCTTTTGAATTCGACATAGTGAATCAATATCTTTTCCAATAAAAACTTAGTAAGCTATCTACAGGATTTGAAACAGATCTTTGTAAACTTTACGGTATGAACACTGTCTGCCAAACATGGCTGCCGCCATGATGCAGCTGTACAAACCGGAACAGGATAGGTGAGGTAACGTAAATTAGTGACGTGCATTGTGGTATTTGAAAAACCAACTAACTAGTTAACAGAAACAGTTAGCTAAAAGATTATTTTCAATAAGTATAATAATTATTAACTACTACATTATTTTAGTTAACTACCTTTTGTACGTACATTATTTTCCTTTGTGCGTTGGTTGAAAAACGTGTATGTGCGCGCGCACATGCGCACAGCTTAGAGGGAACTATGCAATCAGTCCTTTTTGAAATGGTTTAACCTGAAAAAGAGTATCTATTGTATTGGGTAGATAAGCAGAGGGAATATTTGGAAGTAAACTATGTAAAAAATTCCTCATTTGGAAATATCTAAAAGTGTGCATTAGATAAATCATATTTGCCCACTAACTGAGTGAAAGACATTAAACCATCCTCCATAAACAAATCCTTAAAAGTTATTATTCCCTTAGTTTTCCAAATTAAAAAGGTCTGATCGGAAATTGATGGTTTAAAAAAATAATTAAGATGGATTTTACTAGAAAGAACAAAGTTATTAAACTCAAAAAATCTACGAAACTGAAACCAAATTCTTAATCTATGTTTAATAATTGGATTGAGGTCTCGACTACCAATCTTAGAAAGGAAAAAAGGAAGAGAAGCTCCCAGTAAAGAGGCCAAAGAATACCCCTTCACCGAGTTTTTCTCCAAATCTACCCATAGAGGACAATCATGTATGTCTGAATAATGAATCCAAAACAAGGTGTATCGAATATTAATTACATTCTAAAAATTTGGCAAAGCCATACCACCATGTTTTTTTAATTTCTATTTCTTTTGTTCTACCCAGACCTGCCTTGGCACATCTTCTACTAAAAACTATGGTCCGCTCTCCGCTATCCAATTCCTTCCTCTCCAGCCCTTGTCTTTTCTACCCACCTGGCTTCACTATCACCTTTTAGCTATCCTTCTCCTCCCCCTACCTTTTTATTTCGGTGTTTTCCCCCTCCCTTTCCAGTTCTGAAGAAGGGTCCTGGCCCAAAACGTTAACTGTTTGTTCATTTTCATGTCTTGTCTGATCTGATTAAACTGCCAGCATTTTGTGTGTGTTGCCGAAAACTAACTTCTTTTTCTCTTTACCAGTGTGACGAAGGTTCCTGGACCTGAAATGATCACTGATCTTTCTGCAGATGCTAATGATCTGCAAAATGTTTTCAACATTTTCTGTTCTTATCACTGAATCATGAACTGTTTGCAGATGTTCCTTCACCTTCTAGTATTTAATGTCAGTTTAGATTTAAGTATGTAGAAGGGCTAGATTTACTTCACAACACCATGGAGACTTACTTCATGGAACTTAGGATAGATATTTAAAATAAACAACAAAAGATGCATTTTTATTTTTAAATTATTGATTCACTAACCCTTAATAATGCCAGTAGTTTGCAGTTTTGTGTAGTTAATGAGAAATTTATAAATTTATCTTCTAGTTGTAAAAACAACAGTTCTGCTGGCAGACATCAATGACTTCAACTGTGTTAATGAAGTTTACAAGCAATGTAAGTAGAACTATTATGCTCCTTTTCCTGGCGGGGAAGCCAGTGAATAACTCAGAATTAAATAGTTTTGTTACTTATATGTTGAAACATTCAGTGGAATGCATCGTTTTTGTGTCACTGACCAACACGTTCCAAGGATTGTGATGGAGGGGGTGGGCGCAGTCTGCCAGTGTTGTATGCTTCTAGCGCCAACATAGCAAGCCTGCAATTTTATTTGGATTATTTCCATTTGTGGATCTTGCCCACAAACGTCAAATGGGATTGGTGGAATTTAGCCTATTAAATAAAAGAAAGGCTGGGTCTGGAGTACATGCATTGACAAATGCAGAAGTGCTTAACTGACTGAATGATATGGTTGGCCTTGCAAAGGATCTTTAACCCCAATGGTTTCAACAGGGATTGCAGAGCTTTGGGAGTAAGGTAACAGGGAGGTCAAATTTGCTGGATAGTTTCTGGATGGTTCAATCTTTTACATTTTTGCTTATTACTTTTAAATGAAATCTTTTATAATTTTTAATAGTTTCTCACTTTAAATCGCCAGAGAAATTTGCATTATTGAAAGTCCTCCACATCTTTAACAGGTGGTTAAGCTGGGAGCAGTGTTTTCAAACATGATGAATCTTTATATACTGATTCTGTCCCAAGGCTGAAGTTGTGTCCTATTTGGGTGCCAAGAGAGATGTGAAGGTTTCAGAAAGGCAGCAGAGGAGGTTTATTTAAACGGCAAATGATAGTTCTATGTGTAGACTGGAGAAGCTATCCTCTCTTTAGAGCAGTCGGGGTTTTAAGATCTGATTTGAAATATTTAAAATCATGAAGTAAAATTAGGAGGAAAAGATGAAAAAGACTCCACAGGCTGAATGGCCTTGCTCCATGCTGTGTTTCTAAAAGGTTATTCCTTTTTATTACATTGTACTGCTTCTGCAAAGTTAACAAATTTCATGACATATGCCGGTGATGTTGAACTTGATTCTGATTCCCATCAGGAAAGGTTGTGTATGCAAGCCCCTTCCCTCCAAAATTCAAATCTAATTGAGGCCTTCAATATTATGAAAGAATTTGTTACAGATGTAGACAAGACATTTATAGGAGAGTTGGGAAATAGAGCCTTTAAATACAGTACTTTGCAAAAGTCGTAGGCACCCTAGATATATGTCCACTGTATGTGCCTAGGACTTTTGCACAGTTCTGTAGAAGATGGTCATTAATGACTATCATTGGCAATCTGAGTTGAATCCTGTAGATGATTCCAAGGTAGGCGAAGTGAGATACAAGAGGAAGAAAGGAAAAGCAGGATGGTCTTACAGATAAATAGGATGGTTGAAGACCTGGGATTAGCATCAGATTAGGCAGAGACATAAATGCCTCTTCCTGTTTTCTCTAATTTCCATTTGATTTAAACTTGTGTTTTCTTCTCAGATTTTAGAAGCAACTTTCCGGCCAGAGCAGCTTATCAGGTTGCAGCATTGCCGCGGGTGAGTTGTGTGTGTGTGTGCCTCCCAAATTTTGGACTTCCGTATCCCAAGGATGCATGTTTCACTGTATGGTTATCCCTTGTCGCCCTTAAATGGGTCCTGAACTTGTGAAGGTATTCCAAGGGTGTAGCTGAGGAGCAGTTTCAAGATTTGGAATAGTGATAGATGGTGTGTAATTTATAGAGAAATCTGATGATGGTGGTGGTGTCCTGTGTTCTTGGTGGAAGAGATCACTGGTAAGGAAGTTGCTGTTAGAGTAAACAACAGGAATTCTGCAGATGCTGGAAATTCAAGCAACACACATCAAAGTTGCTGGTGAACGCAGCAGGCCAGGCAGCATCTGTAGGAAGAGGTGCAGTCGACGTTTCAGGCCGAGACCCTTCGTCAGGACTAACTGAAGGAAGAGTGAGTAAGGGATTTGAAAGTGGGAGGGGGAGATCCAAAATGATAGGAGAAGACAGGAGGGGGAGGGATGGAGCCGAGAGCTGGACAGGTGATTGGCAAAAGGGGATACAAGAGGATCATGGGACAGGAGGTCCGGGAAGAAAGACAAGCGGGGGGGGGGGTCCAGAGGATGGGCAAAAGGTATATTCAGAGGGACAGAGGGAGAAAAAGGAGAGTGAGAGAAAGAATGTGTGCATAAAAATAAGTAACAGATGGGGTACGAGGGGGAGGTGGGGCCTTAGCGGAAGTTAGAGAAGTCGATGCTCATACCATCAGGTTGGAGGCTACCCAGACGGAATATAAGGTGTTGTTCCTCCAACCTGAGTGTGGCTTCATCTTTACAGTAGAGGAGGCCGTGGATAGACATGTCAGAATGGGAATGGGATGTGGAATTAAAATGTGTGGCCACTGGGAGATCCTGCTTTCTCTGGTGGACAGAGCGTAGATGTTCAGCAAAGTGGTCTCCCAGTCTGCGTCGGGTCTTGCCAATATATAAAAGGCCACATCGGGAGCACCAGATGCAGTATATCACCCCAGTGGACTCACAGGTGAAGTGTTGCCTCACCTGGAAGGACTGTTTGGGGCCCTGAATGGTGATAAGGGAGGAAGTGTAAGGGCATGTGTAGCACTTGTTTCGCTTACACGGATAAGTGCCAGGAGGGAGATCAGTGGAGAGGGATGGGGGGGACGAATGGACAAGGGAGTTGCGTAGGGAGCGATCCCTGCGGAATGCAGAGAGGCGGGGGAGGGAAAGATGTGCTTAGTGGTGGGATCCCGTTGGAGGTGGCGGAAGTTACGGAGAATAATATGTTGGACCCGGAGGCTGGTGGGGTGGTAGGTGAGGACCAGGGGAACCCTATTCCTACTGGGGTGGCGGGAGGATGGAGTGAGAGCAGATGTACGTGAAATGGGGGAGATGCGTTTAAGAGCAGAGTTGATAGTGGAGGAAAGGAAGCCCCTTTCTTTAAAAAAGGAAGACATCTCCCTCGTCCTAGAATGAAAAGCCTCATCCTGAGAGCAGATGCGGCAGAGACGGAGGAATTGCGAGAAGGGGATGGCATTTTTGCAAGAGACAGGGTGAGAAGGGGAATAGTCCAGATAGCTGTGAGAGTCAGTAGGCTTATAGTAGACATCAGTGGATAAGCTGTCTCCAGAGACAGAGACAGAAAGATCTAGAAAGGGGAGGGAGGTGTCGGAAATGGACCAGGTAAACTTGAGGGCAGGGTGAAAGTTGGAGGCAAAGTTAATAAAGTCAACGAGTTCTGCATGTGTGCAGGAAGCAGCGCCAATGCAGTCGTCGATGTAGCGAAGGAAAAGTGGGGGACAGATACCAGAATAGGCACGGAACATAGATTATTCCACAAACCCAACAAAAAGGCAGGCATAGCTAGGACCCATACGGGTGCCCATAGCTACACCTTTAGTTTGGAGGAAGTGGGAGGAACCGAAGGAGAAATTATTAAGAGTAAGGACTAATTCCGCTAGACGGAGCAGAGTGGTGGTAGAGGGGAACTGGTTAGGTCTGGAATTCAAAAAGAAGTGTAGAGCTTTGAGACCTTCCTGATGGGGGATGGAAGTATATAAGGACTGGACATCCATGGTGAAAATAAAGCGGTGGGGGCCAGGGAACTTAAAATCATCGAAAAGTTTAAGAGCGTGAGAAGTGTCACGAACATAGGTTGGAAGGGATTGAACAAGGGGTGATACAACTGTGTCGAGGTATGCAGAAACGAGTTCGGTGGGGCAGGAGCAAGCTGAGACAATAGGTCGGCCAGGACAGGCAGGTTTGTGGATCTTGGGTAGGAGGTAGAAACGGGAAGTGCGGGGTGTGGGAACTATAAGGTTGGTAGCAGTGGATGGGAGATCCCCTGAGCAGATAAAGTCGGTGATGGTGTGGGAGACAATGGCCTGGTGCTCCTTAGTGGGGTCACGATCGAGGGGTAAATAAGAGGAGGTATCGGTGAGTTGTCGCTGTGCCTCGGCAAGGTAGAGGTCAGTATGCCAGACTACAACAGCACCCCCTTTATCAGCGGGTTTAATAATAAGGTTAGGATTAATGCGGAGGGAGTGGAGAGCAGAGCGTCCCAAAGGAGTGAGGTTGGAATGGGGACAAGGTGCGGTGAAGTCTAGATGGTTGATGTCCCGTCGGCAATTAGCGATAAAGAGATCCAGAGCAGGCAGAAGACCAGAGCGGGGTGTCCATGAAGAAGAGGAGGGTTGAAGACGGGAGAAGGGGTCATTGGTGGGGGTGGAAGAGTCCTTGCCGAAGAAGTAGGCTCGGTGACGGAGACGGCGGAAGAAGAGTTCCGCATCATGGCGAACATGGAACTCGCTGAGGTGTGGGCGAGGGGGGACAAACGTGAGGCCCTTACTGAGAACAGAGCGTTCTGCCTCCGACAGTTGAAGGTCGGAGGGGATGGTAAAGACCCAGCACGGATGAGAGCTGGGATCAGAGGGGGGAGGGGGGAGGCTGGGGGTGTCAGTGGAGGGGGGAGGGTTAGGGTAAGAGGAAGATGGAGCCTCTGAGGGCCCAGGAGTTGACGGTGGGATCTGAGGAAGACGGGGCTGCGGAGTGGTGGTGGGGGAAGGGGAGACGGGAGTCACAACAGCAGCACATAAAGACCCGGCCTGGAGTTCAAGGCTGGAGTCGCAGTTGGTGGTTGTGCAATCACTTTGAATGTCTCCATGGTCGTTGCTGGAGTCCGGGTTTTGAATATGCCCCGAGGTTTTGGAGCCGGCGAGATCAATGACAAGGGCCGCAATTTGAAGTTCATGCCTGCTAGCGTCGGGGCCAGCAGGCTCTGGAGTCCGTAGATGTAGGATCTTGAGATCTTTGCCTAACATGACAAAGTCAAAAAAACGACGATTGCAGGCGTGAATCCGACGGAGGATGAAATAATGGGTAGGACCATTACAGACGGCGAAGAAGGTGTCCCGAAGGTGTGGAAGGGTCTGGGATAGGGACACCAAGTACCTCCTCATGGCGGAGAGAGTCGCCTTCAGAGCTTGACGGGAGAAGCGGCGAGAGGCAGAGTCAATAAAATGTGAGTACTTGGGATCCTCAGAAGGTCCAAATTGAGAGGCTTGGAAAAGAATCCTAAAGCCAACTGGAGTAAGTTGGCGACGGAGGCACGTTCCAAGAAAGGATATATGGCTGTGATAGCGAGTCTGAGTCAAAGTGTGCTCGAAAAGTAGAAGAGCCGAAGAAATTACAGATGGGGAGCAGTGAGAGATGGTTTCACTGAACTCCCATCGAAGAGAGGATCTAAACTTCTTCGGTGTAGGCATCACCGGAAGAGGCTTCGCAGTAGTGAATTTAAACGCAAACAACAGGAATTCTGCAGATGCTGGAAATTCAAGCAACATACATCAAAGTCCCCCTGGTACCCCATCTGTTACTTATTTTTATGCACACATTCTTTCTCTCACTCTCCTTTTTCTCCCTCTGTCCCTCTGAATATACCTCTTGCCCATCCTCTGGGTCCCCCCCCCAACTCCTTGTCTTTCTTCCCGGACCTCCTGTCCCATGATCCTCTCGTATCCCTTTTGCCTATCACCTGTCCAGCTCTTGGCTCCATCCCTCCCCCTCCTGTCTTCTCCTATCATTTTGGATCTCCCCCTCCCCCTCCAACTTTCAAATCCCTTACTCACTCTTCCTTCAGTTAGTCCTGACGAAGGGTCTCGGCCTGAAACGTCGACTGCGCCTCTTCCTACAGATGCTGCCTGGCCTGCTGTTAGAGTAACTTGGGCAAGTAATTGCAAAACATGTGTAATGCATCTGGTGTTTAGTTTGATGCTAGCTAGCCTGGCAGGTTTCAGTGTACTTGTTTTGGCATAATTAGGTAATGTTGGAGTTACTTGTTTGAATTAGGAGTCCAGTGTAGGCCAGTCAGAATAAGAACCATGGATATTATCCAAGTCCAAGCAGAATGGTCATTGTCATTCTTTTGGAGTGTGCCATTCTTTAGTGGCTTTGGTGAGGTAGATTGTCTTATAGGTTACTCTGTCTCTGTTCTTATTTGTTCATTCCTTATCTATTAGTGCATAGTACAGTGAGAATACAGTGAGAATGTGTGTGGGATGTGGGAAGTCTGGGAGACCTCCAGTCTCCCAGATAGATACACCTGCACCAGGTGCACCGAGCTACAGCTCCTTAGAGAACATATTTAGGAAGTGGAACTGCAGCTTGATGATCTTTGACTCCTACGGGAGGATGAGGAGGTAATAGACAGAAGCTACAGGGAGGTAGTTACCCCTAGCTTGCAGGAGACAGGTAACTGGGTGACTGTCTGGAGAAGCAGGGGAAATGCACAGCCAGTGCAGAGTACACCTGTGGCCATTCCCCTCATGTAACTTTAGAGACTATTGAGGGGAACAACCTACTGGAGGGGGGCACAGTGACCTGGTCTCTGGCACTGAGTCTGCTGCTGTGGCTCAGAAGAGCAGAGAGTTGAAGAAGACTGTAATGCTGATAGGAGATTCTTTAGTCAGGAAAACAAAGATGAGGTTCCGTGGGTGCGATAGAGACAACTGGATGGTATATTGCCTCCCTGGTGCCAGGATCAGGAATGTCTCGAATCGTGGCCATGGCATTGTTGAGGGCAAGCGTGAGTAGCCAGAAGTCTTGGTAGATATTGGCACCAATGACATAGGTTGACAAGGTGAGGAGGTCCTGAAGAGAGATTTCTGGGAGTTAGGTAGAAAGCTGAGAAGCAGGGCCTCCAGGGTAGTAATCTCTGGATTACTGCCTGTGCCACATGCCATTGAAGGTAAGAATAGGATGATTTGGCAGGTGAATGTGTGGCTGAGGAAATGGTACAGGGGGCAGGGGTTCAGATTTACAGATCTCTTCTGGGGAAGGGATGGGTGACAGCTGAACCCAAGGGGGTTCAGTATCCTTGCAGGCAGATTGGCTAGAGTTGTTCGGGTGGGTTTAATCTAATTTGGTGGGGATGGGAACTGGAGTGACATTGTGGAAGATGAGGTAGTTGGTTTACAAACAGAGGCAATGTGTAGTGAGACTCCTATCAAGAAGAGGCTGATGATAGGGTGAAATTGCAGTCAACAATATTGCAATGTAAAAGTGGACAAAATCGAAAAAGGTGAATACAGGACTAGAGGTCTTATAATTGAATGCACGCAGTTTAAGTCACGTGGACTAGATGGTTTACACCCTAGGGTTCTGAAAGAGGTGGCCGAAGAGATTGAAAATGATTTTTCAGGAACCACTAGGTTCTGGAATGGTTCCGGAAGACTGGAAAATTGCAAATATCACTTCACTCCAAGAAGGGAGAGAGACAGAAGAAAGGAAATTGTAGGCCAGTTAGTCTGACCTCAGTGGTTGGGAAGATGTTGGAGTCGATTGTTAAGGATGTGATTATGGGGTACTTGGAGGCACATGATAAAATAGGCTGTAGTCAGCATGGTTTTCTCAAGGGAAAATCTTGCCTGACAGATCTGTTGGAATAGTTTGAAGAAATAACAAACAGAATAGACAAAAGAGAATCAGTTGATGGTGTGTACTTAGATGTTCAGAAGGCCTTTGACAAGGTGCCTTTCAGGCTGCTTAACAAGCTATGAGCCCATGATATTGCAGGAAAGATTCTAGCATGGATAAAGCAGTTCTTGATTGGCAGGAGGGAAAAAGTGGGAATAAAAGGAGCCTTTTCTGGTGGCTGCCGGTGACTAGTGGTGTTCCACAGGGGTCCGTATTGGGACTGATTCTTCTTATGTTTTGTGTCAATGATTTGGATAATGGAATTAATGGCTTTGTTGCAAAGTTTGCTGACAATACGAAGATAAGTAGAGGGGCAAGTAGTTTTGAGAAAATAGGGAGGCTACAGGAAGATTTGGACAGTTCAGGAGATTGGCAAAGAAGTGGCAGATAGAATACAGGGTCAGGAAGTGAATGTTTATGTACTTTGGTAGAAGAAATGAAAGGATTGACTATGATCTAAATGGAGTAAAAATATAAAAAATCTGAGGTGCAAGGGGATTTGGGAGTCCTTGTGCACGGTTTCCCTAAAGGTTAATTTGCAGGTTGAATCTGTGAAGGCAAATGCGATGTTAGCATTCGTTTCAAGAGGATAAGAATATAAAAGCAAGGATGTAATGTTGGGACTTTATAAAGCACTGATGAGGCCTCACTTGGAGTCTTGTGTGGAGATTTGGGCCCTTTACCTTAGAGGGGATGTGTTGAAACTGGAGAGGGTTCAAAGGAGGTTCATGAAAATGACTCCAGGATTGAACGGCTTGTCATGTGAAGAGCGTTTAGTGGCTCTGGACTTATAGTCACTGGAATTGAGGAGAATGAGAGGGGGTCTAATTGAAACCTATCAAATATTGAAAGGCTTTGATGGAGTGGATGTGGAGAGGATGTTTCCTGTGGTGGGAGATTCTAAGACTAGAGAACACAGTCTCGGAATAGAGAGGCTTTTAGAACAGAGATGAGAAGGATTTTCTTTAGCTAGAGAGTGGTGAATCTGTGGAATTCTTTGCCTCAGACAGCTGTGGAGGCTAAGTCTGTATGTATATTTAAGGCAGAGGATGATAGATTCTTGATTGGTCAGGGCATGATGGGATAAAGACCAGAGTGGAAAAATGGATCAGCCATGATGAAATCGCAGAACAGACTCAATGAGTGAAATGGCTTGATTCTGTTCCTCTATCTTATGGTCTTGTATCCCTCCCTGAAAGACATCAGTGAATGGGGTGGATTTTTATGACAATCCAGATATCAATGAGTAGGAAAATGTCTTTGTCCTGAAATGTCTCAATATAGCTGACTTGCTAAGTATCCCTGCCTTAAATTTTTGGTTTTGATTTTCCCCTCTGGGTTTGATAAGGTGGGCAGTTTTGTGGAATCCACATAACTAATCACACCTATTGACTAGACCAGCGGTCCCCAACCACCGGGCCCGCAAAGCATGTGCTACCGGGCCGCGAGGAAACGATATGATTTGGCGATATGAGTCAGCTGCACCTTTCCTCATTCCCTGTCACGGCCACTGTTGAGCCATTACGCACGCGTTATCCATGTCAGCGCAGGAAGGAGAAAAACTCCTTAAGCTTTGCAAATGACGGCAGGCTAAAAAGTATGTTTGACATAACATCTCTGCTGGCATTCTGGATCAAAGTCAAGGCTAAATATCCTGAGATCGCCACAAAAGCACTGAAAACGTTGCTTCCATTTCCAACATTTTTCTGCGAAGCGGAGTTTTCTGCAATGAATGCAACGAAAACTAAATTGTGGAATAGACTGGACATAAGGAACCCCGTTCGAGTATCGCTGTCTCCCTTCACCCTTCGATAGGACCGTCTTGTTGCAGGGAAACAAGCCCAGGGCTCCCACTGATTCAGCGATATTGGTGTGTTGCAATGATTTTATATGTTCATACAGGGAAAATATGTGCTGTGTGTTTAATATCCAAACGTTACTTAAAATGTTATGATGCTATTGATTTATATAATAATTACAGCACGGAAACAGGCGATCTCGGCCCTTCCAGTCCATGCCGAACGCTACTCTCACCTAGTCCCACCGACCTGCATTCAGCCCATAACCCTCCATTCCTTTCCTGTCCATACACCTATCCAATTTTTCTTTAAATGATAATATCGAACCTGCTTCTGCCACTTCTACTGGAAGTTCGTTCAACATTTACTTCAAGCTCTCCTGTCCTCCCCTGGTAATTGACTTATCACTATATTCATGCGAGGAAAATATGTGCTGTGTGTTTAATATTAAATTCGTTAGATGAACCCTTTTAAAAACAAAATTGAGTGTATTAGCCACTTATCACCTATATTCCAATAGTGATTAACACCCCGCCCCACCCCCCGAACAAAATCACCAACAACAATTTGCAGAATTGAAAAATCGACAGGTACACGCATGCGCACTGGTGCCCGCGCAAGGCTTCATAGTCATTATAGTCTTTTCTGGGTAAACACAACGTATTTGACTGCTACTCTTGGTCCGTTGGCAACCCTACCGCCACCCCCGCCCCCCCGGGTTGGCCGGTCCGCAAGAATATTGTTAATATTAAACCGGTCCGCAGTGCAAAAAAGGTTGGGGACCCCTGGACTAGACATGTACTTCAGTTGTGTCACTAGGTTTTATCTTCTTTGCAGGGAGGTCGAGTTGAGATTGAAGCTGTGGCTGTTTTGGGACCTGTTGTGAATTGGCCCTTAGACCAGAAATTATAAACCGGGATCAATTCTTTCGAGAATGTAATACACACAACAAGGGAGGACACAGCTCCTTGATTTTATTGTTGCCTTGTATGGATCAATGGTATAATAAAAAGCAAGAATTCAAATCACTACAATCATTTTGAGCATCGATGCCATTTTACACATTGTCTTATTTTTCAGAGGCTAATGATTCTTCTAACCTGTGGTTGAAGTGAGGTGAGGCAGCTTGGTTGTAGTGTCCTCATCCACAATTCTGTGTTCGCTCATCTCTGAGGGAGCTGTGGGACTTTTGAATGGAACCAAATCCATGTCCCACCTGGGGAGAGCTAAGGGTTTCTCTGGACCGTGTCTGAAAACTTGCTCTAGGTGTTCCAACATTCCTTGCCTGCCTACTCAGAGCTAACATATTTCATGTCTGGGTTCAAGTGACTTTATGAGTGTGTTCTTGACCATGTAATTCAGCATGGCTCCTTTGACCCTCACCAATTTTTATCGATGCACCATAGAAAGTGTCCTATAGCACCTGCTCTGCCTGAGACCACGAGAAAACTGAAGAGAGTTGTGAACACAGCACATCATGGAAAAAAGCCTCCTCTCCATGTCTATACTTCTCACTGCCTCAGTAAAGACCCCATCCACCCTGGATGTTCTCTCTCCTCCTTCCCATTGGGTAGAAGATGCTACAACCTGAAAAATACGCAAGACCAACCTCAAGGACAGTTCCTATCCTACTGTTACAAGACTGCTTACCAGTCTCCTTGTACAATAAGGATGGACTCCTGACTTCACAATCCATTTTCTGACCTTGCGCTTTATTGCCTGCCTGCAATGCACTTTCTCTGTAACAGTATTCTGCATTCTTATTGTTTTCCTTTGTACTGCCTTAATGCACTGATGTAATGAAACAATTTGTGTGGAAGGCATGCAAAACCAAGTTTTCCACTGTACTTTGGTACATGAGACAATATCAATTTACCAATTTATTGCAACTAAAATAAATATAAAAGCACTGAAAAGGTCATGCAGAATTTGTAGAAAGAGTAGCAGTTAATATTTGAGGTCCCAGGTACCTTATCAGAACCAAAGCATTTGCTCAGGTCCAGGACCTAAAGCATAAAGTGTTTTTCTTCCTATAGATGCTGCCTGACCTACTTAGTGTTCATAGAATTTTCTGATTTAATTTCCGATTTCCTGCATTAGTAGTTTTTAATTTTTTTGACTTGGTTGTGGTTGAGTGAACTACTTGGTATCAGATTATATTTGATTTTGCCACAAACAGGTGAAGAATGTTTAAACCCAGAAAACTGAACTGAATACAATTTCCAGCCATCTCTATCCACCAGAAAGCAGGGTTAAAGCATAGAGAAATTAAGTTTGCAGATGCTGGAATCTAGAGCAACTGGTTTTAAAGATTCACACAACAAAATCAGAAAGGCAATGGGAAGCAAAGGTAACCTGGAGGGGAAAAAATATAAATAAAGTGTATTCCCCCTTGGAAGTTTTCTTGTTTTATTGTTTTACAACACCCATGAGTACGAACCGTCTTTGACCCAAAATATCTCATTACCTGCCTTCTGTTTTTGTTTCTGGGCCAGTTAGACTTTTCAATTTCCTCCTCTGGGTTTGATAGGGTGGGCAGTTTTGTGGAATCCACGTAACTAAACACGTCTGTTGGCCAGACATGTACTTCAGTTGTGTGACCAGGATTGATGGTAACACAGAGCTCCTTTATCTGAGTCTGTTAATATTTCCACCAACTCTGCAATGACTTGCTCAGTCCTAGTGGTTTGGATGCATTTGGCAGCCAAGCTCTCAGCATGTCTGTATATTGGGACTCTTCAAGTTGTCGCACTTCAAGGTACTTGCAGTAGTAGATGAAAGGAAGACAGGTGACTTATGTGAGCATAGAAGGTACTGCATAGTTAAATGCCGTAGACCCCAAATGCTCCATGTCAATACTTTAATTTTCATTTTCATTTATTTTATTTTTATTTTGGCAATACAGTGTGTGGTCGGCCCTTCCAGCCTCAGTAATCACCGACAAACCCAATTAACCCTAACCTAATCACAGCACAATTTACAAAGACCGATGAAGCTACTGGTTATGACTGGACTGTCAGAGGAAACTGGAGCACCCACACATTCCACAGGGATGATGTACAGAGGCTCCTCACAGATGGTGCCAGAATTGAATTCCAAAATGCCCTGAGCTGTGGAGTGTTGCACTTACTGTTACACACATAATGATAGTGGTTTAAGATGGTGCTGGTGGAGCTCAACGACTACTTGCTGGTGGCAAATAAAACAAAGAAAACAACTGAATACTTTATTGATCACACTTTTCCTGGTAAGTGATCACTGCAGGGACTGTAACTTCCCTGTTGGAGTTGAGCTTTTAAACTGCCCGTACGACCTGCCATTTTTGCAGTGTGAGCTGAAGTCTCAAACATGCAGGATGGTTGCAGTGAAGTGCCTACAGGCAAAATGGAGACAGCAAGGTCCGTGCTGGAGCGGACTTGAAGGCAATTTGATACAGCATATCCGAGGCGAGGCAGAGTCGAGGTGGAGCCTGGTACCAAGAACGAGGAAAGACCCGAGGTTTGATCGATTTAAGCACTGAGCTGAATTGGAAAGGTTGGGTACAGGCTGAATCAGGGTGGTGGGGCTTGGGCCCAAGAATGTATGGAAGTGGCAGGGCCCAGGTTCGGGCAATTTAAGCACCAGACCAGATTGAAAAGATCAGGGTGTCAGGGCCGGAAGTGAAGATGGGCCGTTTCAACTCACTGCTCCGTGAGATTTACTCATCTCTGCACTGAACTAATGCTGTGGCCTGCAAATAATGGGCTTTTGAATCAGCTACAGTGATGGCTCATTTTCATGAACTTTAGTTCTGAATGCTATTTGCTTCCTTTTTATTTGCACGATTTGATTTTTTTTCTCTCTGCACAGCAGATGTTCGGTCTTTTGTTTTAATGGGTTCTAATGCCTTTCTCCTCATAGTTATGTAGCACAGAAACAAGCCCTTCAGCTTAAATTGGCCATGCCAACCACAATGCCTCCCTGAGCTAGTATAATTTGCTCGAGTTTTGCCCATGTTCCTCTAAACTTCTCTATGTAACTGTCCAAATGCCTTTTAAACATTGTAATTGTCCTATACAATTTTCTCTGGCAGCTTGTTCTACATACCCACCACTATCTGTCTGGGAAAAGTTGCCCTTACAGGTCCTATGAAATATTTCCCCTCTCACCTTAAACCTATGCCCTCTAGGTTTTGACTGCCCAACCCTGGGGAATAAACTGACCATATACCAGATCCATAAGACATAGGAGCAGAATTAGGCCATTAGGTCTGCTCCACCATTCCATCATGGCTGATCCCAGATCCCACTCAACCCCATACACCTGCCTTCTCGCCATATCCCTCGATGCCCTGACTGATCAGGAAACAATCAACTTTTGTCTTAAATATACCCACAGACTTGGCCTCCACCACATTCTGTGGCAGAGAATGCCACAAACCTACTACTCTCTGGCTAAAAATTTCCTCTTCACCTCTTCTAAAGAGTTGCTGCTCAATTTTGAGCTGTGCCCTCTAGTTCTGGATACCCTGACTGTGGGAAACATCCTCTCCACATCCACCCTGTCTAGTCCTTTCAACATTCAGTAGGTTTCAATGTGATCCCCTGCATTCTTTTAATTCCAGTGAGTACAGGCCCAAAGCTGCCAAACACTTGTCAAATGTTAACCCCTTCATTCCCAGAATCATCCTCGTGTACCTCCTCTGAACTCTCTCCAAAGACAACACATCCTTTCTGAGATATGGGGCCCCAAACTGATGACAATACTCCAAGCGCAGCCTAACTAGTGTCTTGTAAAGGCTCAGCATTATCTCCTTGTTTTTATATTCTATTCTCCTTGAAATAAATGCCTACATTGCTTTTGCCGCCTTTACCACAGACTCAACCTGTAAATTAACCTGGGAGTCTTGCCTGAGAACTCCTAAGTCCCTCTGCACTGTTGATGTTTGAACTTTCTCTCCATTTAGATAATAGTCTATTGTTCCTTTTACCAAAATGCATTATCATACATTTCCCAACACTGCATTTCATCTGCCACTTTTTTGCCCATTCTTCCAATTTGTCTAAGTGCTGCTGCAATCACATTGCTTCCTCAGCACCACCTACCCCTCCACCTATCTTCCCATCATTTGCAAGCTTTGCCACAAAACCATCAATTCCATTATCTAAATCATGGACAAACAATGTGAAAAGCAGCGGTCCTAATACTGGCCCCTGAGGAACACCACCAGTCACTGGCAGCCAATGAGAAAAGGCCCTCTTTAGTCCCACTCACTGCCTCCTGCCTGTCAACCATCCTGCTACCCACACCAGTATCTTTCCTGTAATGCCATAGGAGTTTATCTTGTTGAGCACCTTATCAAACACCTGAAAATCCAAGTAAATGATATCCACTGCCTCTCCTTTGTTCACCCTGCTTGTTACTTCCTCAAAGATTTATCAGGCAAGAGTTCCCTTTACAGAAACTATACTGACTTTGACTTATTCGATCAATTGTCTCCAAGTACCTCTAAGCCCCATCCTTAATAATAGACTCCAACACTTTTCCAACCACTGAGATTAGGCTAACTGGCCTATAATTTCCTTTCTTTTGCCTTCCTCCCTTCTTAAAGAGTGGAGTGACATTTGCAATCTTTCATTCCTCTGGGATCATGCCAGAATCAAGTGATTCTTGAAAGATCCTGAACAATGTATCCGTTATCTCTTCAGCAACCTCTGTCAGGACTGTAGAATGAAGTCCATCTGGCCCAGGTGACTTAACCACCTTAAGACCTATGAGTTTGCCAGCACTTTTTCCTTTGTAATGGCAATGGCACTCACTCCTGTTCCCCGACACTCACGGTCCTCTGGCACACTGCATGATTTTGTAAATCCCTCAACCTCCTATACTGCAGGGGGGAAAAAGCCCCAGCTTATCCAGTCTCTCCTCAAACATGTCATCCTGTCTCAGCAACATGGTGAGATCAAATCAGGTGACGTGGTTTCAGACTATGAGATTACTTATGGAGCGGAGGAACAATTTCCAAGAGTTGTGTTTTTTGTTTTTTTTTTGGAAATTTCTACTTGAAGACTGAGGAAGCCCTCCCTAATTGTTTGAACATATTCAATGACGTGACAGTGTTTTAATCCAACAGGCATGTTAAGGGTCACAGGGTGCAGGTAGGTCCAGAGCAGGCTTGAGAGGCCATAAAGCTTACAGTTCCCATTGATCACATTCTTGGCTTTGTGCAGAGAGATATTTCCATTGCAAGCTTTAGTTTCGTTAGAACACCTTGCATTCTTCATTAAACAACATTAGTCATTTCTGGTAAGTTGGCGGCACACCTGATCACAGCGACTTCTATGGGACCAACTAAATGTGTTATTGCCTTTATTAAACATTTTTTTATAATCGCTAGACCCTGCTGGACATAAGTACTGCAGGTCTACCCCATCAGTGAGTTGTTCATTGGTGGAGAACCTGAAGGAGCTCGACTTGGTGCAAATCATGTTGCTGCCTTTGTCAGAGAGGCATCGGAGGAGTTGGTGCGCAATGATGGTGTGCAGTCTAACAGCAAGCGATTGGCTTAGTCACTTGTGATTGCAAGACCCTATTGGACATTGTTAATGTGGAATACTGCAAGTCTGATTCACTGATCTATTGGCGAATGGTGGGGGAGCTGCATGGCCTTGGTCATAGCAAGGACAGGCCTCAGGCCACCCAGGAGAGACGCAATGCACTGGAGTGCCAGGGACAGTATGGTACAGTGTCCAAGCCGGAGATGGTGCTGCCCCCAGTGTTTGCCCAGCAAAAGACAAGCCATATTGTATTTGACTGCAGACTGCTGCAACATTCATGGTCTCAGGGTCTTGGACTAAATTTTTTTGTGTGCTTAACTTGACTAAAACTTGAATCAATGAAGGATGCTCGATAGTTGTGGCGGGCCTTGAATATCATCACTTCTTGTAAAGTAAAGTCAAGTGACACAGGCAACAACAGGGCTTTACTTCCAGATGAGTTCAATGCCTTCTATGCATGATTTGACTGTCGAAACATAGAGGAACTCCTGCAGCCCCTGATGATCCTGTGATTTCAGTCCCAGGCTGACATACAAGCCATGAAAAGCATCCGGCCCTTATGGGGTGCCTGGCCACGTATTAAAGACCTGTGATGATCCACTGGCTAAAAATGTTCACTGAGATCTTTAATCCCTCACTTCAGCAGTCTGGGGTATCCACCAGCTTCAAGCTGACTTCACTTTTACTGGTGCCTGAGAAGAATGTAGTGAACTGCCTCAATAACTATTGTCCAGGAGCACTTACATCCACAGTGATGAAGTGCTTTAAGAGGTTGGTGATGAAACATATCAATTCCTGCCCGTGAAATGACTTGGATCCATTCTAGTTTGCCTAGTTTGACAGCAGATGCCATCTCATTGGCTGTACACTCAACCCTGAAACTCCTGGACAGCAACGATGCATTTAGTGACCACAGCTTGGCATTCAATGCCATCATTACCTCAAAACTAATTAATAAGCTTCAAGATCTTTGCCTCAATACCTCCCTGTGCAATTGGATCCTCAATTTCCTCACATACAGTCAATTTGGATTGGCAACAACATTTCCACAATCTCCATCAGCACAGATGCACCACAAGGCTATGTGTTTAGTATCCTGCTCTACTTCCTTTACACTTCTGCCTGTGTTGCCAAGCACAGCTCCAATGCCAACTTCAAGTTTGCTGATGACACCACTCTCATAGGCTGAATGTGGTGATGAATCTGGCTGACTGGTGTCAACAGCCGCTCACTGAATGTCAGCAAGACCAAGGAGTTGATTACTGACTTCAGGAGGAGGAAACCAGAGGTCCACGAGCCAGTCCTCATAGGAGAGTCAGAGGTGGAGAGGGTCAGCAACTTTAAATTCCTCGGTGTTGTCATTTCAGAGGACCTGTCTGAGCCCAGGACATAAATGTGATTATGAAGAATGCATGGCAGTGCCTCTACTACTTTAGGAGTTTGTGTAGATTTGGCATGACATCTAAAACTTTGACAAGCTTCTATAGATGTGCAGTGGAGAGTATATTGACTGGCGGCATCACAGCCTGGTATGGAAACACCAATGCTCTTAAACGAAAAATCCTACAAACAGTAGGATAAGGTACAAGAGCCTCAGGACCTACGCCACCAGGTTCAGGAGCAGTTATTACCTGTCAAGCATAAAGCTCTTGAACCAAAGGGGATAACTTCACTCCAGTTGTCCCATTGAAATGTTCCCACAATCTATGGACTTGCTTTCAGTGACTTTTCAGCTCATGTTATTGATATTTATTGCTTATTTATTATTGTTGATTCTTTTTGTATTTGCACAGTTGGTACAATCTTTCATTGATTCTATTATGGTTATTATTCTATTATGGATTTATTGAGTAACTTTGCCATCTTATATGAGCTACATGTTCATTATGCTGTTCCTCCAGCAGACCATGTGTTGCTTGGTTTATTGAATCCTGGGTCAAGCGAGAAATTGTAAAATAAAACTAGGTCAAAGTCTTAAACCAAAGATTGGGCCAGAATTAGAACTAGAGATCTCGACCTGATGCGCTCAATAAGTTTTCCCTTGCTCTGCACAGTAACTGCAATTGCTATTTCTTTGGGAAACCATGTAAAGTGTGATCATAATGCCTTGTCATATTTAGTAAGCCTGGTTGAAATGCAAGTAAAGAATAAGCCACATGAAGACTTGTGGTATTTTTGAAAGCTGTTATATATTTCACATCCTTCAACATAGACACCTAAGTAAATCAAAACACAGGTCATTTTAAGGAAGTATATAGCTCTTGTGATGCATCATCTCCCTTCTCAACATAACAATATGTAGAGATCAGGAAGCGTTTCCAGGCTGCTACTTGTTTCAGTTGGATCTGGGCTCTTCTGTTTCTTAAATCCATCTACCCAGCCGAGTCCATAAACCATAATTCATAGTATCTTTGCAAAACAAAAATATCTTATTAAAAATCATATTTGATCTGTTAGATCAAATTTCATATAAACGTTTTACATATGTGACCAATCATAAAATTATTTATATTTTTATCTACATAATGCAATGAACATTAAAATGACCACTTTGGTGGAAAACCTAATCAAGGCATCTCAGCCGACCAACAGTACCCAGTATTACAAGCAACTTGGTGGAGCTCTCAAAGTCCATACACCAACAGAACTATTCATACTATGAAGCCTTCTATAAAATCATTAGTGTTACAAAACAAGGAATGCCTTTTTAAAATGATGCTTTACTTTCGTACAGTTGAGGTTACATAATACCACCAGATTGTCACAATCCCCTCTTTTTAATGACAAGTTGACTATTCAACGCCGTTTTGTCTCAATTTTTTCTTTTGTTTAGTTTGCTGGTTTTCTTCTGAATAAATTTTAAAGCAATTTTGTTTTTAAGTTGTGATATTCCAGTCCCACATTAGAAAGATCGGCACATGCTGAGATTTTGTTGACTTCATGGTGAATGTAGAGTGAAAAGTACCAGCTGCAGAGAAAAAAACCTGTCCCTGCCTCTCACCTGTACAGTGATGTAACTGTATTGTCTAAGCAGATCAACAGCACACCGAGTTATCCAGCTGAATGTATTGGTTGGCTATAGCTTGGCAAATATTTGTAGAAACACCAGACCAAAGTTGAGTAAAAGCAGCTTCCTCTTTCTTCGGCAGGATGGCTGATACTGACTCTTAAAACCTCTCAAGGAGAGTGATTGCAAGATTTGAAGCAGCTGTACAAGTTCCAGGTGAGAGGAGAATATTAATGGGAGAGCTTCTCAAAATTGTAGCAAGCAAAGGTTTAATCTTCTTTATTTTTTGTTACTAAAAGGAAGAAAATATTGAAAGTAGGTTTTACTTTGGATTGGATATCTACACAATGTAGACAGCAGCAAAATATCAACAAAATGATTAATTTAAGACTATAGATATAGGAGCTGAACTAGGCTATTTGCTCTGCCATTCAATCACAGTGGATTTATTTTTCTCAATCCCGTACCCACCATTTCCCTGTGACCCTTGACCCAATTATTAGTCTACAACCTGTCAATCTCTGCCTTAAATATACATAATAACTTGGCCTCCATATCCAGCCTTGGCAACAAATTCCACAGATTCTGGCTGAATCATAACTGGAATTTCTTCAGCCAACATTCTCTGGCAGAAAAAATTCCTTCCTCATCTCAGTTGTAAATGGATGTCCATTTATCTGAAGCTGTGCTCTCTTTCTAGATTCTCCTACTAAAAGTAACATCCTCTCCACATCCATAAACTCTAGTATTAGAAATATTCTGGCACATTTTATTTATTAGTAGTTAGATCACATATTGCTGTTTATTTCAGTATTTCACATTTGGATATTTGTTTACTATTAGAGTGAAGCTTGGTATCAGCCATTTCTGGTTTACTTCACATTGTACAAGAACTCAACTAGAAACCTTCTGATATGAGGCATGCCTGCACATCACCTGTGAACTGTATCAAATGGCATTGGATAATGCTGAGGTTTCCTTGGAAGTCAGCATGGAAGCGGATAGCTAAGGAGTAAAGCTGTTGGAAAATACTAATGCTTTAATAGCCTTGTATGGATTTTTACCAAAACTGATTCCGGAAATTTAATTTACTTATTAGTGAACACAGGACAGAAAACAGCTCAGGAACAGACCTTTTGGCCCATCATAGCTGTGCCAAACATGGTGCCAAATTAAACTGAATTTCTTCTGCCTGCACACAGTCCATATCCTTCCATATTCATGTAACATCTAAAAACCTCTTTAATGCCACTAGCATATTTGCTTCCTCTGCTATTCCTTGAGGCAAATTCCAAGCACCCAACACTCTCTGTGTAAAATAAATAAACAAAATCTTTTTTAAGTTGTCCCACATATCTCCTTTAAACTTTCCCCCTTGTGAATTAAGTGCATGTCCTCCAGAAACACAGAGATTCAGTAGATGCTGGAAATCTGGAGCAATGCACACAAAATGCTGGAGGACTTCAGCAGGTCAGGCACCGTCTATGTAGAGGAATAAACAGTCAACGTTTTCCTTTAGCATTTCCCATTTTGATCCTGAGAGAAAGATTCTGATTGCCTATGCTCTCTATCTCTCATTATTTTATAAGCTTCTACCAGGATTCTCCTCAGCCTCCAATGCTCCAGAGAAAACAGCCCAAGTTTGTCCAGATGGACTCCTAGCCTCACAATCTACCCTGTTATGATCTTGTACTTTTCAATTGCTTTTCTACATTGATTTTGTTTTACTAGTTTAATGCACTGTGTAACTATTTGATCTGTATAAACAGTATGCAAGACAAGCTTTTCACTGTATCGTTGTACAGTACGTGCCAAAAATAAACCAATACCATTAGCGATACCAGCCTCTCCTTATTAGCACATGCTCTCCAGCTGAATTCAGGTTCTGAAAATTTACTTTACTTGTTAAAGTGTAACAAAGACTTGTTATTTAATCTAGTCTCTCAGTGGAAAGCACAACGTTTACAGTGCTGGAAACTACCAAGGAAGGGGGTTTAGTGGATATATCTTGGGCCATGGTTATCTAGTTACCAGCTTGCATCTCTGATTCTGTAATGTTGTAGAAGTGTTAGGTTGGAGATGCTACAAATAGCACGTATGGGCACAGTTGGATGAAACTTTAGGATCAGGGGCCTCAAGACCATAAGAAATTCAAGATGGGCAATAAGATGGTTTCTCCTTGTTAACCTATTGTTCAGCCCATGTTTAGTCTGGTGAGGGATTTGCACATTTAATAAACAACCTTATTTCTAACATACTTGGCTCTATCGGCTCAGGAGGCAAAAGGTCTTCAGATGTCTCCACTTCATTTTCCTTTTCATCATTGGCTTTGATGGCTGTCTTGCACTCCATTTTCTCTCCTGTCTCACCTGGACATGGAAACCATGAAATCTGAGTCAAGTTACCTATCCGGATGAGAACAACAGAAGTGAGCAAATCAGAAAATGAGTTACCGGAAGTTATATGATTTGATACCGAGTCTTCCTCCCGCATTATTTCAGTGCAATCCAATGTAAGCTTGAGGAATAATGCCTCTTCTGTCTGGGCACGTTGCAGACTCAATATCAACTTCAACAACTTTAGGTAATTCACATTCTTTGGCTGCAGCAGAACTGTCTGGGTCTTCAGTCAACCATCTGTGATATTGGCTCAGTTTAGCTCCTTGCACTGGTACATCCTGATATTATAGGTCGACCTTCACTAATCCGGCACCATTGGGACTTGAGGAGTGCCGGATTAGTGAAAATGCCGAATTACAGAAGGATCACATTAAGCATAATCAGTGCCGGATTATCGAAGGAACTGGATTACAGGTAGTTGGATTAGTGAAGGTCGACTTTACTATTATCACTTGCAATACAATATCACGTAAGGGTTGCATTTTGCATTATTTCAGATTGCACTACAATCTTTGTACCATTTCTGTTGTTCAGCACTCGTATTTATTATTACATGTATACCGTTTACTCCATGGACTTCATTTCAATTTCATTGCACCATGAAGTATATGACAAATAATCTAAACTAATTCTACTGCTACAACGAGGCCACTCTCAGGTTGGAAGAGCAAAACCTGTTATCCGTCTGGGTAGTCTTCAACCTCATAGTATGAACTTTGATTTCTCTAACTTATCCCCCTGCCCCCTTCTCTCTTTTTCCATCCCCATTCTGGCTCCCCTCTCACTCTGTCTTTTCTCACCTGCACATCACCTTCCTCTGGTGCCCCTCCTCCTTTCCTTTCTCCCATGAACTACTGTCCTGTCAGATTCCTCCCTCTTCAGCCCTTTACCTCTTCCACCAATCACCTCCCAGCTTCTCATTTCATTGTCCCTCCTCTACCCACCCACCTTGCCCTTCACCTGGTCTCACCTATCACCTGACAGCTTGTACTCCCATATTCTTATTCTGACTTCCTTGCCTCTTCCAGTCCAGTCCTGATGAAGGGTCTCAGCCCGAAACGTTGACTGTTTATTGCTCTTCATAGATGCTGCCTGACCTGCTTCGTTACTCCAGCATCTTGTGTGTGCTGCTCCAATCTAGTCCAATCCTTTGATCTATAACTATCTGTCAACTTTTACCCATCGATCTCTACATATTCCCACAGTTAATCCTAACCTCATCCTAATACACATATACTCTTTTTGTCCTGCCCATCCAACCCCAACCCAACTCTGCTACTAAATAAACTATTTTTTCCTCTTTCCATGTATGCTGACTGACCTGCTTGAGCCTTTCCAACATTTTCTGCTTTTATGGCAATTTTGGGGATGGTGGTTGAATAGCGTAGGTGAATAACCAGTGCATTTTGCACATGGTATTCACTGCAGTCACTGTATGCTGGTGGTGGAGGGACTGAATGTCTTGAGTGATAGATGAGGTGTCCATCAAACAGGCTGCTTCATTCTGCATAGTGTCAAGTGTTTTGAATATTGTTGGATCTAGATTCATCCAGGTGGGGTGGAGTACGAGGGTTTCCAGTCTTAGAATTAATGCTAGACAGCAATCAGTGTTGGAATTCGGGGAAGTCTATGTCATAGAGACAGACCTTTAGCTTGTTTGGGAAAATGACGAGGCGATAGATAGGAGCTACAGGAAGGTAGTCACTCCTAAATTGCAAGAGGCAGGTAACTGGGTGACTGTCAGAAGAGGGAAAGGAAATGGGCAGCCAGTGCAAGAGTACCCTGTGGTCATTCCTGTCCCCCTCAATAATAAGTATATCACCCTTGATACTGTTGGGGGGGAATGACTACCGGGTGGAACTGCAGCAACTGTGTCGTTGCCATTGAGCCTGGCATTGTGGCTCAAAAGGGAAGGTGCGGGAGCGAAGAAGGCTGCAGTAGTGATAGGGGGTTCCATAATTAGAGGAGGGGACATGAGATTCTGTTTACTTGCAAGCGACACCCAGATGTTGCGTTGCCTCCCAACTGCCAGGGTCAGAGGTGTCTCTGATTGGGTCCATGGCATTCTAAAGGGGGGAGTCGAGCAGCCAGAAGTCTTGGTATATATTGGTACCAATGACATGGGTAGGAAAAGGGAGGAAGTCCTGAAGAGAGAATTTAGGGATTTGGGTAGAAAGCTGAAAAACAGGACCTCCAGGGTAGTGATCTCCGGATTGCTGCCTGTGCCACGTGTTAGAGAGAGTAAGATAGGATCATTTGGCAGATGAATGCATGCCTGGTGCAAGGGGCAGGGGTTCAGAATTCTAGATCATTGGGATCTCTTCTGGGGAAGGTACGACTTGTACAGGAAGGACGGATTACACCTGAACCCAGGCGGGACCAATATCCTTGTCAGCAGGTATTCTAGAGCTGTTGGGAATGGTTTAAACTAATTTGGCAGGGGGATGGGAACCAGAGTGATGAGTTATTTGCTATACAAGTAGATGCAGTGTGTAGTGAGACTGTTGGGAAGGACAGCAGATGACAGAGCAAAATTGCAGTCAGCGGGGTGAGTTGAAGTGTAACATGTGGACAAGATCGAAAAGGGTAATGAATGAAGGTGTTATACTCGAGTGCACGCAATATGTGGAATAAGGTGGATGAACTTGTAGCACAGTTAGAGATTGGCGGGTATGATGTTGTGGGCATCACTGAGTCGTGGCTGAAAGAGGATCATAGTTGGGAGCTAAACATCCAAGGAAAGGACAGGCAGGTAGGTAAGGGGGGGTGGCATGGCTCTGTTGGTAGTTAGTTAAAGTCTGTCCCGAGCCTTATAGGCTCATCAGGCTGGTGCTTATGCCGGTTTCCGTGGCGTGAAGCGACTGAGAGTACGAGACTCCCCCTGCCCGCTAGGACGCCAGTCTATTGCGAGGTTAACCCCCCAGTATTTTGCCGGTACCCATTTTCAGCTGGGTGGACTGGAGCAGTGTGTGGTTAAGTGCCTTGCTCAAGGACATAACACGTTGCCTCGGCTGGGACTCGAACTCACAACCTTCAGATCACTAGTCCAACGCCCTAACCGCTTGGCCACGCACCACACTGTTGGTAAAAATAAAAGAAATCAAATCGTGAGAAAGAGGTGACATAGGTTCAGAAGATTTAAAATCTTTGAGGATAGAAATAAGAAATTGCAAGGTAAAAAGACCCTAATGGGAGTTACATACAGGCCTCTGAACAGTAGCCAGAATTACAACGGGAGTTAGAAAAGGCACATAATAAGGGCAAAGTCATGGAGGATTTCAATATGCAGGAAGATTGGGAAAATCAGTTTGTTGCTGGATCCCAAGACAGAAAATTTGTAGAATGCCCATGAGGTGGTTTTTTAGAGCAGCTTGTGGTTGAGCCACTAGTGGAAATGCTATTCTAGATTGGGTGTTGTGTGACGAACCGGATTTGCTTAGGGAGTTTAAAATATAGGAACCCTTGGGAGGCAGTGATCATAATTTGATAGAATTCACCCTGCAATTTGAGAGGGAGAAGCTAGAGTTAAATGTATACTATTTCATTGAAGCAAAGGGAATTACAGAGGCAAGGGGGTATGATGGAGGTTCACCAGATTGATTCCTGGGATGGCAGGACTTTCATATGATGAAAGACTGGATCGACTAGGCTTATACCCTCTGGAATTTAGCAGATGGAGGGGGGATCTGATTGAAATGTATAACATCCTAAAGGGATTGGACAGGCTAGATGCAGGAAGATTGTTCCTGATGTTGGGGAAGTCCAGAACGAGGGGTCACAGTTTGAGGATAAAGGGGAAGCCTTTGAGGACCAAGATGAGGGAGAACTTCTTCACACAGAGAGTGGTGAATCTGTGGAATTCTCTGCCACAGGAAACAGTTGAGGCCAGTTCATTGGCTATATTTAAGAGGGAGTTAGATAAGGCCCTTGTGGCTAAAGGGATCAGGGGGTATGGAGAGAAGGCAGGTATAGGGTTCTGAGTTGGATGATCAGCCATGATCGTACTGAATGGTGGTGCAGGCTCGAAGGGCCGAATGGCCTACTCCTGCACCTATTTTCTATGTTTCTATGTTTCTATGAGAGCAGAGCTGGCCAAAGTACAGCAAAAATTAGCGGGAAGTTAGAGAATTGGGAAGTTTTTAAAAACCAACAGAACGCAACTAAAAAAGTTATAAAGAAGGAAAAGATGGAATACAAAGTTAAGCTAGCCAATAATATTAAATGGGATACCAAAAGTTTCTTCAGGTATATAAAGTGTAAAAGAGAGACGAGAGTAGATATTGGACTGCCGGAAAATGATGCTGTAGTAATGGTGGACAAGGAAATGGCAGACAAACTGAATAAGTGTTTTGCGTCAGTCTTCATTGTGGAAGACATTAGTGGTATGACAGAAGTTCAAGAGTGTCAGGGGGTAGAAGTGAGTACAGTTACTATTACTAGGGAGAAGCTGCCTGGTAAACTGAAAGTAGGTAAGTCACCTGGACCCAGATGAACTACACACTAGGGTTCTGAAAGAGATAGCTGAAGAGATTGTGGAGGCACTAGTAATGATCTTTCAAGAATCACTAGATTCTGACATGGTTCCGGAGGACTGGAAAATTGCCAAAGTCACTCCACTCTTCAAGAAGGGAGGGCAGTAAAAGAAAGGAAATTATAGGCTAGTTAGTCTATAGTCAGTGGTTGGGAAGATGTTTGAGTCAATTGTTAAGATTCCACATGATAAAATGAGCCAAGTTCAGCATGGTTTTCTTAAGGGATTAGTAATCTGTTGAAATTCTTTGAGGAAATAACAACCAGGATGGACAAAAGAGAATCAGTAGATATTGTGTACTTGAATTTTCATAAGGCCTTTGACAAGGTGCCGCACCTGAGGCTGCTTAACAGGATTAAGAGCCAATGGTATCACAAGAAGGATATCAGCATAGATAGAGGATTGGCTGATTCATAGGAGGCTAACGCTGGGAATAAAGGGAGCCTTTTTTGGTTGGCTGCTGGTGACTAGAGGTATTCTGCAGGGGTCGATTTTGGGACCGCTTCTTTTTATGTAACATGTCAAAGCTTTATTTGACAGAATTGATGGCATTGTAGGCAAGTTTGCAGATAATATGAAGACAGGTGGAGAGGCAGATAGTGTTGAAGAAGCAGGGAGGCTGCAGAAGTTCTAGGAGAATGGGCAAAGAAGTGGCAGATGAAATATAGTGTCAGGAAGTGTATGGTCATGCACTTTGGTA
Organism: Mobula hypostoma; assembly: GCF_963921235.1. Classification (NCBI taxonomy): domain Eukaryota; kingdom Metazoa; phylum Chordata; class Chondrichthyes; order Myliobatiformes; family Myliobatidae; genus Mobula; species Mobula hypostoma. Next base: position 175,066,546 of record NC_086097.1, read on the forward strand.
GAAGGCAGACACATTGGCAGACACTATTTTCTAAACAAAGAGAAAATTCAAAAATCCAAGGTGCAGAAAAGCTTGGGAATCCTCATGTAGATTTCTCTAAAGGTTAACTTGCAGGTTGAGTTGGTGGTGAGGAAGGCAAATACAATGTTAGCATCTATTTTGAAAGGACAAGAATATAAAAGCAAGAATGTAATGCTGAGGCTTTATAAGGCACTGGTTAGGCCTCACTTGGAGTATTGCGAGCAGTTTTTGGCCCCTTACATAAGAAAGTATTTGCTGATATTGGAGAGGGTTCAGAGGAGGTTCACAAAAATGATTACAAGAATGAAGGGGTTATCGTACTCACTGGAATTTAGAATAATGGGGGGGGGGGATCTCATTGAAACCGATAGAATGTTGAAAAGTCTAGATAGAGTGGATGCGGAGAAGATGTTTCCAATAGTGGGAGAGTCAAGGACCAGAGGGCATGGCCTCTGAACAGAGTGATGTCTATTTAGGATGGAGATGAGGAAGAATTTTCTAAGCCAAAGAGTGGTGAATCTGTGGAATTCATTGCTACAGGTAGCTATGGAGGCCAGATCATTGGGTGTATTTAAAGCCGAGGTTGATGGGTTCTTGAGTAGTCTGGGTGTGAAAAGTTACAGGGAGAAGGCAGGGGAATGGGGTTAAGAGGAAACATGGTTCAGCCATGATGAAATGGTGGAGCAGTCTCAATGGGCTGAATGGCCTAATTCTGTTCCTATGTCTTATGTGAAACATTTGTGGGCATCTTTACAAGGACAATTACAAAATTACAAGTGTTGTCACTGACTGCAGAATATGGGTCAGTGTTTCAGATCACAACTGATATGTTACCTTCAATCTGGTCCTCAGAAGGATGAACTTTTTCAATATCATCAGCATCAGAGAGTGCAGTCTCTTCCACTGGAGCTGCTGACACCGCTTGTTCTTCAGAAGTCACCCCTGCATGAGCTGAACTGTCTTCAGTATCTGTGGTCAAACGCGCCCCATCTTCTAAAGGGCTTGGCTCATTGGTGATGACCTCGTCAGGACCAGGGTCGGCTGCCCTGGGTTCCAATAGTTGGGCTTGATCTGGAATTGTTTCCCCTTCATTGGTTATTGGGCCATTTACATCTGGAGCTGTGTTTATTCCACCAGTGAGAATCCCATCAAAAGAGAGGCAAAATGTTATTTTGATCAGTAAATGTTATATGCTCTCAACTTTAACACAACAATACAGCACACTTAACATGACAGACGCCTCCTTAAATCTGTATTTGGTGCTCCAAACATGGCTTCCTTTACATAATTGAGACCAAGCACAGACTGGATGACTGTTTCACAGTGAACCCACACTCAGTCCATAGTGGCCATCCCAAGCTCCCAGTTGCAAACCATTTCAACACCTCTTCCCACCCCAGCGTGTCTGTTCTTAGCCTTCGCCGCTGCTAGTATAAGGTCCAACACAAAATACAGGAACAACACCTTGTATTCTGCCTTGGTAGTTTACAATGCCATGGTATTAACATTAAGTTTTTCAATTTTAGTTTCTTCCTCCTTTGCCTCCACTCCCATTCTCTCCCCCACCTCTCTTCTTCCATTTCTGTCCCCCTTTTTCTCAACCGCCCCCACCCCCAATCACTCGTCATCCATCTTTGATCCCTCCCTCTGCTGGTACCATTCACTCACTATACACACAGTTCACCCAAGGTTCCCCCCTCCACAATCTGGTTCTGGCTCCATCTACCATTCACCTCTTCCTTAATAGTTCCCATTCTCACCTCCTTTATGTATCAGAGTTCAATACTGGTGGCTCTTTGTATTCCTGTTTATCTCCCACCAGTCTCTGTCTCCAACATTCACACTCCCCTCCCCCCCGCCAACTCACTCCATCACCCTCTCATCTTTGTTTTCCTTCCCTCTATCTAACTCCATCAATTATTCAGCTGCTACTGTCTTCCAACTCCATTCCCTCCCTCCTCTTCCTGGCACAAACTGTCATCATCTTACAACCCTCCTGTCCACCAGTCTCCTCAGATTCCTGAATTTCCTCCTCCTGTTTATACCAGCCATCTCCCCACTATAGTCCTGAAGCAGGGTTTCCAACCCAAACAAGTCTTTTCTTCCCCCAGATGCTGCTCAACCCAATGAACTCCTCCAGCATTACACTATTAATGTGTCAGCCATAATCTGAGCTATCAGAACAGGTTCTGGAGTTGGTGTTAAGAGTTTGCAAATGTTCTCATACATAGCTGCCCACAAACATCTCCAACTTGTCAAATGACTGCTCTGCAACATCTGTCCCAGAAGATGCTCCTTCCCTCCTCTGCCTGGATGAGTGCAGCTTCAGCTGAATTCAGGAATGCTGAAGCCGACAGAGAAAACGAAGCAGTCAGGGCCAGAGTACTGAAAGTTGTTGATGAAGTGGTGGAGGTAGAAAAGGGCTAGACCAGAGGTGACAAGATGGAGTTGATATGAAAAGGTGAGTTGGGTTGGGCAGGAGCAGGCAGAAACCATCCCCCACCAGGGCAGTTTTGTTTGTGAATCTTTGGTAGGAGGTGGAATCGGACAATGTGGTGTTGGGGAACTGTCAGTGAAGAAAGTGGGAGGGGCCAAAGCAGAAGTTGCTGTATACAAGGACAGGTTCTGTCAGACAGAGGAGCTTGGTGGTGGAAAGGGAAAGATTGGGTCTGTTTCCAGAAATCTCTGAACCCTTCCTGATGGGTGGATAAAGTGGGAGGAACCAAAAGGGAAGTGGCGAAGGTGCAAAAATCAGAGTTGGGCCTGCTTCTTATTTAAAGTGATCATGGGAGATCATCTGCTTGGGTACCCTGTTCCTACTTTCTACCCATGATTCCTTTAATGTTAAGAAACATATTTACCTCCTGGAATATATTTAATGGCCTCCTCCACTGCTTCATGTGGTAGAGAACTCCATGGGTTCACCAGCATTTGGGTGAACACAGTTTTTCTAAATGGACTACCCTCCTGTCCTGTGAGCTGGGACTGGACTCACCAACCAACAGGAGCATCCTTCGTGTGCAGCTTCCAGGTAGAATTTGAGAGGGTTTTTGTAAGATCCTCTTTCATTCTGCTGTTCTCCAATCTGTCTTCATTTGGTAAACCTACCGTCCCGGGAAGGACTCTAGTCAACCTCCAGCATTCCTTCCATGGCAAGAACATAAGGAGACCAAAGCTGCACACAAAACTCCTAACTCTTGTCTGACTGAGACTCTGTAGAAGTGCAGAAAACCACCCTTGTTCCCTTTCTCAAATCATCTTCCTTCCCCAACTCCTTGCTGCGCCTGAACACTTCGCTCAGTGACTGGTTGGTCTACAAGGGCCTGATGTACCTGCACTTTCCCCACGCTGACACCATCTAGATAATTACCTGCTACTGGAATCAGATTTTTAATTATTTTGCTAAGGTATTAGTTGAATTAATGCAAGACTAAAATTTTAGTTTCCCAACACACAATTTGTACTTTTAAAGCATATATTTTCACACTATGTGCTGTTTGTCTCCACATGCTGGCAAAAAAGCAGTGTAGCAGTTACATAACAGTGTCACATTTTCATTTTTCATTGGCTATGTATTAGCACATGACATGTGCTGTGACTGAATCTTTTGATTGGTCCTTCCTTGTCTCAGGAATTTGTCTTATCCGAGTATAAAAGTGTCAGGCTCTGCAAAAATCACCATCTTTGCTCTTTATTCTGGTCTTTTGTCTTTGGCCCCAGTTCATACGCTCTGTATCTGTTCCTTTGCTTAAACTTTAAAATAAAAGACTGTGAAGCTGCAAGTTTTCACTCATTTTTGGGCTCATAGAAGAACATGAGAAATGAAAAATCACTAAATTCCCAACTGCCTTGCTGTTTTTAGAAAAAGAAATCGGATAGCTTCATATTTATCCAAATTAAATTGGGCAGAAAAGTGACATATGGACTCCAATATTGGGAAACAGGACTAGTGCTATCAGATATCAGACTCTTGAATGGAGCTCTTGTGTGATAAAATGGAGCACCTCCGCTCTGTCCGCCACAACAAACAGGGTCTCCCGGTAGCCACCCACTTAAACTCTGCTTCCCATTCCCATTCGGATATGTCCATACATGGCCTCCTCCACTGCCATGATGAGGCTAAACTCAGGTTGAAGGAGCAACACCTCATATACCGTCTAGGTAGTCTCCAGCCCCTTGGTATGAACATAGAATTCTCCAACTTCCGGTAATTCCCTCCCCCTCCCTTCCCCATCCCTATGTCACTCTGTCCCTCCCCCAGCTGCCTATCACCTCCTTCATGGTTCTGCCTCCTTCTACTATCCATTGTGTTTTCCCCTATTCCTTCTTCACCTTTCCTGCCTATCTCCTCCCTGCCTCCCTTCCCCCACCCCTTTATCTTTCGCCTTACCGGTTTTTCACCTGGAACCTACCAGCCTTCTCCTTCCCACCCTCCCCCCACCTTCTTTATAGGGCCTCTGGCCCTTCCCGCTACAGTCTTGATGAAGGGTTCTGGCCCGAAACGTCGACTAATCGTTTCCACAGATGCTGCCCGACCTGCTGAGTTCCTCCAGTGTGTTGAGTGTAATGATAAAATGGTCTCCTGGCCTCACAGTCTACCTTGTTACGATATTCCACTCTATCTTTTACCTCCACTGTACACTTTCGGTAGCTTTTACACTTTATTCTGCATTGCTCTTATTTTATCTTTTTCTAGCTCAGTGCATTGTGTAATGATTTGATATTTATAAACAGTGTGCAAGACAAACTTTTCACTGTATTTCGGTACATGTGACAATAATAAAATAAAAAAACTAATACCAATATATTTGAGCCACACACACAAAATGCTGGAAGAACTCAATACGCCAGGCAGCATCTATGGAAAAGAGTAAAACAGTCGACACTTTGGGCCAAGTCCCTTCATCGGGACTGGAAAAAAATGAGAAGTCTGAGCAAGAAGGTGATGGGAGGGGTGGAAGAAGAACAAGGGAAATCAGAATGGGAAATGGTGAAGGAGAGGGGAAGGGCCATTGCTGGAAGTTTGAGAAATCGATGTTCTTTTCATCAGGTCGGAATATGAGGTGTTGCTCCTCCAACTTGAGTGTGGCCTCACCATAGCAGTAGAGGAGGCCATGGACTGAGATTCTAGAATGGGAAGGGGAAGTAGAATTAAAATGGGTGACCACTGGGAGATCCCACTTTTTCTCATGGTCTGAATGTTGGTGCTCGGCGAAAAGGTCTCCCAATCTACTTCAGGTCCCACCGATACACAAGAGGCCACACTGGGAGCACCGGATACAGTAGATGACCCCAACAGACTTACAGGTGAAATGTTGCCTCCCCTGGAAGGACTGTTTGGGGCCCTGAATGGTAGTGAAGGAGGAGTTGTAGGGGCAGGTGTATCACTTGTTCCGCTTGCAAGGATAAGTACCAGGAGGGAGATCAATGGGGAGGGACAAATAGACAAGGAAGTTGCATAGGGAGCGATAGCAGAAAATGGGGGGGGGGTGTGGTGAAGATGTGCTTGGTGGTGGGATCCTGTTGGAGATGGCAGAATGAAAGCGTGGCATGTAGATGGGAGAAGCAGTCAATTGAAGCTGAGTATCTGTGTTCCTCAGAGGGTCTGAATTGAGAAGCTTGAAAACGGATCTGGAAGCCATGTGGCACAAGATGGCAGCAAAAACATGTTCCCAGGAAGGATACATGGCCGTAGTAGCGGGTTTGGGTGAGCACATGGTCGAAGAGTTGGAGGCAGCAGAGATCACAGAGGGGGAACATTGAGAGAGGGTTTCACTGAACTCCCATCAAAGGGAAGATTTACTCACAACACGCTGGAGGAACTCAGCAGGTCGGGCAGCATCCGTGGAAAAGATCGGTCGACGTTTCGGGCCAGAACCCTTCGTCAGGACTGAAGAGGGAAGGGGCAGAGGCCCTATAAAGAAGGTGGGGGGAGGGTGGGAAGGAGAAGTCTGGTAGGTTCCAGGTGAAAAACCAGTAAGGGGAAAGATAAAGGGGTGGGGGAGGGGAAGCAGGGAGGTGATAGGCAGGAAAGGTGAAGAAAGAATAGGGGAAAACACAATGGGTTGTAGGAGGCGGAACCAAGAGGGAGGAGGTAGGCAGCTGGGGGAAGGGACAGAGTGACATAGGGATAGGGGCAGGGAGGGGGAGGGAATTATTGGAAGTTGGAGAATTCTATGTTCATACCAAGGGGCTGGAAGCCTCCCTCTTGGTTCCGCCTCCTACTACCCATTGTGTTTTCCCCTATTCTTTCTTCACCTTTCCTGCCTATCACCTCGCTTCTTCCCCTCCCCCACCCCTTTATCTTTCCCCTCACTGGTTTTTCACCTGGAACCTACCAGCCTTCTCCTTCCCACCCTCTCCCCGCCTTCTTTATAGGGCCTCTGCCCCTTCCCCCTACAGTCCTGACGAAGGGTTCCGGCCCGAAACGTCAACCGATCTTTTCCACTGATTCTGCCCGACCTGCTGAGTTCCTCCAGCGTGTTGTGAGTGTTGCTTTGACCCCAGCATCTGCAGATTATTTTGTGTTTACGAAAGGGAAGATTTAAACTTCTTCAAGGTAGTCATTCCCTGAAAAGACTTAACAGTGTAGTAGTATAGTAGCACAAACATGAGATGTTTCTTACGTTTGTACCAATATACTTGATTCAGTGTGCAGGTCCTTAAAGGCAGTAAGGTGGATAAATATGGTGTTGAGGTCAAAGCTTAGAATTCAAGAGCTTTATGTATTAGGCTGCAACTAAATGATTACATACAATTCCATACATTTCCATTTATGGTACTAGAGAGAGGGCAGAGGCCACAAATACTGAATTACATTTACAAAAGAAGACTGGCTAGATTGGATTGGCTTTGTAATTGCCAGCAGTTTCACTCCCAGTGTGTAAATGCATAAGAGCTCCTGGTGAGCACAAGGATGTATTTCCCTTCACAGAAGATCAATAACCAGGGACAAAAATGTAAGTTTACTGGTCTAAGAACTAATGGAATGTTGAAGACGGAAACACGAGGAAATCTGCAGATGCTGGAAATTCAAGCAACACACGAAGGGTCTCGGCCCAAAACGTCGAGTGTACCTCTTCCTATAGATGTTGCCTGGCCTGCTGCGTTCCACCAGCATTGCGTGGGAATGTTGAAGAATGATTTTCTCACCCAGGGAATGATGGAGGTATAGAGATCACTGCCTGAAAGAATGGTGGGGAAACAAACCCTTGCGCCCTTTAAAAAGTACCTGGAGAGAACTTGATCTGCTGTAACTTTATCTAGTCTGAGAGCTCGGAGACAGAACACGGGGTTTCAGTCAGCAAGGACAGGATGGGCCAAATGGGCTCATATGCTGTAGATTTCTATGATATTCAATTCCTTTGAGAGTGGCATCATAGATAGATAGAGTGGTGTAGGGTCCTGATGAAGGCCCAAAATATCAACTGTTTATTCCCAATCATAGATGCTGCCTGGCCTGCTGAGTTCCTCCAGCATTTTGTGTGTGATGAAGAAGGGGATTGGCATGCTGGCCTTATCAATTAGGAGATTGAGTATAGGGATTGGGGTGTTATATTGTTGTTGTACGAGACAGTGAGGCTGCATTTGGAGTATTGTGAACTGTGGTAGGAATGGTTAAAACTAGTATATGATGGGATACTTAACCATTCTGGAACAGCTGGGCTTAAGACTGCTGATGTGAGTCGAGAATAACCTTGGATGATAAGGACGGTATCAGGAACTCCGAGTAATAAGATACTAGGCCCCAGGAGGTAAATTATGAGTCCTGATAACAGGAAGCAGGAAGAACTGTTAGACTCGCGCTTAGAGATAATTGACATGTCTTTTAAATGATTGAGCATGTACTGGCTGTGGGATGTCAAACAAAGTTACGTGAAGTTGTTTGTCTCGCTGTATAAATATGAGCTTGGTATAATCAAAAAATCAGAGTTCTGGCGGCGGTGGAGACTGCTGCAGACTCTCCATGATATCATGTTAATAAACCCTTAAAACAAAACTCGAAGTCACAACATGTACAGTTTTGGTCATCCTGTTATAGAAAAGATGTCATTAAGTAGGAAAAAGTGCAAAAAAAAGATATTGTGGGGACTCCTTAATTTCATCAGACAGATTTCCGGATGATTTCAGAGTGATTTCATTCATTTTGCTCTCAAGCCCCCTGAATTCTGGCAGGAACTTACCACCGTTTGGTTTGCTCAGGCAGAGGCCCAGTTCGCAGTGTGGGCAATCTTGTAAGATGACATGAAAAATTACTACATCGTCGCAGCATTAGACAGCTCTACGGCGACCATGGTGATGAGTGTCTTCCAGCACCCCCTTGAAGTCAGCAGGCACGAGACTCTTAGGTAACTCCTAGAGACTTACAAACTTTCCGAGTATGAGTGTGCCTGTCGGCTCCTCTCACTGCCCGGTTTAGGCATCTCCAAGCCATCGGAGTTGATGGACCACATATTATCCCTCCATACGGACATCAGCCGTGTTTCACCTTCAGAGAACTTTTCCTGCAACAAGTACCAGGTGAGATGCGGTCGGCTCTGGCTGGCTCTCCCCTCAAAGACCTCCGAGCTCTTGTCAGAGGCTGACAAGGTGCTTTCCATCACCAAGAAGGCTTGTGTGACCATGCGGCTGGATGACTGAACATAAGACAATCACCGTGGCTCAAAGACAGTTTCCTTCCCAGTGTTTCTGCCACGTGAGGTTTGGGCCGAGAGCTCAGAAATACCACCCACCCTGCAGGTTCAAGGAATCGGGAAATGGAAATGGCTGGTGCCTTTTAGCTGCTATGGGCATTGGCAGGTCAGACAGTTTGTTGTTCATTCCTCTGTGACATGGGCACTCAGTTAAGCGTCCTGCCCGTGTCTAAATTGGACATACAGACTGGGGAATATGGACCATCTCCCGAGGCTGTGAATGGCAGAGCCATCCGGACTTTCGCTAAGTGTAAGATGGCGTTGTGCTTTGGCGGGCAGAAGTTCCACTGGAATTTTGTGTTGGTGGCCATGTCTATGACCCTGCTGGGAGCCGACTTCCTCTGCACCAGCAGTCTTCTCTTTGATGTCCAGAACCAGCGCCTTGTCAGCGCAGAGACTTTCTACTCCCTCTCTGGCACACTCAGCACCACCAGCACTTCAAAGTTGTCCAGCGTCCTTTCCACCTCCGTCAACATCCTCTGCCTCCTCGCTGAGTTCCCAGACCTGACCGAACTCACCTTCTCCTCCTCCACTGCTAAACACGGGGTGGAGCACCATATCCTCACTACCACCCCACCCATTTACGCCAGGTGCCTCGACCTGGAGAAGCTAGCTGTCGCTAAGGCTGAGTTTGAAGCCATGGAGCACCTGGGTATCATCAGGCAATCCAGCAGTCCATGAGCTTCCCCTCTCCACATCGTGTGAAAACCAGGAGGCGGGTGATGTCCATGTGGTGATTACCAACGCCCCAACGACACTTCAACCCCTGACCGATACCCAATCCCACACATCCAGGATTTCTCTGCCCACCTGGCAGGGAAAATTAATTTCTCGAAGGTGGACCTCGTTCGTGGTTATCACCAGGTCCCTGTCCACCCGAGTGACATTCTTAAAACTGCTGTTATTACACCGTTTGGTTTGTTTGAGTTCCTCTGAATGCCATTTGGGCTGAAAAAGCAGCCCAGACCTTTTAGTGCCTCATGGACAGTGTTCTCAGGGATTTTCCATTCCTGTTTGTTTGCCTAGATGACATTTTGGTAGCCAGCTCTTCTAGAGCTGAACACCTCTTACACTTGAGAACTCTTTTCAAACGCCTTAGGCAGCACAGTCTTATCATCAACCCAGTGAAGTGCCAGTTTGGGCAGCCCATGGTTGATTTCCTCAGACACCGTGTCAATCCAGCAACGGCAGTTCCCCTGCCGGCTAAGGTTGAAGCTGTTAAGCACTTCCTTTGGCCAGTCACTGTTAAGGCCCTGCAGGAGTTTTTGGGCACGGTGAACTTTTATCACTGTTTTGTCCCAAAGCAGCTCAGCTCATGCACACCCTGTATAAGGCCCTTAAGGGCAATATGACCAAGCATGTTGTGGGCTGGACAGTGGAAAGGTTCAAGGCGTTCTCGGACACTAAGCAGGCATTGTCTAATGTAATGCTGCTGGTGCATCTCCTTCCAGACGCACTGTTCGCTGTCACCACAGATCTATCAGATTGTGCAGTCGACACGGTGTATAAGCAGTTGGCCAACGGCATTTGGCAGCCTCTCGTCTTTTATAGGCATCAGCTTCATCCGCGCAAGTGCAAGTACAGCATGTTCAACCGTGAGCTTCTTGGCCTGTACTTGGCTGTGCAGCATTTTCGTTTTCTCCTAGAGGGCCGTTCATTTATGGCTTTTATGGATCATAAGACCCTAAAAATTGCCATGGCTAAGGTCTCTGAACCTTGGTCTGCTCAACAGCAGCACCATCTTGCTTTTATTTCAGGTTTCACCACGGACATCCAGCATGTCGCAGGGAAGTACAACCTTGTAGCTGACTGCCTTTCCCAGTCCTTCACAGGTGCTGTCCATTTGGGCATGGATTACGCTCAGATGGCGGCAGACCAGGTTTTGGACCTGAGCACGCAGGCGCTGTGTTCAGCAGACAGAGGGTTGAAATTGGTAGATGATGCTTTCAGTGCCAGCGGCATTTCACTACTGTGTGATGTATCAATGGGGCGTCCCAGGCCAGCCGTGCCAGCAAGCTGGCACAGCATGTTTTCGATGCGGTCCCTGGGCTTTCTCACCCAGGCCAGATGGCATCACAGAAACTGGTGACAGAAAAGTTTGTGTGGCACGGGCTTAAGAAGAACATCAGGAACGGGGCTAGTGCTTGTCTAGCGTGTCAACATACGAAAGGGCATTGACATGCAAGGCTCCTTTGGCTCCTTTGGCTCCTTTCACAGAGTGGCATTTCGACCATGTGCATGTGGATTTGGTCGTCCTGTTGCCCCTATCCTGCGGGTTCCTCACCTCCTCACGATCATTGATAGGACAACATGTTGGCCAGTGGCAATACCGCTGCCATCCATTTCAGCTGCAGATGTGTTGCGAGCGCTCGCTGGCTCGTGGATCGCTCGGTTCAGCATCCAATGGATATCTCTTCAGAACAAAGGACGCAGTTTACATCCGAGCTTTGCGATGCAGTTGCCTGTGATCTGGGGGACAGACTGCCATGGGCCGTGTTGGGCCTGAGGACGGTGCCTAAGGTGGACCTTCAGTCCTCTTCAGCAGTGCTCGTTTTCAGGCAACCCTGTGGGTGCCAGGAGAGTTTCTCCCAACATCCATGGTCCTATGGTCTGCTTCGCAGCAGCAGTTGGCTTTTATGGATAGCACTAAAACTTATGCTCCACTGCCCACGACGCAGCATGGCCTGTCACGGTTGCACCTGTTGCTGAATCTGCAGCAGGCGAAATATGCATTTGTGCATCATGGTGGACATCGGGGTTCCTTGTGACCACCTTATGAAGGCCTGTTCCGTGTGTTGGAAGCGGGGGATAAGTCTTTTAAGCTAGATTTTGGAGATATCCTGGAGAGTGTTTCTGTGGATCGTCTCAAGCCTGCCCATTTGGAACCTGGACTGTTCAGTGGAAGTGGCGTAGCCCCCATGAAGGGGCCAGCCTTCCACCTCCACCTTCTGACATTGACAATTCCTCCCCCCCCACCCCCCCACCCCTCACCAGCACCTGCCCACGAAGGCACGAGTAGGTTTAGCTGAGTTTTGGGGACTACTGGACTTTGTTTGCTAGGGTGAATTCTGAGGGGGGTACATTTGTGAAGAGAGAATATATACACACACACACACACGACTTTGCCATTTTGTTTGCGTGGGAATAAAGTGTATAAATTTTGTTGACACTCCTACAATATGCAAGAATTTTGCCAGGACTCAAATGCCTGAGTTATATATAGAGATTGGGCTAACTAGGTCTTTATTCCTTGGAGCATAGAAGATTTACGAGTGACCTTATAGAGGTGTATAAAATCATAAGGGGCATAGATAAAGTGAACACAGTCTTTTTTACAGGAAAAAGGAATGGAAATCTAGAGGGCTTAAGTTTAAGGTGAGAGAGGAAAGATTAAAAAGGAAACTGAAAGGCACCTTTTTCACACAGATGGTGGTGAGATTATAGAACAAGCTTTTTTGAAGTTCTTTAGAAGTTTTTGAGGCAGGTACAATTACAGCATTTAAAAGACATTTGTACAGGTATATGGATAGGAACGGTTAAGAGGGATATCAGTCAAACACAGCAAATGGGTCTAGGTTAGATGGGTACCTTGGTCACCATGGACACATGGGGCTGAAGGGTCTTTTCCCATACTAATACTATCATTCTATAATTCATATTGCTTTAGCTACAAGAGGTACTCAATAAAGTGGCCACTGAGTGTATTTCTGTATGTTCATGGTCTTCTGCTGCTGTAGCCTATCTACTTCAACGTTCGACATGTTGTCTGTTCAAAGGTAGTCTTCTGGACATCACTGTTGTAACATAGTTATTTGATTTACTGTCACCTTCCCGTCAGCTTGAACCAGTCTGGCCATTCTCCCCTGACCTCTGTTATTGACAAGGCGTTTTTAGCCACAGAACTATCAGTTACTGAATGTTTCTGTTTTTCACATCATCCTCTGTCCCAGAAGATCAGCAGACTCTGAGACACTCAAACCACCCAATCTGGCACCAACAATCATGGTCAAAGTCATATTTTCCCCCATTCTAATGTTTGGTCTTTACAACAACTGAACCTACTGACCATGTCTGTATGCTTTTATGCATTGAGTTGCTGCCTCATGATTGGCTGAATATGTGTTTGCTTTAATGAGCAGGTGTTCCTAATAAAATGGCCACAGTGTACAAAATAATTGTTACTGAGAACATTAGGGGGAAGCACAATGGTTTGGGCAAGGATAGTGGTTTTAAAGAATAAATAAGTTTAGGAAGGTATTTTCAGACTTTTCCCCTAAATTGCTAAAGGCATGATCAACAATGGTGTAATGATTGGGAATATGCCAGAAAGCAGAATTGGGGACACAAGGACCTCAAAGTTGTAACCATTCTCCAGTCTTTAGTCCAGATTATGCAGGTGAATGTCGCAGGATCTGAAACAGAAAGTGGGTATTATGTTACATTAAGATTAAGGCTGAGGCCGGTGAAGAATAGGACAGTAGCATTTGTGCAAAGACTCCACTGCAAACAGACTTTGCAAAAGCATCATTAAGAAGATTGTATGATCTCTGACCCCTTTGGTTAGGGCAATAGAAGACAAAACTGTCTGATTTTTGTTTATAGGGAATCAGAATTTTCAAATTAAATTACAGCAGTTCTTTGAGAGGGAGAGCGAGAGACTGAATAATTCATTGCGTAATGTGATCTAATGGAAGACCTCCTTTCTGGATTCAGATCCTCTTTATTATAGTTGTAACAAACCAGTAAAGGTCACACATTCATCAACAAGCAATGCTCAAAGGTCCATTTTCAAGTGCTTGATTTCACAAAATGAATTAAGAACCCTCACTGAAATTAGAAAACTACCAGGTCATCAAATTAATTCTGCTGCCAGATGCAATAGATCGAATTAAAATGTACTGGAGATTTTTTTAAGATCTTGAAATATACACCAGGTTATTAGAAAGAGACAGGCTAATATTACATGTGTGACTTTCCATCAGGACTCAAACCATAAAGTCTTGGCTGTTAAGTTTTGTCCCTCTGTCCAAACAGGAAACGTGGGTGTTTCTGCTGTCTTTTTGTACGAACCCAGGTCCTCCTTCTCTCTTATAAAATCAAAATTAAGACATAAATTTTGAAATACAAACAGGAAATTCACAACAGATCAGGTTGCAGCCTTGCTAAAAGTAGTAATATATCTCAAGGGCGTTATTTTGAAGCCGAATAGGGGTAATTCTCTGGAGCCTAGCCAATATTAAACCCTCTATCTATGAAAGCAAAAAGCTTTGACAGTATTATGAAATTTGAGATATATCATTTTTTGTAGAAAAGCACTTATTTTCAATTAAATGTATTTCATATTTCTTTGAACAAAAGATGTTATATGAAGGGTAAAAAGTGGTATTGGTTTATTATTGGTAATGTCACATGTATTGGTATTGTCACATGTACCAAGATACAGTGAAAAGTTTGTCTTGCATACTGTTTATACAGATCAAATTTTTACACAATGCATTGAACTAGATTAAGGTAAAACAATAACAAGGCAGCCTAAAGTGTAACATCTACTGAAAGAGTGCAGCTTTGGTAAACAACAAAGAGCAAGATCATAACTAGATGGATTATGAGGCCTTGAGTCCATCTTATCATATAGGAGGTCTGTCCAGAGGTTGGCACATGGTCAAGTGGTTAAGGTGTCAGTCTAGTGATCTGAAGGTCACTAGTTTGAGCCTCAGCTGAGGCAGCATGTTGTGTCCTTGAGCAAGGCACTTAACCACACACTGCTCTGTGACGACACCATTGCCAAACTGTATCGGCCCTAGTGCCCTTCCCTTGGACAACATCGGTGACGTGGAGAGGGGAGACTTGCAGCATGGGCAACTGCCGGTCTTCCATACAACCTTGCCTAGGCCTGCACCCTGGAAACCTTCTAAGACTAATGGATGCCTATATATAATAGGTCTGTCCAAGAGTCTGATAACAGTGGGATAGAAACTATCCTTAAGCCTGGTGCTATGTGCTTTCAGGCTTTTGTATCTTCTTTGACGGAAGAGAGAATGTCCTGTGTGAGTGGGGTCTTCAATTATGCTGGCTGTTTTACTGAAGCAGCAAGAAGTATAGACAGAGTCCATGGAGGAGAGGCTGGTTTCCATTAGGTACTGAGCTCTGTAAACAACTTTCTGTTGTATCTTATGTACAAAGCAGTTGCCATTATGCATCCAGACAATGATTTTATGGCGCATCAATAAAAATTGTGAAGAGTCAATCGGGGCATGTTGAAGCTCTTAAGCCTCCTGAGGAAGTAGAGGGGTTGGTAAGCTTTCTTGGCTGTGACATCAACGTAGTTCAACTCAGACAGGCTTTTTTTTCCTCCAAAAATACTTTATTCAGAATTATTACAAAATAGTTATATACATATAAGAAAAAACATTCGTTGACTCTGAGTCCTTATTCAATAAAGTTATTTACAATAAAATTATGCGTTGACTCTCTGTTCATATACAAATGAAAGATGTTTACAATAAACCATTCATTTACTCTCAACCCTTGGTCAAGAGTTAAGACTTATTAACAATAAAATTATCAACAATAAAGGGAGGCGTTGGCTCTAATTCCTTTTCCAAATTAACAATTCCACCCACTCCTGGGGCACCATGTTGATTCATCTGTCCACACGGCTGATGAGGGTTAGTCTCCTCCCCACCCAACCCCTCCCACTCTCACGGGTGATGAACCTTGAACTGTGGTCCTTCCCCACCGGGGCTTCGCGGTGGCCGCACCAAGCTTGAGTGCATCCCTCAGCACGTTCTCCTGCAGGCGAGAGTGAGCCGGTCGGCAGCATTCAGTCACCAACATCTCCATGTGCTGGCAGACCACCAAGTTTCGGGCAGACCAAAGCACGTCTTTCACCGAATTGATGATCTGCCAGCAGCACCGGATGTTTGTCTCCGTGTGCGTCCCCGGGAACAGCCCGTAGATCACGGAGTCCTCGGAAACGCAGCTGCTGGGCATGAATCTTAGCACCGTCCCTTCCATTCTCCTCCACACATTCTTTGCGAACCCACAGTGTGCAAAGAGGTGAGCCACTCCATTACAGTCCTCCCGTGGGCAGTGGGGTGCGGAGACGACATTCCGGGTGTACAGGAGGGATCTGACTGGGAGGGCTCCTCTCACCGCCAGCCAGGCGAGATCTTTGTGCCTCTTGGTGAGGTCTGGCGATGAGGCATTTTGCCAGATGAACTGGACAGTCTGCTCAGGCAACCACCCCACTGAGTCCATCTCATCAGACAGGCTGTTAGTAATGTTCACACCTACGTAAGAACTTGAAGCTCTCAACTTCTGCACTGCTGATGCAGACAGGAGCATGTGCAACACCCCTTTGTGAAGTCAATGGTTTGTTCTTTTGTTGACATTGAGGAAAAGGATGTAGTCATGACAATGTCACTAAGCTCCCAGTATTCCATCTTCATCAGTGGTGTAGGCAATGCAGTGGTGCCAGACATTTGTGAGGCTCCACTTGGACTATTGTGTTTAGTTTTTGTCACTCTGCTGTAGGAAAGCTGCCATTAAGTTAGAAAGACTGAAGAAAAAAATTACAAGGCTGGGACTTGATTTATAGAGGAGGAAAATAAGGAGCGATCTTATAAAGGTGTGCAATTTTGTGAGGGGCAGAAGGGTGCATACTCAGTCTTTTTCCCAGGGACAGGAAATCAAGAACTATAGGGAATAGGTTTAAGGTCAGAGTGGAGAGACTTAATGGAAACCTGAAGGGCAACTTCATCATGCAGATGGTACTCAGAACACGGAATGAGCTGCCAGAGGAAGTGGTTGACCAGGTACATGGACATCATTTAAGAACTCCATCTGCCACTTTTCTGCCCAACTCTGCATCCTATCTATATCCTCATGTAACCTTCGACAACCTACAGCTCCATCCACAACTCCTCCAATCTTCCTGTCGTCCGCAAACTTACTCACCCATCCTTCCACCTCTTCATCTAGGTCATTTATAAAAATCACAAAGAGCAGGGGTCCCGGGACAGATCCTTGCAGCACCCCACTAGTCACCAACCTCCAGGCAGAATACCTTCCTTCCACTACTACCCTCTGCTTTCATCCCTTAAGTCAATTTTTTTATCCAAACGGCCAAGGTTCCACTGATCCCATGCCTCATGACTTTCTGGATGAGTCTCTCATTGGAGACCACATCTACCACCCTACCCTTATCAATTTCTTTTGTTATCTCTTCAAAAAACTCAATTAGGCTTGTGAGGCTTGACCTTCCCTTCACAAAGCTATGTTGACTATTCTTGAGTAGACTGTACTTCTCCAAGTGCTCATAGATCCTATTCTTAAGAATCCTTTCCAATAGTTTGCAGACCACCGACGTAAGACTCACCGGTCTATAGTTGCCAGGATTCTCCCTATTACCTTTTTTAAACAAGGGAACTACATTTGCCATTCTCCAATCCTCCGGCACCTCCCCTGCAGCCAAAGAGGACTCAAAGATCATAGCTACTGCTCCAACGATCTCTTCTCTCACTTCCCACAGCAACCTGGGGTATATCATGTCTGGCTCCGGGGACTTATCAATCTTGATGTTTTTAAGAAGATCCAACACTTCTTCTTCCTTAATCTCCACATTGTCCAGCACACAGGCCTGTTCTATTTCAACCTCACCCTGATCAAGGTCCTTTTCACTTGTGAATACTGAAGCAAAGTATTCATTTAAGACTCCCCAACCTCCTCCGCCTCCAGGCACATGTTGCCTTCTTTATCCTTTAGCGGCCCCACCTTCATTCTTGTCATCCTCCTGTTCTTCACATACACATAGAACGCCTTGGGGTTCTCCTTAATCCGACATGCCAAGGCCTTCTCATGCCCCCTTCTAGCTCTCCTAAATCCTTTCTTAAGCTCCTTCCTGGCTACCCTATATTTCTCATGAGCCCCTCCTGCTTCCTGCTTCTTATATCTAACATATACTTCCTTCATTCTCTTGATGAGTTGCCTCATGTGTTCGTCAGCCATGGTTCCCTTTTCCTACTATTTTTTCCTTGTCTCAGTGGGACAAACCTATGCCGAACCCAGCACAAGTGGTCCCTAAACTTCCTCCACATTACTTCTGTGCTTTCACCCTTGAACATCTGTTTCCAATTTACTCTCACTAGTTCCTGCCTCATTCCTTCATAGTTAGCCCTTCCCCAGTTAAGCACTCTCCCATTTTGTTCGTTTTTATCCTTTTCTATAGCTATGCTAAAGCTAAGGAAGTTGTGGTCACTCTCACCAAAATACTCCCCCACCAAGAGGTCTGTCACCTGACCAGATTCATTACCCAGCACTAGATCCAGTATGGCCTCTCCTCTCGTCGGCCAGTCCACATACTGTGTCAGGAATCCTTCTTGAACACACCTGACAAGTTCAGCCCCATCTATCCCTCTTGCAGTCAGGAGGTGCCAGTCAATATGACTGCTACTTAATGTTAAGTGTTAGAGTTTAGGATCTCCATTATGGGAGTAAGCCATTGCCTGGTAATCTTATGACTCCAATATTAGTCATAAACTCAAAGTCACACAGCACTACAGCACGGAAACAGGTCCTTTGGCCCATCTAGTTCATGCCAAAATGTTATTTTGCTTAGTCCCACTGATCCATACTTGGACCATACCCTTCCCATCCATGTACTTATCCAGATTTCTCCTAAATCTTGCAACTGATCCAGCATCCAGCTCTTCTACTGGCACCTCATTCCACACTTGTACCTCCCTTTGAGTAAAGAAGTTCTTCCTTAGGGTTTGTCTTAAACATTTCACATTTCACCTTCAACCTTTGACCTCTAATTGTAGTCTCACCAAACCCCAGTGCAAAAAGTCTGTTTGCATTTATCCTATTTATACCCCTCACAATTTTGCATACCTCTATCAAATCTCTCCTCATCTTCCTATGCTCTGTGGGGGAAAAAAAGTCCTAACCTATTCAACCTTTCCCTATAACTCAAGACCTGGCAACATCCTTGTAAATTTTCTTTGTATTCTATCAATCTTACTAAATCTTTCCTGTAGGTAGGTGACTAGAGCTACAAACAGGCTCCAAATTTGGTGTCACCAACATCTTATACAACTTTAACATAACTTCCCAACTCTTGTACTCAATACTCTGATTTATGAATGCCAATATGCCAAAGGCTCTCTTTATGACCCCTTCTACAAGTGATGCCTCTTTCAAGGAATCATGGATTTGTATATGTTCTATTGCACTCCTCAGTGCCCAAGGTTAACCATGTATCCTGGTTTGTCCTCCCAAAGTACAACATCTCACACTTGTCTGCATTAAATTCCATCTGACATTTTTCTAGCTGGTCCAGATTAAGTTGAAAGCTTTGATAGTCTTCCTCGCTGTCTACTGTGGACCCAATCTTGTTGCATCAGCAAATTTGCTGATCCAGTTTACCACATTATCATCTAAATCATTGATGTAGATGACAAGCAATAACCGACACAACACCGACCCCTGCGGCACACTAGTAGTCACATGCCTTCAGTCAGCGAGGCAACGATCTGCTACCAGTTTTAGCCTTTTCCCACTAAGTCAACATTGAATCCAACTCACTACTTCATCCTGAAAGCCATGAGATTAAACCTTTCATGCAGGACTTTGTGAAAATCCACATACACAACATCCTCTTTCATCAACTTTCCTGGTAGCCTCCATGAGAAGTTAGACACTACCTAGCATACAGAAAGGCATGTTGACTATCTCTAATCCTGTCTATGTACTGTAACAGAATCAGAATCAGGTTTATTATCACTGGCATGTGACATGAAATTTGTTAACTTAGCAGCAGCAGTTCAATGCAATACATAATCGAGTAGAGAAAAAAAACATAATAAATAAGAATGATAGATGTTAGTCTATATTACAACTGATTAAAAAAATTAAACCTGCATTCTTCGCAGTTTAGAAGAATAAGGGTGATCTTATTGAAACATAAAATATCCTGAGTAAGCATGACGATCGATGTTGAGACATCTCTACTCACGGAAGAATCTGAACAAAGGGACATAACTATAGACGAAGGGGCTGGTTATTTAAAACATAGTGTGTAGAAATTTCGTTTCACTGACTATGGTGTATCTCTAGGATTCTCTCCCCCTAATGTTTGTGGAGGCTGGATTACTGGGGGTATTTACTGCCAGAAGAAGATAAGATCAGAGAATCAAAGGTTTGGGGGAACTGAAATTGATCAGCTGTGATCACATTGAATGGTTGCATGTTTGGAGGAACAGGGAGCCTCCTCCATGAAACAGTCCCTTCAGCTCAACTCAACCATGCTGGTGCTCCTGCCCCTATTTCTTTTTGCTCTGCTTTTTGAAGAGGTCTGGAAGCCAGGCAGGAGGAAAATGGGCAGAATTTTCTCTGGAAGTACTGTCAGTGTGATTTACCTTCATTATTCTTCAGGGCTTAGGACACAGGCAGCTGAAAGCATGGCTGCTGATAATGGAGCAATAAAAAACTATTACTAAAATATATGCTTCAAGTTTCAGTATATATTAGAGCTGATAAAACTGACTCCCTCTTAATACACAGTTTAAGTGAAGTCATGCTTGAAATTAATTTATGATAGAAATGGATTGTACATTGCATGGGGAAAATGTATTTATGGGGATGACTGCTATCCATGATTTGTTCTAGAGATGCAAAAATTAGAGCAAAAAAAAACAATCTTCTGGACGAACTCAGTGGGTCAAGCAGTATCTGTGGGATGGGGTGGGGTGGGGAGGAACTGTTGACGTTTTGGGTCAAAACCGTGTAGCAGGACTGAAAGGGGAGAGAGGAAATGGCGAGACAGGGCCAGAAATGATTGGTGAACTGGGCAGGGGTCGAAGATGATAGGCAGGTTGTGCCAGTTAAGGGAGGGGGATAGGTGGAGATGGGAGACAGAAGCAGGTGGGTGATAGATGGAGGCAGCCAATTTATTTTTATTTATTTATTGAAATACAATGCGGAACAGGCCCTTCCTTCTTTGAGCTGTGCTATCCAGCAACCCTCCACCCCCCGTCCCCAAATTTACTCCAAGCGTCATCATGGGACAATTTACAATGAACAATTAACCTGTTAACTGGTTTGTCTTTGGATTGTGGAAGGAAACCGGAGCACCTGGAGGAAACCCATGCAGTCACAGGGAGAACGTATAAACTCCTTACCGGCGGCAGCTGGAATCCTTTCCTTCCTCAGATGCTGCTCGACCCACTTAGTCTCTCCAGCAGATGTTTGCTGCTCCTGATTCATTTTAGTTTAGTATTCATCAATTTCTCTCACCCCATCTCCAAATCTTATTTCATGTTGAGTGAACTGTTGCTGTTCCTTCATTCCTTCCTCTCTCATCTACCCCTTTTTCCTTACATAGAGAACTTATTCTGTGATCTGCTTCCACAATGAATAATGTAGATATTTTCCAAAAGCTGTTTACACCTTGTTTAATGTCATCTTCTCTGTAGTCAGTGATCATTTTCTCACCATTCAGATTCTCTTCAGGATTATCATGTCCTAGTCAGTATCTAATGTGACTCAGTGAGTTCCAGTCCATTGGCCCCAATCAGAAAGATGTGGATTCAAATTTCCATTCCAGAGACTCCAGCAAAAACCATGAAATATCTTGTTTAATTAGAAAAGGATTCTGCAGTGTGGGAAGAATTTTCTTTTAAGTGTGACATTAAATCAGCTGACTTCTCAAATGGAAATGTAAAATTAAATGACATTGTTTTGAAGAGCAAGAGAGCCATTATTTATGTCTAAACCAGCATCACTAAAAATATAAAGAAAAGTAATTTTAATTATGTACTAAATATTGGGATCGGGGTCTTAGCTCGTGATTATCTTGTGCTATTTGTGACATTTTTCTGTGGAGAGGTATGTACATGGATAGAAGACGTTTAGAAGGCTATGGGCCAAACGTGAGCAGATGAGACAGCTTGCAGGCAACACAGTTGGCATAGACAGGTTGTGCTGAAGAGCCCATCTCCAGAGACTATGAAATTTAGCTGTAGCATTTCCTGTTACAACACTGACTATTGTTCAAAAAGTTCTCTTAAATATTTGTTCACCTGGTGCGAAAAACATTTGGAAAGCTGGAAGTTATTGTCCTCGCTGATTGTTCCAGAACTGATGACTTGCTTGATTAATTCCAAGAGTCATTAAGATATTGGTGGGTCAGACTCTACGGTCAACAAGAGCCGTGGTTTCCTATGCCACCAGGAAGGCAAAGCATGAGTACTCACAGAAAATTCACAGTCACTTTTGTGACACCAGGGACACAGCGCACGTGGCAAGGTATACAAACAAGGTATACAAACCATAACAGATTACAAGTCCACCCAGCGCGTCAACAACAGCGACACCTCCCTGACAGGCTGAATGCCTTCTATGCATGATTTGTGACATCAAGAAAACCCCTCTCTCCCTGAGGAACGGGCACTCTGTCTGGTTGCAGCCGAGGTGAGGAGGATCCTAGCCAGGGTAAATCTGCACAAAGCTGAGCCAGGCAACATACCCATTTCTAGTCAGGTGCTGAATGATTGTGTGGCTCAGCTAAAAGAGGTCTTAATAGACCTCTTTAACATTCTTTGGCAACAGCCCACTGTTTCTGCAGGTTGCAAGGCAGCAACCATTAGTCTGGTACCAAAGAGAGCGATGGTAACTTACCTTAACAATTACCGCCCAGTGGCCCTGACCTTAATAATCATGAAGTGCTTTGAGCGGCTGGTACGGATTGTATAGAATCCTACCTTATAGCTACATTGGATCCTTTCCAGTTAGGCCAACACTCAAACCAGTCCACTCATGAAGCCACAGCCTCAGCCGTCCACTTCATCCTGTCCCTGCTGGAAAATGATGCCTCATACGCCAGAACATTATTTGTCAACTTCAGCTTGGTGTTTAACACAATCATCCCTCAGAGGCTGCTGGGTAAACTGTTGTCACTGGGACTCAACACCCCGCTCTGTAACTGGATCTTAGACTTCTTGATCAAAAGACTCCAGACAGTCTGAATTGGCAGCAATATTTCAAGCTCATCACACTGATCATTGGTGCCCCGCAGGGCTGTGGGCTCAGCCCACTGCTGTTCACGCTGCTGAATCATGACTGCACTGCCAGATCCAGCTCAAACCGCATCATCATTTGCTGATGATTCAACAGTGGTTGGCCTCATCGGCAACAATAATAAGTTGGTATACAGAGTAGAGAGGCTTGTCAAACAGTGTGAGAACAACAACGTGGATATGTCACAAGAGATGATTGTGGACTTCAGGAAGGTGCAGGTCAACCGCTCTCCATTGCATATCAATAGCTCTGCCGTGGAGAGAATGAAGAGCACAAAACTTATCAATTCCATCATCCAAATCATTAAGATATAATGTGAAACCTAAGTGGACCCAACACCAACCCCTGCAGAATATCAGTAGTCACTGGTTGCTAATCAGTAAAGACCCCTTTTTCTCCCCTACTCTTTGCCTGCTGCCAGTCAGCCAATCTTTTACCCATGTTAGTATCTCTGCTATAATACCATGGGTTCTTGTTTAGCAGCCTCACGTGTGGCACCTTGTCAAAGGCCTTCCGAAAATCAAAGTAAACTATGTTTGCTAATTCTCCTTTGTCTATACTGCCTGTTGCTTCCTCTATGAATTTCAACACTTATCCTTCATGAAACCAGGCTGACTTTTGTGTATTTTATTGTGTGCCTCCTAGTAACTCAAAACTTCATCCTTAATAACGTACTCTAACATCTTGCCAACCACTGACGTCAAGTGCTCCTTTTTTATTGCGCGAATGCCTTGTTTTTGCACACCTTCTTTCTCTCTCATCACTGTGTTGTGCAACATTGACTGTACCTACATGCCTGCTAAGCTGTTTTTGCCCCATTTTAAGAAGGCCCTGGTGAGACACAGCAGTGCTTTACTGGCAGTAAACAAATCTACTAACTACTCCAGTAATCACACCTTTTCTAGACAATGATCACTGCAGTTAATAGCCTGTAACTTCCCTTTCAGAGTTGTAGTTTTGAGCTGCCTGTACAAGCTGGCATTTTTTCAGTGTTCTGTGAGATTTGATGAACTGGAGTCTTGTGGGTGCAGTACAGTTGCAGCAGCGTGGCAGATACAGGCTGAATGGAAGTGATGTGCCTGGACCCGAGAGCAAGAAATGAGCTGATGTTTGGCTATTACTGGAGCAGACTTGAAGCTGAATTGAAGTGCCAGGCCTGAGACCAAGGAATGAGCTTATGTTTGACCTAATTAAGCACAGGGCCAGATTGAAAAGGTCAGGTGTCAGGGCCGGAGGTGTGGGACGGACCAGTGTTCAGCTCACTACAAAACGAGGTTTACTATCTCTGCAGTAAACTTGAGCTGTGGCCTGCAACTAACGGACTCCCGGACTAGCTGCCCTGATGAACTGGTGGCTGTGAAGTTCACAGTTTCATGAACTTTAGTTCTAAGTGTTATCCGTTTACTTTTTATTGTTTGCACAATTTGTTCTTTTTTTTGCTCACATGGCTGTTTGACGGTCTTTTTTAATAGGTTCTATTGGGCTTCTTTGTTTTTGTCGCTGCTTGTAAGAAGATGAATTTCAAGCTTATATATAGTATACCTACTTTGATAATTAATATACAGTAAACTTTTCATTGTACCATGCCTCACTATACTTGTGCATATGACAATAAAATTGATTTGACTCAAAAAATAACTGACCTCATCTCTTTTCTAATCCTAACAAATCTGTGCTCCTTTGTTTTTGACCTTTCCAGGCCCTTCCATAATTTTATACACCTAAGTCTCCTCTCAGCCTCCTCTATTCCAAAGTAAAGAACCCGAGTTTATTCAATCTCTACCCATAAATAAGACATTCCAGTCTTGTTAACATCCTTGTAGCTCTCCTCTGCAACCTCTTCCCAACTCATCCTACTTGAGGCCAGGCCCTCTGTTAATCATGGTCAGCCATGGATGTTGTGCCCAGCTATCTATGTGATCTGCAAACCAGTATGCAAGTCAAGGCAATATGATATGGAGAGCAAGCTGTTGCCCATGTAGCAGGCTCCTCCCCTTCGTGGCAGCTAATGGATCCAAGGAACAGAAGAGACCAATATAGTTTGGCACCAGCAGCATTGTAGGAGTTGCCAGTCAGCATTGAACTCAACGTAGTACTGCCTTAGGGACTCCAGCTCTGAATTTTTCCTTGGGGTTTGCTCCTGAAGTCTTCCCAATGAGTGGGTATAGCCACAAGGCACCCGAGGTTTCAGGTCAGAGTTTTCCTTCTGCTAGATGAGCTGCCAATCACGGCTGTCGAGCCCCATCTGCTCAAAGCGACTAATTTGAAGGTGCCAGTAAACTGCCTTTGCCATTTCTGTAAGTAGAAATAGCTCTGTTGGGCTTAGTAGCCACATATGAAGGCCGAGAGCTGGACTTGGTTATCAGAGACGCACGCCATCGGGAGCATTTAATAGGTAGAGGGAGCTTACCCCCACTACCACCCACAGCTATAACAACCTAAAGGAACCTAATAATCTATTAATTGCTGTTGGTTAATAACAAAACTTGCCAGGAAAAAACATTTTTAAGAGAATATTTTTGACAGATTACAAAAAAGGTGACTTTTAACAACAGTCCAAAACTGTATAAACTACACATATCAGAAAATGTATGGCAAGCACAAAATACTGGTGTGTTTTATCACTGGCCTCTGTGCGCTCCGGTAAATCTGTCTACGGAGAAGTACTTACCACTTTTGCTGGCTCCATTCCTCTCCTGTTTGGAGCTTGGTCTGTTAGAGTCCTGCAGTTGGGTCTGTGTGCTGCTTGAACAACCCATTGAATCTGCTCCAAGAACAGACTGTGACAGCAAATAGGCAGATTTTCCAGCCAGAGAAAAAGAATCAGTCCAAAGAATTTGACTTGGCAAACAAAAATATTCAATAAAACCTCATAAAGGTGGCGGTGCCTTGCTCTATCGTTACTATACCTGGGGGAAGAAGCAGCAAATGGGAATTGTCCAGCTGCTTGGAGCAAGTTGTTCAAAAAGACAAGCTGTTTTCTCAACACCCGTACAACTTTATCCCCCATTAACCTCGTCTCCGCTTCAGCAGAGACACAGTGATGTGCACTGTGTTGTGATCGGTTGCCATATGAGCAGGATATAATCTGCCTGACTAAAGATGGATTGACTTACATTGTCTTGACTGATAATGAACTGTTAGCATGAAGTGCACACTAGGAATGGCAGCCCAGTACACTATCAATATTTTACCTAAAATGTTCCCTGTTCCCTTTTGGTTTTAATCTTCATCCAGTGCTCGGCTGAAAAGAAATATTATGATAGTGAGGCCAGTACTGTTGGCCATTAGGGCAGAGGATTTTGTAGATGATTTTTCTGAAACAATAACAGGTTCTGAGTGAATTGCTGTACTGAGGGAACATTGCTCAGTCAGATGAGCAATATTAAAAGAGTGCTGCATTGTTGGAGTTGTATCCACTGAGTGTTCCAGTGACAGAGGGTCATACTGTCGGTGCACTGTACTGTCGGAGTTGTTCAATCCAGAAAAGTGTGGTAAGGTTCTTAGAAGTGGGGAGGAACGGAGAGATCTTGAGGTCCATGACAGTAGATCCCTCAAAGTTGCCATGCGGGTTGATAGGATGGTTTAGAAGGCGTATGGTGTGTTGGCCTTCATTAGTCATGGGATTAAATTCAAGAGAAGTGAGGTAATGTTAGATCATACTTGGAGTACTATGTTCAGTTCTGGTCGCCTCATTATAGGAAGGATGGGGAACCTTTAAAGAGGGTGCAGAGAAAATCTACCAGGATGCTGCCAGGATTAGAGAGCATGTCTTATGAGGATAGGTTGAGTGAGCTAGAGCTTTTCTCTTTGGAGCTAAGGAGGATGAGAGTTGACTTGATAGAGGTGTATAAGATGATAAAAGGCCTGTACTATTCTACATGTGTTCTATGTACTCAGAGAGTATTCTAATGACAGAGTCATACTGACAGAGTATTGTACTGTTGGAGATGTACCCAGGGAATGTTGCAGTGAGAGCAACTTCTGATTGAGTACTGTACTGATCTCTAATCTAAGGAGAAGGAACATTCAGGGTCATATTGAGAACTTGGAGGTCATCAACCTAGAACACAATGGTGTCTGGCAGATGTGTCATAGACCATCTAACAAACCACCCATCCACCCCTGTCACCCCTGTTCAGAAACTTGATTGCAGAGGGGAAGAAGCTATTTCTGAATCATTGAGTGTGGGACCTTAGGCTCCTGTACCTCCTCACCAATGACAGTTACAAGAAGCGGGCATGTCCCAGATGGTGAGACCCACTGATGATTCCTTGAAAAGTTCAACAAAATATTTTACACCCACTAAAGAAGCAAATCAGGACTATCCAAATGATGTGGGAAGTAAGAAGTCCGTGAGATTTTTCTGCACTGAACATATTCTGAAGCAACTATTTTGTCATTAATCTCATTGCTTTTTTTCTGACAGGATACATTATTTATTCACATTAACTTCTGAGCTTTTTCACTGCCTACCAACAAAGGTTGTCACTTCTAATATCCCAGGCGAGAAACATTGAATGTAGCAAACACCCTGCTTTTCACATTAAGTTGTCAGACCAATCAGCTGAGCTCTGAAATTACACATTATGATTGAAATGCTATGACATTAGAGGTTCATAACCATTATCAACGAGTTAACATGGATGGATAATTAATGACAAAGCTAATTACTTCTACTGTACTTTGTTAGCAGGGGTATTTAGTCTCTGACTTGTAGAAATGCTTAACAAACTAAATGCTTGCAGCTACATACCATCTTTCAAGATTTTTAGACACCCCAAGACATCCATATGATACTTTTGCCAAGACCCTTCATTAGGCCTTGACGAAGGGTCTTGGCCCGAAATGTCAACTATTTGTTTCCCTCCATAGATGCTGCCTGATTTACTGAGTTCCTCCAGCATTTTACGTGTGTTGCTCCAGATTTCCAGCATCTGCAGAGTGTCTAATGTCCAAAACATCTATTATCTTGTAATAAGTGTAGATAATTTTATTTAGCAGGAAATCTAATAAACTCCCACAAAGTGATAATGACAAGATTGTGAACACAAGAAATTCTGCAGATGCCGGAATTCCAGAGTAACACCACAAAGTGCAGCAGATGAGGCAGCATCTATGGAAAGGAATAACCAGTCAACATTTTGGGCTGAGACCCTTCATCAGGCCGGAAAAGAAGTAGGAAGAAGCCAGAATAAGAAGTACAAACTAGAAGGTGATAGGTGAAGCCAGGTGGGTGGGGGAAGGGAGATGGTAAGAAGCTGGGAGGTGATAGGCGGAAAAGGTAAAGGGCTGAAGAAGAAGGGATCTGATAGGAGAGGAGGAAAAAAATCACTGGTGGTGGGAGAAATCAAAGTTCATGCCATCAGGCTGGCCACTTTACCTACCTGTGCTGCCACCTTCAGGGATCCTTGGTTTTGTCTCCATGAGTCCTCTGTTCATGACTATTCCCCAGGGCTCTACCATTCATTATATTCGTTCTCGAGACTCAAGAAACAACAGATACTGGAACCTGGAGCAACACACAAACTACTGGAGGAACCCAACAGGTCAAGCAGCATCTGTGGAGAGAAATGCACAGTTGAAATTTCGGGTTGAAACCCTTCATCAAGAAATATAAAAAATAAATAAAGTAGTGAAACAAGAGAGCAAAATAGTGCGATGCTGTACATGGGTTTAGTCTGTTCAGAAATCTAATAGTAGAGGGGAAGAGGCTGTTTCTAAAGTATTGAATGGTGTGTCTTCAGGTTCCTGTACCTCTTTCCTGACGGTATTAATGAAGAGGGGGTATGCCTGGATAGTGAGGATTCTTAGTGATAGATATCACCTTCTTGAGGCATTGCCTTTTGAAGATATCCTCAATGGTGAGGAGGCTAGTGCCCATAACAGAGCTAGATGACTCCATAATCCTCTGCAGCTCTTCCCAATCCTGTGTGTTGATGTCTCCATACAAGATAGTGGTGTAATCAGTCAGAATGCACTCCACGGTATACACAGAAATTTGCTAGAATCTTTGGTGACATAGCAAAATAGCATTGTTTTGGTGTCACCTGCAACCTTACTACTCATATCTTCTTCACTTCTATCCACATTGGTAACGTATACCTTGTATCATATAATAAACAGCAAGGATCTCAACAAAGATCCCTATGATATACTAGTGATCATAAATCTCAAAACACAAAAAAAGTCCTCCATAAAACCTATCGTGTATTCTAATCTCCTCTCATCTTCCTTTCCGGAAGAACAACCCCAAACCTCCGGTCTGCCAGAATAAAATACTCCTCTCTAGAACCATATAAAACCTTATATAGTCACTGTAGAAATTACATTAAATAAACATGAAATTTTACCACTGCATACTATGTTGAGCACTAATTAAGGCTTGCAATGCCATTAGAGACTCAAGCTGTGCTACGAGATTTTTGGAGTGTTTTATCGTGAATCCGGTTTAGAAATATTCCAGATTCATGTCAGTTGAAGATTACAGTGCAGATCCAGTGACAGGGACTTCAGGATTTCTGTATGAAGCTGTAGTGGTTGTCCATTGTATCTGATGATGACAGGAAACCTGTGTGGAGTGTTTTTTAAAGTGGAAAAGCCATTGCACAGGGGAAGTTCCACTCTCTCGACCTCAAAAGTCTGGGTCCAGAGGTACAAACAAACGTCACAAACAGGGGTCTTCTTTGGCTGCAGGGGATGACCATAACATTTTCTGTGTGTTGTCGTGCCCTCCACTCTCAACGGAGTGTTGCAGTGCTGCCTTCTCACTGTGGATCTCATCCGCCCAGTCTGCCAGAGCTAACTTTGCATGGTAGGACAGAAATGTCCCTATCTCACCAGGGTGTGAGGCCACTGGCTATCCTCACCTGGTTTAGCCTGCCTGTGGAAGGGTGTGGCCCCTGCCCTATGCAAACAGTTACTTGCACTCACAGACGAAAGCTGAGTGTCCAGTGGGGACCAAAGATGAGTGAGCTGCCCCGGAATGGACACAACAAGCCCCCTCACCAGAGGTGCTACCCCTCCTTGGACACTCCATACACCCCTGTGATAAACTACATATGTACAAAACCCTTATTTTCTCTCAGCTTTAAGGTGTTGTGGCAGTGGTGACACACCTTGGCTGAGTTAATATAAAAAGGAAAAATATAATGGAATGTAGAATGTAGTGTTATATTTGCAGAGGGCAGTGCAAATAGGAAAGCAGCATGCAGTGGTCTTGAGGAGGTAGATTGTGAGGTCAAGAGTTCATTTTGTTTGTACAAGAGGTCTGCTAGTTCACTCTTCATACACGGACGTCAGAGGTTTTGAGATGAGGGTACTTCAGTCAGTTCCTCTGCTCGAGTACAAAAGGCAGCAGTGGGTGAGAAAGTGAGAAAGCGCTTTGACCAGCGGCCATTCAACGTTTACAATTGATTAACAAGAGCAAATTAAAGGAAGGCGGGGGCAAGCGCAGTGGCCATCGTCTGGGAGGACAGAGTCAGGGTGGTGATCTTGTGGCTTTAGCTCTTTGAGGCTTCTGCAGGATGTGAGAGAGCAGGGAGACTCCCAGTATCCTTGACAACTACAACTGTGAGAAGTGAATCCAGCTGCAGCTTCTAACAAACTGCGTTAAGGAGCTGGAGGTGGAACTGGATGAACTCCGGATCATTCCGGAGGCCAAGGGGGTGGTAGTTAGGACATATAGAGAGGTAGTAACACCCAAGGTGCAGGACACAGGAGACTGGGTGACAGTCAGGAAGGGGAAAGGAGCCAGTGCAGAGTACCCCTGTGGCCATCCCCTTCAACTACAAGTTTATAACTTTGGGTACTGTCGGGGGTATGACATAAAAGAGGAAAGTCAAGTGGTCGGGTCTCCTGCACTAAGTCTGCCTCTGTGATGTAGAAAGAAAGTGGGGAGAACAGACACTGTGATGATAGGAAATTCGTCAGGTAGGGGAATGGACAGGAACTTTCACAGCAACAACCTGGCATTCAACATCAGTAAGACAAAAGAGCTGATTGTGGACTTCAGGAAGGGTAAGATGAAGGATCACATACCAATCCTCACAGAGGGATCAGAAGTGGAGAAAATGAGCTGTTTCAAGTTCCTGGGTGTCAAGATCTGATTCGTGTTGAGGATGAATCCTTCTTTACATTTACAAATAAAAGATCCTGGCCTGTTAATACAGATCTGCTCATATCCCTGGCTAATCACCCCACAAAGGTAGTCAATAAAAATGTTGATAAACAATAACTAATAGAATAAATAGCCTGCAGAAGGCTGTAAATCTGGTCAAGGGGAAAACCAGTAAGGGGAAAGATCAAGGGGTGGGGGAGGGGATAGGCAGGAAAGGTGAAACCAGTTCCCCTTACTGGTTTTTCACCTGGCACCTACCAACCTTCTCCTTCCCACCCTCCCCCCACCTTCTTTATAGGGCCCCTGCCCCCTCCCTCTTCAGTCCTGACGAAGGGTCTCGGCCCGAAATGTTGACTGTTCGTTTCCACGGATGCTGCCCGACTTGCTGAGTTCCTCCAGCGTGTTGTGCATGTTGCTATGACCCCAGCATCTGCAGAGTATTTTGTGTTTACATATACTGTAATTTATCTATTTATTTATTATTTCATTTTTTCTTCTTCTATAGTATGTATTGCATTGAACTGCTGCTGCTAAGTTAACAAACTTCACGACACATGCTGGTGATAATAAACCTGATTCTGATTTTCTAAATGGAAAGAAAATACAAAAAACCTGAGGTGCAAAGGGACTTGGGAGTCATGCAGGATTCCCTACAGGTTAATTTGCAGGTTGAATCTGTGGTGAGTAAGGCAAATGCAAAGTTAGCATTCAGTTCAAGAGGACTAGAATATAAAAGCAAGGATATGATGTTGAGACTTTATAGAGCATTGGTGAGGCCTCACTTGGAGTATTGCAGACATCCCACCCTGCAAAAACTCATTTCAGGAAGGTAGCATCCGCGCCCCCCACAACCCCATATCCTCCCCCCACTGGTCGACTTCCAAGGGTATATGTAATACTTTTGTTTCGTGATTTTATCTAATCTGTAAACCAAGTTGAGTATATGCAGAAAATGCGACATTAAAATATGTACTTATATTATATTATCATGGAGTCGTTTTTTTTATTCTGTTACAACTTTAAGCAAGTCTACAGGGAGTTTAGCCTCATCACGTAGGACATCAATAGCGTAGCTCCTTAGCAGCCAGCCAGCTAGTTTAAATAACGTTAGCTATGCTAATGAATGAATGACACCTATTAAACTCACCTCAACATGTCTTTTACACCTTAACCCACCATGGGCAATAGAAAAGTCACTGTTGCAAACAGTGCAGCGAGCAACACTGTCATTATTTTTGAGGTCGACTGTAAAGCCCGCCCACAGAGAAAACTGATAGGTCTACTTAGCACGAAGAGAGACCAATCAGGATGCTCGCTCTCGCTCTCAAAAAAATCGATTTCCGGGATATTGTATATCATTTCCGGACGTCAGGGAGCCGCTATCAATATGCGGGAGACTCCTGGAACTTCCGGGAGAGGTGGGATGTCTGAGTATTGTGAGCAGTTTTGGGCCCCATATTTTAGAAAGGATGTGCTGAAACTGAAGAGCGTTCAGAGGAGGTTCCAGGATTGAATAGCTTGTCATATGAAGAACTTTGATGGCTATAGGCCCATATTCACTAGAATTCAGGAGAATAAGGGGTGACCTCATTGAAACCTATCAAATGGTGAAAGGCCTTGATAGAGTGGATGTGGAGAGGATGTTTCCTAAGGTGGAAGAGTCTAAGACCAGAAGACACAGCCTCAGAACAGAGGGGTGTCCTTTTAGAATGGAGATGACGAAGAATTTCTTTAGCCAGAGCTTGGTGAATCTGTGGAATTCTTTGCCACAGGCATCTGTGGAGGCCAAGTCTTTGTGTATATTTAAGGCAGAGGTTGATAGATTCTTGATTGGTTCGGGCATGAAGGGATATGGGGAGAAGGCAGGAGATTGGGGTTGAGAGGAAAATCGGATTAGCCATGATGAAATGGTGGAGCAGACTCAATGGGCTGAATGGCTTAATTCCATTCCTATATATATTGGTCTTACAGGAGTTTGAAACCTACCGAATATTGAAGGGTCTGGACATGCAGAGGATGTTTACAATAGTGGGAGAGTTTAGGATCAAAGGGCATCAGAATACAAGTAAGTTCTTTTAGAATAGAAAAGATTTGCATTAGCCAGAGGGTGGTGAATTTGTGGAATATTTAAAGTGGAGTTTGATAGGTTCTTAATTAGTAAGGGCATCAAAGATTATGGGGAGAATGCAGGAGAATAAGACTGAGAATGAAAATGAATCAACCATGATCGAGTGGCGGGGTGACTCGATATGAAGACTGGTCTAATTCTGCTCTTATCTGTGATGGGATAGAAGTTGTCCTTGAGCCTGATGGTATAGGATGGAGTCCATGGAGGGGAGGCTTGTTTTTATGATGGATTGGCCTGTGTCCACAACTCTGCAGCAAGTTCACAATTCTTGGTTTGCAGTACCATCTGGATTGGACTAGGAACGCATACGATTATATAGTTTACAGTTATCTCGTGAATGCTGCTTATGTGATGCTATGTACCTGTGATTCTGCTGCAAATAAGTTTTACATTGTACCTGTGCATACGTGTACCAATATGCACTTTGAAGTGTCCTGGCTGTCCTCATATGCAGATCTATTTTAGCAGGCCTGATGAAGGGTATCGGCCCGAAACGTTGACTGTTTACTCTTTTCCACAGATGATGCTTCCAGCTTTTTGTGTGTGTTGCTTTGCACCCTATTCTTGATAAATTCAGTCAACACATTTTACTTAAAAGTAAAATTAAATGTGCGCGAGTAGCATTGGTGTACTTTGTAACAAAATTAAACCTTAAAACCAAGGAGCATCAAACTATGAAGAGGAAATATAAATAAAACATTTAAAAGTACGTTGAGGTTAAAATTTGGGCCTTGACTTGTGGTTACCACGGAGCGCGGCGTAACATATGATTCCTCACTCCTCCCCGCCATTCGCCCATGCGCAAGTCTCTTGCCAAGTCTCGCGATGGCCGCCGGCTGAAAGGCAAGGGATTGTGGGAGGCCTTTCCTTTCTCTCTCCAGCCATATTGGGGTTAGCTCGCCGTTCGGCTTCCTCCGCCTCGCGGGTCACTCCCTAGCTTCCCGCCGCGCTCCCTCGACTCACACTCGCACTTTACGTTGATCTAATCGCCGGAGGGTTCAGGCGGGAACCGCAGCGGATACGATGGTGGCGGCAAAGAAGACGGTGAGTCCCTCCCCGACCGTGGGTTCGTTGGCCTCGGGCCTGGTTCACGTGGAGAGGCGGTGGCGCGCTCCCGGGCCCGGGAATCGGATCTCGCCCATCTGTCCCTACATAGGCAGTCGGCTCTCCGTTTGGGCCTGAAGAATCCCGGGACCTTGGGAAGGTGGGGCTGTGATGGGACAGCGAGTCGGATCAGTACTGAATCCATAAAGGATGATTTTTCTGGCTGTGACCATGCCCATCGTTCCTTTAGCATTTAAAAATATTTCAGAACATGAAACATTTTAGCACAGGTATGGGTTCTTCTGCCTACAACGTCTGCACTGAACATGATACCAAGAAAAAGGAAATGTTTTATGCCTGTACACCATACATATTCTGCCATAATCTACATATTTACAAGGTCTTTAACGCCATTAGCAAATCTCCTTCCCTGGCAATCCGTTACTATCAGTCTCTTCAAAAAAAAAGCTTGCTCTGCACAATTTTAAACTTCACCACTCACAACTTAAATGCATTCCCTTTAGTATTTGATATTGGTTGGCATTATGGAGTTGGGTCAAAAGGCCTGCTTCTATGCTGTATAACTGGCATTAATACTTGAGATCCAGGATGGGAGTCCCACTGCCGTAGTCGTCGCGGTACTTTGCATATCACTAGCCAAAGACTGCTGAATTTTGTCCAAGGCCTCTACTGGTGCAGAATATATTTATTGAGGTAGTCTCAAGCATGTGAGCATTAATTTATGCATAGGGGTGTTTTTTTTGGTGCAAAATGTATTAGTAGATTTGACAAAAATATTTATGTGGTTTAAATTGGGTGATTTTTTTTTATTACTTTGTTTGGTCATTGACCTTCAGACTGAATTTAACCAGGAATCTTGGAAAACTGGTACTGATTTTCCTTGTTAGACCTTCACAAAAAGTGCTAACCTTGTTTGAGGCTAGTGAGGTGAGTTTGAGGCTTCTCTTCTGAATCCCAAATAGAAGTTATTTCTTACCTACATCAAAGTGTGCAGTGTTTCTCCCAAGGCTTCCCTGAAACTTGTCTAAAAGGCTAATCTTCATCCATCGGTAGGAATGCAGGAAAAGGCCCAAGGTAATATGTCTGCACTGTACTACTGCCACAAAACACGTTTTGTGCCATATACAACAGTGATAATGCAACAAAGCAAGTTGAGAGTGACTTATGCTTCACCTTGCAGCCACATGAGGAGTCAGGTCATTAGTCCTGTATTGGAGAAATTAGTGATGAATCTACTGTTTACTTCCACCATGTTCCCAGATCCCAATCTCTCGTTTAGATATTGTGTTCATTTTATTTTTTGGTGCCTTCAAATCAATTATATGAAATATAAAAATTTAATTTGCCTGTGCTGATCT
This sequence comes from Mobula hypostoma, assembly GCF_963921235.1. Classification (NCBI taxonomy): domain Eukaryota; kingdom Metazoa; phylum Chordata; class Chondrichthyes; order Myliobatiformes; family Myliobatidae; genus Mobula; species Mobula hypostoma. The sequence continues at coordinate 175,102,009 of NC_086097.1, forward strand.
CAGTAGCACCTCTCCACAACCAATAAACAATCCATCTATTTCCTGTTAACCCAGCAACCTTTTCTATCCATGTCCTAAAATCATAGTGATCTGTTTTTGAGAGCAAAGTCATGCAGATGCTTGAAATTTTTGAATTAAGCCTGTTGACCAAAAGCATCATCTGTTCACTAAGGTTGCATAGCTGGAGTATTTCCAATTTTTTGATTTTATTGTTTTATGCCCGTTTAATTACTCTTTTGCAAACACGAGGAAATCTGCAGATGCTGGAATTTGAAGCAACATAAGTTGCTGGTGAATGCAGCACTCTTGGATTATTCTGAATTGTTTAACTTTTCTCCTCTCTGTTATTGAAATGCACTTTATTGTCTGCATGCTTCATAATTGTGGCACCCTGCATTTGGCCAGATAATTGATACATCACAAAAATTTGAGGAACCTGGCACAACTCTGCAATCCACAACACTCCGTCATCAAAATGTTTGTTGATCATCTTCCTTTGCATATTATTCCTGAGTCAGCTTTGAATCCAGTTTGTTACATTTGGGTTCTGTGGTCTTCTTGAAATCAAGGGTGTGATCTTTAAAATAGGTTGTTGCTTAGTCAGGTAGGTCAACAAAGAAAATAGATGGATGAAGAAGATAATATAAGATCGAATAAGGTGGTAGTCTAGCCAGAACTTGTATAAATAGCTATTTCTAAGTAGGATAGGCTCAATTAACATAGGTGGTTCTTCATGAGGTATTGGTGTAAAATAGTTAATCTTTGGCTCATACAGTAAAGTTATTGTAAGTTTGGTTGTACAGAAGCTAAGGGAGCAGATGTCATTAACTTAATCAGTTTTATTGTCACTGGCATGTGTCATGAAGATTAATGCAGCAGCAGTACAAGGCAATACTTAGTAATATAAGGAAAAAGGTAAATCAATTACTGTAAATGTATATGTGTATTAAATAATTAGATGAAAAAATAGTGCAAAACAAATAATATTTTTAAAATGAGTTAGTGTTCATGGGTTCAATGTCCATTTAGGAATCTGATGACAGAGGGGAAGAAGCTGTTCCTGAATTGTTGAGTGTGTGTGCCTTCAGTCTTCTGTACCTCCTTCCTGACAGTAACAGTGAGAAGAGGGCATGGTGATGGATCCTTAATAATTGACGTTGCCTTTCTGAGGCACCATTCCTTGAAGATGTCTTAGATGTTGACTGATTTTACATCATTTCGTAGCTTCTTTTGGTCCTGTGCAGTAGCCCCCTCCCCCATACCAGATGGTGTTGCAGCCTCGTCAGGGTAAGTGGACCTGGTACCTCTGTAGAAGTCTTAGTGTTTTAGTTGACAAACCAAATCTCTTCAAACTCCTAATGAAGTAAGCTGCTGGCTTGACTTCTTTATTGCTGCATTGATATTTTAGGACCAGGTTAGATTCTCAGAGATCTTGACACCCAGGAACTTGAAATTGTGACTTAACAGGAAACTGTTAGTGGAAGGGTCATGAAAGGAATTGAAACTTATTGTCTGAAACCACATATTTGGTAAGCACAAGTGAAAAATGAAGGCCAAGATAAATCTTTACAGGTCACCTGTAGTAATGACACCAAGTAAAGTAATTGCAGGCTACTTTGTGGCTCTGATTGGCAAGAGGAAAATGGAAGTTAGAAATGGGGAAATATCCAGAAGGAAGAATGAGTATGACAGATTACTGTTCTCTTAATTGCATGGTTTGCTAATTGTAACATTGAGAGTTAATTTGGTACTTTGTATGAGAATTCTGAACAGAGGCCTGAACATGGTAATTGGGGCAGTTTGGAAATGAGACAACTCTTTGAAAGTGAGGGTGATGCTTGTGATGGTTACTAGTGAAGAAAGCAGGCTTTTTCTTTATGGACTAGAATGATCATGGACCATTGTGGTGTTTAGTTTGAAGGGAAAAGGACTATTGATGTAGCCAAGACTGGTGGTGAAGGGCCAATCCTAGCTGTTTTGCCTCACCTGTTGTGAATTGAGTTGGGCTGCCTGTAAAACTAGTGTAAGAGTGGGTGGTGACAGACAGCAGGAGTAGCCAAGTCCTTCAAGTCACCTCTCAGTCACATCCTTGACAACACTTCATCATGCTCTTCCCAGGCACCTTCACTTTGTAGTTCACATTTCTGTTAAACTGTTCATTGAAGATACTAATGATTTTTCCTCCTCAGTTTTATGGTATAGAGAATTCCAAAGTTTCATTAATCTTCAAGGAAAGAAATTCCTGCTCATCTGTATTAAACAGACAGTGCTTATTCTGAAATAATGCTACCAAATTCTGAAACCTCTGCTGGGGAGACAGCTTCTCACAATTCACGCTATTAACAGCCCTTGAGTTCTTGTTTCAATAATCCGTCTTTCTTGCAAGTTACGGTGGATGTACATTGCTTCAAGTCACCCCATTTGTTCGAGAAATCAGATACGTAAATCTTTCTAGCCCAGTGCATTAATAGGGTTAGGACATCCAAAGTAGATACAGAAGTGGTGATTGAGAGTTTGATAACTGCAGAAGTTACCTGTATGTTTAGGGTATGAGGGAGCTGGGTTAGTGGCTTCCCTATCGATTTCTTTCCAGGCACGATGGGTCCAATGATGTAAGGAATCGTTTTTTTTTGTGTGTATTAAACATACTGGCTAGGATCTTAATAAGCCATAGTTACTGTTCATAGTGTTGACACATCTGGCAAAAGGCCCATCTCTGGTTGGTTGTAACCTTGTCCAGCAACAAGATCCTTGTGAGGTAATATTAAGGCCCTGCTGCAGGCACTTACTTGTTAAGCTTAGAAAGGTGGAAAAGTTGGTGGTTTTGCACGCCAGAAGGCATTATAGTTTTAAAATAACTAGAATTTGGAGCAATTAAGTCATGTAAAATAGCAGTATAGACTAAAAATAATGACATTTCCTAAAGTTCTGTTCGAAATTGGATGTATATCTGAGGACAATAACTTATTAGATTTCATCTCTGAATTTTGACGGATATCAGCCATCAAACCATTGAAGTACTTCAGGTGCCTTGGAGTTGGTTGAGCATTCTGTTTTGCATTTTTGATTGTTTTGGTAGTTAAAGTGACATTTTTTTTAAATGCAGAAAAAGTCTTTGGAATCCATCAATTCCAGGCTTCAGCTGGTAATGAAGAGTGGTAAATATGTGCTCGGTTACAAACAGACGTTGAAAATGATTCGTCAAGGCAAAGCCAAGCTGGTTATTCTTGCTAACAACTGTGCAGCCTTGAGGTGAGTTACAGCATTTTGAGATGAATAACACAATATATCATATGTTAGTTGTTTTTGTCTCATTTTTGACATTGTTGCAATTTAGAAACAAAAACAAAATTCTCAGCACTTGGAGTGAGAAATACATGTTGAATGCCCACTGAACTTTCAAAAGTCACAAATAAATTATTTAAAACTGTGGAGAGGGAGGTGAAGTAGAACAACAACAAGCTGCCTGTGATAGGATGAAGATCTGGGAAGATTGAATAGTGCAGTGGTGGTAATGCTCAGTCAAGTGGTGTTATGGGGATAATAAAAGGCCTCACTGCAAGAACAGTACATGGAAGAGTACAAATTCTCAAGTTACTAGAAAAGGGGAAAATGGTAGAGGTAAAAAGAGGAAAAGACCCATGAGTTACTGAAATTACAAAGTGCTTATCTAACAGCATCTGAGAGAGGATCAGCAGGAACATTTCAAAGATAAAAGATACTCTTTTAAAGATTTAAGATCTCTGTATTTAGCAGTATTCATCTTTCCATCAACCCTGACTGGATTTCCAGTCCCTGCTGCTGAAGAGGATCCCCATAGGGATGGTGTTCCCTGGCTGATTAGATTTGTGCCACACATACTGCCTTGAGTTGAGACCACATGGTTCCACTTTGGTCTCATCTGACTATAAGATCTTTTTCCGCATCTTTACAGTATCTTCTAAGAGATGCTTTGCAAAATCTTTATGGGTAAGGATGTGCTTTTTTTAAGCCAGGGCTTCTTCCTTGCCACTGTTCTGTTTTTGTGCAAGGCTTTAAAGATTGTGGAGCCATGAACTTCATCTCCAGTTGCAGCCACTGACTTCTGCAGCTCACTGAATGAGTGTTGGCATCACAGTAGCCTGACTTATAAATGCCATTCTTCCTTGGAGACTGAAGTTTGGAGGAGTGGCCTGACCTAGGTAGTGTGGCCGTGGTTTCATATATTTTCCATTTTTTTTTTCATAATGCACTGCACTGAGCTGCGAGGTATGTTCAGTGCCTTTAAGATGGTCTTGTACCCTTTCCAGATTTCTGCTTCTCTTATCATTTCCTTGATTTGTCTTGAATGCTGTTTTGTCTTTTTGGTTTCGTCTGTTGAAAATTTACCATACTGTTATACCTTTTTTGGGGGGGGGGGGTGTTGTTTAGTCTTATGAATTCATTGAAAACAGGTGATGCTCCAATTTTCTACATCAACAAGTTGGTAAGGTAATACTGTATATTGCACCTGAGGAAAGTTGGCGTAATTGCAGAAAGGATTACAAAAGGACCTCACATAACTTATGGTTTTTAATCTTTAGTAAACTGTTGACAGGCTTTGAATTTTTTCTTTTGACTTAACATGATGCACAATGTCTTGTCAATTAGCTCAAACAAATCCTACTTACATAAATTTTAAATTTAGAAAATGAGACAGTAAATTGTGGAAATAGTTGGGGCTGAATGCTTTCTCGAGACTCTGTAGATTCAGATATACAGGTGTCCCCCGCTTTCTGAACGTTCTCTTTATGACATTTCGCTTTTATGAAAAAAGACGCTTGCTTTAAACTTGTGTTTACCTGGAGAAAGACTACCATGACCATGAAGCCTTGTGTGAACAGGTGTGTGCGCATGTGTGACGTGCACATGCGTGTACTTGCGGATTTTTTTTTTGGACAATTCGTAAGGCCAGTGATGATGTGGGGATGGAACTGGACTCTGAAGGTGGTGTCTGAAAAGAGGATGCTGTCCAAGTTGCATGCCATCTTGGACAATGTCTCCCATCCACTACATAATGTACTGGGTGGGCACAGGAGTACATTCAGCCAGAGACTCATTCCACCGAGATGCAACACAGAGTGTCATAGGAAGTCATTCCTGCCTGTGGCCATCAAACTTTACAACTCCTCCCTGAGCCAGTAGGCTGGTCCTGGACTTATTTCCTGGCATAATTTACATATTACTATTTAATTATTTATGGTGCAACTGTAATGAAAACCAATTTCCCTTGGGATCAATAAAGTATGACTGTGACAAATTGATTTTGGCTCAAACTTCCTGATTCTGTTAAGTGAAACTACACTGTACATACCTTATTTCTACTTTATATAGGCTGTGTATTTATCATATCATTCCTGCTTTTACTATATGTTAGTGATTTTAGATTTTATGTGCTTTTTGGTAGGCTATTTTTTGGGTCTGGGAATGCTCAAAAAATTTCCCATATAAATTACTGGTAATTGCTTCTTTGCTTTATGCCATTTCGGCTTATGAACGGTTTCACGGGAACGCTCTATATTCGGATAGCGGGAGAAACCTATATTCTTTGATTATAGAGAATAAGCCTGAATGCGGTAATGCCAGTGCAGTCTTGCCTGCATTCTGTAAAGTAGTATTAAAACCTCCTTAATTTTATACTCCATACTCTAGTAAAGGCCAACATTACTCGGCCTTCACAATTAGTTGGTGTCACCAGCAAATTTGACTGCAGTGCACCCATTTTCTTGTGCACTCGAGTCTTTAATATCAATTGTAAATAGTTCATTAATGAAGTTCAGTTTAGAATTCAGAAATTGGTAGTATGGAAAGACCTCCACTGATTTGGCTGTTGTGGGGAATTGACTTAAAATTTCTATTTTGTATTGCACTTCGGTGTTAATTTTAGCATTCATGGTATAAGTTACAAATGGTACATTATCATGACTGCGTGGTAAGCAACTCTACCTGCGTATGTTGGTATGTAATTTATACCAACAAAGCAGATTGATGTCTTTGCTTCCGTTATGTAATATCATGTTAAAATATTTCAAATGAAGAAATTAACTTCAGATATAAAGCCTGGTCAATTTGTCATTCACGTGTAGTTGGTACATTTTGCTTTTTGCTTTCCATTGGGCTAATTGGCAGTCTTGTATTGATAGAAGGTTGTATTTCTTACTGTTTTGATGGTGTATTATATTTGTTGCAGGAAATCAGAAATTGAGTACTATGCCATGTTAGCTAAGACTGGTGTACATCATTATAGTGGCAACAATATTGAGCTGGGTACCGCTTGTGGTAAATACTACAGGGTGTGCACACTGGCCATCATTGATCCAGGTAATTATACAATACTAAGACTACATTCAGATGCATGTGATTGGATCTGAATTCTGTAATCCAGTGTGTTAAAACTGCATGTGGTAATAGCTCTTGCACAGTTAATTATTAGTTACTGTGTTATTGCGAATATTCTCGCTGGCTTGATTTTAATTTCTAGTCAAGTCAGGCTAGTCATTCGCTAGATTAATGCTGTGTTTATAGTCCACAGAACTGTTTACCAAGTTCTGTTGTAATATTTGCCAGCGACAACTTGGTTTATTGCATTATGCCATGAAACTGTCTGGTCTATGGGGCAAAAGCTTTAGTTGCAAAAGGAATCAAACAAATGTAAATGGGTTTGAGTTGCTTGCTATGCTTTTTTTTTCCCTGTATAATTACCTGCTTAGCTGATGGAGAACGGTGAAATTAATTTGCCATTTAATGGTTCTTTTCTTTCAGGTGATTCTGACATCATCAGAAGTATGCCGGAACAGATCAGTGAGAAATAAATTGCTTATGACACTGAAATATTTTACAAATAAAGGCGTTCAGTAAAAAGACAAAACTGTTTCAAGTTTTTAATAGCGTGCTCCAAATTTACACTTGGGATTTTCACAGGAAAGTCAACACATTTATTGAAGGTGCATTCCCCTTGAGATTCACTTAATCCAGTAATTTGATTTGATGACTCCTTGTGTCTTGGCATAGAGTTGTGCTAAGTAAAAGTTTCAGTGCAATATATAGACTTTACAGCATCTGTTCTCAAATGGAAAGGGGGGAGAGATGGAAACACCATTAACCCAATTAGGAAACATAACATAATCTGTCAAGTTACATAGTCCCCATTTAGAATGGGGGAAAGGGCAAATGTTTATTTTAGTTGCTCCCACTGGGCTGTGACATACTTTTCAGCATTCAGTCTTTTCATCACTTCATCCAGTGGATTCTGGTTATGGAGTGGGAGTTTTTTTTAAAAAATAAAGCCTGTATCCCAAAACTGAATAAAACCTAGGTTACATTTTAAATGCAAAGATCAGTTAATTCAGATTGTGATTTTAGAATCGATGAACACAACTGCCTTCACATTGGAAATTTATTGGTTGTTTCTACATGATGGTTCTATAAATATGATTACGGATCTAAAATGCCTTTAGTTAAGATCTGAAGCAAAACATGGCTCTAATGGAGCTGCTGTAAATGGTTGCAGGGATACATGTGAAATATTTCAGATGCACAAGTCTGAAGAATTAATTGGAGCAGAATAAAGGATTGTTAAAGCAAGTAGAATATGCATTAACATGACAAAGTTGAGAAGCAAGTTGTCAGCTAAATCAAAATGATATTAATGAAAAGAATATGCTGCAATAATGTAGCAGGCTGAAGGTTAAGACACAAAATTGGATGTGTTATTTTGGGGCATCCAAAGTGTCTGGGACTAAGTGTGCTCCCAGTAGGTAAGATGAAACAAAGGACTGTTGCTGAAGCAAAAGATGTTTTTGACAGAATGCTAGATAATGTGGGTGGGTCCTTTACAAGAGGTTGTTCTTTTTGCAGGAAAATAAAAAAGGGTCATAAGGAATAGCTCAATCTGTAAATAAAGAAACAGGGCTAGTGATAACTTTTCAGGGTCTGGGGATAGGATGGCCGTTGTGGGGTCAAAGAGAAGATGTGCATCAACAAAAGCAAACATGACCAAGAAAGTATAAATGAGTGCACAAACAACCAGAAAGAGAACTTCCGGTCAGCAGGAAGATAAAATGCTTTGCAGTTATTTGGAGAGTGAACCTCATTTCAACACTAGTTATTTCTTTGTACTGGATGCAATATAAAGCTTGCACCACAGCTGATGCAGGCATATTGCTTCCTATAGTTGTGAGCAAGTCTTTGTTTTAATTTTGAAAAGTAGTAACTGAACTTAGCAATGCTTGCTTAACCAGCTGATCTCTTCCCACCAATCGATTGGATTTTTAAATACTGCTCAAAGAAACTTCTGAAAGTCTTTTTATGTAAGAATCAGATTCTTTCTGAGGAAATTCTGACCCCTTTCACCGTGGGCTAACCCAGTCCTCTGGGCATTCCTTATAGGGAGGTGGTGAGTGAAAGTGGGAGTAAGTGGTCAAAATGACAGGGTTGGTGTATGAGCAGTGTTTGGGTCTTGGCTTGTACTCACCAGTTTAGAACAATGAGGAAGGATCTCATTAAAACCCAGGAAATATTGAAATGCCTATATAGAATGGGTGTGGAGAGGATATTTCCTATAGTGGGGGAGTCTAGGACCGGAGGGCACAGCCCCAGAATAGAAATATGTCCCTTTAGAAAAGAGATGAGGTGTAATTTTTTTAGCTGAGGGTGGGGAATCTATGGATTTCACCATCACAGACAGTTGTAGAAGCCAGGTCATTGAGTATGTTTAACGTGGAGGCGGATAGGTTCTTAACTAGTAGGCGTCAAATATTATGGGGAGAAGGCAGGAGAATGGGGTTGAAGGATAATAAATCAGCAATGAATGAATGGCAGAGTACTTGATGGACTGAATGGCCTGAATTGCGTCCTAAGTTTTATTGCCTCATTGGCAGTGGATTGATAATTAGCGTAACATTCGAGTGGTCAAATAAACCTCCATTTACGTGCAAAGCTTCTCAAAAGTTCACCTCTATTTTGAGGAACTGAGCTCCATATTTGTTTTTGCAGGTAAGTAGAATCTGTTGAAACTAAACTTTATTTCCAGGCTATAAAGGTATGAAACTTGTAATGGGAGTATAGAGGTCTTGCGGTATCAAGCTTTTGATGAGAATTAGCTGTGTGCTGCTGGGGTGAGAAAAGTGAAGCCTTCCAAAGTGCCCCATGAATTGTTTACTTCAACTCTGTTTTTATGTCTGCTTCTTTCCTTGTACCAAGGCAACAAATATTTCATGGTAAAGGTGGGAGCTGGACCACTACCTCTTCATGGTGACTTGGAGTTCAGTCTTTCACAAATAGAGATGCTCAACACTTAGCCGCCTTTGCCCAGGCAATTTAAGAGTTTGTCTAGACACCTCAATGCTGTTTGCTTCTGTTTCAACCACACGGGCAGTGCACTCATGTACTTGCCACCCCATCCCTTTTAAAATCTTCTCTCTCCCCAAACCCCCCCCCACCCTTTACCCTGAATCAATTAAAAAACAACTACATACATTTTATTCATTTACAGTTTTCTGGGTGCCCTTTATTATCTCTTAAATCTTTTCTCCCTTATCTTAACCCTATGTTTCCTAGTTCTATCTACCTCGAAGACCTGTTTGATTTATTTGTACTGCACTTGGTTTCATTGCCACCCCAATGACTTCTCAGTGATTGGTTCATCCCTATGCCTCACTGTCATGATCCCACATGTATAACCACTGTAATATGAGAAGACGTGCATAATAAATGTGGTTGATGGATGCTTGACAGTGAAACACAATCTCAATTTTGCACAATAAAGGATATATTTGTTGGTTAATCTTTGGATTTCTACATTAGCTTGAATCTGAAAAGCCATAACTGCTTAGCACTTGCATTGATCCCTAATTGTTGGATTTCCTGTAAGCAATTCAAAAACATGGATTGCAGACAGTCCTTGAATTACAGCAATGTTCTGAGAACTGTTCATAAGTGTGTGTGGAAGAGTCACAAAGAAAGTAGTGACAAGAAACAGCAAGCGTGGAAGAGTGGCTGCCAGCCAGCCTCACTGACTGAGTGAGTGAGTGTGCTCAATGTTTTTTGTTCAAATGGGTGGGAGAGAAAATAACTGCCCCACTCCCATCTGGCAGAAACTGCCAGTCGCAAGCAAATCTATCCCACACAAAATGCTGGAGGAAGTTGGCAGGCCAAGCACCATCTATGGAAAAGAGTACAGTCGATGTTTCGGGCTGAGACCCTTCATCAGGACAGGAGAAAAAAGATGGAAGGTCAGGGTAAGAAGGTGGGGGAGGGGAGAAAGAAGTACAAAGCACTGTAGGTGATTTGTGAAACCGGGAAAGGTGAAGTAAAGAGCTGGGAAGTAGATTGGTGAAAGGTAAAGGGCTGGGGGGTGGCATTACCAGAAGTTGGAAGAATCATTCTAGAACTAAGGAGATGTCCTCCAAAGAAAGGGGCTTCCCTTCCTCCACCATCAACACTGCCCTCACCCAACCCCCACCAGCCTTTACGTCCAGCACATTAATTCTCCATAACTTCTGCTATCTCCAACAGGATCCCACCACCAAGCACATCTCTCCACCCCTGCCACTTTCTGCTTTCTGCAGAGATTGCTCCTTATATGATTTCCTGTCTATTTGTGCCTCTCACTGATCTCCCTCATGGCACTTGCCCTTGCAAGTGGAACAGGTGCTAAACCTACCCCTACGTTGTCTTCCTTACTACTATTCAGGGCCTCAAACAGTCCTTCCAGGTGAGGTGACACCAACTATGAGTCTGTTGGGGTCATCTACTGTATCCAGTGCACCCAGTGTGGCCACCCATATGTTGGTGAGACCCAATGTAGATTGGGAGGCCACTTCGCTGAGCAGCTTCACTTTGCCACAAAAAGTGGGATTTCCTGGTGGCCACCCATTTGAGTTACACTTCCCATTCACATCCTGATGTGTCAGTCCGTGGCCTCTACTGCCAGGATGAGGCCACACTCAGGTTGGAGGAGCAACACCTTGTATTCTGTCTGGGCAATTTCCAACCTGATGACATGAACATTCAGTAATGGTCCCTCCCCTATCCTTCCCCATTCTCATTCTCATTTCACTTTCATCTTATCTCCTTACCTGCCCATCACCTCCCTCTGGTGCTCCTCCCCCTTCCCTTTCTTCCATGGCCTTCTGTCCTCTCCTATCAGATTCCCCCTTCTCCAGCCTTTTACCTCTTTAACTAATCGATTTCCACGCTCTTTAATTCGTCCCTCCCTCGTCCCAGTTTCACCAAACACCTACTACCTTGTACTACTTCCTCCCCTCCCCCACCTTCACTCTGACCTCCCATCTTTTTTCTTAAGCTCTGATGAAGGGTCTCGGCCCAAAATGTTGACTACTCTTCTATAGTTGCTGACTGGCCTGCTGAGTTCCTCCAGCATTTTGTGCGTATTGCTTGGATTTCAGCATCTGCAGACCTGTTGTTAGCAAATCTATTCCGCTTCTCTCTCACGTGCTTGTATGCATGAGCTGTACATAAATTCAGTATTTGTAAGTGGGAGAAGTCCTGTAATCAGCTCTTGTGTAAACGTCCAATAGGTGGGAACATTAAATCTCTGCAAGACTCAATGTGGGCAGTAATGCATCAATTGCCTGCTTTGTTCTGGGATCTTTAGTTCTATTTTTCATGCCTCTGCCAGGATAAATTTTGATCTTTTTATTGACTATTGACATTCTCTGACCCTAGTCATTAAGTGGACCATAAATCAGTGCAATGTCACAATACTCGTATATTGTTCAAAAAATTGCCCCAATTATGAGAGTTTCTAAGGCACAGAACGAACTAACTGGAGACAATTGGGCTGTACTCACCACTCTTAATTTCAGTACTGTGCAAACGTCTTGGGTATATGTAAAAAAAATCTGTAAATCAAGGATGCTTTCAAAAATAATGGAATGAAAAGATCCTGGCGTGTTAATACAGATCTGCTCATATCCGTGGCTAATCACCCCACAAAAGGTGGTATCTGTGGCCAATAAAAAAAAGTTGACAAAGCCCTTACTCGCTCAGTCTTTCCTCTTTAATCTAGGCTGCTTCATATGACAAGAAACCGATGACCAATTACCCTTCAGCACATCATTTCTGTGCTGACTATAATGCCAGTCTAAACTAATCCCACCTGCCTGTACATGCTCTATATCCCTCTGTTCCCTTCCGTTCATGTGTCTATTTAAATTCCTCTGAAATCCCACTATCATACCTTCTTCTACCATCTCCCCTGGCTGCCTGTTCCAGGCACTCACCAATCTCTGTGTAAAGAAAACTTGCTGCACAATCCAATTCCTCTACCCCTCTCAGATCCTGCATTCGCTAGTATTTGACATTTACACCCTGGGGGAAAAGCCTCTGATTATCTAGCCTGTCAGTGTCTTTCATCTGCTCTACCTTCATATCTACCCTAATTATTCAGGAAGCAGCGCCTCCTCGAGGGCAATTAGTGCGGGCATTGACAGTGAGACCCAAGATAATATATTGGAGTCATTGAGTAAAAAGGGCCATTCAGCCCATTGATCCTACCCATCTCCAAGTAAAGCAATCCTATCTCTTTCATTTTCTTGTAACCCTGCAACATTCTCTCTTCATTCATTCTAGCTTCCTTTCCATTCCTGGTGAAGGGTCAGCCTGAAACGTTGACTGTTTATTCCCTCTGTAGATGCTGCCTGATCTGTTGAGTTATTGCAGTATTTTGCATGTGCTTGTCTCTTACATGGCCATCGCCTCTTCTGATTCTTTTACCATCTACCCATATTAATTTACAATATTAATTATCTTACTGGCCTTGGGATGTGGGAGGAAACTGGAGCACCCACATGAAACCCATGTGGTCACCAGAGAATGTGCAGATTTCACACTGAGAACACACAAGATCAAGATCAAACCTTGGTCTCCAGAGCTGTGAGGCGGTGACTCTCCCCTCGGTGTGTGATACAAGGAGGAGTTAGCTCACTGACTCCCTCTGGTGCAGCAGTGAGAATAACTTGGCCTCAAACTGCAGGGAAGACTGAGTACTGTATACGTAACCTTTGGACTAACAGGAGGGGTTGACAAAATCCTGAGAAAGTGCTGGTGTCACTGTGAGCTCTCAGCTGTGACCTTGAGAGGCTGAGCCCTGTTGCAGGACCCCTTCACCAGCTGAGGGCTGCTAATTTGGCACTGAGCTTGCTCGACCTCACACTTCTCTGTGCCAGCAGAGATGTTGTTATCAGGCAGAAGTACAGCATGTGATCCCGTTACTACCTGAGGTGGATGTCTGCTGCTAGACTTCCCCGGGACTCCCCAACCCCCAACTCACTCAACTCTCCACTCCACTTTTTTTTCCATTTCCTCCCCCCCCAACACACACACACACAGATGATGCTTGACCAGCTGTGCCTTCAGCAGATTGTTTGTTGTCCCTCTCCCCTCTGCTTACACCCTGTAACATCTTTTCACTCATTGACCATTCATGGGACTGAAACGCCAGTTCCATTCCTCCCTTCTCTCATGGAGACTGTTCTAGCTATGGGAAGTACATAGAATATTACAGCACATGACAGGCCCTTTGGCCCTTGTTGTGCCAAACTTTTATGCTACTCTAAGATCAATCTAAAGCTTCCCTCCCATGTGGCCTTCTATTTTTCTGTCAGCCATATGCCCATCTAAGACTATCTTAAATGTCCCTAATGAATCTGCCCCTACCTCCTGGCGGCGCATTCTATCCATCCACCACTCTCTGTGTAAACAACTTACCTCTGACATCCTCCCAATACTGCCCTCCAATCACCTTAAAAGTATGCTTCCTTTTATTAGCTATTTCCACCCTGGGAAAAAGTCTCTGGCTTTCCACTAGATCTATGCATCTTACCAGATTCAGAATTAGGTTTAATGTCACTGGCATTATGTCAGGAAGTTTGTTGTACCATCTTGTACACCTCTATCAAGTCGCCTCCTGCTCTGCTTGCTTTGTACTAAGTGGCTAAATACTGCTCCAGTGTGAGCTGATAACACCACTGTTGTTGGCCAAATCAAAGGTGGAGATAAATCTGCACGTACAGTAGGAGGGAGATTGAAAATCTGGTGAAATGGAGTCACAACAACAACCTCTCGCTCAACGACGGCAAAACCAAAGAGCTGGTTATTGACTAGAGGAGGAAGAAGCCTGTCCTCATCAGTGGATAGGAGGTGGAGGGGATCAGTGACTTCAAATTCCTTGATGTTACCATATCTGAGGATGTACAATCCTGAGAATCATTTTCTTGTGGGCATTCATAATTAATGCAAGAAACGCAATAAAATCAGTGAAAGAATACAGCAAACGAGACGGACAGACATCCAATGTGCAAAAGAGAAAAGAATTGTTCAAATACAAAAATAAAGAAATAATAAATAAACAAGCAAATAAATAAATAAACAATAAATGTGGGGAACATGAGATGAAGAGTCCTTGAAAATGAGTCCATTGATTGTGGGAACTGTTTAATGATAGGGTGAATGAAGTTGAGTGAAGTTATCCTCTTTGGTTCAAGAGCCTGATGATTGAGTAGTAGTAACTGTTCCTGAACCTGGTGGTGTGGGTCCTGAGGCTCCTGTACCTCCTTCCTGATGGCAGCAGTGAGAAGAAAGCACAGCCTGGATGGTAGGAGTCACTGATGATGGATGCTACCTTCCTGCGACAGTGCTCTGTGTAGGTGTGCTGAAAGGTGGGAAGAACTTTACCCATGATGGACTGACCTGTATCCACTACTTTTTGTTGGCTTTTCCATTCAAGGACATAGGTGGTTCCATTCCAAGCTGTGGTGCAACCAGTCAATATACTCTCCACTGCACATCTACAAAAGTGTATCAAAGTTTTTAGATGATATGCCAAATCTTTGCAAATTTCTAAGAAAGTAGAGGCACTGCTGTGCTTTCTTTGTAATGGCACTTACATGCGGGAACCAAGGACAGATCATCTGAAATGATAGCATCAAGGAATTTAAAGTTGCTGACCCTCTCCAGCTCGGATCTCCCAATGAGGGCTGGCTCATAGACCTTCGGTTTCCTCCAATTGGTTTTCTACAAATGGTAGAAGAGCAATTTGGAAGCAACTACTCTATTTGTCTTTATTGTAAGGGAGGGGAAGATCAAGGAGATCTTGCAGAGATTATAGGGGGCTTTAATATATCTCATTTGAGGTTTTGTGCACTGCTTTAAAGGAAGATGCCTTGTTCTGCATGGAGTCATAAAGCATGGAAACAGGCCCTTTGGATGAAATGGTCCATGCTGATCAAGATGCTTATCTGTGTTCGTTCCACTTGCCTGCATCCTCTAAACCTTTCCTATCATGTACCTATCTAAATGTCTTTTATATGTTCTAAATGTATCTATCTCTACCACTTCCTCTGGCAGCTTGTTCTATACAAATACCAACCTCTGTGTGAAAAAGTTCAGAATTAAAATCAGAATCACTTTTATATGATGTGAAATGTTTTGTTTTGCAGCAGCAGTACAGTGCCATACATAAAAATCACACGAATAAGTAAATTGTGCTAAAATGGAATAACAAAGAAATGTTCATGGTATTTTTTTAATACCTTTCTCCTCTCAACTTAATTCCATGCTCTCTGGATCTCAACTCACCTACCCTGGAAAAAAAGACTGTCACCATTCATCTTTCATGATTTTATAAATTTCTTTTGTCTGCAGAACTCACTGAGTCAGAGGGCTTGAAGTGCTAAGAGTGAGATAGAAATGTGGAATTTTCTGCCCCAAACTGTAAATGAAGTTGAATCAACTGTTGATAATGCATCTGACACTGACAGACAAGGTTAGGAAGATGGATCATGGACCACCAATGATCGTTGGAATGGTGGAAGAGATCCAAAAATAAGATTGGGACCTTGATCCTGTATTCTTTGCTACTATCAATTAAAGCCACAGTTAACACCATCCCAGTCAACAACACCTTTGCTGAGTGAGTTGGATTGCACACATTTCCTGTCTCTGCTGTGAAAATTATAACACAGTAGTTATTGAGCAAAAAGTTAGCAAAAGGCACCTTGACAAATTAACTTGTTGAAGTATCAGTCAATTTTTCAGAAGTTAAAGAAGCCAGGAAAATCATTAGATAATCCAATTTCCATTAGTTCTCTGGTGATGGACAGATGATGTGGAGCCAATATTCCTTGCCCTTTACAATTTGGAGGAAAAAACGGTATTTACCAAATATTTCATTCCCACCTTATAATTCCGACTTTGAAAAATTGTTTCACTTGGCAAAGCTCACTGGATCTACGAATGCACATTGAAGGTATTGAGTGGAGAATAGGTACTGTCGCTAGTTTACTGGAAGCTATCCCCTAGGGTCAAAGGATCATGCAATAGTAACACAGGGTGGAAACAGGACCTTCAAGTCAACTGGTCCATGCTGACCAAAGTGCCTATCATGCTTGCCCCATTTGCCTGCATTTGGCCCATATCCTGCTAAATATTTCCTATGTATGTACTTATCCAAATGTCTTTTAAATGTTGCTATTGTACCTGCTTCAACCACTTCCTCTGGCATCTCATTCCATATATTTCAATATATGCACCATCATCTTCATGAAAAAAATCAAGTAGGGGACTGTGCACAACCCTGATTTGATGGAGACAGACGTGAGTGCATAGCGGAACATCTGGGAAACTTCTGAAATGCGGCTTCGCTACTGCTGCTACTGTGTGGTAACCGGAATCTCTGGAGTTGAAGGCCTCGAAATCCTCGGCTTTGCGTATTTCAGCGGCCGGGGAGAGGTCGAAGGCGCTCGGCAGAGGATGGCGCTCGGGAGGCTGTTTCGGAGAGGCTGCTCGGAAGCTCGGAGTTTTCGGACGGATGGACTCAGGGTCAGCTGTGGTCGGCTGCTTCCAAGGTATCGGCAAGTTGACGGTGCCTGGAGGTTTATGGCAGGGAGTTTCTCCCTTGTGCTGCCCGCTATCGGGGACTCGGGAGTCGGTCGACTCAGGACTTTGAGACTATTTTTTTTACTGTGCTTATGGACTGTTCTTCATCAAATTATGGTATTGCTTTGCACTGCTGTAACTATATGTTATAATTATGTGGTTTTGTCAGTGTTAGTCTTTGGTCTGTCTTGTTTTCTGTGCTATCACTCTGGAGAAACACTATCATTTCTTAATGCATGTATGCATTTCTAAATGACAATAAAAGAGGACTGGGTGTTCTCATAATCTAAAAAAATACTCGGGTCCCTTTTAAAGTTTTCCCCTCTCACTTTAAATCTATACCCTCCAGTTTGTGAATCCCTTTTGCTGGGAAAACATCTGTATGCGTTCATGATTTTTATACATCTCTATAAAGTCACCCGTCAGTTTCCTTCATTCCTTAAGTCCTAGTCTGTCCAAACTCTCTCTAAAACTCTGTCCCTCAAGCACTGGCAGTATCCTTGTAAACCTTCTCTGCACTCTTTCCAGTTTAGTGATGTCTATTATAATAAAGCAACGAAACCTGCACACAGGTGTATCATAAATGAAGTGATACCCTTTGGAAGGTCAAACTTGAAGGAGGAGTACAAGATTAATGGTAGGATTCTTAACAGTGTAGAGGAACAGAGGGATTTTGGGGTCCATGTCCATAGTTGCCGCACAAAGTTGATAGGATGGTTAAGAAGGTATGTTGTGTGTTGGCTTTCATTAGTCAAGGGAGACTTCAAGAGCCACAAGCTTTATAAAACTTTAGTTAGACCACATTTGGAGTATTGTGTTCAGTTCTGGTCACCTCATTATAGGAAGACTGTAGAACCTTTAGGGAGGGTGCGGAGGATATTTACCAGGAATCCGCCTGGATTCTAGTGCATATGTTATGAGGAAAGGTTGAGCAATGTAGGGCCATTCTCTTTGGAGTGAAGGAAGATGAGAGGTGACTTGATAGAGATGTAAATGAAGATATGAGACATTGATAGAGTGGACAGCCAGAGATATTTTCCCAGGGCAGAAATGGCTAATATGAACGGACATAATTTTAGGGTGTTTGGAGGAATGTCAGAGGGAAGTTTTAAAGACTAAAGAGATTAGCTTTATTTGTCACATCTACATCGAAACATACAGTGAAATGCATCATTTGTATCAATGATCAATGCACTCTGAGGGTGTGCTGGGGACAGCTTGCAAGAGTTGCCTTGCTTCTGGCACCAAAATAGCATGCCCACAGTTCACTAACCCTAACATGTACACCTTTGGAATGTGGGATAAAGCTGGAGCATGTGGTGGAAACCCATGTGGTCATGGGGAGTGGGGGAGTGTATAAACTCCTTACAAACAGTGGCGGGATTTGAAGCCTAATCACTGGCACTGTAAGGCATTATGATATCAGCCATGCTACCCAGAGAGAAGTGGGTGCACGGAATGTACCGACATGGTCATGGTAGAGGGATATTTAAGAGACTCTTAGATAGACACAAGAATGAAAGAAAAGTGGAGGGCTATGCAGAAAGAAAGTGTTGGATAGATCTTGGAGAAGGTTAAATGGTTGGCACAACATCATGGGCCAAAGGATCTGTATTGTCACTGAGTATCTGCCCACTAATCCCATTGAGTGGCGACTCTAAGACTCAATATTGACCAGATACTTAAATGGACCAGCCAGAAAAATCCTGTGGACACAGAAACTGTGGTGGGTGGTTCACTTCCTGATACCTCAAAGACTTTCCACACTGCACAAGGCATGAGTCAGGAGTATGATGGAATGCTGTCCACTTGGTAAATAGGTCCAGAATCAGAATCAGATTATAGTGTCTTATATGACATCGTTTGTAATTTTGTAGCAGTAGTATAGTGCAAAGACGTAAAATTACTATAAATGACCAAAAAAAGCAAATAGAGCAAAAAAGAGGAATAATGAAGTATTGTTCATGGGTTCATAATTCTTTTCAAAATCTGATGACAGAAGAGACTAAGCTGTTCCTGAATCATTGAGTATAGGACTTCAGGCTCTGAACCTCTTCCCTGAAGGTGGTAATGAGAAGAGAACATGTCCTGGATGGTGAGGGTCCTTAGTGATAGGTTCTGCCTTTTTGAGGCACTGCTAATCTTTGAAGCCCTTACTAATTAAGAACCTATCAACCTCTGCTTTAAATATACCCAATGACTTGGCCTCCACAACTGTCTGTGTTAATGAATTTGACAGATTTACCACCCTTTGGCTGAAGGAATTCTTCCTTATATCTGTTCTGAACAGTAGAACAGTACAACACAATACCGTCCCTTCAGTTTACGATGTTTTGCCGACTTTTTAACCTACTCTAAGATCAATCTAACCTCTCGCTCCTACCTAGCCCTCTACTTTTCTTTCATCCATGAGTCTCTTAAATATCAGTAATGTATCTGTCTCTCCCACCGCCTATGGAAGCGCATACCATGCATCACCATTATCTGTGTAAAAACTTACCTCTGACATACCCCTATACTTTTATTGAATCGCCTTAAAATTATGCCCTCAAGTATTAGCCAGTTCTGCCCTAGAGAAAAGGCACGCTGTCCATTCTAACAATGCCTGTTATCAACTTATACACATTTATCAAGTCACTCTTAACCTCCTTCGATCTAAGGAGAAAAGGCCTAGCTTGCTGAACCTTTTCTCAAAAGACATCCTCTCTAATCTGGGCAGCATCCCACTGTATCTCCTCTGCATAAGAACATACGAACAAGAAATAGGAGCAGGAGTAGGCCATTTGGCCCGTCAAGCCTGCTCCACCATTCAATAAGATCATGGCTGATCTGGCCATGGACTCATCTCCACCCACCTGCCTTTCTCCATTGTCTTAAGTATATTTACTGAGGTAGCCTCCACTGCTTCATTGGGCAGTTGCTCCTCATCCCTGTCCCAAATCTACTCCCCCGAATCTTGAGGCTATGTCCCCTAGTTCTAATCTCGCCTACCAGTGGAAATAACTTTCCTGCCTCTATCTAATCTATCCCTTTCATCATTTTATATATTTCTATTAAATCTCCTCTCATTCTTCTGATTTACAATTTAAATCCTCTTTAGAGCTCCACATCCCTCTTATAATGGGACACCCAGAAATGAACATAATGCTCTAATATTCCTTGTTGTTAGGTGAGATTCCAAGAGCTAATATAGAACATACAGCACAGGAGCTGGCCCTTCGGACCACAGTGTCTGCGCTGACCATGATGAGAATATAATTAACATGCCTACTCATGGTTCACATCCTTTCACTGGCTGCCTGTTCAAATGTCTGTCTAAATGCCATTTAAGCATTGTATCAGCATCTACCTCCCTTGGTAGTCTGTTCCAAGTACCTATCACTCTCTGTATAAAAAAAAACTTGCCATATAAATCTACTTCAAACTTGCTTCCTTTCAACTTAAAACTGTGTACCCCCCCCCCCCAACTTCTTCTCCAGCTTTGTAGTTCTGGGATGTATACAACTTGGTGCCCCCAAATCCGCGAGGTTGGGATATCTTGCCCACCCAAACCCCAGTGTGTGTGAATGTTGTACAACAAGAGTCATACGGCATGGAATTAGGCCAATCAGCTCACCAAACAACAACATATTAACAACAACTTGACCAATGCTTAAAGAATGTTCATGAAAACGATTTTCTTCAAAATTAGCCATTCTGTCTACATATTCTTCATGAGTTCAATATGCAAGGTGAAATTTGTTCAGACACTTTGGAACTCCTTCAAATTATTCCCACAAGATGGAAGCACCAATTGTTTGTTCTCAAAATATGAAGAATTATTATTTGTATGAGCTGTGACGAGAATTACTGAAGTTACATTGAAGTGCTGCTGACAACCTACACCAACAGCATTTGTTCAGAGTCAAACTGTAGGTTTGAGTTCAGGAACTGTGAGGTAATGTTACAGCTATACAAGACCTTGGTTAGACCCCACTTGGAGTACTGTGTTCAGTTCTGGTCACCTCACTACGGGAGAGTGCAGAGGAAATTTACAAGGATGTTGCCTGGATTGGAGGGCATACCTTATGAGAATAGGTTGAGTGTACTTGGCCTTTTCTCTTTGGAGCGACGGAAGATGAGAGGTGACCTGATAGAGGTGTCTAAGATGATGAGAGGCAATGATCATGTGGATAACCAGAGGCTTTTTCCCAGGGCTGAAATGGCTAACATGAGGGGGCATAGTTTTAACGTGCTTGGAAATAGGTACTGAGGGGATGTCAGGAGTAAGTTTTTCACACAGAGAGTGGTGGGTGAGTGGAATGCACTGCCGGCAGCAGTCACTGGAAGCGAATACAATAGGGTCTTTGAAGAGCCTCTTAGATAGATACATGGAGCTTAGAAAAATAGAGGGCTTTGCGCTAGGGAAATTCTAGGAAGTCTCTTGAGTAGGTTACATGGTTGGCACAAAATTGTGGGCTGAAGGGCTGAATGTGCTGTAAATTTCTATGTTCTATATTCTATTTTATGTTCAAACTTGTGCTGGCCCACTAATTTACATTAACCCTACACATCCCATTTTATTCTCCCACATTTTCAGCAACTCCCCCAACATTCTTCCCCTCACCTACACACTACGGGCAATTTACAGCATCCAATTAACCCGCTAGCTGCATATTTTTGTAATAGAGCACCCAGGTAAACCCACATGGATTGCAGGGAGAATGTACAAACTGCACACAGACAGTAGCTGAGGTCCTTATTGGAGATATGAGACAGAGTCTCCACTGCACCCCTCCAGATGTTTTACAGGAACATTACCAGATTAAATTTAATAGAGTCCCTGTAAGAAGTTGGTACAGTAAGTGTCCAAAGGCTTAGTCAAAGTGGGAGATTTTAAAGAATGTCTTCAAAAAGAGAAAAGGCCAGAGGTAAGGTAGAATGCACAGATTTTGATGTTTGGACAATTAAGTTCAGCAAGTCCCCAGATGCTGATACAAATGTTAAATTTTAAATGGTGAACACTTTCCTTTGGGTACCATTACACACTTGAGGCTAACCCTGCTTGTATTTGGTTTCCATATGACTATAAGATTTAGGAGTAAAATTAAGCCATTTGGGCCATTGAGTTTGTTCTAATATTCCATCATGTCTGATTTGGTTCAACCCCATTTTCTAACTTTCACCCCGTAACCCTTATTGATCAAGAACCTATCTCTATCTGCCTTAAATACATCCAATGATTTGGCTTCTGCAGCCCACCATGAAGCGAATTCCATAGTTTCCACTGGCTAAATAAATTCCTCCTCATCTCAGTTCTAATGGAAGATTCCTTTACTGTGCCCTCAGATCCTCTACATCTGCTCTATCTAGGCCTTGCAATACTAAACAGGTTTCAATAAAATCCCCCTTCATCCTTCAGACCCAGAGTGATCAAATGCTCCTTATTTGTTAAGACTTTCATTCCTGGGATCATTTTTCTAAACCTCCTCTGGATACCCTCAAGGGTAAACACATCCTTCCTTAGATATAGGGTCCAAAGTTGCTCAGAATATTCAAATGTAGTCTGAACAACATTTATAAAGCCTCAGCAATAAATCCTTGCTTTTATACTCTGGTCCTTTGTTTCTGAGCTATTTATTCAAGAAGTTTTGTCTTGAACCCAAAGTGCTTTGTATTCTTGTTCTTTAGTCTAACGAAGCCACAAGAGAACCAGGAGTTGCTGGAAGTCTTGGGCAAGGCACACAAAACTCTGGAGGAACTTAGCAGGTCATTCAGCATCTATGGGAGGAAATGAACAGCCGATGTTTCTGGCTGAGACTTCATCAGGACCAGTACTGATTGCAGCATAAACTCAGCTGATGAATTCTCTGGTCAGCTCTTTGTTGCTTTGTGACAATCCTCTACCTTCACCCATGTTGACGTTGTGGAGACCAAGGCAGGACACTGGTGGCAGTGGGAAGCCTGATTTCTACAGGAGGACTGTCTCTATTGCACAGACTTAGAATTGGTTGCTCTCTAGCCAGTAGTTCACAGGTACTGGGTGTGTAAACAGAGGTCATGAATTGAAAAAGAATCAGGGCAAGATGGACAAACCTTATCTACATTGAAACAGAAGGGGAACAAATCTAACATATTTGAAACATTAGAGTATTGTATTCAGTACTTGTCACTGCATTGTAGGAAAGAATGATGCTTCACGGTCCCGATTAAAGGTCTCGGCCCAAAATGTCGACCGTCCATTTCTCTCCATAGATGCTGTTTGACCAGCTGAGTTCCTCCAGCATTTTGTGTGTGTTGCTCTTTATTCTGTTTTGTTACAAAGCATTAAACAGGGAGATATGGGAATGGAAGTACTGGAGCCTGGGAATTGGGAATAATTTTATTATTATCACATGTACTGAGATACAGTGAAAAGCTTTTGTCTCTGTGCCATCCAGACAGATTATTCCAAACGAGTACATCAATGTACTACAAAGGGAAAGCTAGACAGAATGCAGGATATATTGTTGGAGTGCATAATGTAGAGTTAGCTATAAAAGCCCAAAAGCTTTGATGGATGTGCTTGTCCTGAAGATTTATGGACTATTGACAGTATGGATTTTTATGAGAATTTTGAAACAAATAGCAGCCAGTTCACTGCCTCTCTCTTGTATTTTGAATTAATGTTAAACCCTGACAGATATGATATACAGATGGGATTATTGTGGTATCAGACAATGAATTCTTGCATGGGTTGTATCTGGGTGAATTACTTCTTACAAGTTTACTTTCATAGATGTGTTGAATCAAAGCAAAATTTGGCAGAGTAAGGACATTTGGCTCACTTATGCTGGTTTTCCAATTAATCCCACACCCCTGCCCTTTGCTCTTGGCTCTGCAATTTCGTTTCTACAACAAGTATTTATCTAATTTACTTTTGATAGTTCCCTTTGAATCACCTTCCAACTCAGGCAATGTGTTCCAGATCACAGCATCCTATTGAGTAAAGTTCTGTTTCAGGATGTGGTACTTGGTTGACAGCATCTTGGAAGAAGACACTGGTAGTTTTCCTGTTAGCCTGTTCCATTTGATAGTAGAGACCATGGATTTAAGAGGTGTCATTGGAATAAACTGGGCAAGTAAGTCAACATTTTGCAAATGATACACACTATAACCACGGTGCACCGCTGAGGAATTGGAGGGGCTGTTTCTTTGTCCTGGATGGGTGTGAAACTTCTTAAGATTTGTGGAGTTGCAATTAGAATCAGAATCAAATTTATTATCCTTGACTTATAGGTGGTGATATTTGTTGCTTTGTGGCAGCAGTACAGTGCAAAGTTACAAAATTGCTATGAGTTACCAAGACAAATACATAGTGAAAAAAAGAATAACGTTCATGGATTCATTGACTGTTCAGAAATTTGATGGTGCAAGGGAAAAAGCCATTCCAGAATCTTTGAGGTTCTTGTATCTCCTCCCCAATGGCAATAATGAGAAGATGAGAATGTAAGTCTTTGATAACATACTGAATCTCCTCAAACTCCTAATGAAGTAGAGCAGTGGTTCGACTTCATTGTGATTGCATCCATGTGTTGGATGCAGGCTAGATCCTCCACTTATCCAGGCAAGTTGAGAACATTCCATTACTTGTGGACGATGATGACTGCAAGAATGTAGATGTAGAGATCTTGGTGATGCTAATGCCATTGAATATTGAGGTTTGGTTAATAGGATCTGTCATTGGCTGTTGCCTTTGTTTGGCATGGAAGTTATTTGCCACTTATCAACCCACGCCTGATTGTTGCCCTGGTTTGCATGCAGATATGGACTCTTTCTGAAGCTGAGGACGTGCAAATGGAACTGCAATCAGTTCCACCTCTGAAAGGAAGGTCAGTGATGGGGCAGATGATGGTTGGGTATAAGGAGCTCCTACAGTGATGTCTTGGCACTGGAATAATGAAACTCCAGCAGCCAATCACAGCCTTTTTATATGCAGTCTGGTCCCAACCATTGGGATGTTTTGTCACTCAAATCTGTTTAAATCAACATATTATTAAAATTACTTTAGTGATACAAGGATAGCTTTTACCTTGCTGTTATAAGATGATTAAAAGTTCCTTAATATGATTGTTTGACTCATGACCTTACACCTATCTCATTATGATCTTACACCTTATTGTCCGCCTGCACTTGCTCTTTATTCTATCTGCACAACTATGGGATATGTGAGGAAACCCATTCAGCCACAGGAAGAACATGCAAATTCAGTTAGCACCCAAATTCAGGCTTGAGCCGGGATCGAACTTGTGAAGAAGCAGAACAGATTGCTGTGCCACTATGACCGCTTGCTTGCTTCTCATTTCACTTTTCTTCACGTGGCACTGCTTCAGAATCTCCTCAATGCCTCTGTTCTTGAACTTGATGACTAAATTTGAACTCTCTAAGCAATGCCAAAAAAGTGACAGGAGATTTGATTGCACAATTTTAGGATGCATCCTCCACAAACATTGGCCACTATACATTCCAACATTCCACTGAACATAATAAACATCTTTCAACATTCTTTAATCAGGACAGCCAGAAAGTGAGGCTGTTTGGGCACAGAGAGATGAAAGTATTGTAATCAGGATGGAAGAGGATTGTAGATCAGTTATGGCCTTAGTCTTGTGGCCAATGGCAGGAAGAAAATTGGAGGAAGTTTTGCTGTGTTACTGCTGGTTGCATTTTACTGCTCCTGTCCTTGTTCCCAAACCTATTCACAAATCGTGGACAAAACCAGCTGTCATTCAGTAGGTTTTGCGGTCAGGGGGCTATGATAAGTGAGTCCTGGGGTCAAAGCCCAGAGGTCAGCGAGTCTGGAATTCGAAAACCAGAGATCGAAGCCACAGTTCGGCAAGTCCAGAGGTTGGAAACCTGATGTTTGTGAATCCGGAGCCATAGTCTGAAGGTTGGAAGGTTGGAAGTCCTGAGACAGCCTGTCCTGGGAATGGAGGCTCATTTCTGTGTGTGTGTGGAAGGGAATGGGGAAAGGGGTTTGCTTTGCTTTTGTTGTTTGTTGTATGTTGGCTGCGTGTCGTTCTGCTGAATGTGGTGGGTATGCTATGTTGGCGGCAGAATGTGTGGTGATGCTTGTGGGCTGTACCCAGCACATCCTCAGATTGCGTTATTAACATAAATGACATCCTGCCTGTCCCCTGATCCCTGACCTCTGTCTCCGCTACGGACCAAAAAACTCATCCACCTCATCGGGAATATACTCGCTGATTCTGCCCACCCAGCTCCCTGGGAGAGAGAATTCTAAAGGTTCACAGCCCCTTGAGAGAAGGAACCTAAGGGGCAACTCCTTCACTCATAAGATGGCTCATAATTGGACTGGGCTGCCAGACGAGGTAGTTAAAACAGGTACAATAACAATATTAAAAAGACCATTTGGACAAATACATGCATAGGAGAGTTTAGAGGCACGTATGCCAAACATGGGCAAATACGACTAGCTTAGATGGACGTGGTTGATTTGGGCTGAAAGGCCTGCTTCCTTGTTGGATGACTCTATGACTAAATTCCTCCTCTCTTCCATTGGAATTGCGTGACCTCTTATGTTGAAATCATATCCCTAATATCTAGATAACCCTATAAGGGCAATTCCCTCTTAGCATCCACCCTTTCCTCCTCCTCCTCAAATCAGTTTAAGAGTCAGTGAGATCACTTCTCATTCTTCTAAACTCCACTGTGTGTGGAGCCAAATCCACATAGTCTTTCCTCATAGGTTCAACCCTTTATTCCAGAAATCAACATTGTTAACCTACCCTGACCAGCTTCCAATTGCAAGGAAATCCCTCTTTAAATAAGAAATAAACTCAGGTGTGGTTACACCAATGCAAGACTTCCCCACTCTTCTACTCATTCCCTTGCAAACTATGATCAATATTCCACTGGTGACCTAATGATTGACTACGCTTGTACATTAGGGCTGTTTTATGTCGGGTACCCAATTCCCCACGTGCCAAGACCTCCTGTCCTCTCCAATTATTTTTTGCACTATGGTCTTGTTTTGCAGTCAGTGTCCTCCAGTGTCTGACATAATTTTATGTTCTCTATCTGCCTGTGATGCTGCTGCGAGCAAGTATTTCATTGTACAGCCGCCTTCAGGTACAGGTATGAGCCTAAGAAGACAAAAAGTACACACAGGAGTGGTCCCATCAATGTCTGGATATTTGTACAAGCCCTGGGCAACACAGTCTCTTTTCAAATGACTGGTCAATCGTCCAGGAATCAGACAGTCTGATGAACGCTTGGAAATGAGACATTCATCTACCATGATATTCTGTACTTCCACCAAGATTAAATCAACCAAGCAGCCAGCGTAATTGAAGATCCCACCCATCCTGATCATTCTCTCTTCTCCCCTTCCCATCAGGCAGAAGGCACAAAAGCCTGAAAGCACATACCACCAGGCTCAAGGACAGCTTCCATCCCACTGTTATAAGACTATTGAACCGAGACCTCAGAATCTGTTTGTCATGGTCTCGCACCTTATTGTGTACCTGCACTGTACTTTCTCTGAAACTGTAACACCATATCCTGCATTCTGTTATTCTTTTTCCCTAGTACCACCTTGAAGTACTGACGCAATGAAATGACCTGTAGGATGGCATGTAAAACAAACTTTTTCACATGTAGCAATAATTAATCAATTTACCAGTTTAGTATAACCTCCCTTTGAAATGCTATTTGAATCCTGCATGTCCCAATTACCTGCATCATCTGTAATAATGAAGATCTATAAGGTGACACAGTAGCCAAATTTAGGGTCAGCATGCCCAACATTTATTGATCCATTTGATTTTATAGACACATATGGATAGAAACCAAGATTTAGAGAAAGATTCTGTGGCTTCATTCATTAACAATCTGACCAATGGTACTGATCTACAATTCACTTTCCTGCTTTCATTCCAACAACCACTCACAGTTCAAGCAGGTTCATATGTCTGTGATCATTCACAGGATTAAGGAGCCTCGACCTGGTATCACCATGTTTCCGCACCAATAGTTGCCATGTGAACGTAGCAGGAAATGTCCTAAACTGTGAAGTGTAACACAACAGGAAACTTAAAATAGAGCTCATAATCAGCTGGGATAAATACTGAAATGTCCAATTAAATTTTGGAGAGGCTTTTAATTTCACAGGTGCATTGTCATTCAGCATGGAGGTAGGAGTCCGTGCCGACCATCGACCTCACCTGTTCTCTCTAATTCTACGCAGATCCAAGTTCATTCTCCTCATGTTCCCATCAACTCTCCCAGAAACTCCCTGCTCATCTATGCAGCTCATGTGGAGATCATAGAGAATGCAGAGGAGATTTACAAGGATATTGCCTGGATCGGAGAGCATGCCTTATGAGAATAGGTTGAGTGAACTTGGCCTTTTCTCCTTGGAGCGATGGACGATGAGAGGTGACTTCACAGAGGTGTATAACATGATGAGAGGCATTGATTGTGTGGATAGCCAGAGGCTTTTTCCCAGGGCTGAAATGGCTAACATGAGGGGGCACAGTTTTAACGTATCGAGGGGACGTCAGGGGTAAGTTTTTCACACAGAGTGGAGGGTGAATCGAATGCATTGCCGGCAAAGGTGGTGGAAGTGGATACAATAGGGTCTTTTAAGAGCCGCTTAGATAGATACATGGAGCTTAAAAAATAGAGGGCTATGTGCTAGAGAAATTCTAGGCAGTTTCTAGAGTAGGTTACATGGTCGGCACAACATTAAGGGCCAAAGGGCCTGTGATGTGCTGTAGATTTCTATGATTCTATGTAATATGTTCATCCACCTACACTCGGGGTACTTACTTAGAGATACAGCACAGGTCACAGGCCCTTCTGGGGTTAAATAAACAGTTGAGGGGAAAATGTGGGGGGAAGGACAGAGGGAATGGGTTACATTGAAGAGGCCTTTCAAAGACCCAGTGGGTTGAATCGGCTCTCTGTATTGCACTAGTCTATGATTCCATGAAATTTTATCTTGGGCATCTCACACACACACACACACACACACACACACACTGTTAACAAGAAGAATAAAGTTCAAAACAATCATAAGAAATCAAAGTTACTAAAATTTTACACACTTTTCCAATTCACATTTTACTTTTGCTGTAAGATACCATATTAAGTAGAACATTTCCTCTCCCAGATGACTTTTATAAATCTATGGGAATAATAAAACTGATCAATTTTCAGAGGAGGCATTTCATTTAAACATCGCTGGATGCAATAAATTATGGATAAATGATATCTACATTTGAAACCAACAACCGGAGGAAAAACAAGACTCATAATTATGGAATGCTTCATTCCCAAAATAATCAAAACACGCTGCACAATGGAATGAAGATAGCTTTTAAATAGTGTTTAGTTAGACAGTGTGCGTACGAGTGTTCTTTTCATGTCTTAAGTTTGTTTCTCTTGCAACTTTAAGCAGAGATGTAAGGTGGGGGTGGATCTTTCTCGGTAATTATGCTAGCCTCATCATACGGCGGCAGGAGAACCTAATGGCAAGAAAGAGACTATGTTACAGAGAGAAGGAAAAGTATGTCCCCACCTCCACTGCTCCATCACTGAAACGTTCTCAACAATCGCTCTATTTCTGTTGCATTTTTCACAGCCTCCACACACCTGAAGCTCTTTAAATTCATTCATAGAAAGTCAACAACATTGGCCCTGTTGTCCCTAGGCTAAGGAGACAGCGAAGAGCTGCAGTATTGTGCAAGACACACAAAACGCTAGAGGAATTCAGTAAGTCAGGCAGTTTCTGTGGAGTGCAAAAACAACTGATGCTTCTGGCTGGGATCAAGACTGATGATTTGTCTCAACCCAAAATGTTGACTGTTTATTCTCCTCCACAGATGCTGCCTGACTTGCTGAGTTCCTCCAGCACTTTGTGTGTGTTGCTCAAGATTTCCAGTATCTGTAGAATCTCTTGTCTTTACTTGTTTTTTTTTACCTAGAGATACAGCATAGTAACAAGACTTTTCAGCCCAACGTACCCACATGTCCCAATTACATCCATGTGACCAATTAATCTATCAACCCATATGTCTCTGGAATGTGGGAGGAAACCAGAGGAAAGTCGTGTGGTTGTGGGGAAAACATACAAACTCCTTCGCAGCAGGAATTGAACCCGGGTCGCTGCCACTATAATAGTGTTCTGCTAATTGTTACCCTGGCTACCCTGTTGCCCTTGTGGTGTGGCAACAGTATTGTGTTGGGGCTGGAGTCACGTTTAAGCCAGGCCAGGTCAGGGCAGCAGGGTTCCTCTCCAGAAAAACACTAGGTTTACAAAACAGTCTGAACTTCTCACAATCACCGTTGCTGACCCCAGGTTTCTATCCCAGTGTAGTTCATTACTTGCATTTCACCTTCCCAGATGGGATTTCAACTCCTGCCTCTGGATCAGCTCCCATTGTGATGTATCGCTGAGCAACCTTGGATGGTCTATTCCTGCACCTGATTCCTGTGATCTTATCAATGGTCCATAGAGTCGTACGGTATCTCCCTCTTTAAAAGTGACCCAGATCTCTGGCTCTGACTTCACCTGCACAGTTGTAGCAAGGCTTTCCAGGGACTGGGGAGGGGTGGAGTCCTTCATAATTTGTATTATGTACCTGAGTAAAAAACTGAACTGTTGTAATCTGCAAGACTGGAAACTAATATCTAATATCAGAGTACAGACTAAGCCCTAATATCTTTTTTACAGCCTTGGTTCCTTTATGAGGTTAAATCTCCATGGTGGTTAAATCTGCTGTAATTCATTGTCACTGAGAAAGTGAATTGAATGGGAACCTGCAGCCTCACCCACTCCAGCCAAAGTTTCAACGCGTCGCATGGGCAAGGGTAAAGCACCCTGTCTGACATTTCCACCGGGCATCAGTGCACCTCTTCATAGAAGCATAGAATGTGGACCAGAGCAGCGCAGGAACAGACCCTTTGACCTATGGCGCTGTGTCACACTGATTAAGTTAGTAATTAAGTGCCCAGCTAAACTAATTTTCCCTTCCTCCACCATTGTTGCTGCCCTCACCCACATCTCCTTCATTTCCTGGACATTGGCATTCACCCATCTTTCCACCACCTTAGCAGGGATAGAGTTCCTCTTGCCTCACCTACCACTTCATGAGCTTCCATATTCAACGCATCATTCTCCGCAGCTTCCACCATCTTCAATGTCATTCTACTGCCAAACACATCTTTACCTCCCTCCCACTCCGCTTTCCACAGGGATCGCTCCCTATGTGATTCCCTTGTCCATTTGTCCCCCTCCACTAATCTCCCTCATGACACTTATCCCCGCAAATGACTGAAGTGCCATACATGCCCATTTACAGTACCTCTTACCTCGCTGCCATTCAAGACCCCAAACAGTCCTTCCAGGTGAGGCAATACTTTCACCAAAATCGGAATTTCCCGGTGGCCATCCATTTTAATTCCTATCCTCATTCCTGTACTGACACGTCAACCCATGGCCTCCTCTTCTGCCACGATGAGGCAGGCCACTCTCAGCTTGGAGAAGCAAAATCTCATATTCCGTCGAGGTAGCCTCCAACTTGATGGCATGAAGATCGATTTCTCCTTCTGGTAATTTTTTTGTCCCTCCCCCTTCCCTCTTCTATTCCCCACTCTGGCCTCTTACCTCTTCTTCCCATGTGTTTATCATCTCCTCCTGGTGCTCCTCCTTCTTCCCTTTCTCCCATGGTCAACTCTCTTCTCCTGTCAGATTCCTTCTTCTCCAGTCCTTCACCTTTCCCACACAGCTGGCTTCACCTATCACCTCCTCTCCAGTCATCCTTCCCTTTATCCCAGCTTCTTATTCTGGCATCATCCCCCTTCCTTTCCAGTTCAGAAGAAGGGTCTTAGCCCAAAACGTTGACTGTTTTATTAATTTCTGTAGATGCTGCCTGACCTGCTGAGTTCCTCCAGCATTTTTTGTGTATTAAACTCAACCCTTCTGCCCACGCGATAATCATACCTTCCCACCCCCAATACCTGCATGTTCAGCTGCATAGCTAAGGGCCTCTTAAATGTTTCTATTGAACCTGTCTCCATCACCACCCCCGGCGGCACATTCCAAACACTTATATCTGTGCCAAAA
The DNA here is from genome assembly GCF_963921235.1 of Mobula hypostoma. Taxonomy (NCBI): domain Eukaryota; kingdom Metazoa; phylum Chordata; class Chondrichthyes; order Myliobatiformes; family Myliobatidae; genus Mobula; species Mobula hypostoma. Next base: position 175,134,035 of record NC_086097.1, read on the forward strand.
ACTTGTCCCGCACATCTCCTTTACACTTACCCCTTCTCACCTTAAATGTGTGCCCTCTGGTATTAGATATTTCAATCCAGGGGAAAAGATACTGTCTGTCTACTCCATCTCTGTCTCTCATAATCTGTCCCGCAGCCTCCACTGCTCTAGAAAAAAATAATCCAAGTTTGTCCAACCCCTCCTTTTAGAAAATACTCTGTGTATCCTGGTAAACATCTTCTGTACCCTCTCCAAAGCATCCACATGTCATTCCTACAATGGGATGACTGGAACTAATTGCAATACTCTGAATATGGTCTAACCAGAATATTATAAAGCTGCAAAAGAACTTTCTGACTCTTGTACTCAGTGCTTTGAGTAATAAAGGCAAGCATGCTGTAGACCTTCTTTACCAACCTATCAACCTGTGCAGCCATCTGCTGGGAGCTTTGCACTTAGACCCCAAGATCCCTCTGTACACCAACAGTTAAGGGTCTGGTAAGCATTTTGCCACTAACAGTGTACAGTACTGTCCCTTTACATTTGATCTCCCATCTGCCATTCCTCCACCCATACCTTCAACTGATCTACACCCAGTGGCTACTTTTCTGGGTACCTCCTGTAGCTAATGAAGTGGCCACCGAGTGTACGTTCATGGACATCTGCTGCTGTAGCTCATCTACTTCAAGGTTCATCATTTTGTGCATTCAGTGATGCTCTTCTGCACATCACTGCTGTAATGCATGACTGTTTGAGTTACTGTCACCTTCCTGTCAGCTTGAACCAGTCTGGCCATTCTCCTCTGATCTCTCTCATTAACAGGGTGTTTTTCACCCACAGAATTGCCAGTTACTGGATGCTTTTTTTTTTAACTGTTTTTGCACCATTTTCTGTAAAATCTAGACATGTTGTGTCTAAATTCATGGCAGCTGCAATTTAATGTGGATAAATGTGAGGTTATCTACTTTGGTGGCAAAAACAGGAAAACAGATTATTATCTGGATGGTGGCCGATTAGGAAAAGGGGAGGTGCAACGAGACCCGGGTGTCATTGTACACCAGTCATTGAAAGTGGGCATGCAGGTACAGCAGGCGGTGAAAAAGGTGAATGGTATGCTGGCATTCATAGCAAGAGGATTCGAGTACAGGAGCAGGGAGGTACTACTGCAGTTGTACAAGGCCTTGGTGAGACCACACCTGGAGTATTGTGTGCAGTTTTGGTCCCCTAATCTGAGGAAAGACATTCTTGTCATAGAGGGAGTACAAAGAAGGTTCACCAGATTGATTCCTGGGATGGCAGGACTTTCATATGAAGAAAGACTGGATCGACTAGGCTTATACTCGTTGGAATTTAGAAGATTGAGGGGGGATCTTATTGAAACGTATAAAATCCTAAAGGGATTGGACAGGCTAGATGCAGGAAGATTGTTCCCGATGTTGGGGAAGTCCAGAACGAGGGGTCACAGTTTGAGGATAAAGGGGAAGCCTTTTAGGACCAAGATGAGGAAAAACTTCTTCACACAGAGAGTGGTGAACCTGTGGAATTCTCTGCCACAGGAAACAGTTGAGGCCAGTTCATTGGCTATATTTAATATGGCCCTTGTGGCTAAAGGGATCAGGGGGTATGGAGGGAAGGCTGGTACAGGGTTCTGAGTTGGATGATCAGCCATGATCATACTGAATGGCGGTGCAGGCTCGAAGGGCCGAATGGCCTACTCCTGCACCTATTTTCTATGTTTCTATGTGTGACATTCCCAGGGGATCAGCTGTTTCTGAGATATTCCGACCACCCCATCTGGTTCCAATATCTTTCCATAGTTAAAGTCACTTTGGTCACATTTCTTCCCCGTTCTGATGTTTGGCCTGAGTAATAACTGAGCCTCTTTACCATGTCTGCATGCTTTTACGTTGCTGCAACATGATTGGCTGATTATATATTTGCATTAACAATTAGGTGTACAGGTGTACCTAATAAAGTATAGAGACTGAGTGTACATCCCACTGTAACATTTGGCAATACTCTATGCCATCCACAGCACCATCAGACATAGTATTGTCTGCAAACATTTCAACCCACTCATCTATATTTTCAACCAGGTCATTTATATTTATCACTAACAGCAGCAGTTCCAGTATAGATCTATGTGGAATACCACTAGTCACTGACCTCCAGTTAGAGTAAGTCCCATCAACCATACCATCTATGGACAAGCCACTTCAGAACCCAAATGGCTCATTCACCATGGAGTCCATGCACCTTAATCTTTTGAATGAGCCTTCCATGAGGCACCTTGAAAAAAAGCCTTTCTGTCATTTGTGATAAAGCAAAAACCTGAAACTTCCACTCTCGAGGAATCGTGTACTTGTACTCCTGCGTTCCTCTGTTCTATATCATCTTCCTTGGCCCTACTGTTCACTGTGAAAGTCTTACCCTCATTTGTCTATTTGAATTAAACTCCATTTGCCATACCTGGACCCACTTACCCAGCTGATCAAGACCCTGCTGTAAATCTTTATAACCATTTTCACTATTATCACCACCACCTATTTTAGTGCCATCTGCATACTTATTAACCATGCCTTGAACATTCTCATTCAAACATTTGATAAACAGTTGATGACAAATAACAATGGGCCCAACACAGAGCCCTGGGAACATCACAGGTCACAGGCATTACCCTCTGCTGTCCTCCATTAAGCCAATAGTGTATCCAGTTGCCATCTCTCCCGGGATTTCATGCATTCTACCTCTTTATTGCAGCCTACCCTGTTGAACTTTAACTGACAATGTCTACCCCCCCCACCCTCATTGACCTTCCTAGTGACTTCTTCAAAAAACTCCATCCAATTACGAGACATGACTTCCCATGCATTGAGCATTGTTGACTCTCCCTAATCATCTGTCTTTTCAAGTTCTTGTATATCTTATCCCTCAGAATTCGTCCAGCAACTTACCTTCCACACATGTTAGGCTTACTGGTCGATAGTTCCCAGGATTTTCTTTGCAGTCTTTCTTAAATAAAGGCAGAACATTAGCCAGCCTCCAGTCTTCTGGCTCTTCACCCATTTTGAACAATATATCTCAGACAGGGCTCCTGCTAATTTTTCGCTAGCTTCCCACAGTGTTCTTGGAAAATTGTGATTTTATAACCAATTTCTGCCTCCACCTTTTTTGGTGCTCTCTTTAAGTGCATTGAACCAATATTCGCAGCTCAGTACAGGGCGCAGTATTTTCTGTTTGGACTTTTATCCAACGTGTCTCCTAAATGGTTGAAGTAGGAACACATGTCATGGAGTTATGGGTCTGTAATGGAGCATTAAACTCCATTTGTCATTCTCTGGCCACTTACCCAGTTGATCAATATCCCTCTGTCAAACCTGATAACCATCTTTACTGTCACTATTCTAGCTTCATGCAAGAGGGTGTGTCATACAGAGCCAGAGTTGCGGTCTGCTCCTTTTCCACCTCAGTGAATTAAGGATTGTGATCTGGCAAAGCACCTCCCAAAGGAGGAACACACACAAAATGCTAGAGGAACACAGCAGGCCAGGCAGCATCTAGGAAAAGAGTACAGTCGATGTTTCAGGCTGAAACCCTTTGGCAGGACTGAAGGAGGAAGATGGATAGAAGAAGATGCAAATTTTAAAGAAGTTAAGGCATACTCTCTTTGCTTACCGCAGTGTCATTGGCCACATAGACTAGGACATCAGCTGAGTGTCTGCTGTTGATATATCTGTAGCAGTTCCAGACACAAGCAATCAGATATGCCTGGAAAATAAAGAAAGATAATGTTTCTCTTTGCTCTTTGAGCTCAACTGCCTCCTCCAATTGGACAGAAGGTACAAAAGCTTGAAAGCACATACCTGTACTTTGAATTCCTGCCCTTAAATCTCTCCCTCTCACTATCTTGTGTCAAGAATCTCTTTAAAGTTCACTTTTCTCACAGGGGAACACACACAAAATGCTGGAGGAAGTTCAGTGAGTCAGGCAGCATCCATGGAGGGAAGTGAACAGAACTTCCCTCCGTAGATGCAGCCTATCCTGCTGATTTCCTCCAGCACTTTGGCAGTATTGTTCCAGATTTACAGTCTCTCTTGTGTCTTCTCTCACACACTTTTTGTAAAAACACTTTCCCTAATGAGATCAATACTTAACACAAAACAGAAAATGCTGTAAAAACTCAACAGATCAATATTTAGCTTTCACTGGGGAGAGGACTGCATGCATTCACCCTGTCTATGCCCCTCATGAATTTCTACACCTTGGTAAGTTCATTTCTCAGTCACCTACACACCAATGAATAAAGTACTATCCTGCCCAACCTCGAGTCCTGGCAACATTCATGTAAATCCTCTTTGTACTATTTCCTGTCTAATGATGCCTTTTCTATTACGGAATGATGAAGGCCATTACATCAGATGTCTCCTTCGCCACCCAAATTTCAAACAGACCAAGAGAAATGGTTTGCAAAATGGCTACCATGAAACACTTGCAAAAGTATCAACCAAGTGTTAAGACAACGGGGTTGCCAGAGAATCATTCCACCGAGATGCAACACAGAGCGTCACAGGAAGTCATTCCTGCCTGTGGCCATCAAACTTCACAACTCCTCCCTTGGAGGGTCAGACACCCTGAACCAATAGGCTGGTCCTGGACTTATTTCCATCTGGCATAATTTACATATTATTATTAAATTATTTATGGTTTTATATTACTATATTTATACTCTATTCTTGGTTGGTGCAACTGTAACGAAACCCAATTTCCCTTGGGATCAATAAAGTATGAGTATGCCTATTAACTGGCCTGCATCAACCCAGGCAACTAAGGGCTTAAGTAATTCGCACCATTGGAAATAAATTGAACATTCAGAGGTATCTCCCACTGTAGATATGTCATTCAAAAGAAGCATTGTCAACCCAAAATATTGAAGTAAACAATGTCATTGTGACCATTAAGATTGTATTTAATCACCCACTGTTACTTTTTCCGTGTTCTATTGGTGAACTGGAATTTGGTCTAATGACTCATCTGAAACACAGCACCTCTCATGATGATGCACTTCACCCTGGTGTGACTAGATTTTGTTCAAGTTTCTGAATTCAGCCTTTGGACTGCAGCCAGGGCACGCTCTCCCCTCATTACTACCGTCAGGGAGGAGTACAGGAGCCTGAAGGCACTCACGCAATGTTTTAGAAACAGCTTCTTCTCTGGGGCCATCAGATTTCTGAACGGTCCATGAACCCGTGAACACCACCTCACTGTTCCTCTTTTGCACTGTTGGCTTATTTGCATTTTATTACAACTCAGAGCGATTTTTAAATGTCTTGCACTTCACTGCTGCCACAAGACAATGCATTTTGTGACGTATGTCAATGATAACAAACCTGGTCCTGGTTCTGAGTACTTTGGAAAGGCTAGTATTGGATCCCATGAGTCAGTTACTGAGGCACCATGGTGAGCAGGGACATACCGGGGCAAAGAATTTTACTGATTAGGTTAAATCGCTCACATTTTGATTTCTGATCCTTAAATTCCACTTATTTTTCCAATCTCCACCCCCCCCCCCCCGATTCCCCTTTCATTCCCAGCTGAGAACTGCCCCCCGGACACTCTACTGCCTCGGTCTTTGGAATTCAGCTTTGTTGCTCAACAGAGCCTGATAAAGCATCAGCATCCGATGTGGACATCAGACCTTGCCTGCCGAGAACACACGGCAAAGAAGGCCTGAGTCTAGATAATATGGCCATAAGATACAGGAGGAGAATCAGGCCATTTGGCCCATTGAGTCTGTTCTACTATCTCATCATGACTGATCCACTTATCCTCTCAGCCGCAGTCTCCTGCCTCTCTCCCTTCATGCCTTGACCAATCAAGAATCTGTCAACCTCTGCCTTAAGTATACATAATGTCCAACCAAGGCCAATAACAACAGCATGCCATGAATTGTACCGATTCACACTCTGTTTAATCCATAGATTATTAACTTATCTTGGCACCATCTGATTTTTTACAAGAAAATATTTTCATATCTTAACAGAACTTTGGTTTTATGTGTGAAAATAAAACTGAAGTTTATTTTAAAGGAGGAAGAGGCAACAACTCAAAGTACACAGGAATGTGTTATTTGATCTTTTGCAAAAGCCTGCCTGCTCCATTTCCACAGGAAAGAAGATTGGAGAGGAAGAAGACAGCTCAGTCACTCAGTCAGAGGAGAACTCTGTCACTAGTCCACCCACTCCCCAACATGTAGCAGTTAGTGCTGCTGCCTCCCTGTTCCAGGGACCCAGGTTCCAGGTAAGACAAGATGCAGTGTGCTTGACCACTTCACCGTGTACCTGCATTCTATCCACCATGGCCGTTTGGAGCTCCTGGTTCTTTAAGATAAACTTTAATCTTCTTTGTATGGTAAGATGGACTCTTGATCTCACAGTCTACCTTGTCATGGCCTTGCATCTTACTTTCTACCTGCACTGCACTCTCCCTGTAGCTGTAACAGTTTATTCTGCATTCTGCTATTGCTTTTCCCTTGTACTTCATGCACTGATGTGATGAAATGATGGGGATGGGAGACATGCGAAATGAAGCTTTTCACTGTTCCTCGGTACGTGTGACAATAATAAATCAGGGGGGTGGTGTTGTCAGCAGTGTAGAACAGTACCTCAGCTGAGGATTGGAAAATGTCTTTCAGTCCAGAAAAATGTGACATATTGCATTTTGGGGGATCAACCCAGAGTACGACTAACACAGAAAATGATAGGGCTCTGTTGTGGAAGAGAAGAACTAGGAAGTACTAGTGCACAGTTTGCTGAAAGTGGCATCTCAGGTAGATAGGATGGTGAAGAAGGTATTTGACGTGATAGCCTGCACCAGTCAAGAAGTTCAGTAAAGGAGCTGAGAAGTTGTGTTGTAGTTATGTGACACTGGTGAGGCTGCAATTGGACCATTGTGTACAGATTTGGTCGCATTGTTATCAGAAAGGTGTTATTAAATTAAAAAGAGTTGAAAAAGATTTACCAGGATGTTGCATGAATTTAGGGGCTTGAGTTACAATGAGAAGTTGCATAGGACTTTAGGACTTCATTCCCTGGAATAGAGGGGACTGAGGGGTGACCTGAGATAAGATAATGAGACAGGGTGAAAGTAGACAGGGGGTGCTGTAAACATGAGGGCATAGGTTTAAAACCACAGACAAGAGATTTAAAAGGGACATCAGGTCATCTTCTTCACCCAAAGTGTGACGTATGTTTGGAATGAGCTGCCAGAAATAATGGGTCAGTTGGAAACATCAGCAATGTTTAAGAGCTACCAAACAAAAAAAAATTGAAAAATTGAGACACAGGAGACCTCAGATGCTGAAATCAAGAGCAAAAGCAGGTCAGTCAGCACCTGTGGAGAGAAATGGACAGTCAATGTTTCAGGTCAAGATCCTTCATCTGGACTGAAGGATAGAAGTGAACTTGTCAGTATAAAAAAGTGAGTGGGAGGTATGGTCGAGAGCTGCTGGCAATAAGTGAGAAGGGGTGATAGGCAGATGGAGGAGGGGAGATTAGGAGTAGTGGCAGAAGCTGGGAGGTGAGAGGTACAGGTGACAGAGGGCTGCAGGTGATGGAATCTGATAGGAGAGGCAGGTGGAACATAGAGCCAAATAAAAGAGGTGGTAGATGGGAACAATGTGGGGGGAAAATAGAAAAACAGATTGTTCTTACAATGATTGAAACAACAAGCTTTTGAAACACAAGAAGTATCCAAAGAATTAATTGTGGACTTCCAGGAGGGAGAATTTAGGAGAACACACACCAGTCCTCATTGAGGGGGTCAATGGTGGAAAGAGTGAGCAACTTCAAGCTCCTAGGGATCAAGATATTAAGGGACCTACTTTGAGCCAATCATGAAGAAGGCACACAGGCAGCTATATTTCATTGGGAGTTTGAGGAGATTCATCAGAAACTGTTGGAAATTTCTGACTGATTACATCACAACCTAGTATGGGGGATGCAATCAATATACAGGATTACAAGAGGCCACAGGGGATTGTAGACTTGGCCATCTCCATCATAGACACGGCTCTCCCCACATCTACATGACGTGGTGCCTCAGGAAGGCAGCATCATTAAGGACCCTCATCATCTAGGACATGCCCTCTTTTCTTTACTATCATCAGGAAGGAAGTGATAGGAGCCTGAAGACTTACTCTCAATGCTTTAGAAACAACTTGTTTTGCTCCACCATCAGATTTCTGAATGGACTGTGAATCTATGAATGCAACCTTGTTATTCCTTTGCTTTTGACATTATTTATTGATTTTGTAGTAATGTTATGTCTGTTCTGTACTGTTGCCACAAGACATCAAATTTCATTTCATTTCAGTCAATAATAAAACATTTAATCCTGATCCTGTACCACCCAGGCAGAATAAGGAAGGAAAATTATATTGTAAAGTGATGGACATCTTTTTGCAACTGTGCAGGGCTTCAGTGAGAGTTTACTTTTGGTCTTTAAGGAAGGGTATAGATGACAGAGCTATAGTGATATATATGCATTTTGATAATAGATTTACTTTGAACTTTGAACCCATGGAGAAAGGCTGAGCAAGGTTGGCTCATGCTTACCTTGAAGGCCAGAATAACACTAATGAAGAAAACAACAATGAAGAGCAAGTAGGTTGGGTTCATCGACATGATGTCTTCCTTGTATGGCATGTCATCAGGCTGTGGAAGCAAAAGGCAAGAAACAAATTATCCCTGGAACTGCTGGTATATGGCACCACACAGATCCACACAGTCCTTCCTCTCATCGTTCCCATCTCCACTTCCATTCTGAGCACCAACAATAGCTATAATCGTTCAGTGCAAACCACATCAGCACGGATCCCTGAAACACACTCTCTCCTGAGCTCTACCATGGGAACTAGTGGAGAGAGGGAAAAAAGATTCAAGCATCCTTGAAGAAACACAAATGGACAGGAGAGATTTGGAGGGAAATGGGCCAAATAGAGGCAAATGAGAGCAACACACATAAAATCCTGGAAGAACTCAGCAGGCCAGTCGGCTATGGAAGGAAACAAATAGTTGATGTTTTGGTTAAGTCCCTTCATCAGAACTGTAAAGGAATGGGGCTGAAGCCAAAATAAGAAGGCAGGGTGAGAGAAGAGTGCAAGAGAGCAGGTGATAGATAAAACCAGGAGATGGGGCAAGGTGGGTTGGTGAGGGAGGGGTAGGGGGTTGTAGTAAGAAGCTAGGAGGGGATAGGTGGAAGAGGCAAGGCTGAAGAAGGAATCTGATAGGAGAGGGCAGTTGACCATGGAAGAAAGGGAAGGAGGAGGGGAACCAGAGGAAGGTGATATGGCAAGGGAGGAGGGAAAGGCTGGAAGGGCCACCGGAGTGGGGAATGGTGGAAAAAAACAAAAAAACAAAGAAAAAGGATGAGGGAGTAGTGAAAAATAGAGGGGAGTGATTACCAGAGGTTATAGAGATCATGCCATCAGGTTGGAATATGAGATGTTGCTCCTTTGGCCTGTGTTTGACCTCATTATTGCAGTAGGAGAGGACGTGGATGGTCATCTTGATGTGGGAATGGGAAGTGGGATTGAAATGGATGGCCGCCGGGAGATCCTGCCTTTTGCGGTGGACAGAGTGAAGCTGCGTTTCTGATAGGCAAATGGGACTAGCTCACTTAGTCAATGTGGTCAATGTGGGCAAGTTGAGCCCTGTTCTCCATGCAGTATAACTTCAAGACTCTCTCGCCACTGATTCATGGAATGTCTGGCCCAGGGCTGCACACAGTGGGTAAAGAACGCTGAAAAGGAAACCAAGAACCATCAAAACACACAGCAACCCTGTGGGAAAAGTGAATCACCTCACGGACAACCCTCTCACCACCCTGTCAGGCACCTGCTGTCCTGTCAGCGGAAAAGTCTGTGATTCCCACATCAGCTTCATCAGCCACTCAAAAACCCAGCATGGAAGTAAATCACCTTCAGTCTTGAGGGACTGTCTGAGAAGATGTTAAGGAAGGCTAAATATCTGGTTGTGACTTCAAGAAGGGGATTCAGGGTGAACATGTTTAAATTCCTAGGCCTTAACATTTTGGATGCCCTGATCTGAGCCCAACACACAGACTTACTTTCCCTGGAGGTTAAGCTTGTCACTGAAAAATCAAACAAACTACTAGTGATGTACTGTTGAAAGTGTCCTGATTGTTTGCCATGTGATCTGATACAAGGAATTCAACGCACAGGAATGCAAGAAGCTGCAGAGAGTAGTAGATTCTGCCCAATACATCATGGGCACATCTCTCCCCACCAGCAGGGTGTGCTATCTCGAGAAGGCAACATATACTGTCAAAGATCCCCACCGTCTGGGCCGTGCCATCTTCTCACAGTTACCATCAAGCAGGAGGTACAGAAGCCAGAAGTCCCACACCATCGGGCTCAAGAACAATTACTTCCCTTCAACCATTCAGGTCTTGAACCAACCAGCACAACCCTAATCACTACAGTTTAGCAACACTATGACCACTTTGCGGTAAAATGGATGTTTTTCATTCTAATTGTGTTCTTTCTTGTAAAAATTTTGCATAACCTGTTTTTTTTTCTGAGTGCTGCTTATCTGATATTATGCGCCGGTGATGCTGCGACGAGTGAGTTTTTCATTGCACCTGAGCAGACATGTTCTTGTGCTTATGGCAATAAATTCAACTTTGACTTTGATTTTGAAGAGTATTTGTGTCATACCAGCTGTTGCAAGTAGTCCTGGATGGAGTTTGGGTAGACAACCAGACTGATTGCGACAAGAGTGTTGAGGGCGCAGTCAAAGATCTGGTAACAGAAGAACGGGACGATCCAGGCACTGCGTTGCTGGAAAACAAGAAGGAACAAAGATGTATGAACTGCAGGCAGTAACCTGACCAACTCCGTCCTCTATCGCAACAGAATGCCGACACTCCCTCACGGTGAACGCTGCAGCAGAGAGTGGGCCTGCCTTATAGCATGGTAGAGTGGTGGTAAGCTTAATGCGGTTACAATGTTAGCTACCTGGGTTCAAAGCCACTACCGTCAGTAAGAAGGTTGTGTGTTCTCTCCGTGATCACATGGCATTTTTGAGGTAGCAGCTAGCGTAATGCACTAAAGCGCCAGCAAACTTGGTTCAGTTCCTGCTGCTGTCTGTAAAGAGTTTGTACATTCTCCTCATGAACGAGTGGGTTTCCTTCAGGTGCCCAGGTTTCCTCCCACATTTGGAAGCCATGTGGGCTAGTAAGTTATGGGCGTGCTATGCTGCTGCTGGGAACACGGCAACACCAGACCGCTGCTGTCACCACATTCTCAGACTGCGTTGGTCATTGACGCACATGACACTGTATGCTTTGATGTTTTGTGTAAACGTGACAAATAAAGATAATCTTTCATCTCTTCAGCATCTGTGATTCCCAGATTACCTACAGATCATCCCTCCACACCAAAATTCCCATGCTATGTGAGTTGTTCTAGGTTTCACCAGCAGTGGAATCACAAAATGTGGTCCATCCACTCCTCACTACTGATCTCTGCTGAAGTATCTCATCAAATAGGCTTTTCGGCCCATCAAACCACTGCTGACCACCAAGCACCCATTTTATTTTTATGTACAAATACATTTATTTCAACTTCTGCATTAGTACAAACTACAACAGTAACACTAGACACTATAACAATAACTCACATGAACTAAGTTAAAATAGTACCATGCTCATCTAGGGTGCAATTTATCCCCTGTGGTGCTCAATGGTCACGGAACAATTCCATGATACCCATGGGCAAGCGTGTTCTTTCTCCAGGGTTACCCAGGCACAGACGTACCCTCGGAAATTTGCCAGGCAGTCAACCCAGGTGGAGCTCTCCAATGCCCACCTCAGGACCACGAATAGCTAAATTGGTCAATCCCAGGAGCAAATTCACTAGGCCACCCCCTACCCCCATCATACTGGATTAAAGAGGGTGGAGCTAAAATGTGACCAGAAGGCGAGGAGCAGCTCCCCCCCACCCAGGTAAGTGAAAAGAGCCTGCAGCCCCGTGGCACATGGCCTTTCACAGCCCGCAGAGGTGGCATGCAGCTGGGAGATCTGTGTATAGGCTGATGAGCACCACTCAGTGCAGCAGTCTCCATCCAGTGTAGAAGGGAAGTGCACCCGCATGAAGAGACTTCCACCGGTGAGCCTGACATTTACAGCCGGCTCCCAGGCTACAACAAAGTGTCACGTCTTGAGAACTGCCCGCAAGTTGGAATTCAACCACAGCGGTGCGTGGAAGAGAATGGCGGTGACGGGAGAGTGAGCGGGTGTGGGAGAAGAGCAGCCCCCACCCTGACTTGGCACTCCCAACTCTGCTCAGCTCTACCCAGGCCCCAATTGTCGAGGCTCGGGTCAGGGCCATGGAGAAAAGGCAGGGAGAAGTGCCCCTTTCCCACCTGGCAGAAGACACCTGCAGCCCTGCACTAGCCAGTAAATGGGTCCCCATTCTCCCTGCTGGTCTCCTAAACACTCGCTCATGTGTATGGGGTGTCTGTAACCCAGAGAGGAGCTGAACACTGATCCTACACTACACCCATTCTGTTCCCATAAATTCCCATTAATTCCCATTAACTCCCTCAGATTCTGCCACTCACTTACACTAGGGACAACTTACCAGCCATTTCTTTTTGGATGTGGGACCCCTTGGAGCAAACCCATGTGATCACCCGGAGAGCGTGCGCACTCCACATGGACAGTGCTAGAACTTAGGATCAAACCCTGGGTCGCACAGGGAGGCGGCAGCTCTCCCCACTTTGCCACTGTTCTGTCTTGCCTTCACTGGCAAAGAGGCCAGTGCAGTTCACAAGTTCTGACCAAGGTGTTGTCAGTCGTAGTAAGAAGGTTTAAGTCTGAAACGTGTTAGAGACAAGTGAGAACTCAGTGGCATAATTAAATGTGTTTAAAATGGAACCGCTAAAATTAGACCCAATTTACCACTTGGTATGTCGGTGAGAAATAACACAGTAGTGAGAATTGGAGAGGCAGACAAATTGAACTCTTCCCGGTGTAAAATGGTGGCTGGTGGTTTGAGCAATGGACACAGAACGCTGGAGGAACTCAGCAGGTCAGGCAGCATCTATGAAGGAAAATGAACAGTCGACGTTTCAGACGGGCATCTTTTATCTGCCTTGATGGGTTGTGGCTTGAAATATTGATTGTTGATTCCCCTCCATAGATGCTGCCTGACTTGTTGAGTTCCTCCAGCGTTCTGTGTGTGTTGCTCAACATTTCCAACACACAAGATGCCAGAGGACCTCAGAATCTCCTGCGTCTGCAATTGGGGGTTTGTTCTCATTTGTTGTTCATTCAGAAGATTATGGGTTCAAGTTCCACACCTGAGACTAGAGTAACAAAGCACAAAGAGCTCCCCAGTGACCCTCCAGGGGCTTTTAGATGAGGAATTAAGTGGAGGTCCCTTTTGCCTCTTCAGCTGGAAGTCGAAGGTCAAAGCTGCACGTGTCAGGGTTCCGTCCTGACCTCTAGTGTTCTCTGCATGGTGTTTGCACGACCTGGTGGGCTTACTCCAGGCGCACTGTCTTTTCCAACAGTCCAAAGATGGATTAGTCCATTGTATTTTAACCCTAGTGTGTAAATGAATGGTAGAATGTGTGGGAGCTGATGAAAATATGGGGAGAATAAAATAGGATTAGTGTAAATGGGTGCTTGATGGTCAGCATGGACTCGGTGGGCCGAAGGGCCCGTTTTGTGCTATATGACTCTGTGGCTGTAAGAGCAAGGAAGATCCCCCGTGATAATGTTCCCACTGTCTTCACAAGTGTTGCCCCAGATTTCCTGCTCCCGCAGAATCTCGAGTCACTCTGTTCACGTTGCTGTTTGTGTGACGGCATGCTATCACAGACTGGCAAGGCAGTTCTTGCATTATAAGCAAGAACTAGAGGACATGGATTTCGGGTTAGAAGGAGAGATTCAATCGAGACATGAGGGGCAACTTTTTCCCCCAGAGCAATACATAACCCTGGAGGAACTCAGCAAGTCAAGCAACATCCACGGAGGGGAGCAAGCAGTCGACATTGCAGGCTGGGGCGCTTCATCAGGACTGAAAAGGAAGTGGGGAAGAAGCCAGAATAAGAAGGCTGGGGGGGGGGAGGGAGGGAGTACACACTGGCAGGTGACAGGTGAGACCAGGTGAGGGGAAGGTGGGTGGCGAGATAAGGTAAGAATCTTGGAGGTGATAGGTGGAAGAGGTAAAGGGCTGAAACGGAAGGAATCTGATAAGAGAGAACAGTGGACCATCGGAGAAGGCGAACCAGAGGGTGGTGAGGGGCAGGTGAGGAAAAAGAAAATGGGTGAGAGGGAATGGAAAAAGAGAGGAGGAGGAGGAAGAGTAATTGATGTTCATGCCATCAGGTTGAAGGCTACCCAGATGGAATCTGAGTTGTTGCTCCTCCAGCCCGAGTCAGGCTTTTTTCACCCAGAGAGTGCTCTGTATATGGAACGAGCTGCCAGGTAGGAAGTGGTTGAGGCAGGTGTATTAACAGGATTGAAACACACCTAGACATGGATAGGAAATGCTTAGAGGGAAATGGGCCAAATGCCAAAAAATAGGACTAAGTTAGATGATAATCTTGGTCAGCATGGACCAGTTGAGCCAAAGGGCCTGTTTTCCTGCTCGATGACCCAATATCTCTATGACAGAGACTGCACTCCACAAGGTGCTTTGGGAATGTCTCAAAGTGGATGTGATAGGTGTTAGGGCAAAATAGTATTCCTTTAATTCATATCCACGCTGGGATTGCTTTGTAGGAGTCAGCCTGTTTTTAGTTATGGAACAAACCTTTCTGGAAAAATATGAAGTCACTTTTTTTAAACCTACAGATGTGAAAATATTGTATTGACTTTCATCAACCTGAGAATGCATTGCAAAATGCTTAGTTCGAAACAAAATGATAGAGTTTACTCAGCTAACCAAAAACCACCAAGTTTTAGCTGCAGGGGATCAGGGCACTGGGCTCTTCCTGTACCTTATATGCTCCGTAAGTGGCCATCCCGCAGATTGTAATCATAAGCAGCGAAATTGCAGTGGCAATGCATATACCTGGAACAGAGAAACAGGAGTCATGCACAGCACAAACAACACACTATCATTGCAAGCCATATCACTGCAGCAGGCCGTAATTATTAAACCTGAATACTGACCAAATACAGGGAATGGTGGTGGAAGAGTTAACCTACTGGAGGTCCTGACTGAAGATCTAACCTTAAGAATTCAAGCATCATCAAGGAAATTGGAAAATTTAAATTCTAATTAATTAAATGCATATCGTTTTAATATTGATTTATCATTGACACGTGCCAAGATGCAGTGAAAATCTTTGTTTTGCATGGAATCCATAAAGATAATTTTTTACAATAGTGCATTGAGGTAGGGCAAGGGAAAATAATAACAGGATGCAGAATAAAGTGTTACAGTTACACAGAAAGTGCAGTGCAGGCAGGCAGGCAATAAGATGCAAGGCCACAGTGAGGCAGATTGTGAGGTTAAGAATCCATTTTATCATATTAGAGAACTGTTCAATAATCTCATTCAATGTCAGCTTTAAGGTTAGAATGTCTGTTTCCTTTGGAGCAGGGAGTGCTGAGAAGGGATTTGTTCATGGTAGATGAGACTATGACTGGTTTGATCAGAGATTCAGACTCCTACAACCCTCTGAGTGATAACATTTTCCTCATCCCCTCTTCATAGATTCTACAAATTACTTTAAATCTCTAACCTGTGATATTTAACCCCTCTACATTTCCTATCCATTTTGTCCTGTTCCCTCTCAGTATTAGTTGCCTTTATTAAACCTACTGCATTCCAAGGAAGACATCCCTGGCTTATTCAATCTTCCTTTGCGTCCCTTTTCTTTCAATCCTGATGACACCCTTGCAAATCACCCCTGCACTGGCTCCATCTTCCCTGCAATGCTGTAATCAGAACAGTCCACGGTTCTTTGGCTGGGGTCTCACTAACACAGTGGTGAGTGAATTTGTCCATGCTGGTTCAGGAGCCTGATGGTTGTAGAGTCATAACTGTAGTGAATCTGGTGGTGTGGGACCTCCTGTCTGATGGTAGTAGGGAGAACAAGGCATGGGTGTTTGGCTGAAGGGCTTCTTCCTGTGCTGTACTCTCCCATGTTCTTTGTTCTAATTAACATAACAGCACTATTTTAGACTCACATATTTCATCACGGAAACAGGCCCTTCAGCCCATCCAGTCGCTGCCAGCCTCACCTTCTACCTAGTCCCATCTACCTGCACCTGGACCATAGTCCTCCATACCCTTCTCATCCACCTACCTATCCAAACTTACTCTTATTACAACTGAACCGGCGTCTACCACAGTCTGCTGGCAGCTCGCTTCACAGTCACTCACCCTCTGAGAGATCTGTGATGAAACTGCAGCATCTGGGTAAAATCCATAAAGTCACAAAAAGCACTGGAGGTCAGAATTGTTCACTTTGTAATCAATACAGTTTTTAGTTCTAGTGTTTTTAATATTGATGACCTTAATTCAATTAAAATAAATTGCAAGTTAAAATTTCCCCACCTCAGAAACACACAACTGTGATACGTTCAATAGGAGGTGGCAACCACCAGGCAGTTACCTACTGTTTAATCATTTAAAAGCAATAATTGTTGACAGTTCCTGGTGGAGGATGGGTTGCAATCAATTGAATTCTTTCCTGAAAATCAGATATACAATAAATTAACGTCTGGTGACAAAACACTTCAGATTACATTGCAAGTTCGAACTGCCACATGTGTGGGACAGGGAGGTTTAGAGCATAGCTTGTATAAGCAATACTAACACTAGCACACACAACTAACGAGGACCTTTCAAGAGGCCGTGCCTCAAGGAGGCAGCATCCATCACTAAGGACTCTCCCCATCCCTCTTCTCATTACTACCTTCAGGGAGGAGGTACAGGAGCCTGAAAATTCACACTGAATAAATCAGAAACAGCTTGTCCCCTCCACTGACAGATTCCTGAACAGTCTATGAACCCATCAACAATACCTTGTGATTCAATTTTATGCATCATTTTTTTATTTTGCAATTTATTGTAGTTTTGTGTCTTTGCAATCAACTGCTGCTGCAAAACAACAAATTTCACCTTATTTAAGTCAGTGATAATGAATCTGATTCTGAAGAAGCTATGAACTAAAAGTGGGCTTTAACTCAGAACCATCAGGACTTTGAAGGAGGGTCCTTATGAAGTGTCTCGGCCCAAAACACTGACTCTTTATTCCCCTCTGGAGATACTGCCTGACTTGCTGAGTTGCTCCAGCGTTTTATGTGTGTATTTTTTTCTGTGATAAATTCTTCTCTAATGGATCACTTCTGTGTGAACTCGTTCTCCAACCTCTATCTAGAGCCACTAGATGGCAGTGCAAACAACAGGAATTCTGCAGCTGCTGGAAATTCAAGCAACACACATAAAAGTTGCTGGTGAACGCAGCAGGCCAGGCAGCATCTCTAGGAAGAGGTGCAGTCGGCGTTTCAGGCCGAGACCCTTCGTCATGTGTGTTGTTAGATGGCAGTGCAAGACAGCTTTGATGGACAGGTCTGACCCAGCTGAGGATGTCTGCTGTCCAGGACCATTCTAGTCAATTCACAACTGTGAGATCAGGTGACCAATCACCAATTCTTCTGTCTCCCATTCTTCCTCCCCTGACTGTGGTCTCTCGATATTTTTACAAGAAAAGTTCAGTATAAACTTGCGGAAGAACCCTTTATCTCCTGACTTGGCAAGTTACAGCCTTTTGGAGCTTATGCTGAGTTGAATAACTTCCAGTAATGGTTCTGTTGCTGCCTCAGAGCCATCCCTTTTGTTCCTTTATTAGTCCTAATCCAACCATTCCTTCCTGTAATTCACTCCTTCTTTCCTTTTGGTTCGCTCTGTCACTCTCCAACCACCCAACCCTTTCTCTGCATCTTAGAACTTGGGATCTACCTGGATAAATGGGAACGATCTGGGCACCCGAAATCAGAACTAAGAACCTGGGATCTGGACTAGGCAACCAGTATCCAGATAAGTTATTCCGGATCAGGGATAGTTTGTTCCCTCACCAGTACCGACATCAATTTTAGATAAACTTTTTAAAGAATTGGTAAAGGCACTGTACGTGTCTGTTAATTATTATCCCCGCTCTAATCTCTTTCATTAGAATTAGAATTTTATTGCTTATATCCATCTCACAACACGAAGGAGCAAAAATCTTTATGTTGCATCTCTGTCACAATGTACACGCAATAATGTTTTCTCCAGAGGAACTCATTCTGACTATGGCCTATTTTATCCTGTGCCTCCAAGTACTCTGAGACCTGAGACTTCATCCTTAATAATCGACTCCAACATCTTCCCAACCATTGAGGTCAGATTAACTGTCTTACGGTTTTCTTTCTTCTGCCTCCCTCTCTTCTTGAAGAGTGGAATAACATTTGCAATTTTCCAGTCTATAGAAACATTCCAGAATCTAGTGATTCTTAAAAGATCATTACTAATGCCTCCACAATCTCTTCAGCCACCTCTTTCAGAACCCTGGGGTTTACACCATCTGGTCCAGGTGAGTTATCTACCTTCAGAACTTTCAGTTTCCCAAGAACCTTTTCTCTAGTTATGGTAACTTCACACACTTCATGACCCCTGACACCTGAAACTTCCACAATGCTGCTAGTGTTGTCCATAGTGAAGACTAACGCAAAATACTCATTCAGTTTGTTGGCCATTTCCTTGTCCTCCATTACTACCCCTCCAGCTTCATTTTCCAGAGTTCTGATATATGCACTCTTGACTCTCTTTTACACTTTACATATCTGAAGAAACTTTTGATATGCTGTTCAATATTATTGACCAGCTTATTTTTGTATTCCATCTCCACCTTCTTAATGACTTTTTAGTTGCTTTCTGTTGGTTTTTAAAAGCTTCTCAAACCTCTAACTTCCCACTAATTTTTGCTCTATTATATGCCCTCACTTTGGCTTTTATGCTGGCATTGACTTCTCTTGTTAGCCACGGTTGTGACATCTTGCCTTTAGAATACTTCTTCCTCTTTGGGATGTATATATCCTGTGCCTTCCAAATTGCTTCCAGAAATTCCAGCCTTTGCTGCTCTGCCGTCATCCCTGCCAGTGTTCATTTCCAATCAATTCTGGCCAACTCCTCTCTCATGCCTCTGTAATTCCCTTTACTCCACTGTAATACTGATACATCTGACTTTAGCTTCTTCTCAAATTTCATGGCAAATTCAATCATATTATGATCACTTTCCCCTAAGGGTTCTTTTATCTTAAGCTCTCTAGTCAGTCTGGTTCATCGCAAAAAACCCAGTCCAGAATAGCTGATCCTTTCATGGGCTCAACCACAAGCTGCTCTAAAAAAACATCTCATAGGCACTCTAGAAACTCCCCTTCCTGTAATCCAAACTACCTGCATATTGAAATCCCCCATGACTGTTGTAACATTGCCCTTTTGGCATGCATTTTCTATCTCTCATTGTAATTTGTAGACCACACCACATCCTTGCTACTGTTTTGAGGGTCTGTATACACTCCCATCAAGGTCTGTTTACCCTTGCAGTTCCTTACCTCTATCCACAATGATTTAACATCCTCCGACCCTCTGTCACCTCTTTCTAATGATTTGATTTCATTTTTTTACCAACACACAATGCTGCCCCGTCTACTTTCCTGCCTGTCCTTTCAATACAATGTGTATCCTGGGACATTAAGCTCCCAGCTATAATCTTTCAACCGTGGTTCAATGATGCCTACAACATCATACCTGCCAATCTGCAACTGTGCTGTAAGTTTATCTACATTATTCCATATACTGCGCACACTCAAACGTAACACCTTCAGTCCAGTAGTCACCCATTTTGATTTTGTTCCCCTTTTACATTGTAACTATTGACTGCAATTTTGCCCCATCAACAGCAGCTCCCCACTACACATTGCCTGTTTTTGTAAACCAGCTACCTCATCTTCGGCTTTATCATCTGTCTTTCCTACGATACTTCTTGCATTGAAGTGTAGGCAGCTCAGGACACTAGTTGCACCCTGCTCAACCTTCTGATTCCTAACTTTGTCTGTGGTCTTACCAAGATCCGCCTCCACAACCTCTCCACTCACTGCTCTGGCACTCTGGTTTCCATCTCCGTGCATCTCTAGTTTAAACACCACCGTGCAGTATTACTAAATCTTCCCACTAGAATATAAGTTCCCCTCCAGTTCAGGTGCAAACCGTCCCTTCTATACAGGTCCCAGCTTCCCAAATCTTGGGACGATTCAAAATACTTATGCCCTCCCTCCTACACCAACTTTTTAGCCATGTATTAAATTGTATAATCTTCCTAGTTCTGGCCTCACTAGCACGTGGCATGGGTAGCAACCCTGAGATCACAACCCTGGAGGTCCTGTCATTTAACTTAGCACCTAATTGCCTGAATTCTCTATGCAGAACCTTGTCACTTGTCCTACTCCTGTCATTGGTACCTACATGGATCATGTCTTCTAGCTGTTCACCCACCCACTTGAGAATGCTGGGGGCTCAATCCGAGGTATCCAGGACCTTGGCACCTGGGAGACAATACACCATCTGGGAATCTCGTTATTGCCCTCAGAGCCTCCTGTTTGTTCCCCTAACTAATGAATCCTCTATTACCACAGCTTGCCTCTTGTTCCCTGCTTCCCGTCTGAGTCTCAGAGGCAGACTCAGTATCAGAGACCGACCACTGTGATTTTCCTCTGTTAGGTCAACTCCTCAACAGTATCCAAAGTGGTATACCTGTTGTAGAGGGGGTTGACCACAGGGGTAGTCCACACTGGCAGCTTAGCCCCTTTCCCCCTCCTGACTGTCACCCAGTTTCCTGTGTCCTGCACCTTGGGTGTAACTATCTCTCTATATGTCCTATCTACCACCCCCTCGGCCTCCGGAATGATCCGGAGTTCATCCAGTTCCACCTCCAGCTCTTTAATGTGGAGTGTTAGAAGCTGCAGCTGGATGCACTTCTCGCAGCTGTAGTTGTCAGGAATACTGGAGGTCTCCCTGCCTTCCCACATCCCACAAGAGGAGCACTGCACTATCCTGTCTGGCATCTCTACTGCCCTAGCTGAGCAGATATCAAGAAGGGAATGAAAGAGAATGTAACTTTGAACTTTTCGTTCCTTTGCTTTCTCTCACTGAAGCCTTGAAGAGCTAAAGCCTCAAGATCACCACTCTGACTCCGTCCTGTCAGACGATAGCCACTGCACGTCTCTACCTTCCTTTAATTTGTTCTTGCTAATGCTGATTGGTCACTGGTCAAAGCAGTATTATACTGCAATGACCTGCTGCTCCCTTTTCTACTCGGGCAGTGGGCCCAAGTCCACCTAGCTCCCTGAATTCCCTCTGCAGAACCTCGTCACTCATCCTACCTATTTCAGTGGTACCTACATGGACGACGACTTCTGACTGTTATAGAAGTGTATAAGATCATGAGGGGCGTAGTCAGGGTGAATGCACTCTATTTTTCTCCAGGGTTGGGGAATTAAGCACTAGAGGGAGTAGAGAGGGGAGAAATTTAATAGGAACTTGAACAAATTTTGTACACAAAGGGTAGTATGTATGTTGAATGAGCTGTCGGGGAGGTTGTTGAGGCAGGTAGGGAAACAGAAACAGGTCCTTCAGCCCAACCGGTTCATTCCAATCAAGACGCCCCATCCAAGCTAATCCACAACTTTCTGAACCTTCCCCTGTCCAACTGTCTTTGAAAAGATTCTGTTGAATCTGCCTATACTGTACAGTTCTAATTGTTTACCTGCACTGCACTTTCTCCATAAGTGTAACACAATATTCTGCTTTCTGTCTTGCCTTTTATTCTCCCTTGAATGATCGGGCTGGTTGGCATGCAAATAAAACGTTTCACTGTTTCTCAGTATATATGACAATAATAAACCAATTCTTTGAGAGAAAATAGTTCAAAGCTCAAAAGTTCAAAGTAAATTTATTATCAAAGTACATATACGTCACCATATATAACCCGAGATTCATTTTCTTGCGGGCATACTCAATAAATCCATGCTAGAATAACAACCATAATAGAATCAATGGAAGACGGCACCATCTTGGGTGTTCAACCAGCGTGCAAAAGACAACAAGCAGTGCAAATACAGAAAGAAAGAAATAATAACAATAAATAAATATTGAGAACATGAGAGGAAGAGTCCTTGAAAGTGAGTCAATTGGTTGTGAGAACATTTCAATGACAGGGCTAGTGAAGTTGAGTGAAGTTATCCCCTTTGCCTGCTCCTGAACCTGGTGGTGTGAGCTCCGAGCTTCCTGTACATTCTTCCTGATGGCAACAGCGAGAAGAGAGCATGCCCTGGGTGATGGGGGTCCGTGCTGACGGATGCTGCTTTCCTACGACAACATTTCGTGTAGATATGCTCAGTGGTGGGGAAGACCTTACCTATGATGGACTAAGCAATATTCACTGTCTTTTGTAGGATTTACAATGTAGCTGAATCTGTGTTAATTTTACAATAACAACAGCAATAAGGGTAAATCAAGCCAAAGGGGCACCACATCTCCATAGTGATGTTAGATTCACCTGAGATTCCTTGACACAATTCTGAACCACCCACTTCACCCGCTCCAGGAATATGTTGCATTTGGTTTCCTCTCCTAATTCAGTTAGGGACGTGGGTCAGTGTTTATTGCCCCTTCCTAGGTGCCCTCAGGGAGTTGCTGGTGAGTCACCACTCATGAACGGGCTGCAACAAATATGGAGCAATCTCCATAGTGTCCAAACAGGGAAGGAGGTTTGCGCTATACATGAGCAGAAGATTTGGAGATATCTGCACGGGGTTCTTGTGGGTAGTTTAATCATTAAGAAGGGAAAGAGAATCATTAAATTGTTGGAGAAGACCATTTGGTCTATGCCAACTTCCAAAGGAACAAAACGTTCCCCTAAACTGTCCCCATTGCTCTGTAAATCAGTCTCCCTCCAGTGCCCATCCAATTCACTTTTAAAGGCCCAGCTTGTACCAGCTCCCGCTCCACAAGCAATGAGTTTGTCCTCACTAGGGTGGCGTGGTGGTTAGTTCAATCACTTTACAGCCCCAAAGATTACTGGTCGGGTTTCAATTCACTGTCAGTGCTGAGGAGCCTGTTTCTGTGCCGTGGTGCTCTGTGACTCTCTCTGTGACAGCCCCTACTGATAAAGAAGTCCTCGGTCAGTGGCACAGTGGCACAGCTGGTAGGGTCACTGCCTCAGAGTTCCAAAGACCCGGGTTCACTGTGTGAAGTGGTGACCACAGGGGTTTTCAGTTTATTCCTGCATCCCAAAGATGTGAGCATTGGTAAGTTAACTGTTAATCACCCCTCATGTGTGGGTGAGTGGTAGAATCTGGGGGGGGGGGGAGTATTGAGCGGAGTGTGGCAGTATAAAATGGGATTCATGAATATGGGTGATTAATGGCCAGCAGGAACTCAATGGGCCACAGGGCCTGTTTTGTATTTTGTTTTGCCAACTACCTCATATCCTGGTTTATTCAGCCAGTTTTTCCTGGAAACAGATCACTCTGTAAGTTCAGATTTCCCTGGATTTGGGATCTTCTCTCGGAGATCCACTCCAGCTTCACCACCCTCTCCACAAAGCTGAATCAAAATAAACCCCTTCCGCACCACATTTTTGCTCCGACTCCAGCTTCTGCACTCCTACTCTGGAGCCAAAAACCCTCATCCTGCACCCATTTTCGTAAGTCTTCCCTTCACCCTTTCAGGAACTGTCATGTCCTCCTCAAAGATCCATTGACCAGAACTCAGCGTAAAGTTATTATTACTGACATATGTCATGACATTTGCTGTTTTGCGGCAGCAGAACAGTGTAAGACATAAAAATTGCTATAAGTTACAATATAAATAATTAATAAATAACACATAGATGGATAGATAGACAGATATTGTAAAGGAGGAACAGTGAGGTAGTGTTCATGAAATTATGGATTGTTCAGAAATCTGATGATGGAGAGGAGAAGCTTTTTCCGAATCATTGAGTGTGACTCTTCAGGCTCCTGTACCTCCTCCCTGATAGTAGTAATGAGAAGAGAGCATTTCCCAGCTGTCAAGTACTCCATCGGTGGCCTAATCAGTGTGTGGTACAAAGTCATCAAGCCATACAGCATATTCCACATTCTGCTTTCTTTTCCCTTTTGTATTTCCTTGCTATATTTATCTGTGGATTGATCTGTTATGGATGGCACACAAAACAGAAGCACACAAAACACCAAATTTTAGTAAAAGTGAATTGTTTCCTTTAAATGAATCTTTATTAGATTATGAGAACTCTCAGTTTTCATTTACTGTCATTTAGAAATGCATGCATTAAAAAATGATACAACGTTCTTCCAGAATGATATCACAAGAAAACACAGGACAAACCAAAACTAAAACTGACAAAACCACATAATTATAACATATAGTTACAACAGTGCAAAGCAATACCATAATTTGATGAAGAGCAGACCATGGGCACGGTAAAAAAAAGTCTTAAAGTCCCGATAGATTCATCATCTCACGCAGGCGGCAGAAGGGAGCAACTCTCCCTGCCATGAAACTCCAAACGTCGCCAACTTGCTGATGCAGCACTATTGGAAGCACCCGACCGCAGCGGACTCTGAGTCCGTCCGAAAACTTTGAGCCTCCGACCAGCCCCTCCGACACAGCCTCTCCGAGCACCATCCTCTGCCGAATACTTCGACCCCACCCCAGCCACTGAGCAACAAGCAAAGCTGAGGACTCGGGGCCTTCCCCGCCGGAGATTTTGGACCACACAGTAGCCGCGGTAGCGAAGCAGGCATTTCAGAAGTTTCAGCAGATGTTCCTCCGTGCTCTCAAGTCCGTCTCCATCAAATCAGGATTGTGCACGGCACCCTACTTGACAAATAACAGACATCACCACCGGAGTGGCCGCTGCGAGCTGTGTCGCGCCACCATCTTCCCTACGGAATCTGTCTCGATATATGATAATACTCCTTTTAAAGTCACGGATTCTTTTAGATGTTTATGTGTTGTAATTACTAAAAAATAAAGCCAATTTCATTCCCTTGGTAGACTCTATGAAGTATTTATTTAGTAGATGGAGTCCACTTACATTTTCACTTGTCGGTCATATCCATATAGTTAAAATGATGATTTTATGAAAATGTTTATATTTATTTCAGAATATCCCTGTTTTTTTGACTAAGAAGTTTTTTGATCGGATTGATTCTATTAGTTTATCTTTTATTTGGAATAATAAAAGACCAAGAATTAGTAAATGCCACTTATAAAAGTTGAAAAAGGATGGAGGTCTTTCTTTGCCTAATTTAAGAATGTATTACTGGGCTGTTAATGTGCGATACATGTCCTTTTGGTTATATTGGGTTGATAAGAACGATCGGCCAATTTGGGTAGACCTGAAATTGAAAGCTGTGAAACTGTTTTACTTAACCTCGTTATTGGGAGTTGTTTTACCTATACAATTAGCTAAAGTTGCTAATTTAAACCCATACCCTGTGATTAGGCATTCTTTACAAATTTGGCTCCAGTTCCGCAATTTTTTTAATCTTAAAAAATTTAAACTTTGTTCTTTAATTTATCGAAATTACTTTTTTAAGCCTTCTTTGAGTGATCCATTTTTTTTACTTTGGAAAAATAAAGGTATTAATTCTTTTTTGGATTTATTTAAAGAAGGTAAATTGATGTCTTTTGAACAATTAGTTGATAAATACTCTCTTTCATACTCACACTTTTTACAATACCTTCAAGTTATACATTTCTTACAAAAATAATTAAGTAATTTTCCTTATATATTGGAGGCTGACCTGTTAGATACTATTATGAGTATGAACCCTTTGATAAAGGGTTCAATTGGAAGAATTTATAATTTATTATTACAATGGGATAAGCGTCCTTTGTCTAAGATTAAACAAGATTGGGAGAAGGAACTCAATTTGACTTTTATTGGATGTGGATTCTAAAGCTGGTAACTCTTCTTCGATCTGTGCTAGTCATTCACCAATCCAATTTAAAATTGTACATTGTTACCATCTGATGAAGGAGCGACTGTCTAAAATATTTCCTAATGTTGATAGTTTTTGTGATAGATGTAAAACTGAGACAGCTACACTGACACTTGTTCTATTCTGGAACAGTTCTGGAAGTCAGTTTTTTTGACAATTTCTAAAGCACTTAAAATTAATATACAACCTAACAAATTAACTGTGCTTTTTGGAATAATCCCTCAAAATATCCATGGTATCTCTGTGTCTGACCAACATGTTATTGCATTTGTTACATTGATAACCAGGAGGACCATTTTGTTGAAGTGGAAGGATACATCAGCTCCCACTTTGTCACAATGGTTCTCTCAAGTGATGTTATGTTTTAGTTTGGAGAAAATTAGAAGTCGAACCTTTGAACCTTTATTTGATTTTGAGAAAAGATGGGGTTCATTTGCTCGTTATTATCATTTGAGTTAATTGATAGATTTTCTCTGCGATCTAATTGTAAATTTTGTTTTTTTTTTCTTGCTGGTGGTTTGATGTTTATCTTTAGAAGCTTTTTGTATGATGCATGACTCCAGGGTTGTACACCTAATGGGTTTTTCCCCCCACTTTTCTGCTTAGTAGGGTTTTTTTATTATCACAAAAATTTTTCAATCTTTCATGTTTTTTTTCCTTGAGACATTGTAAGTGTTGCTTACTTCGATGTACTTGTTATTTTTTAATTAATAATAATAATAATGATAAAAAGATTTGAAAAGAAAGAAAACACTGTATCTTGGTACATGTGACAATCATAAACCAATTACCAGTCACCACCGTGGAAACAAGCTCATTGGCATCATCAAGCCTTTTACACTAATCCCATTTTATTCTTCCCAATTTCCTGTCAACTCCCCCCAGATTCTCTCACTTACCTACACACCAGGACCAATTCATAGCAGTCAATTAACATAACAACCCACAGCTGGGAGGAAACTGGGCCAATTGGAGGAAGCCCACATGGTCATAGAAAGAACTGCAAACTCCACACTGACAGCACCTGGGTTCCTGGAACTGTGAGTCAGCAGCTCTACCAGATACACCACTGACTCTGTTGAAGGTAAGGGAGATGAAACCAACAAGGGACTAGGAATATGGGAGAGGGAGGTGGGGGAATGAAAGACAAATAAAAAGAAGGAAGGAGAAAGAGGGAGGGAATGAGGAAAACTGTAAAGGATGAAAGAGGGAAATGAAATAGAAGTAGTAAAGAAAGATATAGGGAGAGAGACAGAATAGTAGAGGCAGTAAATATGTTGATAGACTTACTAGCATCGTCTGTGAAGTCAAAGTTGGTGCCAAGTTCAGCGTGGATAAGGTGGTAGTGGTCTGGGTCACCAAGTGCTGACAGAAGGATCAACAGCACTGCACCATTGATTAACTAACAAGAGAAAATTAAGTCATTAGTTTCACATTAGCGTGTGCAAAAGCAAGGTTCAGTAAATATTCAAACAGACTGACTTGTTTCCATTAGTAAATCAATACAATGTATAAGCTGTCCACACTTCTGGCTGTCAGTGAAGCAGCTGGCACAATCAAAGAGCCCATCCTCCCTGGTCATTCCCTCTTCCTTCGGACAGAAGACACAAAAGCTTGAATGCTCATACCACCAGGCTTGAAGACAGCTTCTATTTTGCTGTTATAAGACTATTAATAGTTCCTATGATAAGTTGCACTCTTGACCTCACAATCTGCCTCTTTATGATCTTGCACCTCATTGTTAACCTTTCTCTGGAGCTGTTACACTTTATTCTGCATTCTGTTGTTGTTTGACCTTGTTCTAGTTCAATGCTCTACGTAATGATTTTATCTGTATGAACAGTATGTAAGGCAAGCTTTTCTCAGTATGTTGCTACCTGTGACCACAATAAACCACTTCCATCTCAATTTCATTGCTGCATCCTGAACAGTCTCTGAGAAATTACAGAGTTTATATAACCTTTCATCTATGGTATGGAAACTGCACTGCACTGCACTGGACAGGAAGACTTTACAGCAGGTAGTCAAAACTGCCCAATGCATCACCAAGATGAGCTATCAAGGACATATCTACAGAAAGGTACCATAAAAAAAGGCCAGCAATGTCATGAAGGGTCTCACCCACCCTACTCATGGACTGATTGTCCCACTACCATCAGGAAGGAGGCTACATAGCAACTACGCCAGGACCAACAGACTCAAAATGCTAGTCCTGGACTTATTTCATAATTTACTGGCATAATTTACATATTACTATTTAACTATTTATGGTTTTATTACTATATTATTTATGGTGCAACTGTAATGAGAAACCAATTTCCCCCGGGATCAATAAAGTATGACTATGACTAAAAACAATTACTTTCCCCAAGCAGTAAGGCTGATCAACACTTCCACCTACTAACTCACCCCACCACACTCCCCAGCACCATTAATTTATCATTTCCTGTCAGTCACCTTATTTACAGATATTCCTATTCCACTTCATGTACATGGAAAGTATCTATTTTGCTATCCTATGTATTTATATTTATTGTGTTTGTTTTACTATTGTGTTCTTTATCTTACTGTGTTTTTATATGCTGCACTAGATCTGGAGTAACAATTATTTAGTTCTCCTTTACACAAGTGTACTAGAAACAATCTTGAGTTCAATTAATATAGGTAACAGCTAAGCTTATAAATGCCTGGATGGGTGTTGGTATTAGGATTGGTTTGACTTGCTCTTGTACCCAACTGTGTTTATGTGGCAGGTCCAGTTGTGTTTCTAGATATTGATGATGCCAGGGTATTGATGAAGGGGTCTCGGTATTGGTAAAGCTACTGAGTGTTAGGGGTAGTGGCTAGACTCTCTCTTGTTGGAGGTGACCGTGCCTGCCATGAACGCTTATAATCCCGTACTTGATTTTCTTTGAACCTGCGCATGTATGTTAAATCAGAATCAGGTTTATTGTCACTGACACATTGTGAAATTTATAGTTTTATGGCAGCAGTACAGTGCAAAACATCAAATAAATTACCTGCAAGTTAAAATAATAAATAGTGTAAAAGAAGAATAACAAGGTAGCGTTCCTGGCTTTGGTGATGTGCTGAGTTTTTTTTAATGTAGCAAGGAGAGAGAATTTTTGCCACAACACTTGGCTTTGAACCAATTTGAGTGAATTGTACAAAATCAGCCAGTTTGCAACAATAACATAGTTTATGTGGAACACTGTCTCAGAGGACAGTTCTGCCCATGGATTGAATGAAAATATGTCTGTTTATTGCTCTGTTTATTGTGTATCAATTACCCATCTAGACTTAAGGGACCACTGAAAATTTAATGACGAGACTGCTTCAGTTACAACAATTATATTCTCATGTGACTTGAATTGTGATGGATATTTGTTACCGCTTACTGCTTTTGCTAAACTACTGGAGAGTTTCCTTTATCATTAAAGAATTGACCAGTATCAGAAGCTGTTTTATGTAATGAATAGCTGGTGAATGAATCCAGAAGATCAAATTCTGGTTATTCTCCATTCCAGTACAACTGCAGATCGTATTGCAGTTCTGCTGATATTTAATGGCCCGTCTATTAAACTATTGCTCTTTGCAAAGTGTTTGGATGAGTGACCCACTGCTGTATTTGGCAGAGCAGATGGGTTGAATGGCCTGATTCTGCACCCATGTCTTTTGGTCTTATGGTATTTCAACATAAAAAGACAGTGGATGGGTATTTGGGTAAGAAAGGCTTAGAAGGATTTGGTCCAAAAGTTGTCAAGTGGGACTAGCTTGAATGGGGCATCTTGGCTGGCATGGACGTTGGGCTGAATGGCCTGTTTTTGTGCTGCATTACTCTACAACTCTATAATTACTGGGGCCTAGTCGCATTCATTCTGTGTTTCCAAAACAAAAGAAACTAATCTAATGTGGAGTGAAGCAGATAATGCTGCCAAAGTTGAGTCAATGAGGGTGGAGATGCACATGAGCCAGAAGTGTGAAGGTGAGTTGGAGGGTGTCATGGAACCATAGAGCACAAAGCAGGCTCTTTGCTTCACTGAGACCACGCCGACTTTCAACCATCCTTTGACTCACTCTAAACTTTTATTGATGCACTACAGAAAGCATCCTACCCAGATGCATCGTGGCAACTGTCTGGCTGTGCCAGCAAGAAACTGCAGAGGGTTGTGGGCACAGCTCAGCACATCACAGGAACCAGCCTCCCCTCCACAGGCTTTCTCTATACTTCTCACTGCCTTGGTAAAGCAGCCTCCATAATGAAAGACCCCACCCACCCCAGACATTCTGTCCTTCCCCTCTCCCATCAGGCAGAAGATATGTGCCTGAAAGCATATACCACCAGGCTCAAGGACAGCTTATAACCATATAACCATAAAACAATTACAGCACGGAAACAGGCCATCTTGGCCCTTCTAGTCCATGCCAAACTCTTACTCTCACCTAGTCCCACCGACCTGCACTCAGCCCATAACCCTCCATTCCCTTCCTGTCCATATGCCTATCCAATTTAATTTTAAATAACAAACCTACTCTACCCCATGGTTATAAGACTCTTGAATTGTTCCCCCAATATAATAAGATGGACTCTTGACCTTACAATCTACCTTTTTGCGACCTTGCATTTTACTGTCTACCCACACTGCACCTTCTCTGTAACTGTAACACCTTATTCTGTATTCCGTTATTGTTTTCCCTTGTACTGCCTCAAAGTACTGTGTAATGAATTGGTCTGTACGAATGGCAGGCAACACAAAGTTTTTCACTGTACTTCAGAACATGTGACAATAATGAACAAATTTTCCAATTTAATCTAATCTGGCGTTAATCCTATTTTCTACTGGCTCCACCTTCTCATCAAATTGCAGATTCCACCACTCACCTACACTGGCAGCAGTTGACCTACACATCAACATGTTTTTAGGATGTAGGAGGAGACTGCAGCATCCGGAGGAAATTTGTGCAGTCACAGGGAGAACGTGCAGATTCCACGCACTGAAATCCAGGTGGAGGCAGCAGCTCTGTTAACTGTACCATTTCATGGCAAGCACGAGAGGGCACAGTTTTAAGGTGCTTGGAAGTAGGTACAGAGGAGATGTCAGGGGCAAGTTTTTTACGCAGAGGGTGGTGAGGGCACGAAATGGGCTGCCGGCAATGGTGGTGAAGGTGGATACGATAGTGTCTTTTCAGAGACTTCTGGAAAGGTACATGGAGATAAGAAAAATAGAGGGCTACGGGTAACCCTAGGTAATTTCTAAAATAAGTACATGTTTGGCACAGCATCATGGGCTGAAGGGCTTGTATTGTGCTGTAGGTTTCTATGTTTCTACTGAGTCATCGGATTCCTCGCTTCAATTCAGCATTGGACAAATTTACATATTAAGGAAAAAATAAAAAGGCAAACACCTTCCCCATACCCACAGAAGCCTCCCAAACCCTCCCCAGATGGAGGCGGCCCCTTCTTTATTCACAGCTATTTCCCGGGTTATCCTCTTGTGCAATAAACTCACCATCAGATTTCTGAATGGTGTATGAGCCCATGAACACTACCCCTCTGTTCCTCTTTTGCGCTATTTTTGTAACTTATAGTAGTTTTTATGTCTTGCAGCCCGGCTGGTGGCGTAGTGGCATCAGTGTCGGACTTTGGGATGAAAGGTCCTGAGTTCGAATCCAGCCGGCTCCCCTGCACGCTTTCCATCCGTGCTGGGTTACGAGCTGGTGATCTCTTTGGAAACTCACCCGGCAGGAGACAATGGCTGTAACTTGCCTCGTATGCGGTTCCCCACTACGTCAGAGAGGTGTGGAGGGAAGTTGTCCGCTAATCGGAGAAACTCCGGATGCAAAGTACCTTTCCTTCCTTTATGTCTTGCACTGTACTACTGCCACAAAAACTTCATGACATTTGTCAGTGATAATAAACCGGATTCAGATTTTAATACCTTATTATGGCCATTGCATTCTATGTCTTCTCGCACTACACTTTCTCCATGACTGTAACACTGTATACTGCATTCTGTTACTGCTTTCCCCTTGCACTCTGCTGTTCTTGTGTTCTGTAAGGAGTCTCTGTATGTCCTCCCCATGGGTTTTCCTGGGTTGCTCCGGTTTCCTCCCACAGTCCAAAGACATACCGGCTAGGTTTATTGGTCATTGTAAATTGTCCCATGATTGGGTTAGGGTAAAATTGGGATTGTGGGTTTGCAGGGGTCGTGTGGCTCGAAGGGCCAAAAGGGCCTCCTCTGCACTGTGCTGCTAAATAAATAAAAAGAAACCAATTACAAATTACACCTGAAGTTTGCTGATCGTGCAGCCTCAATCGGTTCCTCAGTTCTTCCTCTGACGCAGCCTCTTGATGAGGAAGACTGCTCCCAGTCTGGTCCTGTGGGTTGGGGCAATGTGGGAAGCTCAGGCTCTCCCACGAATGGGACTGCAGGTGGTTGATAGGGTAGGTGGGTGGGTATTTGGCAAAATGGTGCAATCCCTCTGGTGTTTACTCAGGGCCTCTGAGACTGGGGCCTTCTCAGAACCATCCTAAATAATCCTCCCCCACCTTGAGCTGTCATGGTCAGTGGTTCCCGGGAGTTGATGGGGGTGTTGCAGATCTTCAAGTAGACTAAGCTTCAGTTTTGTGCAACGCAATCTAATGGCTACCAGTAGAACAACCCAAAGCTCTCTAGTTTAACCTGGTGGCTGAAATATGAAATTGTTCAAGCTGAACTCCCGGATGTTAATATTCACAGTTAAGTGCGGTGATCAGAACTGGAAGCAGCATTGCAGCTGGGATAAATCCACTTCAGCCTAATGCGGCCTTTAACTCCCCTGACTTTGCAGTCAGTTTCTGGATGACAAGAGCTGACTTGCTTTACTTACTTCCCTCTGATCTGATCCTTTTAAAGATCGTTTTACGTGCAGAGATATCTTTGGGTCCAAGTCCATAACTCGCTGAGAGTGGTCACACATGCAGCTGGGGTGGTAAAGAAAAGCATGTGGCACGCTGCCTTTCACTGGTCGGAGCATTGAGCGTAAGATTCAGGAAGTCGTGCAGCAGCTTTGGTGAGGCTGCACTTGGAATCCTTATAAAGAGACTCCATTGCAATTCCTTCATTGTTTCCTCAAAACATACGGTTACTGTAGATTACCCTATTGCAAATTCATGCTAACTCTTTAATTTACTCAAACTTCTCCAAGTGCCTCTTGATTATTTTCCTGCTAATTTCTTCTAAAACCTTAGCTACCATTGATGTCAAACTAGCCAGCCTGTGGATACTAGAAATGCTGCTACAGCCTTATTTGAAGTAGGATGTCACTTTCCAACCCTATATCACCTTGTCCTAACATTAGAGAGGTTGGAAGATCCGAGTCCATTCGTTTAATTTGACTCCATTTCCCTTGGTAAGACCTCCAGTGCTGGCCATCACACTGATGCCAGGCCTCACTGCCCATAAAGGTTAAAACACAGAACACAGAGCAGTCCAGCACAGTAAGGGCCCTTTGGCTCACCAGGATGTCCCAGTGAAGTGTGCTGTTTGTCTCAATGACCAGCAGAGTCTGAGGATGTGCTGGGGGCAGCTGGCATGTGGCACTTTGCTTCTGGTGCCAACGTAGCATTCCTACAATTATTAACCATGGGCAATATGTCTTTGGACTCTGGGAGGAAATTGGAGCAGCAGGAGGTATCCCACGTAGTCACGGAGAGAACGTACAAACTCCTTACAGACAGCAGCGGGAATTGAACTCTGCTGGCGCTGTAGAGCATTACACTAACCGTTGTGCTA
Organism: Mobula hypostoma; assembly: GCF_963921235.1. NCBI lineage: Eukaryota > Metazoa > Chordata > Chondrichthyes > Myliobatiformes > Myliobatidae > Mobula > Mobula hypostoma. The sequence continues at coordinate 175,167,883 of NC_086097.1, forward strand.
CCACAAGATAACTCTTCCCTCCTACACAGTCCATAACCCTCCATTTTTCTCTTTCATCCATGTGCCCATCTAAGAGTCTCTTAAATCTCTTTAATGTAACAGCCTCCACCACCAGCCCTGGCAGTGCAGTTCACCCTATCCGTTATCCCATCCGCCTCTCTTTCTACCAATCTTCTGTCACGATCTTCCCACATAGTAAACACCAATAAATGAATGTGCTAACTTCTTTTGTACTCCATGCTGCTCAACGTAGACCAACTGGAAAGTGGGCAAAGGAACGACAGATGGAATTTAACTCGGAGAAGTGCTAACGGATGCATTTTGGGAAGCTAAGCAGGACGTACACTGTGAACGGCAGGGCCCTGGGGGTGTTGTAGAGCAGAGAGACCTTGACGTACGAATGCATAGTTCCCTGAAAGTAATGACACAGTGAGGAAGGTTTTTGGCACACTTTCCTTATCCGCTGAGGATCTGAGTACAGGATATGAGGCATCATGTGAAAAATGCACAAGACATTTGTGACACACCATCTGTGGACTTTCTCATATTTCAGATGTTAATGAGACTGCTCCTGAAATATTGCGCAGGTTTCTGGTCACCGTACTACAGGAAAGATGTTACTGAGCTAGTGAGGGTGAAGAAGAGCTTCACAAGGATGTTTCCATCACTGGAGAGCTTGGCCGTAAGGGGAGACGGGGTCACTGGAGAGCTTGGCCGTGAGGGGAGACGGGGTCACTGGAGAGCTTGGCCGTGACGGGAGACGGGGTCACTGGAGAGCTTGGCCGTGACGGGAGACGGGGTCACTGGAGAGCTTGGCCGTGACGGGAGACGGGGTCACTGGAGAGCTTGGCCGTGACGGGAGACGGGGTCACTGGAGAGCTTGGCCGTGACGGGAGACGGGGTCACTGGAGAGCTTGGCCGTGACGGGAGACGGGGTCACTGGAGAGCTTGGCCGTGAGGGGAGACGGGGTCACTGGAGAGCTTGGCCGTGACGGGAGACGGGGTCACTGGAGAGCTTGGCCGTGACGGGAGACGGGGTCACTGGAGAGCTTGGCCGTGACGGGAGACGGGGTCACTGGAGAGCTTGGCCGTGAGGGGAGACGGGGTCACTGGAGAGCTTGGCCGTGAGGGGAGACGGGGTCACTGGAGAGCTTGGCCGTGACGGGAGACGGGGTCACTGGAGAGCTTGGCCGTGACGGGAGACGGGGTCACTGGAGAGCTTGGCCGTGACGGGAGACGGGGTCACTGGAGAGCTTGGCCGTGACGGGAGACGGGGTCACTGGAGAGCTTGGCCGTGACGGGAGACGGGGTCACTGGAGAGCTTGGCCGTGGCCGGAGAGCTTGGCCGTGACGGGAGACGGGGTCACTGGAGAGCTTGGCCGTGAGGGGAGACGGGGTCACTGGAGAGCTTGGCCGTGAGGGGAGACGGGGTCACTGGAGAGCTTGGCCGTGAGGGGAGACGGGGTCACTGGAGAGCTTGGCCGTGAGGGGAGACGGGGTCACTGGAGAGCTTGGCCGTGACGGGAGACGGGGTCACTGGAGAGCTTGGCCGTGACGGGAGACGGGGTCACTGGAGAGCTTGGCCGTGACGGGAGACGGGGTCACTGGAGAGCTTGGCCGTGAGGGGAGACGGGGTCACTGGAGAGCTTGGCCGTGACGGGAGACGGGGTCACTGGAGAGCTTGGCCGTGACGGGAGACGGGGTCACTGGAGAGCTTGGCCGTGAGGGGAGACGGGGTCACTGGAGTGCTTGGCCGTGAGGGGAGACGGGGTCACTGGAGAGCTTGGCCATGAGGGGAGACTGGGTCACCAGCAGCTGTTTCCCTGGGGCACTGGAGGTATGAAAGGTGCTGAATAAAATTGAGGGGTATAAACTGGGTGGTCACAGTCTTTCTCTGTGGAGGGAGTATGTTTAAAGTGAAGGAGGAAAAATTTAAAGGGGACCTGAAGAACATTCTTTTTCATGCAGAGAATGTGACAGATGTGGGTACAATTGCAACATTTTAATGACACTTGACTGGGTACATGGACAGGAAATGTTTAGGGAATATGAGCCAAACAGAGGCAAATGAGTGTAGCTCAGGTGGACACCTTTGTTGGCTTGGATGAGCTGGGTGAAAGGGCTATTTCTATGCTATTTAAGTTGCTGATGACACCAAGGCCATTGGCTGAGTTAAAGGTAGGATCAGCATATAGGATGGAAATTGAAAATCTGGCTGAGTGGTGCCACCACAACATCGTACTCAACTTCAGCAAAACCGAAGAACTGATAATTAACGACAGGAGGAGGAAACCAGGGAGCCGTGAGCCAGTCCTCATCAGGGCATCAGAGGTAGGGAGGGTCAGCAGCTTTAAATTCCTCAGCGTTATCATCTCAGGGGACCTGTCCTGCGCACAGTGTGTAATCACCATTATAAAGAAAGCATGGCAGCACTTACTTCGAAGTTTGCAGAGTTCAGCATGTCATCTAAAACTTTGACAAACTTCTATAGATGAGCTCTGAAGAGTATATTGACAGGTTGCATCACAGCCTGGTATGGAAACACCAATGCCCTTGAATGGGAAATCCTACAGAAAGTAGTGGATTCAGTCCAGTCCATCATGGGTGAAGCTCTCCTCACCACTGAGCACAACAAGAAGGAGCACTGCGTGAGGAGGGCAGCATCCATCATCAAAGTACCCCAGCCCACCATCCAGCCATACTCTCTTCTGGCTACTGCCATCAGGAAGAAGGTACAGGAACCTCAGGACCAACACCACCAGGTCTACGAACAGTTCTAATCTTCAACCATCAGGCTCTTGAACCAGAGAGGATGACTTCACTCACCCCATCACTGAACCGTGTCCACACCTATGGAACTCACTCACAGAGACAAACAGCATGGAAACAGACCCTTACCTCCTACAAGTCTGTACTAACCATTATTACTCTTTCCCCACCCCCCCACCATTTACATTAATCCTACTTTAATTCATTTAAAATTTTTTATCATATTCTCAGTAAATCTTCCCAGATTTTGCCACTCTTACATGGGGGGAAAATTAACCCACCACCCCAAACATCTTTGGGATAGGGAAAGAAACCAGTCACAGGGAGAATATCCACAGGGAAACTCCACAAAGACAGTGCCAGAGGTCAGACTCGAACCTGAATCTCCAGTGCTGTGAGGCAGAGGCTCTACTAGCTACACCACTGTGCTGCCCAACATTCCAGGAGGCAAAATGGGGAACCTCCAGTTTTCAGAGATGCCAGAGAAACTGCAGAGACTGGAAATCTGGAGCAAGACAGTGGGTCAGGCAGCATCTGCGGAGGGAAATGAATAGTGGACATTTTGGGTTGAGACCCTTCATCTGAAGCTTCAATTCACATTTTCCAGGGCAAGTTATATCCTTCATTAGGTACCTGAAGCTGCATGTGTTCCATCCTAAAACACTTAGCTGCCACTGCAGTGTGATTAAACTGGAGCAACTTCTCTAGAAAACAAGGCAGCAATTTTTGCACAACAAATATGCCAAAAAATGCAATGCAGTTGAGGTCAGAAGATCAGTTCTTTTTTAATTAGGTGCTGGATAAGCATCTAAGAACAACTATAAACCGATACCCACGCAATGATTGATGAAACCTTTGCATTATGTGCATTATAATAATCACAGGGAAATTTAATCTTCTTATGGACTGGGCTAACCAAATTAACAATAATGATGTGAGGGCAAATTCCGGCATGGAAAACGCTTGTGTTCCAGATCAATATGTTTAGAATTTGATGAGAGTGCAGAATTATTTCAGAGCAAGTGATGTAGAATGAGGAAGGATTAGAGCATAGAACATAGAACAGTACAGACCCTTCTGCCCACACTGTGGGCACCTACTCTGATCAACCTAGGGTGCGTAGGGCCCTGGACTGAGGTAGAACCTTTGACGTCTAGCAGCTGCACTCTACCTTGTAGGGTGAATGGGCATCACTGGTCCTCATCTGTCTGCTGAATCTCTCAGGTTTGCCTCCAGCTGGCACTGGAACATACTGCTTCAGCTGGCGAGCTAAACGATGTGAGGGGTTATGTTAACATGGCACCACTGGGAGAAGGACCTCGTTGACCAAGTCACCTGTCAGGGTGGGTAAGTTCCCCAAAGAATTACAACGGCCATGTGTTGGAGACGAGGGTGAGCCACCGAGTTGGAGGACATTGGCTATGGTCTGGCCCGGAGAGGGATGGTGTTCCCTGGCCTCACCAGCCCAAGACACGTGGCATATGTTAAAAAAAAAAAAAAAAAAATGGAAGTTTGCCCTGAAACCAAGGCCTTAAATATAAATGAAACTAATGAGAAAATTGTGAGCTGTGTGTTGGCTGTGATCGTTGGCCTAACAGTCAATGAGCTGTAATTACATATGAGAGCATTGAAATCTGGAGCAAAGAAACAAACTGCTGGAGGAACTGAGAAGGCCAAGCAGCAGCTGTGGAGGGAAAGGAATGGATGCCGTTTCAGGCTAAATGAGCAATGGCAGATATTCAAACTAAAAGGATCAGAAAGTAGAATGTCAATTGTAAAGGTACATAATAATGTCAGAGAGAAAGAGTAAGGAGTGGCAATATTTCAGAATTCCACAAAAGGGGGCTAGGAGCCAAATGTGGGCAGATGGGACAAGCTCTTTGGGCAACACAGTTGGCATGTCAACTTGGGCCGTAGACTATCTAACACTATGACTCTCTGACTGAAAGGGGAAAAGGAAAGGGGAACATCAGACCAGTTAAACTGGTTGGGAAATTGCAGGAAACAATTATTAACAGGTAGCAATAATGTCCTTAGAAAATAATAGGATTGTGCAGAATCAATAACGCATTTGGGAAAGAAAAGTAATGTTTAACAAATCCTTCGGAGATTATAACTATCATAGTAGAAAAAGTTGCATTAGTTGATTTGTATTGGTATTGCTTTATTATTGAAACACAAATAGAGATAGAAAAGCTTTTGATTTGCATGCCTTGAGGACAGGTTATTCATTGAGATAATAAAAAGACAACAGAATACAGAATATAGTGTTGTGGTTACAGGGAAACTGCAGTGCAGGCAGATAATAAAGTGCAAGGACTACAGTGAGGTAGATGGGGAGATCAGGAGTTCAACTTTGGTGTATGAGAGTTCCATTCAAGAGTTTGGTAACAGTGGGATAGAAGCTGTCCTGTGTTTGATGGTTCATCCTCTCAATGTCTTCAGTCCAATGGGAGAGGGGAGGGGAGAGGAGAGGAGAGAATGCCTGGGGCAGGAGGTATCTTTGGTTATGTTAGCTGCGTTCCTGAGACTGTGGGAACTGTAGACAGATTCAATAGGGAGGAAGTTTTTTGTGATGCACTGAGCTGTATCCACTACTCTGCAATTTCTTCTGGTTGTGAACACATTTCAAAGTTCAAGCTCAAAGTAAATCTTTTATCAAAGTACTGTACACACTGTATATGCCACCCTGTAGTCCTCTTCAACTTGTAGATATTTACAGTAGAACAAAGAAATACAATAAAATCAGTGAAAAGCTGCACACAAGGGCTGCAAACAACCAATGTGCAAAAGACAAACTGTGCAAATATAAAAATAAATAACTAGATGGGTAAATAATACTGAGAACAAAGCAGTTACCAACCATAACAAGCCCTAAAGTATCCAGATAGGGCACTTTCTATAGAGCAACTAGAAAAATTGGTGAGTCGTCGGGGCACACACATTTCCTTAGCCTTCTGAGGATGTGGAGGTGATATGCTGGTGTTCAGAAGTCCTTTGTAGAAGAGGTTATGAAATAAACTCTGAGCATGTGCAGTTGGAGGCAATATATCAGTGTGGATTGGAGTTAAAGTAACAGATAGCAGGCTTATGGTTGGAATAGTGTGCTGGATCCAGATGTTCACCATCTATTGCTATGGTGAGGGGACGAGTGTAATATAATCCAAGTTTGCTAGTTATCCGAAGCCAGGTGGCAGTGCGGCCGTGAGGAATTCACAGAGAAGCTTTGGGGGAGTGGGGTGCTGGTGAGGATAGGCAGATGGAATATAGTGTGGAAAGATGAGGTCACTCACTCTGGATAGATATTCTATCTGATGAGAAATTTGAATGATGTCAGTTCTCAGAAGCAATCTGGCTGTCCTTGTACATTGATCACTGAAAATGAACATGCAAGGACAGTTGAGAAGCAGGAAAACATAGAGTATGTTGGTAGGCAAGATAATTTAACTAATTGTTTCTGCATGAGAATTACTATACAAAAGCAACAATGCCCTGCTGCGATAGATCGTGCTCCACTGAGAATTCATGTGGAATACTGTACTACAGCATGTCAGCCTGGCAAGTAGAATTGAAAAGAATTTAGGTGTCCTTGCATGCAAATCATTGCAAATCAGCCTTAGTGTAAGAAGTGCGCGCAAATCTTGCCTCAGTTATCTGAGCAAGATAAGATGTCCAGATCTTGAGGCTTTAGAGAGGGTACAGATGAGATTTACCAGGATAATATCTAGATTAGAGATTAGTAGCTCTAAGGAGAGATTGGAAAACTTGGGAAGTTTTCTCTGGAACATTGGAGGCTTAGGGACGACCTGATAGAAGCAAAACATTTAGAGAGGTTTAGATGGGGTAGGCAGTCCAAATCAGGGGTGGATCATCATATTCTGGGGTAGATAGTCAGAGCCTTTTTACCATTACATCACAAATACCAGAGGACATAACTTTAAGGAAAAGGAGAAATGGGGAAAGTTTGAAGGAAATTTATGAAGCATTTCTTGCGCAGAGATTGATAGTTGCCTGGTAATGTGGTGGAAGCAGGTACAATGTCAATGTTTAAGAGGCTTTTAGTTGGCAGGGGATGTGGGAGGTGAGTAGAGACCATGTACAGACAAATGGGGTTAGTTTAATTTGGCATCTTGATTGGCACAGACATTGGGAGCTGAAAGGATTAAGGGGCATGTTTTATTCTTCATGTGCATATTCCTGCCTCTATTCTTGATGTTCTCCCGAGAGACCAAAACTATGCAGATTATTGGCTTCACCCAAGCTCAGATAACTGAAGCAAGATTTGCGCACAGTTCTTACATTAAGGCTGATTTGCAATGATTTGCATGCAAGGGCACCTAAATTCTTTTCAATTCTACTTGCCAGGCTGACATGCTGTAGTTCAAGGTTATTAAAGCCCTTACTAATTTCTCATGGTTGAAGTGATGTATCACTGTCTGGCACAGAGGCTCTAATGCACAAATTCACAAGAGGCTGCACAAGGCTGGAGATTCAACACTCTCCGCCAAGGGCAATAGCCTCCACATCATCAAAGACTTCTTAAAGAGGCTGTGCCTCAAGGGGGCAGCTCTCATTGCTAAGGACTCTCACCATCCAGGGCATGCTCCCTTCTCATTATTACCAATGGGAAGGAGGTACAGGGGCTAAAGACCCACACTCAGAGTTTTAGGAACAACTTTGTTCCCTCTGCTGTTGGGGTCTTCACTTTTCCTCCTTTGCACAACCCACACAAAACGTAGGAGGAACTCAGTAAGGCAGGCAGCATCCACTGAGGGGAAATAAACAGTCAATGTTTCAGGCTGAAACCCTTCATCAGATTCTGATTCTAATCATCTGCTTTCTGGTGTGTGGATTACTTGCTATGTTTTCACATCATACTCCACACATCCCCTGCCTTCCCAGTCCCCTGAACTGAAAAGCCTAGATAGAGTCAACATGGAGAGAGGATGTTTCCAATAATGGGGGAGTCTCGGACCAGAGGGTGCATTCTCAGAATAGGAACGTCCCTTTAGAACAGAGATGAGGAGGAATTTCTTTAGCCTGACTGTAATAGATCACTGAAATTCATTGCCACGTATGGCTTTGGAGGGCTAAGTCATTGAGTATATTTGAAGCTGATAGGTTCTGCTTGTGTGAGCACGTGGCCAAGTGGTTAAGGCATTGGACTAGCAACCTGAAGGTCGTGAGTTTGAGTCCCAGCCGAGGCAACTTGTTGTGTCTTTGAGCAAGGCACTTAATCACACATTGCTCTGCGATGACATTGGTGCCAAGCTGTATGGGTCCTAATACCCTTCCCTTGGACAACATTGGTGTCGTGGAGGGGGGAGACTTGCAGCATGGGCAACTGCCGGTCTTCCAGACAACCTTGCCCAGGCCTGTGCCCTGGAGAGTGAAGACTTTCCAGGTACAGATCCATGGTCTCGCAAGATTAATGGTTGCCTTAAAAAGGTTCTGCTTAATAGGGTGACAAAGGTTACAGGGAGAAGACAGGAGAATGGGGTTGAGAGGAAAAATAAATCAACCATGATGGAAAGGTGGAGCAGACTCGATGGGCTGAATGGCCTAATTCTGCTCCTATGTCTTGTGGTCTGATGTCACTCCACACCCTTCTGCTGAGTTCCTCTAATTTTTATGAGTGAAGCTCTTGAATTCCAGCATCTGCAGAATCTCTTGTGTTTTGAAAAAACAGATTTATTATCTAATTACTTGGTGGCATCTGAATTTACAACCCAGAAGCTAAGTTAGAAACTTAACCACCATGCTTCCAAACCACATTTTCTAGTAGCTTCATTTATCCACGATTCATATAATATTTTTAATCTCAATTTTAATTTTAATTAATTTATCTTCAGTGCTGGGATTTGAACTGTGACTTCATTTGAGGTAAAAAACTTCCAAGGTATTTTTGAGAAAATGATGGCATCACCAATGAATCAGAGTTGCCACAAGCAAGAATTTCTGCTGTTGGTTTCTACCTCACTGACTTCTACAGTTAATTCCAGTTTTTACAAATCTTCAGTACTTTCATTACTTTTTCCATAATGGCATAGAAAGAGGCTATTCAGCCCCTCTGGTCCATGCTGACTTTCAGAGCATTCCAGTCAGTCCCATCCCCCTACTTATTATTCTGTGCCTATTCCCCAAAGTTGATTCCAAGCAGCAGCAATAAAACAGAAGTTTTACAGTGGCCATAACCCACCATCTTTGAGGCATGGAGTCATAGAGTCATTCAGGCCTTCCAGCGCATCGCAAGCACATCAGATACCCATATATATCCCTAGATAGGCTACATCAGGAGTACTGCATTCAGTTCTGGTAGCCCCATCCTAGGAAGAATGAGGAGGCTTTCAGAGGAGGTTCACCAGGATGCTGGCTGGATTGGAGGGCATGAGCTATGAGGAGAGTTGGACAAATTTGGGTTGTGGAAGCTGAGAGGAGATGTGATAAAAGTTAATCTGTTGTTTCTTTGCTTTGTGGCTGCCTGCAGGAGAACGAATTTCAGGGTTGTGTTCCATCTGCATACTTTAATAATAAATGTTCTTTGAATATCTGAAGAGGCACAGATAGAGTAGACAGCTGGTATCTTTTATACCCAGGGTCAAAAAGTCTAAAACAGGGGGCAAGCATTGAAGGCAAGTGGGGTACGTTCATGGGAGATATGTGGGGGAAGTGGTGGGTGTCTGGAATGGGCTGCCAGGGATGGTGGTGGAGGCAGGTGTTTTAAGAGTCTCTTGGATAGGCAAATGGATATATAGAGATTGGAGAGGTATGGAGCTTAAGTAGGCAGAAAGGATTAGTTCCATTAGGCACTTAGTTACTAGTTTCATTAGTTTGGCACATCTTGGGCCAAATGGCCAGTTGCTGTTATATGTCACATATCCTGTGTTTTGGTTTTGGTTTATTATTGTCACGTGCACCAGGATAAAGTAGAAAGTCTTGCAGACCATTCATTACACAGTGCATTGGGCTAGAACAAGGTAAAACAATAACAATGCAGAATAAAGTGCAACAGTTACAAATGTGATCCCATTCTCCAGGTTACCTGGATACTTCTGACATGTTGTAGGAATCGCTGCTTCCCCACGCACTGAGCTCTGGGAAGGAACTAGAGTTCCTCGGAAAACCCATGTTGGCACAGGGAGAAGGTGCAAGCTCCACGCTACAGCAGCGGAGACCAGAATTGAACCCATTCACTGGAGCTGAGGGAGAGGTGCTTCACACACACCGTACCCGTGTGAAGCCTGCGCCACTTCACCGTTGTAGGAAATCCTACTCTGGTTTTTGGCCTTTGTTCCTGTTATCTAAGGGGAGAGGCTGGACTGGCCCTTGTTACTTCCTTGGCAAAGCAAGGTGATTCTATTGCAGCATGGGAGGCTGCAGATGCTGGTAGATTTGGCAGAGGGGGCATGGAGGTAAAACGGGGAATTATTTCATCCAAAGTGGAGATGGGGTCTGGAACTCGCTCCCTTCAGAGACAGGATACTTTCCGCTGATGATCACACAATGCTCAACACTACTCGCGTCTGCTCGGATAACAGAGTAGTCAGCCCCCAAATGTAGCAACAGCTGGGCGATATCCAGGGCCAGGCTGATGGGTGACAGCATCATTCGTGCCATTCCAGTGCCAGGGAATGATGACATCCAACACGAGGAAGTTAACCCCCACCCCCTGACATTCAATGGCCATGGGATTCATCGCCGAATTGCCACTAACTGTGTTCTAGGGGGTTGGGGGGATGGGGGCACAGTTGACCAGAAACTGGGCTGCAGTAGCATTTGGTTCTACAATTGTAAATGATTCAATGTCACGAGGCACGGATTTAAACTTCTAGGCAACTGAAAGATGTGAAGAGTCACAGTTATAAAGCAGAGAAAAAGACCTTCGGTCCATCTGGTCTTCCATCTAGTCCCATCTCTCGTCCATGTACCTCTCCAATCTTTTCTTAAATGTTAAAATTGAACCAGCATCTGCCACTTCTACTGGCAGCTCATTCTGTACTCTCACAACCCTCTGAGTTCTCTTTAAATTTCCCTTAAATATTTCACCTAATTATGTGTGGCAGAAGGGATTGATATAATCAGGCATCACGCTCGACATAGACGTCCTGGGCAGCAGGACCTGCTCCTGTGCTGTACTGTGCTATGGTCTATGTCTGTGTTCAATACTCTATGTTCTCTGCTTACGGGGGAAGTGTAAAACGGAGTCCTTACAGGGGAACTGGATGGGCATCAGAGAGGGAATGATTTCCAGGTCTGTGGGGAAAGAGCAGGGAAGTGGAACTGATGGAATTTCCCCTTTAGGAGCCAGCATCGACTCAATGGGCCAAATATCCCCCCTTTTTGTGCCACCACAGTTCTAGGATTCTCACTCACAATCCCATCACAAGATGGAACCGGGGATATTTACAGCAGAAGGATTCAAAGTACATTTATTATCAAAGTATGTATGGAGTTTACAACCCTGAGATTTGCCTTCTCCACAGACAGCCAGAAAACAAAGAAAAAAAACCATGGAACCCATTCAAAGAAAAAAATACCAACACTACCCCCTACACACGCAAAAAAAAAGTGCAAAGTTAAAAATAGAACAGATCAAAATGATTATCAGGCAGCATGGAGAGTCCACAGAAAATTAAACTCCTCTATTTTTAACATAAATCCCTTTGATATTGTTTAAACAATGGTTGGCTGCCTGGAAACAGACATTTGATTCTCTGAGCCCTCACATAGTCATTGAAGATGCGTTACTCCAGGAATTTGATTATTGCATGGTTTTATGTGGATGTGTTAATCCAACCCTTTGCATTCATTGCAGGATATTCTCAGGCAGGGCTTACAGGGAGCCAACAGTCTAACGTATTATCTTAATTACTCTCTCAATGCAAAGCTTGCTGAAGGTTACAGCTCCAGCCTCCCAAGGCCATGTGTGCTTATGCTCTCCTGACATTTCCAGTGAAACTAAGGCAAGAGCTTGCTCCATCCTGGTCAATCCCAATGTTGAGAGACCCCTGCAATAGTTCTGAAGCCTATTTTTAGACGATGACAACAGCCAGGGTCCTGACAGCTGGGTGAGATGTGTTCACCACAGCTGGGAGTTTATCGAGGGTTAGTGCAGTCTGGCAAAGACCTTCATCTCACCATCGGCGGCTTCCCCTCCTCTTGACTCAGCTCACACTCTGTACTCTCCTTCTCAGGTGTCTACCTCATCCCCACCACTCCTTATCCCTTTCCCTCTCCTTCCCTGCATTTTCCCTCACTCCTTCCCTCTCACTGTCCTACCAACTCCATCTAAACCTCCACCTTTCCATCCTCCTCCTCCCACTCCACTTCCCCTCCCCATCTCTTCTCTCCTCCTCCCCAATTTTACCCTTCTCTTGTCCTGCACAATTTCTGCCTCCACCCTCCCCCTTCATTCTTTCTTCGCCTGCCCTCTCGTCCCTGTCCGCTCTCACTTCTTTCTCAATTGTCCCTCCTGCCCCCTCCTCACACCCTCGCACCATCACCCTGCTCCCTTTCTCCCTTATTTTTCTCTAATGCCCTTTCCGCATGCTCCCAGGCCCCTGATTATTACCCTGCATCGCTACCCTCCCTCCCTCCTCAGCCTGTCCATCTCCCTCTCCCTCTGTTCTTCCCCTTCCCTGCTCTACCCTCTGTTATCCTCCCGTCCCAAACCTCTACCTCCTCCCTCACTCTTCTTTGCTCCTCTACTTCCCTCCATCCTTCTCTCACTCTCCCTCCCTCCCCCCCACCCCCAATCACTCACCATGTACCAGACTCCCAGGATTATGGTTCCAGTGCGGACATGACAACAGCAGCATTTGGTGGAATACCAGCGATCCGCAGGTGAGATCATCCTCATCAGCCTGAGAACGAGCTGAAACGAGAAGTAAACTACAACCTTGTGCTGCCTGTGGGTGCCAGAGCTGGGAATGAAATGCCCTGCTCGCCTCCTCCCTCCCTTTCACTGTACCATGATCCTGAAGCCGATTCTCTCCTATCTCTCAATACAGCCTGCGCTGCCTGGCTGAGAGAGCAAGGGGAGGAGAATATACCTTTAACTCTTTCCCAGCCGGAGCTCTGTGAATCCCAGTTACCATCTGGTTGTCTTTTCCCTCCTTACTGAATAGATTGAGAAGGAGACAGCACTGGAACAGACCTTCAGGGCACAGAACAATACAGCACAGTAGAGGACATTCGGCCCACCATGTTAGACCACAGACCGTAAGACCATAAGATATAGGAGCAAAATTAGGCCATTCACTTATCCTGTCTGCGCCACCATTTCATAATTACTGATTTATTATCCATCTTAACCGCATTATCTTGTCTTCTTCCTGTAACATTTGAATCCGAGGTTCACCCACTATAGGAAACTTCCTCCCCACATCCACTCTATACAGGCCATTCATTATTCAATAGTTTTTAATGAGATCCCCCCTCATTCTTCTAAAGTCCAGTGAGAATGGGCCCAGAGCCTTCAAACACTCTTCAAATATTAACTCTTTCATCAATCTGGACCCCCTTCAACTCCAGCACCTCTTCTTAGATGAGGGGACCAAATCTGCTCACAATACTCCAAGTACAGTCTGACCAATGCCTTAGAAAGCCTCAGCATTATGTCCTTGCTTTTGTATTCTAGACCTCTTGAAATGAATGCAAATATTTCCTTTGCCTTCTTTACCACCAACTCAACCTGCAAGTTAACCTTTATGGAATCCTACACAAGGACTCCCAAGTTGCTTTGCATCTTTGATTTTTGAATTTGCTCCCCATTTAGAAAATAGTCTATGCCTTTATTCCTTCTACTAAAGTGCATTGCCATAGGCTCCCTACATTTATTTTCATCTACCACTTCGTCCATTCTCCCAATTGGTCTAAGTCCTCCTGCAGACTCCCTGCTTCCTCAGAATTACCTGCCTGACCACAAAGCCATCAAGCCCACTGACGTAAAACGTGAAAAGAATGGTCCCAACACCAACCCTTGCAGAACACCTATAGTCACTGACAGCCAACCAGAAAAGCCCCCCCCCATTCCAACTCTTTTCTTCCTGCCAATCAGCAAATCTTCTATCCATGCTAGTATCTTTCCTGTAATATACCACGGGCTCTAATCTTGTTAAACAGTCTCATGTATGGCACCTTGTTAAAGGCCTTATGAAAATCCAAGTATAGAACATTCACTGACTCTCCTTTGTCTATCCTGTGGATTATTTTCTCAAAGAATTGCAAAAGGCTTGACAGGGAAGATTTCCCTTTAAGGAACCCATGATGTCTTTGGTCTATTTTTCTCATGTGCCTGCAAGTACCCCAAAATCTCATCCTTAACAATGGACTCTAACATCTTTCCATAATACTGAAGTCAGGCAAACTGGCCTATAGTTTCCTTTCTTCTGCTTCCCGCTCTTCTTAAAGAGTGGAGTGACATTTGCAATTTTCCAGTCCTCCAGAACAATTCCAGAATGTATTGATTCCTGAATGATCATTACTAATGCCTTCACAATCTCTTCAGCTACCTCTTTCAGAGCCTTGGGGTGTACACCATCTGTCCAGGTGACGAATCTACCTTCAGACCTTTCAGCTTCCCTTCCTCCTTCTAAAACTTCTAAAACCAATTGGCTGCACCATTGATGATTTGGTGTGTTATGTTAAAGGGGCTGAATACTTATGCAATCAATTATTTTGTGTTTTATATTTGTAATTAATTCAGATCACTTTGTCGAGCCTCTTTTTACTTTGACATGAAAGAGTCTTTTTCTGTTGATCAATGTCAAAAAAGCCAAATTAAATCCACTGTGATTCGATGTTGTAAAACAGTAAAACACAAAAATTTCCAAGGGATGAATACTTTTTATAGACACTGTTATGCCCTTTTATCTTTTATGTTGCCTTTGACTTCCCTTGTCAGCCATGGTTGCCTCATTCTCCCTTTAGAATACTTCTTCATCTTTGAGACGTATCTATGTTGCACTCTCCGAGTTGCTCCCAGAGACACCAACCATTGCTCTTCTGCTGTCATCCTGATAGTGTTCCCTTCCAAACAACCTTGTCAGCTTCTCACTTATTCTTCTGTAATTCACTTTACTCCACTGTAATACTGATATATCTGACCAGGTTCTTTCTCTCAAATTGCAGGGTGAATTCTATCATATTATGACCTCTGACTCCCAAGGGTTCCTTTACATTAAGCTCCCTAAGCAAATCCAATACATAACACAACACCCAATCCAGAACTGCATTTTCCCTAGTGGGCTCAACCACAAACTGCTCTAAAAAGCCATCTTGTAGGTATTCTACAAATTCCTTCTATTGGAATCCTGCACCAATCTGGTTTTTCCAATTTACCTGCATATTGAAATCCTTTACTTTATACTTTATTGTCGCCAAACAATTGGTACTAGAACGTACAATGATCACAGTGATATTTGATTCTGCACTTCCCACTCCCTGGATTATAAATATTAAGTGTTAAAAATAGTAAGAATTAGTAAACATTAAAAATTTAAATTATAAATCATAAATAGAAAATAGAAAAATGGAAAGTAAGGTAGCGCAAAAAACCGAGAGGCGGGTCTGGATATTTGGAGGGTACGGCCCAGATCCGGGTCAGGATCCGTTCAGCAGTCTTATCACAGTTGGAAAGAAGCTGTTCCCAAATCTGGCCGTATGAGTCTTCAAGCTCCTGAACCTTCTCCCGGAGGGAAGAGGGACGAAAAGTGTGTTGTCTGGATGGGTTGTGTCCTTGATTATCCTGGC
Organism: Mobula hypostoma; assembly: GCF_963921235.1. Lineage (NCBI taxonomy): Eukaryota > Metazoa > Chordata > Chondrichthyes > Myliobatiformes > Myliobatidae > Mobula > Mobula hypostoma. The sequence goes on from NC_086097.1 coordinate 175,183,405, forward strand.
AGCACTGCTCCAACAGCGTGCGGTGTAAAGTGAGTCCACGGACGGAAGATTGGTTTGTGTGATGTGCTGCGCCGTGCTCACGATCTCCTGCAGCTTCTTTCGGTCTTGGACAGGACAACTTCCATACCAGGTTGTGATGCACCCTAGAAGAATGCCTTCTACAGTGTATCTATAAAAATTAGTGAGAGTTTTAGGGGACAGGCCAAATTTCATTAGTTTTCTCATTAGTTTTTTCTTGGCAGTGAACTCTGCTTGATTGGACCAAGTCAGGTCACTACTATCATAGCATTGCCCTTTTGACATGCCTTTTCTATCTCTCTGTAATTTGTATCTCACATCCTGGCTACAATTTGGAGGCCTGTATATAACTCCCAACAGGGTCTCTTTACCCTTGCAGTTTCTTAACTCTACCCACAAGGATTCTACATCTTCTGATCCTATGTCACCTCTTTCTAAGGATTTGATTGTATTTTTTACCAATAGAGCCACCCCACCCCACTCTGACAACCTGCCTGTTCTTTTGATCCAATCTGTATCTTCAGTTGTTAAGCTCCCAACCACGATCTTCTTTCAGCCATGTCTCAGTGATGCCCCCGATGTCATACCTGCCAATCTCTAACTGTGCTACAAGATCATCCACCTTATTTCGTGGACTGCATGCATTCAAATATAACACCTTTAGTCTTGTGTTCAATACCCTTTTTGATATTGCCCCATGTTACACTTTAACTCGTCTTACTGACTACAGTTTTGCCCTATCATCTGCCTGTCCTTCCTCACAGTCTCACTACACAATATATCTAGTTGTGTACCAACTACCCCATCATCAGGCCTATCATTCTGGTTTCAAACCCTGCGAAATTAGTTTAAAACCTCCCCCAGCAGCTCTAGTAGAACTGTTCACAGGAATATCGGTCCTCCTCAGGTCCAGGTGTAACCCATCCATTTTGTACAGGTCATACCTCCCCCAGAAGAGATCTCAATGATTCAGAAATCTGAAATTCTGCCACCTGCACCAGTTCCTTAGCAACTCATTGATCTGCCAGATCAAATTCTTACCCTCACTGGCATGTGCCAGAGGCAGCAATCCAGAGATCACTTTTCAGTTTTCTACTTAACTCCCTATATTCTCTCTTCAAGGCCTCCTCCCTTTTCCTACCTACATCATTGGTACCAATATGTACCACAACTTCTGGCTGCTCCCCCTCCCCCTTTAGGATGCTGTGGACCCGTCTGACACATCTCTGACCCTGGCACCTTGGAGGCAAAGTACCACTGGCGTGTCCACAGAATCCCCCGTCTGCTTGCCTGACTATGGAATCCCTTATCACCACTGTACTCCTCTTCTCTCCCATTCCCTCCTGAGCCACAGCAAGAAGGTCTCTGGCACTGCCTTGGCTCCTCCCTGGTAGGTCATACCCCCCAAACAGTGTCCAAAGATGTTTGCTTATTATTGAGGGGACTGACCACATGGGTACTCTGCACTAGCTGCTTATTCCCTTCCACTCTCAGCCAGATACCTGCCTCCTGCAGCTTAGGTGTGACTACCTCCCTGTAGCTCCTGTCTGTCACCTCCTCATTCTCCTGCATGAGCTTAAGGTCGTCATGCTGCATCTCCAGTTCCCCAAGGAGCTGCAGCTTGATGCACTTTATGCAGATGTAGTTACCAGGGAGACGGGAGGTCTTCCGGAGTTCCCACATCTTACACAAGGAACATAGCATTAACTCTGGACCCATTCTTAATGCACTAGCTATCTACTAATAGACAAAAAAAAAGCTTACGAAGAACTTCCTTAGAGCCTCCATCTGTACTTCAATAGGTTTCAATGAAATCTCCCATCATTCTTCTAAACTCTGGTGAGTACAGGCCTTGGACCATCAAACATTCCTCATATGTTAACCCTTTCATTCCTGGAATAATTCTGTTTAATCTCCTCTGGATCCCCTCCAATGCCAACACAACTCTTTTTTTAGAAAAGGGGACAAAAACTGTTCACAATACTCCAAGTGCAGTCTGGCTTTTATATTCTAGTCCTCTTGAAATGAATACTAACATTGCATTTACTGTCCTTACCACTGAATAATCCTGCAAGTTAAACTTTAAGGAATCCTGCACGAGGACTCTGAAGTCACTTTGCACCTCTGATTTTTGAATTTTCTCCCTATTTAGAAAATAGTGTACGACCTTATTTCTTCTACTGAAGTGCAGGACCATATACGTACCTACGTCATATTCCATCTGCCCTTGCTTTGTCCATTCTTCCAATCTGTCTCAGTCCTTCAGCAGACTCCCTACCTCCTCAACACCAACTGCCCCCTCCCACCCCACCATCTTCATTTGGCCACAAAGTCATCTTCCCGTCATCCAAATCATTGAGATATAATGTGGGTAGCCTTGAGATTTACAATGTGAAAAATAACATGAGACAATTAATAGGCTTACAGTAGAAGTGAAGAGCAAATTAATGGATGCTGGTTTGGCTGTTTCCATCATTCCCCAAAGTGACTATGTTGGCATTTCAAAGATACTGAAGCCTGAACTAGTTATTGAACTAGTTACTTATTCTGGGGAAGAGATAACTCCTGTGAGAATGACATTCGTAACAGTGAGATACAACAACCAACAAGCCAAACTGGATTTGAATGTAATAAAAACAGGAGGGCCAGCATTGTGGGGTCACAGGTGGCATCTACAACTTGACTGGAAATCCATCCACCATTTGCAAAGAAAGTCAACCGAAAGTGATTTCAGAAGGGCACTGGATGATGCCATAGCAGTGTTCAAGGATGACATTGGAGAACTCAAATATACTCTATCAGGGTAAAATGGTGTTAAATGAAACTGCCGCATCCAAGTTTTACAAAGCCCATCCTAATGCTATTTATATAAAGTTGCCAGTGAGCTAGATCGCATGGAGACTGAAGGAATTCTTTCCACGGCTGTGTGGAGCCCGTGGGCAACGTTAGTGGTCTCAGTAGCCAACAAGAATGGGTCTGTCAGAATCTGTAGTGATTTTAAGGTCACCAATATCCCAGTACTGAAAGTAGATCAATACCCTCGGCCCAGAATAGAGGATATCTTTGCAAACCTTTTTGGAGGGAAACATTACAGCAAAGTGGACTTAGATGAGGCCTACCTACAGATGGAGGTGGAAGAGCCCAAAGTGTTTTTCAGCATAAACACTCACAAAGAGCCTTATCGCCACAATAGGCTTATTTTTGGGGTAACACCTGCACTCTGTCAGGAAGCTATGGACCACGTACTGCAAGGCTACCCGGGCATTATGTTTTGGAGTTACAAAACATAACAACTTTGGCTCCTTTTCTCAGGTGCCTCTAAGTACCCAAAGTTTCCTCCTTAATAATGAACTCCAAAGTCTTCCTAACCACCGAAATGTCTTCCTAACTGGCCTATAGTTTCTTTTCTTTTGCCCTCCTCCCTTCTTAAAGAGTGGAGTGACATTTGCAATTTTCCAGTCCTCTGGAACCCTTCCAGAATCTAGTGATTCTTGAAACACTAATGCCGCCACAATCTCTTCAGATACCTCTTTCAGAACCCTGGGATGACAACCTTGTAACTTATTCCAAGGTACCATACCTCTTTCCACCATTTCTTTGGCAGCACACTGCAGGCGCCTATCACACTCTCAAAATACTTGCAAACAAATCTTATTTAAATTTTCTCCCTCATAGCTTAAAGCTATGCTCTCTAGTTTTTGCCATTTCCTCCCTAAGAAAAAAGACTCTATCGACCATGTCTGTGCCTTTCATAATTTTATATACAGTAATCCTTTTGAGCGACACCTTAGTTTCCAACACCCCTAAGAAAACATACAAGTTTTTTCTGCCTCTGCTAATCGCTTATACTCTCTAATCCAGACAACATCCTGGTGAAACTCTTCTGCACATTCTTCAGAACCAGGATTGCACACAATAATCCAAGTGTGGCCTAATGAAAGTCTTATCATCATCATCATCATCATCATCAGGTGCTGTGCCCAGTTTGAGCTTTGACTGCCATGGCCCACACACTCCTGTTTCGGGTCAAGTGGATCAATTCATTGGTATTCATTTCCAGTTCTCTGGCTGCTGTCTCCATCATCATTTGTCTTTGTCTTTCTCTTGCTTTTTTCCCCTTCAGTCTTTCCCATAATTACCGTGCATTCTAACTCCTCTTTCCTAATCACATGTCCAATGAAGTGATGTTGCCTTTTGATGATCTCATACATTATTTCTCTTTTTGTGTTTGCTCTGTTCATGACATCCTCATTAGATATTCGTTTCATCCATGATATTCTTTGCATCCTCCTCAAAAACCACATCTTCAACAATTATATCAATTAAGTTTTGTAGATCTTCCTCCGTACTTGCAATTAACACAGTGTCATCAGCATATCTGAAATTATTGATGTTTTCACTGCCAACTTTGATTCCCAAGATGTCTCTTATTTTTTTGTAACATTGTTTCACTGTACACATTAAATAAATCAGGGAAGAAAACACACCCTTGTCTAATGCCTCTCTTGATTTTTGTAAACTGACTCACTTCTCCATCTATTCTTACAGCGGCAGTTTGTTCCCAGTACAGATTTCTGATTAGGCGGAGGTCTTTTGAATCTAGATCTAGAATTTCCTGTAATATCTAAAATAACTTATTATGCTTCACTTTATCAAATGCTTTTGTGTAGTTGATAAAACAAACAAACAAATCTTTTTGCACTTGAATAGCTTGCTCTGATAGGATCCTTAACAAAAATATTGTGTTTCTTGTACCTTTGTCTTTCACAAAACCACATTATTCTTTGCCTATTTAAGCTTGTATCTTACTTTTAGCTCTTGTCATCTTAGAAGTATCTTGGTGATATGACTCATTAAACTTATGGTCCTATGTAATTCACATTCTATTGCTCCAGGTTTCTTAGGAAGAGTGATAAATACTGATTTTTTTTTCATCTCTTCTGGTATTATTCCAGTCTCATAAATGTCATTGATTAAATCAATAAGTTTTTCAATTCCATAATCTTCAAGGACGATAATTTGTTCTATTACTAATTCATCAGGACCTGCTGCCTTTCCTTTCTTCATCTTTATTGCATTACGAACTTCAGATTTTAAAGTACTTGGACCTTCAATGTTTTTCTTAATTTCTGTTTTTTTGCCTCGATCGACTTCAAACAATTCCTGGGTCACTCAGTCCATCTGTTCATAATCTCATCTTTTTCTATGATAATGGTACCGTCCTTTGCTTTCAAACATCCACCTGAAGAACAGAGGAGCTTTTTACCAGAGATATTCTTGATTTGTTGATGTAACCTTTTTTGGATCAGTAATAGGGATTCTTTCTATTTGCTCACATTCCTAGTTTAACCTTTCTTCTTTGGCTTTTTGACATAAGTTTTTAACTTTTTTATCTAAGGACTTGTACTCTATAGGATTTGCTTTCTTCCTTCTCCTTTCTTCCATTAGATTTTTTATTTCATCTGTCATCCATTTATTCTTTGTGCTTTTTTCTTTTTTAGGAATCACTGACTTTGCTGATTCTACCAAGGCATCCTTCAGAGAGTTAAACTTCATTTCTACATGATTGCTATCATCTTCAACAGATTCAATTTCTAGACCTTGAAATCTATTCCTTACTTCAATTGTAAATGTTTGTCTTAAGCTTTCTTTAATTAATTGCAAGTAGTCAAGGGATTGTTCAGGTTTTCACTTCTTTAGTTTTTTAAAGTTTTACTTTTACATGACATACTACTGGGTTATGGTCACTATTACAGTCTGCACCTGGATATGTTTTGCATTGAGTCACTGAGTTTCTAAATCTTTGGTTTATATTAATAAAGTCAGTTTGATTTCTAGTGTTATCACCTGGACTTTTCCAGGTCCGCAAGCATCTTGGATGGTTTTTAAAGTAGGTATTCATAATGACCTGATTATTCATCTTGCACCATTCTACCCATTTTTCACCTCTTTCATTTCTTACACAGTCTTATACAGCTGCAGTATGACTTCCTGACTGTTATATTCAGCTCCCCACTCAACGAAGGTAAATATGTGGTACATCTTCTTTACCATCCCATCTGCTTGTGTTGCTACTTTCAGAAACCCATGGACTTGAACCCCAAGAGCGCTTTGTATATTCATATTCTGAAGGGTCCTACCGTTTACCCTGTACTTTCATCGTATATTTGATCTCCTAAAGTGAAACATGTCATACTTCTACAGATTAATCTGCCACTTCAGACCCAGATTAGCTCTGCCTGAGACCGCAGGAAGCTGCAGAGAGTTGTGGACACAGCTCAGCACATCACGGAAACCAGCCTCCCCTCCATGGACTCTGATAACACTTCTCACTGCCTTAGTGAAGCAGTCAATTTACTCAAAGACCCCACACACCCTGGACATTCTCCTTTCCCCCTTTCCCCCTTTCCCATTGGGCAGAAGATACAGAAGCCTGAGAGCATGTACCACCAGGCTCAAGGACAGCTTCTATCCTGCTCTGATAAGGCTATTGAATGATCCCCAGTATGAAAAAATGGACTCTTAACCTTTCAGTCTGCGTCATTACAACCTTGTTCCTTACTGTCTGCCTTCACAGTATCTTGTGTAGCTGTAACACTTTACTCTACGTTCTGTTATTGTTTTGTACTTACTATGTCAATGTACTGTTGTAACGAAATGATCTGTATGCATGGCATGCAAAATAAAGCTTTTCACTCTACCGTGACAATAATAAACCAATTTACCACATTTCTAGCTGATCATATCCTACTGTAGCCCCTGACAACCTTCCACCAGTGTTTGTGCTGCCTGTATTAATAGACAATTAAGACAAAATACTTCAATCCTGTGAGAGCTGATTGGCTAATAAATCCTGCATGTTTAAATAAATGGTGAATCTACTAATGAAAATACAATCACTGATGTGTTTGCATTCCCACATGACTTAGCAATTTTTTAACTTCTCCTCGCAGGATTGACTGGTTTTAATCCAGACAGCTTGGACTGCAGCCATTGATTTTGCTCCTCCTTCGTCAGAAGGCCTTGGCAAAAAGTCCTACGCCTGATTTGTGATTGGTGTCTCAACATCAGACAAGGACAGAGTCAGGCCTGGCTGATCAGGGTTCACTGGTCAGTGACATTTACTGCCAAGCTTCATAGTTGAGCAAAGTGTCTTCAAAGTCAAGGTTGAGTTGATTGTCATTTGCACAAGTACACATGTATGCACAGCCCCACAGACACATGGCATCAGATACTCAACTTTCACAAGAAAAACATAAATTGTACAAAACTGCATGAGAGAACACAAGTAGAACAAGAAAAACAAAGTCCATTCTAGTGCAAAGTGATCATAGTGTTGCTGTACTGTAGTGATCAGGGTTGTGTCAGCTGATTCAAGAACCAGATGGCTGAAGGGAATTAGCTGTTGGCCTTCAGGCTTCCAAATCTCCTGCCCTGCTGCAAGAAGATGGCATGACCTGGAAGGTGAGGATCTTTGATAATAGACAGGGTCATAGCCATGCAGTATTGAAACAGGCCTTCAGCCAAATATGTCCATGACTGACAAGAGAAATTAGGGATAGTATCAATTCCAAAGAAGAAGCATACAAATTAGCCAGAGAAAGTGGCTCACCTGAGGACTGGGAGAAATTCAGAGTTCAGCAGAGGAGGACAAAGGGCTTAATTAGGAAGGGGAAAAAAGATTATGAGAGAAAACTAGCAGGGAACATAAAAACGGACTGTAAAAGCTTTTATAGATATGTAAAAAGGAAAAGACTGGTAAAGACAAATGTAGGTCCCCTGCAGACAGAAACAGGTGAATTGATTATGGGGAGCAAGGACATGGCAGACCAATTGAATAATTACTTTGGTTCTGTCTTCACTAAGGAGGACATAAATAATCTTCCAGAAATAGTAAGGGACAGAGGGTCCAGTGGGATGGAGGAAATGAGCGAAATACATGTTAGTAGGGAAGTGGTGTTAGGTAAATTGAAGGGATTGAAGGCAGATAAATCCCCAGGGCCAGATGGTCTGCATCCTAGAGTGCTTAAAGAAGTAGCCCAAGAAATAGTGGATGCATTAGTGATAATTTTTCAAAACTCGTTAGATTCTGGACTAGTTCCTGAGGATTGGAGGGTGGCTAATGTAACCCCACTTTTTAAAAAAAGGAGGGAGAGAGAAACCGGGGAATTATAGACCGGTTAGCCTAACGTCGGTGGTGGGGAAACTGCTGGAGTCAGTTATCAAGGATATGATAACAGCACATTTGGAAAGCGGTGAAATGATCGGACAAAGTCAGCATGGATTTGTGAAAGGAAAATCATGTCTGACGAATCTCATAGAATTTTTTTGAGGATGTAACTAGTAGAGTGGATAGGGGAGAACCAGTGGATGTGGTATATTTGGATTTTCAAAAGGCTTTTGACAAGGTCCCACACAGGAGATTAGTGTGCAAACTTAAAGCACACGGTATTGGGGGTAAGGTATTGGTGTGGGTGGAGAATTGGTTAGCAGACAGGAAGCAAAGAGTGGGAATAAACGGGACCTTTTCAGAATGGCGGGCGGTGACTAGTGGGGTACCGCAAGGCTCAGTGCTGGGACCCCAGTTGTTTACAATATATATTAATGACTTGGATGAGGGAATTAAATGCAGCATCTCCAAGTTTGCGGATGACACGAAGCTGGGTGGCAGTTTTAGCAGTGAGGAGGGTGCTAAGAGGATGCAGGGTGACTTGGATAGGTTGGGTGAGTGGGCAAATTCATGGCAGATGCAATTTAATGTGGATAAATGTGAAGTTATCCACTTTGGTGGCAAAAATAGGAAAACAGATTATTATCTGAATGGTGGCCGATTAGGAAAAGGGGAGGTGCAACGAGACCTGGGTGTCATTATACACCAGTCATTGAAAGTGGGCATGCAGGTACAGCAGGCGGTGAAAAAGGCGAATGGTATGCTGGCATTTATTGCGAGAGGATTCGAGTACAGGAGCAGGGAGGTACTACTGCAGTTGTACAAGGCCTTGGTGAGACCACACCTGGAGTATTGTGTGCAGTTTTGGTCCCTTAATCTGAGGAAAGACATCTTTGCCATAGAGGGAGTATAAAGAAGGTTCACCAGATTGATTCCTGGGATGGCGGGACTTTCATATGAAGAAAGACTGGATGAATTGCGCTTGTACTGGTTGGAATTTAGAAGATTGAGGGGGAAGATTAAGTAAAGAAATCGAGCAAACTGCCTGTGTTGTAACAAGAGCCTCGACAGTTCAAAGTAAGTTTATTATCAATACATATATGTTACCATATAATGCCAAGAGATTCATTTTCTTGCAGACATTTGCAGGGAAAAATAGAATTTCACTAAAAAGTTGTTTTATTTCCCATAAACAAAGACTGACAAACAACCAATGTGCAAAAGATGAGAAATTGTTCAAATAAAATAAATAATATTGAGAACAAGAGTTGTAAAAAGTCCTTGAAAGTGAGTCTGTAGATAGTAGAATCAGTTCACAGTAGTGGTGATTGAAGTTATCCATGTCTGTTCAGGAGCCTGATGGTTGTAGGGTAATAACTGTTCCTGACCCTGCTGAGCTAGGACCTAAGGGACCTTGATGTCTCATCTCCTGGAAATATGTCAAGCTGAGGGATCTGCCTGTCTCATTCAATGTGCCTATGTGTCATAAACCTTTTGTACCAAGGGCCCTGGGTGCTTGCCGCCTTATCCCTTGTGAGTGGTCCATCCAACAACATGACAAATATGCACTTGTTAAGCACAATGATTCTCCAAGTGATTCTCATCTCACCTATGACTGGAAGAATATAATGGAAGGATGTAAGAAACAGGGGCAAGAGTAGACCAGCTGATCATTGATCCTGCTCCACCACTCCAAGCTGTGGAAGATCTCCTATCCTTGTTCTGTTATCAGCACTCTCCTCATCTCTCTCCCTCTGACATGAAGAAATCTTGAATAAACTCATGGTCTTGTAACTCCACGGGGCTCAAGACTAGACAGTTCACAATATTCACTGCTCTGTGTGCAAAGATATTTTTGGATGAATGTTCTTGACCAGAAACATTGAGTGTCCACCTCCCTCCATCGATGCCCACTAAGGCACCCCCAGCTTCCTCTGTGTTGTTTCATGGTAGAAATATCTAAAATTAGAGGGCAGAGATTCAGGATAAAAGGATAGCAACCTAGAGGGTCCTGAGGAAGAAATAGTTTCACTCAGAGGATAGCTGAAATCTCAAATACACTTCTTGAGGGGGTGGTAAAGGCAGAGACTCTCACAGACTCTTGAATGGATCTCTTGGTTGATAAAATGGTCTCACAATTTATCTTCAAACAACAGGAATTCTGCAGATGCTGGAAATTCAAGCAACACACATCAAAGTTGCTGGTGAACGCAGCAGGCCAAGCAGCATCTATAGGAAGAGGCGCAGTCGACGTTTCAGGCCGAGACCCTTCATCAGGACCTGACGAAGGGTCTCGGCCTGAAACGTCGACTGCGCCTCTTCCTATAGATGCTGCTTGGCCTGCTGCGTTCACCAGCAACTTTGATGTGTGTCACAATTTATCTTGTTATGATCTTGCACTTTATTATTTACTACCAAAGCACTTTTTTGGTAGCTTTTACACATTATTTTGCGCTATTATTCAGGCAAACTCTCTGAGTGCCAAGGCAGAGAAGATCATGAAGGAAGTGCTGGTAGATAGGATTAGTGTAGATACATACTTAATGTTCAGCATGCACATAGCCTCTGCTGTACAACCCTATGATTATGACTAAATCAGTTTGTAAATTTTTATATTTCCCTTTCTGGAAATCTAGACGTGCACAGAGAAGTTTGGATAGGTACATGGATGGGAGGTGTCTGAAGTGATACAATCCACATACAGGTAGATGGGATGAGGCAGAAGATCAGCATGGAGCAGTAGAGGAGGTCATGGATAGACATGTCAGAATGGGAATGGGATGTGGAATTAAAATGCATGGCCACTGGGAGATCCTGCTTTCTCTGGCGGACAGAGCATAGGTGTTCAGCAAAGCGATCTCCTAGTCTGCGTCGGGTCTCGCCAATATATAAAAGACCACATCGGGAGCAGCGGACGCAGTATATCACCCCAGCCGACTCACAGGTGAAGAGTCGCCTCACCTGGAAGGACTGTCTGGGGCCCTGAATGGTGGTAAGGGAGGAAGTGTAAGGGCATGTGTAGCACTTGTTCCGCTTACAAGGATAAGTGCTGGGAGGGAGATCGGTGGGGAGGGATGGGGGGGACAAATGGACAAGGGAGTCACGTAGGGAGTGATCCCTGCGGAAAGCGGGGGTGGGGGGGAGGGAAAGATGTGCTTAGTGATGGGATCCCGTTGGAAGTGGCAAAAGTTACGGAGAATTATATGTTGGACCCGGAGGCTGGTGGGGTGGTAGGTGAGGACCAGGGGAACCCTCTTCCTAGTGGGGTGGCGGGCGGATGGAGTGAGAGCAGATGTGCGTGAAATGGGGGAGATGCGTTTGAGAGCAGAGTTGATGGTGGAGGAAGGGAAGCCCATTCGTCCCCACGCCACCCCCTCCCCACTGATCTCCCTCCCAGCACTTATCCGTGTAAGCTGAACAAGTGCTACACATGCCCTTACACTTCCTCCCTTACCACCATTCAGGGCCCCAGACAGTCCTTCCAGGTGAGGCGACACTTCACCCGTGAGTCAGCTGGGGTGATATACTGCGTCCAGTGTTCCCGATGTGGCCTTCTATATATTGGCGAGACCCGACGCAGACTGGGAGATCGTTCTGCTGAACACCTACGCTCTGTCCGCCAGAGAAAGCAGGATCTCCCAGTGGCCACACATTTTAATTCCACATCCCATTCCCATTCTGATATGTCTATCCACGGCCTCCTCTACTATCAAGATGAAGCCACACTCAGGTTGGAGGAACAACACCTTATATTCTGTCTGGGTAGCCTCCAACCTAATGGCATGAACATTGATTTCTCAAACTTCTGCTAATTCCCCACCTTCCCCTTGTACCCCCCCATTATTTATTTATATACACACATTCTTTTTCTCCCTCTGTCCCCCTGACTATACCCCTTGCCCTTCCTCTGGTTTCTCCCCCTTTTCTTTCTCCCTAGGCCTCCTGTCCCATGATCCTCTCATATCCCCTTTGCCAATCACCTGTCCAGCTCTTGGCTCCATACCTCCCCCTCCTGTCTTCTCCTATCATTTTGGATCTCCCCCTCCCCCTCCCACTTTCAAATCTCTTACTCACTCTTCCTTCAGTTAGTCCTGTCGAAGGGTCTCGGCCTGAAACGTCGACTGTACCTCTTCCTAGAGATGCTACCTGGCCTGCTGCGTTCGCCAGCAACTTTTATGTGTGTTGCGATGCATGAAGCCTTTTTACCGTTTATGTTATCATCCACCACTAGAGGGAGATAGTAACAGTAAAATCAGAACATGTCTTCAAGGAAATTTTCTTAGGAACCATTACTGCAGCTACCAACACCCTCAGCCATTGTACCTTCTCAGAAAATGAAGCAGTCCATAAACACAAGAGTTTCTGCAAACCCTGGAAATCTTGAACAACACTCACAAAATTCTGGAGGAAATCAGCAGGTCAGGCAGCAACTGAAAAGAGGAATAAATAATTGACGTTACAGGCATACAAGCAAGACCTTGGCAATGTTTGAGCATGGGCTGGAAAGAAGACAATACATTTGTGTGTGTGTGTGTGTGTGTGTGTGTGTGTGTGTGTGTGTAGGTTTCCATTCATTCATTAAGAACAACTAATATACTGTATCTGCTGCAAAGTAGGAATAATATTACTCTTAACAAGCGTAGATCTCATTTAAATCCCATATATTTCCCTTATAAAACAATAGGATTATTGTTTCATTATACAAGTAGACTGTTTCAGTTACACAAGTTACTGTGGCAAATTATATCATTTTGGACAAGATAGCAATGAATAAATTCAGTCGTTAACATGGCTCTCACTGAAGGATTTTTAACCAGATTGGCCCCCGCTTGAAAAATAGCAGGGTGTCCAGATGTAGAGTGACTACTTCACAAGCATTAAACCAAGAGCTCCAACTCAAATGATCGTTAGCGTGCGGTCTTATAAATCAACATCCCCCATTTTTTGGATGTACTGTACGCTCCTAACTTTTGTGTATTTTAACACCTGCAGGTTTGTGGATTTACAGTCAAAACCCAAGGGCTTAGCACCTAAGAGACTTCTAAACTCTCAGTTCTTCTGCTAATGAGGAAAACATTCAACACAACTAAACTCTGGTGATGATCCTTGGGGAGATCTTCCTTTATTTTTAAATGAGTGAATTTTTGAGCAAGATGCTGTAAAGCACAATTAATTAGTAATTGGCTTATTGCTGCCACTGATACTGAGGCACAGTGAAAAGCTTTGTTTTGCTGGCCATCCACATACCTCATTACATTAGTGCATTGCGGGAGTTCAAGGATAATCAATAACAGAATGCAGAATAAAAACATACATTTTTAAAAGGAAAATGGAACCAAAAAAGTCAAAGTCTATTTTAGAGCAAAGTGATCAAAATTATCATGGTAATGTTATACTGAGGTAGTAATTAGGATTGTCTTAGTTGGTTCAAAAACCTAATGGTTGAAGGGAAATACTGCTCTTGAACCTGGTAGTGTGGGACTTTAGGCTCCTGTACCTCCTACCTGATGATTGCTGTGAAAAGATGGCATAGCACCAATAGCCAGGATCTTGGTGATTGATGTTACCTTCTTGATTTCCCAATCCTGGGAAAGACTATGCATTCACCCTGTCTATGCCCCTCATGACATTGTACCCCTCTATAAAATCACCCTTTCAGTCTCCTATGTCCCAGTAAATAAAATCCACAGGTTAATAGTGATGCTGCCTACACCACAACAGTTTCATTAGTTCATAACTGGATGTAAAGAACATCTTCATTATCCTGTCCAAGTGAACTGCCAGGGCCAATTCATATTTGATTTTTCCTTACGCTGTTGAAGGAAGCTATTGGTCCCTTCAAATCTATTCTAGCTCTCAGAGCAAGTGTTTCATTGTTTATTCTGCAATGGGTCACCACATTCATGTTGCCCATTTTTTACCATCAACACAAACACATTTGATTGCTTTATGTCCTTGTTCTCCAGAGAACACCCACTTGTGTTCTCTGCGTCGATGGTGTTGAGGATGAAAGGGTGAGAGCTTCAAGTTCCTAAGTGTGAACACTCCAGTAGTCTGGTCCAGCCACATTGATGTCATGGCAAAGAAGACTCTACTTCTTCAGGAGGCTAAAGGGATTCATCAAGTCCTCAATGAACATTACCAATTTTTATCGATGTTCCATAGAAAGCAGTCTACCCGGATGAATAATGGCTTGAATATGTCAGCTGCTTTGCACATGACCACAAGAAACTACAGAGAGTTGTGAACAGAGCTCGGCACATCACATGAACCATCCTCCCTCCATGGTCTACACTTCTCACTGCCTATGTAAAGTAATCAAAGGCCCTACCTCTCTCCCGTCGGGCAGAAGATACAAAAGCCTGAAAGCACATACCACCAAGGTCAATGACTGCTTCTTTCCCAATGTTATCAGACTCTTGAATGAACCTTTGTACGATAAGATGGATTCAGCCTCGCAATCTATTTCATTATGATTTTGCACTTAACCGCAAACGTGCACTGTATTTTTTGATAGCTTTTACATGTTATTCTGATTGTTATTGTTGTACCTTATTATTCTTGCACAATGCACTGTGTAATGATTTGATCTGTGTAAACAGATTCAGATTTATTTATCACAGGTACATCTACATATCCAGGGAAGTAAGTCATTTGTGTTAACATCCAACACACCCAAGGCTGTTCTGAGGACAAATGTCATCACACATTCCTGTGCCAACAAAGCATGCTCACATCGCATGGCTGTACAACACAGATCACAACAAAACAGGACATACTGAGCAACAAAACAACAATGGCAAACAAGCCCCATTCCTCCCTCCCTCCCACTGATGTACAACTGTACACAGTCCTCCAACCCCGTATAGGCTGCCTTCTTTGGTCTCCAGTGGATGTCATGGTCCGGTCCGTGAGGTCCGCATTCCGGTTCACGGTCCAGTCCGTCGATTCCTTATTCCGGGTTCTCCTGTTTTCCTTTATTCCATTGGGTGCCTTAATTGAGGCACCTGATTCTCGTTTTGGGCTGGCTACATAAATACCTCTCAAACCAGGGATTGTTTTCTTGACTGTTCTCTCCCCCCTTCCTTCTAAAGCCTTGCCTGCATCCCTGTCAAGTTCAACTGCTGGAGTGAGACTGGAGCCTTGCCATGCCAAGATAAGGAACTATTTATTGTTGAGTTTGGAACTGTCTCTTTGTGTCCCTGTGTTTAGTGTCTGTGTCAAAGAGGAGTCCTGGCCCTATGTCCTGTGCTTCCCAAGGAGGGGTCCTGACTCTGTGTTCTTTGGTCCTGTGTTCCAAGTTCCAGGTGCTGTGTTCCAGTCCTGTCCATGTGTCTTGTCCTGAGCAGGAGTCCCTTGTCCTGTCCTGTAGCCATGTCCTGTCCTTGCCAAGATCCTAAGTCCCGAGTCCTAGTCTAGACCTGGGTTCTGGGTCCTTGTCCAGGCTCTGGTTCTGGAGTTCTGTGTATCTAGTTCAAGTCCTAGCCCAGGCCCTGAATCCTAGTCCCGTCCAGAGCCTGTGTCAATGTCCAGCGTCGTTTCTTCCTTACTCGCCTTGCTACCTCGATAAACCTAATCCTGTTCCTAGAACTGCAGTGTCTGAGTCTTGCTTTCAGGTCTGCTCTCAATGCCCATGTAACAGTGGACTTGTGGATTCACAGACACTGGGCTCTGACTTACCCATCGGGCTCGCAGAGATTCACAGACTCGGGCTCTGGCCATCAGCCCTCAACTTCTAGACTTCCAAACTTCCAATCAACCTTTGTGCTTTGATCTGGAGGTTTCCTCCTGCCATTAAGATATCGTTGTCCAGAAACCAGAAACAGTGTGCATGACTAGATTTCCTGGTATCTTGGTATGTGACAATAATAAATCATTACAAATTTGAATATTACCTATTCCCTCTCCCATGTCTTCTAAAGCAGCCACAAATTCTCTGGTTACCCTTCAGCACCTATGAACCCACCAACCTGCATGCCCTTGGGATGTGGGAGGAAGCTGTAAGAGACTGTGGGAGACCCACACCACCACAAACTCCACGTGGAGTTACATAGAAAATAGGTGCAGGGGTAGGCCTTTCGGCCCTTCGAGCCTGAACCGCCATTGATTACGATCATGGCTGATCATCTGACTCAGAACCCTATACCTGCCTTCTCTCCATACCCCTGATCCCTTTAGCCACAAGGGCCATATCTAACTCCCTCTTAAATATAGCCAATGAACTGGCCTCAACTGTTTCCTGTGGCAGAGAATTCCACAGATTCACCACTCCCTGTGTGAAGAAGTTTTTCCTCATCTCGGTCTTCCCCTTTGTCCTCAAACTGTGACCCCTCGTTCTGGACTTCCCAAACATCGGGAACAATCTTCCTGCATCTAGCCTGTCCAATCCCTTTAGGATTTTATACGTTTCAATCAGATCCCCCCTCAATCTTCTAAATTCCAACGAGTATAAGCCTAGTCGATCCAGTCTTTCATCATATGAAAGTCCTGCCATCCCAGGAATCAATCTGGTGAACCTTCTTTGTACTCCCTCTATGGCAAGGATGTCTTTCCTCAGATTAGAGGACCAAAACTGCACACAATACTCCAGGTGTGGTCTCACCAAGGCCTTGTACAACTGCAGTAGTACCTCCCTGATCCTGAGGTCAGCAGTGAACTTGGGTCACAGGCAAGCAGCAGCACTACCTTCTGTCTTGTGACTGACTGTCCTCCAAATTAGGGAGATTACCTTTGAAAGATGAAATTTAAAAAAATAGATGCTGGAAACCTGAACTAGAGGCAAGTCAAATTGAGACACTAGAGCGACTGAGGTGCTGGAAATCGGGAGCAACTCAGAAAATACTGGAGGAACTCAGCAGGTCAGGTGACAAGAACTAGAGATCAAGTGGACAGCCAGCAGCTTTTTCCCAGGGTGCAAATGGTTTATACAAGAGGACGTCATTTTAAGGCGATTGAAGTAAAGTACAGGGAGAATGTCAGAGGAAGTTTTTTCTACAGAGTATTCGGTGTGTGGATGGTGCTCCTGGGGTGGTTGTAGAGACAAGAGACTCTTGGATGAATGAAAGACAAATGGAGGGCTACTAGGGAGGGAAGTGTTAGATTGACCTTGGAGTAGGTTAAAAGATCAGCACAGCATCATGGGCCAAAGAGCCTGTATTGAGCTGTATCGTTCTACAATGTTCAGCGTCGGGCAGCATCTATGAAGGGAATTGAACGGTCAAGGTTTTGGGCTGATAAGTTTGATGAAGAGTCTCGGCCTGAAACGTTGACTGTTCATTTTCCTCCATAGACTGGAATTGGTTTACTATTGTCATGTATACCCCGATATAGTGAATAGCTTGTCTTGCATACAGATCAAATCATTACATGGCGTATTGAGGTAGAACAAGGTAAAACAATAACAGAAAGCAGAATAAAGTATAACAGCCACAGAGAAAGAAAGCAGAGTGCAGGTAAACAATAAGGTGCAAGATCATATCAAGGCAAACTGAGGTCAAGAATCGATCTTATGGTACTAGGGGACCATTCAATAGTCTTACAACAGAGGCATAGAAGATGTCCTTGAACCTGGTGGCGTTTGTAAACTCTGCCTAACAGGAGAGAGGAGAAGAAAGAATGTCTGCAGTCTTTGCTAGGAGTTCCAGAGCCAAGGGTCTTCATGCTGAAAATTCAGTTGAGTGGCCTCCTTCATGGAATCCAGAACCCTTCACTGCACATCATCCAAGTATCCTGGAAGAAAGTTCAGGCAGGAAACACCTTCACAGCAAACGCAGTTTGGATCCAACACTACAGCCATGGCAGAAACACGTGGACGGCCCTGAACAGTGAAAAGGATTGGTCACAGCTGACGTGGCCACTTGTTGCAAAGACAGCACCTTAAACCTTCACGCATTGCCACTATAGGAACTGTGAGGCTCATAATAACATCTTGCCCCTGAGTGCAAGTTTCAGTCTGACAGATCGGAATTATATAGAACATTGAACAAACAGGCTCTCCAGCCCATTATGTTATGCTGATCTTTTAACCTATTCTCAGACCAATTTAACCCTTACCTCTCAATAGCCCTCCAATAGTTTTTATCTATATGCCTACCTCAGGGTCTCCCAATGTATCTGTCTCTAACAGCAGCGACTCTTCTCATCCTCCTTCTCTCCAGAGAGAAAAGCCCTGGCTTGCTCAACCTATCCTCATATGAGATACTCTGTAATCCAGGCAACGTCCTGGTAAACCTCTCTGCACCCTCTCTAAAGCTTCCACATCCTTCCTATAACAAGGTGACCAGAACTGTACACAATAATCCAGGTGTTATCTAATTTTATAGAGCTGCAACATTACATCATGGCTCTTGAACTCAGTGCCCTGACGAATGAAGGTCAATACACTGTACACCTTCATAACCACCCTATCAAGTGGTACAGCAACTTTGTGGACTTAAACCCCAAGGTCCCTCTGTTCCTCCACATGGCAAAGAATCCTGCAGTATGACTTTCCAAAGCATCACTTCACACTTCTGCCCTCGGGCAAGGTGTTGGGCAAGTTAGGGGATATTTTCTGCATCTGAAGTCATTCTTAAAATAAGTCGGATTCATAAAAATTCATCCTATTGCACTGTAGGTTTAACTAGTATTGTTAGTGTATATCACATATCT
Source organism: Mobula hypostoma (assembly GCF_963921235.1). NCBI lineage: Eukaryota > Metazoa > Chordata > Chondrichthyes > Myliobatiformes > Myliobatidae > Mobula > Mobula hypostoma. The sequence goes on from NC_086097.1 coordinate 175,202,243, forward strand.
AATTTTCAGTCATTTTCAGAATGCCTTCAGAGACAATTTGCAACAGTATCATCAGAGAGAATCCAGTCAGTTAAATATATTGTCAGACACACAGTATTTGAGGCTCTTTCAACTGTCTACTACAGAATTCAAGGGATAATGTGGTATTTTGAAGGAAATTACAAGATTTTCATTGATTAGTTTTTGATATACCCATTAAAGTTACTGAACGTACCACCAACTGGCAAACCACAAAATGCATTCATAAGAATTTAGTCAAGCTACTAACAAGTTTAAAGGTTTATAAACAAATATTTCTAGAAAATCACCTGTATTATGTTTAAAATACATTTATAACTTTAGGTTAATAATGACAATTCAAGATTTTAGATCCTGTTATTTTTCTCTATTGTAACCCTGTTATATCATTCAAATCTATTGATTATAATTTAGCAAACATGAAAGCACAGACATCACTGACTAGTAGTGTTTTGAAAGACAAGAGTTGAATGTTAACAAACTAATTTTATTTGACAATTACGCTGGACTTGTTCATAAAATTGATCACCCCATTTTACCTCTTGTAAATATTCCAAGAGAATTGACTTAATCACCATGACATGAGGCCTCTGTCGGTCAGGGTCAACCAGGGATGTTGTGTCCTAGCTATCTAGATATGCAAGCCAGGGTAGTAGAATGTGGAGAGAGAGCAAGCTGTTGCCAATGTAGCAATTTAGATTGTGCAGTAAAGCACAATTTCAGACAAAATTAATTCTATGTAATCCCTAGTAACACACAAAATGCTGGAGGAACTCAGCAGGTCAGGCAGCATCTATGGAGGGCAATAATCAATTGACATTTTGGGCTGATACCCGATGAAGGGTCTTGGCCCAAAATGTCAACTGTTTACTCCCCCTCCATGGATGCTACCTGACCTGCTGAGTTCCTTAAGCATTTTGTGTGTTAATTCAGTATAAATTTTTTGAACCTTTCCAACAAACAAGTAACTAGTAATTCCCGGAGGAATTCCCCATAATTAGCAATTTAGTTACTCTTAGTTCCCAGACAATATCTCCTCTCCTTTCACTGGATTATTAATGAGGTAAAATTAAAATCTGTAATTCTATCCACTCACGAGTCACAATGAAAGTGGGAAACTAATAACTGGGTGCAGTTGTACTGAGCAGCTGTTCTGAGCAGAACAACTGCTGTTGAGCCCTTCAAAAAAAAGATAAATTCCAAATTTAAATACACGTACACCAAGGGGCTGAGAGCTACTGGTTTGTTATTGTCACATGTGAGGTACAATTCACTGTTTGGACAATCCAAACGCTGGCCCAGATAGGCCGGGTGTCGAGTCAGGCGAGGTTGGATCGCTCTGGGCACCAATCTAACTTGGAGGGGTTGAGTACAGCTCCTACCGCAGTGATATCTAGGTCCAGAGCAATTCAGTGCGGCGGAGCCTGGGCTCTAATGTGAGGTACCATTTGCTGGTCAGACAATTTAAACGCTAGCCCAGATAGTCTCGGGGTTCCTCACTCTGTGAAGCTAAGGCTGTGAGACTGCCCCCAGCTGCTGTGCTTCATGTCTGCGAACTTTGCGGCGATTTGCCCTGCTAATATGATGAACTAAATACTGAGGCTTTGGGCCTACTCTGGGATTTGGATCAAAGAACTCAATTTGGTTCAGAATGCTGTCGTTGTTGCTCGCTTCTATTGTTTGCATGAATTGTTCTTTTCTCTCTCTATGTGCACATTGGAGGTTGGTCTTTATTTTTTTTAATTGGGTTATTTTGTGTTCCTTGCTTTGCAACTGCCTGTAATTGAACAAATTTCAAGGTTGTATAATTTATGCATTCTTTGATAATAAATGTACTTGACTCTTTGACTGTACCAAGATACACTCTGCAGTTTCTTTGCAGTCATAAGCAGAGCAATTGCATGCCAAGCTATTATGCTTCCGGACAGAACGCTTTCTATGGCATCGATAAAATTTGCTAAGAGTTAACAGGGACATGTCACATTTCTTTAGCCTCCTGAGGAAGTAAAGGCATTACTGAGCTTTCTTGACCATGGTATCAATGTGGTTGGACCAAGACAGACGACTGGTGATGTTCACACTTAGGACCTGGAAGCTCTTGACCCTATTAACCTCAACACTATTGATGTAGACAGGAGCATGTGCACTGCCCCACTTCCTGATGTCAAAGAACAGCTCTTTTGTTTGACATCATTTCACAAAGCTCTTTACCTCCCTCCTGTACTCCAACTCACCCTATTGCTGGCAGCTCAGGTTTATCTCTGCTGTTACAGCCCACGATGAAGCTCAATGCCAGAGCAGGGTCTAGCTGGGATTACATTAGCAAAAGAGCACTCAGACCCTGTGTCAGGTCGGACCTGGAGATCTGAAATCACATTGATGTCACTGTTGATTCTAGGCCCTTGGATGATGAGGTAAACACAAGGGTAAGTTGTTTTAGATACTTGGAGACATTTGAGGGGTGACTGATAAGTTTGTGGCCTAAGGTAGAAAGAGTCAATTTTAGAAAACCTAGCACATTTACTTTTCAACATAGTCTCCTCGCACACTTAGTCCAGCGGTTGTGGAGCACACGGGTCCCTTCTTTGCAGAAGTGGTCCACAGCAGGGGTGATTGATAAGTTCGTGGCCTAAGGTAGAGGAGATGAGTTATACAGCTCTTGTTACATGCACATACAGTTCAGTTCTTTGAGTGAAAATGCAGAAAGTTTGAAGTTTCTGCTCATCTCCTTCTACCTTAGGCCACAAATTTATCAATCACCCCTGCTATGGACTACTTCTGGAGGTCCAAGATGCCGACTTCTACAAAGAAGGGATCCGTATGCTCCATGACCACTGGACCAAGTGTGTAAATGTAGGAAAGATAAATGTGCTAGTTTTCTAAAATTGACTCCTCCTGCCTTAGGCCACAAACTTATCAATCACCCCCTGTAGGAGATTGTACACGCTGGAATCTGGTACAATGCACAATCTGCTGGACAAACTCTGCGGTCGAGCAACAGCTGAGCAGGGAAGGGAATGGTCAACAATTCAGGTCAAAACCCTGCTTCCAGACTGGGAGTGGAGTCCATAGACCATAAGATGTAGGAGCAAATAGGCGATTCAGCCCATCAAGTCTGCTCTGACATTCGATCACAACTGCAAAGTTGGGTGAGACAAGAATTAGAGCACATAGGTTTAGGGTGAAACGCAAAATATTTATGGAGAAGCTGAGTGGTACTTCTTCAATCAGAAGGCCGCACAGCTGAGGAGCAAGCTGCCGGTGGAAGTGGTGGAAGCACATTCAATGTCAGCATTAAGTTTGGATAGGTACACGGATGGGTGATGTATGGCGGGCTGTGGTCTGGGTGCAGGTAGATGGAACTAGGCAGGTACAGACTAAATGGACCAAAGGATTTGTTTCTGTGCTCTAAGATTATGACTGGGTATTATGATGGATGGGCAGATGAAATATTAACCTCCACAGATGCTCCTTTACCACGAAGTTCTTCCAACAGTTTGTATTTGTATTTAATTACTGTTTTTTTTTAGGAAAAATAAAATTATAGTATCCTTTTCTGATATTTCCTAAATGTGGGAGACATTGAAAATTTTACAGGGTGTTTTGGAATGGGGTCGGGTTTCACTGACGTAGAAGAGGCTGCACTGGGAACTCCAGGTATTGGACTCCGCTACATCTGTGAGACCTGATTGGGGGGCTGCTGTGACAACAACCTTTGCTCTGTCCACAACAGGCAGGATTTCCTGGCAGCCATTTCAATTCCATTCCTCATTCCAACTTGTCTGTCCATGGCCTCCTCTACTGCCACAGTGAAGCTACTCTTAGGATGGAGCAGTAACACCTCATATTCTGTCTGGGTTCCCTCTAGCTTGATGGCATGAACATAAATTTCTCTTAACATCCAGTAATTTCTCCCCATTACTCCCTCTCTTTTTCCATTCCAGCAACCCCTTACCTCTTCTCTTCTTACTTGCCAATCACCTCCCTTTGGTGCTCCTTCTCTTTCCGTGATGATCCACTGTCCTCTCCTATCAGATTCCTCCTCCTTCAGGCCTTTACCTTTTCCACCTATCACCTCCCAGCTTTACACTTTATCCTTGCTATCCAGCCATCTTCCCCCTCATCTGGCCTCACCTATCAACTGCCAGCTTGTATGCCTTCCTCTCAGCTACCTCCATATTCTGGCTTCTTCCCCCTTCTTTTCCAGTCCTGATGAAGGGTTTTGGCCTAAATGTCGATTGTTTAATCGCCTTCATTGATGCTGCCTAACCTGCTGAGTTCCTCCAGCACTTTGTGTATGTTGCTCTGGATCACTGTTCCCTCTAAACTGTGCAGGTGGGTAGCCACTCAGTAACTTGAAGTGCTCCTGTGCATGTAGGCTTTGTTGCTGAGCAGATGGAATTTTCTTTTATATGATATTAATATAGTTTTGAAATTATGATGATTGTGAAATACCCTGTAATTAATTACCTGATAATGAATACATAAATTTTCTAAATAATGATTGTACCACACTTACACTTCAAAACATTTTAGAAAATTTACATTGGTCAGTGTTTCAAATTACAACACCGTTACAAATTGTAACAATAAACACAGAATGGAAGTTGGTAGCTTGTTGTTAATAATCCATTGTCAAAGCATTTTACTTTTACCATTGTACTTGTCAGTTGTTTTGACTGTCTGATGTTGTTTACTTGTGTTGTAAGTTGTGCTTTGTGTCTGCTTGATGTGCATATTACAAAAAGAACATTTAAAGTGTGGTGCAGTATTCAGGCAGTGTAAAAAAAATTTCTGCTCAGATCAATGGTTGGTCTGCATAGCTGTAAAATACTCTGGATTTCCAGCATCTGCAGAATCTTTTGTGTCTGACAACCCTAATTAATGCAGGTTAGCACCACTGTGACCACTTGGGCACTAAAGTGGATGATTTTTGTTCTAATTGCATTTCTTTCTTGTTAAGATTAGAAACATAGAAACATAGAAAATAGGTGCAGGAGTAGGCCATTTGGCCCTTCGAGCCTGCACCGCCATTTATTATGATCATGGCTGATCATCCAACTCAGAACCCAGCCTTCCCTCCATACCCCCTGACCCCTGTAGCCACAAGGGCCATATCTAACTTCCTCTTAAACACAGCCAATGAACCGGCCTCAACAGTTTGCTGTGGCAGAGAATTCCACAGATTCACCACTCTCTGTGTGAAGAGGTTTTTCCTAATCTCGGTCCTAAAAGGCTTCCCCTCTATCCTCAAACTGTGACCCCTCGTTCTGGACCTCCCCAACATCGGGAACAATCTTCCCGCATCTAGCCTGTCCAATCCCTTTAGGATCTTATACGTTTCAATCAGATCCCCCCTCAATCTTCTAAATTCCAACGAGTACAAGCCCAGTTCATCCAGTCTTTCTTCATATGAAAGACCTGCCATCCCAGGAATCAATCTGGTGAACCTTCTTTGTACTCCCTCTATGGCAAAGATGTCTTTCCTCAGATTAGGGGACCAAAACTGCACACAATACTCCAGGTGTGGTCTCACCAAGGCCTTGTACAACTGCAGTAGTACCTCCCTGCTCCTGTACTCGAATCCTCTCGCTATAAATGCCAGCATACCGTTCGCCTTTTTCACCGCCTGCTGTACCTGCATGCCCACTTTCAATGACTGGTGTATAATGACACCCAGGTCTCGTTGCACCACCCCTTTTCCTAATCGGCCACCATTCAGATAATAATCTGTTTTCCTATTTTTGCCACCAAAGTGGATAACTTCACATTTATCCACATTAAATTGCATCTGCCATGAGTTTGCCCACTCACCCAACCTATCCAAGTCACCCTGCATCCTCTTAGCATCCTCCTCACTGCTAACACTGCCACCCAGCTTTGTGTCATCCGCAAACTTGGAGATGCTGCATTTAATTCCCTCATCCAAGTCATTAATATATATTGTAAACAACTGGGGTCCCAGCACTGAGCCTTGCGGTACCCCACTAGTCACCGCCTGCCATTCTGAAAAGGTCCTGTTTATTCCCACTCTTTGCTTCCTGTCTGCTAACCAATTCTCCACCCACACCAATACCTTACCCCCAATACCGTGTGCTTTAAGTTTGCACACTAATCTCCTGTGTGGGACCTTGTCAAAAGCCTTTTGAAAATCCAAATATACCACATCCACTGGTTCTCCCCTATCCACTCTACTAGTTACATCCTCAAAAAAGTTTAACTTGTGCTTAATTTATGTTTTTCTCATGAATGCTGCTTATTATGCTATGTGCCTGTGATACTGCCGAAAGTAAGTTTTTCCATTGCATCTGTCTATAAATGTACTTGTGTATATGATAATAAACTCTACTATAGGTGTAGGATTTACCATTGGTTTGTTATGAAACTACCGGGAGAGTGGGGTAAAGAGGGCTGTTAGACCAGGGTAACCATGTGGATAAGCTGTAAACAAGAACACGAGATTCTGCAGATGCTGGAAATTTACAACATCACATGCAAATTGCTGGAGCAATTTAACAGGTCAGGCATCATCTTTGGAGAGGAATAAACAGTTGACGCTTCGTGTTGAGACGCTTTATCTGCAAACAAGATTACCTAGTCACTGGGTGAGTATGCAGCAGTTTGAGGAGAACATGGACGAAAGAATGTAGCATATGTGAAATGCAGAACAGAGAGACATCAGCCACAGAGAGAGAAGAGGAAAAAATGAGGCAATATTACAGATGGATGACTGATACCAACTGAGAAATAAAGTTACCCGAAAATATTTTCAAAGATGTTGCCGGGGCTGGAGAACTTGAGTTACAAGGAAAAATTGAGTAGGTTAGAACTGTATTCCTTAGAATGTAGAAGATTGTGAGGAGATTTGATAGAGGTATACAAAATTATGTAGATAGGTATAGATAGGGTAAATACAAGCAGGATTTTTCCATCAAGGTTGGGTGGAGCTACAACCAGAGGTCATGGGTTAAGGGTGAATAGTGAGAAGTTTAAGGGGAAACTTCTTTGCTCAGAGGGTCATGAGTATGTGGAATGAGTTACCAGCATAAGTGGTGCATGCAAGCTTGATTTCAACATTTAGATGTTTGAATAGGTACATGGATAGTAGGGGTATGGAGGGCTTATGGTCCTGGTGCAGGTCAATGGGAGTAGGCAGTTTAAATGGTTTCAGCATGGACTAGGTGAGCCAAAGGGCCTGCTTCTGTGCTGTACTTCTCTATGACTCTATAAAGAACTCCATACCAAATCCAGAAGAATGCAGTGTGCCCAGGTGGAAAATGAGGTGCTGTTCCTCTGGTTTGTATTGGGCCTCACTGCAACAGTTCAGGTCAAAGACTGATACGTCAGAGTGGGAGGAGGTTGAAAAGCAAAATGGTAGCATCATCAAGCTTAAGGTCCCCTCTGTGGACTAAACGTCTGCAAAGTGATCACCAAACTAGATTTGCAGGGGGAGGGGAACCAGAGTGTTAGAGCAGATAGTGAGGTGGAGGAGGATAAAGGTCATGCGAGAACTGCAAGTATAGTGCATGGAGTAAAGCCAGATCTAACATATAGAGACACTTTGAGGAAAGAGAAGCAGAATAAAGGGTGTAAAAGTAGTAAGTTAGAAGGGCTAAAGGACGTGTACTTCAATGCAAGAAGCATCAGGAACAAAGGTGATGAACTGAGAGCTTGGATACATACATGGAATTATGATGTTGTGGGCATTACAGAGACTTAGCTGGCACCAGGGCAGGAATGGATTCTCAATATTCCTGGATTTCAGTGTTTTAAAAAGGATGGGGGGGGGAGGGGAGGAGGGGTCGAATTACTGGTCAGGGATACCATTACAGCTACAGAAAGGGTGTGTAATGTAGCAGGATCCTCTTTTGAGTCAGTATGAGTAGAAGTCAGGAACAGGAATGGAGCAGTTACTCTATTGGGAGTATTCTATAGGCCCCCTGGTAGCAGCAGAGATACCGAGGAGCAGATTGGGAGGCAGTTTTTGGTAAGGTGCAAAAAATAACAGGGTTGTTATAATGGGTGACTTTAACTTCCCCAATATTGATTGGCACCTGATTAATTCCAATGGTTTAGACGAAGCAGAGTTTGTTAAGTGTGTCCAGGATGGATTCCTGTCACAATATGTTGACAGGTCGAATAGGGGGAATGCCATACTAGATCAAGTAAATTGAGGCTATAATGCTAGAACTTGTGGGTATGAATTGGGATGATGTTTTTGCAGGGAAATGTACTATGGACATGTGGTCGATGTTTAGGGATTTCTTGCAGGATGTTAGGGATAAATTTGTCCCAGTGAGAAAGATAAAGAATGGTAGGGTGATGGAACCATGGGTGACAAGTGAGGTGGAAAATCTAGTCAGGTGGAAGAAGGCAGCATACATGAGGTTTAGGAAGCAAGGATCAGATGGGTCTGTTGAGGAATACAGAGTAACAAGAAAGGAGCTTAAGAAGGGGCTGAGGAGAGCAAGAAGGGGACATGAGAAGGCCTTGGCGAGTAGGGTAAAGGAAAACCCCAAGGCATTCTTCAATTATGTGAAGAACAAAATGAAGACAGGAGTGAAGGTAGGACCAATTAGAGATAAAGGTGGGAAGATGTGCCTGGAGGCTGTGGAAGTGAGTGAGGTCCTCAATGAATACTTCTTTTCGGTATTCACCAATGAGAGGGAACTTGATGAAGGTGAGGACAATGTGAGTGAGGTTGATGTTCTGGAGCATGTTGATATTAAGGGAGAGGTGGTGTTGGAGTTGTTAAAATACATTAGGATGGATAAGTCCCCAGGCTGCTCCACGAGGCAAGGGAAGAGATTGCTGAGCCTCTGGCTAGGATCTTCATGTCCTCATTGTCCATGGGAATGGTACCGGAGGATTGGAGGGAGGCGAATGTTGTCCCCTTGTTCAAAAAAGGTAGTAGGGATAGTCTGGGTAATTATAGACCAATGAGCCTTACGTCTGTGGTGGGAGAGCTGTTGGAAAAGATTCTTAGAGACAGGATCTATGGGCATTAAGAGAATCATGATCTGATCAGGGACTTTGTGAAGGGCAGATCATGTCTAACAAGCCTGATAGAATTCTTTGAGGTGGTGACCAGGTATATAGATGAGGATAGTGCAATGGATGTGATCTACATGGATTTTAGTAAGGCATTTGACAAGGTTCCACATGGTAGGCTTGTTCAGGAAGTCAGAAGGCATGGGATCCAGGGAAGTTTGGCCAGGTGGATTCAGAATTGGCTCGCCTGCAGAAGGCAGAGGGTGGTGGTGGAGGGAGTACATTCAGAATGGAGGATTGTGACTAGTGGTGTCCCACAAGGATCTGTTCTGGGACCTCTGCTTTTTGTGATTTTTATTAACGACCTGGATGTGGGGGTAGAAGGGTGGGTTGGCAAATTTGCAGACGACACAAAGGTTGGTGGTGTTGTAGATAGTGTAGAGGATTGTCGAAGATTGCAGAGAGATATTAAGAGGATGCAGAAGTGGGCTGAGAAGTGGCAGATGGAGTTCAACATGGGGAAGTGTGAGGTGGTACATTCTGGAAGGACAAACTCCAAGGCGGAGTACAAAGTAAATAGCAGGATACTTGGTAGTGTGGAGGAGCAGAGGGATCGGGGGGTACATGTCCACAGATCCCTGAAAGTTGCCTCACAGGTAGATAGGGTAATTAAGAAAGCTTATGGGGTGTTAGCTTTCATAAGTCGAGGGATAGAGTTTAAGAGTCACGGGGTAATGATGCAGCTCTATAAAACTCTGGTTAAACCACACTTGGAGTACTGTGTCCAGTTCTGGTCACCTCACTATAGGAAGGATGTGGAAGCATTGGAAAGGGTACAGAGGAGATTTACCAGGATGCTGCCTGGTTTAGAGAGTATGCATTATGATCAGAGATTAAGGGAGCTGGGGCTTTACACTTTGGAGAGAAGGAGAATGAGAGGAGACATGATAGAGGTATACAAGATATTAAGAGGAGTAGATAGAGTGGACAGCCAGCACCTCTTCCCCAGGGCACCACTGCTCAATACAAGAGGACATGGCTTTAAGGTAAGGGCTGGGAAGTTCAAGGGGATATTAGAGGCAAGTTTTTTACTCAGAGAATGATTGGTGCGTGGAATGCACTGCCTGAGTCAGTGGTGGAGGCAGATACACTCGTGAAATTCAAGAGACTGCTAGACAGGTATATGGAGGGATTTAAGGTGGGGGTTATAGGGGAGGTAGGGTTTAAGGGTTGGCACAACATTGTGGGCTGAAGGGCCTGTACTGTACTATTCTATGTTCTATGTCCAGACTGTGTTTGATCTTCTAAGTATAGAGGAGACCACATTGTGAACAAGAAATGAAATAAACTAGATTGGAATTGCAAGTAGATTGCTGCTTCAGCTTTTGTCCCTGGATGGTGTGAAAATAGTACAAGATTTCTACTACCTGTGGTTGTAAGGGAAAGTGCTGTGTGGAAGGAAGGAAGAATGGACCAGGGAGTCATGTAAAGGACTATCCCTGTGAAATTCTGAGAGGGGAGGAGAGGATAAGGCGTGTCTGCTGGGGGTGGAAAAAAAATCACTGAAGGTGACAGAAACTACAGAGAGCAGTCTGTTGAATGCAGAGGTTGGTGGGGTGGAAGGTGGGGATTGGAAACTCTATTGTTTTGCTCTTATTCCTTCCATCTGCCCCACCTCTTTCCAGACCAGTTTCTCAGGTTTGTGTTGGGCCTCATTGCAAGAATGCAGATCACAAACTGGTAAGTCATAATGGGAACTGCCATTCACTGCCACCAACCTTGCACTGCTTGTTTCTGCCTCCTACCCAAGATCGACGAACCTTACTTCCTCATAGGCCCATTATTTCTGCCTGCATCTGCCCCCCTGAAAATGTGCCTGCATACCTCGACCCTGTTTTATCCCCCTTGGTTCAGTCCCTTCCCACCTATAGTCACACTTCACATGCTCTCAGTCTTCTCAAATAACTTTTTCTTTCCTTGGCCTGATCACCTCACTTTCTCATCGATGTCCAGTTACTATCCAATTCTATTCTCCCCATCGAGGCCTAAAGCTCCCCATTTCTTTCTTGACAACAGACCAGATCAATCCCCCTCCACCACCTCCACTTTCTGTCTGGTAGAATGATTTCTCTTTTGGCTTCTTCCACTTTCTCTAAACCCAAAGGTGTAGCTATAGGCCCCCCGTGTGGGCGTCAGTTACGCTGCCTTTTCATTGGCTAGGTCCAAGTCCATGATCCAAGCTAATATTCCCCAACTCTTTCTCTGCTACACTGACAATTGCATTGGTGCTGCTTCATGCACCCATGCTGAGCTCAATTTTGTCTCCAATTTCCACCCAGCCTGGTCTATTTCTGACACCCCTCTCCCCTTTTCTCCATCTGTCTACCAATACCTTTTATAAACCCAGACACCCACAGCTATCTTGACAGCACCTCTTCCAGTCTCCTGTAAAAATGCTTTCCTTCATCACTGATGCTACCCTCACCCCAAACTCCTCCATTTCCCAAACATCTGCCCTCACCCCATCTACCTGCCATTAACAGGGATAGAGTTCCTCTTGTCCTTGCTTACCAACTCATGAGCCACCACATCCAGAACATTATTGTCTGCAACATCTGCCATCTTCAATGGGACCCTACCACCAAACACATCTTTACCTCCTCCTCCCAACACTATTCTCTGCTTTCCACAGGGATTGCCTCCATGATTCCCTTGTCCATTTATCCCTCCCCACTAATCTTCTTCCCGTCACTTACCCCTGCAAGTGGCAGAAATGCTACACCTACCCATTTACCACCTTCTTGACCTACATTCAGTGCCCAAAACACTCCTTCCAGGTGAGGCAACACTTCACCTGCAAATCTATGGGGTCATCATCTGTATCCAGTACTCCCATTACAACCTCTTCTACATTGATGAGACCAGATACAGATTGGGGCTATGTTGAGCGCCTCTGCTTCATTCGTAAAAAGCAAGATTTCCCACGGCAGTGGCAGTTTCCCAGTCCCAGTTTCCCATTTTAATTCCAAACCCAATCGATGCATGACCTCCACTTTTGCCACAATGAGGTCAATATGTCAAGTCAGAGAAGCAACACTTCATATTTCATCTGTGTAGCCTCCAACCTGATGGTATAAACATTGATTTCTCTAACCTGGTATTTTTCCTCTCTTTTCCTTTTCTTCAATTGTCCACTCTGGCTCCCTTCTTACCTTCTCTCTTCTCCTTACCCACCTACCATCTCCCACTGGTGCGCCTCCTTTTCTTTCTCTAATGGTCCACTCTCCTCTCCTATCAGATTCCTTGTTCTCTAGCCCTTTCCCCTTTCTACCCATCACATCCATACTTCATCCGCCCCTCCTCCAACCACCAGGCTTCACCTATCTTCCCTTTCCCTCCCCCACCTTTTCTGGATTCTACCTCCTTCCTTTCCAGTCCCAATGAATGGTCTTGGTTTCAAACGTCAACTGTATATTCATGACAATAGATGCTGCCTGACCTGAGTTCCTCCAGCATTTTGTGTGTTGTTCTGAATTTCCAGCATCTGCAGAATATCTTGTGTCCAGACCATTTTACCTCCTTTTGGCCCCTTTCTAAGTGTGACTGTGGGGGGAAAGAAATTTACATACAATACATACATTCATTTGCTAAATTTATTTCAACAAATCAACTTAGAAATTCATTGCATTTTAACAAACTTTAGAACATGTAAACATACTTGCTATGTTTTTGAAACAGGTATAAATACATTTGTTTAACTTTAGTAATCAAGGTAATTACAAAAGCACAACAAATACCACGTCATAACCAATTAAGGCAGGTTATCGGGAGCATAATGACCATTATTTAAACTTTGCAAAATCTTTGCTGTCCTGGGTCAAACTCATTTACAGGTTTGACACAGATTAGTGGACAAAGTACCATTAGTATCAGCTCATTAAACTTCGGCCCCATTTACTTCCACTGTGTAGTTTAAACATTTCACATCCATTTAAAAAAAAAATCATGGCTTGGTATGATCAGGTTAACTCAAGGAGGTGATGGAACATACAATGGTCCTTTATCAAGAGAATGTATGGCTGGTAAAGTTATTAAAGAATGCATGTGGCTTTGCATGCACTAGTTACTTCTAACAATACTTGCCAGCACTGCAAAGTAGACTGGAGATTTATCTGTGTGGTTATGGTTTAGATTCTGACCAGACTACAAATTTAATAATTGGTGGTTTTCTTTAGTATTTGTGCTTCAACTCTATTTTCAAACCTTGCATTTCAAGTAATTCCATTTGTCCACATGCAATTTAATTTTATCCTGTGCACCCATCCCTTCTTTCTGGCCTGCCAAGGTGTGTGGAAGCACTGGCAATGAGACCTGTGACCAACACCAGTCGCTCTGCTGTCAGTGATCAGTACTCAGTTAGACTGTGCAGTTTGACAAAACCTGGTGACTACTGAGAGGTGTTGACATGCATGCATCTCGGGTGGGGGATGCTAAGTGCAGTATTAATCCAAAATCCAGGTTGTGCAGACCCACTTTAATCATTGGTGGGATGCCATCACAAGATTATTTTATGGAGAAATGTGTCTATGGATATTTTGTCGTGCCTTTTCAGGAGTTAATTGGCACAAAACGTCACATGCATCTGGTAAATTTTATCCCATATCCACCCTCCCCACTGTTTTGAATCAACCTTTAATTGCAATTTTCCTTTAACATTTTTCTTTCTAAACTACAGGTTAAGGCAGTAAAATGTCACTCCTGATATAAATTGAAATTCTGTCCACAAATATTAAAGCTATCTAAATATTTACTTCCCTTTTCCTTCCTGCTTGTCACTCAACCCAGTACAGATTGAACACCATGCAATCTACGTTTAACTGCATTTTGTTAAAGCGATATTTTTGCTGCGGCTCATAGTCCCTCCCAAAGTCAACAGTGGTTTCCATTCTTTTGAAATTAAACCCACATTTGGGAGGTGGGTAGAGAAACAGAAAATGCAGTGTTATTCTAGAAACTAGTCCTTGTACAGCCTGGACTCAACTTTAAAGTCAGGCTCGCACTGAAGGTTTCTTGTGTGGAGCTAATGGTCACATGTGATTTGGTTCTGCACTTACTTCCGAAATGCTTTAAAAATCACACATTTTCTAGTGTCAAACATAGACCCAGCATTAGTGGCTGTAGACAGCATCAGTGTTTCACTTGAAGTTTCTCACATTGTATCAAATCAAGTTGCTCATGCGCTTTGCAACAGCCTTTTTTAATAAAAATTACAGTCAAATTTTCTATAAAATTCTGTACATTTTCACAAATTATTGCATAAACAGATTTCTTCAAGATCATTTTGCATAACAACTGACCACTGAATACAAAATAAAAAGCTCATGTTTCCCTTCTTGCCCTCTTCTTCTTCTTTATCTGCTTCGGTGATTCCCAACTTCCTTCAGATTTTGCTGAAATGAGATAAAGAAATGTGTGTTTATTTTCAGTATCTGGGCCCTGCCAGAAAGGGCCACATTTAGTGCCTTAGAGGAGGAGGTGGTGAGCTCCCTTTTTGTCTTACTGATCAAGATGTTCTTATAGTACTGTTGGGGCAGGACTTTCAGGACTTGGATGCAGTTGGGATGGTGTGCAGCTTGTAGGGGCTTTGCAGGGTAGGTGTTCCCACACACCTGCTGTCCTTGCTATTGTGGCAATACAGACCATGGGTTCAAGAGGACAATTGAAAGATTCATTACAGTCAGACTAATAATGCTGGTATACCTCTGACCACAACAGCACAGTAGAGGCCCTTTGACCCATAATGTTGTGCCAACCTTTTAACCTACTCCAAGATCAATCTAACCCATCCCTCTCACATAGCCCTCCATTTTACTTTCATCCAAGCACCATCTACCCACAACACTGTTTAAAAAAAACTACCCCCTCCCCACTTAATTTCCTCCAATCATCTTAAAATTATCCCTCTTGTATTAGCTATTTCCACCCTGGGAAAAATGCACTAGATGTTAATTTTATCTATGCCTCTTATCATCTTATACATCTCTATCAAGTCACTTCTCATCCTCCCGGAACTCAGCAGGCCAGGCAGCATCTATGAAGAGGAAAAAACAGACGATGTTTCTGTCCAGCCACTTCATCAGGACAGATGAAGGGCCTCGGCCCAAAACATCAACTGTTTATTCTTCTTCATAGATGCTGCCTGACTTGATGAATTCCTCTAGCATTTTGTGCATGTTGCTCTGCATTTCCAGCATGTGCCGAATCTCATTTACCTCTCATCCTCCTTCGTTCTAAAAGGAAAAGTCCTAGTTCACTCAACCTATCCTCATTAGACAGCATTCTGTTAAACCTTCTCTACACATCTGTAAAGCTCCCACATCCTTTCTCAAACTGATCTTCTGGGATTTTCATGCACAATAGTTTCTAAAGTTCAGAGAGAATGGTGCAAATTAATAAATAAAGTGAGCTGCATCTCTGTGGGTGAAAATGCCTGGCTAATGAGAGGTCAAAGGAATGTGGCCAGACTAGTTCAAGCTGATAGTAACTCAAATAACCATGCATTGTGGGCAGAAGAGCATCTCTGAACGCAAAATATGTTGAACCTTGAAGTGGATAAGCTACTGCAGCAGAAGACCACAAACATATACTCAATGGCCACTTCATTAAGTACAGGAAATGCCCAATAAAATGGTCACTGACTGCATATTTTAATTCCCTGACAATTAAAAGCGAGACCACTCAGTCCCTATGTATCTCCACAGCAATCCCATCCTATACTCCTCAGAGTAATTTACAGTGCCCAACTTAATCTACCAACCAGTACAACTTTGAAACCACAGCACCCAGGAGAAATCCACAAATTCACAGGGAGAACATGCAAACTCCACACAGAAAGCACTGGAGGTGACAACTGAACCCAGGTTGCAGAAGCTTTGTTAGTTCTGCCAAATCCATATGCCTTGAGTATTTTTAAAAAAAGTTAATTCATGGGATGTGAATGATGTTGATTAAGTGTTCATTGGT
The DNA here is from genome assembly GCF_963921235.1 of Mobula hypostoma. Classification (NCBI taxonomy): domain Eukaryota; kingdom Metazoa; phylum Chordata; class Chondrichthyes; order Myliobatiformes; family Myliobatidae; genus Mobula; species Mobula hypostoma. Next base: position 175,218,275 of record NC_086097.1, read on the forward strand.
TTGATCCTAAAAGCATGACCTTCCAGAAGCTAAGGAAATTTGCCATGTATGTCCCTGTTGATCCCCACCAACTTTTTATCAATGCACTATAGAAGACATCTGATTTGGTATGGCAACTGCTCTGCATGTGACCTCAAGAAACTGCTGAGAGTTACAAACACAGCTCAGCACATCATGGAAACCAGCTTTCCCCTCAATGAACTCTGTCCACACTTCTCACTGCCTCAGTAAACAGCCAGCATAATCAAAGATCCCAGTCCAGACATTCTCTGTTCTCTTGCACATTGACAGAAGGTACAAAAGCCTGCAATCATGCACCAATAGGCTCAAGGGCACATTGTATCTCACTGTCAGAGTACTATTGAACAACCCCCTAGTACCATAAAATGGACCCTCGACCTCGACTCTATACCTTGCCATAGCCTGATACCTTACTGTCTAACCTGCACTGCAGTTCCTCTGTAACTTAACACTATTCTCTTAATTGCTTTTCTGTTTGTACTACCTTGAGGTGTGGATGTTTGGAATGACATGTATGAATGGCATGCAAAACAAAGATCCCCCCCCCCACTGTATCTCAGTACATATGACAATAATAAACCAATTACCAATTCATTGGGAGTCAACTACACTGCCATGTCTCTGCAGTCACAGACAAGGATTTGGTAAGGCAGTTTCCATACATGGGCGTAAACTGTTGATTTTTCGAGCAGAGACCCTTCATCAATCCCAATGAAGGGCCTCGGCCCCCAAGGATGGCTGTTTACTCCCCTCCGTAGATGCTGCCTGACTTACTGAGTTCCTCCAGCCTACAGCATGTTGCTCAAGATTTCTAGTATCTGCAGAATCTCGTGTTTTTTTGCCAAAACAGTTGGCTTCTTAGCAACAAAATGAATACATTTCTGGATCTTTGGCCCAAGCCATCAGATTTACCTTCCAGACAAGATTTGGAAGGAGTTAATTTCTTAGCTCTCTGACTAAAAGGTTGCTGCAGCTCCGTCCATTTCCACCTTGACAAAGATCAGCCACAGAGGACAGTTAGAACACCAGCACTTTGTGGAGTATATAATCAGTACCAAAATATTCAGTTGTGTCAAATTAAACTGAAGCACCAACATTTAAAAGCTTGAAATTTCAAAGCTAGGGATAACATAGCTGTTGTGTTGCACCTCACATGGTATATGTAAAAGAAAATGACATCTACAAATTGCAGCTTGGTGGCAGTAAACTAAAAATACATTGAGGAAAGATAGACCATCATAACTGCCTCAATAAGTTCATTAATTTTAGAAACTATTTCAGTCCCAAACCCAAAAATAGTTCAGAGTCAAAACAGCAGTTCCCTCAATACAAAAAAATAATGCATTCACAAAGGTGAACTTGTGTGGCTGATCTATAAATCAGTTCGTTACATGGGGCGAGGGAGTGTCATGCCACTTGCTCTTAACATCCACTGGCATTACCACTGCCTCAACCCCTCACCAACATCCCCGGAGTCACTGTTGATCAGAAACTCAACTGGACCAGTCAAAAATGCTGTGATGTAATTCAGAGGCTAAATATCTTGCAGAGATTAGCTTGCCTCCTAACAACCCAAGGCTTTCCCTCCTCTACAAAACACAAAATAGGAATGTTATGGAATAAACACTTGCCTGGAAACTCAACAACATCCAGGATAAATAGGTATTTTTAATCTACACCTCATCCATCATTCTCACCATTTACCTCCTGCACCACCAGCACACAGTCACCCTATCTACAAAAATGCACTGCATTCATATCATCATCATCTACTAAAATGAAGAAGCTGTACCACAGAGGAGAGCTTGAGGTAATAGGACCATCATCAACTGCAAATTAACCTCCAGCTCACATACCATCCTCTGTTTGAATATATTGCCATTCTAAATACTAGAAATTCCTACATAACACTGTGGGAGCATCTTCAAGCTACAACTCACCACAAGCTTATCAACAACAATAGGAGATATTTTGAAACAACTATACAATACCTACATACTTGGCACTGTAATTTCTCCATTCAAGGGGAAACAATTGGAAAGAATTTAGGTACTGACCTTGTGAAGAAGGCTGGCTATTCTGTTTAGTAACAGAAGCGGAAGGTTCCGACTCAGATAGTATGTCTGGCACTTGGGAAGTGATATCCTGGGAAGAACTTTTCAAAATGATAGCTGGTTCTTGGCTGATTATGACCGGCAGTGCCTCTTCATCCTGTGGAGAAACAACACCTCATTGAAAAAGTTCAAGACATTTGAAAGAAGTTTAATTATTTATTTAGAGATACCAATTACATCCAAGCGACCAATTATTCTATGAACACATACATCTTTGCACTGTGGGAGGAAACAGGAGTGCCCGATGGAAACACGTGGTCATGGGGAGAATGTACAAATTCCTTAAGACAATGGCGGAACTGAACCGGGTCACAGGTGCTGTAATAGTGTTACGCTAACCACTACACTACCATGCTGCTCTTGGGAATGCTCAATATACACCAATAAAGACACACAACTGAAAAGCTACACCACCTTGCAACAACAGACCACTGCATTAAGCACAGAAACATTCCAAAGTTGCTGGTGAACGCAGCAGGCCAGGCAGCATCTGTAGGAAGAGGTGCAGTCGACGTTTCAGGCCGAGACCCTTCGTCAGGACTAACTGAAGGAAGAGTTAGTAAGAGATATGAAAGTGGGAGGGGGAGGGGGAGATCCAAAATGATAGGAGAAGACAGGAGGGGGAGGGATGGAGCCAAGAGCTGGACAGGTGATAGGCAAAGGGGATATGAGAGGATCATGGGACAGGAGGCCTGGTGAGAAAGACAGGGGGGGTGGGAAACCCAGAGGATGGGCAAGGGGTATAGTCAGAGGGACAGAGGGAGAAAAAGGAGAGTGAGAGAAAGAATGTGTGTAAAAAAATAAGTAATGGATGGGGTACGAGGGGGAGGTGGGGCATTAGCGGAAGTTAGAGAAGTCGATGTTCATGCCATCAGGTTGGAGGCTACCCAGACGGAATATAAGGTGTTGTTCCTCCAACCTGAGTGTGGTTTCATATTTACAGTAGAGGAGGCCGTGGATAGACATGTCAGAATGGGAATGGGATGTGGAATTAAAATGTGTGGCCACTGGGAGATCCTGCTTTCTCTGGCGGACAGAGCGTAGGTGTTCAGCAAAACGGTCTCCCAGTCTGTGTCAGGTCTCGCCAATATATAAAAGGCCACATCGGGAGCACCGGATGCAGTATATCACCCCAGTCGACTCACAGGTGAAGTGTTGCCTCACCTGGAAGGACTGTTTGGGGCCCTGAATGGTGGTAAGGGAGGAAGTGTAAGGGCATGTGTAGCACTTGTTCCACTTACACGGATAAGTGCCAGGAGGGAGATCAGTGGGGAGGGATGGGGGGGACGAATGGACAAGGGAGTTGCGTAGGGAGCGATCCCTGCGGAATGCAGGGGGTGGGGAGGGAAAGATGTGCTTAGTGGTGGGATCCCGTTGGAGGTGGCGGAAGTTACGGAGAATAATATGTTGGACCCGGAGGCTGGTGGGGTGGTAGGTGAGGACCAGGGGAACCCTATTCCTAGTGGGGTGGCAGGAGGATGGAGTGAGAGCAGATGTACGTGAAATGGGGGAGATGCGTTTAAGAGCAGAGTTGATAGTGGAGGAAGGGAAGCCCCTTTCTTTAAAAAAGGAAGACATCTCCCTTGTCCTAGAATGCAAAGCCTCATCCTGAGAGCAGATGCAGCGGAGATGGAGGAATTGCGAGAAGGGTATGTGTGTTGCTTGAATTTCCAGCATCTGCAGAATTCCTGTTGTTTGCCAAGATACTTCATAAAGGTTTAAAGAGAAACAGGTGCTGAGTTAACAAATGGTGGAAAGGGAATGCTCAAGCTTTAGATGTGGTGATAAAGTTGCAATTACAGGATACAGCTTAGGCAGCTAAAGAAGTAGAAACCAGAAATGGAAGTGGGGGGGGGGGTGGTGGAGGGAATGTAGAAGGGTCCAAGCTTTGGGGAAAGCAGTCAAAGTTCTTTCTTCAGATGTATAAAGTGAGGAAAGGAATATTAAGACCTAAATGCTGAGAAAAGTGTGTGAGCTGTGTGGTGGATGAGAAGGACACAGGGAATTCATTCAAAATGTAGATGGAGAATGGAGGCAGCACAATTTGGAAGTTACCATTATTGGAGGTTAGCTGGAATTGATGAGTCTCAGCCAGTTCACCTTGGAGCCCATCTCTCAGACCCTGGGATGCTCCAGTGGTCAAGGTAGCACTACTGTGATTGCTGGCATGCGATGGACTTGTCATGTCATTACACAGTACCTACACTGTACAGGATGCATTCTGTGACCTGTACTGTTTTCATTAAATTGTTAATTTCATTAGCCAATCCTCCCTAAAATCCTTAATGGGAGGCATTCAATACCTCCACAATGATGGGCTTTCTTCTGTCCTAAATTTCTACAGGCATCTCATATGACAGGATTGTTAGAACTTAACTCTACCTTTTCATTACAGCAAGCAATGTCTCCGAACTCACCAAAACACTAATTTGGCTAATTTAATTCCACTCTTGAACATGCTGCTCAAATAACATCTGTTAATAATCTTGCACTGTGGTTACAAGGGCATAGCAGTCTTGGCAATCCGTGGACCAAACATCTCTTCATTAATACATCCATTTACAAGTGTAGGGAATTGTTAGAAAGGTCATTTGCCCTTTGAGAAGGCGAGAGTGAGCCATGTACTGAAAAGTTGCAAGATTTGGACCAACTAAATCTGAAAGTCACTATGTAATGTTGGAAGGGACTCTGAAGGGACTTTGTATTCCCATGTGCCTGCTATCATTGCTCTTTCTGGAAGTAGAACTGATGAGTTAAGGAGTTGCTAGCACAGTAGCCTAAGCAAGTGAATGAATTTTGTAGATGGAACACACTGCAGCTATGCTGTGCCAGTGATGCAGTCTGTGATAATGGGTGCCAATCAAATGAGGTCATCATCCTATAGGTTAGTGGCTTCCCTTTCCATAAATGCTACCTGACTGGTTGAGTACCAAGGCGCAACGAACAATCTGCTGGAGGAACTCAATGGATTGAGCACAATCCATAGAGCAAAGGAACTGCCGATGTTTTGGTTGAAGGCTTGCATCTGGAGTCCTGACGCTGAGTTCTTCCAATGTACTGTCTGTTGCTGCTGAGTGTCATAGGCCTTGAGGCAGAATCATACAGCACAGAAGGAACAGGTAATTTGGCCCACAAAATCTAGCTGACTATCAACACCAAACCTACACTGGGCCCATTTTATTCTCCCAACTGTCACATCATCTCTCCCCAGATTCCACCATTCACCTAACACCAGTGCAAATTTTGTTACTTTTGTGGGATCCAAGAGGAAACAGAAGCAGATCAAGGAAAAAAAGTCACTGGGAGAACATACAAAGTCCATATAGACAACACCAAAGGTTAGGATTGAACTGGGGTTGCTGGAGCTGTGAGACAGCAGCACTACCAGCTGTCCTAAAGTGTTCCCAGCATCTTGCATTTAAATTCAGGTTTCCAGCATCAGCAAGTTTGTTTCTGTTGCCAGTTCTTACCTCAGCTAGTTCACTAGTGCATATGGTTTCAACGGGTGAAGAACTCTCTTCTTCAGGCTGGGCCTTCACAACGAGCTGCTCCTGGTCTCCACAAATGGGTTCCTTCTCCTGATCCTCGACCTCCTTTTTATTAAAGTATTTACACTATAATACACTTATGAACAGTTGAGAACTTTAACTTCACTAAAGAAAACTGCTGAAAATTCATACAATGGCATTTTAATTCCTGCATGGAAGGCTCTTTTTTGAATGTTAATATATCTGTCTTGCATCAATTAACTCAACTCCAGATCAAGAGAAGAGAATGCATATGCTGTAACATGGAGCTAAAGACAAACTGCTGGAGGAACTCAGATCAGACAGCATCTATAGAATAGAGGAATGTTTGATATTTAGGTTGAGATCCTGCATCAGAATTTCAACCCAAAATGTGGACCATCTCTCTGCCTCCACAGATGCTACTTGACTGATGAGCTCCTACAGCAGTTTGATGATTCCGATAACTTTGGGTATGAATCTAACAAGGTGATATAGGGTGATCAGCCACTTCTTTCAGGAAATTCTATGATAAAAGACTAGGAAAAGTTGGTTAGCAGGTATATGGTGCACAAAGATTAAAATATACAGGCTATTAAAGTACATCAACGGAAAAATCAAGCAGCTCAAATTCAATCAACCTTTTGTTAAGTAAATATATGAATTTATACTCCATTTTTCATTGCCAATGATGTTATTGTTGAAACACTAATTTGTTGAAAATGTAGAATATGCTCAAGAATCTTCTCACCAGCAAAAAGGTGATAATGAGCCATCTGCTTTAGAGATTTCTTGATGAGGGATCGTCATGGGTATCCTAATTCTCTGCCTTTTAAAAAGTGCTATGACTCATTCAAAAATCCATTCACCATACCATCAATCCCTTCATTTAACCTCATTTGCCCACCATTCTATTACAGATCACTCTCTTTCAAAAACCCTCAGCTTTTGCCCTCACAGCCAATCACCTCCATTAGTGTCATGTCATTTATACACTGAGGTATTTGGTCGATGACCTCCTCGCAGCTCTACGTTTTCAGTATCACTGTGCAATAATCCACACACATTTTCAAAGCCACTTATGCTTTCCAACAGGCAGCCAGCTAACACTTTAGGTCTCTTTATTTAAGCCTGTAATGAAACTATTGCTTTCATTTACAAAGCTAATACAAAACTAAAATTCTCAGGTGCCCCCAACTATTTTTGCTCTCATTGCACTACTTATTTAATGTATATTTTTATATACATCTTGTATTGTAATTTTATTTCTGTCTTGTATTGCATTGCTGCGCAAAACAACAAATTTCATGATGTGATATTAAGCCTGATTCTGATACATATATCACTGAAATCATCTTCAAAGCAATTCCATACAGATTCAAGACTTTATTCCATTTACCACTTTGCTATCTTTACAACTCCACCACGAGGATGTCTGAAATAATGTCATTGGTATCTCTGTCCTGAGTGAGTTTTCAGTACTATTGCCAATCAGAACATCACTGAGTAAATCAGGAAAGCCACTAACTTTTGTACTTGTACCAGCTGTTCCAAGTAGTTTTCCCAATCACTCTCCTCATTCATACCCTACTGTTACCTGGTTCTCTTTTTACTGATCCACTTTTGTACCCTCAGGCACTTCATTCTCATTTGTAATAATTTGCTGCCTTTGGGAAAGTGGTTTCCCTCTCTAGCTCTTCTGTCTATCATCTTAAATCTACATCCTCTGGTTACCAATTTTCTTAAGCAAACACCAATTAACTTACAGCCAAAAATCCACAACTGTTTTTCCATTTCAAATTTCTCTTTCTTTTTGCATCACAGTTGCCATCTGACCTACATCACTTTTAGAAGAAAAGACACAAGATTGCAGCAACTTAATGAACTCCACCGGACATGGGGCACATGCTCACTTGTGTGGCAGCAGCAGTATCTTCACCCTTTTTCTTTTTCTTCTTCTTCTTCTTGGATTTGCTGCTTGCAGAACCTTGCAAACCAGCATCTGTTTTTTCTTTATCTTCATCTGACACCTGCAAAATTTAACAAGTCTTTTAAAACAATCCACAACTTGGATAATTCTATTCAGACTGAAGCCGACTGTCTTTTCACCCAGACTGGTAAATAAAAAAAGAAAATATATCTACAAATTAGAAATTATTCCATCCCAAAATACTTACACAAAATATAGTCAATTGTATAGATTATTTTTCTATCTACTCAGATCAATTTGATATAGAATCGAACAGAACTAGAGGCAGCCATTTGGACAATGCTGCCTCTACTGATTTTTCAGAAGAGTATCCATCAGTGCTACCTTCCTGCTGTTACTTACTGTCCTACAGATCATCACTCACAGTGGAAAAGGTCACTTAAATGAAACCCTGACAAACCATTAGCCAATTATTTGGTTAATGGTTCAGCGATTGGCTCAATAGGATTAGTAGACTAAACCCTTGTCACTTATGTATCCCCAAATCCACGTACCAGAGAGTTCAATTGTGTATTACTGGGTGTGCTGTGGAACTCAGTGTCAAAAGATTTTCTGCATTTGTTGTTTGTCGTCTACGTTAACCATCTGGATGATAATGTGGTTAACTGGATCAATTTTGTGGATAACACCAAGATTGGGTGTGTATTAAATCAGAATCAGGGTTTATTATCACCAGCATGTGTCATGAAATTTGTTAACTTAGCAGCAGCAGTTCAATGCAATACATAATATAGAAGAAAAAACAATAAATCAATTACAGTATATGTAGACACGAGGAAATCTGCACATGCTGGAAATTCAAGCAACACACAAAAAATGCTGGTGGAACGCAGCAGGCCAGGCAGCATCTATAGGAAGAGGTACAGTTGACGGTTCGGGCAGGGACCCTTCGTCCTGACGTATATGTATATTGAATAGATTAAAAATCATGCAAAAACATAAATAATATACCTTAAAAAAGTGAGGTAGTTTTCAAGGGTTCAATGTCCATTTAGAAATCGATTGGCAGAGGGGAAGCTGTTCCTGAATAGCTGAGTATGTGCCTTCAAGCTTCTGTACCTCCTACCTGATGGGCAGCATGAGAAAAGGGCATGCCCTGGGTGCTGGAAGTCCTCAATAAAGGATGCTGCCGTTCTCAGACACCGCTCCTTGAAGATGTCCTGGGTACTCTGTAGGCTAGTACCCAAGATGCAGCCAGCTAAACTTACAACCATCTGCAGCTTCCTTTGGTCCTGTGCAGTAGCCGCCCCCAGCCCCACCCCCACCCCCCGCCAATACCAGACAGTGATGCAGCCTATCAGACTGCTCTCCACGGTACATCTATAGACGATTTTGAGTGTATTTGTTGACATGCCAAATCTTCTCAAACTCCTAATGAAGTATAGTCACCGTCTTGCCTTCTTTATAACTGCATCAATATGTTGCGACCAGGTTAAACCCTCAAAGATCTTGACATCCAGGAACTTGAAACAGCTCTCACACTCCAATTCTGATCCCTCTATGAGAACTGGTATGTGTTCCTTCATCTTACCCTTTCTGAAGTCCACAATCAGCTCTTTCATTTTACTGACACTGAATGCCAGGTTGTTGCTGTGGCACCATTCCACTAGTTGGCTCACTCTTGTACGCCCTCACGTCACCCTCTGAGATTCTACCAACAATGGTTCTATCATCAGCAAATTTATAGATGGTGTCTGAGCTATGCCTAGCCACACAGTCAAGGGTATAAAGAGAGTAGAGCAGTGGGCTAAGTACACACCCAGCAGGTGCACCAGTATTGATTGTCAGCGAGGAACAGATGTTATCACCAATCCACACAGATTGTGGTATTTTAGTTAGGAAGTTGAGAATCCAATTGCAGAGGGAGGTACAGAGACCGAGGTTATGTAACTTTTCAATCAGGATTGTGGGAATGATAGTATTAAATGCTGAGCTATAGTCGATGAACAGCATCCTGACATAGGTGCTTGAGTTGTCTAGGTGGTCTAAAGCTGTGTGAAAAGCCATTGAAATTGCATCTCCTGGTGACCTATTGTGGCGATAGGCAAAATGCAATGGGTCCAGGTCCTTGCTAAGGCAGGAGTTCAGTCCAGTCATGACCAATCTCTCAAAGCATTTCATCACTGTAGATGTTAATGTTACTGGGTGTTAGTCATTAAGGCATCTCACATTCTTAGGCACTGGTATAATTGTTGCCTTTTTGAAGCAAGTGGGAACTTCCACCCGTAGCAGTGAGAGGTTGACAGTGAGGAAGACTATTAAAGCTTATAGGGGAATCTGGGCCAGCTGGAAAATGGCAGATGGAATTTAATGCAGACAAGTGTGCACACTGGGAGGACCAATCAGGGTAGGTCTTACACAGTGAGCAATTGGGCACAGAGGAGTGCGGTAGAAAAAGGAATCTGGGAATCTGGTCCATAACTCATCGAAAATGGCAGTACAGGTAGATAGAGTTGTTAAGAAAGCTTTTGGTACATTGGCATTCATAGATCAAAGTACTGAGTACAGAAGTTTGGATGTTATGTTGAAGTTGTATAAGATGTTGGTGAGGCCTACCGTTTGGAGTATCGTGTCCAGTTTTGTTCACCTACCTACATGAAAGATATAAATAAGAGAAAATTTACAACTGGAGAACCTGAGTTATAAGGAAATATTGAATAGTTTAGAACATTATTCACTAGAATGTAAAAGATTGAGGGGAGATCTGACAGAGGTATACAAAATAATGAGGAGCCGAAAAAAAAATCCGGTAAATGCAAGCAAGCTTCCCCCCCCACTGAGGTTGGTTGAGACTTCAACTAAAGGTCATGGGTTAAGGTGAAAGGTGAAATGTTTAAGGGTAATGTGAGGGGGAAGTTCTTCATTCAGAAGATGGTGAGGGTGTTGAATGAGCTGTCAGCGCAAGAGGTGGGTGCAATTTCGATTTCAATGTTTAAAAGGGGTACGTTGTTGGGACTAAGCAGTTTAAAAGCCTCGATATAGACTAAATGGTTGAAAGGATTTTTCTGTGCTGCGGTTTTTCATGACTCTACAAGTGGAGTAAAGGGAATTACAGAGGCACGAGGAGGAGTTGGCCCAACTTGATTAGAAGGTGACACTCTGAGGGATGATGGCAGAACACCAATGGACAGTGTTTCTGGGGACAATTGAAAAACTGCAGGATAGCTACATCCCAAGGATGAAGTAGTATTCTAAAGGCAGGATGAGACAACTGTGGCTGACAAGGGAAGTCAAAGACAGCATAAAAGCAAAGAGAGAGCATTATTTTAAAAAAAAAAGCAAAAAAAGAGCGCTAGAAGATTGGGATGCTTTTAAAAACCAACAGAAGGCAACTAAAAAAATGAGATAAAATATGAAATATGAAGATAAGATGGCCATTAATATCAAAGCGGATACCAAAAGGTTTTTCCCCAGATATATAAAGAGTAAAAGCGAGAAGAGAGTGGATATTGGACCACTGGAAAATGATGCTGAAGAGGTAGTAATGGGAGACAAAGAAGTGGGGGATGAACTTAATAAGTACTTTGTGTCATTCTTCACTGTGAAATATACTAGCAGTGTGCCAAAAATTATATATGCGCACGCGTATATATACACACACACACACACACACGGAAAGACTTTGACAAAGTGCTGCACATGCGGTTGCTTAACAAGTTAAGAGCCATTCGTATTACAGAAAAGATACATGCATAGATAGATGATTGGCTGACTGGCAGGAGAATAAAGTGGGAATAAAAGTGGCCTTTCCTGGCTGCTGGTGACTAGTAGTAGGGAAGTGTAAGGTCATGCACTTCAGTAGAAGAAATAAAGACATAGTCCATTTTCTAAACAAGGAGAAATTTCAAAAATCAGAGGAACTGTGAGTCCTTGTGTAGGATTTCCTAGAGGTTAACTTACAGGCTGAGTCAGTGCAAATGCAATGTTAGTAGTGAGAGTATATAAAAGCAAGAATGTAATGTTGAGGCTTTATAAGGCACTGCTGAGACCACATTTGTAGTAGTATTATGAACAGTCTTGGGACCCTTCCTCTAAGAAAAGATGTGCTAGAATTGGAGAGGATTCAAAGGAGGCTCACGAGAATGATTCCGGGAAGAAAGTTTAAAGTAAATTTATTATCAAACTACATGTATTTCACCATATACAACCCTGAGATTCATTTTCTTGTGGGCATACTCAATAAATCCATAATAGAAAGATAACCGTAACAGGATCAGTGAAAGACTTGAGTGTTCAACCAGTGTGCAAAAGACAACAAATTGTGCAAATACAGAAAGAAAGAAATAATACATAAATAAATAAGTAATAAATGTCGAGAACATGAGATGAAGAGTCCTTGAAAGTGAGTCCACAGGTTGTGGGAACATTTCAATGATAAAGCAAGTAAAGTTAAGTGAAGTTATCTCCTTTGGTTCAAGAGCCTGATGGTTAAGGGGTAATAACCGTTACTGAGAATATGGTGCAAGGCCTGAGGTTCCTGCAGCAGCAAGAAGAGCTCATGACCTTAGTGGTAGAGTCCTTGATGATGGATGCCGCTTTCCTGCGACAATGCTCCACGTAGACAGGTTCAATGGTGGGGAGGGCTTTACCCAATGATGGTCTGGGCTGTATCAACTAGTTTTCCTAGTACTTTTCCTTTCAAGGGCGTTGGTGTTTTCATACCAGGCTGTGAGGCAGCCAGTCAATATACTCTCCATCACACATCTATAGCAGTTTGACAAAGTTTTAGATGTCATGCCAAAATTTTGCAAGATCCTAAGTAAGTAGAGGCACTGTTGTGCTTTCTTCATAACTGCACTTGCGCACTGGGCCCAGAAAAGGTCCTCTGAAATGATAACACTGAGGAATTTAAAGTTGTTGACCCTTTCCACCTCTGGTTTCCTCCTTCTGAAATCAGTAATCAGCTCCTCGGTCTTGCTGACATGAGCAAGAGGCTGTTGTTGTGGCACCACTCAGCCAGATTTTCAACCTCCCACTTACATGCTAATTTGTTACCACTTTTGATTCGGCCTACAACAGCGGTGTCATCAGCAAACTTCAATATTGGAGCTGTACTTAGCCACACAGTCATAAGTGTAGAGCCAGTAGAGCAGGGATTATGCACACGGCCTTGTGGCACACCAGTGCTGATGGAGACTGTGGAGGAGATGTTGCCAATTCAAACTGACTGGGGTCTGCAAGTGAGGAAATACAGGATACAATTGCACCAGGCAGTACTGAAGCCAAGGTCTTGAAGCTTATTGATTAGTTTTGAGGGGATGATAGTATTGAATGCTGAGCTATAGTCGATAAAGATCATGTTGATGTGTGCTGTACAGATGTTCCAGGGTTGAGTGAACAGCCAATGAGATGGCATTTGTGGTGGACCTGTTGTATCAGTTGGCAAACTGGAGTGGATCCAAGTCACTTCTTAGGCAGGAGTTGATATGTTCCATTACCAACCTCTCAAAATATTTCATCACTGTGGATGTAAGTGCTACTGGATGATAGTCACTGAGGGTTAACACATTCTTCTTGGGCACTGCAGTAAGTGAAGCCTGCTTGAAGCACTGCTGAAGCGAGTGGTTAAAGATCTCGCTGAACACTCCGGCCAATTATCAGTACAGGGCCTTTCGTACTTGGTTAGGTACCCCACCAGATGCTTTTCATGGGTTCATCCCCCGAAAGGCAGATCGCATGTTGTCCTCAGAGAATGAAATCACAGTATCATCAAGGGCTGTGAGAGTTTGTGATGGTTACTCTATTTTGACAGTCAAAGCAAGCATAGAAGGCATTGAGCTCATCTGGAAGTGAAGACCTGTTGTCGCCAATGTCGCTTGATTTTACTTTACAGAAGATGATAGCATTCAAGCCCTTTCACAACTTCATGCACCCTCTGCTGATTCAAATGTTACATACCCCATGGGTATCTTGTGACTGTCTTATGAGTATGATGTAATGGTCTTGCGGAGGTCACATGATGTAATTTTCCCACCAGTGAGGTCACATGATGACCGAGTCTCAACAGGTATAAAGGAGACCCCTGTTGTGACGCAGTTAGTTTTCAGTTTAGTTTTGTGTTAGTTCGTCAGTTACTCCGTTATGCTGCGTATGCATCATGACGCAGTTTCGTTTTAAAATGGAGTTTTCCTTTCTATTTTAAGGTGCAAAGTTTGGTGCTGGCAGTTTCGCCAATTGCTGCCAGGTTTGTGTGTTGCATCTATAATTTTCCCTTTTCAGTAGTATTGGAGAGTGAAGACTTTATTAAAGGACGGGAACCTGAAGGATCGGAATAATGTTGGAGTCGTTCGGCGGTTTAATGAAGGATCGACCTTATTGAGGATTCTTTCATGGATAGCGACCTGCATCTGAGATAACTCCTACAAGAGTGGGGAAGTTGTGCAGTGTTCACTCGTCAGGAAACGGTCAGTTCCTTTAAGCCGTATTAATTCCTTCGTCGTGAATCCTTTTGAGAATCAGCAGTAACATCACGTCTTTGAAGAAATCCGTTTCCAGAGAAGTCTTTCCTTATTGACTGTGTAAATCACCTGGACTTTCGAATTTACCATTTTAAGACTGGGTTCAAATTTACCACTTTAAGAACCGTTTCACTACTTACCCTTTTAAGAACTGTTCCAGAGTTGCCGTATAGCAATTAACTTCTGGTTATGTTAGTCGTTTGAATACCTTTTGCTATTATTGAGCAGAGTTTAATAAATGTTTATGTTTGTTTATAAACACTGCCTCAATTGATAATTCATTGTTGCTGATCACATGACACAAATTTGGTCCAGAATTGCCACTTTGCTCATGAGATGGCTTTCTAGAGACCGTAAATGGACCTCTGGTAACTTTCTTAGTCATCAGACATGAATATCCCTGATCTGGCCCTCAAAAGATTGCAGATCTCATGGTTCATTAAGGGCTTCTGGTCCAGGAAGACCGATGTTGAGGGCACACACTCATCTACAACTGTTTTTATAAAGTCTGTGACAACCATGATGCATTCATTCAGATCCACAGATGAGTCATTGAACATGGCCCAGTCCACCAACTAAAGCAATTACATATCTGCTACGTTGCCTCCCACGGCCCCCTCTTTGCTGTCCTAATCTTTGGAGCCTTGCTCTTTAGCCTCTCTCTGTTTGCAGGCAGAAGGACAGCCAAGTGATCAGATCAGAAAGGGTTAACATAGGAGGAGCGTTTGATTGCTCTGGCCCTATACCCACTGGAGTTTAGAAGAATGAGACAGGAATCTCATTAAAACCTAAGAAATGTTGAAAGGTCTAGATAGAGTGAATGTGGCAATGTTTTCTATAGTGGGTCTCAGACCAGAGGACACAGCCTCAGCAGACAAGGACGTCTCTTTAGAATAGAGATGAGGAAGAATTTCTTTTGCCACAGTGTGGTGAATCTGTGGAATTCATTGCCATAGACAGCTGTATAGGCCAAGTCATTGAGTATATTTAAAGTGGAGGTTGATTAAGTTCTTATTTAATCAGGGCATCAAAAGGTTATGGGGAGAAAGCAGGAGAATGGGGTTGAAAGGAATAATAAATCAGTTATGATGAAATAATGAAGCGGACTCGAATAGGCTGTGGTCTAATTCTGCTCCTGTGTCTCATGGCCTCTCATTCATCTTATTTATTCTTCTTATGATTTTATACACTTCTGTAAAGTCATCTTTGGCCTCCTACACTCCAGGGGAAAAAGCCCCAGCCTATCCAGTCTCTCCTTGTAACTCATACCTTCTGGTCCTGGTAATATCCTTGTGAATTTTTCTGCATCCTTTCTTGCTTAATGACATCTTTCTTATGTAACCAGAGTGGAACACAATATTCCAAGTGGGGTTTCATCAATATCTTGCACAGCTGCAATGTGGCATCCCAATTCTTGTACTCAAATGTTCTGACTGATGAAGGCAAATGCTTTCTTCACTACAGTCCATCTGTTTCACCACTTTCAGGAAACTATGTACTTGTACACCTTGATTTCTTTTCTACAACACTCCCCAAAGCCCCATCATTTACTGCACAAGCCTTGCACAGGTTTAACTTATCAAAATACAACACTTCACCCTTATTTGTGTTATATTCCACCTGCTAGTCCCTGGCCATTTCCCCAGTTGATCCAGATGCAGAAGAAATCTTACTCAACCTTCTTTACTGCCCACTACACCATTAATTTTGATGTCATATGCAAATTTACAAACCTCACCAATTATATTCTGAAACAAGTCACAAACATAGATGATGCACAAATGAAAATTATTGTATGGTACATTAAGAAACTGTTGAACTAATCTTAGAAGTAAAATCTGATAGACTGGAAAATCTGCCAGTCCAGCATATCCCAAGACTACCAGATAATTGGGGTTTTAAATCTGCAGTAACATCCAGAGCTCAACTTTGCAACCAAAAGAAATGCTAATTCTCATCCACAGAAGTAATTAGCCGATTACCTCTGCCGCATTTTGGAGGCTGTGGGTATTTTCTGCTGCAGTTCTTTATTGTTATAGCTAGGAGTGGGAGTAGGGATAAGCTCCCACAACCCATTAAATGCTCCTAGTGGTATGCATTTCTGACAACCAAGTCTAGCTCCTGGCCTTCACACATGGATTAACTACTAAGACCAATAGAAGCATTTCTACTGATGGGAGAAGGGTCAAAGGCAGATTACTGGCACCTTAACGCTAGCTGCTTTGGGCAGATGGGGCTCATCCAAGAGAAGGAAAACTGATCTCAAGCCTCCACTGCCTTGAGGCCTTGCTCACTCTTGGGAAAGGCCTCGGGAGTAAACACTGAGGAGAAATCCGGGGATGGAGTCCCTAAGGCAGTCCAACATTGAGTTCAACACTGACTGGCAACTCCAGCAATGCCACTGGTGCCAAACAGTATTGATCTGTGCTGATCCTTTGGATTCATCAGCTGCGCAGAGAGGGGAAGCCTTTACATGGGCAACAGCTTGCTGTCCATATCATACTGCCTTGGCATGCATATCACAGACAGTTGGGATGTAATATCCATGGTCAACGCGGATAAGTGGAAATCCTCAAAGTATTGCTGCAAAGGGTAACATTTGCCTCTCAAGGAGGTGATGCCCAACTGCTCTTTTGGTCAATTGCACTGGGAAAGTGTTAGACCCAGCCATGGTGAATGAACAATGATAGTTGCAAGCAAAGGTGACATGCAATTTGGAATGAAGTCTGCAGGGAAAGGTGGCTCCCATGTGTCTGCTGACCCAGTTTTACCTGTTAGTTGAGATTGCGGGCTTGGCAGGAATTGTGAGTAGCCTCAACAAATAAATGCAGTACATTTTGCAGATAGCACAGAGTGCAAGCATGGAGTACAACTGGAAGTGAATTCTGTGATTCAATTCCCTGCTATTTTCACATTTGCAGAATTAAACCATTGGTTTATTATTGTCACATGTGTAGTGTAAAACTTTGATGTTGCAATATGAAACTAAAGAAATTTGGCCTGTCCCCTAAAACCCTCACTAATTTTTATAGATGCATCGTAGAAAGCATTCTTCTAGGGTGCATCACAACCTGGTATGGAAGTTGTCCTGTCCAAGACCGGAAGAAGCTGCAGGAGATCGTGAACACGGCGCAGCACATCACACAAACCAATCTTCCGTCCTTGGACTCACTTTACACCGCACGTTGTCAGAGCAGTGCTGCCAGGATAAACAAGGACACGACCCATCCAGCCAACACATTTTTTGTCCCTCTTCCCAACCGGGAGAAGGCTCAGGAGCTTGAAGACTCGTACGGCCAGATTTGGGAACAGCTTCTTCCCAACTGTGATAAGACTGCTGAACGGATCCTGACGCGGATCTGGGCCGTACCCTCCAAATATCCGGACCTGCGTATCGTTTTTTTTTTGCACTATCTTACTTTCCATTTTTCTATTTCTATTTATGATTTATAATTTAAATTTTTAATATTTACTATCGATTTGTAATTCAGGGAGCAGGAAGCGCAGAATCAAATACCGCTGTGATGATTGTACGCTTTAGTATCAATTGTTTGGCGACAATAAAGTATAAAGTATGGTCTGAATATATGGCAGAGGTGGTACAAAAGAAAAGCAGAAGAGACCTCTAGAGCTAATGGGGAAACTACAGTTATTTATGTCTTTTTAGCCTGGGTGCAATCTGTGAGCTGGCCACCAAACTTGGGCACAATCTATTGTTCCGTAATTAAAATGTCTCAATTCTACATTACTCCCCGAACCACTGAAGACATATTACTTCTGCAATGCTATTACCAAAAGCCTCTGCTGCTTGTGATAGCTGAACTGCCCTCCTGTGAATACAAAAACTCAAAATAACCAATCCCTGCAGTAGAGAAATCCAAATACTGTAAATATGAAAACATCTGCAGGAGACAACTACAGCATGATTTCTCATGGCTCAAGGTATGTGCAATACTAAAAGTACTTCTGCTAATCCACCTCATTCACGTCCTTCCTTAATGCTAGTCTATTGAATGTTCATATATAGTAGCTTACCACATTAAAGGAAAATAATTTCATTGCTAAAAATAATGAAAAGATTTTTTTTTTTTAAACATTGTTTTGGCACTAGGGACTAGTTGTAGAATTTGTAATCCCCTTGACAAATTAACAAACTCCCAATACAATTTGATACATAATTGTACTTGCATCAGTGCAGACTGAACAAGTACAAGTAAATATTATATTAATAATGATCTTTTAACTCTATGAATTCATTCAAATCGACTACAATCTATGTGAACACGAAGCCCCAGGCTGGAGGTAATGATGCAGTTGTCAGTATTGACAGACTGGAAGGCTTTAAAAAGGTGGAAGTTTCTTGGGAGAACCTCTCTTTGCCCATGAAATGGAGATCAAAACAGCTGGGAATTCCAAACTAGCACATGGCACAGCTGCAAGCATAACAGTCCAGTTACCTCAGCTCCACTAGTTTATAGAGTTTTGGGTATTGAAGGGAGTATTGGTAGTTTCTGGCTTAAATCCAGACAGTTGTTTTCCCAATGACTGGAAACTTCTCAGCTTGCTTTAATTCTGCAATGGAATCTGAAATCACCAGATCAATCAAATCCAGTAATTTTTCTTCATTTATTGCTTCCTAATTTTAGTTTTATTTTCTTCCACTATCCAAATGCTAATATCTCCCACTCCTGCAGAAATGTGATTTGCTTTCACAACATACTGTCGAAGAGGACATGGCAAAGTTTGCCTATTTCTCCAGTTCTAATCGACCGAACTGAGCTGTCCTTTTGGTGGGTCTAGAGTTTCATATACAGGCTAATCCAAATAGAATACAAAACAGACACAGGTCATTCGGCCCATGATATGATGTGAAATTAATCTAAATCTCCTCTCACTGCGCATGATCAATATTCTTCCATTACATAACTATTTAAAAGACTCGAACTACACAATCATATCCGCTTCCACCATCCGCCCTGGCAGCTGATTCTAGGCATCTGCACTGCAAACAGTGCAGGCAAAAGTACAAGTTACAGTACCTTTTAAAAGTACTCATCCCCCAACCCTTTGTTCATATAAATGAGTATTACAACCAGGAATTTTGATCTATTTAATTGAAAATTTGTATTTGTGAATCACATGCTCTTCTTTAAAAAATTATAGTGGAGCCCAAGTATCAGGGAAAATTGTAGAGCACAAAAAACTAAAAATTAATAAACTGAAATGTCAGCAGTTCAAAAGTATTCAACCCCCTTTGATCAGTAATTAGTTGATGCAATCGGCACTGATCTGGGCCGACAATTACGTGCCGGGTGGCAACTAATTAATTAGCATGTTTATTTCGGCTTTTTTCTTAAAGATGTGCCATGTGTCTCCTGGCTACTGCTGCATTCTCTGCGAATCGGTATCTGTCTGCGACCTGGGGGTTGGGGTGGTGGGACACTGGGGTGTCATCTCATCGTTGTGTTTCCATTAGAGCAGGCAGCTCATCTTCTCCTATGTCTGCCTGCCTCGATGTTGAAGGTCGAGGTTCGTTGTCTGCTGTGGCTGATGTGGAAAGCTTGCTTGACTGCAAAGCCTCGCGCATTTTTCTATCATACAGTTCTTTGTAAGCACTCAAACCATCCTGCAAATATTCCCTAAACCGACGTACCCTTTCAAAATTAAAGTCGTACTTTATCATTGCAGCGAAAATCTCACGCAGTTCCTTCACTTTTGTTACTGCATTCGGTTTCGATTGTTATCCTTTCCTCTTCCAATTACATCAGCTCTTCATCTATCAGTTCTTGGTCATGGGATGCCAAAACCTCTTCAACATCATCTTCGTCAGCTTCCACAAACCAAACTCACTTAGTCCTTACTTCGTTCACCACGATCAAAACACTTAATTATATCTAGTTTTACGCTAAGTGTAACACCCTTACCAGCTCTTTCAGGTTTTTCCGATACCTTAGAACGCATCTTGCAAAAGGCTGCTCACAGGCATGTGTTTAAGCAATGCCGGCAAGAATGCAGTTCCGAATCCGGGGGAGAGCGGCTGCTCGGGGCACGCGCTGCCTTTTATTGCACGCTGATTTCTTTCGTGTGCTACTTTTTTCATAACAGTGAAAACACCTTCTGTTAGCGAAAACAGGTAACTAATGTAGGTCTTTCGTAACAGTGAGGTTTCATAAAGCAAACGTTCGAAAAGCGGGGGACACCTGTATCTCACTCTGTACAGCAGAGCACAGATACTAATACAGTGCTTGCTTAGGCATAATCAGAAAAATAAAATTAACCTTGCACTTTGATGATTTCCTGTATTTATAAACTAGCATCAAAAATCATGATTTAAAAAACAAAAATTAAACCAAAATATTTTTGTAAGTTTACTCTTCAGACTCAGCTGCATTCATTTGCAAATTAGGCATGGAGTGCACAAGAATTTATAATAAGCATTTTTCTAAGTACTTGGTTTGACAGCACCCCATGATCAAAATGCAGTTCCCATTAGCATTGCTTAAAAATAGAACAATGCAAGTGTGAGATTTTTCCTATACTAATGACGTACGCAATCACTCTTCTGCGAACTGCATCACATGGGCAGATCACATGGTCCCTGTTGAATTCATCACTGTTTGAATACATGTTGACTATACAAGTGCACAAAAGGCAGCAGACAACCCCATCATTGTGCTCAGTGTGTTACCTTGCATAGGAGTGTGAAGGGCACGGGAGGGGAGCTCAGCAACAATAGCCAGGGTTACTAACCTTCTGAGCTTCTGTAACAGTCTCCTCGGGCTGCACGGCTGGAGCAGGTTCTTCTGCTGTCCAATTACCCCATTCTTCTGTTGGGGCGTTCCAGTCTGAGCTTGGATCAGCTGTCGAAATTCCATCTAGGAAAAATGATAGGCAAGAAATCAAATTGATTTTAACAATTGCTAATCGCGACACAGAAGACACCAGATGCGAGAATTTGGAGAAAAATAAAATGTTGGAGTTCAGCGAGTCAGGCAGCATTATCTATGGAGGGAACTGGACCGCTGCCATTTCAGGTAGAGGACCTTCATCTAGAATGGCCACTGTCCATTCCCCTCCACAGATGCTGCCTCACTCTGAGTTCCTCCAGCAGATTTTTTTTGAACAATTGTTTAAGTTAGCTTTAACCATGGAGAATATGCAAAATTTAAGGCGTACGATGCTTTAAAGGATAGGCAAATTGGTGTTTTAGAAGCTAAAATGTTATTTATACACAGCAATTACTTTGAAGTCCAATGTGTGACATTAAATATTCAAATATTAATATAAAATATTGAACTTAAATTTAACAAAGGAGACAGTTTGTGGGTTAACCATCAGAGAAACTTATGGACCAGTGAAGCCACTACTATTTCCACTGATCCTTTCCATCTCTTTCTTACTGAACTTTAAAAAGGAGAAACTGACCATTATAAGGAGTAGATTTAGACAATCTAATGATACAAAATAGTATGCTTAGAAAATCAGGCAAGCTAAAGAATCAACATCTTACGTCAACCCCACTGCAGATGGGCAGACGAAATTGGAAAGTGAGCATCTCTTCATAAAGACCAAGTACAAATCTTTTGTTTTCTTATTAACATAAAAGATAACATGTTTAAAACAGGAAAAAGGAAAAAGACAATCTGAAGTGAAAGAAGAAACAGACAATTTAGAATGCTTTAAAAATTCTACTGGTACTCAGCTGCCACCAGGTTCAGCATTAGTACTGGCAGAGATCAGAACAAATGCCCAAAATAAATACCAGAAGGAATTCTACTACCGGTAAACAATTCTTAACCAACTGGGGAAAACAGTAATTATAATCGCAATGTACCATTATGGCTTAATAGAACCACGCAAGGAGGGACTGTCACTTAGCTCTTGATATGCCCCAAACAGCAGCCTACAGATACAACTTAGCCTCAAAATTATTTGCAGTTCAAAGGCACTGCTGCAAAGGTAATTGGGTTTTAATTCACATCAGAAGGTTGGGCATTTATATCCCTTCATGTCAAAAATGTTATGAAATATCCAGCAGTAGAGTTAACTGAAGATTGGTTAACAGCCTTGGTATTAGTGGCAATCGGAGGCTGAAGGATGACCTTAAGAGATTTACAAAACTGAGAGGCATAGATTAGATAGTCAGTCTCTTTCTTAGCTAATAGAATTTAAAACTAGAACACACAGGTTCAAGAGCAAGGGGAAATATCTAAAGGGGCTCTTAACAGCACTGTTTACCACACAGAGAGTGGTGGGTATACAGAATAAGCTGCCAAAGATGCTGCAAGAGGTAGGTTCAATTGCAATGTTTAAAATACATTGGAGAGGAAAGGTTTAAATATGGGTCCAATGCAGACAGGTGGGACTAGCACAGATTTTCATCTTGATGGGCACAGATAAATTGGGCCAAAGGGCTTGTTTCCATGCGTCGTAACACTGTAGTCTATGAATTTTTATATACAAAACATTTTCTTTCAAGAATCTTTATTAAATTATCCCTTCAATCTACAAAGCATACAGACTACGTTCCCACTCAATACCTGATCTATTAAAAAATGCTGAACTTCAAGATGCTCTGCAGCAAAAGCAAGATCAAAGCTACTACTAAGAAGTTTTGCTCAAAACGCAAAGAATTCAACCAACATTTGCCTCCTCTCTGCAGGTGTCAAATCACAAGGGTGACAAGCTCATCAAACACAAGAAAATCTGTAGATGCTGGAAATACAAAGCAACACACAAAATATTCGAGGAATTCAGCAGGCCAGGCAGGACCTATGGAAAAGTAAACAGTTGACATATTGGCCGAGACCCTTCATCAGGATTGGAAAGGCAGGGGAGAAGTCAGAAAAAGGTGGTGGGGAGAGCAGAGGAAGTAGTAAAAGGTGGCAGGTGATAGATGAATATGGCAGAGGGGAGGGGTGAAGTAAAGAGCTGGGAAGTTGATTAGTGAAAGAGAAAGGGCTGGAGAAGGGGAAATCTGTTAGAAGAGGGTAGAAGACCATGGAAAAAAGGGAAAGGGGAGGAGCACCAGAGGGAGATGATGGGCAGGTAAGAAGACAAGAAAGATAAGGAGATAAGATGAGAGAGGAAACCAGGAATGAGGAATGGTGGGGGGGGGGGTGGGTTAATTACTGGAAGTTCAAGACATCAATGTTCATGCATCAGGTTGGAGGCATGAAACAATTTCATCTCATTTTCATGATGGATGTCCAGTCCCTTTACACTTCCATCCACCATCAGGAGGGCCTTAAAGCTCTACGCTTCTTTCTGGACAAAAGACCCAACCTGCTCCCCTCCATCGCTTTCTTCTGTCTGGCGGAACTGGTTCTCACAATCAACAAATTCTCCTTCGGCTCCACCTACTTCCTTCAAACCAAAGGTGCAGCCATGGGCACTCACATGGGTCACAGCTATGCCTGCCTTTTCATCGGTTATGTGGAACAGTCCATGTTCCAAGCCTATTCTGGCATCGCTCCTCTACTCTTCCTACACTACATTGACCACTGCATCGCTGCTGCTTCCAGCATCCATGCTGAGCCTGTCAATTTCATCAACTTTGCCTCCAACTTCCACCCTGCCCTCAAATTTACCTGGTCCAATTCCAACACCTCTTTCCCCCTTCTCAATCTCTGTCCCCACATCTGGAGACAGTTTTTGATATCTTTTATAAACCCACTGACTCTTACAAATACCTGGACCATACCTTTTCCCACCCTGTCACTTGTAAAAATACCATTCCATTCTCTCAGTTCCTCTGTCTCCAATGCATCTGCTCTCAGGATGAAGCTTTTTGTTCCAGAACAACTGAGATGTCCTCCTTCAAAGAAAGGGGCTTCCCTTCCTCCTCCATCAACGCTGTCCTCAACCACACCGCCTACATTTTACGTGCATCTACCCTCACCCCATACTCCTGCCGCCGCAACAGTGCTAGGGTTCGTTGTGTCCCCACCTACCACCCCTCTAGTCTCCACGTCCAGCATACAATTTTCCGTAACTTCCGCCATCTCCAATAGGATCCCACCACCATACACATCTTTCCCTCCCCCTAGTTTCCACTCCCTTCTCCACTCGTCCCTCCCCACTGATCTCCCTCCTGCTACTTCTCCTTGCAAGCAGAACAAGGGCCATACCTGCCCCTACACCTCCTCCCTCACTACCATTCAGGGCTCCAAACAGACCTTCCCGATGACACATCACCTGCAAGTCTGTTGGGGTCATCCTGGTGTGGCCTCCTGTATAATGGTGAAACATGACGTAGATTGGGAGACCATTTCGTCGAGCACTTTCACTCCATCCGTCACTAAAAGTGGGATTTCCCGGTGGCCACCCATTTCAATTCTACTTCCCATTCCCTTTCTGACATGTCAGTCCATGACCTCCTTTACTGCCAGGACAAGGCCACACTCAAGATGGAGGAACAACAGCTTATATTCTGTCTGGGTAGCCTCTAACCTGATGCATTGCTTCCAGTAATTGCTGACCCCCTCTTGTCCTTCACCATTCCCTGTTCCTGTATTCTCCTCTCACCTTATCTCCTTACCTACTCATCACCTCCCTCTGGTGATCCTCCCCCTCTATTTTCTTCCATGGTCTTCTGTCCTCTCCTATCAGATTCCCCCTTCTTCAGCCCTTTATCTCTTTCACTAATCAATTTCCCAACTCTTTATTTCATCCCTCTTTCCTCCCAGTTTCACCTATCACCTGCCACCTTGTACTACTTCCTCCCCTCTCCCCATTTTACTCTGACTTCTCCCCTTCCTTTCCAGTCCTGATGAAGGGTCTTGGCCTGAAATGTCAACTGTTTACTTTTCCAAAGATGTTGCCTGGCCTGCTGCGTTCCTTCAGCATTTTGTGTGTGTGTCATGCTCTTCAAAACTTATCACAACAGTCATTTGCTCACAAAGAGTGAAATGTCAAACTATACACCATCCAATCTTTAGGTGGGTCCAACAATCATGGGGAGTGTGATTAAGAGCAAAGAAAGTGCAGCCAACTTACCATTCACAAGCAACCAATCAATACAATTTCTGTATAGCAGACAAAATTCCTCAACAATGTTTAATCACCCTAAATCAGAAGCAACTGAGTGACAGCTTTACTCAGTATTGAAGTGCCCTTTGTAGTCTGAACCAAGATCTTAAATACAAATTCCCTTGATGAAACCTACTTCCAATTTAATTTTCTTCTAGTTCAAGTTATATAACAATTCTAATAGTGCAAAAGCTTTTAATGACATACTTCACTTTACATATTCTGCCAAACTGGATTAATATCTATGATAATTTATGATCAGCTTGCAGCTACAGTAGGCAATAATTTAAATACTCTTTCTGGCTTTTGAGTCATTAAGCACAATTTTAGCACATTTAGTACACCTAATTAATAATAAAAACACAACATACTTATCCCAGACCAGGCATCGTCAATGGAACTGGGAGTTGGGTTAGCATCCCACTGATGGTCAGTAGTGCTTGGCTGGGGAGATGGTTCACTGGTGTTACCTGTTAGAAGGGAGAATGAGAGAAATTTACAGAATCATAGTGTCTTAAAATAACAGGTTTCAAACACAGCTCCAAGATTTTGCTCAACTGATGGATTACTCAAGAAAAAGTATTGAAGTTCAGTTAATATACTTACTCAATATGACACTCAATGTCAAATTAAGGGACAAATTAAGAAAAAGTGCAGCGTTTGATGAATGACCAAATTAATTTATTAACAAAAAACGGTCAAATGTTGCAGGACATTGTGTAGAAATAACTGGCTCAATACCAATCCTAAATACGTGCTGAATTTTACTGAGGACTTCCAGTACAGCAAAATTTTGCTTTTGCTTTCTGGTGAAAGTAGTTACTGTACTTCTCCCAACAGAAATGACCTGTTGAGTGTTTCTAGCATTGTCGGGTGA
This sequence comes from Mobula hypostoma, assembly GCF_963921235.1. Classification (NCBI taxonomy): domain Eukaryota; kingdom Metazoa; phylum Chordata; class Chondrichthyes; order Myliobatiformes; family Myliobatidae; genus Mobula; species Mobula hypostoma. The sequence goes on from NC_086097.1 coordinate 175,244,272, forward strand.
AATTAAATGCAAGGGAATGCTTTGAATATTTTAGCAAAGAGTAGTTATTAATTCATTGATCAATCAGTCTCATTCACGCCAGGATGCTGCCTGGATTAAAGAGCACGTCTTCTGTGAGAAAAGTTGAATGAGCTTGGGCTTTTCTCTGGAGAAAAAGAGTATGAAAGGAGACTTAGAGGTGTCAAAGATAAGAGGCAAAGGGTCAGCTTTTCCCCCAGGATAACAATGGCTAATATCAGAAGACATAGTTTTAAGGTGATGTGGGAGGTAAGTATGGGGGGGAAGGGGGCCGGAGAATGTCAGAAGTAGTTTTTTTAAAAAAAATAAAGCACGGAGTGCAAAGTGCATGGAACACACTGCTGGGAATAGTGGTAGAGGCAGATATACTAGGGACATTAAAGAAAGGCACATTGATGAAAGAAAATGGAGGAGTAGGTTAATAGGTTGGCTCAACATTGTGGACCAAAGGGCCTGTGATGTGCTGCTCTGTTTAATGTTCGATGTAATTGCCACTTTTATTTTAAACAAATAATATCTTTAGGTCCAAAATGAGGTCAATGACCTTAGGAGCTTAGTCACAATCTTCAAGTGCCTTTGAAGTTAATTTAGAAATAATACTCATACTATTTTACAAAATAGTTTCCATGTTTGATTTAGCCAAACTTACCATCGTGGGATGACTGAGAATGATTTAGACTATTTATTTTCAAATAAGAATCCGAGTTAGACAAACAGTTTAGTTACAACCAAAGCAGTTTTAAAACCATGCCACAGTGACAGCAATTTGCAATTCTACCTCTACTGCAGACACAATAGAGCATTCAGACTTCTCTGTCATAGAACTCTATAGCACAGAAACAGGCTCGTTTGCCTGACTCATTCATGCTGTTGAACTTGCCTTCCTGAACTCCTTCGGCCCTATCCCGCTAATACTTTACTATCCAGATATTTGTCTAAAAGTAGTTCAAATGTTGTAATTGTACCTACCTTTACCACCTCGCATCCACATATACCCAGCCACCCTCTGTTGTGGAGAAATATTCTGGATAAACCACCTCACTGCCCTCTTCAAATCTTTGGTTTCACCTTAAATCTATGCCCTTTAGTTTCAGACTTTTCTAGCCATGGTTAAAAAGACCATGGTCATCCACCTGATCTATGCATCTCATTATTTTATAAACCTCTATAAAAAGTTGCCACTCAGCTCTCTCATCAGGGAAGACAGTCCCAGTCTATCTGGTCTCTCCTCAATACGCAAGTCCTCCAGTCTTGGCAATGTCTCTGTGAATATTTTTTAATACAAGAGTTTATTTTTTTTTAAAACAAGATGCCCTATGCCAATTTTGGCAGATTGTTGCAATTTCAATTGAGACTTTGTGTACACTATACTTCACCAGAAAGGTGAATGAGGCAATTAAGGTATATAACATAAGAACAGATGGAGAGGGTGCAGGGGAGTTTGATGGAGATGTCACTTGCATGGGAGCAATTCAGTTATAAGGAAAGAATGGATAAGACCATAAGATATAGGAGAATTAGGCCATTTGGACCATCAAGTCTGCTTTGCCATTTCATCATAGCTGATCCAATTTCCTCTCAGTGCCAATCTCTCACTTTCTCCCCATATCCTTTCATGCCCCATCAAGAACCTATGAACCCTTGCCTTAAATATACCCAATGACTTGGCTTCCACAGCCACCCATGGCAACCAATTCCAGTTTCACCACTCTGGCTAAAGAAATTCCTCTTCATCTCCATTCTAAATGGTCATCCCTCTACTCTCAGGCTTAGAATAGGAAACCAGAGGAAACATCCTCTCCAAATCTACTCCATCGAGGCCTTTCAACATTTGATGAGATCGCCCCTCATTCTTCTGAGTTCCAGTGTGTGACAGCCCAGAGTCATCAAACACTCCTCATATGATAAGCCTTTCAATCCCAGAATTATTTTCGTGAAGCTCCTTTGAACCCTCTCCAATATAAGCATATCTTTCTTAGATAAGGGGCCCAAAGCTGCTCACAATACTCCAAATGAGATCTCACCAGTGCTTTATAAAGCCTTAACATTATATCCTTGCTTTTATGTTCTAATCCTCTCAAAACAAATGCTACAAATTCACCCTTAGGGAATCCTGCACAATGACTCCCAAGTCCCATTGCACCTCAGATTTCTGAATTTTCCTTCTCCATTTAGAAAATAGTCTACTCTTTTATTTCTTCTTCCAAAGTGCATGACCATACACTTCCTGACACTGTATTCCATCTGCCATTTCTGGTTTTAATTTCCCTGACACAAGGGAAGCAGATGGGTGCTCTGATAGAGGTCCACAAATTATGAGGGGAATAGATAGTTTAAAAAAAAACTTTGTTCCGTGGGAGTGTGTGTCTAGGAAAAGAGGGCTAAGGCTTAAGATGAGTGGTGAGAGGCTTACAGGGGATTCAAATATGAATATTTCTCCACAACAGAGGGTGGCTGGAGTTTAGAATATATTGCCTGTAGAGGTGGTGGAAGCAAACACAATGAGTATTAAAAAAACATCTAGACAAGTACTTGCATTGTTGGTCACAAAAGACTATAGACCTCATGTGGTTATATGGGATTAGTACACATAGGCACAATGTAAATAGGAATGTTGTGTTGAAGAGCCTGTTCTATGCTGTACCGTTCCGAGACTTTAGATCTTAACTTGCTCCTTTCTTCGCAAATGACACCATTCATTGCAAGGAGGGAAAGCTTTTTTTTACATCCAAGCACAGAATCACTCAGCTTCATTCTAAATAGCTTTCCTGGGCATTTCTGCAAGTAAATTTTAGTAGGGAGCCAACAAAGGCCCCTGATAGAGTAGCAGTTAGCATTACACTACAATGGCACCAGCAAACCAGATTCAATTCCACCGCTGTAAGGAGTTTATATATTCTCCCTGTGATTACATGGATTTTATCCCATTTTCCAAAGACAGAATCAGATTTATTAGCATGTGACGTGAAATTTGTTAACTTAGCAGCAGCAGTACAATGAAATACATAATAAAGGAGAAAAAAAAACACAAAATAATAATAATGAAAAATAAATAAATCAATTACAGTATAACATTGAATAGGTCAAAAATTGTGCAAAAAACAAACTATATATTAAAAAATTGAGGTAGCGTTCAAGGGTTCAATGTCCATTTAGGAATCGGATAGCACAGGGGAAGAAGCGGTTCTTGAATCACTGAGTGTGTGTACATACGGGTTATTAGGTTAATTGGTTAAATGGGTGTAATTGTGCAATGCAGGCTTGTTGTGTTGAGTTGGTAGGCTCAGTTACTGTGCTGCATCTTGAAAAATAAAACAGGCATCATCCAATTTCAGATTCAAGAACTTCCAGGCAGGGTCAAGCAAGGCCAAATAAACCAATCCAGCTGCAAGCTGAAATTTCAATTCAGAAACAGTTCTTTAACATGCCAGTGTAGAACAAACCAGGCCCAATGACTCTTCCTTCCTACTTCTTCTTCCTACCCGGTCACTTGGGAAAAAAAAAGCCATTCTGTTTCTCAGTTCCTCTGTCTCCGCCACATCTGTTCTCAGGATGAGGCTTTCCTTTCCAGAACATCTGAGAAGGGGTTTCCCTTCCTCTACTATTGATAGTCTCCTTACCTGCATCTCCTCCATTTCCCAAACTTCTGCCCTCACCCCATCTTCCTGTTGCCATAATACGAAGAGTTCTTCTTGTCCTTATCTACCACTCCACAAGCCAATGCATCCAACATATTACACCATGCATCTTCTGTAATCTTCAACAGCATCTTACCATGAAACACATCTTTACCTCCTCCCCCACTCTCTGCAGGGATTTCTCTCTCTCTGTACTTCCCTCCCCACTGATTTCCCTCCTGGCACCTATCACGGCATGCAGCCCAAGTAATACACCTGCCCCTGAACCTCTTCCCTCACCACCAGTCAGGGTCCCAAATAATTCTTCCAGGTGAGACAATTCTTCACATGTGATTCTGTAGATTTTCACAAATAAAACAAAGTGAGGTGCTTTATGTTTAATGAAACCCATAACACATTTTATTGAACTCCAAAACCTAATAACAAAAGCACGCTAAAAATCTTTACGTAATCATGTCATCACTCAGACAAGCCTCTTAAAGTGAAACCCCAACTCAATGTTGGTGGCTGTGAAATATGTGCATTTCTCCCAATTATGCTACCCAGCACATCATCCCCCCAGAATTCACTAAAACTGGCATTATGAGCCTGTCTGGGGCTCGGATGAGCTGCCCAACTTGCGTACTATGTTCCATGGGTGCAGGAACCGTAGATGCCTCTGGCTTATCCAGAGGTGCATTGACATGCTCATAGTCATGCTATGACGCCAAGGGTTATGAAATCCTCCAAATCTTGGTGGGCCGGTTTAAGACGATCTACTGAAATACATTCAGATTTACGCCTTTTAACTGTGAAAAAAGTCTTTTCTCCCCATTCCAAGATACGGAGCAGGTCATTGGGGACGTTGATGTGTGTAATGGTGAATGAAAACAAAGTGGAATGTAGATCAACAGAAACCCAAGAGTGCTGCACGCCATGATGGGAGGTTGAAATAGATGAAAAGAAACTGAATTTACTCTGGAGGGTGGAACACTGTTGAGAGGCTGACCAGGCAGTCGGAATGAAATCACCTGTTACTCGTAATGGCCACGGACAACTGCAGATCCTCTTTCTGAACAGTTCTGTGCCCCAGCAGGCACCACAGGAGACGATTGTGCCAACACTCATTGGTCAGGGAAGTCCTCTGAGCAGCCTTTAAGGAACATCGAAGCTGCTTGCATATGCCATTGGATTGCAGGTGATACGCCATGGCACGATGCAGCCTAATGCTCAGGTTCCAAGACCATGGCAGCCCAGAGGTCTGAAATGAATTGGAGACCGTGGTCAGAGGAAATATCAGAAGGGGTGCCAAACCGTACGACCCAGCTGCTGATGAACACCTGTACCATGTCTGTGGCCATCGGCGATGTTAGAAGAATGGCCTCTGGCCACCTGGTGGTATTGGCCACCATGGTAAGAAGGAGCATGAAACCGCTGGAGGGTGGGGGGGGGGAGGCGGGGAGAGAGGGCCAACAAGGTCCACATTGACATGGTCAAACAGTCGCTCAGGAATTTCAAAAGGTGCCAATAGCACCTGAACGTGGTGGTTAATTTTTGCCCTCTAGCAATCCAGACAAGCTGCAGTACAATCACGCACATCCATTCTCAGGCCGTGCCACAGAAACTTTAGTGCAAGCAGTCTCTGTGAGACCTTCTGGCCCGGACACAAGAGGCCACGTATGGAGTCGAAAACAGTCTGTCTCCAGTTTGCGCAGGCATGATGGGGTAAGGGCAACACATTGAGACATCGCACAGGAAAGGAAGCCTAGTTTCTCCGAACTTAACGTCAGCCAACCGCAGGCCCATGACTGCTGTTCAGTAAGCCTGCACCTCTGGGTCAATAACTTGGCTGGCTGCTGTACCAACATAGTCAACCCCTATGTGTACTGTGTCGACAGCTGGCTGTGACAGGCAATCAGCCACAGCATTATTTTTCCCCTTAATATGTTGTATATCAGTTGTGAACTTGGATATGTAGGCCAGGTGGTGTTGCTGTGCAAACCAAGGGTATTTTGTCCATCACGTGCACAAGTGGGTTGTGGCCAACAAACACTGTGAAATAGTGACCCTAGACAACAAAAATAATGGACAGCCAGATAGAGACTAAGAAGCTCACAGTCAAACCTGCTGCGCTTCCTTACAGGGAGATGGAGCTGCTGGCTGAAGGCAACGAGCAGCTGCCACACGCCTCCAACCAGCTGTTCATGTACAACACCAACAGCATTGTCTAAGGTGTCAGCAATATGGCTATGGGTGCATTGGGGAGATGGTGTACTGGTAGTATCGTGTTGGAAAGAGCTTGTTTGGTATCATCAAATGCCCTGGTCATGTTTGCTGACCAGTCAAGCACTTAATTACGAGTAATACACATAAAAGTTGTGCTGAATTACGAGTATTGCCTTTAAGTGCCACTATACAGGGGGAGCACAAGTTTAACAGCTTTTAGAATGAAGTGGTGATAGAAATTCATCATACCCATAAACTTTGGTAGGTTTTTTGTAGTGCGGGATGACGGGAAATCTACAACAGTGGCTACTTTTGATGAGAGGGATTTTGCATCTTCTGCAGAAATGCAATGGCTGAGAAAGTCAATGGTTGACAACCCAAACTGGCATTTAGCAGGGTTGATAATCCGACCTGTGTTGGCTTAGGTGCTGGATTCAGATTGAGGCATTGGCAACAGTATGTCATCCAGGTAAACAAAGAAAATTTAAGTCTTTTAATATGGAGTTCATCAGCCATTGGAAAGCCTGTGCTGCATTTTTTCAGTCCAAAAAGGCCAAACAGAGTTATCACAGGTGTTTTGGGAATGTCCTCTGAGCACACCAGCACCTGATCGTAGCCCCTAACTAGATCAACTTTGGAAAGAGAAACTTGGTGATGTTTGGGAATTTGCCCAGCAGTCGAGAAAGCTCACATGCGGTGGTGCACGCGCTTGACAAGAGTCATTGCGGGGAGCTTTCTGGAGGAGCAGGGCAACGACCCAAAGTCCTTGACATCTACAAGCTGGCAGTTCTTAAGTTCGACTATCAGTCTTCAGCACATAAGGAATCTGCACTGAGCCAGGATGAAGTCCCATGTGTAACGTCACCCACTGAAGCAGTACATCACCCACTGTGTCCTGCAAGTCTGGATCCTGGTGCCGTTGGCAGCTTCCAGCAGGGTTTTGTCACTCTTTGCCTTCTGACCAATAGGCAATGCTGGCTGCACACTCATTTGAGCACCTGTGTCACACAGGAAGCGTCACTCTGAAAGGGTGCCCATAATGAACAGTAGATGTCCCTGGCAGCTGGAATCCATAGTGTTCACAGACCTCCAATTTCCATGTGCTGGCACTGTTGAAGCTGCAAGGCGGTTGGCAATTCCAAGCATTCATAACCAAGCAAGCATTATAAGAACATAGGCCTGACATGTGTTTCACAGCTGCAGGCATCCTTGTGTTAGGGATCTTGCTGACTGGCTTATTGAGTAGAGAAAGGTATAGAAATGATGCATCACTGCTTGGTTGAGTGTAGACCATCAGCCATTTTAGCAAGCTCCCTACAGTCATTTGGAAGGGCTATGCAAACTTGATTAGGCATTTGCTGCATGAAGAGTTCTTTAAAAATAAAACAAGGATGGTGATTTCCCAGGAGACAGAGCATGTGGTCCATTAACTCTGAAGGCCTAGCACTGCTAGGACTGGGAAATGAGAGCAACTGTTTGGCATGCTGAGATAGTCCAAAAGTCTGTAAGACGTGAGTTTTCAGTGAACGGTATTTATCATGTTCAGCCAGTTGTTCAAGCAGACTCACCACTCTCATAGCCATGGAGTTTCCTAGCAACGCTACCACATTGTAGAAATTGGTGTCCTCAGCAGAGATTTCTCTCAGAATGAACTGGGCCTCAGCTTGTACAAACCAAGGCATTTTGCTTCCAAAACTCCAGCAGTTTCAAAGCGACCGCGTTGGCTGACACAGAAACATAGAAAACTTACAGCACAATACAGGCCCTTTGGCTCACAATGCTGTGTTGAACATGTATTTACCTTAGAAATTACCTAGGGTACACCTAACTATAGGAAGGATATCAGTAAGATTGAAAGAGTGCAGAGAAGATTTACTAGGATGTTGCTGGGTCTTCAGGAGTTGAGTTACAGGGAAAGATTGAACAGCTTAGGATTTTATTCTTTGGAGTGTAGAAGAATGAGGGGGGATTTGATAGAGGTTTACAAAATTGAGGGGTGTAGACAGTAAATGTGAGTAGGCTCTTTCCACTTCGATTAGGAGAGGTAATTACAAGAGGACATGGCTTTAGGGTGAAAGAGGAAAGGTTTAGGGGGAACATTGGGGGAACTTCTTCACTCAAGAGTGGTAGGAGTGTGGAACGAGCTGCCATCTGACGTGGTAAATGCGGGCTCACTCTTAAGTTTTAAGAATACATTGGATAGATACATGGATGGGAGAGGTCTGGAGGTTATAGACTGGGTGCAGGTCAATGGGACTAGCGGAATAAAGTTTCGGCACAGACTGGAAGGGCTGAATGGCCTGTTTTCTGTGCTGTAGTGTTCTATGTTCTATGGTTCTAATCATAGCCCTCTATTTTTCTAAGCTCCATGTACCTATCCAGCAGTCTCTTAAAAGCCCCCATCATATCTGCCTCCACCACTGTTGCCGGCAGCCCATTCCACGTACTCACCACTCTGCATAAAAAACTTACCCCTTACATCTCCTCTGTACCTACTTTCAAGCACCTTAAAACTGTGCCCTCATGTTCAATAACTCTGGAATCGCACTAAAGCATCATCAGTGTCACCGATGTAGGTTTTCGCAAATAAATTGCAGAGAGGCTTTTTATGTTTAATGAAACCTGTAACATATTTTAGTGAACCACAAAACCCAAAAACAAAAGCGCGCTAAAAATCTTTACATAACCACATCACATCAGACCAGCCCACTGAACCCCAATTCAATGTCAGTGGTTGTGAATTACGTAGAATACTCCCAATTATGTTACCCTACAGGTCTATTGTATCCTGTGCTCCTGGTGCTGCCTCCTCTACTTCGGTGAGACCCAATGCAGATTGGTGGACTGCTTTGTTGAACACCTTTACAGCCAGGATTTCCCGGTGGCCAACCATTTTGATTCCACTCCCAATTCCCATTCCAACATGTTGTCCATGGCCTCCTCTATTGCCATGATTAGGCCACTTGCAGGTTGGAGGAGCAACAGCTTATATTCCGTCTAAGTAGCCTCCAATCTGATGGCAAGAACATTGATATCTCCAACTTCTAGTAATTTCTGCCTCCCCACCTTTTTTTTTCTAAACCCTATTCTGGCTCTCCTCTTGCCCTTCTCACCTGCCCGTCACCTCCCTTTGATGCCCCTCCTCCTTACCTTTCTCCCATAGTCCACTCTTTTCCTATCAGATTCCTTTCCTTCAGTCCTTTATCCTTTTCACATATTATCTTTCAGTTTCACTTCATCTCCCCTTCCCCCACCCACCTAACTACCTTCCCCCTCACCTGATTTCAACTATCACCTTCTAGTTCGTACTCCTTCACTTCCCTCACCTTCTTATTATGGCTTCATCTCCCTTCCTTTCCAGTCGTGATGGAGTCTTGGCCCAAAACTAACTATTTATTCCTTTCCATAGATGCTGCCTGAACTGCTAATTTCCCCCAGGACTTTGTTTATTATTAAGCCAATGTACAAGTATTCTAGTCACCACAATCTACATGTATGTCATACAACCTCAGTGACCAAAAATTTACCCTTCAGTTGTGCAAGAATTACCAGTTTCTACGTCATCAGGGACACAAAAGTTAAATAAAAATACAGACATTTAATATAGTTGCATACAGTGGATGTAAAAAGGCACTCTGCCAAGCTACTGATCCAGACGATCAATGTACAATTGCAAAACAAAAACACGACAAAACAAATTACTAACCCAACATTCACAAAGTAGTTGATTCAAAAGAGCTTTCCAATTAAGTATCAGAGATTGAATCAATACTTACTGGCCACTGAGGCTTTAGCCCCATGAGAGAAAGATGGTTTTGGTTCTGAAGAATTCATTCTTTCGTTGACTCCTGTCCAAGCACCTGCAAAAGAACAAAGTAACATGATAAATTAGTCCGCGAATGAATTTGATTTACATAACACCTGCAGACTGATCAAAATATCTCCCAGTGCTTTAAAACATACAGATTCATTACAGCAAGGACCATCTTTAAAGAGAGAAGCAAATGACATAAAAAAGATCAAGAATATCTGAGATACAAGAAACTGCAGATGCTAGAAATCCAGAGCTATACAAAGGCACTGGAAGAACAGCATGTTAGGCAGCATCCATAGGGAGAAATGGACAGTTTGACATTTTGGATTGATGTCCTTCATCAGGACAAGTTCTACACATTACAGCAATGAGGTTAAATATCACATAGTAGAAAAACTGCTTAATCTTTGCAAATAGCTCAATTTAAAAAAAATCTTTGGCTACAGAAAGGTTTTGAGTAGTCATAAAATCCTGATGTAGTAACTCTAAATTCCATCCTCTACTCAGAAGAACATAAAACAGTACAGCACAGGCCCCTTGGCCCACAATGTTGTGTCAACCATTTAACCTGCTCCATTATCAACCTAACCCTTCCCTCCCACATAACTCTCCAATTTCTCTTTCATCCATGTGCCTATTTAAGAGTCTCTTAAATATCTCTAATCTATCTGTCTCTACCACTACCCAGGCAGTACATGCCATACATACACCATTTTGTAAAAAATCTGCCTCTATCAGTACACTATACTTTCTTCCAATTTACCTTAAAAATTCTGCTCTTTCATATTAGTCATTTCCACCCTGGGAAAAAGGTGCTGACTGTTCCCTATCAATGCTTCTCATCATCTTACCCACCTCTTTCAAGTCACCCCTCATCCTCCTTCACTCCAGACAGAAGCCCAAGCTCACTCAACCATTCCTCACAAGACATGCTCTCTGGTCCAGACAGCATTATAGTAAATCCCTTCTGCACCCTCTCTAAAACTACCATTTCGTTCTTTTAACGAATTGACCAAAACTGAACACAATACTCCAAGTATGGTCTAAACAGGGTTTTAAAACACTGCAACATACCTTGTGGCCCTTGAACTTAATCCAACACACCATACACCTTCTTAACCACCCTATCAACTTGTGCAGCACCTACTCAAGTCACTTTTCTTGACGAACATCAACAAGATCTGAGAAATGCTTGCAGCATGCCCAACATCATGTGGATGCAAGCCTGAAATTGTAGGTCACCCAAGCTTATTTGGAAAACTATAACAGGACAAGATTCAGATTTAGTTACCTTTACCAAACAGTACAAAACTATTTTAATTTAAAATAGGTAGAAATAATTAAAATCTTAAAAATTAGAATAAACCTTCAACTCAAAGAATATACAGCGGATTCCAACTAATTGGGACACAACGGGGCAGTATGTTTTGGCCCAATAAAGCACTGATCCAATTAGCCGAAGTTTCATGGAAACAGTTTAAGGTATATTTTTTAAAAAAAGACAAACCACCATACAATTGAGTAATAAATTATGAATTCAAATCAAATACAGAACCAATTAGAACACTACCAAAACTACTATAGTGTTATTAAACTCTGTATTAGTTCCTTTCTGGCATCTCCAAACCTGAATGCTTGAAACCACAGAGGCCAAAACAGTTCTGAATTGTCTTGCTGCTCATTTGCCACTAGTGACCAGAAAAAAAATCACTGCTGTTTGAAAATACACACTATTTAAAAACTGTTTGCTCTAAGCAGTGTAGTGTCTAACGCCACAGTATGTGCACGCAACTGATGCTAGTTAGAAACTGTTCAGCAACAGTCTCCTGTCCCAATTAAGCAGTATAGTTGTCCAAAATAAACAAAAGGACTCCATTCAATTATTTTTTGTTAAGAGCTGCTCCAAATGAGTGGCTGCCTTGATCAACCGATGGCCCAATTTACCGGAATCCACTATATTTTCAAACTGACAGCATGTGAAAATGGTAACTTGGAACAAGAACTGAATGTCATACTATAAGCAAAATTCCAGATCTTACTCACAAGGTAACAGCCAAGCACAGTATACTGATTCAGTATTTCTCATTTATAAAGCAACTGAAAAACACTTCAAAACCCTCTCAATTAGGGTTCCATTTCGTGCACCTTATGACAAAAATGGTGCCTCCTTGCTAACTTCTTTTTGTACCAGACTTGGAAATATCAAATCACAAGGTCACCTTCATTTAATCAGTGGAAGAAAAAAAAACTCAAACAGCTGCTTCCTTCCAACACTTTTTCCAGCTCAAGGAACCCAATGTTTGATGAATGAAGATCTGCTTAAAGGCGTATTTATAATTGTGTGTCAATAATCTGAAATCAAAGGCACCCACACGGAGGAATGACCAGTATAATTCTATTATATCTTGCATTTTCAATGCTGCCCCACAGTACGCTTATACATAAAATGTAAAAGCATAATTAACACAAATGTACTTTCAGCAAATGGCCAGCAGCAAGATAGTGAAACGTCAAAATCCTAAAATCTATGGACTTTCTCTCTTTTGAAATTTCACAACTATTGAATGTGACAGGATTCTTTTTTGGACCAGCAAGAAAACTAGCTAGAATTACTGGAAGTATAGACCCGAGATTGCAGATCCTGGAGTAATAACAAGCAAACTACAGGAGCTCAGTACGCAAGGCAGTAACTGTGGAAGGAAATGGACATTATCCCAGAAACAATAATTACCTCATCAGGTGCTGCCTGATCTGCTGAGTTCCTCCATCAGTAGCATTTTGTTCTTAGAGGTGTTTTATTTCAGTGCAGCAATTGTGACTAATTTATTCTATTGTTTAAAGACTTTTCTATTAATTATTCTGCTTATTATTTAAAGGTGAATTATTTTGGCCATATTCCAAATAAGAAAACTAATAATTAATAGATTTTCCATAAAAACAGAAAGATCCATACGATTAGACAAATTAAATCCAGCTGATCTTGGAGTGCTTTCCTTTGTAAATCAGAGAAGCAAATGAATATTAAATATCTGGATGTGTATCAACTTGAGTAGCTCCAGTGTGTAATGTAGTGGCTATTTTAATAGTATGACAGCAGACCACAAGCCTTTTTTTTAAAAAAAAAACTCACTAGTAGATGTCACCACAGAAGCTGACCTCATTCCTCTTCATTCCACAATACAGTTGCAAATAAAAGTTAGTGAACTTTTGCAATTACCTGGTTTTCTGCATTAATTACTTATAAAATGTGGTCTGATCTTCATGTAAATCACAGTAATAGACAAACACAGTCTGCCTAAAATAACCCACAAAAAAAATCATTCTTTTCACATCTTTATAGAACACGTTGTTTATCATTCACAGTCCCGGCTGGAAAAAGTACGTAAACTCTTGTATTTAATAACTGGAAGAACCTTCTTTAGCAGCAACAACTTCCACCAAACATTTCCTGTAGCCGCTGATCAGACTTGCACAACAGCGAATTTTAGACCATTCCTCCATATTTCTGGGATACCTGCATAAACAGCCAGCCCTCTTCAGTTCACGCTACAGCGTCTCAATTGGGTTAAGATCTGGACTCCGACTTGACCATTCCAAAACACAAATTTGCTTTTTAAACCATTCTATTGTTGATTTCGGATCATTGTCTTGTGCATCATCCAACATCTACTAAATTGCAGGGGATGGACCACTACCCTGACGTTCTCCTGTAAAATGTCTTCATACAATTTTGAATTCATTGTTCCCTCAACGATTGCAAGCACTCCAGGCCCTGAGGCAGCAAAGCAGTCCCAAACCATGATGCTCCTTCCGCCATGCTTCACAGTTGGGAAGAGGTTTTGGTGTTGATGTGCAATGCCTTTTTTCCTCCAAATATAGCGGTGTACACTTCTGCCAAAAAGTTCAACTTTTGTCTCATCTGTCCACAGAATATTGTCCCAGAAGCATTGTGGAACATCCAGGTGGTCTTTTGCAAACTCGAGACGTGACACGATTTTTTTTTTGGAGCAGTGGTGTCCTTCCATGATACCATTCTTGTTCAATGTTTTTCTTATAGTGGATACATGAACAAAGATTTTAGCAAGTTCTAGAGATTTCTGCAAGTCTTTTGCTGTTACTCATGTGCTCTTTCACCTCCTTCAGCATTGCACGTTGTGCTCTTGGTGTGATCTTTGCAGGCTGCCCACTCCTCGGGAGAGTAGCAACAGTACTGAATTTCCTCCATTTGTAGACAATTTCTCTTACTGTGGACTGATGAATAATCAGGTCTTTAGAAATGCTTTTGTAGCCTTTCTCAGCTTCATGTATCTCTCCAATTCTTCTTCCAAGGTCCTCTGAAAGTTGATTTGATTGAAGCATGGTGCACATAAACTGATCTTTCTTGAGAAGAGCAGACCCTGTCAGTAAACTGATTTTGTATATTTTTTTTAAAAATAGGGTCAGTGCACCTCTACAACCCACACCTCCAATCTCATCTCATTGATTGGAACACCTGACTGACTCTAAACAGCTTTTGTAGAAGGCACTACCCCAGAGGTTCACACACTTTTTTGAACCTAGACTGATTGTTTAAATGGTGGACTCGGTATTGATGAGAAGAACAATTTTTGAGAGTTGAGTTTAGGCAGGCTGTTTTTGTCTATTATTGCGACTTTGATGAAGATATTTGAGTAATTCATGCAGAAAATTAATATGGGCCACACAGTGGTGAAGTAGAATCAGCACTGGGCACAGACGGATGGTCCGGAGTTCAAATTCGGCTGAATCCCAACTAGGGAAGCAGCAATACCTGTGTGGAAGAAAGGCCAGGTAATCCACTTCTGTATCTTGACATGAAATCCCTATGGAAAAGTACACTATTGGCAACTCGATGGCACTCAACAATAATGCAGAAAACCAGGTAATTGCATACAAGCTTTTTCTTGTAACTGTACATAGAGAGCATTCAACAGCAAAATCTAGTTCCTGTCATTAGCTAAAAGAACATAAAGTAATTAGCCAAATACTATGCCAGATGAGGTAGAGTTGCTACTTCATAGCTCAGAATCAGTTTAATATCACTGGTTTTGTCATGAAATTTGCTGTTTTGCACCAGTAGTACATTACAATACATAATAATATCTATAAACTAAGAAATACAGTGCTCTGGTTAATTGGGCCATTGGTTAATCAGGGCAGCTGCTTATTTGGGACAACTCTTAAAGAACAAAATCAAATCCAGAAAATAGCTGGGATTCCTTTCGTTTATTTGGGACACTATGCTGCTTAACTGGGGCAGGCGAACAGTTTCTAATCCCTGTCAGTCGTGTGCACTTGCTGTGGGCATTAGATACTACACCATTCTTAGAGCAAAAGATTTTTAAAATAATGTCATTTGTGTGTATTTGTTTTCAAAAACGAGTAATTTTTGTCACTGGTAATTGATGAGTAATGAACAGTAAGCCAATTCAGAACTTCACTGCAATTTCGAGCTTGGAAATGCCAGAAATGTCCAGGAGTGAAAATGAAACTATTTCACTACTTCAACAAGTTAGGACCTACGAAGAATTTGGAAGAATGGACAATCATCTTGAATATTACAATGAAAACAAATATTCATCAAAAACATTATATGAAAGCAGCTGATTATCTGCACTAGGTGTCCGTGCTGATTTTCTTTTATATAGTCAATCAAAAGAACACGTCAATGTACATTGAATTCCTGCACTGATAACTATTAGGAACTAATACAGTTTTGTAGTATTGTAGTAGTTTTGGTGGTGTTCTAATTTATTCTGTACTTCATTTAAATACATAATTTGTTACTTAGTTTGTCTTATATCTTTTTAACCATTTCCATGAAACTCTGGCAAATTGGGACAGCCACTTCAATTACTGGTCCTGATATGTCCCAATTAACCGGAACCCACAGTATTTATAAAAAAATAAATTAAGTCGTGCAAAAAGAAAGCAAAAAAAGGTCAGTTAGTGTACATTGGTTCATTGTCCATTCAGAAATCTGATAGTGGAGGAGAAGCAGCTATCCTTAAAACGTTAACTGTGGCTTCACGCTCCTGTACCACCTTCTTGATGTTAATGAGAAGAGGGCATGTCCTGGGTGATGGGGGTCCTTAATGACCGATGCCATCTTTTTGAGGCATCACATTTTTAAGATGTCCTCAATGCTGGGGAGGCTAGTGCCCATAATCAAGCTTGAATGAGTTTGCAACTTTCTGCAGCCTTTTCTGATCCTGTGCAATGGCCCCTCCATACCAGATGGTTATGCAACTAGTTAGAAAGTTCTCCAGGATACATCTATAGAAATTTGCCAGTCTTTGGTGACATACCAAAGTATCCTCAAACTCCTAATGAAATATAGGCAGTGTTGTGCCTTCTTTGCAATTGTATCAATATGTCCAGCCCAGGATAGATGTTCAGAAATGTTGACAGGCAGGAACTTGAAACTGCTCATATTTCCGCTGCTCCAGGGATCCAATTCTGACCTCTGGTGCCATCTGTTTGGAATTTGCAGTCTCTCAGCGACATTGCCCTAGATGCTCAGGTTTTCTTCTGCATCTCAGATAGAGCAAATTAACTCTCCACTGTAAATTGCCTGCAGTGTTTATGAGAGTGATGGGAATGTACTGGTATTAGTGTAGGATTAGTGCAAATGGGTGCTTGAGAATCAATGTGCCGCAGTAGGCTGAAGAGACAGTTTCTGTGCCAGGACAGATCTTTTGCCTTGCAAGTATTTACCTGCTGAACTGTCTGGAGGTTAATCAAATTGAGCTCCATCAGTTAGAGACTATATGATAAGGCCAATGGAACCAAGATCCTGGAACTTGCTGTGTACAAAACAGCTGTCATTACTCCTACATTACAACAATGAAAAAAAAATCTGGAAAGATTTTTGTCAAATTACCTTGAAAGGTAATTTTAACTTTAGTTTAAAATGAAAGTAATTTCATATTAAACTAAATAACTTCCTTCTCTCATTTGATCAATTGTAAATTCAAAGGCCCAGATTCAAAAGCAGAAGAACACTCACCAATGCTGGGGAAAAGAGCATGCTCACTCCAAGTCTCATCGACTAATGGCACAGTCCATTCTTTAGCCCCTGCACTGGTATCACCACGCTCCTGACCCCAAGCAGGCTGATCTGGGCTTCGTTTTGCATTGGGCAGGACAGGAATTTGCTGCCATTTGTCTTCCTTGGTTGCATTAATCTGAGCAGGCAGTTTCGCAGGAATATCACACCAACCTCCTCCATTCACTGCTTGCTGTTCACCCCACCCAGGGGCAACTTTGAAGAAAAAGACACTTATTAAGCCTTATTAAAACAAAATAACAAATCACTAATTTCCAAGACATTAAGATGTGTTTTACAACAGAAGGCTACATTGAGATTCATTGATAACAAAAATTATGATAGTTGTGGTCATATACAAATCCAGTAATAATCCAAGTAATTAATCCCATCTGTAAAAGTTGCCCATTTTGCCCTTAGGGGTAAATACAGAGGACTCCAACCAAATTTTTGATTGCTTCATCTACAGAGGTATACAAAATTATGAGGGGAAAAGATAGGACAAATGCATGCACATTTTTCTCCTCAGGATGGGTGACATGAGGGGTCGGAGATTTAGGGTAAAGGGTGAAATATTCAAGGGGAATCCAAAGGAGAACTTTTTCCACACAGAAGGTGGTGCGAGTGTGGAACGAACTGCCAACAGAAATGGTAAATGTGATTCTAAGAGAAGTTTTAATAGGTACATGGATGACAAAGGTTTTAAGTGATATGGTATGTGCATAGGTAGATGAAAATAGGCAGAAGATCAGATTAGCATAAACAAGATGGGCTAAAGGACCCGCTTCTGTGCTATAGTATTCTATGACTCAATAACACCACCCCTCCTTCAAATCATCTTCTGCAGTACACTAAACTATATCTAGAATAAAATTGATTAAAAAAAGCTATGGAAGTTCAATAATTAGTATTCAGAATACAGCTAGAGATGAGAATTTACACAAACACTGCTTAATGGAAGAAGCATGCCACTTCATTACATTTTTGCACCTCAGAGCACTGAATCATTCAGCACATTCACCTCACCTCATACTGGATTGCATACTATTTCCTACATCAAATCACTGTTTAGTTGACCTTGCACTAATAACCAACCTGATGCTTCAACTGCTTTGGCCTTCCGTGGCCCAAGCCCGGATGAGGCTTGTGGGTGCTGCTGAGCAGAAGATCCTTCAGAACCACCTGCTGGAAGACTGGAATCCATGGACGAAGGAGGATCACTTATTCCTTTATCGCGTCTGCGTTGTTGTCGCTTTTCCCGGCTACTGATTTTGGTTTCCCATGCACCTATAACTCAATCAAAGTAAACCCCATAATAAATATACATATTCTCTCACCCTCTGCCCCGCCTACTCAAGTGTAGTGGGATGAACAATCAAAGATTAAAAAAAACAAAGCCAAAAAGGCAGGGTAGTCAATCTAATTGTACAGAGCTGGTTCACTCCTGGCCAGCTCACATCCTCAAAATCTCATGGGCCTTAAATTTAGTAAGTTGGTTTATTACTGTCACATGCAAAATCTTTGTTTAGCATGCCAACTATACAGATCATTTCACTTCAACAGTTCAGTGAGGCAACAAGACCATAAGACACAAGTAGAATGAGACCATTCAGCCCATCAAGTCTGCTCTGCCATTTATGTCTGATTTATTTTTCCTTCTCCCCATAATATTTGACAACCTTACTAAATCAAGAACCTATCAAACTCCACATTAAATACAGCCATACAGAATGTGGCAATGAATTGAAATTCACACACTCTCACTAAAGAAGTTCCCCCTCATCTTTGTTCAAAAGGGACATCCATGTATCCTGAAGCTGAATTCTGGTCCAAGACACTCCCTCTATTGGAAGTACAAGTGAAAATGATAGCAGAATGCAGACTGAAGTGTTACAGTTACAGAGGAAGTGCAGTGTAGGCAGATAATAAGGCCATAACGAGGTAGATTGTGAACTCAAGAGTCCATCTATTATACAAGGAGACCATTCAACTGATCATCCAACACATTGCTCTCTACTTACTGGGTTGCATGAATGTTGCCGCATCAGGTGTTTATTGTCATGAAAATCCATTCTCGGTGAGCAACCTCCTGATTGTACCGCTCTGATCTTAGACCCCAGATGAGACTTGCATGTGCTGCTGAATACGAATTACATGATCTGGATGTACCCTGCAGTCTTACAGGGTCTCGACCTGAACTGTCGGCTGTCTCTGACTCCAGATGATACTTCACCTGACATCTTCCAGCAGTGTTGTGCTCTGTGGTCTCTTATTTGGCTCTCAGCAACTGAAGTGCTTTGCATTGCAGTTCCAGCCAACTTGTACTTCCTTGTCTTTATTCATCTTCCTCAATCCACACTTCCTCCAGACAGTTCAGCTGCAATTAGTAAGGTTTCACCACTCAGCGAGCACCACTGCCTTTCATCTCAATTGAGCTCTTTTGCCAGACGTTGTCCTTGGTTTTCTCCACTTCTCCCCTTTCCCGAAGGGAAAGTAAAATTTATTATCAGATGTATATACTACCTTATGCTACCTTGAGATTCATTTCCTTGCATGCTTGTTACCAACTTCATTAAAACCTGTGTTAATGAGTGTGTGCCCACAAAGACTTACTGTACATTCCCAAACCAAAAGTGGTGAAAGAACCAGGAGGTACATCGTCTGCTGAAGGCTAGATTTGTGGCATTCAAGTCTGGTGACCCAGGCCTATACCAGAAAACCAGGTATGATTTGCGGAGGGCTATTTCAAGGAAGAAGAGACAATTTCGGATGTCGCCTCCAACATCATCGGATGCACGGCAACTCTGGCAGAGTTTGCAAGATATTACTCCCTACAAAGTGAAACCCAATAGTATGAAGGCAGCGATGCTTCACTACCAGATGAAACTCAATGCCTTCTATGCCCGCTTTGAAAGGGAGAACACAACTAGAGCTGTGAAGATCCCTGCTGCACCTGATGACCCTGTGATCTCTGTCTCAGAGGCCGATGTTAGGCTGTCTCTAAAGAGAGTGAACCCTCGCAAGGCAGAAGGACCAGATACAGGACCTGGTAAGGCTCTAAAAACCTGTGCCAACCAACTGGCGGGAGTATTCAAGAACATTTTCAACCTCTCACTGCTACGGGCAGAAGTTCCCACCTACTTCAAAAAGGCAACAAATTATACCAGTGCCCAAGAAGAATAATGTGAGCTGCCTTAATGACTATCACCCAGTAGCACTCACATCTACAATGAAGAAGTGCTTTGGAGAGGTTGGTCATGACTAGACTGAACTCCTGCCTCAGAAAGCACCTGGACCAATTGCAATTTGCCTATCGCCACAATAGGTCAAAGGCAGACACAATCTCAATGACTCTTCACAAGGCTTTAGAGCACCTGTACAACACAAACACCTATGTCAGGATGCTGTTCATCGACTATAGCTCAGCATTTAATGCCATCATTCCCACAATCCTGTTTGAGAAGTTGCAGAACCTGGGCCTCTGTACCTCCCTCTGCAACTGGATCCTTCACTTCCAACTGGAAGACCACAATTTTTGCGGAATGGTGATAACATATCCTCCTTACTGATGATCAACACTGGTGAACCTCAGGGGTGTGTGCTTAGCCCACTGCTCTACTCTATATACACATATCTATGTGGCTAGGTATAGCTCAAATACCATCTGTAAATTTGCTGATGATACAACCATTGTCGGTAGAATCTCAGGTGGTGACGACAGGGCGTACAAGAAAACGTCAGTAAGACGAAAGAGCTGATTGTGGACTTCAGGAAGGATAAGACGAAGGAACACATACCAATCCTCAAAGACGGATAAGAAGTGGAGAGAGTAAACAGTTTCAAATTCCTGGGTGTCAGGATCTCTGCGGATCTAACCTGGTCTCAACATATTGATGTAGTTATAAAGAAGGCAAGACAGTGGCTATATTTCATTAGGAGTTTGAAGAGATTTGGCCTGTCAACAAATACACTCAACCTCTGTAGATGTACTGTGGAGAGCACTCTGACAGCTGCATCACTCTCTGGTTTGGGGTGGGGAGGTCCGAAAGAAGCTGCAGTAGGTTGTAAATCTATTCAGCTCCATCTTGGGTATTAGCCTACAAAGTACCCAGGACATCTTCAGAGAGTGGTGTCTCAGAAAGGTAGCATCCATTATTAAGGACATCCAACACCCAGGGCATGCCCTTTTCTCACTGTTACCATCAGGTAGGAGGTACAGAAGCCTGAAGGCACACACTCAGCGATTCAGGAACAGCTTCTTCCCCTTTGCTATCTGATTTGTAAATGGACATTGAATCCTTGGATACTACCTCACTTTTTAAAAAAAATATACAGTATTTGTTTTTTTGCATGTTTTTTTAATCTATCCAATATATGTATACTGTAATTGATTTACTTATTTATTATTTTTTTTCTCTCTGCTAGCTCATGTACTGCATTGAACTGCTGCTGCTAAATTAACAAATTTCACGTCACATTCCTGTGATAATAAACCTGATTCTGATTCTGACCTTGTACTCAACGTCAGTAAGACCAAGGATTTGTGGATCTCAGGAAGGGGAAGACCAAGGATTCAACGTCAGACCTTGTACTCAACATCAGTAAGACCAAGGATTTGTGGATCTCAGGAAGGGGAAGTTGAGAGCACAAACCAATCCTCAGAGAGGTCTGCAGTGGGACAACATTTCGGAGGATCAATCCTGGGCTCAACATATTGACACAATCATAAAGACATACCAGCAGCTATGCTTTATTCGGAGTGTGAGGATATTCAGTATGTTATTGACAATGCTCACATATCATGGTGCCATCCAGCATGTTGAATGATTGCTTTACTGCCTGATATGGAGAATCCAATGCACATAATAAAAAACACAAGCTAACATTTAACAGTGATTAATTCTTTGCGGCATTCCTCTGTTTTGGTGGATGTTTGCGAAGAAAAAAGAATTTCAGGATGTATATTGTATAAATTTTTCTGACAAAATGTACCTATTATAGCCACTGTAGTGACTTTATAGCTGAATGGGATAAGCTGACTGGCCAGTCTTTTTCCCCAGGACAGGGAAGACGAAAACTACAATATATAGAGTTAAGGTCAATAGAGGAATGATTTCAAAGGTACATGAGGAGCAAGTTTTTGTACACAGAGGGTGATAGGTACATGGAAGGAGCTACCGGCAGGTGCTGCAGAGGCCAATACACTTACAATTTGCAAAAGACATTTTAACCAGATGTGGACAGGAAATGTCTAAAGGGATTTGGGCTAAACACAGGCAAAGGGGACTAGTTTGGATAGGCAACTTGTTCAGCATGGGTATGCTGAGTGAAGGGCCTGTTTCCACACTATATAATTCTATACCTCTATTCATAAACCCCAAAATCCCAGAAACTGCATTGAACACTTTCTAACTGGCCCCATCACTTTCAACATTTCATGTAAAAATTACACCAGACTTCTCCACATTACAGAATTCATTTTAAAACTGTGAGTTTATACTGCCTCTTCTCATTCTTCCTACCAAAGTGTAACATTTTACATTTTTCAGCATTAAATTTAACATGAAAACAGTAATGTTATCACATCTGCAAGCACCGTCCAAGATTTAGTCAATGCATTTGTAATCCATCCAAATAAGGAAGTTCTACACATTCAGGTAAAACTCCTTAAGTAAATTAGATTACAGGAATCAAAAACTATTTGGCTTTCATCCAAAATGACTGGTTTCCTGCTCCTGGATGAAAAGAACAGATGTTGGATTTATCATTCCACTTGGTCCAATTTTGAGATTTTATTCACTGAAGGGCCATGATATCGTATCCAATATCATGAAGGATACAATATCGTATCTGTTAAATGGGGGCCGTGGACAATTCTGATTTGATGGAGACAGACGTGAAAGCACAGAGGAACATCTGGAGAAATTTCTGGAACGCAGTTTCGCTGTTATTGTTACTGCGCAATCGAGAATCTTCCGGAGGGAAGGCCTCAAAATCCCCGGCTTTGCCTGCTGTTGGCGACCGAGACTGAGGTTGAATCGTTCTGATAGAGATGGTGCTCAGTACTCGGTGTCGGAGAGCTGATCGGAGGCTTGAAGTTTTCGGACGACTCAAGAATCGGACTGTAGTCGGGCATGGCAGGGAGAGTTTTTCTTCCTTCTCCCGTCTGCATGAGACCTGGGACATTTGAGAGACTTTGAACTTTTTACTGTGCTCATGGACTGTTCTTCATCAAGTTATGGTATTGTTGCACTGTTGTAACTGTATGTTATAATTATGTGGTTTTGTTAGTTTTTTCAGCCTTGGTCTGTCCTGTGTTTTGTGATATCACACCGGAGGAAATATTGTATCATTTCTTAATGCATGCATTACTAAATGACAATAAAAGAGGACTGCGTGTCTTCATAATCTACATAATCTAATCCAGATTGTTTTTTTTTTAAAAAAAGTAGTGACATTTAACTAACTCTCCCAGTGTGGTGAGATACAAATTCATACTTTTAGCACAATAGTTCATCAACTTAACCACCAAGTTACCATTCAGTACAGCCAACTTGTTTCAGTTCAAACTAACCCTACTTGGAACAGAAATGTAAAAGCCTCTGCACTATCACTTCCATACTTACAAACTACTGGACTATATAACATTTATGAGTATTGAACTGAATGAACATAGTCACTGGTTAGCAAAACTCACCTTCATCAGTTTCTCTACATTCTGCCCGATTTTGGAGCTCATCCTGCAGCAACTTCACCTCTGACTTTGGTTTCTTCTTGTTTTTCTTTGCCTAAAGAAAAGTATCCAGATTATTAAGGAGCTGCAGATAACAGCAGGTCATCAGTCTTAACAGCTAGTCAATGAACAATAAAGTTTACAAATCTGAAAAACACCCACATGAGAGCTTTGGACCATGTAACCCACTACCACCTTACACTGCTCTTCACTGTACCCATATCAGTTCAACAAATTGTATTTACATTACAATGCCTTTAATGTAACACATTTAACAGGAATAATATCAAATAAAAAAAGACATCAAAGTACAGGGAAGCATCAGGACATGGCCAAAAGCTTTGCTACAGAAGTGAGTCCCTACTTCTAGGGATTAAAACAAGAGGTAGTGGTGGTGGGGGGCAGGGGTGTGCTAATACCGGTTCAAGAAAAACACATCGGATGATAGGCAATGATGATCAAACAAGGTCAAATTGATTGAACTAAAGAACAAAAAAGGAGACGATCACATTCTTGTAAATGAGTTAGAGACCTTGAAACAAACAATTGAAGAAGACAGAATCTCAAATCAGGAGGCAAATGTCTTTGTGAAAAAAGGATAGTATTATCAAGGATTTCAGTTAACCTATCAGTAATGTGATATAGCCAGTGTAAAAGTTACAGGCAGCACCGAATTTCTAAATGGAATTAAGGATTAATTTTGGATTTCGTTTCACGTAATGAAGCTGAGCAAAATAAAGTGAAACTGAACTTGTGCAGTAGTGTTCATAATTCATTGAGATTTAACATAGACATTAAACTGTCAAATCTGTAAATGACAAGGTGCACAAAGGGGAAGATGAGACAAAGAAACAACATTTATATGAAACACAAAGAGTTTAATACAGAAGAAAGTGTCAGAGCATTGAAAACGTAGGAGTGAAATTAAATGGGAGATTAGGAAAGAAGAGAGGTCATGAACAACACAGGCAGTGAGGAGTGTGGTGAAAAAAGGGATCTTGGAATACAGCTGCATTATTAATTGAAAGAGTGTCACAGGTAGATGGATCGTAAAGAAAGCTTTTGGCACATTAGCCTTCATAAATCAATGTATTGAGTACAGAAGATGGCATGTTATGTTGAAGCTGTACAAGATGCTGGTGAGGCACAATTTGGAGTACTGTGTGCAGTTTTGGTCACCTACCTACAGCAAAGATGTAAACAAGATTGAAAGAGTGCAGAGAAAATTTACAAGGATGTTGTTGGGTCTAGAAGACCCGAGTAAGATTGAGTAGGTCAGGATTATATATTTTTTTAAAAGAACAGAGAAGGTTGAAAAAAGATTTGATAGAGTTGTTCAAAATTATGAGGAGTATAAATAGGGTAAATGAATGCAAACTTTTTCCCACTGAGAATGGGTGGGATTACAACCAGAGGTCATGGCTCAAGGGTGAAAGGTGAGAAGCTTAAGGGGAAGATGAAGGGAAGCTTCTTCGCTCAGAGCAACAAGAAACATTGGTTTGACTGAAAATGTAGTTTTGTTGTCCAATTCCAGTGAGAACACTAAGAAAAGAACAATCATGTTCCTCATGATTTCACAGTTTGTTCTCTCTGCCTGAACTATAAGAGGGTGAGGGATGACTTTATAGATAAAATCACAAGCAGCACAGATAAGGTCAATGTTTTTCTTCAGGACAGGAAAATCTAAAATTTAGTCTAAAGGTCTAAACTACAGCAAAGAGTTAAAGTGAATGACTTAAAAGATACCTTTTCTACATGTTAGGAACATGGAACAAGCCATCAGAAAAAGCTGTAGAGGCCAATACAATTATGTTTAAAAGGCACTTAGACTAGATGTGAATAGGATGGTTAGGAAAGGTTTAGAGGGATCTGGCTAAACACAGGGAAAAACACTCATTTGAGTAGTCAACTTGTTCAGCATGGATATTTGTAAAGAGCCTGTTTCCCCACTGTATAATTCTATACCTCTGTTTGTAAACTCCAAGATCCCATAAACTGCATTAAACACTTGCTCAAATGGCACTGCCCCTTTCAATATACTATGTAAATACTGCACCAGACTTGTCCACTTTACAGAATTCACTGTAAAACTGTCTGAGTTTATACCACCTCTTTTCATTCTTCCTGCCAAAGTGTAACATTTTTACATTTTTCAACATTAAATTTAATTTACACTTGATGTTTTCATGAAGACAGTAATGTCATCACATCTGCAACCAAAGTCCAATATTTAGTCAATGACTTTGTTTGCAATCCATTCAAGCAAGGAACTTCTGCACATTCAGGTAAATGTTCACAATTTTGATAGCAAATAGATTACAGGAATCAAAAGATATTTGGTTTTCACCCAAAAAGATTGTGGATGAAATGAACAGATGGTGGATTTAACATTCCACTTGCTCCAATTTTGAGGATCATTTCAGAATAAAAACTACTGGAATTGAACTTAAATTGTATTTAATTGAACTGTAATTGGGACAATGTCATTTTGGAAGCTTCTCTTTGACAGCATCTTTTTGTGGGTAGCTCTGCACTACCTGGTTGAGGTAAATGGGAATGTTAGGATAAGACAAAAGAGATGGCAGACACTGGAATCTAGAGCAAAAACCAAATGCTGGAAGAACTCTTAAACGAAGCAGCAAATGTGGAGGGAAATGGACAGTACAGTTGACATTTCAGGTCAAGATATTTCATCCACCTGATAGTGAAGATAGCCAGAATAAAGAGGCAAGGAGAAGGGGTGGTCAAAAGTTGGCAAGTGAAAGGTGGATCCAGTTAAGGAGGGGTAATAGGTAGCTGGAGAAGGGGAGAGTTCAAATAATGATAAAGGCTGAGAAGCAATAGGTGGAGGTGAAGAGCCCCACAGGAGAAGAAGGTGGAGCATGGAACCAAAACAAGGGAGGTGGGGAGGTCAGATGGAGTGGGTGGAGAAGGGGAAATAAACAGGCTGATGGAGGGATGGGGTGAATGTAGAAAGAACTGCATACATCAAGAGAAGAGAGAAAGGAGGAGGAAGCAGTTTACCTGAGATTAGAGAAGTCAATGATAGTGTAATTAATGTACTGGATCATTTTGTGATTTGTCAGTATGGTTGACTCTTAGCTGTCTTCCCCAACGAGGGCTAGCTACACACCTTGTGAATAAATAACAGTTTATAAACAGATCATGAAAGCATCTTCTACCTGTTGGCAGTTACATAAACTTCCTCCAAGACGAGCAAATACATAATCTGGGAACACTATACCATTATACATTGCCTTGTAAAAGTAGTCAGCCCCCAGTCGTTTCTTCACATAATAAAGCATTACAACCAGGGATTTTGATCAATTTAACTGCAAATTTTTATTTGTGAATCACATGTTCCTTTTCTCCCCCCTCCCCACAGTAGAACTTAAAACAGGGAAAACTGTAGAGCATGAAAAACTAAAAATTCAAAATCTGAAATGTCAGCAGTCCAAAAGTATTCACCCCCCCCCCCCCCCGCTTAACTCAGTACTTAATTGAACCACCTCTTGCTGCTATTACAGCTAGTAGTCTTTTTGGGTAGGTCTCTAGTAGTTTTGCACAACCCGATGGAGCAAGGTTTTCCCCATTCCTCCTTGCAAAATTGCTCAAGCTACAGCAGGATAGTTGGAGTCGTAGTGGACAGCAACCTTGAGGTCTTGCCACAGACATTTGATCCAGTTAAGGTCAGGACTCTGACTGGGCCACTCAAGGACACCAATTTTCATCATTTGAAGCCACTCCATGGTTGCTCTTTGGATCATTTCCTGCTGAAAGATTAACTTCCTCTCCAGTTACAGAGACCTCACAGAGAGGGGGTATTTAATTCAGATGATCTTCTAATTTTCTACAACAAATTGAGTGAGTTGGTAAGGTAATATATAGTATTGCACCTGAGGAAATTAGCGTAGGGGATGCATACTTTTTCAGCCCCAATTTTAGTTTTTAATTTTTAGTAATTGTTGACAGGTTTTGAAATTTCTTTTGATTTGACATGATGCACGAAGCTTTGTAAATAAGCTTTAAAAATCCTACTTCAATACATCCAAATTTAGAAAATGAGACAATAAAATGTGGAAGTAGTTGCGGGAGCTGAATAATTTTTCAAAGCACTGTAAATAGTTTTGTTTCCTCAGGGTATGGGAGTCACTGGCAAGGCTGGTATGCATATACGGCTATTCCCAGATGGTGGCAAGATACCATTATGCATCATTGAAGTTGGTGATTATTGTAGGACACTAAGTGCCTTCCAAAGATTCAGGCATTACCAAATTATTGCCTTAGCTGTAATAAACCCTAGACAACTTCCATCCCTGTAATTCAGGGTGCATTAGTTTGAACGTCTCTGAAATGGTTTGGAATCATTTTGTTTATAATGAGGGTACAAATGCAACTTAATGCAGAATGTCAACAACTAACTCAGGTCCAATACATTAGCCTACACAAACATCACACAAGAAAGTCAAGAGATATCAGATGTAAACAAACCTTTTCAGTTTTCTTTTCTACATCCAGTTGTTTCACAATAATCTTTTCAAATGATTCATTAATTTCCTCCTCTAATGGCTCAGCTCCTGCACGTCCATTAGGCTGAGATTTCTGGCGAAAAGAAAAACACAACCATGAGTTCTTGGAAAATATATATCTAAAACAATTACAACCAAAATAAACAATTGTTCCAAAACTAAAACTGGTGACAAAACCCATGGAGGGGATGCAGGAAATATTGATTTAAGAATATTTCAATACCCCTCAACATGGGCCTGCTGAACTTATTATTTTCCTCAAGTATTTAATAATACAATCTGGCATTTCCTCTACTGCCAAGATCAGCCTAACTGCTCTGACTTATTCCTCTTTCCAAATTAAAAAGTAGGCTTACAATTCCTGAATCACAGTACTTATTGCAACTATTCTAAAATCTATACGTTTGGATCATAACCAATGCCTCCATTCTCAAGGACATACCTCAAAACTCTAGGACATGTCATCAGCTACTGTGAATACACTGGCGTTCAGTCCCCTTAATGTCTCCAATATTAGTATTTGATTAATAATTTCATTAAACTCTTCTGTAAGTTTTCATGGTCATTTGTGTAAACTAAAAAAAATGCAAATTTCCAGAGGTAAACTAATGTAGTTTACTGATCTCATTAAGTCTACCAAAGTTAATTTGACCAACTTCAAATGTAAATTTTGCTCCTGCAAATTTCGGGTCTCTTGTGATTACTCTTATGATTTGTTAATATATTTTGGTAATATTACTTTATATGTTATGTATGAGTTACATGTACTGTGTTGGGCACCTTGGTCTGGATGAATGTTACTTCATCTGGCAGTATACCTGTGTACCACTGAATGACAATAAACTGAACATGAACTTGAAGGGTTTTAATGCACAACAAATTGGTTCTGTGACTGTTCCTAGTACCCATTATCCTGAAAAACGTTACAACCAGAAAGCCAGAGATCAAATCAAACGGGTTTAATCATATTTACATTAAAAATACCCCACACAAACAGGCTCTGCTGCTTGCAAAGTCTGCCTGGTGTGTGCCCTTGACAATTTTACCCTGATCACTCATCGTTCCTTCAGTTGCTTGGCCAAGATAGATCTGTACATTGAGAGTTTTCTCCTCAACCAATAACAGTGGAATTTCACATTACACCTCTGATCCTGGCCCCTCTGCCCCAACTTTCCAAAAGTTTTGAAGTTTCCATCCAATCCAGGCTTAGAGAGAGTGGTCAAAATTCCAACAAAAACATTCCTCTCCTTATTTACAGTATTTTAATGTCTTAATACCAAGGCACAGGTAGTGAAACTAGTGTCAAAATTTACTTCCTATGGCATGAAGCCTTGAATACCACATACAAATCTAACAGCAGCTACATCAAACCAGACTAAAGACTCTTAGGACACAAGGATCTTTTGCTTTTATTTTCCCCCAATAAAATTTCCATTTCAATTCACAGTGCAGCTTTTTAAAATCAACTTTTAAACTTAATCCACATGCAAAATTTCATCTCCAATAGTTTTGCCTATTTGTCCAGCAGCATATATTATTGCTTTGTTGGTCTTTGACTACATTTCCATTTTGATAAAATCTGTTTCTAAGCCCTAATCAGATCTCCATCAAGTAGCCACAGGGATCGATGCAAATTATCTACCATAATAATTTTGTTTTCAGGATCAAGTAATAATGTATACAAGTTTGCTGATAACAAAACTGGGTGTGCACTGCCAGAAGGATACAGAGAAGCAATAGTCACCATTAAGCGAGCAGTGAGCAGATAAGCGAAAGCAGCTTCAGGTTCCTGGATGACAATATCTCTGAGAACATATTGATGCAATTAGCAAGACAGCACTCCAGTAGTTCTACCTCATTAGGAGTTTGAGGAGATTTGATATATCAAAGACTCTTGCAAATATCTATAGATATACAGTGAAGTGCATTTGATTGGTTGTGTCACAAGTGATACGTGGCCTCCAATGCACAGGATTTCAAGAGGCTCAGTTCCATCATAGGCACTATGCTCCCCATCAGAGGACATATTCAAAAGGCAGTACCTAAAGAAAGTACCATCCGTCATCAAGGACCCTCACCATCTGGGACATGCTTCCTCCTTTTCACTATCCTCAGAAAGGAAGTACAGGAGCCTGAAGATCTACACTCAGCAATTCAGAAACAGCTTCTTCCCCTCAGCAACCAAATTTCCAAATGGTAAATGAACATTCCTCAGTATTCCTTCCCACCACCACCATCTATTTTTGTAATTTATAGTAATTTTATGTCTTTGCAATTGTGCTGCCACAAAATAACAAATTTCATGTTGTAAGACAGTGATAACAAACCTTATTCTGATCTGTATATGCTCAAAGTAAATGGCGGATGGGATTATAATATGGAAATAGGGGGACCGTCACTTTGGTAGAAAAATGAGGAAATGAACAGTATTAGCCACAGTTGTATAGTATGGAAACAAGCCATTCATTCCAACTTATCCACAATGACTAGAAGTAATGCTGTTTCCCTATATCTCGCAAATATTTTCTATCCATGTACCTGCTGGTGTTCAGTAGACCTGAGGTTAGACTGTACATAAATTAATGAAAGCTGGTACTCAGGTCAAGCAAGCAATTTGGAAGGCAAATGCAGGAATGCCAGAAAAACTCAGCCAAACATGCAGCATCCACAGAAAGAGAAGCCAGTCAATCTTTCAAGCCATCATTCCTTCCTCAGGAATGGGATGATAGCCTCTAAGCAAGTAGAGGTATCTTACTCAAATTATACAGAGCTTTGGTGGGAGTGCCTTCGAAATGTTGTATAGTTGTTTACTCTATCTGAGGGAATCCATATTTGGTGGGGGTTGAGGTATGGAAAGACCTGTGCTTTCAGAATGAGGTGTGATCTTATTGAAACACTACATTCTGCAGGTTTAAAAGTGGCCAGTGCTGTGATGTTTCCAACAGTGTCTACAATCAGGAGGCAAAAATTGCAAAACTTAGTCACTCAAGAGAGAGTCTAGAAGAAATGCCTTCACCCAGAGGAACACGAATCCTTGGGATTCTCTACCCATGGTAGATGTGGTGGCTCAATTGTTCAGTTTATTCTATCAGAGATTGATAGATCTTCAGATACTAAGGAGCCGAAGATATGTAGATT
Source organism: Mobula hypostoma (assembly GCF_963921235.1). Classification (NCBI taxonomy): domain Eukaryota; kingdom Metazoa; phylum Chordata; class Chondrichthyes; order Myliobatiformes; family Myliobatidae; genus Mobula; species Mobula hypostoma. The sequence continues at coordinate 175,275,413 of NC_086097.1, forward strand.
AGAGGAATAAGGTGATTCTGAGGTAAAATAAATGGCTGAGAAGACTCAGAAAGACAAATAATCTACTCCATTTTCTATTTCTTATCTTTTCCTTGCAAAGGAAAACTCAGTCAAATAAATGATGGGCTCATTCAGAGAATATAGGCATCGGGAACTGCACTAGACTAGAGATTACTTGTCTACTTCAGAGGCAGTTAAAAGGCAGACTGGGCAATTAATCTATGGTCACACAAGCCAGACCACGTGGCAGGTATCTTTCCCTGGAGGATATTAGTGAACTGGTCTAGTTCTTAATGACAATAATAGTGATTTATAGGACACTAATGCTGATATCTTTTAATTTCAGATTACTTTTCTCAATTAAGTCTCCAACTACTGTGGAGGAATGAGCACACATCTCTCGATTATTAATCCGGACCTCTGGATTACAACTACAGTACCATATCCACAGTAATAACAAACCCATACAATGAACAATTGAAAAGCATTTGTTCAAACGCGTTGTGTTTATGCACTCTGACCCATGACCTTAATCTGCAATAATACATCTATGGGATACTAAAGAGGATCAACTCATGTCAGGCTTGAGACAACCTCCACTGTTCTATTACGAAAAGTTAAATTAGCACAGTTTTTAAAAAAAGGGAAGACTGCAGCATTTAATGAATGAATGATACAATAATTTAACACTGATGTCACAAAGAATCTACAGGAAACAGTCATGGGATTTGATTGTAGCAGAAAGGTCATTCTCAATCTTAAATGACTATCCAAGAACTAAACTGATTTTACTGCACTGTTGCTCGAATTTGTTCTGTCATTCTTACGGCACAGAAGATACATGTGAACCCACTGTGTCTGTGCCGGCTCCTTAAAAGAGCTATCAAATGTGTATTACTACCAATGCTCTTTCCTCATAACGCTGCATTGTTTTCAAGTACTAATCAAACTTAATTTTGTCTTTACTGAATCTGCTAATTATAGATGATCTCTCTAATCTATAATTGGAAATGCTCTGCATATGAAAAAATTTCAAATGGACAAATTCCAAGTGGGACTAGTGTTAAATGGCCAGTACAAACTTAACAGACTGTATAGTAACAGACTGATTTATTGCACTTCAAGTTTCCTTTTTGTTGTTTTAAACTTGGTGCTCTTCGGAAACCATACCTACCATTTGCAGAAACTATTCCACAAAATGCATTGTAAAAACATGAAATTTTAACACCTTTATATTTCCAATTCGAGGAGAAAACTCTTCACTACTCCAATTATTAAATTTCTTCATCATGTTTATTTATTTCTACATTTATCAAGTTTGTAACTTCAAGGTTGCCAGAAATTAGAAATGTGGGAGGATACAACTTATCAATGACCGTATACGAATAAATTTTGCATTATCAATTACCAAAGCAAATTAGATTTTGCCAACTTTAAGATCATTCTGTTCAATTGACTTTTACAATGAATGAAAGTATAATCTTAGACTCTCAGCTCAGTTTAAATAAATTGAGCTTGATGGTTGATTTACTTATGAATTTCAATTACTAAAACTCAATTCATTGCAAAATTAACATATGTATACATGCATCCTGCCAAGACCATTTGGATGGTTATGTTTAATCATAAATGTGCAAATACAAGATTTTTAAATATCATTTAGTTGACTTTCTGAAGTTGCATTGGAGGCATTGACTCCATCAGGTGAAGAAACTTGGTCAAATGGACCAGAACATGCAAATGTAATACTCTCCATTTTAAAAGTCACCCATCTGCTCTTATTTTTAGATTTCAGTTATCAATTTCTGTGTCCTTATTTAGAATAGAAAATTTCACTCCGTAACTAAAGCCATTCCCAATATGCAAGGCATTAACAGTCTTTCTTAGGGCTGGGAAATGGTAGCACTGGGTTCTACAATCACCAATCTCAGCAGAAGCTGAAAAGGCATTCTTTAATGGAGGGGTGGGAAGCAGACATCAGAAGCTGAAAAGGCATTCTTTAATGGGGGGGTGGGAGGCAGACATCTGAAGCTGAAAAGGCATTCTTTAATGGGGGGGTGGGAGGCAGACATCAGAAGCTGAAAAGGCATTCTTTAAGGGGGGGGCAGAAGGTAGACAGTGGGTAGTTAATCTTCAACATTTTACATGAATATGCAGGCGAATCAGAATTTGACTGAAGAGCTGGGATGCTTGTCCCTAGAGTACAGCAAGCTGAGGGGTGACCTTAATGAGATTTAGAAAATGATGATGGCATAAATCGAGTAGATGGACAGTCTTTCCCCAGGGCAGAAAGTCTAAACCTAGGGCACAGGAGAGGAAACATTTAAATGGGACCATAGGGGAACTTTTTCCAGAGGGTGGTGGCTACGTGGCACCAACTGTCAAAGGAAGTGGTAGATGTTTAAATCATAATGTTTAAAAGACATTAAACGTTGACATGGGTCAAACGCAGACAAATCAGAATAGTTCAAGCAGACACCCTGCTAGGCATAGATGAGCTGGGCCAAAGGATCCATTTCCCTGCTGTATGATTATGATAAAATGAAAGTTCGATAGAGATTTCAGAATAAGCTTTTTAGAGAATGGCTAAAATGTGGCACTTGTTAATGCATAGAAGAATTTAAATGAACAGCAACAAAAGAAATGAAGGAGCTAGGTAAGCTTGTGGGGAAAGGTTAAGTGGGACAAGATAGTCATGTGGAGCCTAAACCTCAATATTGAACAGTTATGCCAAATAGCTTATTGTGCATTCCAAACTCTTGAAGATTCAACTCCCAAAACGGGAATACTTTTGACAGTTTATTACCAGGACATCTATCCAAATACTGGAATACAGTTGTTCAATTTGACTTGTACGTACACAATAATTTTAAGGTAACTTACTCTGGAGAATGACTAATTAAAAAAATGTAAAAACTGAATTAGAAACAAAGTTTCCTACTTTTATGACCCATAATTATTATTGGTACAGAGAAACAATTATGAAATACATAGTCTCATCACAAACAAGAGAAAATCTTCAGATGCTGGAAATCGAAGCAACACACATAAAAAGCGGGATTTCCCAGTGTCCGCCCATTTTAATTCCACATCCCATTCCCATTCCGATATCTCTATTCATGGCCTCCTCCACTGTTGTGATGAGGCCACAGTTCGATTGGAGGAACAAACCTTATATTCCATCTGGGTAGCCTCCAGACTGACGGCATGAACATTGATTTCTCGAACTTCCGGTAATGCCCCCACCTCTCCTTCAACGTTCCCCATCCACTTTTCCCTCTCTCACCTTATTCTTGCCCACCCATCGCCTCCCTCTGGTGCTCCATCCCCCTTTTCTTTCCCCCATGGCCTTCTATCCTCCTCTATCAGACTCCCCCTTCTCTAGTCCTGTATCTCTTTCACCAATCAACTTCCCAGCTCTTTACTTCATTCCTCCCCCCTTCAGGTTTCACCTGTCACCTGGTGTTTCTCTCTCCCCATTCTCACCCCCACCTTTAAAATCTACTCCTCAGCTTTTTATCTCCAGTCCTGCCAAGGAGTCTCGGCCCAAAACGTTGATTGTACTCTTTTCAATAGATGCTGCCTACCCTGCTGAGTTTCTCCAACATTTTGTGTGTCACATACCGTCTTAAATGGCTTAAGGCAAGTAAACCCTGACAGGAATCACCAATTGAAAGGATGACTTCAATGGGTCAAATGGCCAATGTTCATTCCAATATGTCACTTCCAGGGAAAGCTGGGGATGCAAACCTTTCTCCTGTATAATATACCACAAGAAACGCTGATTACAACTGGAATTGGTGATGAATATCATATACCCTTTCCACCACAATATTCCTTATGAACTTTGCGACAGTGGGCTGAAAACTGTAGTTAATCAACAGCAACTAGGAAAACTACAAAAGAAAATCCACTATTGTCCAGTGAAAACGTTTCCAATCAGCATTTCTCCAACTCGCTCAGAAAGTAATTTTATTACAGTAGCCCTTTTGTTCAGACTGGTCAGGATGAAGGAAAGCAACAAGTCTGCTGAGACAAGGTTGAAAGTTAGAACTGGCCACCAACACAACAGCATGCAATGCAAGACATCCGATACAGGGGACATACAGGGGCCCATGTGCCAAAAAAAATTTGGAAATTACACAATTTTCCCCATAGTAAACAACAGAAAATACTAACAGCAGATTTAGGATTAAATCAACAGTTTGTTTTCTACTAATTTGATTCATATGGAAAAACTATGCAATTTATACTGTTTTACACAGATCAGGATAGGATTATTTAATACGTGTTGTGAAAATCTTTAACTTTAAAAAAGTTGATTTTTTTTTGTTTTTTTAAAGCAGTTATGTCACTTTAAAAATAATGGTGACCACTCTGCAGTCAATTATGGAGACAAAACACTCAGCTTTCTGTTTAAAGCAATTTTTCTCCTTCAACACACACAAAATGCTGGAGGAACTCAGCAGGGTCTCAGCCTGAAATGTCAGGTATACTCTTTTCCTGGATGCTGCCTGGCCTGCTGAGCTCCTCTAGCATTTTAAATGCGTTGCTTGGATTTCCAGCATCTGCAGATTTTCTCGTTTTCTCCTTCAACAGTACGCTTCATCTCTGCCTACCAGAATACCAGGCATTTCAAAAGTCGTCCTGAAATAAAACTATAATGGAATTGCTCTGTACTTCTTGAAGTGTCATCTGTAACTAATTACCAGTCTCTTATGTATATTCGGTCAGGGTTAACAGCAAACCACCGGTATTGTATTTTGTCACAAGTACATCAACACCTAACGTTTGATGCATGCTTTATAAAAAAAACACAGAAGCATATTCTCAGACCATCATTCTGCCTGCACCACGAATTCTATCTATGTTTTCAAACAATTTCCTCTGCTCCTGGCACTTGATTTTAGTTAGGGCATTAGAAAATTTGGTATTAGGTTCGTGGGGTATTTAAGTCTATATTGGCAATCAGAGCAGACCAGCTCCATCTTAACAGCAATGCACGGACTCATCTCATTTTCACTGAATCATTAACCATCCAGTGCCATTCTCTGGTGTACACCAACTGCTATTTATGTTCTACCTGAACTACAATTGCTCCCCAATGTGCTACAATAAAGCTATTTATCCCAAATCCCTTGATGATCTATTTCTGCCATTTCAGTGCCTTCAAACCTCCTACTCCTATTGCTCATTGCATTTCATCTATTCTTCCAATGTTGAGTCTACCATTCAGATGCAAGCATTGGTGGATGCTGGAATCTGGAGCAACAAAATCTGCTGGAGGAACTCAGTGAGTCAAGCAGCATCTGTAGGGGTTGGGAAAAATAAAAGGTCCTGGTGCAGGGTTGACAATTACTTTCCTCCCACAGGTGCTATTTGACCTGTTGAGCTCTCCATCAGATTGTTTGTTAAGCCTCCTATTGTCTGGATTTTCCCTCCAAAATATTTCTACATTTGTCTTTTTAAATGAGTCGTGACTTCTAAAAGCATCATGTCTATTGTTCCCATCACTGAGGATCCACGTGGTCTGTACATACCAGATATGTGGTGGAAGAAAGCACAACAGCGCCTCTTTCACCTCAGACGGTGAAAGAAGTTTGGTATGGGCCTCCAAATCCTAAGAAATTTCTACGGGGCACAATTGAGAGCATCCTGACTGGCTGCATCACTGCCTGGTATGAGAACTGTACTTCCCTCAATCGCAGGACTCTGCAGAGAGTGGTGCGAACAGCCCAGTGCCTTTGTAGATGTGAACTTCCCACTATTCAGGACATTTACAAAGATAGATGTGTAAAAAGGGCCTGAAGGATCATTGGGGACTCGAGTCACCCCAACCACAAACTGATCCAGCTGCTACCATCTGGGAAATAGTACCACAGCATAAAAGCCAAGACCAAAAGGCTCCAGGACAGCTTCTTCCACCATGCCATCAGACTGATTAATGCACGTTGATACAATTGTATTTGTGTCATATTGACTGTCCTGTGGTACATACTATTACAAATGACTAAAAATTGTACATTGTGCATTTAGACAGAGACTTAAGGCAAAGATTTTTACTCCTCATGTACAATGGCATGCAAAAGTTTGGTCAAAATTTCTGTTACTGTGAATAGTTAAGTAGAAGATGAACTGATCTCCAAAAGTCATAAAGTTAAAGATGAAACATTCTTTTCAACATTTTAAGCAAGATTAGTGTATTATTTTTGTTTTGTTTTGTACAATTTCAGAGTGGGAAAAAAGGAAAAAGTTTGGGCACCCCAAGAGATTTGAGCTCTCAGATAACTTTTACCAAGGTCTCAGACCTTAATTAGCTTGTCTGGGCTATGGCTTGTTCATTGTCATCATTAGGAAAGGCCAGGTGATGCAAATTTCAAAGCTTTATAAATACCCTGACTCCTCAAACCTTGTCCCAACAATCAGCAGCCATGGGCTCCTCTAAGCAGCTGCCTAACACTCTGAAAATCAAAATAAATGACGTCCATAAAGCAGGAGAAGGCTATAAGAAGATAGCAAAGCGTTTTCAGGTAGTCGTTTCCTCAGTTCATAATGTAATTAAGAAATGGCAGTTAACAGGAATGATGGCGGTCAGGTTGAGGTCTTTAAGACCAAGAAAACTTTCCGAGAGAACTGCTCATAGGATTGCTAGAAAGGCAAATCAAAACCCCTGTTTGACTGCAAAAGACCTTCAGGAAGATTTAGCAGACTCTGGAGTGGTGGTGCACTGTTCTACTGTGCAGTGACACCTGCACAAATATGACCTTCATGGAAGAGTCATCAGAAGAAAATCTTTCCTGCGTCTTCACCATAAAATTCAGCGTCAGAAGTTTGCAAAGGAACATCCAAACAAGCCTGATGCACTTTAGAAACAAGTCCTGTGGACTGATGAAGTTAAAGTAGAACATTTTGGCCGCAATGAGCAAAGGTATGCTTGGAGAAAAAAGGGTGCAGAATTTCATGAAAAGAACACCTCTCCGACTGTTACGCATGGGGATGAATTGATCATGCTTTGGGCTTGTGTTGCAGTAGCCAGTGGCACAGGGAACACTTCAATGGTAGAGGGAAGAATGAATTCAACTAAATACCGGCAAATTCTTGAAGTAAACATCACACCGTCTGTAAAAAAGCTGAAGATGAAAAGATGGCTTCTACAACGGGATAATGATCCTAAACACACCTCAAAATCCACAATGGACTACCTCAAGAGGCGTAAGCTGAAGGTTTTGCCATGGCCCTCACAGTCCCCTGACCTAAACATCATTGGGAATCTGTGGATAGACCTCAAACGAGCAGTGCATGCAAGGCGGCCCAAGAATCTCACAGAACTAGAAGAGTTTTGCAAGGAAGAATGGGCGAAAATCCCCCAAACAAGAATTGAAATACTCTTAGCTGGCTACAGAAAGCATTTACAAGCTGTGATTCTTGCCAAAGGGGGTGTTACTAAGTACCGACCATGCAGGGTGCCCAAACTTTTGCTTCAGGCCCTTTTCCTTTTTTATTATTTTGAAACTGTAAAAGATGGAAATAAAAAATAATCTTGCTCAAAATATTAAGGAAATGTGGCATCTTTAACTTTATGCCTTTTGGAAATCAGGCCATTTTTTTTACTCGCTTAGCTATTCACAGTAACAGAAATTTTGACCGGGTGCCCAAACTTTTACATGTTACTATACGTAAAGGATGTAAGTAATAAAGTCAATTCAATTCAATCCACCTCTCATACCCACATATCCATTCTCAGCAGCATTTCACAACAAGGACAGCATATGGCCTAATGGCCTAATTTTGCTCCTTTGTATTATGGTCTCATACAATAGGTGTGATGCTGTGGTTGTGAAAACCATTAGTACCTTAACACTTGCTGCTAACGAGATAAACTTCCAAGCAGAATTCATATAGTATTAGATGAGTGCCAGAGTTGAAACTTCAGCCAGTAAATGAAAATTTTAAAAATTGCAGATGCTGGAAATCCAAAATAAGAACAGAAAATGGTGAAAATACACAGCAAGTCATGCCACTTGTGTGGGCAGAGAAAGAAGTTAATGTTTCAGGTCAGAAATTCTTTGCCAGAACTGGGTCTGATTCTGACAAAATAGGTTCAACCTGAAACATTTGACTATTTTTAGAAATCACTATACAGTCCCTTATTGTATAATTACACATTTCCATAAAAACATTAAGGGAAAAAGAACAACTCGGGAGACAATAGAGCCCTTAAAGTTCAAAGGGAACATCTGTGTGTAGCTGAGAGAGATGGGCAAAGGCATTAGTGAATATTTTTCTGGCTTTTAACAGAGAAAACTTTAGAACTAGGAAAAGTAATGGAGGGGCTTTTGGGAGAGACTGGATTACAGGTGGTGTTAGATGTCTTAAAAAGTGTGAAGGTAGACAAATTTCCAAGACCTAACCTGGTTTATCCAAGCGCACAGTGAAAGGCTGAGAAGAAATTGCAGGAGCCCTGGCTGAGATAGTTGCATCGTTAGCCATGGGTGAGATGCTGGTAGACTGGCAGATATGATAGGCCTTTACTTCAGAAGGGTGGCAAAATAAAGGGTAGGCCAGCAAGGCAAACATCTGTGTAAATTACTGGATGGTATTCTAAGAGATAGGATATACACACATCTGGACACAGACAGAAGTTGTCAGCATAGTTTTGTTCATGGGAAATTATTTCTTATGAACCAGAGGTGTTTTTTTTGTGATACCTTACAACATAGGAACAGAATTAGGCCATTCGACCCATCGAGTCTTCTCCACCATTCAATCATGGCTGGTTTAATTTCCCTCTCAAACCCATTCTCCTGCTTTCTGTCCATAACCTTTCACCCCTTCACTAATCAAAAACCAATCAGCCCCTGCTTTCAATATACCCAATGACTTCACCTCCACATCTGTCTGTGGCAATGAATTCTATAGATTCAGCACCCTCTGGCTAAAGAAATTTCTGCTCAATTCTGTTCTAAAGGAACATCCTTATATTCTGAACCTGTGCTCTGTGGTCCTAGAGTCTCCCACTATTGGAAATGTCCTCTCCACATCCACTCGATCTAGAGCTTTCAATATTCAGTAGATTTCAATGCAACCCTACTTCAAACTTCAGTGAGTACAAGCCAGGAGCTATCAAGTGTTCCTCATATGTTAACCCTTTCATTCCCAGAATCATTCTGTGACACTTCTGGGACAATGCTCCATGGACAGGTGAGACAAAATTTGAACTTTTTGGTAGAAATGCATACCGCCATGTTTGGAGGAGACCAACTGAGATGCTGTGGCATGCACACCAACACCAAAACTCATCCCAACTGAGAAGCATGATGGAAGGAGTATCATTGTTTGGGGCTACTTTGCTGCCTCAGGGCTTGGACAGCTTGCAATCACTGATTGCAATCAGCTTGCAACCATTAATTCAAAATTGTATCAAGACATCTTACAGAATGTCAGGGTAGTAGTCTGTCACCTGAAGCATAGTAGAAATTGGATGACACAAGACATTAATCCAAAACACGAGAGTAAGTCAACAACAGAATAGTTTAGAAAGAAGAAAATTTTTGTCTTGAAATGACCAAGTCAGAGTCCAGATTTAACCCAATTGAGATGCTGTGGCATGACCTGAAGAGGGCTGTTCATGCAAGATATCCCAGAAATATGACAAACTGAAACAGGTTGTATGGAGGAATGGTCTAGGAAATTCCTCCTTGCTGTTGTGCAAGTCTGATCAGCAGCTACAGGAAATATTTAATGGATGTTATTGCTGCTGAAGGAGGTTCTACCAGTTATTAAATACAAGGGTTCACATACTTTTTCCAGCCTGGACTGTAAATAATTAAATAATGTATTCAATAAAGACAGGAAAAGTATAATTTTAAGTGTGTTATTAGTTTAGTTAGATTGTGTTTGTCTATTATTGTGACTTAGATGAAGATCAGACCACATTTTATAAGGAATTAATGCAGAAAACCAGGTAATTACAAAGGGTTCACTAACTTTCTCTTGTAACTAGTTCCCTCAATGTGAAGGCATAGTTAGACTGTGACTGTCACGCTGGCCTTCAGGGTTACTGAGCATAATAGTTTGACGTCATGGTGCAGTTGTATAAGACACTGGTAGGGGCCACATTTGGAGTAATGTGTTCAGTTTTGTTTGCCCAGCTATAGGAAATATATTATTAAACTGGAAAGAGTACAAAAAAGGTTTACAAGGATGATACTAGGACTTGAGGAACTGAATTATAGGGAGAAGTTAGTACTTCATTCCTTAGCACACAAGAGACCGCTGATCTTACAGGTCTAACATGAGGCGCATTCATATGGTCAATTCACTGTCTTTTGTCTCCCACCCAAGAGATTGAGTACCAAAAACTTGACAGCATAGGTTTAAAGACCATAAGACACAAGAACAGAATTAGGCTACTTAGCCTATCGAGTTTGTTCTGACTCACCATAGCCGATCCTGAATCTCTCTCAACTCCATACATCTGCCTCCCTGTAACTATCCTTTCATGCCCTGACCGATCCGGAAACGATCAACTTTGGCCTTAAATATACTCACGGACTTTGCCTCCACCACAGTATGTGGCAGAGCATTCCAGACTCACCACTCTCTGGCTAAAAAAATTCCTCCTTGTCTCTGTTCTAAAGGATAGCCCTTCAATTTTAAGGGTGTGCCTCAAAATTCACTGTCGTTTGTCTCCCACCCAAGAGACCAAGTATCAAAAACTTGAGGGTCACTCTTTTATTACATCTATGGAACCAGGTGGAATCAGCTGCCAGAGAAACTGACTAAAGCATGTACAGTATAATAACTTAAAAGACAGTTTAAGAGGTACATGGATTGGAATGGTTTAGAAAGTTATGGGCTAAAAACTGGCAAGTGGGACCAACTTGGACAGGGTATCTTGGTCGGCATGTACCAGTCGGGCCGAAGTGCCTGCTTCCAGGCTCTATGCCATTAAGCTGGAAAGAATGCAGAGAGTCATAAGGATGTTGGCCAGATTTGAGGGACTGAATTATGGAGAGAGGTTAACCAGATTGGGACTCTGCATTGGAGCGTAGTAGGAGAGGTGATCTTATCAGAAATGTATAAAACCATGAGGGGCAAAGACAGGCTGAAAGATCTATCTTTTTTCTAGGGTTAGGGAATTAAGAACCAGAGAACATAGGTTTAAGGTGAGGGGAGAAGGCAGCAAGGTGGCTAGCGTAACACTTTACAGCGTCAGCAATCAGGGTTCAATTCCTGCCACTGTCTGTAAGGAGTTTGTATGTTCTCCCTGTGACAGCAAGGGCTTCCTTTAGCTGCTCCAGTTTCCTCCCACATTCCAAAGTCTTACAGGTTAGTAGGCTGCCCCAGCATATCATCGGACTGTGTTGATCACTGACACAAATAACACATTTCACTGTATATTTCGAGGTAGATGTAACAATTTTTTAAAAATCTTAATTAATTAATTAGGAACCTGAAGGGCAACGTTTTATCCAAGGAAGCTCAGTGTATAAAAGGAGCTGGCAGAGGAAGTGGTTGAGGCAAGTACAACACTGATATTTAACAGGCACTTGGATAGGTTCATGGATAGGGAAGGTTAGAGGGACATCAGCCAAACACAAGCAAATGGGAGCAACACACATCAAAGTTGCTGGTGAACGCAGCAGGCCAGGCAGCATCTCTAGGAAGAGATGGTCAACATTTCAGGCCAAGACCCTTGTCAGGACTAACCGAAGGAAGAGTTAGTAAGAGATTTGAAAGGGGGAGGGGGAGCCGGGGGGGGGGGGAGATCCAAAATCTCCCAAACCCCAAGCAAATGGGGATAGGTTAGACTGGAATATTGATAGGCATGGGCCAGTTGGACCCAAGGACCTGTTCCTATGCTCTATGAGGCTACATAAAACATTAACTTGTTCTCCAAGCAGACGCTGGCTGATCGGAATAATTTTCCAATGATCACTTTTAATTTCAGATTTCCAGCAGCTATGGTATTAAATATTTCTTAAAGCGGAAATAGACTGAGAAATTCCCTACATTAGCGTGCAAGTCGTTGGCATTTTGGCAGAGTCCTGTACCTAGACACAGTAGCAAATAAAAGGGAAAAATTAAGGAGACGCTTTCATTCTTATTCAGCGAAACATCTATTCATTCACAGGGAGCAACTAGGTAACGTATCTAAAAATAAATTTGTCTCCAAGTACGAGATTACAGACACAAAAAAAACGCAACTATCATGCGTTGGCAAATTGAGCCCGGACACGATCTTCTTGCGCGCAGTTACTGCGAGAACTGCCACATCACACAACTAGGGTCTGGCACCGGCCCAACTACACAAAATGCACTCAAAGCCCGGCCCATCCCAGGCAGATGCAGAGAAAGGCCACTGCAAATTCCACTCCACCGCCCCCCCCCCCCCACCCCGCCTCTCCCAAACTCCAGCAGTGCACAGATGAAATCTTTCAGGTTTCAAAGAGGGATAGGGCAATAGGAAAATATGTCCGTCTCCAATCCAACACAAAATATACTCGGCCATTAAACGGCGTTGCAGCAAAGTGTTAAGTATTAGAAAGAACGCAGCATTTCAAACCGGGATTATTAATGACATACGGCCAGAACAGGCGACCAGGCTGTTAAATGCAAGGAGTTGGTGGCGGTTACAAGGAAGTTGCTCAGTTTTAAGGAATTATGGCCACATGATGATTATCAGTTGCTCAGCCTACATGGAGTACAGGGTATGGAGGACAGACAGAGTGATTACACATTAGGAGGGGCTCAGGGCTGTCATGGAACAAGCTAAACAAGAGCTACGGGTAATCACGGAGGTTATTAATAAGGGTTTTTATTTTAGTATTTATATAGGGTAAAAGCGCACCGACAGCAGGTTTATTAATTATTTGGTAACGTGGTTTAGGGGATCATTCAGTTAAAGGGGCTCAGATTTAAACATATTGAGTTTAGTAAAGGGCTCAAGACGGATAAAAGAATTGTGATACCTTGAGTGTCTGGTTGGGGTTTAGGGCGTGTTAGCAGGGAGTTGTTTTCCAGACGGTATAAATCAGGGAGTATTCATTTTAATGGGACTACATTTGGCATAAGAAATTCAAATTTAAGGGCTGAGTATGAAAATTTGGAGGTCTGGGGATTAATAAGGACGTGGATCGCTCCATTCAGAGAGGTCGTAGGCTGACTAATCACTTTTGTAAAGGCCAGAGTGGGTCTAGCACTAGGATAGTTAATTCATTTGAGGGTTTCAACCATTTTAAAAACGTTCAGGGTGGCGGAAAAAAAAGGATTATAAAGAGGATGGCTACACATTCAAGAGGGGAAATAATAAGGGGGCGTTGACTATTTTAAAGGGTTGGGAGATTTATAAAGGTGTTAGTTATCCATTCAATTAACAAGGGCAATTGAGCATGTTAAACAGCCGGAAGAAATATAAAAGGGTGGGTTACCCATTCGGAGGGGGAATTAATAACAGAAGGGTGACCATTTTAGAGAGTTGGGAAAATTATAAAGGAGTTGATTACCTTTTCAATGAGGATTAATGCGTTATATGGCTATTTAAAGGGGCTGGAAGATTTATGATGGGGTTGGTTACCCCTTCATGGGGTAATGCTGCAGTTTCTCTCCTACCTTTGGCTTCTCCTTCTTGCGGCTCCTCTTCCTCTGCTCCTCGGCTCGCTGCAGTTGCACCTCTGCCGGCGTCCTATCCCTGTTCCTGGCGCCGCTGCCACTCCTCCGACCGCCTGCGCCCGCGAGTGGGGTTCCGCTGCTGGACCGCTTGCCAAAGCCCAGACATCGACCAAGGCGACAGGCGGCCGTCCACAGCCCGGCGAGCAGCAGCAACAGGCCGCCCGCCGCCGCCGCCAGTAGCAACAGCCAGCCGGCTGAGCCGGGGGACTGGCGTCTGAGCCACGGCTCCAGGCCCAAATCGATGCCCAGGCCGGTGCGGAGAAGGCCCAAGCCGGCCCATACTCCTTCCTCCAGCCGCCCCAGCAGGAGCTCGGCCTTGTCGGCCAGTACGTCGTGCCAGTTCGCTGCCATCTCCACCTCCACCCCTGCTAGACCGCCGGCCACATGGCCTGGGGAGCCAGGCTCGTCCCACTCCGAGCCTAAAACACTGCCAACGCCGCCTCCCGCATCCAGTAAGCAGGCCGCTAACTCAGCGGCTTCCACACCCGTCGCTCGACAGCCGGCCCTCCCGCTCCTGCGAGGTAACCCTCCGACCGCAGCGGCGCGCACACCTGCCTCAGCCCGCTATATAACCGGTGCTGTGTGGTCCTCCGACCACAAGGGGGGAGGGGGTTGGGGGACGTGCGCTGTACGTGGAGGCCGGCTCACTTGTAACGTCCTCCGACCGGAGGGGCGGTAGGAGGACGGGGAGGCCGGCTCCCCATGTGGTCCTCCGACAGCGGTGGTACTGTCATCGGAGTCCCAATCTCACCGCGCTGAATGCTGGAGGACCTCAGCGGGTCAGGAGGCATCTGTGGAGGAAAACGAACAGTTTACATGTAACCATTGGCTACCACCCATCGTTCTCAGTATAGATGAAGGGTCCCAACCTCAAACAACGACTGTCCATTTCGTTGCACAGATGCTCTCCGAGTCAAAGGAAATGTATTATCGAAGTATATATATGCTCCCATATACTGCCTTGAAATTAATTTCCTTGCAGGAATTTAGAGGAAAATAAAGAAATACAATAGAATGTTAGAGAAACTCAGTAGGTGAGGCAGAATCTATGGAAAAGAATAAACATCTGGTCTTGGCCCAAAACATTGACTGTTTTACTCTTTTCCAAGGATGCTGCCTGCCTGCTGAGATCCTTCTTTAGGACTGGAAAGGATGGGAGGAAAGGCGCCAGAATAAAAAGGTGAGCTACTGACTCCACCTCTGATCCCCTAATGAGGCTCATGGACCTCCAGCCTCTTCCTCCTTTAATTGACAATCAGCTCTTTGGTTTTATTGATGTTGAGTTAGAGGTTATTGTTGTGGTACCACTCAACCAGATTTTCAATCTCCTGCCTATATGCTCATTCATCATCACCTTTAATTTGGCCAAGAACAGTATGTCATTGGCAAAATTAAATACAATATTGGTGCTGTACTTAGACATGCAATCTTAGGTAAAAAGCAGGGGGCAAGCATACAGCCTTGTGGTGAATCTATGCTGATGATGAATGTGGTGAAGTTGTTGTTGCCAATCTGTACTATATGGGGTTTGCCAGTGAGGAAATTGAGGATCCAGTTGCAGAGGGAGGTATTGAGGCCCAGGTCTTGGTGCTTAGGGTTAAGTTCCTCCAGATTTTTGTGTGTTGCTGCATGAGGTCAGTCAGCGAGCCTGGAGTTCAAGGCCTGTGTCCCATTATCGGCGAGTCTGGGATCGATACTAAAGATCAAAACTCAAAGGTCAATTATAAGTTGAAGCCCGGAGTTGGAAACTGAAGGCTCTGAGGTCTGTCCTGGAGTTGGAGGACTGCCCAAGTGTGTGGGTGGATGGGAGGGAGGAAAGAGGCTTCTTTTGCTGATTTGTTGCTTGTTGTGTTCTGTATTTTTTTTGCTGAGCAATGTGGGCCTGCTACATTGGTGCCAGAATGTGTGACCACACTTGGAGGCAGCCCCTAGCACATCCTTGGGTTGTGCTGATTGTAAATGCAAGCAATGCATTTTGCTGTATGTTTCCATACACTTGTGATAAATAAATCTGAATCTGACATATAGGTGATGTGTGGTCAAGCCAACGGAGTTCGCAGCTGCTGGATTCTTGAGCAACACAGATTCTGCTGGAGGAACTCAGTGAGTTGAACAGCATCTGTGGGGGGAAAGGACCAGGCACTGGGATGTGCTGTCCTCCAGCCAGAGGATGCAGTCTATAGCTGCTGATGTGTTCAGTAAGTGCAGTGGCTACAAATGGCTTACTTAACTCACTCTATATAGTTCGTAACAACCAGTCCATAAGGACAGAAGACTAATATATCGAAGCAATATTGGACTGTCTGGCTCATTGAGTCTGCTCTGCCATTAGATCATGGCTGATTTACTTTCCATCTCAACCTATTCTCCTGCTTCCTCCCTGCAATCTTTGACGCCCTTACTAATTGAGAACCTAACAACCTCCATTTTAAATACACCTAATGTATGGACTTCACAGCCAAGATGGATTCTACAGATTCACCACCTTCTGGCTGAAGAAAACCTTCTTCATCTGTTCTAATGGGATTCTATTGAGGTTGTGCACTCTGGTCCCAGTCTCTCCCACTATTGGAAGTATCCTCTCCACATCCACTCTCTCCAGGTCTTTCAATATTTAGTAGGTTTCATTGAGGATCCCCCCCAACTCCCCTCCATTCTTCTAAGCTCTGGTGAGTATAGGCCCAAAGTCATCAAACACTCCTTGTACATTAAACCTTTCAGTCCTGAAATTATTTTCAATAATCTCCAATGCCAGCACATCCCTTCTTAGAATCAGAATTAGGTTTAATATCACCAGCATATATCATGAAATTTGTCGTTATGTGGCAGCAGTAGATTGCAATACATAATAATTTTAAAAACTATAAATTGCAATAAGTAATATATTTTAAAGGAATTAAATAAGTAGTGCAACAAAAAGCAGAAATAGAGAAAAAAGTATTGAGGTACATGGGTTCATTGTCTGTGGAGAAATCTGATGGAGGTGGGGGAAAAGCTGTAACTAAAACATTGAGAGTGTGTCTACAGGCTCCTGTACCTCCTCTTTGACAGCAGCAATGAGAAGAGAGCTTGTCCTGGGTGATGGGGGGCCTTTAATGATGTATGCCACCTTTTTGAGGCATCACCTTTTGAAGATGTCCTCTAACTCTGCAACTTCTTGCTATCATGGGCAGAGCAGTTGCCATACCAAGCCGCGATGCATCTGGATAGGATGCTTTCTGTGGTGCATTGATAAAAATTGGTGAGGGTCAAGATGAACTTGCCATTGAGGGGTTCCAGTAAGGTTTAACCAGACTGGTTCCAGAAATGATGGGTTTACCATATGAATGGAGATTGAATAATCTGGGACTGGACTCCATAGGTTAGAAGATTGAGTGGATATCTTATTGACCCTTACAAAATTCTTGAAGGGCAGACGCAGGGAAGAAATTTCCCCTGGCTGAGGAGTCTAGGACCAGGGGCACAGCCTGAAGTTAAGCGGTAGGCTGTTTAGGCTGAGGTGAGGAGAATTTCTATCAGGCAGAGTATGGTGAATATTGGAAGTCTCTCTCCCCTCCCCCCCCCCACCCCCCAAATGACTGTGATGGCTCCATTACCTGCATCAGAGCAGAGGTCAATGTCAATGACAGAGGAGTGGACATTGATGGAATCTAAGGATATACAGCACTGAGATATGTCAGTAATGGTCTTGATGACAAACAAAGTAGGTCCAAAGGAGTGGGTTTCCTACCTTGCTCCTGATTCCTCTACCTCATGCTCTTGAGTCACTATTAAATTCACCGCTGACACTGATTGATAAAACCATTTTCAATTTTAAGTTCTATCACATAACCACAAATGATTAAATGGCACCTCTATCTAAATCATGATAATCCTGCAGTCACAATCCAACCTCATTATGATTGTTTTGAATCATTTTTATTTAACATTTTCATGTAATGCTGTACATTTAATGTTCAAACACCATCAATTATTACAATCAGCTCCCTTAGTACAATTTTTAACTAGAAGTCAAATATCGGTAAAGCTAAGTCACAATTCACAAATCTGTCCAGTTTGATTTGGATTTCTGCTGAAATGTCCTCACTTGGAGTTTCCTGTCCCTTTTCCGTGAGTAGAGTCTTTCAGAAATGGGTCTGTCAAAAAAACAATGCAACAATGTTGACATTGGAAATTGATAATGTTATGAGTATAGTTCCAAGCAATGCAATTGAGTCTTCATAAGCAGTTCCCTTAATGGATCTATTGGCAAATGCATAGCCCGGGTTGGAGCTGGACTTCACAGACAAGTAGATCCCGCTCAGCCAGACGGGCTGAATTCTCAGATCACAGCTGGAGCTGGATGGACTCTACTTGGAAAATGCACTACCTCACTGGGATCTGAAAGCCAAGGTGTCCCGAATTGTTACCAGGTTTCTGATTATTTAGAAATACTGATGGTTTGGCAACTGTTGCTCACTGTTCTGAAGTATGAACCTTCAAGCATCGTAATTACACAATGGATGACATTTGTGCAGGCGGTGGAGCCACTGGCTCATGGCTCCAGAGACGTGAGTTTGAGTCTGGCCTCAGTTCCTGTCTGTGTGGAGTCTGCACGTTCTCCCTGAGATCGTGAGTTTCCTCTGGGTGCTCTAATTTCCTCCGACCGCCCTGACATGTGCAGGTTGGTGGGTGAATTTGATCAGAAACGCAATGTCTGAGCAAGTGGTGGACTCACCGTGTTTAAGAAGCATGGTGTGCAACAGACCAAAAGCAGGTCAATAGGATTAGAACATAGAAATCTACTGCACATTACAGGCCCTTCAGCCCACAATGTTGTGCCAACTATGTAACCTACTCTACAGACTACCTAGAATTTCCCTACAATAGCCCTCTATTTTTCTAAGCTCTATATACTATGAGTCTCTTTAAAGACCCTATTGTATTTGCCTCTATCACCCTCGCTGGCAGTACATTCCATGCATCCACCACTGTGTGGAAAAATTCACCTCTGACATCCCCCTTGTACCTACTTCCAAGCACTTAAAACTATGCCCCTTCATGTTAGCCATTTCAGCCCCGGGAAAAAGCCTCTGGCTATCCACACGATCAATGCCTCTCATCATCTTATACACCCCTATCAGGTCACCTCATCCTCCGTCACTCCAAGGAGAAAAAGCCAAGTTCACGCAACCTATTCTCATAAGGCATGCTCCCCAATCCAGGCAACATCCTTGTAAATCTCCTCTGCTCTCTCTCTAAAGTATCCACATTCTTCCTCTAATGAGGTGACCAGAACTGAACACAGTACTCCAACTGGGGTCTAACTAAGGTCTTGTATAGCTGTAACATTACCTCACAGCTCTTGAACTCAATCCCACAGTTGATGAAGGCCAACGCACCATATGCCTTCTTAACAACACTGTCAACCTGCGCAGCAGCTTTGAATGTCCAATGGACATGGACCCCAAGGACTTGCTGATCCTCCACACTGCCAAGAGTCTTACTAAAGACAATATTATATACTTTCTTCACATTTGACCCACCAAAATGAACCACCTCACACTTACTTGGATTGAAGTCCATCTGCCACTTCTCATCCCAGTTCTGCATCCTATCGATGTCCCGCTGTAATCTCTGACAATGCTCCAGACTATCCACAACACCCCCAACTTTTGTGTCATCAGCAAACTTAGTAACCCACGCTCCTACTTCCTCCTCCAGATCATTTATAAAATTCACAAAGAGGAGGGGTGCCAGAACAGGCCCCTGCAGATCACCACTGGTCACCGACCTCCATGCAGAATACGAATCATCTACAACCACCTTTTGCCTTCTGTAGGCAAGCCAATTCTGGATCCACAAAGCAAGGTCTCCATGGATCCCATGCCTCGATACTTTCTGAATGAGCCTTGCATGGGGAATCTTATCAAATGCCTTACTGAAATCCATATACACTGCATCCATTGCTCTACCTTCATCAATGTCCTTTGTTACATCCTCAAAGAACGCAATCAGATCCGTAAAGCCTGACCTGCCCTTGACAAAGCCATGCTGACTATCCCTAATCAAATTATGTCTCTCCAAATGCTCATAAATCCTGTCTGTCAGAATCTTCTCCAACAACTTGCCCACCAGTGAAGTAAGACTAACTGGTCTATAATTTCATGGGTTATTTTTACTCCCTTTCTTGAACAAGGGAACAACATTTGCAACCTTCCAATTCTCTGGTACTCCTCTTGTCCCTATTGATGATGCAAAGACCATCGCAAGAGACTCAACAATCTCCTCCCTTGCTTCCCACAGTAGCCTGGGTATATCTTGTCCAGTTCAGGTGACTTACTCAACTTAATACCTTTAAAAAGCTCCAGCACGTCCTCTTTCTTAATGTCTATTCAGTCAAGCATTTCAGTCGCTGTAATTCATCCCCACAATTGCCAAGGTCCTTTTCACTGGGGCATACTGAAGAAAAGTGTTCATTAAGTACCTCCACTACCTCCTTCGGCTCCATGCACGTCTCCACTCTCACTCCTGATTGGACCTATTCTCACATGCCTCATCCTCTCGCTCTGTACATACTTGTAGAATGTCTGGGGGTTTTCCTTAACACTGCTCACCAGGGCCTTCTCATGGCCTCTTCTAGCTCTCCTAATTACATTCTTGAGTTCCTTCCTGGCACCCTCGTAATCTTCTAGAGCTCTAACAGTACCTAGTTTCTTGAACCTTTCATAAGCTTTTTTTCTTTTTCTTAACTAGATTTTCTACATCCTTTGTACACCATGTTTCTTTTACCCTACCATCCTTTCCGTGTCTCAATGGAACATACCTATGCAGAACATTCCCTGAACATTTGCCACATTTCTACCATGCATTTCCCTGAGAACATCTGATCCCAATTTATGTTCCCAAGTTCCTGCCCAAGAGCATTATATTTCCCCCTACCCCAATTAAACGCTTTCCTAACTTGTCTGCTCCTATCCATCTCCAGCACTATGGTAAAGGAGATAGAATTGTGATCACTACCTCCAAAATGCCCTCCCACTGAGAGATCTAACACCTGACCAGGTTCATTTCCCAATACCAGATCAAGTACAGCCTCTCCTCGAGTTGGCTTATCTATATATTGCATTAGGAAACCTTCCTGAACACACCTAACAAACTCCACCCCATCTAAACTTGCTCTAAGGAGATACTTGTCAATATTAGGAAAGTTAAAATCACTCATCACAGCAATCCTATTATTGTTGTATCATTTTAGGATCTGCCTCCCTATCTGTTCCTCAATGTCTCTGTTACTACTGGGAGAGTCTATGAGAAAACACCCATTAGAGTTATTGCTCCTTCCTGTTTCTGATTTTCACCCACAATGACTCAGACAATCCCTCCATGACTTCCTTCTTTTCTGCAGCTGTGATACTATCCCTAATTAGCAGTCCCACTCCCTCACCGTTTTTTGCCTCCTTCCCTATCCTTTTTGAAATATCTAAAGCCTGGCATACTCAGCAGCCATTCCTGCCCCTGTGTCATCCAAGTCTCTGTAATGGCCACAACATTCATCAATGTATTGATCCACACTTTAAGTTCATCCTTCTTGCCTATAAAACTAGTGTCAATAATAGTCAGCACCAATGATGGTGGTTCAATTCCTGCCGCTGTTTGCAGGGAGTTTGTACGTTCTCATTGCTGGTGCTGTAAAGTGTTACTCTAGCTGCCACACTACCATGCCATCCCAGTGAACGTTGACTTCCAATGCTTGCACAGAAAAAAAAATTAAATATGGGGGATCTGCACAACTTGTTTTTTACAAATTAGTTTTGAATACTCACATTGGCTGAACCGACTCCTTTGCCAGACTTGATGATTTGCTTCTGATACTTCTTCCTCATGCAGTATGCGGTGAACAGCATGATCAGCAGCATGCCCAGGAAGATGACTACAGATGAAGTCACAGCAATTACAACGGCATCCTGTTGTTCACTAAGGTTTTCACAGTATTTGCCTGAATACCACCAATTATCGCCTGTTTGACACCTGTAAGACAACAGTCAGATGTAGGTCTATTTGGCCGAACTGGTTGACATTGTTTATATTACTCACCTATTGAAAGTATCCTGATTTGTAACATCATGGTCCTGTCCAGCATTTCAATGGCAAAAGAACGCAAGAAGCTGCAGAGAGTAGTGCCCTCTGCCCAAAATAATATGGGTACACCGCTCCTCACTGCAATAGTATCTACAGGAAGCACTGCCTCAAAAAAGACACAAAGATTTCCACCATCTGGGCAATGAATTAACATCCAGCATGATGTACAGAAGCCTGAAGTCCACATCACCAGGCTCAAGAACAGCTACTGTACATCCCTTCAACTATTCAGTTCTTGAACCAACCTGCACAACCCTAATCGCAACACTATGACCACTTTACACTAAATGGATATTGCTTTGCTTTGTGCTAATTGTGGGTTATTGCAAAAGGGCTCTAAAATTTGTTTTTCTTGTGAATGCTGCCTGTCTAATGCTATGTGCTCATGAGGCTGCTGGAAGTAAGTTTTCTTTTTCATTGCATCTGTGCATGTACAGTATAGACTTGTACATATGCAATAAACTTGATTTTGACTTTGAACATAGAATAGTACAGCACAGTACAGGTCCTTCAGCCCACAATGTTGTGCTGACCCTCAAACCCTGCCTCCCATATAAACTCCCACCTTAGATTCCATATACCTGTCTAGTAGTCTCTTAAACTTCACTAGTGTATCTGCCTCCACCACTGATTCAGGCCGTGCATTCCACGCACCAACCACTCTCTGAGTAAAAAACCCTCCTCTAATATCCCCCTTGAACTTCCCACCCCTTACCTTAAAGCCATGTCCTCTTGTATTGAGCAGTGGTGCCCTGGGGAAGAGGCGCTGGCTATCCACTCTATCTATTCCTCTTATTATCTTGTACACCTCCATCATGTCTCCTCTCATCCTCCTTCTCTCCAAAGAGTAAAGCCCTAGCTCCCTTAATCTCTGATCATAATGCATACTCTCTAAACCAGGCAGCACCCTGGTAAATCTCCTCTGTACCCTTTCCAATGCTTCCACATCCTTCCTATAGTGAGGTGACCAGAAATGGACACAATACTCCAAGTGTGGCCTAACCAGAGTTTTATAGAGCTGCATCATTACCTTGCGACTCTGAAACTCTATTCCTCGACTTATGAAAGCTAACACCCCATAAGCTTTCTTAACTACCCTATCTACCTGTGAGGCAACTTTCAGGGATCTGTGGACATGTACCCCGAGATCCCTCTGCTCCTCCACACTACCAAGTATCCTGCCATTTACTTTGTACTCTGCCTTGGAGTTTGTCCTTCCAAAGTGTACCACCTCACACTTCTCCGGGTTGAACTCCATCTGCCACTTCTCAGCCCACTTCTGCATCCTATCAATGTCTCTCTGCAATCTTTGACAATCCTCTACACTATCTACAACACCACCAACCTTTGTGTTGAAGGCTGAGCATAGAACAGTACAGTACAAGCCCTCCAACCCACGATGTTGTACTAACCTTTTAAACTACTCCAAGATCAATCTAACCCTTTCCTCCTACATAACCGTCCATTTTTCTCTTGTGTCACAAATGTATCTGCCTCCACCACCATCTCTGGTAACACTTTCCTCCTCTCACCGCTCTGTGTAAAACAAACCTACCTCTGATATCCTCCCTATATTCTCCTCCAATCACCTTCAAATTACATCCTCTTTATTAGCTATTTCCGCCCTGGGAAAAAAAGCGTTGGCTATCCACCCAATCTCTGCCTCTATCATCTTATACCCCTGTAACCCTCAGGTTCGGCTGGCGGCGATAGTCGAGGGGAAGATAGTATCTGGCCCTGCCAAACTTGTGAAATCTCGTTTGCGTGGATGCTGCGTGATGTTTTCCCATTACAAATCAGTACCATGAAATAATGAACAGTACACCAGATGCAATTAAATGACAGAGCTTTATAATTCTTAATTTGACTATAGGGTTAGAAGAGAAAACAAAAAGGGAAAAAAAAGTGCTCATTTTAATGAAACAGTCTAATGTGCATGTTGGAGCTCACGATTTTCCTGTCCGTTCGTTCTCCATCAATTTTCCCCGGGTATCCTCGACTCCTGACTCCATTCCAAGTTCACTCCATCCTGCAGTCTATGACCTCTCCGTCTGGGCTCTTCTCTCTCCATCTTCTGCTGAACAGAAGCCCGCGAATCCCTCGCTCTCGGGCAGACACGAAAGAAAAACCTCCCCTCATTGGATGCCACACATTCCAAAGTCCCTGTTATCTCTCGTCATAACCCAAACACTGCTGCCATAGAGAAACCATCACATTAGCAGTGAACTTTCCCGGGGTGTTACACTCTCCTTCCCTCCCCCCCCAACTAAATTTAGTCATATCCTCATGACTTTGAGATAATTTGCCAACCCTTCCTGCAAAACACAAAGTCCAACCCAGGTGTAAAAGGGAGTGATATAGCTCCCCAAAGCGCTAGGGGCCACACTCTGTTCACCCGGTGCTACATAGGCCAGCCTATCTGGTGGTCTCCTAATTCTCTGAGATCTCCGTTACCTCTCACCTACCTCTTCATGTTCCGACACTACTGGTGATACTTCTGGTCTACCTGGCGAGGCCTCCCTGGCCTATCACTTGTGCCCACCTGCAACTTGGACCCCTCTGTCCCTTGGCTGAGCCCCGCTTCATCGCTTGCAGGGTCCTGCTGAAACCTAGTCTGTCCACAGATAGCCTCCACCCCTCCCCCCTCTCCCACCCCCCCCCCCCACCCCGGCCTCCGATTTCACCCGACTCTGTGTGAGAAGGGTTGGGAGTCTCTTTCTCAATCAATGGGGAGTTAGCAAAAGGCAGCATATACTGCACCCCTATGTGCTCATCCTCCAAATCAGTATCCCAGTCAGGGGCGGGGGCCGGTCTAATCTCTCCTGCTGTTGGTCCTGAAGTCTCCCCACATCACTGCAGAGTCCTCTGACTAGGTGTAGGCTCCAGGTTGGGCTCTGGGTCAACCCGCACCTCTTGTCCCAGAGGCAGAAGGTGGTTCCGATGGAGAATCTTGACAGGCCCATTCCCATCCTCTGGTTTTACCTGGATAACTGGTACATTTGGTATCTGACTCTCCACCACACAGCGGGTAGCCACCCAGCAGTTGGCCAACTTATACTCACCAGGTAGCCCCAAATTCCATATGAGGACTCGGTCTCCTGGCATGAGTTGGGAGAACCTAACCTTTTCATCATCAGTCAGTCAGTCAGTCAGTGGGTGCCGTCCCGAATCCAGAGTTAGTGGCTATGCACCTCCATCTTCTTCATTTGCACTCTTTTTCTGGCCTCAGCATAACTCAACCTAGTCCATTGCCTCACCTTATCGTACCAAGTGGTTCACTGCCTTCCTCTTTCCCTCTTTCCTTCTATCATCCCTTCCAATAACAATTTCTGCAGTCCACCACCTCTTAACAAGTGCCCGGCATATTCCAGCTTCCTTTTCTGCACATTCTTCAGCAACTCCTTTTCTCTCCTCACTCTCTTCAACACTTCCATATTACTGACCTTCATTACCCATCTAATTTTCTGCATTCTCCTTAAACACCACATTTCAAATGCCTCCAGTCGTCATTGCGCTTCCTTGAATAAGGTCCACGATTTGACTCCATACAACAGACTGCTCCAGACGTAGCATTTCCAATTCTATAACACAGCCCAAAGTCCAACCTCTCATCACACAGCACATCACTCAGGCTCCAGAACATTGATCTTGCAATCTCAATTCTTCGTCTAATTTCTGTATCACATTTCCCATCCTCTGTGACCATCTGTCCCAAATACACAAACCTTTTGATCATACCTCCCCTTATTTCCTTGATTCTGGTTGGTAGCCGCAACCTCAACTAATTCATAAGCCTTTTTCAGCTCCCTTCTCATATCAGACACATACTTAAGATGAACCTTCGGTAGTAGGTTGTCCTCATCAGTCCCAAGACAAAGGTCAAAAGACAATCTCGCCTAATGCCCAAACATCAAATAATATGGCGAGTACCCGATAGCTTCATTTTGTGTACAATCATAACAGTGTACCAGATGTCCAATATGTTGACTCCACTTGCTCTTCTTGCTGATCTCCAAGATTCTGAGCATGTCTAGCAAGGTCCAATTGAACCTCTCGGACTAGGGATCATCTGCGGGTGACAAGGAGTAGTCCCTGACTTCTTGACTCCGAGCAAGCTCTGTAACTCATTGATGAGCCTCTTTGCGAAATCCAAACTCTGATCATTATGTATCCACCTGAGGAGGCCATAATAAACAAAATACTTTGGCCATTGTGGACGCCCTCTGGTCCTTGGTAGGGAAAGCCTGTGCATATCTGGTGTAGTGATCTGTGATGACTAAGGCATTCGCCATGTTACTGGCATCTGGCTCTATTGATGGGAAATCCATATACATCAGGTCAAGGGGCCCCGCATTCTGCAAGTAGGACAAGGGAGTTGCCCGTGTAGGCAGCGTCTTCCTCCATATGCATTGAATGTACAACTTGCAGTATTCTTTGACCTCTGACTTTATCTGGGGCCAGTAAAACAGGTCTCTGAGCAATCCATAGGTTTTTTCAACCCCCTAATGTCCAGAATAATCATGAAGTGACTTCAACACCATCCTCCAATACTTCTCAGGCAGAACCAGCTGGGAATACTGACGTCAGTCCGGAGGTGACGTGACCTGAGATAGGATCCAGTTCCTCAACTCCAATCTGGGCCATTCTCTCAGTAATAGAGGCACTGCAGCGTGTTTTGTCTTCTCCGCTTGGGCCAAGTCTCCTTTTCAACCGCTGACCAAATGGTACCAATGCCCGGGTCATCCTGCTGAGCAGCTACCACTTCCCCAGGATTCGATTCTGGTAACTGGTTTGCCTTCAGAGCAGTCAGGTTACAGTAAACTTGTGGAATGGCGTCATCCGAAGCTCCCAATTGATCTACTGCTCGATCCTGTCCTTGCTTTCTGTCTGCCTTCACAGTGATGACAAACTGTCATATGGCTTTCACCCCCGGGGCAGGAATGCTTTCCCACTCCTCTTCCCTATCCAGCCCTTCATATGCATGTTGGGACAAAGCATTAGCATCAATTTTCCTACTTTCTGGCCGGTATTTCAGGCTGAAATCATAGGCAGACAACACCACCAGCCACCGATGGCCTATGACATCCAATTTTGCCGAGGTGAGGATATAAGTTAGGGGATTGTTGTCCATCCTCACCTCAAACTTGGCACCTTAGAGGTAGTCACTCAGCTTATCCACCACAGTCCATTTCAAAGCCAGAAACTGCAATTTATGCATGGGATAGTTTTTTTCAGAGGGTGACAGACTTCAACTGACAATCGCCCCGAGCCTCAACCTGGTGCCCTGATCCTGATACAGGACACCCCCCCCCCCCAAGCCCTCTCTGCTGGCATTCATTTGCAGTACATACAGCATTCGGGGGTCTGCAAAAACTAGCACAGGCACCTGGGTCAGCATCTCCTTCAACGACTGAAAGGCCTCTTCACATTTTGCATTCCACCTTGGTCCAAAAGGCTCCGAAGGGCTAAGGTACTCCTTGCTCCCCTCTCCTTTTGTCCCCCTCCCTTTCTTCCCCAGGGAAGGTAACCACTAAGAAGCTGATTCAACAGGTGACTAACTTTCACGTAGCCCTTCACAAACCTCCAACAGTAACCACAAAATCCGAGGAACAAGTGCAAATTGCTCACAGTCTGGGGCCTTGGCCAGGTGGTCACTGCATCCATCTTAGACAGGTCTGTAGCTACTCCATTCCGGGAAACTATGTGCCCAACATAGCCAACAGACGTCTTCTGGAACTGTCATTTGTCCAGGGAAAGTTTTAACCCTTCAGCTTTCAGGCGGCCCAGCACCTTCAGTAGCCTTGCTTCATGTTCTTCCAAGGTGGACCCAAACACTATGAGGTCACCCAGATACACCAATACCTCGAGCAAGTTAGTACCCCCACCGTTTTCTCCATGACCCGCTGGAAAGTTGCAGGGGCTCCTGATATGCCCTGGGGCATCCTTTCAAACTGGAAGAATCCCAGTGTACTTATAAATGCCGTCTTCTCTTTGTCAGCCTCACTCATGGGGATCTGGTAATATCCACTCCTCAAGTCCAACACACTGAACCACTTCACACCACTCAGACAGGCCAGAGCGTCTTCAATCCTCGGGACAGTATACTGGTCAGGGACAGTACGCCTGTACACACACATCCGTACCTTCCCATTCTTCTTTCTGGCCACTACTATTGGGGACGCATGGGGGCTTCGGGACTCGGTGATGATCCCAGCTTCCTTCAACTTTCATAAGTGCTGCTGAACGTCTTTCACCTCTGCAGGGGCCAGTCGTTGCGACCTCTCTCTGAACGGGGTATCCTCGGTCTCCTGGATAGTGGGACGAGTGCTCTTAGAACAATCCAGAACAAACTTGTCAGTGGAAAAGACACCTTCCAGCTTCAGCATCTTCTCTACCAACCTCCTCTTCCAACCTGCAGGAACCGGGGAGTCCCTGAAGTTGAATGACTCAGCAATCAACCTTCCCCCTTTTTCCACTAGTTTCTCCCTGGCTTGTCTCACAGGGACACGAGACATTACCGTCACTGGGAAGAAATGCGCCAGGGGCATCCCCTGCTTGAAGATGACTTCCCTCTTTGTACTGTTCCTCACAATCACTGCCGTCCTGTTTGCCTGTACAACAGAGAGCTTCTGCAGTTTGGGTCTCACCAGTACCCCAGCAGACACTCCCGACTCCTCTTCATGGTCTTCCGGAGCATCCACCAACCAGGCCTCACCCTCGGGCATTCCGGGAAATTTGGAGTTTCCGATTACTCTCGCTACTTCCCCGGGCCGTAACATGATTGGCTTGGACTGGGTGAACCACACAGTCCCTTGTCTAAACTCGTTATCCGGCCCAGCGCAGACACACACTTTCTCAAAAGCAGCTCGAAACACCGGGTGAATGGACAATGTCCTCAGGAAGCTCTCTCCATCTTTCTCCTTGCAGGCTCCCATGAGCCTCCGCACAATAGGAGTGTTGGTCCCCAGAAGAATTGAAATGCCACCCTTCTCAACGGGGTCCAGACAAACTAACGCTAATGTATACGGGCCTCAGCCACTCCCACATTAGCCTCCAAAAACTCCAGCTTCACTGACAAATAACCATCATACAGATGATCACCCACACTAAGACCCCAGATCTCTCGTGCACTGAATGGTAAATGCATCAAGTACCCATTGTAAAATGAATGGTACAGCAAAGTGACCTGTTCACCAGCAACTTTGATGTGTGTTCCCTGTGTCAAGTATGGCTCTAGCATAAACACACTATCTGTAGCGATACACTGGAGCTTGGCCCCACTAAGCCTTCAGAAATAGGGTTCTTTGCTTTAGGGTTTTCCTTGATATATTGCTGGGAATGTGTTCCCCCCGCCCCCGATACGCCAGGCCATTCCCCCCACTGCGTCTCCTTTAAGTTTTCCCATCAACTCTCTCTGCTTAGGTACCCAGGGGCTCCCTCTCCGATGGGTTTCCTGTCGTTCACACTCCCACCTGAAGTGTCCTTCTTCACCACAGTTAAAACAGACAATACCGGCTGCTAGCAGACCTCGGTATAGTCTGTTCCCTTAGAGGAACCACCTCCCTATCAGCTTCATCATATGGGTGGGGGGGGGGTCACACCTGCTTATTACAACTGGGACATCTCTGTTCTTAACTTTGCCGCAGTCTCCTCTACCATTCCTTGGAGCATGCTACCTGTGGTCACTTCACCACAGGGGACCACTACCGAGGACTGTACTGTGCTGAAGGAGGCCTCCCATGCCTCTGATGCATTCTCCTCCTCCCGCACTTCTCTGATCAGCTCAACAAATGAGGGAGAGGGGACATCTTACGAGACGGTCGGAGACCCCAAGCGATCAGGTCCTGAGACTGGGCGCCCTTTGCTACCTGGTCCATTCTTAACTGATCCACCTCAGCCGCCTTAATGGCCCCTCTGCACCTCTCTAGCCGAAAGATGTAGGAAGAAAGATTTCCCCCTTCTCCTGACGCATGTTCTGAAACCCCACCATGAGCTCCATTGGGCTTCCTGTCATGCCAAATGCCTTTTCCAGTGCTCCCATGTAATCTCCCATAGTTGCTCGGGGATACCAGGACCTGACAACTCTCACAACGTCAGCAGCCCGCCCACTCAAACTCTCAACTAATCCCTGTCACTTTACATCATCAGAGCACTGCCACTCATCTAACAACTGAGAGGTGTGCTCCACCCAAGTCTCATACTGCTCTTACCCTTTAGGCGTTGGCGTATTTCCACAGAATAGGCAGAGCCTACCATAGCTGGGCATTTTTCCATTTATTCGCCAGAGAGGTAAGGGCAGGTACTAACTCAGAATTCTCACTCTTCCCTGGGGGACAGGGACTAAGTAGCCATTCCAAATCCAACCACTCCTTTCCCTCACTCCTCTCCCTCACTCCTCAGAAATGACAGAACCCTGCCTTT
Organism: Mobula hypostoma; assembly: GCF_963921235.1. Classification (NCBI taxonomy): domain Eukaryota; kingdom Metazoa; phylum Chordata; class Chondrichthyes; order Myliobatiformes; family Myliobatidae; genus Mobula; species Mobula hypostoma. The sequence goes on from NC_086097.1 coordinate 175,305,629, forward strand.
GAAGTCTCCGCCCCCAGCTACAGGAAGCTGGACTTGTGATTCAGCCCGCTCTGCTACCGTTACATCAGCTCTAGTCTGCAGTAAAACAAAGGCTGTGCCTGCCATTTTATCAAACCTCCGCCCCGCAATTGTAACTTTTCCAACAATTTTGACAGTACTTAACATGCGAATTAACCATTCATCTGGAGTACAAATATCTACCCCACTCAACACGCACGCATTAGTTACCGCTCCAACATGGCAGCATCCATACCAGCACAGACTTAAACACACAACCCACGGGTTCAATACTTAGGGCAAACACACAGCATCCAACGAAATGAATCCTGGGTGAGCCCCCACAATTGTAACCATCAGGGTCGGCTGGTGGCGATTGTCAAGGGGAAGATAGTATCCAGCCCTACCAAACTTGTTTTCTCCTGTTACAAATCGGTACCATGAAATAATGAACAATACACCATATGCAATTAAGCAATTGAGTTTTATAAATCTTAATTTGACTATAGGGTTAGTAGAGAAAACAAAAAGAAAAAAGGGCCCATTTTAATGAAAGCCTAATGTGCACGTTGGAGCTCACGATTTTCCCGCCTGTTCATTCTCCATCAATTTCCCCCGAGCATCATCGACTCCCGACCGCCTTCCAAGTCCTCTCCATCCTGCAGTCTACGACCTCTCCGTTCTGACCTCTTCTCTCTCCATCTTCTGCCAAACAAAAGCCCACAAATCCCTCGCTCTCGGGCAGACACGAAAGAAAAACCTCCCCTCATTGGATGCCACACATTCCAAAGCCCCTGTTATCTCTCGTCATAACCCAAACGCTGTTGCTACAGAGACACCATTACATTAGCAGTGAAACCTTTCCCAGGGTGTTACACTCCTCTATCACGTCAGCCTTCATCCTCCTCCATTCTAAAGAGAAAAACCCTAGTACTCAACCTATTCTCAAAAAAACATGCTCTTTAATCCAAGCAGCACCTTGGTAAATCTCCTCTGCATGCTCTCTAAAGTTTCCACATCCTTCCTATAATGAGACAACTGGAAACATGCTGGGTTCAGTACTGTATGACTCTATAGAATGAACTGGGAGGTGGGACTAAGTTACTTAAGAAAAAACAGGCAAAGTACCTTAATGACTACTGTAAGTTTTTGTAAATAAAACATCAGAGGCTTTTGAAGTTTAAGGGAAACCATTACAACTCACCCTATTGTCAACCAAATACAGAACATAGAGTGTGGTTAAAAAAACGCACATAATTACATCATCACGTCAGACCAGCCTCTGAAAGTGAACCCCTAACTCAATGTTGGTGGTTGTGAATTCTGCACATATTTCCACCCCTGACATTATCCTACAGAGGCCACATCCCCCATCCCCGTCCCCCCCAAGAATTCACCAAAACTGACATGTGAGCCTGTCCGGAGCTCCAACGGGCCATTCAGCTGGGGTCCGTTGTGCCATGGGAGGAGTAACTGCAGTTTCCTCTGGCTGGTCCAGAGGTATGTTGACACGCTCATGGTTTTGTTGTGATGGCAGGTGCACGGTAGCAGAATCCTCCAACTTTTGGTGGGTTGGTTTAAGATGATCCACTGAAATACATTCAGATTTACACCTCCTATTTATGAGGTGTTACAAAATACAGAATATTTCATAATTAAGCAAGCTATAAATCGATACACTGTGGTATCTGGTGAAACTGCGATTGGAAGTTGAAAAATGTCATATTGAACACGTTATGAATGCCCAATGTTAGCTGTGGCTCTGTGAACTTGATGCTGAACTTTGAGTCAGGAGATTTTGAATTCTAGTCTGATTTCCAGGTCAACATTATAATGCAGCACTGGATGAGCTAGACACTTTCATACTTGCTCTGCCTTAGATGAGACATCAATTCAGGAGCTTGTCTGCTCAGGAACATAGAGAGGTATAGTACAGGCCTTTCAGCCCAGAACTTTTTAGTGTTCTCCAAGATCAATCTAATTCTTCGTTGCTAGATAGCCCTCTGTTTTTCTTTCATCCATGCGCCAATCTAAGAATCTCTTAAATATTTCTGTCTCTACCACCGACCCTGGCAACATGACCCATGCATTTACCACTCTCTGTGCAAAAAAAACTTACCTCTCACATTCCCCCCTATATTTTCCTCCATTCACCTTATCTTCTTTTTAAGCCTATTACCCCTCCAGGGGCACAAGTCTGCCTACTGCAGTTCACCTGAGTACTCTCTCCTGGACCAGACTTTCAAGTTGTCCCCAGATGTAGCCCATCTTCGAAGATCCTTCCTCTCTGAGTAATGAAGTCTTTGGAGCTTTTGTTGGCATCTCTGTAGCACTGGGTTTTTATGATATGGGGTTGCTAGCCGATGTCCAACCCTCCTTTCGCAGGCGGATTTGGGACTGTCCGTGGTGGAGTCCAATCACCTGATAATCATTTCATATTATTCATTGCCATCCTGGTAAAAGAGTACTGATATCCACTCTATTTCTCTTATGATCTCATACACTTCTATCAAGTCTTCTCTCATACTCCTTTACTCCAAAGAGAGAAGTCCTAGGTTGCTCAACCTTTCCTCAATGGACATGCTCTCTATTCCAGGCAGCATCCTGGTAAATCTCCTCTGCACTCTGTCTAAAGCTTCTACATCCTTCCTATAATGAGGCAACCAGAACTGAATACAATACTCCATGTGCCCTAACCAGAGTTTAAAAGAGCTGCAACATTACTTCAACTCAAACCTTCAACTCACGAAGGCCAACACACCATATGCCTTGTTAACTACCCCATCAATTTGCTCCCTTAGGTAAAAAGATCCTTTAGAATTACCCAAAGAGGAATTCCACCTGTGATCTGGGCCAATATTTAAATCTCACCAAAATGACAAATTTTCATTGTGGTAGCTTGTAGTGTAGCAATTGGTCACCGTATTTAATACATCTCATGGGTAAGAAAGCTTAACAGTGCCTTTACTTCCTTAGAAAGCTAAAGAAATTCACATTTCCTCCTTGACTCTCACTAGTTTTTTACTGAGACACCATAGAGATCATCCTGTCTGGATATATCCCAACCTGGTATGGCAGCTGCTCTGCTGAGACTGCAAGAAACTTCAGAGGGCTGTGGACATCATGTTGTGGACTCTCTCAGCACAGCATGGAAAACAGTCTCCTCTCCATGGAGTACTTGTCCAATTAGTATCGTTTTAGAGGAGATTTATCAGGATGCTGATTGGATTAGAGAGCATGCCTTATGAGGATAGGTTGAGTGAGCTCGGGCATTTTTCTTTGGAGCAAAGGAGGATGAAAAGTGACTTGATAGAGGTGTATAAGATGACAACATGCATAGATAGAGTGGATAGCAAGAGGCTTTTTCCCCTAGGTGGAAGTGGTTAACATGAGGGGGCGTGATTTTAAGATGATTGGAGGAAAGTATGGGGAGGATGTTTGTTTGTTTGTTTTTTTATTACACAGGGAGCGGTGGGTGTGTGGAAAATACTGCCGGGGTGGTGGAAGAAGTAGATACATTAGGGACATTTAAGAGGCTCTTAGGTAAGCATGTAGATGAAAGAAAAATGGAGGGCTATCTGGAAGGGAGGGATTGGTCAGAAAGAATGAAAATCTATGAATAAGTGAACAGGAATGAGGCAAGGGCAATGGAAACAGACAGAAACAAAAGTCTCTGTTCTTGCTGTGTAGTGGCAGGAATGGAGGTGGCCATTTTGTGAAACTGTCCTTGCAGCCACCATTTTGTGAACTGTTTGGTGAACTGCTTCTTACTCAGGGATAACTTAATCAGACAGTTGAACGTGGACACAAGTAATTTCTGCTAATGATCTGCTAAACCTGAGACCATTCTCAGATGAGAAGCTCTTTATTATGTAAAATGTAAATTTGTAGAAGAAACAGCTGAGCCCAGTGTTTGGGAGAACTGGTTAGACTGGTTTGAACCAGGCTGAGTTAGAAAAAATAGCAAAGGAAGTCACCTTAGACACAAGGCTAGAGGAAAGGCTATAAAGTAATATTGCTTGTAGCCTTGGGCTACTTCCAATGGGAATCTGACACAGGTCAGTCGGATGACCTTAAACCAATAAAACTGAAACATCATAGATTGATCTGAAACACGACAAAATCTGCAGGTCCGGATGAAGGGTTTTGGGTTGAAACATTGACCGTTTAATCTTTTTCATAGATTCTGCCTGGCCTGCTGAATTCCTCCAGCATTTTGTGTGTCTGTTGCATAGATTGGTCTGATAAGGAAAGGAGTAAGAATGACTCCACTTCAGACACATGGAAATTACACTGGCACCACAAGGAACCCCTAGACTCTTTTACCTGGCTTATTATCTTTTCTATTCTTTGACTGTTCATAGAGGGATAGAGAAACCCAGTAGGTGTGCACACAGATGTAAATTCACATGCTTGTGAACTGGGCCAATAAAGGCACTTGTCAGGAAATACAGATTCTCTGTGTGCCTAACTGATCATTATTATTGAGGGGTAATCCTTATAACAGAAGGGTTAGATCTTAGACAACAGGAATTCTGCAGATGCTGGAAATTCAAGCAACACACATCAAAGTTGCTGGTGAACGCAGCAGGCCAAGCAGCATCTGTAGGAAGAGGTGCAGTTGACATTTCAGGCCGAGACCCTTCGTCAGGACTAACTGAAGGAAGAGTGAGTAAGGGATTTGAAAGTTGGAGGGGGAGGGGGAGATCCAAAAAAAATCCCTTACTCACTCTTCCTTCAGTTAGTCCTGACGAAGGGTCTCGGCCTGAAACGTCGACTGCACCTCTTCCTACAGATGCTGCTTGGCCTGCTGCGTTCACCAGCAACTTTGAGGTGGTTAGATCTTAGAACAGGTTAAAAGGTCAGCACAACATTGTGGGCTGAAGGAGCTGTACTGTGCTGTATTGTTCTATGTTCCGTGAGACACAAGAAAGACTGCATATATACAGGACATCTGAGTTGGATGATCAGCCATGATCATACTGAATGGTGGTGCAGGCTCGATGGGCCAAATGGCCTACTCCTGCACCTATTTTCTATGTTTCTATGTTTCTATCTGGAGCAACGCACACACAAAATGCTGGAGGTACTCAGCGGATCACGCAGCATCTGTGGAGAAATGAATAGATGACACTTCAGGCTGAGATCCTTCATCATGCTCCCCTCCATGGACTCTACACTTCTTGCTCATTCAGTAAAGCAACCAACATAACCAAAGATCCCACCCACCCTGGACATTTTCTCTTCTCCATCCTCTCACTGGCAGAAGATTTAAAATCCTGAAGACACATACCACCAGGCTCAAGGGCAGGAACGAAGGGATTAACATACGAGGAACATTTGGTAGCAATGTGCCTGTACTCACTGGAATTTAGAAGAATGCGGGGGAATCGCTTTGAAACCTACCGAATGTTGAAAGGACTAGATAGGGTGGATGTGGAGAGGATGTTTCCTATGGTGAGGGTATCCAGAACCAGAGGACACAGCCTCAAAATTGAGGAGCAATGTTTTAGAACAGAGGTAAGGAGGATTTTTTTAGCCAGAGAGTAGTGAATCTGTGAAATGCTGTGGTGGAGGCCAAGTCCGTGGTATATTTAAGGTGGATGTTGACAGTTTCTGTTTCCTGGTCGGTCAGAGCATCAAAGGATATGGGAAGAAGGCAGGTGTATGCGTTGGAGTGGGATCCGGGATCAGACATGATGGAATGGCGGAGCAGACTCGATGGGCTGATTGGCCTAATTCTACTCCTATGTCTTGTGGACTTATGGTCTTATGGACAGCGTCTACCCCTCTGCCATAAAATTGTTGAATGATTATCTAATACAATAAAATGGACTCTTGACTTTACAGTCTACCTCATTATGGCCTTGCACTGTATTGTCTGCCGGTACTGCACTTTCTCTGTAACTGTAACAATTTATTCTGCATTCAGCTTGTACTGATGTTGTGAAATAATTTGTATTGATGGCATGCAAACCCAAGTTTTTCCATTGTACCTCATATCCATGGCAATAATAAACTAAGTTATCAATTTACAGGTACATCATGGTGCATTTGATTGTTTGTAAAGCATCCTGAAGTCACTAAACATATCATATGCGTAAATAAAGTACTTTCCAGTTAATGGCAATCAAAATTATCAGTGTCATTGGAACAGTACAATAAAGAAAAATGCCCTCAACTCCAAGTGGAGTCATCGGAACGCCGTCATGATAGCGTTTTTTTGGCAGGCTTTCTGAGTTTTACAAGGCCGAGTTGCTAGCTCGACGCTCAACCCAGGATGGATGGAAAGTGTTCAAGGGAGCCGGCTGGATTTGAACTCAAGAGCCTTTGCTCTGAAGTCCGGCACTGATGCCACTACGCCACCAGCCAACTAACTATACAGTAACAAAAGCAATTACCTGCACACAGGCTCTCCATTCAGTTCAATGCAGACTCCTTCATTTTGACATTGAAAGCCAATGCATAATTCTGGGATATTTGTCACCGGTTTGTCAGTTGCTGGCTTGCTGGTCAAGTTGGTGATAGGATGGGGTGTGAGCTTGTTTGTGGTGGAATGGTAGGGAGCTGATGGTGTAGGTTGACTGGCTACAAGATGTGATGCATCTGAAAGATCAGAGAACAGCACACATCATAGCTTATACAATCAGATTTGTTTTTTTCAAAAATATATTTATTCCAACTCTACAACAAACATTGGAGACAACAGCGATAGCTAACATGAACTATATTAAAATAGTCCCATCCTCACCGAAGGTGCCATTCATCCCCTGTGGTACCCAACAGTCCCAGAACACCTCTATTGCATCTTTGGACAGTGCATGTTTTTTTCTCCAAGGTTACTTGGGCATGGACAAACCCTGGCAAAATGGCCAGACAGTCAGCACAGGTGGAGCCCTCAGCTGCCTGTCTTCAGGACTCATTGATAGCTAACTCGGCCAACCCCCGGAGCAAGTTGACAAGGATGTCCTCCTCCCCCCTTGCCTCCCTCTGTACTGGATAACTAAACATGAAGAAGATGGGGCTAAAATGCAGCCAGAAGACAAGGAGAAGCCCCCTTAGATAAGTGAAAAGGGGCTGCAGCTTTGCACACTTCACGTACATGTACTAAATGGCCTTTTACAGCCCATAGAAGAGGCAAGTGGCTGGCAGATGCATATACGGGCTTAGAAATTTATTGCAGGGCACTGCGCTATGCAGTAGCCTGCACTCCAGATCACATTCGGTAACTTCTACACGCCTGATCCAACACATTTTCTCAATCAAAATCAGAATTAGAATTAGATGTGTATATCATGAAATTTATGTCATGAAATTTGTTTTGTGGCACAGTACAGTGCAAAAATTACTGCAAGTTACAATTTAAAAATGATTGCAAAAGAGGAATAGGGAGGTAGTGTTCATGGGTTTGTGGGTCATTCAGAAATCTGTTGGCTGAAAGGAAGAAACTGTTCCTAAATCATTGAGTGTGGGTCTTCATGATCCTGTACCTCTTCCCAGATGATGAGGATAGTGAGGATTGTGAACTTGAAATGTTAACTCTACTTCTAGTTTCAGATGCTGCCCAGTTTTCAATAGGCTTCAATAGGTACAATGTACATTTAATGTATACAATATACATCTTGAAATTTGCTGAGTACTTCCAGAATTTTTTGTCTATATACCAATTAAAGCAAAATGCTCAGATACCTTTTACAAGTTCCCGTATGGTAGGTTGGTCAAGAAGGTTGAGTCGCTCAGCATTAAAGATGAAGTTATAAATTGGATTAGGCATTGGCTTTGTGGGAGAAGCCAGAGAGTGGTAGTAGAGGGTTGCTCCTCTGACGGGCGGGCTGTGACTAGAGGAGTGCCGCAGGGATCAGTGTTGGGTCCATTGTTGTTTGTCATCTATATCAACAATCTGCAGGATAATGTGGTTAACTGGATCAGCAAATTTGCAGATGACACTAAGATAGGGGGTGTAGTGGACAGTAAGGAAGGCTATCGTCGTTTGTAGAGGGATCTGTATTGGCTGGGAACATGGGCTGAAAAATGGCAGATGGAATTTAATGCAGACAAGTGCGAAGTGTTGCACTTCATTAGGACCAACCAGAGTAAGTCTACACAGTGAATGGTAGGGCACTGAAGAGTGTGGTAGAACAAAGAAAACTGGGAACATAGATCCATAATTCATTGAAAGTGGTGTCATGGGTAGATCAGGTCACAAAGAAAACTTTTGGCACATTGACCTTCATAAATCAAGGTATTGAATACAGGAGTTGAGATGTTACGCTGAAGTTGTACAAGATATTGGTGAGGCCTAGTTTGGAGTATTGTGTACAGTTTTGGTCACTTACCTACAGGAAAGATATAAATAAGGTAGAAAGAGTACAGAGAACATTTACAAGGATGTTGCTGGGTCTGGAGGACCTGGGTTATAAGGAAAGATTAAATAGGTTAGGACTTTATTCCTTGGAACATAGAAGATTGAGAGGAGATTTGATAGAGGTATACAAAATTATGAGGGGTATAGATAGGGAAAATGCAAGAAGGCTTTTTACACAGTGGTTGAGTGGGACTACAATCAGAGGTCAAGGGTGAAAGGTAAAAGTTTAAGGAGAACATGAGGGAAACTTCTTCATTTAGAGGATTATGAGTGTGTGGAATGAGCTACCAGACCACATGGTGCATGCAAGCTCGATTTCAACATTTAAGCCAAGTTTGGATAGGTGCATGGATAGTATGGATGTGGAGGGCTATGGTCATGGTGCAGGTCAATAGGAGTAGGCAGTTTAAATGGTTTCAGCATGGACTAGTTGGGCCAAAGGGCCTGTTTCGTGCTGTACATTTCTATAACTCTGACCGGTTGTTCCTCCTTATAGATGTGCAGTGAGTGTAAGAAACAGTATCCAGAAAATAAAGCCTTACCTTCCATGGTCAAAAGGAAATAAACATCATCTCCCTTGACAAACTCTCTGCTTTTCAATCTTTCATGGGATAAAAAAGTACTGATTCCCATGCTTGGTCCCCGGTAATACCGACTGCCATCAGCTTCTGTCACCAGATATCCCACTTTATTTGGCCTATCCCAGAAGAAGGTTGTTTCATTGCCTGTAAACAGTTCAGATAGCCATTAGTATGCCTACACTAAAACCACAAGCAGGAAAGCTAAGCAAGATATGGACTGACCTGTAGTTTGGATTTTATTTGGGTCCGTAGTTACCGTTCTCTGGTGGGACATGCGTCGTCTAATGTCGGGGTGCTGATCCATCAGAAGCATGCATGGTCCCTTGCATCCATGGGCATGGCCATTGTAGAAGATCATCATTAATGCCATTGACTAAGTGAAGGAATATACCAAGATAGAAGGGAAACTCACTTGTACCGTTCATGTAGAGCTTGATTTGAAATGCATAACCTTTACTGGAGTAATATCTTGGGCTGTAGATAACTCCAGTGCTTCCCGACAGGCTTCTGTTCAGAATGTCGGTGAAGTTTCTGATGTGCCACACATGGGTAGGACAGTGGGTTTCTGAGAGGTTGATATCATCAATGGAAATCCCTCCATTGGGGGAGGCTGCTTGTTTCACCCCTTCAAAGACGACACGAAACTTTCCAGCGACATTCAGGCTGACATGATGAATCTGCCAGTAATTCAGACCTGCAACTGTTGCAAGGAACAAAATTTCATTTTTCTAGAATCTAAGAGTTGTTTCAAATGACTGGATGTCACTGGAGGAGACAACACTTACTATTCATTTCTAAGTACTCTCTGTACCTACTGGAAGACGATTTCAGAGTCAACAACTTTGGCAGATTTGGAATCAGATATTGACCAGTCCAGTTTAGGAAATTTCCTTCTGCATAAGGCTGAATTCTCCAAAAAATAATCTAGTAGTTTTAATTCAGAAACTGCGGAGTTATGATCGCAGCTTAGCACATCCCAGAAACCTGCATGCTTTCATTGGCCTCTGTCAATACTTCTCACTGGCTTGGTAAAGCAACCAACATATTCAAAAACACCTAGCACTCCAGCATTCTCTCTTCTTTCCCCTCCACTGGGCAGAAAACAACAAAGCCTGGAAACAGGTAGCTGCAGGCTTGAGGGAAGATTCAATCCCGGAGTTCGAAGATTATTGAGTGATCACCTAGTACAATAAGACGGACTTTTGACCTTTCAATCTACCTCATAATGATCTTGCACCTTAATGTCTGTCTGCGCTGAACTTTCTCCATAACTGCAACACTTTATTCTGCATTCTGAAATTGCGTTCCCCTGTACCACCTCAATGGATTATTGTAATGAAATGATCTGCAAGGATAACATGAAAAACAACATTTTTCACTGTACTTTGGTACATGTGACATTAATAAACCAATTTACCAGTGATTGTTCTTTACAACACATTCATTCACCGATTTGAATTTAGTTTTCCCAAATGCCACCAATAAAGTTCAACTCATATCAATGGGATTTCTGGATACAAGTCGTATTTCTAATCAGTAGGCTTTCCGGATATCTTTTCTTACAAGTTATACCCTTATCAATGAGTGATCATTTGATGGTGCGTAGTAAGACTGCCTGTACCTAATAAAGTGGCCACTGAGAGTATGTTCATAGTTTTCTGCTGCTGTAGCCCATCTCAAAGAACATCTCTGAATGAAGTGTTGTGCATTCACTGCATATCACTGTTATAACATGTGGTCATTTGAGTTGCCGTGTTCCTGTCAGCTTGAACTATTCTGGCCATTCTTCTTTGATCTCTCTCATTAACAAGGCGTTTTCACCCACAGAACTGCCACTCACTGGATGTTTTTTCTGTTTTTCATAGCATTCTCTGCAAACTTTAGGGTAGGGGCTGTTGTCCATGAAAATCCCCAGCAGATCAGCAGTTTCTGAGATACTCAAACCACCCCACAGCAACAATCATTTCATGGTCAAGGTCACTTAGATCACATTTCCTTCCAATTATGATGTCTAGTCTGAAAAACAATTTAACCTCTTGACCATATAGAGTCATAGAAAAGCACAGCACAAAAACAGGCTCTTTGGCCCCTCTAGTCCATGTTGAACCATTTAAACTGCCTGCTCCCATCGATCTGCTTCGGGGCTATTGCCCTACGTACCCCTGCCATCCATGTACCTGTCCAAACTTCTCTCAAATGTTGAAATTGAGCTTGTGCACTATTTGTGTTGCAGCTCGTTCCACACTCTCACGATCCTTTGAGTGAAGAAGTTTCCCTTCGTGTTCTCCTATAACTTTTCACCTTTCATCCTTAACCCATGACCTCTGGTTGTTGTCCCACCCAACCTCGGTGGAAAAATCCTGCTTGCATTTAACCTATCTATACTCCTTATAATTTTGTACACCTCCATCAAATCTCCACTCATTCTCCTATGTTCCAAGGAATAAAGTTCTAATCTATTCAATGTTTCCTTATAACTCAGGTCCTCCAGACTTGGCAAGATCCTTGTAAATTTTCTCTGTGCATCTTGTTTACATCTTTTCTGTAGGTAGGTGACCAAAACTGCACACAATACTCCAAATTAGGCCCTACAAACGTCTTGTATAACTTCAACATAACATCCCATCTCCTGCATTCAACACTTAGATTTATGAAGGCCAATCTGCCAAAGGCTTTCTTTACAACCCTATCAACCTGTGATGCCACTTTCAATGAATTATGGAGCTGTATTTCCAGACCCCTTTGTTCTACCACACTCCTCTGTATCCTACCGTTCACTGTGTAAAACCTACCCTGGTTGGTCATACTGAAGTCCAATACCTTGCACTCGTCTGCATATGATTCCATCTGCCAGTTTTCCCAAAGCATAGCTGTATGCTTTTACGTGTTGAGTTGCTGCCACGTGATTGGTGTGATCATATATTTTCATTAACGAGCAGTTATACAGGTGTACTAAAACAAGTGGCCACTGACTGTGTCCATTATTGTTATTATTTACATGACAATGATCTTATTACTGTTGAAACTCATGTATTCTTTGTTGTTCAATAACCTACCTTCTACTCCTCCAACTTTAGTTAAAGTACCATTGGGATTTTCTTCGTTGAAAACTCTGACCCAAATGTTTAGCTCGTCTTTGTCGCTTCCACTGTTGAAGGAGTAGAATTGGAGGCATTGGAAGCCACGCTTTGGGTAAAATATCCTGCTTTCCAAGAAGGCCTTCTGTCCCACCGGGCCTGAGCTGGTGCTGAAGTGCATGAAGTATCCATTACCTGCCACACAGAAGAAACCTCATTTGTGAAGTGTGTGTGTTATGAAATTGGGGGTTGTCTGTTTTCAATGGATTAAGCAGTTGCTGTATTTCATACTAATGTCCATTTGGCATGCCAATAGAACAGTAATGGAATTAGCTAAAATAAATTGAAACAGCTTTGGAGTGGGTTACTCCAATGGTCAGATTCAGATTTATTTATCACATGTACAACACGCCTGAGGATGTGCTGTGGGCAGCTCGCTAAGTGTTGACTCGCACTCTGGGGCCAACGCAGTGTTTCCACGATGCTCAGCAGAACAACACAGGACATAAGCAATGAAACAACAACTGCAAAACAAATCCTTTTCCTCCCTCCCACCACCTGCTCACACAGACAGACACACACAATGGCAATTGCTAAAACAAGACGCGAAAAGTTGCCATGGCACCAAGCTCAGATATATGAGATTTTCTCCCATGGACTCTGTCTGGACTTCTCACTGCCTCAGTAAAGCAGCCAGCATTATCAACATTATCTTGTTCTACCACAATGCACTGTGCAATGAATTGATGTGTATGAACAGTAATGCAGGATTATCTTTTCACTGTACCTTAGTACAGGCAATAATAATGAACTAATTTCAATTCCACTTCCAGTTCCATTATGCACCAATCTGCTGGAAGAACTCAGCAGGTTGAGCAGTGTCTCTGGGGGAAAGGAATCGTTGAGGTTTCAGGTAGGGTCCCTACAACAGTACATCCCAAATGCCATGATGGAACCAGGTAATCCATTAGAACCTGGGAGGAGGTCACTCCATTGTCTCCTTCATATGTACAAAGCGAACAATGCACAAATGAGCTCCATGCCCCACAATATCTCTAGCAGACCAGTGAACCATTTCAGAAAATCAATTCAGGTATTCATTCAGTTACAACAAATAATCAGTGCAGGTGAAGCACAAAGCACCATGTGACTGATTACTGGGCTTCACATTGACCAGTGGTGTCCTGTGATAAGAAGGACCACCTAGCTTGCTTTGGGGCTTGAGTAAAGGGCTACTTGGCTTCCTTGATGACTACAGTGGAGGCCTTGCTTTGGCACGTAAGTAGGGAACCATCTAGTTTGCTTTGGGACTACAGTGGAGGGCCACCTGACTTGCTCTGGGGCTCATAATTTTAAGGTTCTTGCTATCGGAGACTCTCTATCACAGAGCCTCTCATGTCCTGCATAGACAATCCTTGCCCCCTGCACACATACGGTGATCAGGGACGTGCCACTGGAAGCACGCCTCTTCTACCCAGTCCTCATGTTTCTTCACACAGTCTGCATCTGTGGAAAGCAAGGAACTATTGACAATCTGGGTCCCAGTTACTTTTCCCTACCAGATGCTACTCGACCCATTGACCTATCAAGTACCTCCAGCAGACTGTGAGCTTCTCCCGACTGTGGAATTTGCATTCCGGTGTGTTGTCTCCTCCTCCTCATATCACTGAGGTTCCGGGTCTCCCTGCTGCACTTCCTCAGGCACCGCATGCTATCTGCAATTGACCAACTTGTGTCTGCTATGAAAATCTGCACACCTAGTACATGGGACACAGATCCTTCAGCATTCCCTCCACATGGAGGATCATCCTGACTTGGAAATTTATCATCAGTTCATCCACGTTGGGGGATCTAAATCCTGGAACTTGCCCTCCTGTGGCACAGTGGGAGCACCTTCACCAGCCTGTGCAAACAGGTGGAGCCTTACATGACAAACAGAGTCTCATTTTGAGAAGACCAAAGCCTTTCCCCACACAAATGTATTAGCTGATATTCAGCTAATGTGACTGGTTTGCAAATTGGTGTGTGCATCCCAGGAATAGAAAATACTGCTCCCCGGCATCCATCCCTCCTGGCATTTCAGGCTACTGTAGCCATCTGTTGGTGCATTGTCCCTGAGGAAACATGGCATTGATCAAGAGTTTGAGTAGAGTCGGTGTAGTGGAGCGCATTCTGACTAGTTGCATCACAGCCTGGTATGTAGGCTCCAATGTACAGGACCGAAAGAGGCTGCAGTGGGGGCAGACTCAGCCAGTTCCATTGCAGGAACAGCATTCCCCACCATCAAGGACATGGTCAAGAGGCTGTGTTCCAGGAAGGCAGAACCCACCATTAAAGAGTCTCACCATCTGAGACATGCCCTCTTCTCATTACTACTATCAGCGAGGAGCTACATACACCTGAAGACCCACACCCAATGATCCAGAAACAACTTCTTCCCCTCTGCCATCGGACTTCTGAATGGTTCATGATCCCATGAACACTAACTCATTATTCCTAAACACAAACTACTCTGCAGGTGCTGGAAATCTTGAGCAACACGTGCAAAATGCTGAAAAAATTCAACAAATCAGGCAGCATCTATGGAAGGGAATAAACAGTTGGCATTTCAGGCCAAGACCCTTCATCAGGACTGAAAAGGAAGGGGACAGAAGCCAGAATAAGAAGGTGGCTTCTTATTATTTTGTTTTGCACTGTCTATTTACTTGCTATAAATTATAATTTTGTCTTTGCACTATACAACAACAAATTTCACTTCACATAAGTGTAAGTGGTAATAAATCAGATTCTGATTCAGGTTTTGAAGTACTTATCATTTGTTCATTTCTGGGCCATGGGCATCCTTGACAAGAGCAACATTTATTCCCCATCTCTCAATGCCCATGAGATGGCGCTGGTGAGCCACATTCTTGAACCACTTTAATTCAGGTTAAGGTGATCTCACCATGCCACAGGAGGGGAAGTTCCAGGATTTAGATCCGCCAACAATGGAGAACTGGTGACAAATTTCCAAGTCAGGATGGATCTCTACAGGGATCAACGTTCCCATGTACCAGCCACTTTGTCCTAGGCAATAAGTGATTGCCTTGTTTGGGAGATGCTCTTGAACTTGTGCAGACACTGTCAAATACACAACAGTGAAATTTAAACTGTATCGTTAAATTGTGCTGGAAATGGAAGTGTTTACCTTTACAGTTGCCCATGTTGGTGAAGTCTGTTGAAGGCCCACCCGGAGCCTGGGAAACTCGCTGCCAATCTGCGTTGTCTTTTTGATCCTGTATCATGCCGCAGATATTTTCAAGTTCAAAGTCGCAACTGTCCAAAAAGCTGAGCGAGGTGGCTAATCAGAAACAAGACGGAAGAAAGCTGAGAGTTTGCCTTTGACCTTGACAAGAAGAATTTGCATTTATGTAACTAAAAACAGAAAATATTTGAAACTCTCAGCAGGTTTGCGAATGTTACAAAGGTTGGTGGAGGGACTGATAGTGCCAAGGAAGCAGGGGGTCTGCAGAAGGACTTGGACATTTTAGGGGAATGGATAAAGAAGTGACAAATGAAATACTGTATAGGAAAGTGCACTTTGGTGGATGAAATAAAGGACAGGACTATTTTCTAAACAGACAGTAAATTCAGAAATTGGAGGTGCAAGGGGATTTGAAGGTCCTAGTGCAGGATTCCCTAAAGGTTAACTTGTGGGTTGAGTCAGTAGCGAGGAAGGCAAGTGAATTGTTAACATTCATTTCATCCGTTAGTCTTGCGAGACCATGGATCTGCGCCTGGAAAGTCTTCACTCTCCAGGGCGCAGGCCTGGGCAAGGTTGTATGGAAGACCAGCAGTTGCCCATGCTGCAAGTCTCCCCTCTCCACTACACCAATATTGTCCAAGGGAAGGGCATTAGGGCCCATACAGCTTGGCACCAGTGTCGTCGCAGAGCAATGTGTGATTAAATGCCTTTCTCAAGGACACAACACGTTGCCTTGGCTGCGGCTCGAACTCACGACCTTCAGGTTGCTAGTCCAATGCCTTAACCACTTGGCCACTCATTTCAAGAGGCCTAGAATATAAATGCAAGGATTTGAGGCTGTAATAAGCATTAGTTAGACCACATTGGAAGTATTATGAACAGTTTGGGGCTCTATATTTAAGAAAGAATTGGTTGGCATCGGAAAGGATACAGCGTAAGTTCACAAAAATTATCTAGGAAATCAAAGGGTTAACACATGAGGAGTGTTTGATGGCCCTGGATCTGTACTCAGTGGAGATTACAAGAATAAGAGTGGATCTCATTGAAATCTACCAAATATTGCAGGACCTGATAGAGTGGACATGGAGAGGATGTTTCCAAATGTGGCAGAGTCTAGGGCCAGAGAGCACACCCTCAGAATAGAAGGTCATCCCTTTTGAACAGAGATGAATTTCTTTATCCAGAAGATGGTGAATCTGTGGAATTCATTTCCACAGAAGGCTGTGGAGGCCAAGTCATTGGGTTGATAGCTGAGGTTGATAGTTTCCTGATTTGTAAGGGCATCAAAGATCGCAGGGAGAAGGCAGGAGAATGGGTGAGAGGGAAAATAAATCAGCTAAAATCGAAAGGCAAAGCAGACTTGATGGGCCAAGTGGCCTAATTCTGCTCTTGTGTTTTGTGGTCAAGACAACAGTATCTGTGGAGAGGGAAACAGAGTTAGTGCTTCAAGTCTGAGTCCATTGATAGATTTCCTACAAAGGGTCTTCACTCAGAAAGTTTAACTCTGCTTCTCCTTTCACAGAAACTTAGAGTCATAGAGTTATACAACACTGAAAAAGGCCCTTCAGCCCAACCCAGTCATACCAGCCTGAGCTCATCCAATTTATTCTATACCTTGCCTTCCTTTATACTACCTTAATGCACTGATGTGGTGAAATGATCTGTGTGGGTGACATGCAAAAAAGGTTTTTTACTGTATCTCAGTACATGTGACAATAATAAACCAATTTGACAATATCCCTATAAACCTTTCACACCTTTCTCACACAGAGGGTGGTGAGTACCTGGAACACACTGCTGGATAGTGTCTTGGAAGGAGTTACTGATGGTGTTTAAGAAGCATCTGGACAAGCACTTGAATTATCTAGATAAGGTAGGTTACAAGCCAGCAGCTGGAAAGTGGGATTCATGCAGATAGATCAGCATGAACATGATGGGCGGAGTAGCCTGTTTCCATGCAATATGACTCTCTGATCGCAAGTGTCCAATTCCCAAGCAAATCCACACAGCAGAGAGTGAGTCCCAAGTCACCAATGCTAAGCTGATGAAGTCCAACAATATCTACTCAGTGGCCGTATTGTAAGGTACAGGAGTGGAAGCTGGTGTGGCCTTCAGCTGCTATAGGCCCATTCACTTCAAGGTTCAACATGCTGTCTGTTCAGAGATGCTTTGCTACACACCACTATTGTAAAGTGTGGTCACTTGTTGGCTTCCAGTCAGCTTGAACCAGGCTGGTCATTCTCCTCGGACCTCTCTCATTAACAACATGCTTTCACCCACAGAACTGCTGCTCACTAAATGATTTTGTTTTTGTTTTTCACGCCATGCTTTGTAAAGTCTAGAGATTGCAAGGCATGAAAATCCCAGGAGATCAGCAGTTCTTGAGATACCCAAACTAGCACCAGTTACATTACTTCCCCCACCCCATTCCAATGCTCGGCCTGAACAACAACTGAACTTGCATGCTTTCATGCACTGAGTTGCTGTCACACGATTGGCTGACTAGAAATTTGCATTAACAAGCAGGTGAGCAGGTCTATCTAATAAAGTGCAGAGACACTCTACACTGAGAATCAGAGAAAGATAGGTTGGTTTATTATTCTCACTGAGGTGCAGCAAAAACTTTGTTTTGCATACCATCCATACAGATTATTTCATCATGTCAGTGCATGGAGGGAAAACAACAACAGGATGCAGAATAAAGCACTACAGAGGAAGTGCAGTGCAGGCAGACAATAAAGTATTAAGATCATGTGAGGTAGACTGTGAGCTCAAAAGTACATCTCATTTTACTGGTCTTATAACAGTGAGGTAGAAGCTGTCCTTCTACAGCAAGGAAACAGGTACTTTGGCCCACTGAACTGATGCAGACTATTGAACACTAACCCAGACCAAATCCCATTTAATTTTATCCTCCATGTATTTTCAATAAATCCCTCTGCGCTAAGATTTTACCACTCACCTATATCTACACACAGTGACCAATTGACTTACCGATCCTCCTGTCCTTTAGCGGGGTTAACTGGCCACTGTAAATTGCTCCAGCTGTGTGGGTGAGGGGAAGAATCTGGGTGGGCGGGAGAGCTGATAGAAACACTGATGCACTATCAATTACTCCAAAAGACTGGAAGTAGAGTAAATACTGAAAGGCTTTTATTAACAGTAAAATGGGTCTCGTCCCTGCTGAGTATCTGCCCTGGACTCAGAGGAGGAGCAGTGGCACAATCCCCTTTATTCAGGGGTCTGTGAGAGGAGCCACAGGAGCAGTCAGCAGAGGGGCATGTCCAGACAGGTAACCCAGTTACAACATATATACATGGTTTACCACAAATACAGAGAGAATTTTTAAACTTGGGATTAGTGAAGGGCTGTGTTGTACGGTATGTCCTTGTGACTCTATCTTTCCCAACACACACGATATCTCCAGCAACACAGAAGCTACTAGTGGAGCTCAGTGGGTCAGATAGCATCTGTGTTGGGATATTAACTTGATGTTTGGGGTCAAGATGCTTTCATCAAATGTTGACTGTCTATTTCCCTCCACAGATGCTGAGTTTCTCCAGCAGCTTGTGAATCCCTCCGGGTCCCAGCGTCTGTGGTCTCTCGTGCCCTCACCCTCACTAATCTTCACGTGTGTTCACCCTGCCCACAAAACTCTGGTACTCACTGCAGTTATAGAGTCGGTTGACTTTTTGGAGATCATAATCGCTGAACTCCATGCGCTGTCCAATCACCTTACTGAACTCAGCAATCTTGGTGACAATGGTTGGTTCTGAGCCGTTGTTGAAAGCAGTTGAGCTGTAGTGCATCACGGAGGTATAGTCATACGGTATGTTCTGAGAAATGGACACCTTGTCGTCGTACTTATTGAAATTGTGTTCCTTACCTGAATAAATTGAAACAAAAGCTCATCAAGAAACTTCTAAGAGAATGCTGGAATTAGGTGCTGGCCATGCTGGACCAAACGGCCCTGGTCTAGGTTTGCCAAGCTTTAATTCTATAAGGGGCCTTTGTCACTCTGTCCATCCTTCCTTTGCTCATCTGTCAGTCTGCCCATTATATCTGGATCCAGCTATTGCTTGCCAGCTCTTGCCCTACCCATCCTCTGCAAACTTTTTATGCTAACTCTCTCTCCTCTCCCAATTTCAGTCCAGTCTCGATCTGAAACATTGATTGTCTTTTTTCCCTCTACAGGTGCTGCCTGACCTGCTGAGTTACTCCAACAATTCCTTGAACCTTCTCCATCACTGGCTAATCTTGTGGATCAAATGATCTTAGCCTCAACTCTACTTCCTCGCCCAGTGTCCTTTGTTGGTGAGTGGCTCAGAAGCCTATCTCATCATTGAATCTATTCAATGTCTCAACCAGCACCAGTCTCTGAGGTAGAGCATTGAAAGATGCCAAAGTAAGGGGCATATATAGTTGGTAGTATTAGAGGGAAGATAAGGACCATTACTTCATCTAGAGAGTAAAAGTTTGGAACTCACTCTCCTGAAAAGGCGGTAGCACATTTAAATAATACTAGAATGTGCACTTGAATAACTTGCAATACCACCAGCTCAGTTCTGGAAAGTGAGATTAGTTTGGATGAAGAATGAATTGCTAGAGAGCAGCATCTGCGGAGGCAAGACTAATTTTGGGTCAAGACTCTTCATCAGGACTCTACATCAGCATGAAGAGGTGAGGAGGAGAGGGGAAGTAGGGGCTAGCAGGTGATCGATGGATCTAGGTGAGGAGGGGGTTGATGGGCAGGAGGAGGTAGAGACGGAGGCTGAGAGGTGATGTGAAGGCTGCAGATGCTGGCATCTGGTGTGAGGAAGGTGATGTTGAAGGTATGATGGGCAGATGGGAAGGGGTATTGAAGGGAACTGTTCCAAACCACTTCCATCTGCCATTTTTACTCATCAGATTCCATCCTTTGTTGACTGGCCAATAACCTTCCAGCCTCTAACACTCCCTCCGCACCTCCCTCACCACCCCACCACCAATAAATCCTCCTAACCTGGCTCCATGTCACACGCCATCCCATGCCTCACCCCTTCCCCTCACTACTCTATACCAGCAATCTCCCCCTGCATTCTCAGTCCTAATGCAGGGTCTTAATGTGAAGTGTCAACGCAGGTGTTGCTTGAACTGTTGAGTTCCTCCAACAGTTTGTTTCTTGATCCAGGTTCCAGTGTCTGCAATCCCTTGTGTCTATGCTCGCTTGAGTAACTCTCTTTTTTTACCAGTACAGACACATAGACAGGTACATGGATTGGAAAGATTCAGAAGATTACAGTATGGGCGAAATGGGACTAGATTGGATGGGCATCTTGGACAGCACGAATTATTTGGGCAAAAGGGCCAGCCCTCATCTTTCTCATCTTCATGTTAAACACTTGACTAAGTGTCCAAACCTGGCTCTGGGACATCTGTTTGGAGGATGTCACCTGACTTTACCATGTTCAATCCTGTCCCATATTATTTGGACGTAGTCATCGCGATCGGGTCTCGACTGCTCATGCCAGAATCCCAGCGCATGGAGAAACTCGTGTTCAATGGTTGCAATTCTTTCACACCTCTCTCCGATTGAAAGCTGCTGCTTGCCAGCCTGCTGATTGCCCACCGATGACCAACACCTGTCACACAGAGAGATTCACGTCAAACCTGCAGCTGGTTCTTCAACAACTGCGAGAGGACTAGGCTAAAGGAATCGTCAGATAATAGAGAATTGGGTTGGTATTAGAGAAGGAGAATTTTGCGGGCTGCTTGAGGAAAGGAAATGTTTGTTCTTTCCATGTAGATTAATAAAGCATGAAAATTGGCCTTTGGCCCAACTTCTCCATGCCAGTCATGTGCAAAGCAAGTTAAATCCCATTTGCCTGTGTTTGGCCTATATCCTTCTCAAATTTTCCTATTCATTCACCTATCCAAATGTACTGTATTTTAAATGTTTTTTATAGCACTGCCTCAACTACTTTCTCTGATAGCTCATTCCATATATGTACCATCCCCTGGGTGAAGAAGTTGTCCCTCCAGTCTCTTTTAAATGTTTTCCCCTCTCATCTCAAATCTATTCCCTCTAATTATCAATTCTATTTCCTGAGGAGTATATTTCTCTTTCTTGAGGAGCATATATAGGGTGATTGTGCATTCACCCTAGATATACCCCTCTTGATTTTAGACATCTCCTTAAGGTCACCCCTCAATCTCTTATATTCAAAGGAATAACATCCCATCCTGCCCAGCCTCTATCTATGCCTCAGGCCCTTCAGTCCTGGCAGCACCCTTATAAATTTTCTCTGCATTCTTTCCAATTTAATGCTGTCTTTCCTATAAGAGATCGACCAAAACTGCACTCAATACTCCAAGCGTAGTCGCACTAACACATCTTGTACAACTGCAACATAGCGGCCCAACACCCCGACTGATGAAGGCAACCATGCCAAACCAGAGGACATGGATTTGTGAGGTTTAGAGGGGATCTGAGGGAGAAACCAAAAACTTCGTGCCTTTAAGACCAGAGGGGATGCAATTAATGTGAGGTTGGGGAAGTTCAAGGAAGTTGTGCTGAGCAAGTTTTTTCATCTGAAGAATGGTGGGTGCCTGGAGAGTCCTGCCAGGGTTGTGGTGGAGGCATTTAAGAGGCTCTTAGATAGACACATGAATGTGCAGAGAATGGATGGATATGGATCATGTGCAGGGAGAAAGGATTAATGTAAAGGCGTCATTTGCGTAATCATTTTGTAACAACATCACGGTCTGAAGGCGCTGTTCCTGTGCTGTATTCTTCTGTATTCTATGTTCTAATTCCCTTTGCCCATAAGATGGTTGAAATCTTAAACACGCTGATGAGGGCAGGTCCTCTCACAACATTTAAGAAACAGCTGGATGAGCATTTGAACTACCCAGGCACTAACACCTATGGACCAAGTGCTGGCAAAGGGAATTAGTGAAGTACTTGTTGGTTATCATCAATGTGGTGGGCTGAATGGCCCTCTTCTATGAGTATTAGATCAGCTATAATCTTATTGACTTGTGGACTATGATCCAGGGCCACATTTCCCCCCTTGCTTCTTTTTCTTAAGCTCTTGGAAAATGAGTCAAATATTATTTTTTGAAAGAAGTGGGGCAGAGAATCAAGCTGTATATTTGGCAGCAGTTTGGGTCACATCATGGCAACGGTCTGTAGAATTGTATGGTTTGTAAGGTAGCAAGGTTGACATTGGTCTCACCATCTTGTGATATGATCAGTGAAATTGCAAACCAGAAGAATAGGCAGAAGTGACTGGCTACTGTCAATCAGTGAGAGGTGAGGCAGAAGAGATTCTGCAGGTGCTGGAAATCTTAAGCAACACACACACACACACGCACACAATGCTGGAGAAGCTCAGCAGGTCAGGCAGCATCTATGGAGGGAAATAAAGAAACCTGATGAACAGGTTCAGCCTGAGATGTCGACTGGTTGTTTCCCTCCCAAATGCTGCCGGCCATGCTGAGTTCTTCCAGTATTTTGTGTGTGGAAAAATACTGGAGGAACTCCATGGAATCTGTCTGCATTTCTCACTGCCTTAACGGTGGGTGGGGTCATTGAATATGCTGGCTGCTTTCTTAAGAGGATCCTCTTCTATCAGACAGAAAATACAAAAGTCTGGAAGCACGTACCACCAGGCTCAAGGACAGTTTCTAACCCACTGCAATAAGGTGATTCCCTAGTATGATAAATTGACCTCTTGGCCACACATTCCACCTCATCATGATCTTGCACCTTATTGCTGACCTGCACTGCATTTGCTCTGTAGCTGTTACACATTAATCTCCATTGTCAGTGTCTTACCTTCCTCTCTACCTCAGTGCACTGTGTAATGATTGATCAGTAAGCAAGCCAAGCTTTTCACTATCTCTCAGTGCACATGACATTAATAAACCAACTCCATAATGTGTCCAAGGGTAATTAATGCATTCCTCACTAGCAATGTCCATATGGCATGAACAAGCAGAAGATAACCCTCACCATATATTAAGAACAGTGTCCAAGGTACTGTACATACTTAGTTATCAACCCCAAGGAACTGAATGGATAAAACAGCAACGAATGAAGAAAATGAACCAGTCTTTAGAGGAATACCAAGTCATGCTCTTACCCACTTCCCTTGAATACGGAGATGTAGTTAGCTTCCCCAGTCCAAGGCTTAAAATTAATGCAAGACTTAAGGCGATATTGTTCAAAAGCTTTAAGGATGACACCTTTAGCATTTACATCTGTGGGAAAGACGGGAGATCATATTTCAAATGGTCGCCTTTGCAAACTTCACCTTAGGGTCACAGAATCATTGAAATTTGCCGCATGGGAATAGGCCATTCAGCCCATTGTGTTCATGCTTGCCAAGAATGGACTTTAGGTTAATCCTACTTCCCAGATCCAGATCACAAGCATTGCAGGTTATGGCGTCTCAAAGGTTTATCAAGGTGTGGTTCAGTGATTCTGCCTTCAGATCCCTTTCAGACCATAAGTTCCACACCAGCCGCACTCAATGAGTTTAATAATCCTCTCTCAATCCCTTCTGATCTGATTGATTTCAAAAGAAGTTTGTACTGAAAACCCCAATTTTGGAATTTGAACTCAGAGTCTGTGCAGAACAAGTTTCAGCTAGAGACTGTTGCTGAAAAAAAACTTTGTTCAAACACTATCAGAAAAGCAGTACCACAAAAATGACAAGAACATAAGTGACCATTAGAAATTATGTTTGGGGTAGGTATCTTATCGATCACTGAACCAATAAAATATAAGCCAATGAACTTCAGAACTCAAACTCGAGGAAATCTGCAGATGCTGGAAATTCAAAGCAACACACATAAAAAATGCCGGCGAACGCAGCAGGCCAGGATGAAGGGTCTTGGCCCGAAACGTCAACTGTACCTCTTCCTGTAGATGCTGCCTGGCCTGCTGTGTTCACCAGCAACTTTTATGTGAAATTCAAAACTCTGCAGGTGGTGGAAATCTGAAACCAAAACCCTGGATAGAGTGGATGCATAGAGGATGCTTCCATTAGCAGGAGAATCTAGGATCTGAGGGCATCACCTCAGAAGAGAAAGATATCCCTTTAGAACTGAGATGGAATCATGGAGTCATAGAAAAGTACAGCACAGAGGCAGGCCCTTCAGCCCATCTAGTCTGTGCAGAATAACCTAAACTGCCTACTCCCAATGAGCTGCATTGTGACCATAGCCCTCCAATCTCCTGCCATCCATGTACCGATCCAAGCTTCTCTTAAACGTTGAAATTGAGCACGCATACACCACTTGCACTGGTGTCTTGTTCCACACTCTAATGACCCCTTGGATAAAGAAGTTTCCTTTCATGTTCCCCTTAAACTTTTCACCTTTCACCCTTAACCCACGATCTCTGTTTGAAGTCCCACCCAACCTCAGTGAAAAAAGCCTGCTTGCATTTACTTTATATATACCCCTCATAAATTTGTATACCTCTACGAAATTTCTCTTCAATCTTCCACATCCTTAGGAATAAAATCCTAACTTATGAAGAACAAAATGCCAGAAACTTTCTCAACGACCCTGTGACAACACTTCCAATGAATTATGTACTTGTATTCCCAGATCACTTTGTTCTACAGTACTTCTCAGTGCCCTACCATTCACTGTGTAAGACCTATCTTGGTTGGCCCTACCAAAGTGCAACATCTTGCACTTGTCTACATTAAATTCCATCTGCTATTTTTCAGTCCATTTTTCCATCTGATACAGTTCCCTCTGCAAGCCATGATAGCCTTCCTCACCATCCACCTCACCCTCAATCTTGGTGTCATCTGCAAATTTGCTGATCCAGTTAACCACATTATCATCCAGATCATTGATATAGATGACAAACAACAATGGATTCAGCACTGATCCCTGTGGCACTCCACTAGTCACAGGCCTCCAGTCAGAGAGGCAACCCTCTACTGCCACTCTCTAGCTTCTCCCACAAAGCCAATGTCTACTCCAATTTACTATCTCATCTTGAATGCTAAGCAACTGAATCTTCTTGATCAACCTCCCATGTGGGACCTTGTCAAAGGCCTTGTAAAACTCAGTGTAGACAAAATCCACTGCCTTGCCTTCATCACCTATTTGGTAATTTCCTAGAAAAACTCCAAAATATTGGTTAGATGTGACTTACCAGACACAAAGCCATGCTGACAATCCCTAATCAGTCCAAAGACACATATATCCTGTGTAAAATAACTTCCGATAACTTTTCCATAACTGATGTCAGGCCTACAGGTTCCTGGTTTATTTTTAGAGCCTTTTTTAAACAGCAGAACAACATTAGCTATCCTCCAATGCTTTGATATCTCACCTGTCGCTAAGGACGATTTAAATATCTTTGCTAGGACCCCTGCAAATTCTGCATTTGCCTCCCACAAGGTTTGAGGGAACACCTTGTCAAGCCCTGGGGATTTGTCCACCCTAATTTGCCTCAAGACAGCAACATCTCCTCTGTAATCTGTATAGGGTCCATTACTTCACTACTGCTTTGCCTCATCTGTGTCAACTCTGGGCCAATCTCCTGAGTAAATACAGACACAAAAAAATTCATTTAAGATCTCTCCCATCTCTTTTGGCTCTATGCATAGATTACCATTCTGATCTTCCTGAGGACTGATTTTGTCCCTTGCAATCATTTTGCTCTTAAAATATCTGCAGATTCCTATAGGATTCTCCTTCACCTTGTCTGCCAGTAAAACCTCATGCCTTCTTTTAAACCTCCTGACTTTTTTTCTAAGTGTTCTCTTGCGTATCTTACACTCCATAAGCACCTCATTTGTTCCTACCTGCCTAAACCTGCTATGCACCTCCTTTTTTGTTCTTAACCAGGGCCTCAATACCTCTTGAAAACCAAGATTCCTTAAACCTGTTATCTCTACCTTTTATTCTGACCAGTACATGCAAGACTTCCACTCTCAAAATTTCACTGTGATGGCTTCCCATCTACCAAGTACACTTTTGCTAGAAAACAGGCCGTCCTAATCCACATGTGCCAGTTCCTTTCAGATACCATCAACATTGGTCTTTCTCCAATTTCGAATCTCAACCCGCAGACCGGATCTATTTTTTTTTCCATATTTACTTTGAAACAGATGGCATTATGATCACTAGATGCAGAATATTCCCCTCATTCCTTATGGGAGTCCCAGTCAATAAGTGGAAAGTTAAAATCACCTACTCTTACAACCTTATGTTTCTTGCAAGAGTCTGTGATCTCTCTACAAATTTATTCTCTAAATCCTGTGGACTGTTAGATGGTCTATAATATAGATCCATTAATGTGGTCATACTTTTCTTATTCCTCAGTCCCACCCATAGAGCCTCGCTAGACGAGATAGATCCCCAGTCTGTCCTGACTGAGCACTGCTGTGACATTTTCCCTGACTAGTAAAGCCACCTCTCCCCTTTTAATCCCTGCTACTCTGTCCATTCCGAAACAATGGAACACCAGAATATCGAGCTGCCAGTCCTGCTCTTCCTGCAACCACGTCTCACTATTGGTTACAATATCACAATTCCATGTGTTCATCCAGACTTGAGCTCATCTGCCTTTCCTACAATACTTCTTGCATTGAAACATACACAGTTCAGTACATTAGTCACACCATGCTCAACCTTTTGATTCCTGACTTCGTCTGAGATCTTAGCAACAGCTGCCCCTACAACCTCTCCACTGTCTGTTCTGGAGCTCTGGTTCCCATCCCCTTGCATCTCAAGTTTAAACCCCTCTCCCCACCCAAGTAGCACTAGCAAACCTTCCCACTAAGATATTAGTCCCCATCCAGTTCAGGTGCAAATAGTCTCTTCTGTACAGGTCCCACCTGCCCTTGAAGAGAGCCCAAAGATCCAAAAATCTTACGCCCTCCCTCATACCCCAACTCCCTAACCACACGTTTGACTGTATAATCTTCCTAGTTCTGGCCTCACTAGCACATGCCATGGGTAGCTATCCTGAGGTCACAACCCTGGCAGTCCCGTCCTTTAACTTAGCACCTACTTGCCTGAACTCATTTTGCAGTACCTCGTCGCCCTTCGTACCATGTCATTGGTACCTACATGGTCCAATGGTACATTTCCTCCCAACTTGCAGGGTCCGGGACATCTTGGATCAAGTCCTCATGCTTAAGAATGCTGAGTACTTGATCTGAGATGTCCCTGACCCTGGCACTCGGGAAGCAACATACCGTCCGAAAATCTCAATCCCGTCCACAGAACCTCCTTTCTGTTCCCCTAACTAATGAATCCCCCTATCACCACAGGTCACCTCTCCCCCCCCTTATAAATTGCAGAGTCAGGCTCAGTGCCACAGACCTGACTGCTGTAACTTTCCTCTGACTGTTTAACCCCTTTACCCTTCCTGACTGCCACCCAGTCTCCTGTGTCCTGCACCTTGGGTGTAACTATCTTTCTATACGTCCTATCTATCACTCCCTTAGCTTCCTGAATAATCCATAGTTCATCCATTTCCAGCTCTAATTCCTTAACATGGAGTGTTAAAGCTGCAGCTGGATGTACTTCGCATGGGTGAAATCATCAGGATTGCTCCTAACTATGTGTTACCTGACTGTAAACTTCAATAATTATTATCAATTAATACAATCCCAATTGCCCTGTACTTTTCTTTTGTAATGTGTTTGATGTTGAAACTAATAAAAAGATTGAAAAAGAAGAAGAAAGGATTGCTGGAGGTCTCCCAGCCTTCCCACATCCCACAGTAAGAGCATCCAATTAACCTGCATGGCATCCCTACTGTTGTAACTCTGCAAATATAAAGAAGGAAAACAATAAATAAACTGGGGAAAATATTTACCTTTAGTGTTTGTATAGCTATAGCTACCTCCAGGAATTCCCTCATCTCAAGAGGGTGCTGAATCTGTGGAAACTGTTACCACGGAGGACTTGGAGGCCAAGTCTTTGAGCATAAATTGGTATGTTATTGATTGGTGGGGGGGGGGCGCGGGTTAAGAGTAATGGTGAGAGAAGGTGGAGAATCCTACAGAAATCTAGAGATATGTTAAGAGCGAAAGAATTGCAAGGGACAAAATTGGTCCTCTGGAACAGTGGTCCCCAACCTCCGGGCCGTGGACCGATACCGGGCCGCAAAGCATGCAGGGATGCAGCGGTAGCTGGAGCACACCCAGCACATCTTTAAGAAAAAGCCGAAATAAACAAGCTAATTAATTAGGTGCTGCCCAGAAGCCAGTCTTCATTAGAGGAACTGAGGTGGAAAGGGTAAATAACTTTAAATTCTTCGGCATTAAGGATCGACGTTTCTCTCTCTGAAAAGTGTCAGAGGATCTGTCCTGGGACCAGCACGTAACTGTCATTACAAAGAAAGCACGGCAGCGCCAATACTTTATTAGAAGTTTGTGCAGATTCAACATGTCACGTCGATCCTGATAGCCCTGTCTTTTCAGCCTGTCTGGGCTGGCGTTTAATTTGACCAAACAATGGAACAGCTGAAGGGTCCAGCACCCTGAAAAGAGGAGTGAACATCGTGTACAGCAAGTGAAATCGACAATCACCTCTGATCTGGGCTGATATTTACATGCCGGGTGGCACCTAATTAATTAACTTGTTTATTTTGGCTTTTTTCTTAAAGATGTGCTGGTTGCACTGCGGCTACCGCAGCACCCCTGCATGCTTCGCGGCCTGGTATCGGTCCACGGCCTGGAGGTTGGGGACCACTGCTCTGGAAGATCAGAATTGTAATCCATGCATGGAGCCAAAGTAGATGGGGGAGATTTAAGTACATCTTTTGCATGTGTATTTATCTGGGAGACAGGCACAGAGTCTTTAGAAGTGAGGCAAAGTAGCAGGGTGTTGCTGTATCCTATACAGATTACATAAGAGGAAGTTTTTGCTGACTTGAGGCAAATTAGGGTGGACAGATCCCCAGGGCCTGACAAAGTGTTCCCTTGGACCCTGTGGGAGGCAAGTGCAGAATTTTCTGGGGCCCTAGCAGAGATATTTAAGTCATACTTAACAACAGGTGAGATACCGGAGGATTGGAGGATATGTTCCGCTGTTTAAGAAGGGCTCGAAAGATAAACCAGGAAATTATAGGCCAGTGAGCCTGACATAAGTAGTGGGAAAGTTAATGGAAGATATTCTAAGGGACTAGATATATAAGTATTTGGACTTTGTGTGTAGGAAGTCATATCTAACCAATCTTATGGAGTTTTTCGAGGAAGTTACCAAGAAGGAGAATGAGACAAGGCAGTGGGTGTTGTCTACATGGACTTCAGCAAGGCATTTGACAAGGTCCCACATAGGAGCTTGATCAAGAAGGTTTAGTTGCTTGGCATGCAAGATGAGGTAGTAAATTGGATTAGATATTGGCTTTGTGATCTGGATAACTGGCTGAGCAAATTTGCAGATGACACCAAGACTGGGGGTGTAATAAGCAGTGAGAAAGACTATCAGAGCATGCAGCAAGATCCAGACGAGCTGGAGAAATGGACTCAAAAATGGCAGATTGAACTTAATGCAGACAAGTGCGAAGTGTTGCACGTTGTAGGACCAACCAGGGTAGGTCTAACACAGGGTAGGACACTGAGGAGTGTGGTAGAACAAAGGGACCTGGGAAAACAGATCCATAATTCATTGAAAGTATTGTCACAGGTAGATCGGGTCAGAAAGAAAACTTTTGGTATATTGGCTTAATAAATCAAAGTATTGGGTACAGGAGATGGGATGTTTTGCTGAAGTTGTATAAGGCAATAGTAAGGTCTAATTTGGAATATTGTGTGCAGTTTTGGTCACCTAACTACAGGAAAGATGTAAATAAGATTGAAAGAGTATAGAAAAAATTTACAAGGATGTTGCCGGGTCTGGAGGACTTGAGCTATAAGGAAAGATTGAATAGGTTAGCACTTTATTCCTTTGAACGTAGAAGATTGAGGGGAGATTTGATGGAGGTATAAAAAATTATGAGGGGTATAGATACTGTAGGATAAATGCAAGCAGGCTTTTTCTACTGAGGTTGGGTGGGACCACCATTAGAGGTCATGGGTTAAGGGTGAAAAGTTTAAGGGAAACATAAGGGGAGATTTCTTCATTCAGAGGTTTGTGAGAGTGTGGAACGAGCTGCCAGCGTAAGTGGTGCATTTGAACTCAATTTCAATGTTTAAGAAAAGTTTGAATAAGTATGTGGATGGCGGGGATATGGAGGACTATGGTGCCGGTGCACGTTGATGGAACTGGGCTGTTTAAATGGTTCGGCATGGACTTGATGGGCTGAACAGCCTGTTTCTGTGCTCCACTTTTCTTTGACTCTAATATGGTATGCAGTCAATGTAAATCTGAAATAAAATCAATTGCCAAGAACGATTGTCAACTCGAAACCTCACTTCTGTTGCTCACGACAGATGCTCCCTGACCAGTTGAGCATTTCCTGCATATAGAGCATATGGTTTTCATACCAGTGACACCAATCCAAAGGGTTGGCGTTATATTCTGGGTCTGAGGTTACCTGACTCTGGAGAGGACTAGGATTCAAAAGCAAGGATGTACTGCTGAGGCTGTGTATGACATTGGCCAGGCCACATTTGGAATATCATAAGCAATTTTGGGCCTTGCATCTAAGGAAAGTTGTGCTGGCCCTGGAGAGGGCTCAGAGGAATTTCTCAGGAATGATCACAGGAATGAAAGTTTTAATGTATGAGGAATGTTTGATGTCCCTGGGACTGTACTCTGTGGAGTTCAGAAGGATGTAGGGGAAATCTCATTGTAACCCAGCAGATACTGAAAGGCCTAAAGAGTCTGATGTGGAGAAAATGTTTCCATTAGTAGGAAAATCTGGAATCCTAGGGAACAGCCACAGAATAAAAGATGTCCATGTAAAACTGAGATAATAAGGAATTTCTTCAGCCAGAGAATGGTGATCTATGGAACTCATTGCCACAGAGAGCTGTGGCAGCCAAGTCATCGGGGTGTATTTACTACGGAGACTGATAGGTCCTTGATTAGGGGATTAGAAGTTATGGGGAAAAGGTGGGAAGATGGGGATGAAAATAAATAAAATTAGCTATAATTGAACGGCATAGCTGACTTGCCGAGTCGAATGGTCTACTTTGCTCTTAAATCGTATGAACTTATGTGTTCGTTAATTCTCTGATTTTACTTACAGGGACTCACTAGACAAAGGCCTGGTGGTGAAATTCACTGAATTATACAATTGGATAGTCACGGTCCTTTAAGGCCAGTGACCTGGTTAATAATCTCAGTCAAGTAAAAAGTACAAAGTTTAGAATCCTCTAATTAACCATAAATGCTTCATGGAACAACTATCACATTATCTAAGCAAAAAGTCAAGCTGAAATATAATACCTTGCTAAAATTCGTCTATAGTTAGTTGATAAAATGAATCTGCAAATTAGAAATGCAAAATGAAAGCACTTAATTGCAATCTGGGTTAAAGTACCACAATAATTGGATTTCATTCCGTGTTATTACCCACCTAAGCTATCTTCCAGATAGTATGGAATCATCTTTGGCCACCTGTATTTTTCATCAGCAATTGCACTTCTGGCAGTGGTCTGATTTCAAAGGTAATGCAAAACAATTCAGTCATCCTCATAGCAATACATGGGGTAAATTTATGTAAACATTCTGCTTTTCTCAACATACCAGAAAAAAATGTCACGAGCTTACCATATCGTGCATGATATCTCCTTCTATGAGATCCAGTCCAAGTTCTGCAGAGAATAAACAGACATTATCCATCGGTTTATACTTCTCGCTGTCTCAGTAAAGCAGCCAGCATAATCAAACTCCCCACCCATCCCAGACATTCTCTCTTCCCGCCTGTCCCATTGGGCCGAAGATACAAAAGCACGAACCAGTGCACTCAAGGACAGCTTCTAGCCTGCTGTTATAGGACAATTGAATGGTTCCTTCAGGCAAAAAGATAGGCTCTTGCCCTCACAATCTACCTAGTTATGATCTTCCACCTTATTGTCTTCCTGCACCGCACTTTCTCAGTAGCTGTTACGCTTTATTCTGCATTCTGTTATTGTTTTACCTTATTCAATCTCAATACACTGTGTAATGATCTGATCTGTGTGAACAGTATGCAAGACAAGCTTTCCACTGTACATGTGTCAATAATGAACCTATTCCAGTTCCACATTCCAAGGGCATGGGAGAAGGTGGAGAAGAGGATGGTACTTGGATGGAAAGGTTATATCCAGCAATAAAAGGTGAATAGACTGAGACAGTTTGTCTCAAAGAGGGAATGAGAATCTCACAAAGGTCTTTAAAGCAAAGATGCTTGTACAGAATTTTCAGAATGGGCCTGTTTCCATACTGGATGACTCCATGGCAGAGGAGATGCTCCCACGTGTGTGTGGTGCTCTTGACCTGGGAGCCATAAACACACGGGGGGGGGTGTGGGGGGAGGATCACTGGTGTGTCCAACAGAAGCTTCATCCAGTCGGTGATTAAAATGTGCAGATTGCTACCACATCAAGCTATTGAGGAAAGTAGTGATGGTAAGTGTATGATAAACACAGGAAGGGGAGATGAACCAATTCTGCATTATATGTTCTGATAATTCTATCTAAAATTAAGCAAAACATTGAAAATTGAAGATACTTCCATCACAGCAGGCTGCACCAAAGTGGATTCAGGCAGCAGTGAAACTGAGCCAGCAGTGAAGCCAGCATTTGTTTGTCATCATGGATTACTTGCCCGAAATCAGTCACGGCCCACCGCAGATAGAAAGCGCAGTGGAGGGGCACAGCTGTCTAGGTCAGAATAGCTGAAGACCACAGCGCACTGCACAAGCATTAAGACCATACGGCCATGAAACGTAGGAGCAGAATTAGGCCATTCAGCCCAACAAGCCTGCTCTGCCATTTGATCATGGCTCTTTTATTTTCATTCTCAAAACCATTCTCCTACCTTCTTCCCATAATCTTTTACACCCTTACTAAGTAAGTACCTAATAACCTCTACTTTATATATACCCAATGACTCGGCCTGCTCAGCCACCTGTGGCAAATAATTCCACCTTATGGTTAAAGAAATTCTTCGTCATCACTGCTCTAAAGGGACATCCTTCTGCTCTGAGGCTTAGACTCTCCCAATATTGGAAACATCCTCTCCATATTCCCTCTATCTAGGCCTTTCGAAGAGAGGGAGAGGAGCCCTACACAGCAGGGGGTGAGGAGTTCAACCAGCCAGAAAGAGGATTGCAACCTTCACCCCTGCTACAGGGTGTCCCAAGCACATTTTGAATTGGTGTTGTCACGTTGCAGCCAATTTCGACACAACATGCTCTCATTACCTTAACCTTACTGAAAGTAAATATTGACAACATCCACATCACACATGATTACAAATGGTGTAAAATTACCTTCATTTATGTCGAATATGTCTTGATCTAATCCAGCGTCGACATCCTCTTCTGGATGAGAGGCCAAAAAGAGGTTTCTTCAGTCATCTTTTTCAATGCTGAGAGTATTCTTTGTGCAGCTCAGAAAGCCATTTTTGACCCTCTACACCAGAGTTTTGAAAGAGGGGATACATTCCCAGCTGCCGCTGCTGTTCCCACTCTTCCCTCCCCCATCTGCCAATCATCCCTCCTCACCTGGATCGACCTATCACTTGCCAACACTTTCTTGGCCCCCTTCCTCTCTCTGCTTAATGGAGGCTAACTCCGCTCTAGCCTTTCAGCTTAACCTTGACCTGAAATATTGACTGTCCATTTCACTCCACATTTGCTGCCTGACCCACTGAGTTCCTCCAGCACTTTACTTTTGGTTCTGCATTCCAGCATCTGCTGTCTTCATTTCCCCCAACTCTGAATCATTTGCTCCAAGTCTTTATCCAATTCCCTTCTGAATGTATTTATTGAGCCACCTTCCGGAATGTGACTACCTGAAACATTGATGTTCATTCTTCTATACATTGCTGGATGGATTTAATACAGAAAGTTTAAGCTTCCTCTTCAATTTATACTTACCATTTGTACTTAGTAGCATTCCAAGGTCAATCTGGAAACAAGCATCTGAATGAACCTCCTATCATCACTGCTAATTAAATCTTTATTAATTGCTTCATCCATGGAAAAGTTTGTTAAAGGATGCTGACCCATATCAATGCAATGTGGTTAATTGAGTGATGGAGGTTGAGAGGAGCTCTGCTGCCCTGATTATGAGAGGCGGAAATTGGCAGCTGGTATGCTTCTCCTAAGGTTGACATCCAATACAAGAGGCTATGCATTTAAGGTGAGAGGGAGCTAGGTTCAAAGGAGGTGTATGGGGCAAGTTTATTTAGTGCACAAGTAAGTAAAAACAAGGTTTGGGTCATAAGAGTGCGTGTGTTCTGAGTCCAGTTATTTTATTTATCTTATTATCAGGGATGACAGTTACTACTGTGCAGGTTGAACACACACAAAATGCTGGAGGAACTCAGCAGGCCGGGCAGCACCTATGGAAAAGAGTCAATGGTTGATGTTTTGGGCCGAGACACTTCAGCAGGACTGGAAAAAAAAGATGTGGTCAGAGGAAGGGGAGGGGAGGAAGAAATACAAGGTGGTAGGTGATGGGTGAAACCTGGAGAAGGGGAGGGGTGGTGAAGAGCTGGGAAGCTGATGGGTGAAAGAGATGAGGGGCTGGAGAAAGGGGAATCTGATAGGAGAGGGTAGAAGACCACGGAAGAAAGGGAAGGGAGAGAAGCACCAGAGGGAGGTGATGTGCAGGAAAGGAGATGAGGTGAGAGTGGAAAATGGGAATGGGGAATGGTAAATGAGTGGGAGGAGGCAAGTACTGACAGTTCAAGTAATTGATGACCACAGTGGAATCACCATGCTTGTCCAGTCCCTATACACCTCCATCCCTAACAGGGCCTTAAAGCTCTCTGCTTCTTTCTAGTCACCAGGCCCAACCTATTCCCC
Organism: Mobula hypostoma; assembly: GCF_963921235.1. NCBI lineage: Eukaryota > Metazoa > Chordata > Chondrichthyes > Myliobatiformes > Myliobatidae > Mobula > Mobula hypostoma. Next base: position 175,340,826 of record NC_086097.1, read on the forward strand.
TCCACCACCACTTTCCACAGTCTGGAGGAGCTGGTCCTCACTCTCAATAATTTCTCCTTCGGCTCCTCCCATTTCCTTCAAACAAAATGTGTAGCCATGGGCGCGCGCATGTGTCCCAGCTATGCCTGCCTGTTTGTCGGCTACGTGGAACAGTCTATGTTCCAAACCCACACCAGTAGCAAATTCCAACTTTTCCAATGCTACATTGACGTCTGCATTGGTGCTGCTTCCTGCACCCACGATGAGCTCGTCAGCTTCAACAACTTCACACTTCACTTGTAACTTTCCCCTGCCCTCAAATTTATCTGGTCTATTTCCAACACCTCCCTCCCCTTTCTCGATCTCCCTGTCTCTATCTCTGGAGACATTTGATCTGCTGATATCGTTTATACATCCACTGATTCTCACAGCTACCTGGGCTATACCTCTTCCCACCCTGTCACTTGTAAAAATGCCATCCCCTTCTCTCAGTTCTTTTGTCTCAGCGCATTTGTTCTCAGGAACTAATGAAATGTCCTCCTTCTTCAAAGAAAGGGGCTTTCCTTCCTCCACCATCAATGCTGTTCTCATCCACATCTCTTTCATTTCGCGCACATCTGCCATCACCCCATCCTACCACCACTCTTGTCCTCACCCCACTAGATTCTGCAACCAGCATATACTTCTCTGTTATTTCCAACCTCTCCAATGGGATCCCACCATAAAGCACATCTTTCCCTCCCTCCAACTCCAATGGGCTTACACCCATCTGGATGAGCCAGGCAGCACTGTGAGAATCATATTCTCTGCTTTCCTAAGGAGTAAGCTCATGGGGAAGCAGGTGGATGCTCCACTAGTGTCCTGGATTACAGACTAGTGTCCAGACAGCCACAGTATGTGAGATTGCAGAGCTGTGTATCAGACACTGTGGGTGGCAGCACAGGAGCACCTCTGGGGTCTGTCCTGTCCCCCTTCCTGTTCACCATCTACATCTCGGACTTCAGATACAATTGGGAGTCCTGCCCCCCACAGAAGTTTTCGGATGATTCAGCAGTTGTGGGCTGTATCAGCCAGGGTCAAGAGCTTGAGTAAAGAAGAGTGGTGGACAACTTTGTTGAGTGGTGTGGGCTGAATCATCTGCAGCTCAACATCACTAAGACAAAGGAGTTGGTGGTAGACTTCAGGAAGGTGAAAACACCTTGCATTCCCATCTCCATCAAGGGAATGGATGTGGAAGTCGTATGAGGCTACAAATACTTGGGAAATTGCCTGGACAATAAGCTGGACTGGACTGAAAATACAGGGGCTCTGCACAAGAAGAGATAGAACCGACTGTACTTCTTGAAGAGGCTCCAGTTATTGGGTAGGACCAACCACGGTAGGCCTTACACGGTGAGCGGTAGGGCACTGAGGAATGTGGTAGAACAAAGGGATTGGGGAATATAGGTCCATAATTCATTGAAAGTGGTGTCAGAAGTAGACAGGGTCGTAAAGAAAGATTTTGGTACATTGGCCTTCATAAATCAATGTATTGAGTACAGAAGATGGGATGTTATGTTGAATTTGTATAAGACGTTGGCGAAGCCTAATTTGGAGTATTGTGTGTAGTTTTGGTCACTTACCTACAGGAAAGATTTAAATAGGGTTGAACTAGCACAGAGAAAATTTACAAGGGTGTTACCGTGTCTGGAGAACCTGAGCTATAAGGAAAGATGAAATAGGTTAGGACTGTATTCTTTAGAATGTAGAAGATTGAGAGGAGATTTGATGGAGGTATACAAAATTATGAGAGGTATAGATAGGTTAAATGCAAGCAGGCTTTTTCTACTGAGGTTGGTGGAACTACAACCAGAGGTCATTGGTTAAGGGTGAAAGGTGAGAAGTTTAAGGGGACCATGAGAGGAAACTTCTTCACTCAGAGGGTTATGAAACTGTGGAATGAACCGCCAGCACGTGGTGCATGCGAGCTCGATTTCAATGTGTGAGAGATGTTTGGATAAGTACATGGATAGTTGGGATTTGGAGGGCTATAGGCAGGTCAGGGATATAGAGGGCAGGTTGATGTTAGGCAGTTTATATGGTTTTGTCATGGAATAGATGGGCCGGTTCCTGTTTCTGTGCTATACATGTCTATGACTCTATGTCTGTATAGAACATAGAACATAGAATAGTACAGCACAGTACAGGCCCTTCGGCCCACATTGTTGTGCCGACCCTCAAACCCTGCCTCCCATATAACCCCCCACCTTTAATTCCTCCATATACCTGTCTAGTAGTCTCTTAAACTTCACTAGTGTATCTGCCTCCACCACTGACTCAGGCAGTGCATTCCATGCACCAACCACTCTCTCAGTAAAAAACCTTCCTCTAATATCCCCCTTGAACTTCCCACCCCTTACCTTAAAGCCGTGTCCTCTTGTATTGAGCAGTGGTGCCCTGGGGAAGAGGCGCTGGCTATCCGTTCTATCTATTCCCCTTACTATCTTGTATACCTCTAACATGTCTCCTCTCATCCTCCTTCTCTCCGAAGAGTAAAGCCCTAGCTCCCTTAATCTCTGATCATAATGCATACTCTCTAAACCAGGCACCATCCTGGTAAATCTCTTCTGTACCCTATCCAATGCTTCCACATCCTTCCTATTGTGAAGGGACCAGAACTGGACACAGTACTCCAAGTGTGGCCTAACCAGAGTTTTATAGAGCTGCATCATTACCTCACGACTCTTAAACTCTATCCCTCAACCTATGAAAGCTAACACCCCATAAGCTATCTTAACTACCCTACCTACCTGTGAGGCAACTTTCAGGGATCTGTGGACATGTACCCCCAGATCCCTGTGCCCCTCCACGCTACCAAGTATCCTGCCATTTACTTTGTACTCTGCCTTGGAGTTTGTCCTTCCAAAGTGTACCACCTCACACTTCTCTGGGTTGAACTCCATCTGCCACTTCTGCAACCTATCAATGTCTCTCTGCAATCTTCAACAATCCTCTACACTATCTACAACACCACCAACCTTTGTGTCGTCTGCAAACTTGCCAACCCACCCTTCTACCCCCACATCCAGGTTGTTAATAAAAATCACAAAAAGTAGAGGTCCCAGAACCGATCCTTGTGGGACACCACTAGTCACTACCCTCCAATCTGAATGCACATGTACACCCTCCACATGACCCCCTGCTTTCTGCAGGCGAGCAACTTCTGAATCCACCTGGCCAAACTTCCCTGGATCTCATGCCTTCTGACTTTCTGAATAAGCCTACTGTGTGGAACCTTGTCAAATGCCTTACTAAAATCCATATAGATCACATCCACTGCACTACCCTCATCTATATGCCTGGTCACCTCCTCAAAGAACTCTATCAGGCTTGTTAGACACGATCTGCCCTTTACAAAGCCATGTTGACTGTCCCTGATCAGACCATGATTCTCTAAATGCCCATAGATTCGAACTCTAAGAATCTTTTCCAACAGCTTTCCCACCAGAGACGTAAGGCTCACTGGTCTATAATTACCCGGACTACCCCTACTACCTTTTTTGAACAAGGGAACAACATTTGCCTCCCTCCAATCCTCCGGTACCATTCCCGTAGACAGCGAGGACATAAAGATCCTAGCCAGAGGCTCAACAATTTCTTCCCTTGCCTCGTGGAGCAGCCTGGGGAATATTCCGTCAGGCCCCACAATGTATGTCAATCCATTGCCCCATCTACTGCCGCAATGCGGACGGCTGATGGCATGAACATCAATTTCTCAAACTTCTTCTAATTGACCCCCCTTCACCATTCTCCATTCCCGTTTTCCTCTCTCACTTTATCTGCTTTCCTGCACATCACCTCCCTCTAGTGCTCCTTCCTCTTTCCCTTTCTTCCATGGTCTTCTACCCTCTCTTATCAGATTCCCCCTTCTCCGGCCCTGTATCTCTTTCACCAATCAACTCCCCAGCTCTTCACTTCACCACTCCCTCTCTCCTGGTTTCACCTGCCAGTTACCACCTTGTACTTCTTCCTCCCCTCCCCCCACCTCCCTACTGATTTCTCATCTTCTTTTCCATTCCCGATGAAGGGTCTCAGCCCAAAACGTCGACTGTTTACTCTTTCCATAGATGTTGCCTGGCCTGCTGAGTTCCTTCAGCATTTTGTGTGTGTTGCTAGTAGCAAGGAACTTCAGGTCTGCTGTTGAAAGGATTTCTGTTTCTCAGCTGAGGCTGCTCATTAAATTCTAGCAGTGATTATGTTGTATCATTCTGTATCTATCCTCTTGCACGTTTCAGTAATTCTTTGCTCCTGTGATCTAAGTGACTTACTAGAAAGACAAATCTGCCCATTCTAGACTTCCAGTACCACCATTGCAGCTTTTGTTCTGATTGGCCACCCAGTTGGTAGTGACTCATCCATTTCCAGCTTGACCAGTATTCCTTGTTAAAAATAAAGATCTAAAACTAAACCTTCCTGAAATCGGAGACCAAATTACAGTCAGAAAATATGGGAGACACTCTAATTGCCTCCTCTCTATTGATATTATGAATTCAGAGAGTCAAATAGTCAAGATATTCATTGATGGGAAGTTCCAGCATTTATTATTAATTCTTAATTACTCTGAACTGAGCAACTTGTTGGACCTTTTAAGAAGTCGTTTAGGAGTCATTTTTAGATCTGTAGCTTTGGAGACACATAAAAATACCAGACATTGAACAAGGTTATCAAAAATTACAGCAAGATCTTAATCAGCTGAGTACGTGAGCCAGGGAATGGCAAGTTTTAATTCATAGAGTTAATTAGTTACATATTTAATTCATAAAGTGTTGTATTGTGAAAAGTCAAACCAAGGTAGCAATTTCACAGTTAACAGTCAGGCCCTGGGAATTGTCATAAGCCAGAGGGATCTTGGAAATCAGTTACATACTTCACTGACAATCGAGTCATAAGTAGGCATGTGGTGAGGAAATAAATAGCACAAGAGATTCTGTTGATGCTTGAAATCCAGAGAAACACACACAAAATGCTGGAGGAACTCAAGCAGCACCTGTGGAAATGAATAAACAGTCAACGTTTTGGGTCAAGATCCTTCTTCAGGCACCCTGGCCTTCAATGGTCAGGGCAATAAATATAAATGTTGGGAGGTCATGGTATGATCGTACAGGACACTGCTGAGGCCGCACTTGGAATATTGTCTTTGGTGTTTGGTCATTCTTTTATATGAAAAATGTAATGAAAATGAAGAGAGTGCAGAAAAGTTTTATAAGAATGTTTCAAGGACTTAAAGGACAGAATTTTCGGGGAGAGGTTAGATAGGTTAAGGCATTTTTCCTTAGAGCATAGGAGGCTGAGAGGTGACCTTACAGTGGTGTACGAAACCATGAAGGGTGCAGATGGAGTGAATGAACACAGTCTTTTTCCCATTGTTGGGGAATGCCGAACTAAAGGGCATAGGTTGAAGATGAGAGGGGAAAGATTTAATAGGAGCCTGAGGGGCAACTTTGTTTACATAGAGGATGGTCAGCATATGAGATAAGTTACCAGAGGATGTGGCTGAGGCAGGCACATTAGCAAGATTTGAAAATCATTGAAATATGGGTAGGAGAGGTTTAGAGGGCTAAACAATGCTAGCTCAGAAGGCAACATATCATATCATTACCGTCTGTCGTGGAGACTCCAATGCACAGGGTTGTAAGAGACTGCAGAAGGCTGTCGTCTCAGCCAGCTCCATCATAGGCACTACCCTCACCACCATTGAGGACATCTTCTAAAGGCAGTACCATCCATCATTAAGCATCCGTACCATCTGAAATGCCCTCTCCACATTACTACCATCAGGGAGGAGGTACTGGAGCCTGAAGACGCACACTCAACACTTTAAGAACTATAGCTTCCCTTCTACCATCAGATTTCCGAACAGTTGTTAAACCCATGAAGACCACTTCACTATTCCCCTTTTGCACTATTTATTTATCGAGTCCTGATGAACAATCTCAGCCCAAAACATAGACTGTTTATTCCTCTCCATAGCTGCCATCTCGTCTGACTTCCTCCAGCATTCTGTGTGTGTTGCTCTGGATTTCCAGCATCTGCAGAGTCTCTGGTATTTATTTTTCCATATTGTAACTTGTAATTTGTATGCCTGCACTTTTCTGCTGCCACAAAATAACAAATTTCACAACTACTGCCAGTGATAATAAATCGGGTTCTGATTCAGATTCTGAATTGACAAAGATGGATTGGGATGAATGACCTAATCCCATGACATATGACTCTATGGCTCTATGATAGTTGGACAGGGACAGTACATGGATAAGAAAGATTTCAAGGGATTTGGGCCATATGCTAGCAGATGGGATTAGCGTAGATGGTCAACATGGACCAGCTGGGCCAAAGGATCTGTTTCCATGCTGTTTAACTCTATGACAGGACACATTGGCAAATGTTCTTTCCAAAGGTAAGCAAATCCATTGGATTTCTATGACAGACAAGTAACTTCATGGTGACTTGGTGATATGCCAACTTTTTAATCTGAGAATTACTAATTTAACTAAAAGTTGGTTGCCCAGCTTTTGTGGTAGAGTTCAAAACCATGGCCCAAGGTATTACTTTGGGCATCTGGATGTGAGTTCAATAATTAATCTCAGATGGAAAACAAAGTAAGTATATCTGGAAATGCTGAGATTCCAGGCAATTTAATTGAATAATAATTCACTGCCAACCTTTGCATAAACACTGGTAAAGCAAAGCAGTTCACTGAACTTGCTGTAATAAAATTATTTTATTGAGCATTATTGAAAATCATTAAGCAGATTAGTTTGCTAACAAGATAAAATACCAGCAGATAATACAACATCATTGACTTTTATCTTATACCACCTTCACTGCAATGTTATTTCACAAGACATGCCATAGGCAGAGGATAGAAAGCTCATTCAGGGAGGAGGTACAGGAGCCTGAAGACACACACTCAACATGTAAATGAATAATTCTCAGATGAAAAGGTAATAATCGCGGAAAGAGGAGTGGTGAGGCTGAGGAAGGGATTTGCACCTAATGAAAAAGGGAGACATACAAGAGGTTAGCATTGGCAAAGGGCAGAGTTCACAGGAAGCTGAGGCATTGGAGGAGATTAAAGTATGAGGAAGATAGACGAAGTTGGAAGAGTAGCAAATTGCTTAAAAAATTGGTGTTGTGTAAAGAATAAGGAATAGGAATTTTGGAGAAGGCACTGAGAATGGGGGATTGTTTTCACATATGGATTGAGCAAGTTTGCAGTCAGTTGTTTTGGTGTGTCCAAGGGATAAGTTGAAGTATTTATGGAGACGTCCATTGTTGTAGACTTCTGAAACCTTTTGCACTTTCATATAAAATATTCGGCTATGTTTAACTAAAGAGGAAATTAAAACTCACCTGTCTCTAGTGAGATTGCCTATTGAAAACAAACCAAAAGATGGAGGTTAAAGACAAGTAGAAACATTACCACATTCAAATCACATTATCCACAACACAAATCAAGATTTCAGGTTCAGAAGGATAAATAATTGTACATTTATTATTATAATTTTATCTGGTGTTAATGTAATTTTTTTGAGTCTGGTGGTCTTAGTGTTAATGCTACATAGCCTCCTCCCTGATGGGAGTGAGACAAACAGTCCATGAGCAGGGTGTGTGGGATCCTTCATGATGTTATGGCCCTTTTCTGGCACCTTTCTATATAGATAACCTTGATGACAGGTAAGCTGGTGCCTGTGATGTGCAATTTTGCCTACCCACTGCAGAGCCTTCCTGTCCATGGCAGTATAGTTTCCATACCAAGCAGTGATGCTACCTGTTAGGATGCTTTCTTCTGCACGTCTGTGGAATGAAATGAGCATGGATGTGCAAACTCCAGCTCTCTTCAGCCTCCTCAAAAGATAGAGGCATTGGTGAGTTTTCTTTACTGTGTAGGATGTGTTCTGGGACCATGAGAGGTTGTGTGTGATGTGCATTCCCAGGAGTTTGAAAATGCTTGCAGTTTCCACTGTTATGCCACCAGTGTAAAGGTGGGTGTGAGTACTGTGATTTCTTAAGTCAATGAATAGCTCTTTTGTCTTGTTGATGTTAAGGAGGGCACCAGGCCTCAATCTCTTCCTCTTCCTCTCTGTAGACCGTCTCATTGCTCTTAGTGATAAGCGAGGCTTTGTGCGTTGGTCCTTTAGCTCAATGCATTTTCCTGTGGAAACAACTTCTTTACATCTTCACAGAACAGTACAGTACAGCACAGGAACAGGCCTTCCGACCCACAACATCTGTGCCACCCATGATGCCTAATATTATGATCAACCCTGTTAAACCCTGTAAAAATGAGATACTCCTCATTATTCTAAACTCAGGGTGTAGAGCAGTTGACTTAAATAATTATCCATGGACAATAAATTCATCCAAGCAACTATTCAAAATGCACAGCCATTACTCGCACTGGTTACTCCAACAGCATCTCCCGTGCCTGCAGCCACCACCGCTAAGACAGACAAGGCCAAGAGGCACTTGTGAACACCACTCTCTTCAGATTCCCCTCCAATTCCCTCACCATCGTTAAACTATATCACTGCCCCTTCATCATCACTGGGCCTAAGTCTTGAATCTTCCTCCTCAGAAACAACAAAGGACTTCAGAAGTTCAAAAGGACAGATCAACTCTGCCTTCTCAAAGTCAAAGTCACATTGACACATGCACAAGTATATGTATGCACAGTTGCAATGGAAAACCTACTGCTAGAAGAATCACTGGCACATGGCATCAGACACACAAAATTCTCAAGGAAAACACAAACCTTGACATAAATTATACTCAACTTTCATAACAAAGAACAATTAGATCAAAATAATAGTCCTTTGTAGTGTGCAGTGACAAAAGTGGAGCAGTTAAACTCAGATATACAGTATCAGTATTACAGTAGAGTACAGAGGATTACGGAGGCATGAGAGAGGAGCTGGCCAATGTTGATTGAAAGGGAACACTAGCAGGAATGACAACAGAACAGCAATGGCTGGAATTTCTGGCAGCAATTTGGAAGACACAGGATAGAAGAAGTATTCTAAAGGCAGGGTGGTGCAATCATGGCTGACAAGAGAAGTCAAAGCCAACATAAAAAAAACAAAGAGAGGGCATATAATAAATCAAAAATTAACAGGTTGTTAGAGGATTGGGAAGCTTTTAAAAACCAACAAAAGGCAACTAATAATGTCATAAAGAAGGAAAAGATGGCATATGAAGGCAAATGATTCAATAATTTTAAGGAGGATATCAGACGTTTCTTCAGATATTTAAAGTGAGGATAGATATCAGACCATTGCAAAATGATGATGGAGAGGTAGTAATGGGGGACAAGGAAATAGGAGAGGAACTGAATAAGTATTTTGTATCAGTCTTCACTGTGGAAGACACAGTATGCCAAAGTTTCTGAGTGTCAGGGGGTAGAAATGTGCGCCAAGTCGCCATTACTAGAGAAAAGGTTCTTGGGAAACTGGAAGTTCTGAAGGTAGATAAGTGACCTGGACCAGATGGTGTACACCCCAGGGTTCTGAAAGAGGTGGCTGAAGAGATTGTGGAGGCATGGGTAATGATCTTTCAACAATCAATTGATTCTGTAATGGTTTCGCAGAATGAAAAATTGCAAATGTCACTCCAATCTTCATGGAGGGAGAGAGGCAGAAGAAAGGGAATTACAGCCCAGTTAGTCTGACCTCAGTAGGTGGAAAGGTGTTGGAGTTGATTGTTAAGGATGTACTTTTGGGGTACTTGGAGATACATGATAAAATAGGCCGTAGTCAGCATGGTTTCCTTAAGGGAAAATCTTGCCTAATATATCTGTTGGAATTCTTTGAAGAAATAATAAGCAGGATAGAGAAAGGAGAATCAGTGGATGTTGTGTACTTGGATTTTCGAAGACTCTTGACAAGGTGCCACACATGAGGCTGCTTAACAAGTTAAGAGCCCATAGTATTACAGATTGGCATGTATGATGTTGTAGGCATCACTGAATCATAGATGAAAGAAGATTATAGCTGGGAGTTTAATGTCCAAGAATACACATTGTATCAAAAGGACGGGCAGGAAGGCAGAGGGAGTGCCATTGCTTTGTTGGTAAAATATGAAATCGAATCTTTAGGAGGAGGTGACATAGTGTTGGAAGGAGCTTAATCATTGTGGATAGAGCTAAGGAAATGCAAGTCTTTTGGAGTAATTGATAGTGCATCAATTTGTTAATAAAATGATGCACTATCAATTACTCCAAAAGACTGGAAGTAGAGTAAATACTGAAAAGCTTTTATTAACAGTAAAAATGGATCTACGTCCATGCTGTATGTCTGTCCTAGACTGAGAGGAGGAACAGTGACACAATCGCCTTTATTCAGGGGTCTGTGGGAGGAGCCACAGGAGCAGGCAGCAGAGGGCCGTGTCCAGGCATGTCCAGACAGGTAACCCAGTTACAACCTATATACATGGTTTACCACAGGTAAAAAGACCTTGATGGGAGTTGTATATAGATCCCCAAACAATAGTAAGGATGTGTTTACAAATTACAATGGGAGATAGAAAATGCATGCCAAAAGGGCAATGTTACAATAGTCATGGAGGATTTCAATATGCAGGTAGATTCATAAAATCAGGTTGGTGTTGGATTCCAGGAGGGGGTATTTCTAGAGTGCCTGTGAGATGGCTTTTTAGAGCAGTTTGTGGTTAAGCCCACAAGGAGATCAGCTATTCTGGACTGGGTGTTGTGCAATGGTCTGGAATTGATTAGAGCGCTTAAGGTAAAAGAACCCTTAGGGGAAAGTGATCATGATATGATTGAATTCACCTTGAAATTCGAAAAGGAGAAGCTAAAGTCAGATGTATCATTATTACAATGAAATAAAGGGAATTACAGAGGTATGAGAGAGGAGTTGGCCAGAATTTCCAGGTCTAGAACACAAGAGCAGGGATGTGATGCTGAGACTTTATAAGGAACTGGTGAGGCCTCACCTTTAATATTGTGAACGATTTTGGGCTCCTCATCTAAGAGAAGATGTGCTGGCATTGGATGGAGAGAGTTCAGAGGAGGTTCACAAGGATGATTCTGGGAATGAAATGGTTATCATACGAGGAATGTTTGAAAGCTCTGGGTCTGTACTTGCTGAAATGTAGAAGGATGAGGGGGGATCTCATTGAAACCTTTTGAATGTTGAATGGCCTAGACAGAGTTGATGTGGAAAGGATTTTTAACATGGTGGGGGGTCAAGAACAAGAGGTCACAGCCTCAGGGTAAAGGAGAGTTCATTTGAAACAGAGATGTGGAGAAATTGCTTTAGTCAGAGGGTGGTGAATTTATGGAATTTATTACCAGAGGCAGCTGTAGCAGCCAGGTCAGTGAGGGCATTTAAGGCAGAGTTTGATAAGTTCTTGATTGGACATGGCATGTGGAGAAGGCTGAGGAGGGGAAAAAAGATTAGCCATGATCGAATGCCAGAGCAGACTCGATGGACCAGATGGCCTAATTCTGCTCCTATGTCTTACGGTCATTATTGGTCTTATTGATTGGAAAACAACAACAGCAGAGCAGCAATGGCTGGAGTTTCTGGAAGCAATTCAGAAGGCATAAGATATATACATTCCAAAGAGGAAGAAGTATTCTAAAGGCAAGGTGACACAACCACGGCTAACAGGAGAGGTCAAAGCCAACATAAAAGCCAAAGGGAGGGCATATAATAGAGCAAAAATTAGTGCAGAGTTAGAGGAATGGGAAACTTTTAAAATCCACCAGAAGGCAACTAAAATAGTCATTAGGATGGTAAAGATGGAATCCAAAAGCTAGCCAATAATATTAAAGAGGATACCAAAAGTTTCTTCAAATACATAAGGTGTAAATGAGAGGCAAGAGTCGATATTGGACCATTCGAAAACGATGCTGGAGAGATAGTAATGGGGGATGTGGAATAGCAGATGAACCGAATAAGTATTTCGCATCAGTCTTCACTGTGGAAGACACTAGCTGTGTGGTGGCAGTTCCAGGTGTCAGGGGTCATGAAGTGTGTGAAGTTACCATTATTAGAGAGAAGGTTCTTGGGAAACTGAAAGGTCTGAAGGTAGGTAAGTCATTTGGACAAGATGGACTACACCTCAGGGTTCTGAAAGAGGTGGCTGAAGAGATTGTGGAGGCATGGGTAATGATCTTTTAAGAATCAATAGATTCTGGAATGTTTCTATAGACTGGAAAATTGCAAATGTTACTCCACTCTTCAAGAAGGAAGGGAGGCAGAAGAAAGAAAACCGTAAGCCAGTTAATCAATCCTCAATGGTTGGGAAGATGTTGGAGTCGATTATTAAGAATGAAGTCTCAGGGCTCAGGGTACTTGGAGGCATGTGATAAAATAGGCCGTAGTCAGAATGAGTTCCTCTAGAGAAAACATTGTCTGAAAAACCTCCTGGAATTCTTTGAAGAAATAACAAGCAGGATAGACAGAGGAGAATCCGTTGGTGTTGTGTTCTTGAATTTTCAGAAGGCATTTGACAAGGTGCCATACATGAGGCTGCTTAACAAGCAACGAGCCCGTGGTATTGCAGGAAGGATTCTAGCATGGACAAAGCGGTGACTGATTGGCAGGCAGCAAAGAGTCGAAATAAAGAGAGCTTTTCTGGTTGGCTGCTGGTGACTAGTGGTGTCCCACAGGGTCTGTTTGGGACCAATTCTTTTTAAGTTATATGTTAATAGGCTGTATCACTGTCTGGTATTCGGGGAGGGGGGCTACGGCACAGGACCGAAAGAAGCTGCAGAAGGTTGTAAATTTAGTCAGCTCCATCTTCGGTACTAGCCTGCAAAGTACCCGAAGTATTTTAATGGGCGATGTCTCAGAAAGGCAGCGTCCATTATTAAGGACCTCCAGCACCCAGGGCATGCCCTTTTCTCACTGTTACCATCAGGTAGGAGGTACAGAAACCTGAAGGCACACACTCAGCGAATCAGGAACAGCTTCTTCCCCTCTGCCATCTGATTCCTAAATGGACATTAACCCTTGAACACTAGCTACTTTTTGCACGATTTTTAATCTATTGAATATACATATACTGCAATTTATTTATTTATTTTTCTTCTATATTATGTATTGCATTGAACTACTGCTGCTAAGTTAACAAGTTTCATGACACATGCTGGTGATAGTAAACCTGATTCTGATTCTAATTCTGATTAATGGTTTGGATAATGGAATTGATATAAAGTTTGCAGACAATATGAAAAGAGGTGGAGCGGCAGGTCATTTTGAGGAAGTAGAGAGGCTACAGGAAGACTGTTTAGGAGAATGGGCAAATACTGTGTTGGGAAGTGTATGATCATGTATTTGGTGGAAAAACTGAAAGGGTAGACTATTTTCTTAATAGAGAGAAAATACAAAACACTGAGGACATTGGAATCCTTGAATAGGATTCCCTGAAGGTTAATTTGCTGGCTGAGTTCGGTGGTGAGGAAGGCAAATGCGATGTGGTATTCATTTAAAAAGGACTAAAATATAAAGCAAGGATGTAATGTTGAAACTTTATAAAACACTGGTGAGGCCTCACTTGGAGTATTGTGAGCAGTTTTGGGCCCCTTATCTTAGAAAGGATGTGCTGAAACTGGAACACGAGGGAATCTGCGGATGCTGGAAATTCAAACAACATACATCAAAGTTGCTGGTGAATGCAGCAGGCCAGGCAGCATCTCTAGGAAGAGGTACAGTCGACGTTTCAGGCCGAGACCCTTCATCAGGACTAACTGAAGGAAGAGTTAGTAAGAGATTTGAAAGTGGGAGGGGGAGGGGGAGATCTGAAATGATAGGAGAAGACAGGAGGGGGAGGGATGGAGCCAAGAGCTGGACAGGTGATTGGCAAAGGGGATATGAGAGGATCATGGGACAGGAGGCCCAGGGAGAAAGAAAGGGGGAGGGGGGAAGCCCAGAGGATGGGCAAGGGGTATAGTGAGGGGGACAAAGGGAGAAAAAGAAGAGAGAAAAAAATAATAATAATAAATAAATAACGGATGGAGTACGAAGGGGAGGTGGGGCATTAACAGAAGTTTGAGAAGTTAATGTTCATGTCATCAGGTTGGAGGCTACCCAGACGGAATATAAGGTGTTGTTTCTCCAACCTGAGTGTGGCTTCATCTTTACAGTAGAGGAGGCCGTGGGTAGACATATCAGAACGGGAATGGGATGTGGAATTAAAAGGTGTGGTCACTGGGAGATCCTGCTTTCTCTGGAGGACAGAGCATAGGTGTTCAGCGAAACGGTCTCCCAGTCTGCGTTGGGTCTCGCCAATATATAGAAGGCCACATCGGGAGCACCGGACGCAGTATATCACCCCAGCCGACTCACAGGTGAAGTGTCGCCTCACCTGGAAGGACTGTCTGGCACCCTGAATGGTAGTGAGGGAGGAAGTGTAAGGGCATGTGTAGCACTTGTTCCATTTACAAGGAGAAGGGCCAGGAGGGAGATTGGTGGGGAGGGATGGGGGGGACGAATGGACAAGGGAGTCGCGTAGGGAGCGATCCCTGTGGAAAGTGGGGGGGGTAGGGAAAGATGTGCTTAGTGGTGGGATCTCGTTGGAGGTGGAGGAAGTTACGGAGAATAATATGTTGGACCTGGAGGCTGGTGGGGTGGTAGGTGAGGATAAGGGGGACCCTATTCCTAGTGGGGTGGCGGGGGGATGGGGTGAGAGCAGATGTGCGTGAAATGGGAGAGATACGTTTGAGAGCAGAGTTGATGGTGGAAAAAGGGAAGCCCTCTTCTTTAAAAAAGGAGGACATCTCCTTCGTCCTGGAATGAAAAGCCTCATCCTGAGAACAGATGTGGCGGAGACGGAGGAATTGCGAGAAGGGGATGGCATTTTTGCAAGAGACAGGGTGAGAAGAGGAATAGTCCAGATTGCTCCCCTTCCCCTTCTTGCAATTCCTCCATCTCCACTGCATCTGCTCTCAGGATGAGGCTTTTCATTCCAGGACGAAGGAGATGTCCTCCTTTTTTAAAGAAAGGGGCTTCCCTTCCTCCACCATCAACTCTGCTCTCAAACGTATCTCTCCCATTTCACGCACATCTGCTCTCACCCCATCCTCCCGCTACCCCACTAGGAATAGGGTTCCCCTTGTCCTCACCTACCACCCCACCAGCCTCCGGGTCCAACATATAATTCTCCATAACTTCTGCCACCTCCAACAGGATCCCACCATTAAGCACATCTTCCCCTCCCCCCCCCACTTTCTGCAGGGATCGCTCCCTACGCGACTTCCTTGTCCATTCGTCCCCCCCATCCCTTCCCACTGATCTCCCTCCTGGCACTTATCCTTGTAAGCGGAACGTGCTACATATGCCCTTACACTTCCTCCCTTACCACCATTCAGGGCCCCAGACAATCCTTCCAGGTGAGGCGACACTTCACCTGTGAGTCGGCTGGGCTGATATACTGCGTCCGGTGCTCCTGATGCGGCCTTCTATATATTGGCGAGACCCGACGCAGGCTGGGAGACCGTTTCACTGAACACCTACACTCTGTCTGCCAGAGAAAGCAGGATCTCCCAATGGCCACACATTTTAATTCCACGTCCCATTCCCATTCTGATATAGCAGATATTTGTAGTAAGAACAAGGTTGTGATTGTGGGAGATTTTAATTTTTCACACGTAGACTGAGAAGCCCATTCTGCAAAAGGGCTGGATGGTTTGGAGTTTGTAAAATGTGTGCAGGATAGTTTTTTGAAGCAATACATAGAGGTACCAACTAGAGAAGGGGCAGGGTTGGATCTCCTGTTAGGGAATGAGATAGGTCAGGTGACGGATGTTAGGGAGCACTTCAGGTCCAGTGATCACAATACAATTAGTTTCGGTGTAATTATGGAGAAGGATAGGACTGGACCTAGGATTGAGATTTTTGATTGGAGAAAGGCTAACTTTGAGGAGATGCGAAAGGATTTAGAAGGGGTGGATTGGGAAAATTTGTTTTATGGGAACAGAGAAATGGAGGTCATTTAAAGGTGAAATTTTGAGGGTTCGGAATCTTTATGTTCGTGTTAGGTTGAAATGAAAGGTTAAAAGTTTGAGAGAGCCATGGTTTTCAAGAGATATTAGAAACTTGGTTCAGAAAAAGAGAAGGATCTTCAATAAATATAGGCAGCTTGGAGTTAAGGAGGTACTCAAGGAATATAAAGAATGTAAAAAGAATCTTAAGAAAGAAATTAGAAAAGCTAAAAGAAGATACGAGGCTGCTTTGGCAAGTAAGGTGAAAATAAATCTAAAGGGTTTCTATAGTTATGTTAGTGGCAAAAGGATAGTGAGGGATAAAATTGGTTCCTTGGAGAATCAGAGTGGACAGCTATGTGTGGAGCCAAAAGGGATGGGGGAGATTTTGAACAATTTCTTTTCTTCCGTATTCACTAAGGAGAAGGATATTGAATAGTGTAAGGTAAAGGAGACAAGTAGGGTAGTTATGGAAAGTATGACAATCAAAGAAGAGCAAGTACTTGCACTTTTAAGGAATATAAAAGTGGATAGGTCTCCGGGTCCGGACAAGATATTCCCTAGGACTTTGAGGGAAGTTAGTGTAGAAATAACAGGGGCTCTGACAGAAATATTTCAAATGTCATTAGAAATGGGAATGGTGCCGGAAGACTGGTGTATTGCTCATGTGGCTCTATTGTTTAAAAAGGGTTCTAAGAGTAAACCTGGCAATTATCGGCCTGTGAGTTTGACGTCAGTGGTGGGTAAATTGATGGCGCCAGAGAGTAGTGGTGGATAACTGTGTCAGATTAGAGGACGGTGTGTAGCGGTGTGCCTCAGGGATCTGTACTGGGTCCAATGTTGTTTGTCATATATATTAATGATCTGGATGATGGGGTGGCAAATTGGATTAGTAAGTATGCAGATGATACTAAGATAGGTGGTGTTATGGATGATGAGGTAGGTTTTCAAAACTTGCAGAGAGATTTAGGACAGTTAGAAGAGTGGGCTGAAAGATGGCAGATGGACTTTAATGCTGAAAAATACGAGGTGCTACATTTTGGTAGAACTAATCAAAATAGGACATACATGGTAAATGGTGGGGCATTAAAGAATGCTTTAGAACAGAGGGATCTAGGAATAATGGTGCATAGTTCCCTGAAGATGGAATCTCATGTGGATAGGGTGGTGAAGAAAGCTTTTGGTTTCCTGGACTTTATTAATCAGAGCATTGAGTATAGGAGTTGGGATGTAATGTTGACTTTGTATAAGGCATTGGTAAGGCCAAATCTGGAGTATTGTGTACAGTTCTGGTCATCGAATTATAGGAAAGATGTCAATAAAATTGAGAGAATACAGAGGAGGTTTACTAAAATGTTGCCTGGGTTTCATATCCTAAGTTATAGAGAAGGGTTGAACAAGTTAGGTCTTTATTCTTTGGAGCGTAGAAGGTTGAGGGGGGGGGGACTTGATAGAGGTGTTTAAAATTATGAGGGGGATTGACAGAGTTGACGTGGCGAGACTTTTTCCATTGAGAGTGGGGAAGATTCAAACAAGAGGACATGGGTTGAGAAGTGGTTGAGGCAGATTCTATGTTGTCATTTAAAGTTAAATTGGATAGATATATGGACAGGAAAGGAATGGAGGATTATGGGCTGAGTGCAGGTCAGTGGGACTAGGATAGGGTACGGCATGGACTAGAAGGGCCGAGACGGCCTGTTTCCGTGCTGTAATTGTTATATGGTTATATGGTTATATGATATGTCTATCCACGGCCTCCTCTACTGTCAAGATGAAGCCACACTCAGGTTGGAGGAACAACACCTTATATTCCGTCTGGGTAGCCTCCAACCTGATGGCATGAACATTAAATTCTCTAACTTCCGTTAATGCCCCACCTCCCCCTCGTACCCCATCCGTTATTTATATATATATATATATATATATATATATGTATATATATTCTTTTTTTCTCTCTCTCCTTTTTCTCCCTCTGTCCCTCTCACTATACTCCTTGCCCATCCTCTAGACTTCCCCCTCCCCCTTTCTTTCTCCCTAGGCCTCCTGTCCCATGATCCTCTCATATCCCTTTTGCCAATCAACTGTTCAGCTCTTGGCTCCATCCCTCCCCCTCCTGTCTTCTCCTATCATTTCCCTCTCCTCCTCCCACTTTGAAATTTCTTACTCTCTCTTCTTTCAGTTAGTCCTGGTGAAGGGTCTCAGCCTGAAATGTCGACTGTACCTCTTCCTATAGATGCTGCCTGGCCTGCTGCGTTCACCAGCAACTTTTATGTGTGTTGCTGAAACTGGAGAGGGGTTAAAGTAGGTTTACGAAAAAGATTCCACGATTGAATGGCTTGTCATATGAAGAGCATTTGATGGCTCTTGGCCTGTATTCATTCGAATTAAGATGAATGAGGAGTGACCTAATTGAAACCTATTGAATGGTGAAAGGCCTTGATAGAGTGTACGTGGAGAGAATGATTCCTATGGTGGGAGAATCTACGACTAGAGGACACAGCCTCAGAATAGAGGGGCGTCATTATAGAATGGAGATGAGGAGGAATTTCTTTAGCCAGAGAATGGTGACTCTGTGGAATTCTTTGCCACAGGCATCTGTGAAGGCCAAGTCTTTGTGTATATTTAAGGCAGTGGTTGATAGATTCTTGATTGGTCAGGGCATGAAGGGATATGGGGAGAGGCAGGAGATTAGGGCTGAAGAAAATTGGATCAACCATGATGAAATGGTGGAGCAGGTTGCTTGGGCCAAATGTTCTAATTCTGCTCCTATATCTTATGGTTTTATGGAATGATATTAGCGTGGATAGAGCATTGGCTGATTGGCAGGAGGCAAAGAGTGGGAATAAAGAGAGCCATTTCTGGATGGCTGCCTGTGGCTAGTGGTGTTGCACAGGGATCTGTGTTTGGGCTGCTTTTTTAACATTATACGTCAATGATTTGTATGGTATAATTGATAGGTTTGTGGCAATGTTTGAGGATGATACAAAGATAGGTGGAGGAGCAGGTAGTTTTGAGGAAGTAGAGAGGCTAAAGGAAGATTTCGACAGATTAAAAGAATAGACAAAGAAGTGGCAGGTGGAATACAGTGTCAGAAAGTATATGGCCATGCACTTTGGTAGAAGAAATAAAAGTGTAGACTATTTCTAAATGGAGAGAAAATTCAAAAATCTGAGGTGCAAAGGGACTTGGGAGATCTCATGCAGTATTCCCTAGAGTTTA
This sequence comes from Mobula hypostoma, assembly GCF_963921235.1. Taxonomy (NCBI): domain Eukaryota; kingdom Metazoa; phylum Chordata; class Chondrichthyes; order Myliobatiformes; family Myliobatidae; genus Mobula; species Mobula hypostoma. Next base: position 175,360,009 of record NC_086097.1, read on the forward strand.
AGTTGCAGGCTGAGTCGGTGGTGAGGAAGGCAAATGCAATGTTAGCACTTATTTTGAGAGAACTAGAATATAAAGCAAAGGTGTAACGTTGATGCTTTATAAAGCACTAGTGAGGCATCACTTGGAGTATTGCGAGCAGTTTTGGGCCCTTATCTAAGAAAGGATGTACTAACAGTGGCGATGTTTCAAAGGAGGTTCAAGAGAATGATTCTAGAAATGAAAGGGTTACCATAACCATATAACTATATAACAACGACAGCACAGAAACAGGCCATCTCATCTCTTCTAGTCCATGCTGAACTCTTACTCTCACCTAGTCCCACCGATCTGCACTCAGCCCATAACCCTCCATTCCTTTCCTGTCCATATAGCTATCCAATTTAACTTTAAACGACAACATCGAACCTGCCTCTACCACTTCTGCTGGAAGCCCATTCCACACAGCTACCACTCTCTGAGTAAAGAAGTTCCCCCTCATGTTACCCCTAAACTTTTGCCCCCTAACTCTCAACTCATGTCCTCTTGTTTGAATCTCCCCTAATCTCAATGAAAAAAGCCTATCCACGTCAACTCTATCTATCCCCCTCATAATTTTAAATACCTCTATTAAGTCCCCCCTCAACCTTCTACGCTCCAAAGAATAAACATAAAACATAGAATAGTACAGCACAGTACAGGCCCTTTGGCCCACAACGTTGTGCCGACCCTCAAACCCTGCCTCCCATATAAGCCCCCACCTTAGATTCCTCCATATACCTGTCTAGTAGTCTCTTAAACTTCACTAGTGTATCTGCCTCCACCACTGACTCAGGCAGTGCATTCCATGCACCAACCACTCTCTGAGTAAAAAACCTTCCTCTAATATCCCCCTTGAACTTTCCACCCCTTACCTTAAAGCCATGTCCTCTTGTATTGAGCAGTGGTGCCCTGGGGAAGAGGCGCTGGCTATCCCTTCTATATATTCCTCTTATTATCTTGTACACCTCTATCATGTCTCCTCTCATCCTCCTTCTCTCCGAAGAGTAAAGCCCTAGCTCCCTTAATCTCTGATCATAATGCATATCTTCTAAACCAGGCAGCATCCTGGTAAATCTCCTCTGTACCCTTTCCAATGCTTCCACATCCTTCCTATAGTGAGGTGACCAGAACTGGACACAATACTCCAAGTGTGGCCTAACCAGAGTTTTAGAGAGCTGCATCATTACATCGCGTATCTTAAACTCTATCCCTCGACTTATGAAAGCTAACATCCCATAAGCTTTCTTAACTGCCCTATCCACCTGTGAGACAACTTTCAGGGATCTGTGGACATGTACCCCGAGATCCCTCTGCTCCTCCACACTACCAAGTATCCTGCCATTTACTTTGTACTCTGCCTTGGAGTTTGTCCTTCCAAAGTGTACCACCTCACACTTCTCCGGGTTGAACTCCATCTGCCACTTCTCAGTCCACTTCTGCATCCTATCAATGTCTCTCTGCAATCTTTGACAGTCCTCTACACTATCTACAACACCACCAACCTTTGTGTCGTTTTCAAACTTGCCAACCCACCCTTCTACTCCCACATCCAGGTCGTTAATAAAGATCACGAAAAGTAGAGGTCCCAGAACAGATCCTTGTGGGACACCACTAGTCACAATCCTCCAATCTGAATGTACTCCCTCCACCACCACCCTCTGCCTTCTGCAGGCAAGCTAATTCTGAATCCACCTGGCCAAACTTCCCTGGATCCCATGCCTTCTACCTTTCTGAATAAGCCTACCGTGTGGAACCTTGTCAAATGCCTTACTAAAATCCATATAGATCACATCCACTGCACTACCCTCATCTATATGCCTGGTCACCTCCTCAAGGAACTCTATCAGGCTTGTTAGACACGATCTGTCCTTCACAAAGCCATGCTGACTGTCCCTGATCAGACCATGATTCTCTAAATGCCTATAGATCCAACTTGTTCAACCTTTCTCTGTAACTTAGGTGCTGAAACCCAGGTAACATTCTAGTAAATCTTCTCTGTACTCTCTCTATTTTGTCGACATCTTTCCTATAATTTGGTGACCAGAACTGTACACAATACTCCAAATTTGGCCTTACCAATGCCTTGTAGAATTTTAACATTACATCCCAACTCCTATACTCAATGCTCTGATTTATAAAGGCCAGCATACCAAAAGCTTTCTTCACCACACTATCTACATGAGATTTCACCTTCAGGGAACTATGCACCATTATTCCGAGATCCCTCTGTTCTACTGCATTCTTCAATGCCCTACCATTTACCATGTATGTCCTATTTTGATTAGTCCTACCAAAATGTAGCACCTCACATTTATTACCCACAATGCCCCCTATCTTAGTATCATCTGCATACTTACGAATCCAATTTACCACCCCATCATCCAGATCATTAATGTATATGACAAACAACATTGGACCCAGTGCAGATCCCTGAGACACACCGCTAGTCACCGGCCTCCAATCTGACAAACAGTTATCCACCACTACTCACTGGCGTCTCCCATCCAGCCACAGCTGAATCCATTTTACTACTTCAATATTAATACATAACGATTGAACCTTCCTAACTGACCCTCCATGTGGAACCTTGTCAAAGGCCTTACGGAAGTCCAAATAGACAACATCCACCGCTTTACCCTCATCAACTTTCCTAGTAATCGCTTCAAAAAATTCAATAAGATTTGTCAAACATGACCTTCCATGCACAAATCCATGTTGACTGTTCCTAATCAGACCCTGTTTATCCAGATAATTATATATACCATCTCTAAGAATACTTTCCATCAATTTACCCACCACTGACGTCAAACTCACAGGCCGATAATTGCTAGGTTTACTCTTAGAACCCTTTTTAAACAATGGAACAACATGAGCAATATGCCAATTCTCTGGCACCATCCCCGTTTCTGATGATATTTGAAATATTTCTGTCAGATCCCCTGCTATTTCTACACTAAATTCCCTTAAGGTCCTAGGGAATATCCTGTCAGGATCAGGAGACTTATCCACTTTTATATTCCTTAAAAGCGTCAGTACTTCTTCTTCTATAATCATCATAGTTTCCATAACTTCCCTACCTGTTTCCCTTACCTTACACAATTCAATATCCTTCTCCTTAGCGAATACCGAAGAAAAGAAATTGTTCAAAATCTCCCCTGTCTCTTTTGGTTCCATACATAACTGTCCACTCTGATTCTCTAAGGGACTAATTTTATCCCTCACTATCCTTTTGCTATTAATATAACTATAGAAACCCTTTGGATTTATTTTCACCTTACTTGCCAAAGCAGCCTTGTATCTTCTTTTAGCTTTTCTAATTTCTTTCTTAAGATTCTTTTTACATTCTTTATATTCCTCGAGCACCTCATTTACTCCATGCTGCCTATATTTATTGTAGATCTCTCTCCTTTTCCGAACCAAGTTTCCAATATCCCTTGAAAACCATGGCTCTCACAAACTTTTAACCTTTCCTTTCAACCTAACAGGAACATAAAGATTCTGTGCCCTTAAAATTTCACCTTTAAATGACCTCCATTTCTCTATTACATCCTTCCCATAAAACAAATTGTCCCAATCTCCTCCTCATAAATCCTTTCGCATCTCCTCAAAGTTAGCCTTTCTCCAATCAAAAATCTCAACCCTGGGTCCAGACCTATCCTTCTCCATAATTATATCGAAACTAATGGCATTGTGATCACTGGACCTGAAGTGGTCCCCAACACATACCTGTCACCTGACCTATCTCATTTCCTAACAGGCGATTCAACACTGCCCCTTCTCTAGTTGGTACCTCTATGTATTGCTGCAAAAAACTATCCTGCACACATTTTACAAGCTCCAAACCATCCAGCCCTTTTACAGAATGGGCTTCCCAGTCCATGTGTGGGAAAATTAAAATCTCCCACAATCACAACCTTGTGCTTACTACAGATATCTGCTATCTCCTTACAAATTTGCTCCTCCAATTCTTGCTCCCCATTAGGTGGTCTATAATACACCCCTATAAGTGTTACTACACCTTTCCCATTCCTCAATTCCACCCAAATAGCCTCCCTAGACAAGCCCTCTAACCTATCCTGCCAGAGCACCGCTGTAATATTTTCTCTGACAAGCAATGCAACACCTCCCTCTCTTGTCCCTCCAATTCTATCACACCTAAAGCAACGAAATCCAGGAATACTTAGTTGCCAATCACACCCCTCCTGCAACCATGTTTCACTAATAGCTACCACATCATACTTCCAGGTATCAATCCATGCTTTAAGCTCATCCACCTTTCTTATAATATTCCTCGCATTAAAATAAATGCATTTAAGAAATTTTCCACCTCTCACTCTCTGTTTATCACTAACGGTGCAAACAACTTTACTATTTTCTTTTTCTTCCTTCTCCTCTATATCTGTTCCTACACTCTGGTTCCCCTCCCCCTTTGTATGAGGTCTCATTGATGGCTCTGGACCTATACTCACTGGAATTAAGAAGAATGAGGGGAGATCTGATTGATACCTATCGAACGTTAAAAGGCCTTGATAGAGTGAATATGGAGAGGATGTTTCCTATGGTGGGAGAGTCTAAGACCAGAGGACACAGCCTCAGGATATGAGGACATCCGCTTAGAACGGAGTTGAAAAGGAGCAGGGAGTGGTGAATCTGGGGAATTTATTGTCACAGGTAGCTGCGGAGGTCAAATCATTGGGTATATTTAAGGCAGAGGTTGATAGATTCATGGTTAGTCAGGGCATGCAGGGATGCAGGGAGAATGCAGGAGATTGGGGCTGAGAGGGAAATGGATCTGCCATGATGGAATGGTGGAGCAGACTCGCTAGGCCAAATAGCCTAATTCTGCTCCTATATATTATGGTCTTATGGTCTTAAAAGTGATCAATGTGTTGCTCTGCTGAACTGTTGATTAGGGTTGTGATAGTTGCTTCAGGAACGGAGTGGTTGAGGCTGTTTTTGAACCTGATGGCGTGGCACTTCAGTCTTCTGTATCTGCTGCCCAATGGTAGCTGTGAGATGTTTGGATAGCCTGGATGGTGGGAAATTTTGATGATGGAAGTTGCCTTCTTTAGTCAGTGCTTTCTGCAGAATCTACCACCGGTGGGGAAGGATGTTTCACAGGATGTATAGGGCTGAGTCCACTATCCTCTGCAGCTTCTTACGTCCCTGCACATTCATATTTCCATACCAGTCTATGGTATACCAGAGAGAGTACTTACAGCAGTACATCTGTGAGGGTTTGTTAGAGTGTTTGGTGAATAACGAGCCTCCTTGAACTTTTCAGAATGTAAAGACTCTGGTGCCTACTTTGCACTAAAATTGACCATTTTTGTGTTTATTGTATTTCTCTTGTACAAAATTGTATGTAACACCCTGGGAAAGGCTTCACTACTAACATAATGGCCTTTCTGTAGAAGCAGTGCTTGGGTTATGGTTAGAGGTAATGGGTGCTTTGGAATGTGAGTTGGGTCCTTTGTTCAGTGGGAGGTGAAGAGAGAAGACGCTGGAGGGAACTGGTCGTAGGATAAGAACAAAAGAACATAAGAAATCGGAGCAGAGTAGGCCATCTATCCTGTCGAACCTGCTCCGCCATTCAATAAGATCTGGCCATGGACTCATCTCCATGTACCTGCCTTTTCCCCATAACCCTTAATTCCCCAGTTATGCAAAAATTTATCCAACCTTGTCTTAAATATATTTACTGAGGTAGCCTCCACTGTTTCATTGGGCAGAGAATTCCACAGATTCATCACTCTCTGAGAAAAGCAGTTCCTCCTCATCTCCATCCTAAATCTACTCCCCCAGATCTTGAGGCCATGTCCTCTAGTTCTAGTCTCACCTAGCAGTGGAGAAAACTTTCCTGCTTCTATCTTATCTATCCCTCTCATAATTTTATATGTTTCTATAAGATGTCCTCTCATTCTTCTGAATTCCAGCGAGTACAATCCCAGGTGACTCAATCTCTCCTCATAGTTTAACCCCCTCATCTTTGGAATCAACCTGGTGAACCTCCTCTGCACTGCCTCCAAAGCCAGTATATCCTTCCTCGAGTATGGAGACCAGAACTGCACACAGTACTCCAGGTGCGGCCTCACCAGTACCCTGTACAGTTGCAGCATGACCTCCCTGCTCTTAAATTCAATCCCTCTGGCAATGTAGGTCAACATTCCATTTGCCTTCTTGATAGCCTGCTGCACCTGTAAACCAACCTTTTGTGATTCATGCACAACCACTCCCGAGTCCCTCTGTACAGCATCATGCTGCGATTTTTTTACCATTACCACGACCCAGTGGGGAGATCGTGATCCGATGGAGCCAGGTGGCGAGATCGACTGAAGATCGGTGAATTGAGCTCCAACTGGTGCACATTTGACTGTTTAATTTTAATGGGCCCTTTTTGTTTTTTTTTCTTTCTTTTAAGATTCATAAATATAATTCCTTTAACCATATGCAGTGGGCTGTCTGTTATTTCAGGCACTGAGTTGTAACAGGGTAGCATATCACACAGCACCCACACAAACTGGGGTTCAGCAGGTGGGGAGAGTCACCTCAAGCTCACGGCTTTGGCGGGATTGGAGTCAAACTTACGCAGTCAAGGAAACCAGTGGGGTTTCATGTACTTACGTTATAAATAATTTGGTTTTCTAAAGAATGCTGCTTATCTGACCTTATATGCCTGTGATGCTGTTGCAAGTAAGCTTTTTATTGCACCTGTGAAGTCATGTCTTGAGCTTATTAGAATAAACTCGACTTCGATTTTGGTTACAGTCTTCCAAAGTCAACAACGAAACTCTCCGACTTTAGGGAAATTCCCATTTCTTTCTGTCCAGACGTCATGTTGGGTCAGACTTTCTATTCCTGCGAGAATATTCAGGTCTGCTGGGCATGTCCCTCGGCCTTGATATTAACACCCAAAGGTGGCACGGTGTCACAGCAGGTACAGCCACTGTCTCACAGCGCCAGAGGCTCGGGTTCAATCCTGACCTCGGCTGATGTCTATGTGGAGTCTGCACGTTTGCCCTATGATCAAGTGGGTTTCCTCTAGGGGCTCAGGTCTCCACAAATATCCCAAAGATGCCCGGGTTGGTGATTAATTGGCTGCTTTAAATTCCACCCTGCCCCCCTCAGTGTGTGGGTGAGTGATAGACTATGGGAGGGGGGTGGTTGATGGGAGCATAGGGAGAATAATAATGGGATTTGTGTAAATGGTTGTTAGCTGGTCAGTGTGGATTGGTGGGGAGAAGGTCTCGTTTCTGCGCTGTGTGGCTAATTGTCTGTAACGTGTTTCAAAATGCACCCTCCAGCATTTTGTGTGCGTTGTATCAGGTTCAAGAACAGCTTCTTCCCTTCAGCCATTTGATTCTTGAACCAAACAGCAAAACAGTAAAGAACAGGAATTCTGCAGATGCTGGAAATTCAAGCAACACACATCAAAGTTGCTGGTGAACGCAGCAGGCCAGGCAGCATCTCTAGGAAGAGGTGCAGTCGACGTTTCAGGCCGAGACCCTTCGTCAGGACTAACTGAAGGAAGAGTGAGTAAGCAAAACAGTAACTACTGTTACGTACCCCATAACTGGGTTGCCAAACCAGCAGAAATGGATCACTCAGTTGGAGTCTGGATTACTAGAACTAAGAAAGTTTTATTAAAGAAACAAGCAACACAGTACTCTAATCAAAAGGATAATAAAAGCAACAGTTCAGCAATGATAAACATACATGCACACAGAATTAAGATAACAGGATCAATCAAGCTCTATCGTTGTCTAGGGGTAAATGATCAGTTTCAAAGTGACGCAAAGTTCAGTTCAGTTCGCAGTAATCGCTGTCGTGGGAGATGGACAGTGTGGGGGAAGGAGAGAGAGAGCAAAACGAATGAATATTCAAGGCTTCCACACAGACCTTCGCAGTCAGCTTTCGGGCGAGTCCTTTGTGATGTCATCTGAGGTCACCGACCGTGAGCCCTCTGTTTCCAGATACGATCGTTTCTCTGCGGTGAACCTAGCACCCAGGCAAGGGTGGACACACACCAGGTTCCCGCCAATCGTGCCTTTCCACCCTAAGCGTCTATGGCTTGATCCCACGATCAGCCGTCCAAGAACTTCCCACCGACTTGTGAGAGACGCACCGCTTCTTGTTACCTCGGGTGTCATGTGTCTGTTGCCTTAGCGAACCTGTCCCTTTTTATCCCTCTGTTGGGGTATTGCCTGTCCATCACTTCAAACAGTTCGGGGTTCAAAGGGGGAGCCGATCTTGACAGCTCTCCTTCCTTCATTAACATCTCCAAATGCTGCTCCATTGTTTTCCTTATCTCTCTCTCTCCTGAAGACAGGTGGCAGACCAACTGCTGATCCCACCGGTGCCAGCACAGGACAGCTAACATCTTAATCTATGTGTATTCTTGTCACACTACCGAAGGCTGACAACACTACCAGCACTTTGATCAATTGGCACTAAAATGGACCTCTGCATAAATATAAGATAAAACTTTATTCATCCATAAAGAATTTATTGTTGCAAGTTTGTTCTGCCAGAAAATATACTTTAAAATACAAAATGTAAGCAGTGAGGTATGAAGAAGAATCCAAAATGTGCATTAAAAAGTAATTAAGCAAAATACGGACATGACAGTGAAACCACATACTTCTATACTTAAGCAGGAGGAGTTGTAGAGTCTTACAGCCACAGGGAGAAAGGATCTCCTGTGGCGTTCAGTGGTGCACCTCGGTGGAATCAGTCTGTTAGTAAAGGTCTCCTCTGTTTGTCCAGTGTGTTATGGAGGGGGTGAGGGGGATTGTCCAAAACGCTCCATAGCTTCTGCAGTGTCCTCCTTTCAGTCACCACCACCAGGGAATCCATGAGGCGCCTTCGTTTCCTAAGCTCCACCCCGCAACTATATTGGTGTTCCCTCACCAGGGAACACCTCATAAACCGTCTGGGTAGTCTCCAGCCCCTTGGCATGAACATTGAATTCTCCAGCTTCCAGTAATTCCCTCCCCCTCCCTTCCCCCATCCCAGTTTCACTCTGCCTCCTCCCCCAGCTGCCTATCACCTCCCTCATGGTTCCACCTCCTTCTACTACCCATTGTGCTTTCCCCTATTCCTTCTTCACCTTTCCTGCTTATCTCCTCCCTGCCTCCCCTACCCCACCCCTGGATCTTTCCCCTTACTGGTTTTTCACCTGGCACCTACCAGCCTTCTCCTTCCCACCCTCCCCCCACCTTCTTTATAGGGCCCCTGCCCCCTCCCTCTTCAGTCCTACCAAGGGTCTTGGCCCGAAACATTGACTGTTCGTTTCCACAGTCGCTGCCCAACCTGCTGAGTTCCTCTAGCATGTTGCTTTGACCCCAGCATCTGCACAGCATTTTGTGTTAAGGAACCAGTTCCACCCCCAGAACAGAACTAGCCTTCCTTATCGATCTTCTTGGCATCATCTGCTCTCACCCTGCTGCCCCAGCAGACTACAGCGCAGAATTGACTTGTGAATCTGACAATAAACTCGATTTCGCCTTTGACTTTAATGTTACCAAATCCTCAGGCAGTACATTTGAGATTCCAGTCACAATATAGGTGAAAACATTGTCACAATATAGGTGAGGGGTGGAGCTTAGGAAATGATGGCACCTAACGTTAACTCCTTTGTTTGCATCTTTGGAAACAGCTCTATTTCTATCTTTAATATCTCTATTTTTCCCTTTCAGGGTTTTCACATGCCGACTTCGGTTCTTTGTCGGAATGGGACCCTCTCACAGGGTCTCACAACTGGCCGCTATTCGGCATGCCAAGGACGTGGCCTAGAAGACTAGCATGCTTTCAGGGTTCCGGGATTTCGTGACTCTGGAGGCGGGCAGACATGAGGTTAGTGCCTCCGCAGAAAATCGGTGTGTTGTGGGAGACGGAAGATCGAAAGCAGCGAGCTGGCTGCTGACTGTGTGCTCAGAGACCCGAGTTCTTTGGGCACAGAGCTCAGAAAAAGTGATGCAACAGACTTTTAACATGGTAAGTCAGCAGATTGTTTGTTATGTCTCCCCTCTTGATGTGAAATGGGGACATCTCTTTTTCCTTTATTGGGGAGAGAGAGAGCCTGTGGTATGTCGAATTACTGGGTGAATGAGTAGACTTCAGGGTACTGCAAGTCTGAGTCTTTATTGATGCTTTGCTGCACGCTTGAGTGCTCGGTGGGGGGTGCCTATGCTTTTTTTGCTGGTGGGGGAGGGGGGATCGATGCTTTGCTGCTGATTGTGAATGGGAGGGGGAGCTGGGGGGGGCTTTGGGGTTCTAACATTTAACTGTCATTCACTCTTTGGGGCACTCCTCTGTTTTCGTGGATAGTAGCAAAGAAAAAGTATTTCAGGATGTATATTGTATACATTTCTCTGACAATAATTGTACCTTTGAAACCTTTGAAAAAAAACTTCTTCTGATCCCCTCTGAAGTTCTTAATCCTCACCTTAAAAGTGTGCCCTTTGGTCATAGATGCTTCTACCTTGGAGGGAGAATTCAATCTCTCTGTCTCTGCTGTATCTGTGCCCCTCATGACATTATATATCTCTATCAGGCTTCACCTCAACCTCCTCTGCTCCAAGAAGAACCAGCCCAGACCGTCTAACCTCTCCTCCAGACTGACGGAAGATCTGTGGAGTGTCCTCAAACATGGTTGCCTTTGGAAACATATCTCTATATCACATCCTGCACATGATGCTATCCATGTTTTGATCCTAACCAGCAGGTCCACCATGGACACGAGCACTATGTAAGCAAGGATACGTTATTATTCCCCCAACATGTCAATCAATCTGCCTTACCTCAGTACTGCATCTAACCTCCAATAAACTTCCCGTTGGAGTGAAGCTAATCTACAACAGCAAAGGGATTCCATTCAAGCTGCCTCTTCTTCTAAGCAGAAGCAAGCCTTCTCCAACATCAGTCACTCAGGTGCAGGGTGCACTTCGTTGCTGGATTATAAGACTCATGCAAAACTTTGCAAAGCAGTAACAATTAGTGGTTATAAGCTGCTCCCTATAAGCATAAAGCTACTGACATTGAATCATTAACTTACCAAATCCAGTGGGATAGCTGAAACTGCAAAACAGCAGAAACACAGGCAGAGAAACCAGGAAACCATTCTGTCTGATGTACAGTGAATAATGTGCTTCAAGTTTGCATTCGTCTTCCTGTGCTTTAGGACTTTAGCCTCTGAGATGTTGATTTTAATGGGAACTTTGGCACGTTAGCAGGAAGAATACACTAACAAATGAAGATTGCATTTCCCCTTTCAGCTGCTTTCAGGTTTGAATTTGGGAAACCGCCTCGGGTATTTTTTTTTGACGTCACACATGTAATGGCATTTTCAAAGTTGGATACTTCAAATTCCAGTACAGAAGTTTTGAAGAAGCCTTGAGTTAACTACAAATGTTCCTTTATCCTAACTTGAAGTCCTCTCATTTTATCTGCCACTGATCCAGGGAAGAGTTTCCCCCCGTCTATTCTATCTATCCCCATCGTAATTTTTTCTGTATATCTCAGCTATGACCCCTCCTAACCTCCTCTGTACTGAGGAGAAGAGTATCAGCCTATGCAGTCTGTCCTTATAGCCCAAGCTTTGCAGTCCAGCAACATTGTTGTGAATCTTTGCTGCACCCTCTCTAGCTTAATCACATTCTTCCTACAGCTAGGTAACCAGAACTGCTCACACTCCACATAACCAATGAACAATGTGTATGAAGTCCCAGCTCTGTGTCTTTGCTGATGAAGTAATGCCTTCTTGACCACTCCTGATGAAGTGTCTTGGCCAGAAACGTCGGCTGTTTATTCTTCTCCTTAAATGCTGCCTGACTTGCTGAGACTGTCCATCATTTGTGTGAGTTACTCCAGATCTCCAGCATCTGCAATCTCTTATGTTCACACTCTGTCTACTTATGTCATCTCTTTCAGTGAACTGTGTACTTGTATCTCTTGGCCTTGCTGTTGAGTAATGCTCCCCAGGGTCCGGCCATTCACTGTGCAAGACCAGTCCTGGTTTCAGTCAAGTCAGGTCAGCTCAAGTCTATTGTCATTCAACTCTGTACATGCATAATATCTCGTCAAACGAGACACATAATAATAGAATACAGAACACATAATAACTTATGGATGAAATCTGCAGATGAATCGCACATAAATAAACAACTGAAGTGCATAAGTTAGGTATTGTAAGGTACGGAACAGATTAACCAGTGACACAATGCGGCCAGGAGTTCAGAAGCCTAATGGCCTGGGAGAAGAAACTGTTTCTCATCCTGACCGTTCTTGTTTTTATGCATCATCGTCTCCTGCCTGATGACAGAAAGTCAAAGAAGATGCTGGATGGATGGATCCTTAATAATACTAAGGACCCTGCATATGCCGCGCTCCTGTTAAAATGTCCCCGATGGATGGTGTGGAGACCATGATGATCCTCTCAGCTGTTCCCACTGTAGGGACTCCGGTCTGATGCTCTGCTGCTCCCATACCAGATGGAGATGCAACTTGTCACGATGCTATCTATGGTGCTCCTGTAAAATGCAGTTAAGATAGTGGGGTGGGGCGGTGTGGGGGCTTGAGGCCACTTGGTAACATGAGGCACAGACTCATTGGGATGAAAGAGCCTGTTATTGTGCTGCATCTCTAAATAAAAGTAAAATAAAATAAATGAGGCATAAATAATGTGTAGTTTGTTGCTCTAGATTCCAACAGCTGCAGTCTCTTCTGTCTCCACCTTAATCAGAGCGGCTTGCTGGTGAATAATGGACAAGCCAGTTGCTCAAGTGTGTCCAATGGAAATACATCTCATCTGCAGTGATTACAACTTATGGTCCATCCAATGTCCAAACACAAGGATCCAATTAATGAATGTGCTATCTCTGAAGCTTTGAAACAGCACATACCTGAAGCCAGGTATGTGTTTAATTGCTGAACGCATGAAAGACTATTTGCATTAGACCTTAAATACATTTTCATTCAATTCATAGAAATGAAGGAGCTATGCTTGGGAGTAGATGTGTTTTCCAGGTACTGCATTTAAAAAATCTCAAGACAAATCAAAATCAGCCCAAATGATTTCAGCTGAACATTAGCAATAAAATTAAACTTGTGCAGTAAAACCTTGCACTTACGAAGCAGTTTTAGTGCAGTAGAGTCCCCATTGACCTATCTATTAGGTACAGTAAAGTAGGTAGAATAGAACAGAAGAAATGGATTAGAATCCAGACTGGTTGCACCATGGTCTGGTTTGGGAACTCCAAGGCAAAGGAATGCAGGAGACTTCACAAAAGTGGTGAACTCAGCCAATCCCATTACAGGTACAGATCTTCCCCCCATTGAGCAACCTACGAGAGGTGATGGCTCAGGAAAGTGATATCCATCAAGCACTGCCACCACCCACTGCTATTGAGGTGTAACAGGCAAGGCAATGGGAGGGCAAGCATTTCTACAGATTGGGGTAACTGGGAATAAAGCTTTGAAACTTTAGAGAGGGTGAAATTTGGAAATCTACCACAAGAAAAATAGAGTCAGAGAGCAACACAATGTGGATACAGGCACTTCGACCCACAGAGTCCATGCCGACTACAGTGTCACTCAGCGAGTCCCAATTCATGCATTCGGCCCATATCCCACAAAACTCCGGCTGTACGTGTACTTCTGAAATGAAACCATTGTACCTGTATCGACCACTTCTTCCAGCAGCTTGTTCCATATAATGACCACCCTCTGTCTGAAAAAGGCTGCCCCGTAGGTCCCTTTTAAATCTTTCTGCTCTCACCCCAAATCCATCCCCATGATTTTGGACTTCCCTATCCTGGGGAAAAGGCTGTTACCTGATCTACACCCATCAATTTTAAATAATTCTATAAAAACACGTGTCATCCCCTCTATTCCAAGAAATAAAATTTAGTGTGGTCAACTTCTCCCTGTAATTCAGGATCTTGATACCTGACAACATCCTCGTAAATCTTCTCTGCACTCTTTCCAGTTTAACCATGTCTTTTCCATGGTAGGGTGACCAAAACTAATGCTAGGTTCAGTTTTAATCTGGTGCCAGTAATAGATGTTCAGCAGAAGGTAGGAGCTACTGCACCATGCACAAAACGCAGGAGGAGCTCAGCGGGTCATGCAGCATCTATGGAATCGATGAAACAGTCAATGTTTCGGACCGAGACCCTTATTCAGCTACTGTATGACAATTCGGTCAACCTTCAACCCTGGGTCTCAACATGGCAGAACAGGCTAAAGGAAATAACTTCTTCCACTTTCCAATGCATTTTCTTGGATGGTATCAGACCAACAGTACCCAGCCACAGAAGTAAAAGTTAAAGGTCCATTTAGGAGCAAGAGGGCACAACAATATAACAGCCAATAGAACCAGGAAGTTACAAGGAAGGTTGATACAGGGAGAAGGCGTTTGACAAAGCCCTGTGTGGGAAGCAGGTCCAGAAGACCGAAGTACTTGGCAGTCAGGATGAAACTGTCAACTGGATTCAACATTGGCTTGGTGGAAGAAGCCAGACAGTGGTAACAGATAGTTGCCTCTCTGATTCGAAACCTGTAACTATTGGTGTGCAGCAGGGATTGGTGCTGGGTCTGTTGTAGTTGTTTATCCTATAATAATGAAATAAACTGGATGGCACCAAGACTGGGGGCATAGTGGACAGTAATGAAATCTATCAGAGCTTGCAGCATGATCTGGACCAGCTGGATATATGGCCTAGAAAATGGCAGATGGAATTTAATGGCGACAAGTGTCAAGTGGCACTTTGGGAGGACAGACCAGGGTAGGACCTACAGAGAGCAGGAGGGCACTGAGATGTGGAGTAGAACACCTCAGTGCCCAGGCAAGTGGACAAATCTGGAACAAACAGATGGAAACGTGGGGAGAATGAAAATTGGATTGATGCAGGATGAGTGTAAATTGGTGGATGATGACTGGCCCAAACTCACTGGGCTGAAGGTCCTGTTTCTGTATTTTGTGATTCTAGGTGTCTATGAAAATGAAGGTACAAGCAGAGAACTCGGAGGCTAGAATCTTAGAATCAGAGTTCAGGTCCTTCAACTCAGCTTATCCATCCTAGTCATCAGCCATCCATCCTAATCACACATCAATCAATTTTTCTACCCTCCTCACATGCTCACTGAGAGCCTTTTTGCAAAGCTTCCTTCTGGCTCCAAGTCATACTACACTACATTTCTGACTGGTTCAGGAAACAGAACCATACTGGGACAGATTTCACTGTACAGTAAATTCTCCATCACAGAACATATATATGCTCTGAAGATGGACAACTGTCTTCTCTTGTAAAAACTGTATAATTTATGTTTAATTTTTTTTATTGTAAGTTGTGGTTATATGATGCTGCTACAAGTAGTTTTTTTTAATTACAGCAGTGCATATGTCGGTGAAATGGAGGGGAAAATCAGTCTCAAACCTAGAACGTTACTGTCCTTTAATTCTCCACTGAATCCCACTTATATCACCAACATATCAGAATGACCAAAACTGCAAGTAGATCGAGACATGTCAGATTCCAGTCACTTCTGCACCACTGTCTAGTTCCTCTTCCATGTGCAACTGAAAATCACAGCAAAGGATGTCTAAGCCAGCTCTGTGAGACAATACAATCAGTCGCACGTCCCCAGTGATGAGACAAATGATGTTGAGTGAAATTATCCCTCTGACGCGAGAGCTGATGGTTGAGGGGTAATATCTGTTCCTGAACCTGTGAAGTGGGACCTGATGCTCCTGTACCTTCTTACTGAAGAGAGCATTGCCTGGGCGGTGGGGGTCACGGATGAAAAGATGTTGCTTTCCTGTGACAGCACTGTGTTAACACACTCAATGGTGGGGAGAGCTTTTCCCATGATGGACGAGGCCATATCCACTACTTTTTGTGGGATATAAAGGAGTATAGAACATAGAATAGTACAGCACAGTACAGGCCCTTTGGCCCACAATGTTGTGCCGATCCCCAAACCCTGCCTCCCATATAACTCTCCACCTTAAATTCCTCCATATACCTGTCTAGTAGTCTCTTAAATTACACTAGTGTGTCTGCCTCTACCACTGACTCAGGCAGTGAATTCCACGCACCAACCACTCTCTGAGTAAAAAACCTTCCTCTAATATCCCCCTTGAACTTCCCACCCCTTACCTTAAAGCCATGTCCTCTTGTATTGAGCAGTGGTGCCCTGGGAAAGAGATGCTGGCTGTCCACTCTATCTATTCCTCTTAATATCTTGTATACCTCTATCATGTCTCCTCTCATCCTCCTTCTTTCCAAAGAGTAAAGCTCTAGCTCCCTTAATCTCTGATCATAATGCATACTCTTTAAACCGGGCAGCATCTTGGTAAATCTCCTCTGTATCCTTTCCAATGCTTCCACATCCTTCCTATAGTGAGGCGACCAGAACTGGACACAGTACTCCAAGTGTGGCCTAACCAGAGTTTTATAGAGCTGCATCATTACCTCGCAACTCTTAAACTCTATCCCTTGACTTATGAAAGCTAACACCCCATAAGCTTTCTGTGAGGCAACTTTCAGGGATCTGTGGACATATACCCCCAGATCCCTCTGCTCCTCCACACTACCAAGTATCCTACCACTTACTTCGTACTCTGCCTTGGAGTTTGCCCTTCCAAAATGTACCACCTCATACTTCTCCGGGTTGAACTCCATCTGCCACTTCTCAGCCCACTTCTGCATCCTATCAATGTCCCTCTGCAATCTTCGACAATCCACTACACTATCTACAACACCACCAACCTTTGTGTCGTCTGCAAACTCGCCAACCCACCCTTCTACCCCCACATCCAGGTTGTTAATAAAAATCACGAAAAGTAAAGGTCCCAGAACAGATCCTTGTGGGACACCACTAGTCACAATCCTCCAATCTGAATGTACTCCCTCCACACGACCCTCTGCTTTCTGCAGGTGAGCCAATTCTGAATCCACCTGGCCAAACTTCCCTGGATCCCATGCCTTCCGACTTTCTGAATAAGCCTACCGTGTGGAACCTTGTCAAATGCCTTACTAAAATCCATGTAGGTCACATCCACTGCACTACGCTCATCTATATGCCTGATCACCTCCTCAAAGAACTCTATCAGGCTTGTTAGACACGATCTGCCCTTCACAAAGCCATGCTGATTGTCCCTGATCAAACCATAATTCTCTAAATGCCCATAGATCCTATCTCTAAGAATCTTTTTCAACAGCTTTCCCACTACAGACATAAGGCTCACTGGTCTATAATTACCCAGACTATCCCTACTACCTTTTTTGAACAAGGGGACAATATTTGCTTCTCTCCAATCCTCCGGTGCTATTCCCATGGACAATAAGGACATAAAGATTCTAGCCAGAGGCTCAGCAATCTCTTCCCTTGCCTCGTGAAGCAACCTGGGGAATATTCCGTCAGGCCCCGGGGGCTTATCCGCCCTTCGTCTGCATGACAGCAATATCACCTGGCCTACATATCAGAGTTCACAATTGATATACAACAGATCAAGGGGAAAAATAATGCCGTGGCCGATTGCCTCTCATGGCTAGCCGTTGAGGCCATACACTTCGGGGTTGACTATGCTGGTATGGCAGCTGACCAAGTTACTGACCCAGAGGCCCAGGTTTACCGAACAGCAGTCATGGGCCTGCAGATGGCTGACATTAAGTTCGGGGAAGCTGGGATCACCGACAGTCCAATGGCCTAGCGAGCAGATTCGCCGCTCCATAAAGGCTGCTCTGAGGGCTTCCCTGATGCATGATGTTGGCACGATCGCCTCCTGTGGGTCCTGCTGGGGCTCAGAACAGCTCCAGAAGAGGACCTGCAGTTGTCCACGGCTGAATTGGCATACAGGCAGCTGTTGCTAGTGCCAGGTGATTCCTGATGCCACGACTGCTCAGTTAGCCTCTCAACAGCGTTTCACCCTCCTCAGTGAATTTAATTCCTTTGCACCTCTTCTGACCTCCCATCATGGCGTTCTGCTCTCTTGGGTTCCTGTTGACCTACATTCAGCCTTGTTTGTTTTCGTCCGCTATGACCCACACCAGCATCCCCTTAGGGCCCCTTACGGTGGCCTGGTCCGCATTCTGGAACAGAAAGAAAAGACTTTTATGATAGATAAAGGCGTAAATCTGAACGTATGAGTATTTTGGTAGATCGCCTTAAATAGGCCCACCAAGGTTTGGAGGATTCTGCTACCTTGCCCCTGCCGTCACCATGAGTCACCATGACCATGAGCGTGTCAACACACCTCTGGATGGGCCAGAGGCCTTGATGCTCCTCCGCCCACGGAACACAGGACCCGAGCTGGCTGGCTCGTCCAAGCTCCGGACAGACTCACAATGCCAGTTTTAGTGAACTCTGGGGGCGGGGAGTGTGTAGGGTAATGTAATTGGTGGAAACGTACATAATTCACAACCACCAACATTGAGTTGGGGTTCACTTTAAGAGCATGGTCTGACATGATGACGCAATTACATAAAGTACTTCTAGTGTGCTTTGTGTTCGTTTTTTTTTATTTGGGAGTTCAGTAAATGAGTTGTTACAGTTTTCTTAAAAACTGCAGAAAACTTCTACAGAACTGAAGAAGTGGGAAAACAATTCTGTTTTGAGCTACAGAGAGAACGAGGGATGTCTGTGATAAGGTGGATACCAAGGTTGTCTAGGTGATACAACTAACTGGCTTTGGGGTTCTCAGTGAATGAATGATGTTGATAATGTGGTCTCTACACTGGAGAATGGTTTTACACAGCTTGAGCTGGAATTCCTGAAAGAGGACACAAACTTAATTGTAAATTATAAGGGGGAATTGTATAAATTTCTAATTATGAAAAAAGGAGGGGTGTAAGGAAAGAGGAGAGGAATGGGATAATTGAAAGAGCTTTATTAAAGATCCAGCCCAGCAAAATGAACCCTCCACTCATCACTGGCTGCATATCCCCAGTATAAAAGCCACTTTTTTATCTTTTTATGTCATTCTGCAGTGAACATTTGCAGTCAAAATGGGCCACTCCTTTTCCTGTTAAACATATGAGGTGCTCTCACTAAACCTGTTTGCCTTTAAGTCTTCTCTAACTCGTTTGCCCAAGTGCAGTTGGACCCTTCTGTGCCAATCTCAAACACCCCTATCTCCTTGACTGATCCACCTAATCATTACTAAAGAGCTGACAATCATTAACCTCTATTAACTCATTGTAAGTCCCTGCTGAAATTTGGAAAGCCATTTCTGATTAAAGTTCATATGCATTTGCTTTGGTAATGCTTCTCCACAAACACAAACAGATAAGCAAAAATGCTGAACTGACATTTAAAATACTGCTTACAAAAGAAAGGGTTGAAATTGTCCTCAGTTATTACAGATCAATTTAGAATTACCATAGAGGAAGAAACTTCATAAAACTACTGATGCTGAAAATCTGAATGATTTAGCAAGTCAGGCAGCATCTGAGGAAACAGTGGAAAAGTTAACATTGCATATAGAAGACCCTTCAGTAGAACCGTGAAAGACAGAGAACAAGTTTGTTTAAGTTGCAGAGGAAGTGGGGTAGGGTTGGATGGAACAAAGGAAATGTCTGTGACATGTTGAGGTCTGGCTGTTGGAGAAATAAGTTCCAGGGTTATCCAACCAATGGGTTAATGGGGCAATGCTTTCCTGTCGATTTAGACAAGAATATTCACTGGCTCAGATCATAGAATTGAAACAATGCAGATTAACCCATTGAGTACAGAATATTTTATGTAATTTTTGCATTTATTTAGGGCCCAATATAAGTTTCTATTTTCAGTTTTATATACAAGAGAACTTCTGAAGCTGATTGCATTATGCTGGCATTATTGAGTACATCTCATACCAGTAATGATCACTATATCGATAAGGTAATCCTAAAGTAGAACAGTAACTGCTGGTGAACACTCAGCAAGTTGAGCAGCATCTGTCGAGAGAGAAACAGAGTTGACACGACTGGCCATAGGCCATTCCTCACAATGGGAGAGTGAGAAGACAAGTATGTTTCAGTATTCACAGTGAGAGGGACTGTGATGTTTGTTTCAGTATTCACAGTGAGAGGGGCTGTGATGTTTCAGTATTCACAGTGAGAGGGATTTTGATGTTCGTTTCAGTATTCACAGTGAGAGGGGCTGTGATGTTTCAGTATTCACAGTGAGAGGGACTGTGATGTTTCAGTATTCACAGTGAGAGGGACTGTGATGTTTGTTTCAGTATTCACAGTGAGAGGGGCTGTGATGTTTCAGTATTCACAGTGAGAGGGATTTTGATGTTCGTTTCAGTATTCACAGTGAGAGGGGCTGTGATGTTTCAGTATTCACAGTGAGAGGGACTGTGATGTTTCAGTATTCACAGTGAGAGGGACTGTGATGTTTCAGTATTCACAGTGAGAGGGATGGTGATATTTGCTTCAGTGTTCACAGTGAGAGGGACTGTGATGTTTGTTTCAGTATTCACAGTGAGAGGACGTGTGATGTTTGTTTCAGCATTCACAGTGAGAGGGCGTGTGATATGTGTTTCAGCATTCACAGTGAGAGGGCGTGTGATGTGTGTTTCAGCATTCACAGTGAGAGGGCGTGTGATGTTCGTTCAGTATTCACAGTGAGAGGGATGATGATGTTTGTATCAGTACACACAGTGAGATGGACTGTGATGTTTGTTGCAGTATTCACACTGAGAGGAACTGTGATATTTCAGTTTTCACAGTGAAAGGGATTGTGAAGTTCTTTCAGTATTTACAGTGAGATGGACTGTGATGTTTCAGTATTCACAGTGATCGCGACTGTAATGTTTGATTCAGTATTCACAGTGAGAGGGATTTTGATGTTTGTTTCAGTATTCACAGTGAGAGGGACCGTGATGTTGCAGTATTCACAGTGAGAGGGATTTTGATGTTTGATTCAGTATTCACAGTGAGAGGGGCTGTGATGTTTCAGTATTCACAGTGAGAGGGATTTTGATGTTTGTTTCAGTATTCACAATGAGAGGGGCTGTGATGTTTCAGTATTCACAGTGAGAGGGATGGTGATATTTGCTTCAGTATTCACAGTGAGAGGGATTGTGATGTCTCAGTATTGACAGTGAGAGGCATCCAATCAACTTTCCCAACATTGATTGGAACTTTAGTGCACAAGGCTTGGATGGTGTGAAATTTGTTAGGTGTATCCAAGAAGGATTCTTGACACAAGATATAGATAGCCAGCATGAGAAGAGGCTATATTAGATTTAGTGCTGGACAAAGAACCAGGTCAGGTGTCCAATCTCTCAGTGGGTGAGCATTTTGGAGACAGACTCCCTGACCCTTACTATAAACTTAGAGAAGGATAGGGGTATACAGTAAGCGAAAGTTTTACATTGGGGGAGAGGAAACAAAATCCTATTAGGAAGAAACTGGGGAATATAAATTAGGTATTCATCTACTGAGGGAAATACACATCAGGAATGTGTAGGTTGTGTAGGGAGCACATGCGAGGTGTTATGGATAGGTTTGTCCCATTAAAAAGCCTATCAATAACAAACCACCACAGGGCAGGATGGTGGAGTGAAGGATCCATGGTTGACAAGAGATGTGGAACATCTAGCTGAGATGAGGAAAAAAGCATGCTTAACTTTTACCAAACAGGGATGACACAGGGCTCTAGAAGGGGTACAAGGTAACCAGGAAGGAGCTGAAAAATGGACCTAGGAGACCTAGGAGATGGCCAGGGTAGGTGTTGGCAAGCAGGATTGAGGAAAACCTATATGTGAAGAAAAGCAAGATGGTTATTGTGAGGGTAGGTCCAATCAGCGATCGAAGAGGAAATAGGTGTCTGGAATTAGAGAATTTATTTACAGTAAGAGGGATCTCATCGCTTGCTTCAGTATTCACAGTGAGAGGGCCTGTGATGTTTGTTTCAGTATTCACAGTGAGAGGGCCTGTGATGTTTGTTTCAGTATCCGCAGTGAGAGAGATGGTGATATTTGTATCAGTATCCACAGTGAGAGGGATGGTGATGTTTGTATCAGTACACACAGTGAGATAGACTGTGATGTTTGTTTCAGTATTCACAGTGAGAGGGCCTGTGATGTTTGTTTCAGTATTCACAGTGAGAGGGCCTGTGATGTTTGTTTCAGTATTCACAGTGAGAGGGCCTGTGATGTTTGTTTCAGTATCCGCAGTGAGAGAGATGGTGATATTTGTATCAGTATCCACAGTGAGAGGGATGGTGATGTTTGTATCAGTACACACAGTGAGATAGACTGTGATGTTTGTTTCAGTATTCACAGTGAGAGGGCCTGTGATGTTTGTTTCAGTATTCACAGTGAGAGGGCCTGTGATGTTTGTTTCAGTATTCACAGTGAGAGAGCCTGTGATGTTTGTTTCAGTATTCACAGTGAAAGGGACTCTGATGTTTGTTTCAGTACTCAGAGTGAGAGGGTCTGTGATGTTTGTTTCAGTATTCACAGTGAGAGAGATTGTGATGTTTCTATCAGTATTCACAGTGAGAGGGACTGTGATGTTTGATTCAGTATTCACAGTGATCGGGACTGAGATGTTTGATTCAGTATTCACAGTGAGAGGGACTGTGATTTTGCAATCTGTATTCAGAGTGAGAGGGACTGTGATGTTTGATTCAGTGTTCACAGTGAGAGGGACGGTGATGTTTGTTTCTGTATTCAGAGTGAGATGGACTGTGATGTTTGTTTCCGTATTCACAGTGAGACGGATTCTGATGTTTGTTTTAGTATTCACAGTGTCAGGAACATTGATGTTTCTGTATTCAGAGTGAGAGGGACTGTGATGTTTGTTTCAGTATTCACAGTGAGAGGGATTCTGATGTTTGTTTTAGTATTCACAGGGTCAGGAACATTGATGTTTCTGTATTCAGAGTGAGAGGGACTGTGATGTTTGTTTCAGTATTCACAGTGAGAGGGATTCTGATGTTTGTTTTAGTATTCACAGTGAGAGGGACTGTGATGTTTGTTTCAGTATTCACAGTGAGAGGGACTGTGATGTTTCAGTATCCACGGAGAGAGGGACAGTGATACTTGCTTCAGTATTCACAGTGTGAGGGACTGTGATGTTTGTTTCTGTATTCACAGTGAGATGGACTGAGATTTTTGTTTCAGTATTCACGTTGAGAGGGACCCTGATGTTTCAGTATTCATAGTGAGATGGTCTGTGATATTTCAGTATTCTCTGTTAGAGGGATTGTGATGCTTGTTTCAGTATTCACACTGAGAGGGAATGTGATGTTTCAGTTTTCACAGTGAGAGTGACGGTGATGTATGTTTCTGTATCCACAGTGAGAGGGACTGTGAATTTTGTTTCAGTATTTACAGAGAGATGGACTGTGATGTTTCAGTATTCATAGTGAGAGGGACTGTGCTGTTTGTTTCAGTACTCACAGTGAGATGGACTCTGATGTTTGTTTCAGTACTCAGAGTGAGAGGGATTGTGATGTTCGTTTCAGTTTTCACAGTGTGAGGGCCTGTCAAGTTGGCTGCAGTATTCACAGTGAGAGAGATTGAGATTTTTCTATCAGTATTCACAGTGAGATGGATAGTAATATTTGTTACAGTGTTCACTGTGAGAGGAACTGTGATGTTTCAGTATTCAGAGTGAGAGGGACTGTGCTGTTTGTTTCAGTACTCACAATGAGAGGGACTCTGATATTTGTTTCAGTACTCAAAGTGAGAGGGAGTGTGATGTTTGTTTCAGTATTCACAGTGAGAGGGACTGTGATGTTTCAGTTTTCACAGTGAGAGGGATTGCGATGTTTCAGTATTCACTGTGAGAGGGACTGTGAGGTTTGTTTCAGTATTCACTCTGAGAGGAACTGTGTTGTTTCAGTTTTCACAGTGAAAGGGATTGTGAAGTTCATTTCAGTATTTACAGTGAGATGGACTGTGATGTTTCAGTATTCACAGTGATCGCGACTTTGGTGTTTGATTCCGTATTCACAGTGAGAGAGACCATGATGTTTGTTTCTGTATTCATAGTGAGATGAACTGTGATGTTTGTATCAGTATTCGCAGTGAGAGGGACTGTAATGCTTGTTTCAGTATTCACACTGAGAGGGACTGTGATGATTCAGTTTTCACAGTGAGAGGAACGGTGATGTTTGTTTCTGTATCCACAGTTAGAGGGACTGTGAAGATTGTTTCAGTATTTACATTGAGAGGGGCTGTGATGTTTCAGAATTCATAGTGAGAGGGACTGTGCTGTTTGTTTCAGTACTCACAGTGAGAGGGACTCTGATGTTTGTTTCAGTACTCAGAGTGAGAGGGATTGTGATGTTCGTTTCAGTTTTCACAGTGCGAGGGCCTGTCAAGTTTGCTGCAGTATTCACAGTGAGAGAGATTGTGATGTTTCTTTCAGTATTCATGGTGAGAGGGACTCTGATGTTTGATTCAGTATTCACAGTGAGAGGGATTGTTAGGTTTTTTTCAGTGTTCACAGTGTGATGGATAGTAATAGTTGTTTCAGTATTCACTGTGAGAGGAACTGTTATGTTTCAGTATTCAGTGTGAGAGGGACTGATGTTTGTTTCAGTATCCACAGTGAGAGGGATGGTGATGTTTGTATCAGTACACACAGTGAGATGGACTGTGATGTTTGTATCAGTATTCGCAGTGAGAGGAACTGTGATGTTTCAGTTTTCACAGTGAAAGGGATTGTGAAATTCCTTTCAGTATTTACAGTGAAATGGACTGTGATGTTTCAGTATTCACAGTGAGAGGGATTGTGATGTTTAAGTATTCACAGTGAGAGGGACTGTGAAGTTTGTTTCAGTATTCACAGTGATCGCGACTGTGATGTTTGATTCAGTATTCACATTGAGAGGGACTATGATTTTGCAATCTGTATTCACAGTGAGAGGGACTGTGATGTTTAATTCAGTATTCACAGTGACAGGGATTGTGATGTTTATTTCAGTATTCACAGTGAGAGAGATTGTGATGTTTCTATCAGTATTCACAGTGAGAGGGACTGCGATGTTTGTTTCAGTATTCACAGTGAGGGAGATTGTGATGTTTCTATCAGTATTCACAGTGAGAGGGACTGTGATGTTTGATTCAGTATTCACAGTGATTGGGATTGTGATGTTTGTTTCAGTATTCACAGTGAGGGGGACTGTGATTTTGCAATCTGTATTCACAGTGAGAGGGACTGTGATGTTTAATTCAGTGTTCACAGTGAGAGGGACCGTGATGTTTGTTTCTGTATTCATAGTGAGATGGTCTGTGATGTTTGTTTCCGTATTGACAGTGAGAGGGATTCTGATGTTTGTTTTAGTATTCACAGTGACAGGAACATTGATGTTTCTGTATTCACCGTGAGAGGGACTGTGATGTTTGTTTCAGTATCCACAGTGAGAGGGACGGTGATGTTTGTTTCAGTATTCACAGTGAGATGGACTGTGATTTTTGTTTCAGTATTCACAGTGAGAGGGACATTCATCTTTGTTTCAGTATTCATGTTGAGAGGGACCGTGATGTTTCAGTATTCATAGTGAGATGGTCTGTGATGTTTCACTATTCTCTGTGAGAGGGATTGTGATGTTTGTTTCAGTATTCACACTGAGAGGTACTGTGATGTTCGTTTCAGTATTCACAGTGAGATGGACTGTGATTTTTGTTTCAGTATGCACAGTGAGAGGGACGGTGATGTTCTTTCAGTATTCACACTGAGAGGGACCGTGATATTTCAGTATTCATAGTGAGATGGTCTGTGATGTTTCAGTATTCTCTGTTAGAGGGACTGTGATGCTCGTTTCAGTTTTCACACTGAGAGGGAATGTGATGTTTCAGTTTTCACACTGAGAGGGAATGTGATGTTTCAGTTTTCACAGTGAGAGGGACGGTGATGTTTGTTTCTGAATCCACAGTGAGAAGGACTGTGAAGTTTGTTTCAGTATTTACAGTAAGATGGACTGTGATGTTTCAGTATTCATAGTGAGAGGGTCTGTGCTGTTTGTTTCAGTACTCACAGTGAGAGGGACTCTGATGTTTGTTTCAGTACTCAGAGTGAGAGGGATTGTGATGTTCGTTTCAGTATTCACAGTGCGAGGTCCTGTCAAGTTTGCTGCAGTATTCACAGTGTGAGAGATTGTGATGTTTCTTTTAGTATTCACGGTGAGATGGACTTTGATGTTTGTTTCAGTATTCACATTGAGATGGATAGTAATATTTGTTTCAGTATTCACAGTGAGAGGAACTGTGATGTTTTAGTACTCAGAGTGAGAGGGAATGTGATGTTTGTTTCTTTATTCACAGTTAGAAGGACGGTGATGCTTGTTTCAGTATTCACATTGAGATGTACTGTCATGTTTTTTGCAGTATGCACAGTGACTGGAACTCTGATGTTTCAGTATTCACCTTCAGAGGGACTGTGAGGTCATTTTTCTCGGTGGTTGATAGGGATAGGACTGCGCAAGCGCCTGCAAGTCACTCCGTGAGTCAGCGTGAGTATTTAAAAGAGAGCAGTTTGACTGAGCGGGCGACGTTGTACTGGGCAACTGAGTAGAGGGAGACAGAGTAGGAAGGCTTTGGCGAGCAGAGGCTGAGGATGAGCTTCATTCCAAGTGAGGACCACTCAAGAGTCTTCAGCGAGGAGGTTGAGGGAAGAGACTACGCCACAGTAGGAGACGGTGAAAAGTGGTGAAGAGATGACCGCTAGGCTGATCCAGTGTACTGCGTGCATGATGTGGGAAGTCAGGGACACTGATAGTTCCTCTGGATCCTACACCTGTGGAAAATGTGTCCAGATTCAGCTTCTGAGGGACCGTGTTGCAGCATTGGAGAGGCAACTGGGAGACCTTAGGTTCATCCGGGAAAACGAGAGTTTTCTGGACAGGACCTACAGTGAGGTCATTACACCAAGGATACCGGAAGAGAGTAGGGGGGCGACGACGAGTAAGGAAAGGATGCTTGAAGTACAGGAGACCCCGGTAGATGTGCCTCTCATAAACAGGTTCTCCCTCTTGGAAGCTGTTGCGACAGAAGACTGCCAACCTGAGAGGCGGACGGGTCTGCGAGTCAACAATTGGTGCTGAAGCAAAGCCGAGGAGACAGACGTCAGGCAGAGCCGTGGTAGTAGGGGACTCCATAGTGAGAGGTACAGAAAGGGGTTTCTGCAGCAACAGGTGGGATTTAAGGATGGTGTGTTGCCTCCCTGGTGCCAGGATCCAGGACGTCACGGACCGATTACAAGGAATCCTCAAGGGTGAAGTTGAACATTCGGAAGTGGTGGTGCATGTCAGCACAAATGACGTGGAGAAGAAGACGAAAGACATCCTACAGCGCGACTTCAGAGAACTCGGAAGAAGGCTGAAAAGCAGGACTTCCAGGGTGGTTATCTCCGGTTTGCTTCCAGTTCCCCGTGCTGGACTGGTCAAGAACAGGGAGATAATGGATCTGAATGTGTGGCTGAGGAACTGGTGCAGGAAGCAAGGATTTACATTCTTGGACCACTGGGGTATGTTTCGCGGTAAGGATGAATTGTACAAAAGGGACGGGTTGCACCTTAATAAGCGGGGCACCAGCATTCTGGCAGGCAGGTTTGCCTCTGCAACACGGGGGTGTTTAAACTAAGTAGTGGGGGAGAGGGGACGAACTGGAAACATAAGGATGGAGATAAAGGGAAAGTGAGAATAAGAAAAGTTAAGAATGACAACAGAATCAACAGAGCAGAAAGCTCAAGAAGGGATCGTACAGTATGGCCAAGTGATACAGGAATTGATATGGGAGGTGAGGGGAGTAATGAATTAAAAGTATTGTATATGAATGCACGGAGTATAAGAAATAAAGTGGACGAGCTTGAGGCACAGTTGGAAATTGGTAAGTATGATGTTGTGGGAATAACAGAGACATGGCTTCAAGTGGACAGGGCCTGGGAAATGAATATTCAAGGGTATACGTCCTATCAAAAGGACAGACTGATATGTAGAGGGGGTGGGGTGGCTTATTGGTGAGGAATGATATTCAGTCCCTTGCGAGGGGGGACATAGAATCAGGAGACGTAGTGTCAGTATGGATAGAACTGAGAAATTCTAAGGGTAGAAAGACCCTAATGGGAGTTATCTACAGGCCCCCAAACAGTAGTCTGGATGTAGGGTGTAAGTTGAATCAAGAGTTAAAATTGGCATGTCGCAAAGGTAATGCTACAGTTGTTATGGGGGACTTCAATGTGCAGGTAGACTGGAGGAATCAGGTTGGTGCTGGACCCCAAGAAAGGGAGTTTGTGGAGTCCCTCCGAGATGAATTCTTAGAACAGCTTGTACTGGAGCCTACCAGAGAGAACGCAATTCTAGATTTAGTGTTGTGCAATGAACCGGATTTGATCAGGGACCTCAAGGTAAAGGAGCCATTAGGAGGTAGTGACCATAATATGATAAGTTTTAATCTACAATTTGAGAGGGAGAAGGGAAACTCGGAAGTGTCAGTATTACAGTTGAACAAAGGGAACTATGGTGCTATGAGGGAGGAGCTGGCCAAAGTTCAGTGGAACAATACCCTAGCAGGGATGACAGTGGAACAGCAATGGCAAGTGTTTCTGGGAATAATGCGGAAGGTGCAGGATCAGTTCATTCCAAAGAGAAAGAAAGATCCTAAGGGGAGTAAGGGGAGGCCATGGCTGACAAGGGAAGTAATGGACAGCATAACAATAAAAGAGAAGTATAACATAGCAAAGATGAGTGGGAAGCCGGAGGATTGGGAAACATTTAAGGAGCAACAGAAGGTAACTAAAAAGGCAATACGCGGAGAAAAAATGAGGTACGAAGGTAAACTAGCCAAGAATATAAAGGAGGATAGTAAAAGCTTATTTAGGTATGTGAAAAGGAAAAAGTAGTTAAGACCAAAATTGGGCCCTTGAAGACAGAAACGGGTGAATTTATTATGGGGAACAAAGAAATGGCAGACGAGTTGAACAGGTACTTTGGATCTGTCTTCACTAGGGAAGACACAAACAATCTCCCAGATATAATAGTGGCCAAAGGACCTAGGGTAATGGATGAACTGAAGGAAATTTATATTAGGCAGGAAATGGTGTTGGATACTGTTGGGTCTGAAGGCTGATAAGTCCCTGGGACCCGATGGTCTGCATCCCAGGGTACTTAAGGAGGTGGTTTTAGAAATCATGGACGCATTGGTAATCATTTTCCAATGTTCTATAGATTCAGGATCAATTCCTGTGGATTGGAGGGTGGCTAATGTTGTCCCTCTCTTCAAGAGGGGAGGAAGAGAGAAAACAAGGAATTATAGACTGGTTAGCCTGACATCGGTGGTGGGAAAGATGCTGGAGTCAATTATAAAAGATGAAATTATGACACATCTGGATAGCAGTAACAGGATCGGTCCGAGTCTGCATGGATTTACAAAGGGGAAATCGTGCTTGACTAATCTTCTGGAATTTTTCGAGGATGTAACTATGAAAATGGACAAGGGAGAGCCAGTGGATGTAGTGTACCTGGACTTTCAGAAAGCCTTTGATAAAGTCCCACATAGGAGATTAGTGGACAAAATTAGGGCACATGGTATTGGGGGCAGAGTACTGACATGGATTGAAAATTGGCTGGCTGACAGAAAACAAACAGTAGCGATTAATGGGTCCCTTTCAGAATGGCAGGCGGTGACCAATGGGGTACCGCAGGTTCAGTGCTGGGACTGCAGCTGTTTACAATATATATTAATGATTTAGATGAGGGAATTAAAAGTAACATTAGCAAATTTGCCGATGACACAAAGCTGGATGGCAGGGTGAAATGTGAGGAGGATGTTATGAGAATGCAGGGTGACTTGGACAGGCTGGGTGAGTGGGCAGATCCATGGCAGATGCAGTTTAATGTGGATAAATGTGAGGTTATCCACTTTGGTGGCAGATTATTATCTAAATAGAGTCAAGTTAGGAAAAGGGGAAGCACAATGAGATCTAGGTGTTCTTGTACATCAGTCATTGAAAGCAAGCATGCAGGTACAGCAGGCAGTGAAGAAAGCTAATGGCATGCTGGCCTTCATAACAAGGGGAATTGAGTGTAAGAGCAAAGAGGTCCTTCTGCAGCTGTACAGGGCCCTGGTGAGACCACACCTGGAGTACTGTGTGCAGTTTTGGTCTCCAAATTTGAGGAAGGACATTCTTGCTATTGAGGGAGTGCAGCGTAGGTTCACAAGGTTAGTTCCCGGGATGGCGGGACTGTCATATGTCGAAAGATTGGAGTGACTGGGTTTGTATACTCTGGAATTTAGAAGGCTGAGAGGGGATCTTATTGAAACATGTAAGATTATTAAGGGATTGGACACGCTGGAGGCAGGAAGCATGTTCCCGCTGATGGGTGAGTCCAGAACCAGAGGCCACAGTTTAGGAATAAGGGGTAGGCCATTTAGAACGGAGTTGAGGAAAAACTTTTTCACCCAGAGAGTGGTGGATGTATGGAATGC